>NC_050077.1:3399638-4614714 GCF_009764565.3 Dermochelys coriacea | reverse complement strand
GTTGCAAAATGGAGATAAATTTTAGGGACAGGGAAAGTGAGGAAGAAAGGGCTGATTTCCAAGTTAACTTGTCTGGAGGTATATGCCTATGTCCTGCACTATTCCCCAGGATTTAGGGCCAATGGCATTTAGGCACCTAAAGATGCAAATAGGAACCTAATCCACTTGGTGCCTAACTGCCACTGATACCAAAGGGAGTTAGGTACATAATCTGGTAGGCACCTATCTGTATCTTTAGGTGCCTAAATACCTTTGTAAATCTAGCTCTTGGCCCTTTGCAGTCCTACTGGATGGAAGGGACGGGAGACATGGACAGCACCATTATTGGTATTATATGGACTTAATATGGAGAGTTTCTTGATCTCGTCCAAAGAGTGATGTGGTAGGAAACTGCGTAAAACACGTCCCTAAAGTAAAGGTGCTCTTCAAGGGGAGCGAGGCTGCTCAATGCTAATGAGTAGCAGGAGTTTGCTCCTTGGAGGAGTGGCATGGAAGACTCAGTAGGCTTCCTATGAAACTGTAATGGGACAACGTGGGCCGGCAGCTCCACTGCCGACTTCCCACAGGATCAGCAAAACACGACCTACAATACAACACATCACATTTTCAGAAGTCCTGGGCATCTGGCCGAGGACTTGATTACACACTCTGGGAACTACAGGTGCTCAGCACCTCTGAAAAATCAGACTCATTATTGAGATCTATGATTTGGAGCGGGGAAGGAGGAAATCAACAGAAGGCAGCATTCCAGGGAGTTTGAATTAAAATTAAAACACTGCCAGACAGTAACAGCACAAGTCGCTGGCTCCCAGAGACAGATGCAGAGTTTCCCAAAAGTCTCCGATCCCTAAACTGGGCCACATCAAAATGGCGCATCCAAGTACTTTAAGGCATCCCATTTCCGTAGTATCTGAGCATCTCAGAATTGCTAATGTATTTATCCTCACGGTGCCCCAAGGACGTAAGACAGTGACACTATCCTCATTTTACAGATGGGAAACTGAGGCACAGATCCTCAAAGGTATTGATTGCAATGGAAGTGAGGAACCTAAATACCTTTGAGGATCTGGGCCAGAGAGTCTAAGTGACTAGCCCAAAGACATCCACGAAGCCCCTGCTAGAGCAGAGAACTGAATGGGGATCTCCTGAGTCCCATACTACTGCCCTAACCACTGGTCACACTGCTCAGTATGTTTCTCAAAGCTCTAGTTCCTGGAGTCAGGTGGATACAGGGGATTTGCAGCTTTCATTTAACAGAGGGTAAGTTTCCAGTTTTTGCGGTGGTGGTGAACAGCTTGGAAGTGCGACCGGAGTGCACCCTATAGGGCAGAGACCAGGTCAATTAAAAAAACCACCACTTATTTTTTACAAAATCTTTTTTTTAAACCACTCTCCAGATTTTTTAAGCAACTGGCTCATGACTTTTTTTTTTAACCCTTTAGGTTGGCCCTATTACCATTCTCCCAGCCCCAGGGCCCAAAATCTGCTTCTTGCTTTCAAGTCACAGCTAATGCCATGGAGTCAAGTATTATATTACAAAATCCAGCACTAATATGACATCGCTAGGGATCAGGTCACAAGAGGACAGAAGATGGGGCTCAAGAAACTAAATGGTATGAAACCCAGTTATCACTGGGACCACCAGTCCCCAACTACCATGAAACCAGGGCATGGGATCAGGTCAAACGCTCTGGCCAGTGTGGGAGAGTGGATGGAAGGCCATTCTTTGTGCCAGGGCCTCGGCCCCAGCATTCTCTCTCAGTCCAAGTTTGGTAGTTCTTGGGATGTGGTGCAAGATATATCTGCACAATCTGGTCTCAAGTGTCTTGATTAACAGAGCTCTTTAAATCAGAAGGAGAAATATCATATCACAGGTCAGATGTAAGTGAAGAAAGATTGAGCCAATTCCTCACTAGAAGGGCAAACTTCTTTGAGAACTGTAGAACTGGGTGAGTCATTCACAATTCATTTCTTCAGGGAATGTGACCTCTTTTCCTACTTGCAAATTTCCTGCAAACAGATCTGAATTTGCTCAGATTTGTTCCTCAGTTATAGTCCAAACCCTTCCAATGAATAACCTTCACAAGGCTCACATATTCTTCCCTATGATATTGTGAATGAGCACACTTGGGATGGCATATGTAAGTCACATGGCCGGTTTCTGTTCCCCGCTTGGATGAGAGCACAACTGTTAGCCTCCGATCTGAAGAAAGCAGAGTGGTCTAGCAGAGGGCACTAGACTAGAATTTAAGAGACTTGGCTTCTAACCCCAGCCCTGCCACTGACCTACTGCGTGTCCCTGAGCAAGTCCCTTCCTGCGTAACTTTCCCCTCTCTCTATTTATGCTGTACGCTCTTTGGGGCAGAAGCTGTCTCTCACTCTGTAGTTACGTCTACACTGCAATTAGATCCCCGCAGCTGGCCCGAGCCAGCTGACTCAGGCTCATGGGGCTCAGGCTGCCGGGCTGTTTAATTGCAGTGTAGACATTCAGGCTCAGCCTGCAGCCCAAACTCTGGGACCCTACCACCCCACAGGATCTTAGAGCCCCTTAGCCTGATCCAGCTGGCACGGGCCAGCCGCAGGTGTCTAACTGCAGTGTACACATACCCTGCGCATGTACAGTTCCCAGCATGTCAGGGCCTACAGATGCCATCCAAATACAAATAGTAATAAATGAAGGTGCCAGCACTCAGGGTTATACATTCAAAATATGCTGCGTGTGCAACAGTCTCCATTTAAATCCAAATTCCCATGACTGTTACTGCCAGTAAGCCCATTCATTAGATTTATTTCTTCACCTCTTTAAAAATACAGCCGTAGGCGGCCATCCAGTGCTCTGGGTGCCTTGTCCATAAATTAAAGATCACAACCATAAACAAAGGCTACCCATATATGGGTCCACCTCAGCCCACACCTGCCTCAGCAGCTGAGAGGTGCTTTCCCACTTGGGCCGACAGGCGCGCTACGTCTGCTGGAGCTAGCATGCTAAAACCAGCAGTGCGGCCACTGCAGCTGAGGCTCGCCGCCAGGATAGGGACCCAGCAAGCCCAGGTGGGTTTGTACTCAGGCGGCGAGCCCCACTTTCCCATGCCACCCCCAGCTACATTGCTATTGGTAGCGCTTTAGCTAGAGAACAGCTAGCATGCACCTGTCCACCCGAGCCGGGACGCATGCTCCCTGCTGCAGTGTAGAAATACCCAAAGTTGTTAGGAAACGAGGGAAGAAACTGTGTCTCGTTATAAAAACGCCACAAAAGCAAGCGAAAGGCAATGGGATTTATCCTGGGGCCGATATGGTTGAAAGATTTCTCCAGTGCTAAAGAAAGAGTCACCCTTTCAAGCCAGTGAGCTGGGAAGCTGATGGCATCGTGGTGGGGACAAGACTCCCAGCAAGGCCAACACAGATTAATTTCCCCTTTCCTTTGCGCCCCTTCCCCTCCCCTCCTCAATTCACTCGGGCGGCCCGTAGAATAACAGGGGCGATGCTCTGAATTCAGTCCGGCCACAATTAGGCTGGGAGTGCCTCTTTCAAATGCAGCGTGACAGGCTGCCCCAGGAACGGAGCTTAAGGGGGACAGAACCTTTTTTGTGAAAATGTAAAACAGTTTGGAACCAGGAAAGGGGGCCGAGGGTTGGTACAGATTTATCCGCTCACACCAGACATACAGTACCACCCATCCCTGCATATGAATCACAATAACAGGCTTATCTGCAGCACAGTTGAGACAAGGCTGCCTTTGTGAGAGTGGAAAGTCACTGCTACGAAGTTATTACATTGAAGATATACCAGCCTTTTTCTTTTTCTTTGGGGGTGCGGGGGGAGCACCGAAATAGCAGCACCTAGACTGAAAATAAGGGCCCAGAGCCAGTGCTGGGGTAACGCCGTGCTATCGCAGATGGAGTTACGTGGAGGATGACCATGGCCCAAATGGGGCGTTTTTGTTCCTGACTTGGGAACAGACGGAAAGAGGCGCTTGAAATTCCTGGTTCACAATGACGTGGCCAGTCTCCGAAGAGATGCACATGGAAGCAGAACTGCCACTTCTGTCCACAACCCCTGTTCCCACCAAGACCCTTTAGCGTGCTGGAGCCACTTCCAAATGCTCAGTGGTTGCACCAGGGCCCCCAATCCCCCCCGCTGAAGCGCCTATTGGAGAGGCATGTCAGAGCTTCTGTTGAATCTCTAATGTCCCTCCTTGCCTTCCCACACGCAAGGCAGGGGAGCATTAGCGCTCCAGCAAGCTGCTCGGGAGCAAATTAGGCCAAGTTCCTTTTGGCAACAGGAAACCTTTTTACTTCTAATTACTTTAATCTTCCCCCTTCTTCCCCCCGCTTCAGAGAATCCAGCATTTCACTTCAAGTGACTCACAATGGCAGCCACTGGGCCCTCCGGGCACGTCAATTCCTCGATCTATTATTTTTGATTCAAAGACCGTGCAAATGAGGCTGTGGGTTTCCAATCAGGCCTGGCCATGAGCTAATTGCCTTTAAGAAGGGAAACCTGAATATGCTAATAGAGGCAATAACGAAGCAATGATGCCCCTGGAATGAAAGCCAGCCCCTCGGCTCAACAATCCACTGACTTTGAGACCCATCAATTAACAACAAGGAGGACAATTTATTAATGCCCTTTGCACCTAATTACAGTTTGATACAAGAATATCCAAGGTCTGGGTGGGGGAACGATCCCCCCTGCCCCAGATATTTGCTGCTTGAAGGAACACAGTCCATGCTCCGGAGCTTGGCCAGCACAAAGCACCTCT
Source organism: Dermochelys coriacea (assembly GCF_009764565.3). Classification (NCBI taxonomy): domain Eukaryota; kingdom Metazoa; phylum Chordata; order Testudines; family Dermochelyidae; genus Dermochelys; species Dermochelys coriacea. The sequence continues at coordinate 4,609,952 of NC_050077.1, read as the reverse complement.
TGCTGTCTCCAGAGCAAGGAGTGGATGGGCCAGGGCCTGGTGCCTTTCGCTCTTGAGGTCCCCGGTTTGAATCTGGTTCAGTAGCAGTCAAGCCTGGTGGTGTGCATGAAATGGTGCAGCCGGGTCTGAGACTAGCTCCTAGTGGGCAAATGTCTGTATGGCACCCAAAACCCGCCACTGGAAACTGAACTCTCCCCTACAGGGGTTGCCCATCCAGTGTATGGCTGAGGTACATGAAGAGGGGCTGGTGGGATAGTGGAAGAGAGCCCAAGGTTACAGTATAAATCCTGGTTCTGCTGCAAGAAAGAGAGAGAGTCAAAATGTTTCCCTTGCTCACTTTGGTCTTGCAAACAGCAGGATTTAGCCTAGTACAGACACATCCCTCCTGGATGCAGAGTTAAGCGAGTTTGGCCCGCAGTGTCCATAAGTCAATGATCCCAGCAGAGGTCATGACCCGGAAGCTGCTTCTAATAACTGACTGTTCAGAGAGTGCAGGCAGGGGTTTTGGGCCAGAAAGCAACCAGTTTTCCTTTGCCATCTATTTACCTTTAAGACCTGGAGGGATTTGGAGTGACAGAGAGGACAGAATCCTGACTCAGAGCCAATATTAACATTGCCATTTGGAGTAATTTCCACTTGAATCAGTTCTCCGATGCCCGGTTATTAACCTTAGATAAGAGCCGAGCCGATTTCTGACACCGCCACAGCCACTTTGGATTTTCAAAAAGTTAATTGGTGTCATCTGCCAAACACGACAGCACAGCCTAAAGCGATTATCCCAGAGGAGGGAGATGAGCGGAGAGAGCACATTAGCCAGCAGCTCCAGCAGACCTGGGTTTGGATGCTGGTTTGTGTGGGATTGTCTCAGATCCCATTTGTGCTCACGGTGAGAGCAGTTTGGCTTTACTGGCCGACACGCCGAGGACTGGGAGAGCGAGGGACGCTGCAGGTCAGTATTAAGGGGCGCTAGCGGAGGGGTGTGCAGGAAGAGAAGTAATACAGGTTTGGATGTAGTGATGGAGTTGTAGGTTGGGGGGGACCCCTCCGGCTAGGACTGAAATAGGGCGGTCAGGCAGGAGACATATTGGCATGGCCGAGTGAGATCCCAAGACCAGGACTGGAGGAGCTGGGTGGGTTCCAAGGAGTGGAAGCACAAAGGGTTTGTACACAGAAACCAGGATGCACTGGCACAGCTGTGTGGAGTAACCGTGTACACCATCTGCCCATGGTCTGCCTGGCTCTGTAGTTAGCCCCTCATTCCAATAAGCGCTGAAACCCCAAAGCATTTGCAGAGTTGGATCCAATGGAGGGCCAGATCCCAATCTCATTTCCTCAGGTGTGTGAATCTGCTGAAGTCAGTGGAGTTAGTCTGGATTGTCACCCACGTGAATGAGATCAGAATGTGTCCCAGGGACACACTGCAGAGACTGAACCTCAAAACAGTCACTGAAAGGGAAGATAAAGGGGTCACCCTCACTCCATGTGGTTGGGTACAACCCTTTCTAAGTGACCCTCATCTCCTTTGAGACATAACCTACACCACTTCATTCAGCATTTGATTTACATTAAGATCATTCTAATTTTTATGACCCAGGCTGTGTAATTATGGGCAGTTCAATGCCTTGCAGGTTTGTAAGTGACTAACACAAGATTTTCCTTCTGAACCCAATACTTTGGAAAATCCAGTATGGCTGGCTGCTTCCTCCTCCAACTCTGAACGCCATTGGCCTATGAGCCAAGCCCGCAAGGGCTGCCTTTTAATCTCGGGTTGTGAAGACCAGGAAGCCTTTATTCCCAAACGGCAGCATAGGTTCAGTGCTTTGTCTCTGGAGAGCACAGGGGATAGTCAATAGTAATAACATTTCACTCCTTTGGGAGGATTACGGTGTTTTCTTTCCAAGGCCAGAAGTCACGCTCATTTCCATAGAGTTGTTAAGACCAAAGGGTTACTGCTGAATGCACATAACAGCATATGATTATGTATAGTGGAATATAAGAGACAATTAAAGGGGCCGTTTCTTTTCTTCTTAGAAGACATTAACTAAGTGGAAAGGTGACAGCCCTAGAGACTGGAGTCCTCGGTTTATCCATCCTAACCATGTGCCTCATTCCCGGTCTGGGGAAAGGTCCGATGGGGCAGTAGGGGACATATCCCATCCATTCCCTGAGCTCTTTGTTGACCTTGCCAGTCAATTTGTGCCTCTTTGAGTAGGGTTTTCTCTGACATGGATACCTAGTTCTGGAAGGAACTGGACTGCAATCCAGCAGCTCATTTCACACAAGCCCCCAGCCGTTCACATATTCCAAGGCATGAAGGGACCACTGTGACCATCTAGTCTGACCTCCTGTATAGCTCAGACCAGAGACCTGCCCCACAATAACCCCTAGAGCAGATTTTCCAGAAAAAACATCCCATCTTGATTTAAAAATTGTCAGTGATGGAGAAGAATCCACAATGACCCTTGCTTGGTAAATTGTTCCAATGGTTAATGACTACAGCTGTGAGTCTGTCATGGAGGTCATGGAAGTCATGGATTCTGTGATTTCAGCAGCGGCCAGTGCAGCTTAGGACAGTCTCAGGACAGTCTCAGGGCCACTGCGACAGGCTGGGACAGTCTCAGGCCACTGCGCCCCAACCCCAGCAACAGCAGGAGTTTGGATGTGGGGGGGGTTCAGGGCTGGGGCAGGGGATTGGAGCATGGGAGGGGGTGAGGGCTCCAGGTGGCACTTACCCCAAGGGGCTCCCCGGAAGTGGCAACATGTCCCTCGGCTCCTAGACGGAGGCATGGCCAGGTGGCTCTGCACACTGCCTCCGCCCGCAGGTGCTGCCCCCCCCCACAGTTCCCATTGGCCGCTGTTCCCAACCAATGGGAGCTGCAGAGCTGGCGCTCAGGGTGAGAACAGTGTGCGGAACTCCCCAGGCTGCGCCTCCACCTAGGAGCCAAGGGACATGCTGGCTGCTCCCAGGACCTGCGCACAGAGCCAGAACCTGCCAGTCCTACCAAACTCCACTCCCCAGTGGCAGCGGGAGTCCCAAGCCACACTCTGCCACATCCCAAGCACCCGCAGCACCCCAGACTGCCCCCCCAGAGCACCCGCAGCACCCTCAGACCACCTCCCCCAGAGCACACACAGTGCCCCTGGGCAGCCCCCTACCCCCAGAGCACCCAAGATTTGTCAGGGGTATATAGTACAAGTCATGGACAGGTCAGGGGCTGTGAATTTTTGTTTAGTGCCCGTGACCTGTCCATGACTTTTACTAACCTGTGACTAAAACATAGCCTTATTAATGACTCTCACAGTTAAAAATTTATATCTTATTTCCAGTCTGAATTTGTCTAGCTTCAACATCCAGCTATTGGATCGTGTTATCCTTTCTCTTCTAGACTGAAGAGGCCATTATTAAATATTTGTTCCCTAGGTAGGTACGTACAGAGTATGATCAAGACACCCTTTAACACAGAGGTTACACTAATTAGATTGTGCTCCGGGCCTCTATCAGAATCAGGCAGGTTTTCTAATCCTTCAGTCATTCTCGTGGCTCTTCTCTGAACCCTCTCTCCAGCCATCAGAGGGGACCTGCTTCAGGGGATGCACTTTCAATCCCACACTGCCTGCTGGCTTGACACATTAGCTCCCCTCAATACCGGCTGGAGATAGATGCCTGTTCCACCTTGCAGGGCACTGAATTCTCCCACCTCTTCAGCCTTGCGCTATTTAGTATTGTAGGTAGGAAAGAAGAATCCAATTTATAGTCAGAAAGACCCACCCTTTCCAAGAGAGTTCTGATCCTGAATGGTGCTGTGTGCCCTCAACAACCACGGAAGCCAGTGGGAGATAAAGGCCCAGATCCTCAAAGTTATTTAGATGCCTAATTCCCACTGGTTTCAATGGAAGTTAGGTGACTAAACATTTTTGAGGATCAGGGTCTAAGTCACTCAGGGTATGTCGACACATAACCCACGCACCTTCTGGGTGTGGTGTTCTGTCCCACTTAGTGGCACTGAGACCACTTAGAAAGAGATTAATGACTAGAAAGTTATGCACTAAGCTCCAGAGGCCCCAGATTCAATCCCGCCTGCTGACGACCGGGATCTGTCGGTATTACATACACAGCAAAGAAAAACTCACAGCTGGTCTGTGCCATCTAGAACTATCGTAATACAATGAATCAATACAGTGAGAATGCCTCTTAACTAGCAAGATCATTAAGAAGTCAACCTAATACTTAGACTGCAGCATTTCACTTCGTTAATTTAAAGATATTATAAAAGTTACGAATGAAAGTAATGAAAAAACAGCCAAACCCATTTTTTTCAGGAAAGCTGGTGGGATACATGAAACAGCTCAATTCATTCTTGTAACAACAAAAAATTGGTTTACAGAACATGGTTTGTCAGCAAAACTACCATCATCTGCTTTCTGTACAAGGAGAAACAATGGAATGAAATATAAAAAAGAGCAGAGAAGATCATTCTTATGAGGGCGTCATGGAAAACTTTTCATTCTGGTATTTTGGTGTCCAGATACCACGGTGATGGCCACACGAGAAGTAATTAACATCGTTAATTCACACTGATGACTAGGAGGAACCCCAAGAATGACTATATGTTACAAGTTTAGCCAGTAAGTTTAGCCCATTATGGATGAACCTACTTAAGAAGAGTCAATCACATTTTTTTCCCATCTGAAACCTTTTTAACATTAAAAAGTGACCTTTAGAAAAAATTCATTTCTTTCAAAGCTTTCCAATAAAAGACAAATCAAACAATTTTCCATTTTCAAATTTTTTCCTCCCTCTCCCTTTTTCTGATTTTGTCACTGAAAGAGAAATGGTGTGGAGGGGGAGAAGAAAGGCAGGGAGAGTTAAAAACAAAAAACCCTGACCAATGGAAAACCATGAGGTTTGTATTTTTTTAAATTCAAAACTTACCGGTTTTGGCCAGACCTACAGTTAAGAACGTGCTTAACTTTAAACACATATTTAAACATTTTGCTGGATTGCGGAATGGTCAGCTCCAACACAGCAAGGCTGATGTATCTCCACAGCGAGCTTTATTTATTTGATTTGTATACTGCAGTTGAGTTTGATTTTTTTTTGAAGGGGAAAATACCCCCCAGAATCCTAGTGAAAGCGCAGGACTAAGTCTTAGCATTAAGGAAAGCGGGGTATAAAGAGGCCTCCCCAATGCAGTAGTATTAACCCTTTGCTGACAGGAGGTAGGAAGCCACCAGGAGTTCATTATTAAGTGCACAGCTTAGGAATCGGCAGATTTATCTCATCATAGAACGTCTCCAAAGACGATAGATGGACCCTGCTAGAACACTCTGTCCTGATGCAGAGTTAGAGGAAGCAAGCAAAGCAGATCTTCCTAGCACCTACAGATATTTTAATAACAGCTATTAATTCATTGTTAGATTGTTATTAATATTGCATGCAAACTCAATGCCCAGAGGAGGGGTACAAAGCTAGGGACGCTAGTTTCTTCTTTCCTTCATGTTTACAAAGGGAGATTTCTAAGGACTTGCAAAACTCAAACCACAAAAGAATTATTATGTTTACGAGAGGGAGAGATGCAGGGGCTGGGGTGAGAAGAAAATGGGACAAACAACCCCTTCCTATCCTCCTGGAATGAAATGTGTTGGCAAAGCCGCAATTAGAAATCCTTTTATTGATATTCCCTCCCCAACATCTCTTTGATTCACAAGTCCTTGTTGCCATCGGGGGCGGAGAGAAGACTCTGTGACAGGTGTCTTGCCTGTGACCCGGGTCAATTGAGGGCTCTGATCTCCAAATGACCCTTTCCATCAGTGAATATGTACAGCGCTCAAACAGCTTGCAGATGAAGGGGCAACAGACTGGAGATGATTTATTCAGGAATTAAAGGTTCACTACCCCTCTTAAAGACTGATCCTCAAAACTGTCAGCCTTCATTGCACACAATTAAAGGGGTTAGCTACCCAAGCCTGCCATTATCCCTCTCCCTTAAATAAGAACAAAAAACACCCCCCAATTGCTCAAATATACAGTTTGGTGCCTAAAAGAGGAGCTCATATCATCTTAACTGCTCAGAACGGCAGCAACATGACCGGGGCTCATTGTTTAGGGTTCCCACGAGTTTTCCACCCGAGGCAAATCCAACCCTTGCCCCCCTCCATGGGACTGGGCAAGAGCGTCTCTGTGGAGATTCTCTCACCTTTCGCGGATTTTTTTCTGCAGAAGTGGTTGGGCCGGGTCTGGATTTCTATTAAAGGAAGTTTTTCACTTAGCCCATGGGGAAAGACAGTCTCGTCCCACTCTACAATTAGACAAAAAAGCATTCCTGTAGGCCTGGCACCTGGATACTTTTTTTTTTTTTTTTTTTTTAAAGGGAGGCTCACAGGGAGGTTAGTTCCAAAACCTCCAGAGGGTGGAGGTTGTGTTTAAAAACACAAGGTTTGGTTTGGTTTGTTTTATTAAATCATGCCTTGAAAAACAACACGGCATCAAAAATAGTCTTTGTCTAGATTTAAACAAGAGCTCACGAGCCATTACAACATGGCATTAATCAGAAAGTGAAACTGACTAGGAATGAAGGTGTGCTGACTAATCTATTTCTACTATGCAAGCCTGTGAAATGCAGAAGGGGAAACACTACACACACACACACACACACACACACACACACACACACACCAGTAAAAATTAAATTCTGACAAAATTTCCTTTCACTATTCAAAAGTATTGTTTAGCAAGACAAGCAGGGACTTTTTAAAAGTGCTTTGATCTTTAAATTGACAGCACCCCTTTAAAGATCTCTTCCGCTCTACTCCACGCTGATATGGCCTCAACTGGAGTATTGTGTCCAATTCTGGGCACCACATTTCAGGAAAGATGCGGACAAATTGGAGGAAGTCCAGAGAAGAGCAACAAAAATGATTAAAGGTCTAGAAAACATGACCTATTAGGGAAGATTGAAAAAATTGGGTTTCTTTAGTCTGGAGAAGAGAAGACCGAGAGAGACATGATAACAGTTTTCATGTACATAAAAGGTTGTTACAAGGAGGAGGGAGAAAAATTGTTCTTTTTAACCTCTGAGGACAGGACAAGAAGCAATGGGCTTAAATTGCAGCAAGGGAGGTTTAGGTTGGATATTAGGAAAAACTTCCTGTCAGAGTAGTTAAGCACTGGTATACATTGCCCAGGGAGGTTGTGGAGTCTCCATCATTGGGGATTTTTAAGAGCAATTTGGACAAACACCTATCAGGGATGGTCTAGATAATACTTAGTCCTGCCTCAGTGCAGGGGACTGGACTAGATGACTTCTCGAAGTCCCTTCCAGTTCTGTGATTCTAATCTCTAAAATCTCCAAATATAAAGGACTTTGTTCCTTTCTAGCAACTATTGTTGAACCTGTCATATCACTCAGCTCCAGCATTAGCTCCTGGCCTCACATCCCAACCTAAGGGCCTAATCCAATGCCCATCGGGGCAAGATTCCTCATTAACTTTATCAGGTTTTGGATTGAGACCTACATGCATATCAGTTTGAGTCACTGGGCTCAACAAGGGAATGCAGAGAGAGTTAGGGGCCCAATCCTGTGAGGTGCTGAGTGCCTTATCCCCAAACAAAGCCAAGGGGAGTTGAGGGTGCTCAGTATCAGACAGGAGGTACTCAACACCTGATAGTTCCAGACCCAATGGGCCTAATCTTGAAATACCCACAGAGAACCAACTGCAGGATCAGCGCTTAAGTCTCCAACTCAAAAATGCACTTGATCACATGCTTAACTGAAAGCACATGCTTAAAGTTAAGCACATATATAAGTACTTTGTCAAATCCGGGCCTTAGAGTGGATAAGTGCAAAGCTTGGGCTCTTAGCCGCTTTGTTCTTCTGGGTTATTAAAATTGAGATGATCAGTATGAAAACACTGGTTATGGAGACAAACAGCACAAACTCAATCCAAAGGTTCCTTTTCTTTTACAACACAGAAAGAAATCTGCTGGCTACAGCAGCTGCTAATTATCTATTCCCAGAGTAGTAAATTTGCCAGCAGCTATCCAGCTAGTAATCCAGCAGATTATTACACCTTTCAGAGGGATCAGCCTTTTAAACATGTACTTCCTAAACTGGCATCTTGTGTTTTATGACTAGCTGAAGATACTTGACTTGCTGTCTGCAAGTGGTAAAACAAAAAATTATGCCCTTCTGCAAACGCAGAGGAGGTACCAGTGACAAATTTTATACCTCTGGTAACTGGGGTTTCTTGAGCATGCCAATAAATAAGGAAAATTTGCTTTTAAAACTCTACTGGGCTGCCAAGTTTGGGGTTTTGAATCATTGCAGCAAGTGTGGGAAAAGGAGCAGAACCGAGGCCTGTCATTGCAGAGGAGGCCACCAAACTGAACTAGGCAAATGGGACACCAGTCCAGGTGTGACCATACTCCTACAGCAGACATACAAGCATGTGAGCCGCCATTACACTGGTTAACAACTGGCCATGTTAAAAAAAAAAAAAAAAAAAGATGATCCCAGTTTGAATATTTCATACAGAGCACAGAGAAGGTACATTTTCAATCAAGGCAATTTAGGCCCAAAACTTAGGTTCTGCTAAAAGCAAACCCCTCAGACCAGGATAAACATTTCTATGAACTTTTTTCAATTCTTGTGCGGGGAAGGGAAGAAGGAATTAGGTTTTGATTTAAACATTCTCCTGCAGCGCTGGGCAACTGTACAAAACCCAGGAAGTGAAACTGACCACTCTTTGTTTCATTGCCCCTGCTAAGAGGAATAAAAGCCATAAACAAACCACCTAAATGAGGAATGAAATGAAGGGGATGTGATATTTAACAGTTTTCATTTTTGACAATCTAACGTGTTATTTGTAACGAACACCAAAGGGATATTTATAATACGCACCTATAACACACACAGAGGGAGTCTCACTCCTTAACAGGAGTATATCAATCAGAACATTCTTTTCTCTACCTAAAAGAGTCCATCCTATGAAACACTAAGAGTCCAATCTCAACCAAATCTTCAGCTGATAGTTTCAGAGCATCTCTTTGAAGTTAGAATTTCAGAATTGCATCTACACATCGTGCACCTTCCCCACTAAAGAACCCCACAATGCTGTACAAACGCTATACACAGGGATTGCTTTACTCGCCTCTGAAATGGAGCTACTGCTGGGGTGGAACAGAAGAGTTCTAACAGTAGAAAACAGCTCAGGATACACCTGAAATAGAATATTCTCTCCAGATGGAAATGCAGCAGGCATTTTAACTAGGCACTTTTAATTACCCCAAGGAGAATTTGGCCAAGACACTGGGGCATCTGCAGCTGTGTCCTCATGGCGTTTTATAGGAGATATTCAAGATCTGGTATTAAAATAATGAGGAACTGCATTTCATCTAGGAATTGGCACTTCTAACTAAACAGATCTCCAAACACTGTGCTGGCACACTGGTTCTGGACTGACTTAGCGTGCAGTCCAACTCCCCCTGAAGTCAGTGAAAAAAAAACTCCCATTGGCTCCAGTGGCCCCTACATGGAAGATCACCGGCTGACTAAATCACTCCCTACACTGGGCTCTCGCACCTAACCAGTGGTAGAGGTAAGGTTGGGCTCACAGATTATAAAATACAAATGAAACCACAAAACTCTCATGGTGTTATGGTTCTCGCCTTCCTTCCTTTTGGATCTAATCCATCGGCCATGGGAAGATACTCCTGGACAACAACTGGCTTTGGATAAGACCCCCATGCATGAAATACACACAAATAGTAATGGGATTTCTGCGTGTGCCAATATCATATGGGAAGGCAGCTCGCCTAGGGAAGCAAGCATTTTTCACTTCCATGGTGTTACATCTTGCATGATCTTTCTATATCTATTATGTTTTGGAGCAGGGAAAAATTATCAGCAATTCAGCAGTTTTGCCTGTTGAGTTCTCAGTGCTACTGCAGAAGAGATGAGATTCTACACGGACCACATACTCTTTTCCACGCTAAGGATATTCACACAGATATGCAGAATACCACCCCAGCAAAATCACTGACAAATGGATTTTGGAAAGCCACAGAGGGGACACATTTATTTTCCTTTTTAACACAACAGGAAGTCTTCAGATCACCCACCCACAAAACCTTTCAATCATAAAGGCAAAAATCACAGAGAGTAAATAAAACCCTGGATCTGGAGCATTCAGAAATATTAAGGTTCTGTCTTATTTGCATATAAAGGGTTGAACTACTGAATATGACAAATGCAGTATGTACACCATACAAAAGTAACTTCCAACACTGGGAGTAAATCATTGCCTTATATTCTCTATGTTCCTCTTCTAGAGCAGCTCCCTGACTTGTATATGACAACCTGACAGGCCAAGGTTCAGGCAAACTGGGGGGCTTAGAAAGTTGGGATGTTCCTAGGAACGGTTGTTGTGTTGGATTCCCATGCTCCATCTTGCCAGAGGGAAAACAGAAAGCGAGACAATTAAGCCAAGTGAACAGAAGATCTCTAGATACGCAATTTGGGCCATATTGGCAAAGGGATCTCTCCAGCATGCTGGTAAATTTTGAGCACTCCCCCACTGCAAGATGTGAACCCAGCACAGTCACCATTTAGGTATATGATAATGAAGAACAAATGGAAGGAAGGAAGGATTCACATTTGTCTCGAGACCTTTCCCGTTTGTCTAAGAATTGACAGACCCTTTGATTTCTGCCCATTTCTTAAGTAGCAGATGCTGCGAAAGCCTCTGGATGAGTCCCCAGAGCTAGGAATAATTTCCCTTTATTTGATCTCAGTAGAGGCTACCCCTGCTTGGCTTTTGATCAGCCACTCTTACAAAGCCCAGCCTCGGACTCCTGGCACAGCCGGCAATGGAAGCCTAGGCTAGGGTGGCTGTTTTCTGAAATTTCCACTATGACAGCCTGTACCGACACCGGCCATGTGCACTCACCCAGACAGGGGAGAATCAGGTCTACCTAACTCTCCTGCAATGCAGCCCAATCATAGCCCACAGCCCCCTTTGTAAGACACCTCGCTCCTGACCTTCTCCCCCACTAGTCCAGTCCTGGGTGCCCCATATCCAGCTCTTCAATGCACCCGAGTCTCGACCTGTAGCACCCACCCTTCCTCTGGTATTCCAGTCCTGGGCTCACTACCCCTGCCCCAGCTCTGCGGCTGCCCCTCAGTTCGGACTTGGAACACTCCTGCCATTTCCATCCCTTAGTTTCACGGCAGCAGAGGCTGCCAAACACGTCAACCTGAGTTAAGCGAGAAAATCCCGCACACAGACCCGCACACTCATCAGGGCTGTGATGCTGAGGCCCTGTATTTTGTCAAGAGGACGTGAACCCAGGACTCAGGCTGTATTAACGTACATTGCTTTCCCCTCCCCGGGTCTGGGAGAGCCCACACAGTCCCCCCTCCTTTCCACCTGGATACCACCTAACAGAGGGATTTTCTGTGGGGTGAGGGAGCAGGTCATGAAGCAGACTCACCTCTGCACATGCAGCATCATTCAACTCCCAGGGTGCTGGACCAAACCCAGGCAGGAAACAAGAAGCCCCAGACTTAGAGCTGGCTGGGAATTTTTTTTTACTAAAAACTTTCCTCTCCCACCCCTGAAAAACACCAATTGGTCGAGACCAGAACAGCGGGCAGGCACGGGTTGCTTTCGACAGGTCTCCTGACAAAGAAGTGGAGGAAAAGAAGAGTTCTGAATTCGCCGCAGAGCTTGTGTCAACCCTGTTAGGACAAACCGGCTGGGCTTTTCGTTCCAAAACGACTTTCTGGTTAGAAATTTAAGTTAATTTGTATTTTAAAGGAGTTTCAAAAGGAGGTGAAATTGGAACAACATCTTTTGATTGACCCAAATCAAAAAAACGTTCAGTCTGTCGATTCATGGTCCCGTTACAGATTCTCACTTTTTGGCCCAATTCAGGATAGGAAAACATTTCAAAAACCGGGAAAATTTGCACAGGACGGGAAAGCCATTTCCCTCCCAGCTCTCCTCATATTCCTGTAGCTCCAACTCCAGTGGCAACAGGGAATTTAACGTGACTCAACGTGCAACAGACACAAAATGCTGAGAACCCTTTTCTATTGAGCAGCTTGCAGTGCCAGAGGGATCTCTCCAAAGCGAACAAGGGGAGATGAGGCCTCATACAGCCAGATTTCCCCAATAAACGATATCCTAGACAGCAGCAGCAACAACAAATTTGAAGCATGGGACGCCTTCAAAGGTCCCCCACGCTGTGACGCAGCACGGATAATCCCAGCACGTGGCCAGTATACAGATTTCTTCCAGTGGCACAAAACAGAAGCAGCTGCGGGAACTCCCTGTCATCTACGGGACACAACAGCAGAGGAACATCTGACTGGGATATCTGGCTCTGCGGGATGAATCTGCTCCATGAAATAAGAGCAGACTCCAGAGATGGGATAATTAATCTGGTGTGGAAAAGCTGTCAACTTTGGTCAACTGATGAAGTCTTTTTTTTTTTTTGGGGTGGGCAACTGGATGCTTGATTGAATTAAGGGTTAAAAGCCTCTTCCTTCAGCACGTTTTTTTTATTTCTTGAAGGGAAGCTGAGAGGAAATTCAGCTCCAATTCCGAGGGGCTGGGGAATAAGAAAACCTCAAAGCAAATCACCACCATGTGTGAGAGAACAGCGAGGATGGTTTAAAAGAAGCAGAAATATGGGTTGCTTTGTGGTCAGGCATAGGGCTGTACCCATATTATATAGGATGGCCACCACATAGGACAAAACCAATCTCAGTTATTCTCATCAGATTGAAGCGGATCAAGCTTCTGAGGAGAAGAACGGAGAGCATTGTTTGCTACAATACAATTTCATATCATCAGACCTGTGTCCCTAACCACTTTGCAAAGTTAAACAGAAGAAGCAAAGTTAAAAGCAAAAGGGAAAGGACGTTTTCATCTTAGAGTTGGAATGGGATGGAGAGTGGCTGAGACGGGCTCTTCTAGGTGCCAGGAACTATGCTATCAAATGCAGTGAGAGTGAGTGAAGGGATTGGAGAGAGGCTGGTACTAGACAACCGGAGGGAGAGGCTGTTAGTGAGGCAGTCTGGAGAGGGACACAGTGGGCCTGGTCAGATAACTGGCTGTCCCACTGCTAGGAGATCTGCCAACTGTGTGGATCTACTGGGTGCACACCAGCAAAGAAGGTTTTGCTTCTGGGGTTTCAGCCATAAAAGATCAATATCGAACTGGATCTAAAACAGATGGGGCATCAGTGGAGGTAGTCTGAGGACAGGGGACCTTCTTTATACACTTGGGAAGGTGTCCAGCTGTATACGGTTTATGGGAAAAGCAGTGTGTTCCAGTGGATAGTCAACAGACCTGGAAGCAGGAGACCTGGATTCTACTCCTTAATCTGCCACTGACCTGCTTGGGCCAGTCACTTCCCCTCTCTGTGCCTCAGTTTGCCCCTATATTTTAAATCGGAATACCTCAAGTTCTATGGCTGAATGTGCGCTACATACTGTGCTAAATATTATCATCACCCAGCACATGATGGAGCTCGCAGGAACAAGACCCAAACAAGCCTCCTGCAGAAAATTCCAGTTGTTTTATTACTGTTATTAACTGGTTTGCATGACTGTGGCTTAGGTTCCAGCCCTATTTTCCTTCCTTCTTTTAAGTGGTTATTTACTAGCTGCTTTTCCCAGCGCAGTATTTCATCTGAGGCTATGCCTCCCCCACCCCAGTTTTAGTTAACATTATAGGATTTTCTTTTTTATAGCATCAGATGTTTCCCATAGCTATGAATTTCCCTGAGCTGGACCAGGTCTCCCATAAAGAGGGAGAGTTTCGTGTGTGCTTCGAACATGGCATTTCTTGTTAAAAACTTTGAAGCGAACACAAGTTCAAAGGCTGGGTGCTGCACAGGAGTCGTGAGCTTTACCATCGGTGGATGAAATAATATCACGACACGAGTCTAGGTGATAATAAGGGAATCCTATGAAATAATTCCTACCAGCAGTAACAACACTTTATAAGAATGGCTAAACGTGTGTCCATGGCAGAGGATCAGTGTGAACGTGTGCTGATGAAACATGAAACACGGCTCCCGATTACTTGCGGTCATTACTGTTCCGCAGGCACTTTTTGCAAGCCTAGGGGAGTTAGGCACAGAATCATGGCCACATTCCAAGCTGGGTAATTACTAGAGCTGAGCAGATTAATTTGTAACCCCATTAGTCATTGAGTTTCCACCTCTTTTTGTGCTCACAAGCAGACGGCAAAACTCTCCAATTTATTGCAAATGCAAAGAGATTTGTGAGTTTCGCCGCACTGCATGAACAGTGCACTGCAAATATTTCATGGGCCAAATTATCAGCCATTATGCATCAGCCTCGTTCCACTGCAGCAACTGGAGCTACAGTGAGTCACAACTCCTGAGGATCTGGCTATAAGACAGGTCTCTACATATTTGGGTCAGAGTATTTTAATGAGAGAGAAAAACAAGTCTATTCATATTTCTCATGTATGTTTGGATACTGACCCTTCTGTGTCTTGGTATGGTTAGATCTGTGAACTGAAATCAAAGCACAGTATGGCAAAGGGGTGGAAAATATTTTACACTATTTGAAAAGGTTTCAAGAGCCCATCAGACTAGGATCTTCCCATCCTGTTTCCAACCGCCATCATTATTTGATTTAGGGTCAAAAATAATGTAATGGGTCTTATATGTAACTATGTAATTATTCACCACCCTCGTCTCCTCTCATCGAACTGCTGTATCTCAGTGCTCCCTGACGAAGCTCTAAGTACAACTTTCCCCTCTCTACCCCTGTGCCTGCCTTGGGCTCCTTAAACATTCTAGGGAGCGTAAAGCTCAGAACAACTAACAGCGCTGATCTAGGATAAACCTCCTGTGTTGAGCTATGGAAAATGTATTAGCTGGTCCCAGCGACTGTCTGTCCCCAGCGGAGAGCAGACATCACAAAACCAAAAGAGCCAAGCTCTGCCCTAATCATCTCTGTCTTGAGCTGGCACCATTTCTCTTGCATCTACCCAGGAGCACTGCTCAGCACAGCATGGTTGCTGCTGGGTCATTAATTAAAACCACTCTTCGGTGGGCGTCTTTGGAATCAGTGGTAATCCAGGGAGAGAAGTAATAAGGACTAAAGGAAAGAATGTCTTGGCCCTTGATAATTCTGTCTAGTCTTTTTATGGTGCGGGCTGAATACGCCCGGGGCTCCAGAACTGGCAGGGGCAGTGCTGGGTGGAGGAATTCATCTTGTAGCAGGCCCGGGTTGGGGGGACAAACTGAAAGGCGTGTTTGTGGTCACCCTGAGCTCCTTTTAACAGGCATGACCCTGAAAGCCCTTACCAAGGCAGAACTCCCAGCGGCCTCAACCGAAGCCCAATCGGTCCTCCAGTGCTTTGCAGGAGAGTGCACTTCAACTCGATGCTCACCTCACACACATTCAGCACCAGGTTCAGTTGACTTCAGTGGAGCTCCCCCAAATGGAGTGGGAGGGAGAGCGGTGTGGGGCCAGAGACCCAGCCCCTCTGCTAGGGCTGAGGAGAGCCACTCAGGTGAGGAATAGGAAAGACCGCCTTTGCACTCACCCAACTCTGGATCATCCTCTGGCATCATGCTAAACATTGGCTGCCAGCAGCCCTTAAAGGTTCACACAGCGGCTAGGGACCAGTTGGATGTAGGAGGGGCAGGGCCGCAGCAAGAATTTGAGGTGGTGGAGCAGTCTTTACAACACTGATTGTGCTGGCTTTGGGGACAAGATCCTCCTGCAGCAGCTACCATGCACGCCAGGGGCTGGGCTAGTCTCCCCTGTGAATTAAAGCCCGGTTTAATTGGCTTGATATAAAATGATAGCAGAATATAGAACAGAGGTTAGATTTCTGCCCTAACACCGGACCTTGCAACCATGCTGGGATTCCCCCACCTGCCTGGCATCCCCATGGCCTGCCAAAAGAAAAACTCCGAGCCCATGGTGGCTTCAGGGCATTTGGCAGGAAAGGGATGCTGGAGTTAAGAAGCTCAGCAATTAATTCAGTAGGACTTGGACAGGAAAGTGTGCAGAACAGGTGTTTCTAGTGAGAGTGTCTAGACAACAGCAGGAGCTGATGGGGTTTGCTAGGGACAAGAAAGTGATGCAGAACTCAGCTCTTAACCCTGACTGAGCTTGGAAGGAAACGCCTCAGAACTGGCCACAGGGGAATCCATGAAGCCTTTCCAAGGAGTAGCCCTTTACAGAAGCACCTGGTCCAGGAGGAGCAGCATGGCCTGGGGTGTGTTCCAATGCTCCAGTTGTTTCCTGGTCGCAACAGCCCACTATTGCCATAGCAGGCAGGGTGCAAGTTAGGGCAGCCCTTAGGGCTCCTCTAATCCATGCCAGGGGCTGAACCAGGGAGCCTCTAGGTAAGAGGGCACAAGGTCCTGTGCTGGGCTCACACCCCATACGGCTGAAGACACTTTCAGTGTAGGCCCCACTCCAGCAGGTTCTGAGAACACAGCGTGTTCAGTCGCTTCATACTTCTGTTCCACGTTCGATCTGAGTGGCGAGGAAACCCATGCCTTTGACTCACAGCCACTATAATTCAAACCAGATCAGGAGCCGCCATCTGCGTTTTGTCAGCAGCACGAATCGAAAACCTGAGCCAGGCGAGCGTTCGCATTTGGCTGTAAACTCCGAAGAGGGCGGCCTGCCCTACCTGGCTGCAGAGATTTCAACAGGCCGGTTTGTGATTCATGGGAAATTGCTCCGAGGAGATAATTACACATCCCCTTCAGATCACATAATCGCTTGTGGCTGTAGAAGGTGGGACTAGCCAAATGGGATCAATAGCATGTTGTAAACCTTTGCATCAAGGATTGAGGATGGGCTTGCTCCAGGTCTGAGCTGGGGAGGAGCAGTGGAGTTCACAGCAGGTTTCCCATTAGGTTTGGAGGCTAGACTGCAGGAAATTTACCACCGAGTCATACAGGGCTTCATTCACCACTGCCTTACCCTGCCATGGAGCTGGAGTAACCATGACTTGGGCAGAGTCACACTATGGGAGAAACCAGCAGTGAGCCAGCCCCATGTTACTGCTGACTTACACGGAGTAATAACCATCATATATTAATTAATTATAGGAAATGGACTCCAACCAGGAAGGGAACAATGCACTGGAGTAAAACACCTGACAGGGCAGGCATCTAAAGAGATGCTCGGACGCTTGCAGAACAGCACCATGAAATTCACAAGAGACTCTCAGAACCCCAAATACAAGGCTAAGTGCTGCAGAAGCCCCCAGGCCTGGGGTGAATTATGCCTGCTTTGTGGGCAGGGTTCTGTCCAGCTCATAGGAGACGGGATGCAGGGGAGACACGCTGGAGCTGCGGCCCTCCAGGTGGGATCCTGGCTGACTCGGAGTTCTCCTGGCATATGCACAAGCCTAGAGGATGCCACGTGCTCCCCACCCGGCCTGCTTCATGGGCTGAAACGAATGGAGACGGGGCTGCACCCACCCATCCCCTGTATGCGCAGCTAGTGTCCATGTAGGTACTAGGACTATACTCTCCACAACGATTTGGGCTAGCCCTGCAACAGTGGGTGTGGGGCATGGAGAGCATTCTTGTATTCCTCCCTCTCCCCCCAACCCACACACTCTTGTGACGTGCAGCCAGAATGCAGCCCTGAGTTCATGGAGCTCTCCCGGTCCGCTACGAGGGTCTGTTCAGGGTACAGTTATATTCCAAAAACAGTTCAGCTAGTTACTTGGATCTTCAGTTGTAGCAGGTCCACCGCATCATCATGCCAGGGCTGGAGAACCAGAAAGTGAAACGGACTATAAAAATCAAAGAGAAACTGACTGGCTAGTGTGCTTTGCTAAGACACTGATCCAGACACTTACCTCAGCTACAGTAGGTGGAGTTCCTGCTATGAGCAGAATGAGAGATCAGTTGATTTACTCCATACTTACATTGGTGCAACTGAGATCAGAATCCACCTTGGTCCTTAGCTGCCTGCCATCCGATATGGAGCAGATTGATGAGGCGTTTCCATAGAGATACGTGTCCATGCCCACCCCCGCACTGCCTGTAACAGGGGAAGAGGAAGGTTCCCTCTCATTCACAGGGTGCTACTGATTAGTGCCACACGGGTCTCTCAAAGTCACTGAGCAGGTCACCTGAGGGCAAGCGCTGTGAATTAGGGGACTGCTCCCAGCTGGTTGAAGAATGGCTCCCAGGTGAGTTGAGGGCTTTAACCAGCTGATCCGTCCCCATTTAAAATTCTTTAAACAACTGTGCAGTACAAAAGCTGAGATTCCTGGCTAAGTTACCAGATAACAGATGTTCTCTCTGAAAGAGTATCGGAGGTCTCAGAGTATATTAATGTCTATCCAAAACTTCCACATTCGGCTGCCCCTTGATTTTGAATCCTGACCTACATTTTTGCCTAGACTCCCTGAAAACTTAGGAACTGTTCTGCAGAGGGAATTTTACTCTATTAAATTTTAAAACAGGGCAACACGTTACAATCCCTGGCAGACTCCTGCCTCTGATTCAGAAGCCCCAGGTCCCTCTCTTAGAATGCAGTGATACGGGGCAGTATGAATGCAGTCTGGTACAAACAGACCAAAGCCTCTGGTCATCTAATACCCAATGAAAGAATCGTTGCACATTGCTGATTTTCACACGGAGTACAATTTATTTACAGAGAAGTGAGATCTAGTGGTTAGAGCTGGGTTCAATTCATAGCTCACCCACTGACACATAGTGTGATCTTAGGCCAGTCACTTAACAGAGACACGTCAGTTTCCCCACCTATAAAAGTGGGGCTAATGATATTTACCCACCCCAAGGGCTACCATGAGGCTTAATTAAGTGAGCCAGATTCTTTCCTGGTGTAAACTGATACAGCCCCTTTGACTACAGTGGGGCTACACTGACTTACACGGAGTAATAACCATCATATATTAATTAATTAATAACATGACCCAATGTTTATAAAAGATGTTTAGATTTTCCAGTGACAGATGATATAGAGGAGCAAATTATGATGGAACCAGTTTAAAAAGCATTTAGCCATTGCTTAAAAAAAAATCAACTTTCAGTGCCAGCGAAAGAGTTACATTCATGTACAGGTTTCAGAGTAGCAGCCATGTTAGTCTGTATTCGCAAAAAGAAAAGGAGTACTTGTGGCACCTTAGAGACTAACAAATTTATTTGAGCATAAGCTTTCGTGAGCTATAGTTGCAGCCGATGAAGTGAGCTGTAGCTCACGAAAGCTTATGCTCAAATAAATTTGTTAGTCTCCAAGATTCATGTACAGAACATCACACAAAGATCTTGAGAAGCTACATTCACTTAGACTGGCTGTTCTCTAAGGCAGGGCCCATCTTTTTGATATGGGTTTGTACAGCCCCTAACACAAAGGGTTTTGATACCACGATATGCAGATTAATAAAGGCTATGTCTATACTAGGCAAATAGGTTAAACATGCTAGCGAACCTGTTTTGACTAATGTGATTTGAAACAGGACCTTGCACCTAGTGTAGACAGAGCAGGTAGTATTTAAAAGAGGGTTAGCAAAGAGGGTTAGTTAGTCAACCATAGCCTGGGAGGTAAGCGTAATTTTTAACAAGGCAAGAGCCTCGCGTTAGCCACTGGAATAACTGCTTCTTGCATCACTGGCCGGTGATTTTCACACTCACAGATGAAGGCTCACAGGTATCATGTGGAGCTGTTGTGAAATTGGCAGTTGCATTTCACGGGCATTTGTGCAAACTCTTTTCCAGCTTGGCTTCACCTATGTTAACACCCCGTGAGTTTTGACTTGAATTACAGGTTCAAATGAACCCAACGTCTCTCAGTCAGTCAAAGTCCTCCAGAGCTGCCTGATTTCCACCTAAAACCCACAAATCAGTCCCAACTTGTGAACCTGGGCCATGTTTGGGGTCTGTAATAAAGTCTTTGGTTCCATCAGGAAAGTTTCCCATGTCAATTGTATGCTCTTTGGTGCAGGGACTGTGTCTTCCTATGCGTTTGTACAGTGCCTAGCACAACGGGGCCATGGCCCTGACCGGGACCTTTGAACACTAACACAGTAGAAATCATCATCAATAAACTCATGTGGAAGGGAAGTAGCAGCAGCACCCATGACTGGATCCTCACCTCCCTTCTGGAGATGTGCACAATCAGGGAGGATGGCAGTCCAGTACTGCAGCCACTCAGGCTCCATAGCCAACGTGGGGCTGGATCCAAAGCCTAGGGGAGTCAATGGAAAGTCTCCCAAACTATGTCTACACTACGTGTAGACAGACTCGTGCTGCTTCCTCTTGACCTAGTGTGTTATAAATAGCCGTGTGGGCGTCGTGGCACAGGCAGCAGCGTGAGCTCACCATCCTCCAAGCCCGACAGACCCCCCGGTCCAAGCTCAGCTGACTAGCCCGAGCCCCCACCCATGCAGCAACATGCTATTTATCTCGAGTGGCACTAGCACAAGTCTGTCTACCCGGGCTAGGAGGTGCGCTTCCAGCTGCAGTGTAGACATTCCCCCATTGAAGTCAGCGGGCTTCGGCTCAGGCCCTGGAAGCTGAAGGCATGACTAATTCTTTCTCCAGACCTGTGTCTCGTTCAGACAGAGAGGGAGAACAGCCGTGGGAGAGACGCCTATTGAGGGAGAGTCAACAATCCTTTCAAATTGCTTTCCACAGCCGCAAAGAGAGAGCCCTGAGCCCTTCAGGGGAATTAACCTTTCCAAGAACATTTCTGCATCCACACCACAAATGCATCTTCTGTTTATCATGAAGACAGAAGCGCTAAGCAGGCTCCTTGTTTTGCCGCCGGCAGCTCTTTTTCTCCCTCTCATCCCGCTGTACCCATTAAAATTAGATGTTGACATCACATTCTGCAAATGAGTCCAAGCTGCAGATGGCAAATTAGAATCAAATCTCGTTTCCTCCTTTAACCCTCGCGCCACCCCAACCCTGTTCGCCATCCCACAAGGTTAGCCGTCGTCCATTTCAAGCAGCTCTGTTTGATGACAATGACGGATGGGTTTCCAGAGCTTTAATTTGGTTCCACTTGTCATTCTTCCTACTGATTGTGTGAATGGCTGGGGTGGGCAGATCCCCAAATGAATAAGGCAGAAGGGGAGGAGGATTCCAATACAAATCTGTGCCACGGATCACAGGTCACTTGGCATTTCTCAGCCCAACTGAATCCCTCGTTAGAACAGGTCTACCTCCCGCCCCCCAGAAAATCAAGCAGCTGCATTTGAACGTTACATTATTCAGCATGTTAACATCCAGGCTAACGGAGTCTGACACACAGACCACACAGATCAGAGCTGACAGGGCTCCTGGCCATTAAAAGATGCTAAATTATTTAATATTGTGTCATGGGCTTTAGGGGGCTTTGCTGCAGCACCAAACTATGAGGAAGCACCCACCAAAACGGACCCAAATCCACAGGTTCAGTAGCCCTGAAGTCAGGGGGAGTTTGCCTTTGGAAAGCAGCATGAAAACTGAGTAAAGGACGCAGGATTTGGCCCACAGACTGGCGAGTGCTGATTTGGCAGTATAATCTGAGCTCAGCAGAACTTTGATGGCAGCCGACCTGACAACCCTCATGCCAGATTTAATAGCCAGCAGGTGAATGGTGTCATCTGCATCATTAGTGCTTGGCTTGGGGGACCTGACACCGAGCCCCTGCATGGTTCAGAATAGGGAGCAGATGTCTTGCATGGGAACAGCATGAAGAGCAGAAGGCCATGTTGCCCCTGCAGGTGCAGGTGTGGTCAGAGGCAGCAGCAATTAGGATGTTCCATTACTCAAGGAGGGGGCCAGAGGAAATAGGAAAACCACGGCTGTGGTCTCAGCTGTGCAAAGTCTAAGGGTCTTGGAGGATAAATCCCCTAGTGCATTTAGAACAGGGAGACAGCTCATCCATGTTTGCAAACCTCACTGGATCCTGTAGCCAGCTCCATGCTGGAGATGGGAATTAAGTGACCCTGTCTTCTCTTTTCCCTGAGATTTCTTTTGACAGGACTCAAGTTATTGATTCCTGGGACACTGCCCACTTGGCCCTGGGTGGAATGTGCTGCCTGTTGTCTCTCCCCCAGGCTCCGGGTCCTCTTGGCTCTCACACGCTGTATAAACCTGTCCAGGATAATAGGTTGATGAGACAGCAGCTCCAGCCAAGCTCCCAGAGAGCCTGTTAGTCTCTAAGGTGCCACAAGTACTCCTTTTCTTTCTGTCCTGCACTGCGACCAAAAGGGAGGACATGGGGATTTGGCTCTGCACCCAGTAGGCAACCCACGTCTTCCCTGTCACTGAGTGTGCCTGAAGAGACTTGGAAAGGGAGTCAGCAAGAAAATGAAGCAGATGTGACCAAGCCTGCACCCTCCTGAGGCACCAGCCTCCTGGGCAATGGGGCTCTCTGGATGAAGTGAGACGCTGGACAAAGGTGGCTGAAAAACCCTCGTTCCAACGGCCAGCGATGACTCAGGGTGGTTGCTGAAAGCTCGTTCTGCTCGCTTTGCTAGGGGGTGGCTGGGGACGGAAGGACCCTGCAACACAATGTGCAGAGCTCCTCTCCCGGCGGTTCTTCTCCAGACCTGGGCTGTCTGGGGAAGCAGCGACACTGCTTTACAAGGGGAAATTTGGCTTAGCAGGAGGAGTCAGCTTTCCTGGTTCTTGTCCCAGCTCAGTCGTGTCCTGACCATAAGTAATTCCCTTAACCTCCCTTTGTCTCCATTTCCCTGTCTCTGAAGTGGGAGTTAACCCCGCTCCCCAGACTCATGGAGAATGGGAGGGTTTGTGTAGACTTGAGTCTTTTGAATCCTCCAGTAGAAGATTCAGAATATTTGTATACAACCCCTGAGGAATTCAAAATTATCGGTGTCCCAGGATGCAACGGTGCCCCACATGACACTCCTGATCATTGAGGCCTCCAATTAGCGGCTGAGGCTGAACTAAGCCACTGAAGCACCCAATGGACTGGAAGGACCAAATCTGGCCCATATCCTATTTTGCAAACTCTTAAAAATGACCCAGCTGATAAGAATGTCTCTGGTAATTGAGGCGGTGTTAATCCCCCTTGCCTGCTAGTTGGCTTGGCACCTACTTGTCCTGAGATGCGCACTTCGGGGGTTTGTGTGTGGACAAGGGGAGTGTCGGGCACTGCCATGCCCTGGACGCATGTAGAGTCAGCAGTCTAGATGTACTCTGTGAGATGAGAATCAGGCGCCTGGTTTTTCGTCACTTTCAACTTCACAGGCCCTAGCACAATGCCCTTGGGTTTGATTTTCTAAGTCTGCCAGGGAAGTTTTGAATTTAAAAAGTCTCTTTTCATTGACATCTCTGGAACCCCTGGTCTAGAGTCCTTTCCACACCTCCTCCTAACTGCTCAGAAACAACAGCCTGCCTGGTGTGAGGCATCACAAGGGCTAACGCCAGGCACATGTGGTTGCATCGATGTTCTAAGGCACACTGGGGCTTCTGGGAGTTAGGGAAGAGACTCTCCTTTTCTCTCCTCTCCCCCTTGGAAGTGGACGGTGGATTTTTTGCAGGCAGAAAGCTGTTACCTCCCCATGGCAAGGCTCTGTGTGAGATGGAAATGGCATCACATTTCCCACAAAAATGGAAAAATTCCCATCTGTGTCAAATTTGCAGTTTTGCTTGGGGGAAGATAAGGAACAAACTTCACTCTTTTTACCATAAATACCCCCCTCATTTGCAGGCAGAAAGCACAATAACATTCCAGTGACG
The DNA here is from genome assembly GCF_009764565.3 of Dermochelys coriacea. Taxonomy (NCBI): domain Eukaryota; kingdom Metazoa; phylum Chordata; order Testudines; family Dermochelyidae; genus Dermochelys; species Dermochelys coriacea. Next base: position 4,586,206 of record NC_050077.1, on the reverse strand, counting down.
CAGTCACACGGACAAATAACAGCTCGTTTCAGAGTGTTATGCTCTCCCCAGCTTACTAGACAGTGGCAAAAGTACCACCCAGCACTAGGCCAGCAACAAGGCATGTCTCATGGGAGCTGCCCTAAAGGGAGATGAGAAAAAGCCAACGAGCACCACCGTGTATTTCCAAGGCAGATTATTGCTGACCTGTGGTTACCACATGGTTATTTTTCTTGACAACCTGTCCAGCCATTTCCATACTCTGTACTACAGAAGCCCTTTACACTTCAGTATTATCCGATAAATGCAGAGAATGCTACATGATCAGAAATCTTCCAAGATCGAGCTCGTGAATACAACACAACTTCCTGCACTATCATGATTTTTTGGATGCCTCCAAACATGCATTTGTCTCTTTCAGGGATGTAAGAGGTCATCTTGCCCACTGTGCCTGAAGCCCTAGAATCAGACCCAGCTGGCACCCACATGGAGCCGATACAATGCAGAAGGGAGCAGGCTTGACACATCCACCTGTTCACAAAGCCATTCCTCTGATTCCCGCACACAGAAACACAGCAGAGACGCTAGGAAGCGTTTTTCAGATCTGGGGCATGTTTCCATATCTGGCACCATTCCGGCCACTGCAGCTCCAGCTAAGTCGGAATCATTTGCTGCTAACAGCTCCCAAAGCTTCTATTAGACAATTGTTTTTCAAAGGCCATGGCTCCCCATGTCGGGTTTTACGGGTGCCATTAACATTTCTGCAGAGATAGTTTTCCAGTTCATTAGTGTCTCCGAGTTGCTTGGAAGTGGTCAGTGCAGGAAAATAATCTGTCTCTCTCCCGCCTGCCCCGCATCCATGCACCCTACCACTTACCCACCCTTATCCAGGAGTCTTCACTTCCTGTCCTAAACTTGCGCTGTGTTGCCCTGAGCTGTTAGACACTGTCACTTTTATAAACATATTTAACGGGTCGGGAGGCAGGAAATTGTTTCATACTGGGCTTATTAAAAACACTTTCAGCTTCCCTATATTATTAGTGGTGGCCGTTTTTTTGTCAGCATGACACCTCAGTACATGCTCCTAGGGTAGACTCCCTGCATCAGTTTAAACCATGACATGCGCACCACAGCACATCCACACTAGGCATTTACATCAGCTGCACAGGTGCACCAACACCAATGCAACAACCAAATCTATAGTGTAGACATGGCCTCCGCTTATGAAATACTATGGGGAAGATTTTCCAAAGTGCCTAAAAGATTTAGGAGCACAAGTCAGCAGGACGTATGCTCCTAAATGCACGAGGCACTTTTGAAAACCTGCCCTTAAATCGTTTGCATTTCACTCAGCTGGGAGGATAAAATCAAGTTTTGTTTCACTTTCAAGCTCTCAGACACCAGCACGATGCTGCAATGTTTGGCCTGCAAACCCAGCAGAATGGAGATTGTTCCAGTTCCAATTAAAATACAGTTCACTGAAATTGTAAACATAAACCCATAAAAACCTTTCCATTGAACTGAACTCCCTTTTTACAGAACCGAAATCCACCTGGCAATGGCCCTTTAAACAGCTGCCATGTTGCACTCCAGAGGTGGCTGCATTTCAGTAGCAGATGAGCAGTTTCTGTAGTTTAAGGGGATGACCCAGCACCTTTTAAATAGTTTTTATTTACTTCAATGGGCTTTAGATCAGCCCCTCATGGCTTTGAAGCCCTTCAGGGTGAGCATACTATGGAAACACAAGGTACTGTTATTATTACAATCACGTCTCAAAGCTTTTCTCTACAGCTGCCCTGAACTTGCTAAATTTGGATGGGAAACCCTGATCATCCCAGCCAGGACCACCCAGTTCCTTCTGGGGCTTGGTGAGCAGCCCCCTGGCATGTCAGGAATAATTCCAGGAAACTTCTCATGTGCTCTCCTCTGGCTTATTTCCTTTGGCAGCTGGTTACAATAGAAAACAGTCGATGGACATGCCGCAAGCCACTGACCCTCCTGCTAGAAAAGAAAAAAGGGGGGAGGGAGACAAAGGAAAGAGAAGCACCTGCTTCCAGAGGACTCAGTGTGGTTTGTCCTTCCTTCTGCCCAGATCTTAAGCACCAATAAGTAATTACAGCCTGGCCAGACGCAGCAAGGATTTGAAAGGACCTCAAAGCCCTGATGCTACAGTTCTCCTCTCTGTGAACTCTGGGCTGAGCCTCTCCACATAACTTTAGCCTTTGAGGAAACTCAGTGGCTGTGCTTCCCCCAAACCGCCTTCTTCAGAAGGAAACCATCAAATGTCCATCAGCATCAAAGCATGTTCTAGCAACATGTCGTTAGTGGGGATTCAAACAAATGGTTATCAGTCCATCTGCTCGGCATCTGGAATGAGGGCTGGGAAAAGGGAATGGGGAACAGCGGCTGGCCAGTTCTAGCCAACGTTCTGAGCACGGTATAAAACAGCAAGGCTTCAACAAACTGAACCTTCCCAAGCTCTCGCCACAACCAGCTCTCTCACATCATCCCTCGCAGCTTGGAAGGACAATTCGGCCACGCAGTAAGGCCTGATGGGCAATGCATCTTAGCTTTGGTGAAACTAATTCCACCGGCAAGGAGCCCTTAACAAGAACGTCCGGACTCCAGTTCCCTCGCTGCCTGGCACAGCCACTCCATCTCCATGGATTTATAGAGAGGTAACATGATATGATGTCCAGACACATCATGGGAAACCAACTTATCCCAATTACAATTGCCTACAACACATTTATGTTACTGGTTTCCACTGTGTTCTCAGGCCATCTCCTCCTAATTCCATTCCACCTCTTGGGAGGGGAGGGATGAGGAGCCCTACCTGAGATCCTGTCTGAATCTCTCTTCACTTGGTCTCCACATATAATACCATCCCCAGTGAGATCAAAGGAAGTACAAAAGACCACCCAAAAGTTACAGAATGGACATGCTGCTGGACCTGATGGTATTCCACCTGAGCTGCTCAAAGGTGCTCACTATTCCAAGGCATCAGCCTCCATCCGCTGTTCTTAAGAGCATGGACATCAGGCAAAGTACAAGCAGAATAGAAAGATGGTATCATAGTGTCCCTGAACAAGGGCAAAGGATCTCAAATTGTGCGTGACAACTACTGGCCAATCTTGATGAGGTAACAAGCCTTGTGAATGGGGGAAAGCAGTAGATGTGCTATATCTTTTCTTTAATAAAGCTTTTGATACTGTCTCACATGACCTTCTCATAAACAAACTAGGGAAATGCATCCTAGATGGAGCTACTATAAGGTGGGTGCAAAACTGGTTGGAAAACCATTCCCAGAGAGTAGTTTTCAGTGGTTCACAGTCATGCTAGAAGGGCATAATGAGTGGGGTCCCACAGGGATCAGTTCTGGGTCTGGTTCTATTCAATATCTTCATCAGTGATTTAGATAATGGTCTAGAGAGTACACTTATAAAGTTGACAGATGATACTAAGCTGGGAAGGGTTACAAGTGCTTTGGAGAACAAGATTAAAATTCAAAATGATCTGGACAAACTGGAGAAATAGTCTGAAGTAAATAGGATGAAATTTAATATGGACAAATGCAAAGTACTTCACTTAGGAAGGAACAATCACTTGCACACGCACAAAACGGGAAATTACTGCCTAGAAAGTAGTACCGAGGAAAGGGATCTGGGGGACATAGTGGATCACAAGCTAATATAAGTCAACATTGTAACACTGTTGCAAAAAAAGCAAACATCATTCTGGGCTGTATTAGCAGGAGTGTTGTAAGCAAGACACAAGAAGTAATTCTTCTGCTCTAGTCCACGCTGATATGGCCTCAGCTGGAATATTATGTCCAGTTCTGGGCGCCACATTTCAGGAAGAATGTGGACAAATTGGAGAAAGTCCAGAGAAGAGCAACAAAAATGATTAAAGGTCTAGAAAACATGACCTATGAGGGAAGATGGAAAAAATTGGGTTTGTTTAGTCTGGAGAAGAGAAGACTGAGAGGGGACGTGATAACAGTTTTCAAGTACATAAAAGGTTGTTACAAGGAGGAGGGAGAAAAATTGTTCTTCTTAACCTCTGAGGACAGGACAAGAAGAAATGGGCTTAAATTGCAGCAAGGGAGGTTTAGGTTGGACATTAGGAAAAACTTCCTGTCAGGGTGGTTAAACACTGGAATAAATTGCCTAGGGAGGTTGTGGAATCTCCATCACTGGAGATTTTTAGGAGCAGGTTAGACAAACACCTGTCAGGGATGGCCTAGATAATACTTAATCCTGCCATGAGTGCACGGGACTGGACTAGATGACCTCTTGAGGTCCCTTCAAGTCCTATGATTCATTGTAATCAGTCCCCAGAGAGGTCTTTGCTCATGTTCTGCTTGGTAGGATGCAGCCATTCTTTAACAGGCAATCAGGTTTCACTGTTGGGCTGTCAACAATCCCGGCTTTTGGCTGAGATGCACTGAGAATTTAACCACCCGTTTCATGTGGCAAATATCAACATAAAAGCAGCTTCTGATTCAGTCAACAAGCCAGCCCTCTGGCTCACACTTAAAGGAGCTTGCAAAATCTTTGCTAAATCTATGTGTGACCTTCACATCAGTACCAATGCAAGTGTGCTTGACGATTCACAGCTTTTGCTGCATTTCTACACAATCTCAAGTGTGCGGCAGGAATGTATTCTCTCCCCAGTGCTATTCTGTTGACTGGATATCAGGACTTGCTGCTCTACACGTCAGAATCAGGGTTGGTCAAGAAGTGTTTACCAACCAAGAATATGCCAATGACACTACCTTGCTTGTGAAGAAGTAAGAGAATTTCAGACCTGTCCTCCAATACCTAGCTAGGCTGCAAGCAGAGTTCAGATAGTCACAGCAAACCAGATGTTGGATGATTAACAGGACCTCACTGCGCTAGCTGCTGTACAAGCACAGAACAAAAGGAGGGTCCCTGCCCCCAAACAGTTTATAATCTAAGATGTAAACAAAAAGCCAGATTTGCAAACCTCTCTCGCACTGGTGAGCATTTACTCACACAAGTCAACCCTGATGTCAGTAGAACTATTTCTGTGAGTAACTACTCACCAATATAAGAAAGGGTGGCAGTCTGGCTCAAATTCAGGAGGTGATAGGCATGATCTAACACTAGATAGGCAGATTAGCCAGATACAGGCCCACACTTGAACATCAAACCTCAACCACCCCATGTCCTGGAAGTATGAAATTTCGACCTGGAATGGAATTTTCCACATGGCTCCTGTCTTGGTAAGGGGCCAGACCACAACACTGGATCCAAAGTACATTCAGACTTTGCAGTTGTTCCAAATGCAGAGCAGGGTTTGAATTTTCCAGGTTTGAGCCATCTCTAAAAATTGGATCTCTGCGCAGGATCTCCCAGAATCTCTGTGCAAGTCTCCTTAGTCTGAAAAGACCCCTTCAGGATCTAACTGAAAGACGGTGAAAGATTCCAGCCATGACTATACCCAAGCAAAACCTTCTCTTCAAGTTCAAATAGACGGGTTAAATTTTTCATGTTTGCTGCAGCCTCTGCCCACCAGATTCCACCCGGGAGTGCTCACTGGCTGTTCTTTGCAAGAGCGCCTGTTAGGTGAAGTTTCAAGCGCAAGTCTGCAGACTCAAGGCAGTGGCAGAGCCGGAGAGGGGGGAGGAGATTGTGTCAGAAAAACAGCTGAACTTCCGAGAGGCTTCAGACCACAAGCCTGAAGATCTTGAGGTTCCTCCATCACTACTAAAAGCCCAGGCACGTAAATAAGATTTTGGCCTTTTTTTTTTTTGATTTAATGCCTGATATCATAGAATTTTAACTGGATGATTCCACTACCCTCCTTCCCCTAAACCTCATGTGCCAGCAACATCTTCAGTGCAACTTCCTTAGAGCCAATGAAATTACACCATGGTTGAATTTGGCCCCTGATCTAAAAACGCTCACAAGATACATTAATTGCCATCATTTCGATATCAGGATGGAGACTTACTCAGCTTTTATTAGAGAGGTGGCTTCCGAGAAGTCAGATTCCTGTGTTAATCCTGAGACCACTAAGGAACTGGAAAGAAATGTTTGTCTGTCCTCAAGAATCACTTACTCTTTTAAGTGGGAGACTCACTCCATAAATGCTGGGGATTAGTACTGAATATTTAATTCAAAAGCAACCAGGCCCCCAAGGAACAAAACGATACATTGGCTTGGAAGGATTAAATTTTAATCGGTAAACATCTATTTCACCGTCCTCACACAAGCAGAGGAAAAAATATTTCCGCTGATGATAATCAAAACATACAGAGAGGCAAAGTCAGAAAAATGCTTTTATGAGAACTTAATAGAGTTTGATGTAAGGGTATTTACTTGGTATATTTTGACATGTGATGTTGAAAATCTGTGTTTTAGTGGTTATCAAGCTTTAACTTTTTGAATCTCAACATCTACTGACATTCATTATTGTCTGTTTCCCCCCATAACTTCTTGCAATAGTGAAAATTTAAAATCAATAAAAAAATTTAAAAATCCTTTAACACAACCATCTATATTATCCATCAAAATGATAAAAAAAACAATCAAATTCTGCCAAGCCTATTTATGCTGTACACAAAAATCACTTCACCTGCTGCTGACATACAACCGTCTCTGGAGGGGAACGTAGCAGCTATTTAATAGGGCACATCAATTCAGGGCAAGAAAAATACAGAATGAACATCTTGCAAAAACGAAACTACCAGGAACTATGATGTCTGACCAGAATTAGAATTTGGTCAGGCTGGAATGACACTCCTAATTATGGTATTTAAAAAACATGACAGGATCTTCAAAAGACATGGGGTCTAATTTTCAAAAGCACCTAATGGACCTAAAAGCCTAAGTGCCTTAAAAGACAATGTGGACTTAGGTTCCTAAATCACTGAGGCACATTTGAAAATTTGCTCCCAGAAGAGACGATGACCTGGCTTGACATCTCAGCTGAAGGACAGCAGGAGAGTTAGCTTCAGAGAGGTTTCAGAGTAGCAGCCGTGTTAGTCTGTATTCGCAAAAAAGAAAAGGAGTACTTGTGGCACCTTAGAGACTAACAAATTTATTCGAGCATAAGCTTTCGAAGAGGTCAAGGTAGCTCTAGTCTAAGGTCTGGAGGAGATAGGTCCACCTCACAAGAAACACCAACTGCACTGACCCCATCTCCCCAACGTCAGAGACATCAAGGACTGAATGGGCATTGGACAATGAATGAACCTCTCACTTGCCTGATCAGGGCTGAAACACACTGACTAGGCAGAGTGGCAGCAGGGTGACCAGATAGCAAGTGTGAAAAATCGGGATGGGACTAATAGGGGCCTATATAAGACAAAGCCCCGAATATCAGGACTGTCCCTATAAAATCAGGACATCTGGTCACCCTGCATGGGAGAAACTGTACTATTATACTGACAAACAGAGGGCTTCAGCCTATGGCACTCTCATGGAGGCATGTTTCATTAGCACTAAATTCATTTTTAAACAGATAATAAAACACAAGGGAGAGTGAAAATGAACCTCGACAGAGTTTAATAGTACAAAACACTAGAAGGATACGGATGCATAGTAAGGGCTGAAAGAAAAGGAGTACTTGTGGCACCTTAGAGACTAACAAATTTATTAGAGCATAAGCTTTCGTGAGCTACAAGCTGTAGCTCACGAAAGCTTATGCTCTAATAAATTTGTTAGTCTCTAAGGTGCCACAAGTACTCCTTTTCTTTTTGCGAATACAGACTAACACGGCTGCTACTCTGAAACCTATAGTAAGGGCTGGGTTTTGTTTTTTGTGGGGGAGGAAGAGAAGGTCAAGTTGGGAAACTGCATGCATAAAATGAGGATGCAACTGTACACCTCCCGTGAGTGTACCTGCAAACTGGATACATGCAATGCCCATCATCAGCCATCTCTGCAGAAAATCCAACTACGTGCAAACACAACCACAGTAACTGTGTTAGCAAACTGGACAAGCATTTTGCACACTTGCTTGCATGCCCTATGTTCTAAATAATCTGGCCCTAATGGTCAGACCACATTCTCCACGGTTATTCAGTTATTTAAGCTACCAGAACCCTGCATAGAATAACACTGCTATGGTTTGGAATAACTTTTTTTGGATACAGACTAACATGGCTACCCCCTGATTTTTATGTAAGATGCAACATACAAAATTGAATCCAGCATTTTATTGTGTAGATTTATTTACATCATCATTTGTAGTTGGTAGTATTTATCGTTATTTATTTGCATTAAGTAAGAGCCCGAGTCATTGGCCAGGACCTCAGTGCGCTGGGGGCTGTACGCAAACAAAATAGAAAGATGGCCCCTCTCCCAAACCCCAACTGGGATCAGGGCCCCCTTGTTCTGGGCACTACAGACAGGTAGTAAGGAAGGGTTCTTACCCCAAACAGCTTGTAAATCTAAAACATACAAGACAGAATTATTATCCCCATGTTACAGATGGAAGAGAACTGAGGCACAGAGAGATTAAGTGACTTGCGCAAGATTACACAGCAAGAGCAGTCGAACTGGGAATTAAGTGTACATCTCCCGAGTCCCAGCCCAGTGCTTTACCCACAAGCCAACCCTTCCTCCCAGCAGGTACACCCAGCTAGTATAGTTCTAGCCAAACAGTTCACACTGGAATTGGGCTGTCTCTAGGCATCCAACAGGGGAAAGAATTTCAGCTTCATCCTCCACTGCTCCTTTCACAGCAAAAACCAGAGCAAAGCAGGTAAACATGCATGGGCTCTGCCTCTCATTCACTGATTGCGACCAAGTCATCACTGATCTATTTGCACCAACACCCTGCCACAGCAGCAACGCCAGGAACTGCAAGCTCTTCTCTCTCCTGCAAGATGAACGGATCCCCCTTTTTCCATCTCCCCCATGCCGAGCCATTCCCAAGAACCTTGTAGTTTTCTCTCCTAAATTTATCAGCAGTAAAACGTTTCCATGTGCTAGTCCATGCGCTAGTCCATGCCAACTCGGAAAACAGAGAGAGTAAATTTCACTGGTGATTTGGATGATGTTTGTGGTTTGGTCCCTGCTTTAGGTTATAGGCTCTGGGATGGGTTTGGGAGAAGTATGCCAGGAGAAATACTAATAGATCCAGACGAATGGCCGGGCCAAGAAAGAAAATAACCCTGCCTTGGCTCGTTTGGGTCCCTAGAGGTGTCCTCGATCCTGACTGCAGTAGCTGGAGGAGGTGCTGGAATTAAAGCATATAATTTGTTACTTTGGGTGCAAACATCCAGACAACGAGGGAGAATAACCCCAGAGCGCCCACTAGCATGCTGGAGCAGGATTATGACTGATGTCTGAATTAAACTTTTATTATTACCCCCGTGCTGAAGAGGAAGGAGAGCTGAGGCACAGAGAGATTAAGTGATTTGCCCCAAGTTATACAGGACAGAGCTGGAATTGACCTTAGATCTCCTGCAGCCTTTATCCCCAACCCCACTCTTCCTCCCAATGGTGCGTCAGCATTTTTACACCCATGGGTTGCTCTGTTTTATTTATCAGAGCGAACACAATGCTGGTGAAAGGAGCCAGACTAGCTGCACTAGACTGAATTCCTTTGTCTAGCTACCAGATGGGGGCACTTCAGGCAATGCAAACTCCCCACACCCACCACTGCCATTTCACTCAGGGACGCATACAAGAAAAGAGTGAGGAGTTCCCTCTCCATGGGCCATTCAGTCTTTGCTCAGACTGCCCAGCAAGGGAGTGGACTGGAGAGAATTGTGAAGCACACAATGTCTCCAAGAAATAACCTGAGGCCACTGACTCATGTCACAAAAACCACGAACATTCAGATGGTGATGACTTTTGGTCCCAAGCCCCTCTTCTCTGAATCCCTTGGGTGGCTCCCATCCCTTGCCTTTCCTTTCCCTCCTGCTAACTGCTTCTCAGACAATCGATCCCGTGCAGAATTATGGAAGGAGGGGCTTTCAGAACATCTGAATCATTGAACTCCAAGGAGTGACATCAATTTACATCTGCTCAGGATCTGGTCCAGAAAACATAGGGGAGGAGTTGAAATGGTTACAATTTACAAAAGTAAAAACTGTTGCACCTTTTCCTTTACTTTTTAATCGTGCTGGGCATGAAGAGACAACTATCAGTGCACGAGGACCTATAGCCTGGTGTGCTAAGGTAATGCACCTTTCTTAGCAAAGGGACTCGCCATGCTGGGGTACCAGCTGGCAAATTCATTTCAAGGTGTCCCCTTTATTCAGGTGACATCATTTCTGTGTCTTGGTGTCACCTTGACAGGCCTTGGGGTTCCAGAATCATTCAAATTTAGGCTATGACTAAACTACAATTTATGTCAGCATAATTTATGTCGCTCAGGGGTGTGAATAAGCCACTCCCTGAGTGACATATGTTACACCGACCTACACGCTGGTGTGGACAGTGCATGTCTCTCCCGCCAGCACAGCGACTGCCTCTCGCAGAGGTGGTTTGATTATGCCGACAGGAGAGCTCTCTCCCATCGGCATAGAGTGTCTTCACCAGATGCGCTGCCAAAAGACAAGAATTCCATTATGCAAAAAAATGTCAGCGTCGCAGCATTTGTTTTCATGCCCCATCAGAACAAAAACGAGACATTCTGAGACTTCTTATAGAAGAGAGAGACCCACCCACACTGGAACACCCACTAGCCCAGTGGGAGATAGAAGACACAGGTTCTGCCTTATTTGAAGCAGGGACTTACTTGAACCTAGGTTTCTCACGTCCCAGGGGTGTGATAACTACTGGCATCTCTCTCTCTCTCTCTTATTTTGACCAGAAATCACATGGACCCAAGAACCTTCCTGACAAAAGTTTTGGCTAAATCAATAAATGTCTGCAAAAATCGTTTGTCTGCAAGGAATCAGCCTTTTCCTATGGGAAAACATTTCATTGATAACTCTGAGCTGCCCTTGAGATCTACAATTATGGTGTTAAACCAAGAACCACCAGCAGGGTGGTGACTAGCAGGGCAGCGCAAAGGGCTGAGTCAGTGAATTCCTGTATCACAAGGATATGGTGAGACTCAGCCTCACCGAAGGGTTGGCTACAAGGCTGTCTCACCCCACAGCAGCACATTCGTGGGCAGAGCGTGAGGGCTGGGAGCATGGACGTGTCCTGGGGCTGCCAGGGACGAGCTGCAGGCTTAGTCTGGCAAAGGAAAGTGGGCAAGTTTGAGGTTAGGGCTTGAAGCTGCTCCCTGCTAAACACAACTGCAGTGAGTAAAGTGGAACATGGCTCTTTGATGAATAATCACACGTCCGGCCATGCAAGCAGGCAGGGCCAGGTCCAGCCTTATTTAACATCTTCATCAACATATAGGAGATAAAGATGTTTCCAGGGTTCCTTCCCCTTAGGCATCCCAGAGTCTCAGGGCACGGCCCCAGCACTCACCCAGACCCCTGCTCTATGATGTCCGGATGGTTTTCTCGCTCCAGTTCCAGTCCTCTGGCTGAGTCCCAGACAGTCCACCCCTTCTGGGGTTGGTCAAATAACAGAAAACCCATCCTAACGCTGGGTAAAGGCTCTCTGCTTTCAGAGAGCATTTGTCAGGCTGGGTCACTAAATGGCGTTCACATGTCACTAGAGAGGAAAAGTCCCCTCTCAGGGTGAGTCACCATTGGACCCTTCCTTCCTTCTGGCCATCAGGCAGGGGTTGTGCTGGAGCTCCTGCCTTGAGCCCCCTAACACCAGGAGCTGAGCACTGGGGAGCTGCTCCCCTTCCTGGCCTGCCAGCGGCTGAGCTGGTTTTCTCCCTTTTAAGCTCCTGCCTGCAATGCCAACATCTCTCACGGGTGTAATGGGGCAGGGCCACTGGAGCACGTTAGCCCATTAACCCCACGCCGCCTGGTGTGAGGTTTGTGTATCCCAAGAGTGGGCAAACTTTTTGGCCCGAGGGCCACATCTGGGTGGGGAAATTGCATGCAGAGCCATGAATGTAGGGCTGGGGCACAGGGTTGGAGTGTGGGAGGGAGTGCTGGGTGTGGGAAGGGGTGCGGTGTGCAGGAAGGAGCTCAGGGCAGAGGGTTGAGGCACAGGAGGGGTGCGGGATGTGGCAGGAGGCACAGAGCAGGGAGTTGGGGTGCAGGAAGAGTTTGGGGTGCGGGCTCTGGCCCGGCGCTGCTTGCCTGGAGCAGCTCTGGGGTGGCAGTGGTGCGCAGTGAGGCTAAGGCAGGCTCCCTGCCTGCCCTGGCCCCACACCACTCCCGGAAGCAGCCAGCACCACGTCCCTGCGGCCCGTGGGTGCGGGAGGCCAGAGGACTCCACATGCTGCCCTTGCCTGCAGGTACCTCCCCCAAAGCTCCCATTGGCCACGGTTTCCCGTTCCTGGCCAAAGGGAGCTGCATGGGGCAGTGCCTGAAGGCGAGGGCAATGCATGGAGCCCTCTGCCCCCAATCCCCCAGGGGCCTCAGGGACGTGGTGCTGGCTGCTTCCGGGAATGGTGTGGGGCCCGTGGCGATAGGGTGTGGTAATCCCATGGGCCAGATCCAAAGCCCTGATGGGCCAGGATCTGGCCCACGGGCCGTACTTTGCCCATCCTTGCTGTATCCCATCACAGGAGCAAACAGCATGGCCATGCAACAGGCTGATGATCATACACTGGGAGGCACTGCAAAAACTAGTGAGGACCCAGATGTAACAGAGTGACCCAGAGACATGGGCGCGAAATAACCAAGTGCTATGCTGCTTGGGTGGGGAAGTGCAAGGGAGGGAATGAAATGAATCTTCGGGGAGACCGAGGGGCCCGGCTGAGGTTGGACTGCACTGTTAAAAGCTGCTGAGCTGTGTCGGCACTTCTCTGGGGATCCCAGCAGCTGCTGCAGAAATTTTTATTTTATTATTAAAAAAAAAAAAGTTTCTAGCCCTTGTGGCAACAGAGATAGAGGGCAGGTCTGCACTTCAAATGCTGCATCGATGCAGCTTCACTGCTGTAGTACTGAAGGGAAGATGCTCCTATGCCGACAGGGGAGCTGCTCCCATCGGTGTCATTAATCCACCTCCCCAAGAGGCAGTAGCTATACTGGTGGGAGAAGCTCTCCCAATGACCTAGCGCGGTCCACATGTGGGATTAGGTCAATATAACTACCTTGCTCAGGGGGGTGGATTTTCACACCCCTGAGCGACACAGTTACACAGTTGTACGTTCCTAGCGCAGATCTGGCCAAAGTCTCACTGTGAACTGACGGAGTGTCATCTTCCCACATCTGCTGACAGACAGACAGAAACAATAACTCCCAAGAGAGGTGTGAACTGGGACCATTTGTCTTAATGGGACATTTGCACTGGAGCCCAACGATGACAGGCTCGACATTATCTTTCGCCAACGATTTCAATGCTGATGACTTCAACAGAAACATCTAGGATTGTCATCAGATCTGGAGAGAACAGGATCAGCTACACACGGTCCCAGCACACCTGGGTGTGGATTCTGGCATTGTGTAGTCAGCATGAAACGGAGTGCCCAGCGATTTCGCTCCACAGATCCCATTGCACGTAAGTAGGTTTGTGCTTGTGCGTGTACACACACAGTTGCGTACACCTATGAATAAAACAATTAAACCACCAGACACTAATTTGAAAATATTTCCTGCATACTACTGTCTTGTCTTAGCATCTTTAACTAAATACTTGGACACTACAGGGGCAGATGGATGGATGGAGCTAGACAAACAGATCAAACCACTCCTCTGGTAACTGAGCCACAAACTGACACCACTTCTGACCTCAGACCTTTGCTCTCCCTTTTGGTCCAAAGCAGGGAAGACATGGCTACTTTGTAAGACCTGGAGAAGATGCTCTGGAGTGGTGGTTAAGGTCAGCCAGCTCATTCTGGGGAGCCGTAGCGGTTGAGGCAGGTTGAGGACATGCTGATCCAAGCTGACACCCAGGTATGGAAGCAAATAAAAAGGGAAAGGAGAATGCAGAGGTGGGGGAATATCGAAGGAAGCCTCCATTGTATAAAGCTGTGCCTTGCCAGCTCAGGGTACCGCGTGATCGAAACAACACAGCGTAAAGAAACACAGCAGTGTGATAAGAAAACACAAGCAATTGTCAATCTCCATAGCCAAGCACAAACTGTGCCAGACAGACTCGAGAGGCACAGCATGGCTATGATTAAACGGACCCATTCCAACAGATCAACACTCAAGAGCACTGGGCCCTCTAAGCTGTGCGCGTGCACACAGATCCAAAACATCGCGTACACAACAATTTGCACAGAAGAAATTTTTTGCACACACGGACTGTCAAAAATTAGAGGGAACATTTCGAGAGCCACTCAAACATGGCAGAAAAATCAATTCTATTTAATCATTAGATCATCAAACTGCAGATGACGTAGAAGGCAGTCACCCCACCCCGTGCCTCAGAATACAGGCTGAACAAAAGACACTTATATCTATTCCCTGCCCCCTCCGGTAATAAACGTAGCAGGTGGATTTTTCCGCTTCACTATTGGGTTACTGTAGGCTGGTGAGGGGAGTGGAGATCAGGTCTTCTTATTTTGTACAAACATGGCAAAGAATCCCTGCAACTGATGCTGGAAATTAAACAGAGAGATTCTTGTCTCCTGCTCGAACAATACAGCCACTTCTTGTAAGTTTCATTCCACTGAAAGGGAAACCCCAGACAGCCCAGCGGTCCCACCACTCCTTGCATGGCAGAAAGAAGCACCATCAAACCCTATTTGGGTTCTTTAGGAGGAATCACCAGTTCCAGCTGGCAGTGTCTGATCAGCGGCCAAGAAACAGCTTTGGGAAGGAGAAGGCTTGACCATCAGGATTTTAGGGTGAGTTTCCGAACTACAGCTCAAGTGAGAAATAATTCAGCTGCACTAAGGATGGGTGAAGTGGGTCAACCAAAATAGAAGCCACCCTAGAACTTGAAGAAATCCTCCAAATTAGCCATTTTTGCAAGGTTTGGAAGGGGCCAGCAGCTCCAAAGATTCTTCTTAAAACAATGCTAAAAAAACCCCCAGTTTTTACTCATAAAAAAATGACCTGGAATTTGCCTAAAAAGCAAAGCACTGAAAGTAGGACATTCCCTAGATTGTGACCTCTTGGAAGTATTTGGTCTCCAGATTACCAAGTCTCCATACACAGGTCGTAGGTATTACCAGGCCGAGCAACTTTAATCCCCAATCTGAACACCCAACTAGGAAACTTGCAATAAGTCTTTGCTCCCACAGGGGGATTTGATCATCCCTCCTGGCTCACGCGTGCAGTGGTTGATGGTTTCCCTAAGAACAAGCATAATGAAGGGTCATCGAAATGACAAAGCACTCAAGAGAGACCACAGTTTTGGATACACAAAGCATAACAGTGTGACTTGGCCTGCTCTCCACTAATACCCAGCCGTTGAAATCAGCAACAAAGAGAAGTCACAGAAACCACCCCAGATGTCACAAGGAGAGTAACATGCATGGGAATCTTATACATGGGGGACACACAATTAGTTTGACTGCTGGCCATCTCCAGCCACAGCCCTGCTTGCAACTATGGCAAAGTCAAGTGAAAAGTCTGTCAGTACCTGGCCGTTCAAAGAGGTCGACACTCCGGTGTTAAAATGGCTGGGCTGCATCTGAGATACTGCAGCATGTTTGCAAACAGCAGGTGGTCTTACCCAGCATACCAAACAGGCTATGAGATATGGGCACCACGGCAGGAATGAAGGATGGAGGTGAAGCCAAAGAGCTGAATATTCTAAGTTTATACTCCATTATTTTTTGTTTTTAATAGATATTATTGGGCCAGGTCTCACTAATTAAAAAGGTAACTCCCACAAACTCTCACTACCTTCAAGATGCAAGACTGTCTGTTTTTCTTAGTTCAAAAAAATGCAGAGAATATTTTTTCAATTAAACCTGCCTTTTTAAACCGGCTTCCCTTCCTGGATCTACTAACCAGCCTTCCCTTAGAGAAACATGTCCCCTCCATCCGGCCACTTCATACCTACTGTTCTTAGTGCGTTTCAGAGTAACAAGATGCCTGGAGAGGAGACAGTTCAGGCAACTGGCTCTAGGAGATGGTGTCTTTCCTCTCTAGGCTGTTGGTATGTGTTAGGGGGCTTATTCCTTCACCCACTTACTTCCCTGGTCCTTCTCGCATGAACAGAGAGCAACGATACCTGAAGTCCAAAGGTGCAAACAATCAATGTTTATTGGGGTGAACTTCCAGCAAGCATGATTCCAGTTTCCTTCCTTAGTGTCCCCCTTCCCAACTCTGACACCACAGAGCCTTACCTGTGTCCCTGTTCCCATTCCTGCCCTTAGCTAAACATGATTCCAATTTCCCCACCCCCATTCCCTGTTCCCATTCCCCCCCCTCGCACCCACCCAACCTTCCTGATTGACTGCAGACTATATAGTAAAACTTGAGTTCTGCTGAGCTATACTTTAACCAATCCGTTTACTGAAATGTAACTAACCAATCCTAACATATTGTAACATGATTATTTAACCAATTATATCCCACCACTTTAATTAGTTTACACCCAGGAAAATTAATTATACAGCAGACAGAAACAATCACCGAACCAGACAGAGATTATGCAGACAAACAATGGGGAAATGGGGACTACAGTGATAGAACAAACATAGAAATGAGGATTTCACATCCCAGCTATTGATCAGTGAGTTCTTGCTAGACAGGATGCTATCAGACTAAGTTTCCTTTTACATCTTCTAAGCACTTCCCTTTCTCTGGAGGCGACAGGCATTATCAGGGCAGGATTGTACCCTAACGGCCCAATAGCACCTGATTTCAATGGGACTAGTTTGGAATGTGAGGAGGTGACCGGTTGCTTCCCAGCTTATGGCTGCCTCTCTTAGCCAAAGACCTTAGCCTAAGCACAGGGCCTCAGATGGTCCCAGGGAGAGAAGGCCGTTACACCGGCAGACAGTGATTTTGATTCTCTCTTTTATACCTCTAGAACTAGCCAAGTGATAAGAATACACCTAAATTAGAGTACAGGCCTTTACAGACATGCCTGAATATCTATATCCTAACAGTATGAACCCAGCCCAGGTTTCTAACCTGACCTAAAGTCATTACTGTCCAATGGCTCTTTTGTGACCTTGGTGGAAAAAGTTGGTGTTTCTGATCTGGTGCCTAGAAGTCAGATGCACACACCACAAAATCTCCTCTACCACAATGGCTATTCAAGTTAATGTGTTACCTGCACACAAGTACTTAATGCTGTGAGCTGATCATCACCATGTTATTGTTAATTCATTTCACCACTGCAATTACGGTGCCTAGAACTCTTCAGATGGACTTCTTTTCACTATTTAAATCTAAAGACATCTTCAAAATGCAATAGCCCCCTTTGCTAGACTCTCAATAGATAGAGGCCTTGAATGGACCATGGAGACTGACCTCACTGGCGGCGTTTCTCTCCAGGCTGGGGTGGGTCATGCTGGCAGATCACTGTGAATGCCTCTCGTGGGTCCAGTCCAGCTCCAATGAAATCACTGGAAGCCTTTCCATTAACTTCCACAGGTATCAGGCCCCGATTCTGAGAAAGTCTTCTGTGAGGGCACAAGAAGCATGCTCAGGACTTCTCTGGGATGCACATCATCCCGGGGGCGGGGGTGACAGGAAGTGAAGACAGGTGGCGAGACTTGGGACTGGCCCATGGAACACAATATTAGGGAAATATGCTGTATCCTATAAAGGAAGGCATAGAAGCAGGTTTTGTCAGACCAGATCAGCCCATAGTTTTATCAAGCCCAGGACACAGTTCCCGGCAGTGGCTAACACTCATGATTCCTGGAAAGGCAATTATGCACAAGACCAACTGTACAACGTTGTGCAATTGGAAGCATCTAGTTGTCACTGGCAGATGAAGCAACCGGTGCTGCCTTCCTGCATCCCCACAAAGCAGCTAACCTGCCAGCTTCCTGCCAGCTTGCAAACAGATGTGGTTTACAGAGGAAAAAAAACCCAGACTGACCTGCTGCCACTGCAGAAATAGCGTTACCTGCCTTACCCACCAGAGTGAGACTGAAAATGCTGACAAACGGGCTTTGAATGCAGACGCTTGTAAGCAATGGAGAAGAGAAGGAGCGAGTGACAGAGAACAGGGAAGAACGTGGGGACGTCAGTGCCTTTGCCCCATGCATCTCTCCAAACATTTCACTGATGAATATCAGTTCTGCTCAGATGGTGCCATTTCACATACAGGGCCAGATTCTCAGCAGGCATCAGTTCCTTCAAAGTCAATGCAGCTGTGCTGATTTATGCCAGCAGAGGATCTGATGCCCAGGACCATATATTAGGAGACTTTCTGAGATTTTGAAGGAAAGAACAAAACCGCCGCCACTTTCCCCTGAAAGCTTCCCACTCTCCTGAAATGTGTTGAAAGATGGGTTTAATTAAAGCAGCACAGCCCTCTAGTGCCAATATAAAGGTTCCCCTCATAAATTATTCCTATAAATGGACAGAAATGAGCTCTCCTGGTATAAGCACTTTTACACCGGTGTAACCTTGGGGTTGGACTAATTTTATCATATCCCTACAAAATTCCACCGCTCACCAGAGCTAAATCGGCACAAAAACTGCAGACAAGGCCTTCCCATGGGCCAGATCCGCAGGTCGGGTCAATCAGCATTGCTCCCTTGAAGTTAACGAAGCTGCACAGATTTACACCAGCTCAAAACATGGCCTTGTATTCATAAGCGGCACAAGCCCAGACAGAACTCTTTGTTTATACACTCACATAACACTGATCTGTTTGCTCCTGGTTCCCTTTCACAACAGCAGCACAAACGATGGGAAACTGAAGGGTTTTCACACAGTTTTCATCCAGCGCACAGCGCAAGTTCAGTGTTTCAGGGATCAGCCCTCAGCTATCAGCGTCTACCTAACCCCTGCATCTTACAGGAAGGATCCGAAGAAATTCTTCTCAGAGCACAGGGCATTTGCCTTGGGACCACAACGTTCTCTCTTTTCATATGTGGGTAATAAAAGCAACATCTTGGGACATTTGGAGAGTATTAAATGGTCAGTCACCAAGAGAGACTCCTTGCAATGCACATTCAGCTAGTTATAAAGCTGTTCAGCAAGCCTGGGAATTTCATCTGGGGTTTAAAAACACTAAGTATATTGGGAGCTTGCTCTGTACATTAGTTTGGGTGGTTAGTTACAACTCAGTACAAGTATTTCCAAGAGCCCCATTTTACATTACTTGTGGGATCTTCTTACAGTCCCCAGGAGAAAGATGGGAACTTTTCTTTTTCGGATAGCAAGTCTCCTTTTTTTATGGGAAGTCCTGGAGCACAATTTAAAAAGATTCTCCATTAGCCCGAATGATGGAGGCCTAGGCTTTTGGAGGGGAAGGATCAGAGTTCTCTCCCAGCTGCTGCTAAATTCCCAGTGGCCACAACTGTGACAGCCGGAGTCTTTGGTGAATTTGGTTTTGCCCTCATGCTTTCAGGGAGGGTAAATCAGTCAGCAACGGATACGCGGCAGCCGACATTAGGCCACATCTGTGCCAGGCCTGCAGACTCAGGTGTTTACAGTGAGAAAATCCTTCAGATAGTGGAAATGGGGCTTTTTACATTCAAGAAACCAGCACTGTTCTGGATCCGCACCAAACTGCATACTGAGGAAATTGAGAGCACATGTCAAATTAATTCAGGGTTGATTTTCATCAGAGTTTGCAAAAACTATGATAGGAACTTTCAGGCAGGATTCTAGATTTCAGCCTTTCCTGCGTGCAATGCAGAGCATAGCAAATTGCATTTTAAATGGCTCTTAACCTGCAGCGTGATCTAAACAGCAAAGGTTAGACACACATAGGCAGGATGACAGAGTACCTGTTGTAGCAAGAGGAGACTTAACCCCTGGAGGGGAACACAAGTAAAACAGATTGCAAATTAGCGCCGGGGAATAACAGATGTTTTGCAATTTCAAAAAGTAAACAAAAAAATTGTTTTGTGTCGAACAAAATGTTTTATCTTGATTTCGGCCATTTTTAAACATTTTTGATTTTTTTAAAAAATTAAGAGACATTTTTAAACTAAAACTCGCTTAAGCCCAGAAATGAAAACATTTAGATCTTTTCAGAATTTGAGGGGTTTTTTTAAACAAATAATTCAGAGAAATCAACATGAATTTATAAACTGTTTCAGTGTTGCAGAGTCTGCATTTTATTTATTTATTTGCCAAAAAAAGTTTTGGCCAAAAAATTTTGCTAGCTCCGCAGCATATCCTCTTTTTGAGAGCTGGAGCCATCAATCCAACAACTCCTTAACAATGGGGTCAGATGAACTGTGACCCAGCTCTGAACCTTGCCCTGTCTTAGTTTTGACAGGCAAAATCCACCACTGATTTTTTCCCATCTCTAAAAGTTGAAGGATATTCCTCCAGACCCGAGATTTCATGCTGGGTGTATCACTGATATCAAGGAGCTTCAGTAGGAGCTATAAAGTCATCTCTTTCCCAGATGCCTGGCTGGTGGATCTTGCTCCCACACTCAGGTCAACCTGATTGCCATTCTCCAGGTCAGGAAGGAATCCCTCCCTCCCACCCCCCGTCGCATATCAGATTGGCAGAGACCTGGTGTTTTTTCATCTTCTGCTGCAGCATAGGGAGCATGTCACTTTCTAGCATCATCTGGGCACAGGTCACCTAACCAACCTTCTGTCATTTCAGGGGCCTCGGGCACCAGTGCACCTCTCTTGCTCTCTCCTCTGCTCTGCTGTGGCACACAACGGTCTAGTCTCCTGAGTTCAAATGCAAGTGTCTGGGCTCAGTGCAGGCGAAACTAAGGAGGCCTGGGATGTGCAGGAGGTCGAATTAGATGGTCATGTTCCTTCTGACCTTAAATACGACAAGGCATCATGGTCTAGTCCGTGGGGCATTGGATTGGGCATCAGAGACCGGATTCGATTCCTGGCTTGACCACTGACCAGTTGCCCACCTGGAAATGCTGCCCTTTAAGAGAAGAGAGGAGATGGGCGAGGTCTCAGCTCTTAACAATTACACTATTTATACACGCTGCCTCCGTCCCCCTGGCTCCCTTCCACTCCTCCACTCCGCAATCACGCTCTACTCGTGGATTAAATGGATCCATTTTTCTCTCCGGGCGGTAGCAGGGCGTTCCCGCCACTGACGTTCACCGAGCACATTTTCCTCATCATGGCTTTTGGAGCAGGACAGTTGGCTCTCTTCCAAATCTCATCCAGGCTCGTCCCCAAACAGACCTAGCAGATGGTTCCAAGGCGAGGTGGTTAGAGCTGATCCGTCCATCGGTTTTCCAGCCAAGAGTTGAAATCTCAGCATTTCCAGTTGGCCTCGCCGTAGGCACAGCATAAGGAAATGATTTCGGTGTTTAAAAAAAACACCCAGCAACCCACATCCACTGCACACAGTCAGGAGCTGAGCAGCACTTGTGTAAAATGGGTGCCAGGAGACTATAAAGCTCCCATTTTTAACGGCAGCCAACTAGAATCCAGAGCACGCACTTCAGAACCATTTCAAAGGGAAAAGACACACACACACTGTGAAAGCTTCTCAGCATTTTCATGGCAATGATGCGTCCGTGATTCATGGGAGCTGCAAGTGAATAGCTCTCAGCACTGAGCCCCGAACACCAACTCCTGTTTACAGTGGCAGAGCTTTGGAGTTTCCCTCCCGAATCTGGAGATGGGTCCAAAACAGACTTGGGATCAGAGGATTGAATTTAGTGTGGGGGAAGGGCGTTAATGCTCTTTTGTGTTGGCGGTGAGTTTTTGTTTTTTTTTTTAAAAGGGGGGCGGGATGTGATGTGGGCTGGATGGAATGAAAACAATCCACTGGGCTCCCTCACCCCGGAAACCTATCAAAATTGATTTCTCGGGGCTTCTGCTGGCCACTGTGGAAGCCAGACGTTTTTCTTTTTGTTTTAAATTTAATCAGGGCTCTCAGATGGGAGGAAGATAACATAATTTGAAAGGTTTCAGAGTAGCAACTGTGTTAGTCTGTATTCACAAAAAGAAAAGGAGGACTTGTGGCACCTTAGAGACTAACAAATTTATTTGAGCATAAGCTTTCGTGAGCTACAGCTCACTTCATCGGATGCCATTACAGGGGATGGGTGGTTACTATGCTACACTATCCCTCTCTGCATTCCCATTACTAATGCTTTACCTCCTTGAGCACCTTTCATCAGGGATTTCAAAGCACTCTCCAAACCTTAACTGCCGAACCATCATGCAACACCTGTGAGGGAGGGAATTATATCTGGGTGTTTATAGCTGGGGAAACCAAAGCACAGAGAGGCTACGTGACAGGAAGTCAGTGGCAGATCCGGGGCTCCGACTCCCTCTCTCCTGTACAAGCGCTACTGCTATTCATTATTTGTAATATGGTAGCACTTAGATGCACCAACTGAGATGGACTCCCTATTGTGCTAGGCACTGTACGGACACACAGGGAGCGACAGTTGCTGTACTGAAAAGCTCACAGACTTGACAGACAAGGGTAAGGGACTTGCCCAGACCATATAGCAGGTCAGTTGCAGAGTTGGAAAGAGAAATCCAGGATCTCATGACTCTAATCCAGTGCTTTGTCCACTAGGTGCTTAATCCTGTTATGTGTGGAAGACCTTCACCTCCTACTGTTTATTGGCCTATGGATCATACCCCATCCCTACAGGCGAAGATCTATCAGTATTTCCATTTTAATAGACCCTTATTTTCCATCACCGAGAGGAACACTGTTAGACTGTCAATGGGTATGATCTCTCAGGGCATATCCGCAATACAAAAGCTACACTGGTAGCCCAGAGGAGTTATGTGCATGCCAAGGGAAGAGACTGTACTTATCAGATCGAATTGGTAAACTGCAGCTCCACACAGCATACAAAGCATGCATTAAAGTCCTGGGCAGTAAGTGTTAGCATGGACTTTGCAGAAGCTCTCACAATTGACCAGCAGTGGCCAGCTCTTGGTGAAGAGAGTAGGCGAGAACATTTACCAGAATGTCTGATTAACATTAACGCTGCGCAAGTCCCCAGTTGATGTCAATCAACAAAGATCCAGAACAATACAACTATGACAACTGAGGATCTGTCCCCACACCCACTCACCCACCGTTTGACTGTTGTGCTTTAGGAACCGAGATCAGAAAAATCACTTCAAGGAAAACTGTTTTTTCCTCCTCTGTCAGTAATTTTTTAAAACAACATTTAATGCATGTCAGGGTTGGATTTTTTTTTTATAGATATCCTAAAAAATTTTACATCAGAAAATATTTTGAGTAAAATGTTCTCTTCCTCACAGCCTTAAATGCCTCACCAAAATCCATGTGAAGTATTACTTTCCAATCCCTTATGGCAATGGGATATTTTAAGGTCAGTTAAATTTATTCTTCACTCAAGATTTTTTCAGTTCCCTGCATATTTTAAACTGATTTTTCCCCCTTTAACCCAGCTATGTTACAAAAAAAAAAAACCACACAAAAAAAAACCTTTCCCTCTCTTTTGAAAAGAAAAAACAAAGTTGTCAAAAGAAGAGAAATTAATCAGAAACAGGTTTCAGAGTAGCAGCCGTGTTAGTCTGTATTCGCAAAAAGAAAAGGAGTACTTGTGGCACCTTAAAGACTAACAAATTTATTTGAGCATAAGCTTTCGTGAGCTACAGCTCAGTTCATCGGATGCATCTGTATTTTCCACCAGATGCATCCGATGAAGTGAGCTGTAGCTCACGAAAGCTTATGCTCAAATAAATTTGTTAGTCTCTAAGGTGCCACAAGTACTCCTTTTCTTTTTTTAATCAGAAACAGGTTCTCACATTTTCTAATTCACTACACTTTATACTTGTTACCAAAAAAACATTGACAATCTCTCCCGTTCCCTGAATCCCTTGATGTTTAGAATGCTACACGGAGTTGTGCTCGGAATAAAAGAATTAATCTGAATATTTGAATTTATTTTTCTTATTTGCCATTTCATGTCCCACGTAATAAATGTTATACATGAGGAGTGGGGCTAAGATGAATGAGAACAGAAAGCTAGCCCTTCAAAATCTGAAGTTTGTTAATTTTTGTCCATGCTGGGGGTTTCCAATATACTGGAATAAGAACTTACTTTTTTATAGTGCTTTTCACCTTGAAGGAAGCCACAGACTTTTATTAACATTATATATAGAAAATACTTTATTCGATTCTGAAGTGCAGCCACCTCTAGAGTGAAAAATGGTAGCTCTTTTTAACAACACATAAGCAGGAGCCAATCCTGTAGACCTTACCATATCTATAAGTGTTGACAAGAATGGTCCCTTAAGCAGCAGAATGTTATCACTCCAAATGGAATTTGGCCAGGACAAAACAGCTAACATCTTACAGAAAGTGTTATGTAATAATAGTTTCTGTTTCTAAGAATTAGTGAAATATTCACAATGAAATTAAGGACTTTGTGTTTTGGTATTTTTTTACAAAAACAATCCAACTTTGCCCCAAACCCACCCCAAATTATACGTGTCCTATTCAAAAACTGCCCTGTTTTCAACCAGAACCACCAACACTCACAAAATTCAAAATCTCATCTGGAAAAAGATCAATTTCCGCATTAAAAAAAAAATCGGTATCTACCCACGTTTCAACAAAAAAGTGAACAGTTCACAAAAACCAAAATGTGGGGGGCTTAAAATGGAATGAAAATGCACACACTATTGCATGACATTTCACCAAAATAGTTTTGCTCCGCCACTAATAGCGAGGAGTACTTCCCTGCTCTGCCAGGGGCACTCTTCGTGACCTTGGGCAGGACACTTAGCCATTGTGTGCCTCAGTTCCCCAGAAAGAAAAGGAGTACTTGTGGCACCTTAGAGACTAACAAATTTATTAGAGCATAAGCAATAATCATCCGATGAAGTGAGCTGTAGCTCACGAAAGCTTATGCTCTAATAAATTTGTTAGTCTCTAAGGTGCCACAAGTACTCCTTTTCTTTTTGCGAATACAGACTAACACGGCTGCTACTCTGAAATCAGTTCCCCAGCTGTCTGGTGAGGATAATACTTTCCTATCTCTCAGGGGTGGGTGGCAAGGATAAATACATTAAAGATTGTCATCCACAGATCTCAAAGTGCTTCACAAATGCTATATGAGAGCTAGGTATTAATTATTATTATATCTACACTCATGCAGGAGACTTGCTCCTTGCTGTATGCTAGCATCCTCAAGTCCAGCAAAGAATTTCAAGTAAATGCTTAAGTCTAGATCTATATTCAGGACAGTACGTAACCACACGGTTATCTTTAACCAGGCGCTTGAATCTCAATGACTTCAGTGGGACTTTAGATTGTGCTTAAATGCTGCCCCAAATAAAGATGCTGTCCTGAATTGGAGTTCAAATTAGTCACCAACACTACTTTCCTCAACAAACGGGGTGCTCTTTGGAGGACTGGCTGGGACTGGGGAAACCTCAAAAGGGTCAGAATTCAAGTTTAGTTGGGCTAAAGGATGAATCTGATGTTTTTCTGAATGATCTGAGCCTCCCAAGTGTGCAGAACTGGTCTGGAAATCTCATGAGAACAGGATTTCTAACATTTCCATTTCCAGTCCACCTAGTCCATGGTATTTTGGCACTTCCAGCTGGTCTTGGAAACAAAGAGAAAACTGGCTTCTCTGAACATTTAAGAGCCTCCCAGAAGGTTTTGTGCGGGTTTGGTTCTTAAAAAACAGGTGCAAATTCAGAGGGCGGCGCTATTTTTCTTTTAATCCAAATCAATCTTCCCAACCCTATTTCAGATCATGCCAAAACCTGCCCAGCTTATGACAACTGACAAGATTGCATCCCGAAGTGCTACGCAGCTGCAGGCTTGCTACACCCATGCTCTCCTTTTATACTTTGAAATAACACATTTCGCCAGAGTTGGCCCTTATTAGCGTCTCACTGTGGTTTGCAGCGTGTTTGCACAATATCCTTGCCTTTCCGTACCTTAAGTGTGGAATATTTGGTTAAATAAAATACATTCCTATCTACTGCATGGAAAATTAAAATTTCTGGGACTTGGTTAGGACAATACACACAGACTAATAAAAGAAAAAAGGAAAAACACTTCTTTGTGCACAGCTCTGTGATAGGAGGTGATGACTTTGGCTTCATTATGGACTGGACAGGAGTCCATCTCACAACAGCCAGCTCTGTAATTAGCCTTCTTGGGCAATCTCAATGAATGCATTGGCATGGAAACTGGAATATCCCTTCTTCCTTAACAGTGTTTCTTTCAGGCCAAGACGAAGGGACATTGGCAGGGGGTGGGAAGCTGGCAATACAGCAGGCCCATGCTGTAGCTGTTCTATGGATAACACCACAGAGTTATGGGGACAGATTCCAGACTTACCAATCAGCCCCCTTGCATTAGCACAAACTCATATTTCAAAGTATCTAGGGCTCTAAACAGAAACTGTTGGTCTGGCGTGTTCAATAGGATGAACTGCATGGGGTGCATTATATTCTTGATCAGTGGTTCTTAACCTCAGGTGCATGCACTCCCTGGGGATGCGAGACGCCCTTTCTGGGGGTGTGAGACATGCCAGATTTTTTTAGAAGGTAAATCATTAAAAACACAAATTAAGCACAGGCACGAAAGTACAACTACTTTGTTTCATCAAACCTATGTATTTATTAACATGATACTTTAACGATTATTGTAATGTACAAACAAAAAATATATTTTGGTTTAAAGAACTGACCAACTTCAACTATTTTTGATAAGGGGTGCAAGAACATATTTTGAGAACCAAAGGGGTGCAGGTTGCAGTAAAGGTTAAGAACTACTGCTCTAGATCCACCATGAGTAAAACCATCATTTACATTTCTGTACTGCAGTGTCCTTGCCTTCATCCCGAAGTCCCTCACAAAACATATATCCCAGTATAACACAGAAATCCAGCCATCCCTTGAGTGGAGAGGGGTAGCCAATGGACAGGACCTCCATTTTTAAGTACTCACACAGAAGAGACTCAACCACAGGGCCAATGGCTTAGCACTCAGGGTAGCTATTGTAGATTGAAAGAATGCAGATTCAAGTGGCCAGATTCTTAGGGTGACCAGATGTCCCAATTTTATAGGGATAGTCCCGATATTTTGGGCTTTTTCTTATATAGGCTCCTATTACCGCCCACCCCCATCCTGATTTTTCACACTTGCTATCTGGTCATCCTACAGATTCTGATCACGCTTACTTCGGTTTTACACTGGTGAGCCTACATTGATTTCAGTGGCATGACTCCATTTCTTCTGGTCCCAGTCTCACTTTAACCAGTGTCAATCAGACGTAGCAGGCCAAGTGAGATCAGAACCGAACCCTGTGAGTCTAAACCTTGCAGACGATTGCTCAGGGTGACACTACAGAACATTGCCTCTGGCTCCAATTAGTGCATGCCATATGGGAATGTTCACACCACAGAAGATGCCAGTTTATCAGTGGCGCTTCAAAAGCACCCCTCATCCTAGAATGTAGGTGCTGTTCTTACCAGAATCCATCTCCTGCTTCCCAGAGGATGCTGAGCTTTATATATATTAACAATGCCTCAAATTTCTGAAGCTGATCAAAAATCCCTACTAAGATCTCTACCTAGTAGCCAAAAGATTAATGCTAACAAGCCAGGAGCCTATCCCAAGTACAGACGAACAGAATGTGGGTCCCTGTGATCTTGCTCCACAGAGCGAATATCTTACAAATTGTTAAACAAATTCTCTGTATTTGTAGCCATCTGGCCTGCATTTTGCCATCTACATGATTCAACATATGTTGCTTTTATCCCCTCCCACCACCCCCGGCTTTCCCTCTGTTCTCTGAACACATGCGCGTCACCCCTTCCATCCTCACTCTCAGAACTGGCTCCATGCTAATCCTGTAAAGCGATGGGCACATTTTAGCCCTTGTAACAAATGGACCCACTTGCTCAAGCCATTCTCACAAACAAGGGCAGTTTTCCAGCGTTGGTGAGAAAGAGGAAAAGGGTCTTTGCTAAGCAATAAAGCTGCTCTTGTTGGCCTGTCATGTGGAATTTTTGAGTCAGACACACTGAGGACCAGATCCTCCATCAGTGTAAATCAGCATCACTCCATTGAAGCCAATGGAGCTTTGTCAATTTACACCACAGAGGATCCATGCCTCGATGTCCACTCAAGTTGCAAGGCCATGGAGAATGAGGCTATTTTCCTATTGTCCTGTTCATGGTAGCCGTTGGAAATACACATCAAAGCAAGCAGACCCTTTCCCAAAACACTGTTCAGAAGCACTCAGAACATCACAAACCAATTTCCGAGCAAGCAGCACTATTCAAAAGACCCACAATTCCTACCCCAAGGATCAGTCAGACCTCAAAGACCCATAGACTTTAAGGCCAGAAGGGACTATCTTGTCTGACCTCTCGCACAATGCAGGCCACAGAACCTCACCCATCCACTCCTGAGGTAGGCCCCTAGCCCCTGGCTGAGTTAATGAAGTCTTCAAAACTTAATTTAAAGACTTCAAGTTACAGAGAATCCACCATTTACTCAGCAAATGATCCGTGCTCCACACTGCAGAAGGCAGCAAACCCTCCCCTTTCTCCCCTCCGCCAGGGTCTCTTCAGTCTGACCTGGAGGAAAATTTCTTCCCAACCCCAAATATGATGATCAGTTAGATCCTGAGCACATGGACAAGACCCACCAGCCAGACACCAGGAAAAGAATTCACTGTAA
The DNA here is from genome assembly GCF_009764565.3 of Dermochelys coriacea. Classification (NCBI taxonomy): domain Eukaryota; kingdom Metazoa; phylum Chordata; order Testudines; family Dermochelyidae; genus Dermochelys; species Dermochelys coriacea. The sequence goes on along the minus strand of NC_050077.1, from coordinate 4,557,532 downwards.
TAACTCAGAGCCTTCCACAGTAGTGTTGCATCTCCAGTTGTTGGAGATATTTGCTACCAGCAGTTGCAGATGGGCCACATGCCATTGTAGGTAATCTCATCACACCATCCCCTCCGTAAACTTATCAAGCTCAGTCTTAAAACAAGTCAAAGTTTTTAGCCCCTGCTGCTCCCCTTAAAAAGCTGTTCCAGAACTTCACTCCTCTGTTGGTTAGAAGCCGTTCAATTTCAAGCCCAAGCTTACAGATGAACAGTTTATATCCATTTGTTCTTGTGCCGGTATTGGTCCTCATCTTAAATAACTCCTCTCCCACCCAGGTGTTTATCCCTCTGATGTATTTGTAAAGAGCAATCGTATCGCCTTCACTTGGTTAGGCTAAACAAGCCAAGCTCCTTGATTCCCCTCTCATAAGGTAGCTTCTCCATTCCCCTGACCATCCTAGTAGCCTTTCTCTGCACCTGTTCCAGGTTGAATTCATCCTTCTTAAACGTGGGAGGCCAGAACTGCACACACTATTCCAGAGGAGGTCTCAAGTGCCTTGTACAATGGTAATAAGGCCAGGCCTTGCTTCAGCGCCATTCTACCATGATTATTCTCCTCTCTCTCTCTCTCCTTTCCTCACTGGTCTTGTTTCCTGCTGTGAATTTTTCTCTAGCAGAACACTCCGTTCATTTGATGGTGCTATGAACCTATAGCGGCAAATAACAGATGCAAAGGTGACTTGCTAAACTCTAAACGGGCAACACAGGAACCTTCTGCTCCAAAAACACAGGCTCCTGCCGCTAAAGTTAACTGACATCTACATTGGGTGCTAATAACCGATTGCTCATACCCTCTTTGCAGGTCTCTAGAGGCTGCCAAGAGTGAGTGGACAGCAGTGATAAGTATTGACACAGCCATGTTACACAGAACAAGACGAAGGCATCTAGGGAAGAGAGTGACAAGCGAAGGATTTTGCCTCACATCTACGTTTTCCCCCAATACGCTAGGCCAACAGGAAGAGACAGGTGCTCAGCACCTCTGAAAAATCAGCTCAGCTATGTAGGGATATTTAGGTCCCTAAATCTAGGCACCTAGGGTTTGAAAACACTGGTCTTGAATCCTTTCCCAGCCCAGCGATCACAGCTTTCCTACAAAATGACTCTCTCCTCTTAGCCATCCCTGGTAAAAAGCTTGTGTCAGACGCCCAGCTGGACACTTAACACTGCCTCTCATTGACGCAGCCTCTCATTCAATTTTCATGAGGCCTGTGGAACCTTGCTTCAAAGAGAACTGGGGAGCCTGGAGTGTAAGGGCAGCTCCACAATGGGACAGGGAGTGTATTACACTTAATTACACACTATTCATGGTCTTAAGTATCAGACCAAGTGTTACCAGATGTGTACGGATCTCTCCAAGTGAGCTGCACGCCTGAATGCCTGTTTGGATATTTAATAGGTCAGTATCTTGGGTGTTAGGGTCAGGGCTGAATTTCATATGCAGATGTGACAAATCTTTTCTCCTCTTCCGATAGCCTTTTAATAACAGCATAAATCATCAGACACTTCTCAGGTGGCTGTATAAATTACTCATTAGTGTATTTAAACAGGTTTATCAGGGACCTCTTTCTATGCCACCGTACGAAGCCGTCGGGACAACAGACCTGCCTGCTGAGAAAGCAGAGTCTGGGACTTTGCATACACCATACTTCATATTGAAAAAAACCCAAAACAAATCTCCACATTACACCGGTGTGCTTCAGATGTGTTATAGCAGGGCAAGAGAAACACGAGTAACTGATACGGGAAGGCTAAAGAAGGCTGGAGCAGTCTATTCCTAATGTGTGCCTTGCTGATTGCAGTGTTTGGATTGCAACTGGGAATTTAACAGGATGCTCAGACAGAGGCAAAGAAATCAACTCAAAGGAGAATAAAGGAACATCACTAGTCTGGCATCAATTCTCATGACCTCCTGAGGTCCCTTCCAACCCTGAGATTCTAGGATTCTGAGATGACAACCTTTTTAGTTGTGCTTTAAAGCATTCTTGCCTTTCCCACATGGTAACCAAGAAACTACCATTTAGCATGTACAAGCACGACAAAGACAGACCAGGTCATCCCCTACACGAGAGAAGCCCACATACGGGATGGGAAACCCACGTCAGGCTATCACTGTTTGCTCCCCAAAGAACGAGAGGGGCCCCCTAAAACCAGCAGACCTTGGGAGAGCCGAACAGGTCAGTGAGATTTCTGTAGAAGCTCAGTGCCTCCATGTAGATTCTGTGGTAGCCTGGCCTTTTCGAGTACATCCACACTGCATCCCAACTCAGGCAGACAGACACATGCTAGCTCCGCTTGAGTTAGAGCATGAAAAACAGCATCATGGATGTTGCAGCCCAGGCAGTGGCACGGAGCACCCATCTGAGGATGGACCTGGTGGGGTCAGGCAGGCTTGTACTTGGGTTGCAAATCCATGCTGGTGCTTGAGCCACATCATCCCCCCGGCTATTTTGAGTGCTGTAGCTCAAGCAGAGCTAATGCACATGTCTGTCTCGGCAGGCTGCAAGGTAGACATACCTGTTAGGACAGGGCGCAGCTCCCATTTATGCTCAACTGCCCCAACTGTCAACAGATTTTTTTGCACAGAACATTTTGAGTTTTGCTGACCCAGCCAGGGGCCAGGCCCCAAAAGACCATGAGACTGGCTTAAAATCATGGAGTACTTTTTTTATATTAGAAATATGGGATATTTTTATTAGCCTTCTAATTTCTGAGCCTTTAGAGTTGACGCTTTCAGGGAAACATATTTTTTTTTAAAAGAAGTGACAGTGGAGATCCTCCCATTATAACATGACTCCAGGATCTGAAGCTTTAAGAAAAACAACAAATATCATAAGACTCATCATACAATTGCAGGAGTTTGCACTGCTGCATGTCACATAGATTATGTTTTGAACATTAATTCTAATTGTGACATTAGGAGAAGTATCTCTTGCTTAAACAATCCCAGCTGAACGCTGCAGACTTTTACCCTCAGAATTCTTCCCAAAGAGTGTGTTTTTACTTCTCACTTTTTTGAAAATGAATATGATTCCTCATTTCATTTAAACAGAAATGCATTTTTCACTCTGAGAAACACAGGGGGCATTACATGCTATCGTATGTCTAATTCACTGGCCAGGAATGTCATGTCCATCAGAGACTAGGTAACATCAGCTCCATGTTTGAACATTCATGGTCAGACTGTGGAACCCTTTCCAAGTGATGACCTGTGGGATGGGGCATGCGGGGTCATATGGCTCTCCAGATTTGCTGCTTGGCTTGTACTGAGCATGCTCAGTAACACTGCGGAAGCCAGCTGCCCTCACGCTGCACCCCGCCCCCACCATCAGTGCGGGCAGGTTGTCTCTGCCCTTTACCCACGCTGATGCAGGCTCACTCATTCACATGAGGATTCCTCAATTGGGTCATGAACGTTAAAAACGCAGAACTGAAATCAGCTGGCTGCCAATTACAGACATTGCTGGAAGATAAACTGGGACCTAATATTTTCATTTATTTTCAATTAACATGTCACTAGAAAAAAGGTTTAGTCGAGCTATCAGGAGGTTTAATGCTAAATGTGGAATTGACTCACTGACATATTTGGTCATGTTACACATTCAATAACTCACTCTTTGCAAATTACTTCTGAAAGCGTAGGACCCTGATCTTGCAAAGCCTTACTCCTACGATTAGTCCTTACTCAGTTAAGTCACATGAGTAAAGGCTACAGAATCCGGCCCTTAATCAGTTTCTTAGTACACTCAAAACCAAACGAATTTGAAGTTCTAACACGTAGCCCTGGTATCTGCCTTATAACAAGATCAGAATCAAGTCAAAACATATCCCTAGGTGAAGAGAGAGCTGGATTACATTGGACCACCAAGTTTCTCTTTCATTTGTGTGTTAGGAAATTGACCAGAGCACCAAACTCCAAGACTCTATCCAGACTGATTATGACAACCCACTGGGACTCTGATTTCAAACAACTTTGGCAGCTACTGCTTTGCTTTGCTTTGCCAAATGAATTGTGATATTATCTTTTATTATTATTATTGACCTTGTGCCAGAGTCTGATTCCAGTTGTTCTAATGTTAATCCAGAGCCACTACACTGAAATCAGTGGTGTTACTCCAGATATACACCATTATAAATGAGAACAGAATCTGGTCCCTTAGGGTATGTCTACACAGCAGATGGGAGGTGTAATTCCCAGCAGGGATAGACACACACATTCCCTCTGCTTGAACATGGCCACAGCACCATGGGAATTTGGGTTAGCTGCTGCTTGGGTAGCTGGCCTTAGCTGCTGCCCATGCTGCCAGGGCCATATAGCAAATGAGAGTTGTTAGCTCAAGCAGAGCTAGGGCATGTATGGCTGCCCAAGCTGGGAATTACACCTCCCAGCTGCTGTGTTAGCCGTACCCGGAAATACAATGCACCAGATCTTCAGCTGGTATAAATCAACAGAGCCGTACTGAACTCAATGGAAAGACTGCATGAACCAGCTGAGGATTGGACCCAGTTTTTCCACCACAGAAGTCAATGGAAAGACTCCCATTGACTCCAATGGGCTTGGATAGGATCCTTAAAATCTGGGATGGGGGATGTTGGCTTCTCAATCAGGATTAAGCAATAACCAAGGCACTGGATACTTCCTATTTAAGGAACAAACTCAAGGCTGTAGAAATAGGGATGGAAGAGTTCTGACTATGAAAGCAGGATGGAAGAAGACTGTGTTCAGGTAACACAGGAACTGACTCAAAGCCAACCTCAACAGCCATCTCCTATTTTTGAGGTTTCAAGCCTTTCAGACAAATACTTGTTCAGTCTGTTCCTGATGCCTCTGCATTTTCATAATGAGGCTGGGACCAGGAGCAGATGTGCTGAAATATCAGAAAAAAATAAAAGCATGGTTTTTTTGGTATTTCTAGATGGATCTGGTTTAACACCAGAAATCTCTCCAGAACACCTCATATCTCAGGAGACCACCTTTTTTGATTATAAGACCCAGGAGGTTCAGAAAAGGTTTGGATGACCATCCAAACAGAGGTCTCTGGAGGTTCTCCAGTTACTTGGCTTAAAGTAGCTCAGACAGGTTCTGAGATGAGTGAGACCAGAGACAGAACTAGAGCTGGAAAAAAGCTTGAGTTTAAAAAAAGACCTGCCAATTAATTAAAAAGCAGGAAATGCCAAGTCAGCCACAATGGTTTTTCACTGAGTACAAGAGTCACTTTTAAACTAATAATGTAAAAGAGGTAAAAGCAGAGACCTGAGATGCTCTGCACTGAGCTTATTGAAATTAAAGAAAATCGGGGGGGGGGAGGGGAATGCGCTATGCAAAAGTGAGCAGAGATCTACCACCAGCATCTGCTGCAAGATTAACTGGGTGCTTGCAAAGCATTGTGGGTAGCAATATGCAAATGAATAAGCATGTCCAGTGTTCCACTCAACCTCAGAATCTTCTGTGCCCTTTTAAGCAGTTCTGGTTGTAACAAAAAACTATGTGGGTGGAACCTGAAGTCACAGCAAGGAGTTGTCAGCTGCACAGGACCATCAACTGGTTGAATTGGATCGGGTGCTGGTAGATGCAGAGAACAAACTATTCAACGCCCAGGGTAGAAAATATGATCAGCCCCTGTTTAAAGTGTGGGGACGAGCACTGTCCCTTAGAATGGGACTCAATCCAGTTGACACCGTCTACACCAGCAGAATATTTCCAACACCCGTTCAGCAATGTGCTAGCCCGGAGACTCGATTGCTATGTTTGTCCTCTAATATTGTACTCACGTCAGAGACAGGAAAAGGAGGTGAGCAATACCATCAATTATTACCAAACAGTGCCTCATTCTGTAACAAATCCTGTCTAGCAGCCAGTAAGATTGACCTTCCCTCAATCCAAGCCATATTGCAGAAAGCAAATATATATCTGAGTGTGTAAAAACATACTGGTCCACACTAGGCAACGTGTCTTTTATTTCTGTGAAATCCAATGCACATTAATGATACTTTGTAAATATTAAATAAGTAATAACTTCAGTAGCTACCTCAGACTAAAGTCCCGCAGGTTCACCATAAATCCTGACAAACAAGTCCGACCTCGTTACGGAAACACCAGGGGCCAAATTCTGCTCTTAGCTATACTACTGTGAATAAGTAGTACAACTTGCCAAGAGGACTGACACCAATGTAGCTGAAATCCAAATATGGCTCATTCTATTCAACATAATATAGTGTTAGAGCAGTTGAGCATGATCCTCACCTGCAACTGTGGACTCCACATACACTCTCAGGACAGACACAGTCTTCTTTATTCCTTGTCTGCCTAGACCATGGGCCCTCCTCCTGGATTGAGGTACAGTAGAACCTCAGAGTTATGAGCACCAGAGTTGCGAACTTACCAGTCAACCACATACCGCATTTGGAACGGGAATCAGGCAGTAGCAGAGGACGCGCACACACACACACACACACACACACACACACACACACAGCAAGTACATTACAGTACTGTGTTAAATGTAAACTACTAAAAAAAAAAGGAAAGGAAAGCAGCATTTTTTTCTGCATAGTAAAGTTTCAGAGCTATAATAAGTTAATGTCCAGTTTTGAACTTTTGAAAGAACCATCGTAACATTTTGTTCAGAGTTACAAACAGCCTCCATTCCTGTGGGACCAAGCATCAGAGGGGTAGCCGTGTTAGTCTGTATTTCGTTGTTTCCATTCCTGTTCTTAACTCTGAGGTTCTACTGTAGCTAGATTCTACCATAGCTGAAATGAATAATAAATTTGTGCTTGTGCAACACGGGCACATTCTGATCTGGTAACATTTCACACCCCTGTTGCACAGGCATAAGTGACAAAATCATCTGGAACTCCAAGGAGAATCAGACCCTCCGTCACGAACTTTCATTTCTTTTTTAGTAACCAATAACCATTCTGCACCCTGTCTGTTCACTTGCTACATTTCATTCACTTGGACACAAAATAAAAATTAATTGACCAGCCAGGCAAAGTGAAACCAATTTCACTTCTGAATATTAGCCCAAGCAGATGTAGGTTTTTCCTCATGCTTCGGTCTACAACACGGCAGGCGAATGTTTAAATCTACCCCCAAAAAAGCTTTTCACTGAAACGAGCATTTCTTTCCTTCAACAAAACCAAAATTCTGAGCCTAACTGAGTTGGCAGCAGTCCTTGCATTTTTCTCACCGTCTGTGTGGCTTTGGAACATGACTTTCTGAAATATAAAAGCGGCCAGAGGAAGCAGCGTACGTTCTCATTTGGAGAGAATAATCTCCCCTGTTTATGCCAAAAGCTCAGTGGCTCAAATGCAGCCCCAGCACACACCCCACTGAGTTGTCACTTCAGGGAAGGGACTTGGCAGGCAAACGCGAGCAAGGTTAGGACAGTCCATGAAAAGGTTTGCGTTGCCATCAATAACCCAGGAGACCTCAGCATGCCACTTTTGTTGAGCAGGCTGTGTCGATGGACAGCATTTTATTGGCAGCCTATTCAGTCCCTTGCCAATGGCTCCATCCCAAACCCTAAGCATCAATTGACAAGTGTAAGTAATGAGGGACTGCGTACTGACATGCTGGAGAGCTCCTAGTCGAGCACCTGATCAATGACACCTTCTTCATATTCCTTTAACAGCCCACTCTGTGCACCCAGTAATTGGGGAACTGCTTTCACTTCCATCATTAATGACAGTTCCTCCATCGGGCATTGACACACAACTTGTCACTAGGAAATACAGTGCGACTTCAAGACACAGGGCAAGATTAGCAACAACCACATGGCATTTAGGTGTTTGAATAATCCAGCACAGGAAGCTGTTGGGGTGCAATCAGCCATTTGAAAAGTGCACATTTATACATCTGGACAGAAGGAAAACAGGCTGATTTCTGCACCCCTACAACCTCCCCAGCAGATGCACTTAAGGAGAGATGCGTGTTGCATGATGCATGTTAGATAAGGCGGCATGTTACTAAAAACATGAAGGAAAACAAAATGAGCCTACCAGTTGCCATAAGTAATATTGCCTCAAGGAAGTTAAAAACTACATCAAGGTACACATGGCTTAGGCATGCCAGAGCAGGACAGAGTCTGTTCAGAGCCAATCGGGGAGAGGGCATATGGGAGGAGCGGAAGGTAGAGTAAACACAAATCCAAAGTTGTAAACTCTCTATTGGCACAGCACTGCCCAGTGGTTAAAAACAGAGCTCGGAAAACAAGAATCTTCTTTTGCTAGTCCCAGCTCCGCCACTGACTCTGCATGTGACCTTGGGCAAGTCACTTTAGCTTCTTTGTGCTTCTATTTACCTCTATCTGTGAAAGGGGAGAATATCTGCCAACCTCATAGGGAGACTGCAGGACTGAGTTAATGTTTGTGGAGTGTTCTGGGATAAGGGTCACTTCTGGTGCAAGGGGGCAGAGAAGGCTGACTGTTAAAGTCACATAGGGGTCAATTCTGCCCTCAGCCCACAGTTCAAGTGAGCAGGTTGTGTGATGGAGAAATCCACCAGGGTCAGAAGGAATCCAGAGGGGGGAAATGGCCAGTGGATCAACTATCCCATGCCCAGGGCTATCCCCAGCTAAGAGCTCCATCGTTCAGAATACTGGGGTTTAGGGAGCTCTCACAGCTCAGCCGCACGGACAGAGTTCAGACACCATGGGTGGGCTCCCAGAATGCTGCCTACCCCCATGCACCAGCAGCACACCTGCTGCAACCAGGTCCCTACACAGAACACAAGAAGCTGGGGAGAGAAGGAAACATGATTTGGCCTCCGGGGACCGTATCTGTCAGATTTCTTGTGCCTTCCCATCAATCACTAGAGACTCCTTTTTGCGCAATATGGTGCATGTCCAAAACACCTGCTAATTCACCAGCTGAACTACCAAATGAATACAAATGGTGGCAGGTTAGGAGACTGCTAATTCTTCATTATAGCTGCGAATACACCTGCTGCATATGCATGCAAGAATGCAAATGCACACACATGGCGTATTTATGGGTCTAAGTAGTAAATCAATACCAGAATGGTCAGTACTTCCAACAGCAAGGACGCTTAACAAGGTCACATTCTTATTCTCTCCAGACTAATGAGTGAAGATTATTAATAAAACCCCAGTGACAAGTGACTACATTAATGTAATTCTCTCCTGCTTGTAATCAATGTTCTGTGTTAAAATTCACAGCTATTTTTGATGCCTGAAATCACTTGTCTCTCTCTCCCTCCCTCCCCCCACACCAGCTCCTTTCGATCAGCTGTTTCAAATAAAAATTTAACATTTATGATGTCCTGTTGGTGCCGAGATTTCTTCACTTTGAACGTCTTCAGTACTACAGCTTGACAAAGAGAGGCAAATATTTAATCAAATTTGACAGTGTGTTTTGATTACAAGATGTTTGCAGCCCTTTCACCTTTGCCATCCATGAACATTTGTGTATTGAGGCTTTCCTAGCCCAGCTACTCACAAAAAGCAAAATGTTCAATGAGAATATTTGCAGGGAGCGAATGTGATTATATTATTCAAAATGCAAAATTCAGGCCGCCTTGATTAGTTATATCAGTCACATGGTATTGGGCCTTGTTCCCTGATTGGACGATTTAGCTAAACACCACACACCACACAAATAAAAGATTACACGGCAGGGCTAATCTTCCTATGCCTTGTTCGTACGGCAACCAACACAGTGGGGTCCTGGTCCATAGCGTGGGGTTCATGCATGTGACAGTAACACAAATCACAAATAATAATTATTTAATTGATAGTCACGATGTGCAATTCACCATTTGAAATTTGCAGCCTGAAATTCCATTCCACACACCACTTTAAAAAAAGTCCCACTTAAACCTTCAAAATAAGTCAGTCAGACACATGGCAGGAGTTAGTTGCTGAAGTTACAGAGCAAAGCGTACACCGAATTGTAACAGTCCCCATTTGCATTTCGGACAATCTGCAGACCAAGAACTATTCACCAAAGGGAGTAGCGAATAATTCTGAATTGCTGACACTTTTCAGACGTGTGTGTTCATAAGCAATTTACTACCAGGAAAAAAAACAAGCCACAATTTGTCAAACCACCTTATTTGATGTGAATTATTCACCCAGGTTCATTAGCTCAAAATGAGGGTTTGCAATTTTTGAGTAATAGGTTAGCACATTATACCTTCTAACATGGACAGTTTGGGGATCACAGAATCATAGAGCAGGGTGGCTAAAGTGAAATGAATGGGGAAATTGCAGCTCTTGAACCCTACACTGCTTACAGGACCCTAACACGGGGTTCTGGCCCACAGACCCCTCTGAGCCCAGTATGCAAGGCTCATGCAGTCAGAGCTACGGACTGATGGGGCACCGCAAGTTCAGACCCGCAGCAGATATGAGCCCCAAACTGAAGTTGAGGAAAGCTGCTATCTATTTCCAGTGCACCCCAGGGGTTCCTAGAAAATTGTCAATACGACGCCCCCTGCCACAAGCGGAACGAAGTTTGGGCACCGCTATTGTAAAACCCTCTGTTGGGCATGAGCTTGATGTAACTGTTACATGCAGCCAAAATAGAGCATGATCCAGCAAACCCATACTCATGAAACTACCTTAAGGTGTCCCACTGAAGCCAATGCAATGGTTCGTGGTAGTAAGGCCTGTGCCTAGCAGTAAATATTTCCTGGAGCAGGTCCATACAAAAATGATTAGGGGTCTAGAGCACATGACTTATGAGGAGAGGCTGAGGGAGCTGGGATTGTTTAGTCTGCAGAAGAGAAGAATGAGGGGGGATTTGATAGCTGCTTTCAACTACCTGAAAGGGGGTTTCAAAGAGGATGGCTCTAGACTGTTCTCAATGGTAGCAGATGACAGAACGAGGAGTAATGGTCTCAAGTTGCAATGGGGGAGGTTTAGATTGGATATTAGGAAAAACTTTTTCACTAAGAGGGTGGTGAAACACTGGAATGCGTTACCTAGGGAGGTGGTAGAATCTCCTTCCTTAGAGGTTTTTAAGGTCAGGCTTGACAAAGCCCTGGCTGGGATGATTTAACTGGGACTTGGTCCTGCTTTGAGCAGGGGGTTGGACTAGATGACCTTCTGGGGTCCCTTCCAACCCTGATATTCTATGATTCTATGATTCTATGATTCATAGATTTTTTAGAAAATAAAGGCTCACTTTAAAATAAGATCACAGCATTAAAACCTGACCTAGGAACCTGAGACAAGAGGCCAGATTCACACCACTGACTTCACTGGAGTTACTTCAGATTTACATTGTAACAGAGAGCAGGATTTGGTCCATAATCTCTGCAAATTTTGCAGCTTTCAAAATTAAAACCCTAAACCTGTTTGACGGCTGACTTCCCTGGCCCCTTCTTCCTCTCATTCCCATCCCACCTCCTTTTCCCACAAGTCAAATATCTAAAGAGATTGTGACATTCACCGTCTATAGTTCCTTTTTATCCCTAGCCTGATGTGGTTCAGAACCAAGAGACCTTCCTGTTGGATTAATGCACGTCACACTATTTCAAAACAGTGGCCATGAACGAAGCTGCAAAAGTTAGAGAGGGAATTGCAGGAAGGAAAGTTAGAGAATCAAAGCAGCTTTGGAACCTAAAGCAAGTTGGAGGGTTTTCTTAAAACTCCCTTCCCTTGTGTAACCCCCATTTTTGGTTTCATTTTAGGAGATGGGGAATGGAGACTATGAAGAGAAAAAGAGGAAGGAGGGATTGAGATTTGATACTGCTGCTTTGTATGGTACATAGAGGCTGCTTGCAAAGAGATGGAGAGACTCGGCAGAAATATTCAGATGCAATCAGAAAGGTCTTTTCTTCAGTATGTATTATAACAAACAACAACAATCCCTAGCTCTTCTATAGTGCTTTTCATCAGTAGATCTCAAAGTGCTTTAACAAAGGAGGGCAGGATCATTATCCCCATTTTACAGATAGGGAAACTGAGGCACAGAGAGGTCACCCAGAAGGCCAGTGGCAGAGCCAGGAATAAAACCCAGGTCTCCCAAGTCCCTCCCATGAGGACATGTGGTGTGCCACACTGCTTAATGTTAAGCATGTAAGTAAATTCCCCTTGACTTCATGGAGATCTAATCATATTCTTAAGGTTAAGCACATGCATAAGTGCTTTGCTGGAATCGGGGCCAGAAAGATCAGTACCTTGTAGGGTCAGTGAGCAACAGAAGTGAAAAGGGGAAACTCTCTTGCTTGGGGCTCAGCATGGCCCTTAGACCCTGGGCGTGAAACCCAAACTCCCTTCTCCCCACTGCCTCCCAAGCTGTCCGTTTATAGCCTTTCCCCTGAGCACCCATGCAAGGGAGCAGGGTAGCTGATCTGAAGTTAACCCCTTGACTCTTTAAAGTATTTGCCGTCAGAGACAACTCTTATGCAGCAGCTTCTGCTTTGGGCAGGCCACCATTTTGCAGACGGGGCGGGGAAGAATCAGTCTGTTGCTGATGAGCTTTGTAAGCAGACGGATTTTGAAAGCTCTTTGAAAAGCCATTTAGAGCTAAATCCGGGTATTAAATCAGGCCTTTCATTAGCCAAGTTTTCAATCCCCACCCAAGCTTAATATAGTGAAGAGTTTTGAAAGGGTCAGGAATAAGCTTTTAAGCATGTTCTCCAATTAACTTTTGTGCTTCTCTCCACAACTTCCTCTGAGCAGCCCACTTCCTTCACAGGGTGACTATAATTACTATTTTAAAAATCTTTGAACAGTCTTAACTAACAGATTCCATTTGCATTTAGGCAGCATCCAACTCCATTAGCCTTTTCCACTTTCCTGTCATTATTTACTTGTAAAAGCTGTCTAGAGAGAAAAAAAAACACGGTATTTTCAAGAATAAATAGTGTTGCTGCTAAGAAAGGCGTTATTGTCTTTCAGGACAATCGCAATTACTTCATGTTATCAGATACAATGTGCATGATCATACACTGGATATATCAATTTAAAATCATCAAGACAAGAAGAGCAACGTACCATCCCCCTTTACAGCAGCAATGTTGCATTGTATCTATCCATGTTACAATTAAGAAGCTAGATTTTCAGAACAGCCGAGTACCCCAAATCCCTGTTGAAGTTCAACAGGAGCTGCAGATGCTCAGAACTTCTGATAATCAGCCCCAACTTTTCTTTTAATACTACTTTTAAATAGTCCTTTTTCTTAAAGGGACACAGGACAAATCTGATCCAGAATTAATATTTTGTATTAAAAAAAAGCTTTCAAAAAGTTTAAGACCAATATTTCTGTGATGGCCTTTAAGCTAACGAAAACAGTTTATAAATAAAGGTAGTGTTTGCAATTCAGACAATGCAGCACTGCATGAATGCATGAAAATTAGAAAGAGAAAATGACTAGAAACAAAAGTGAAACGGGCTAGTTTTTTGTCATTGTCCAAATAGAGAAATGAAGCAAGTAAACAAAGAGCATAAAGTGCAAAGAGTAAATTAGAATTTTTTTTTAGTTCTTCTTTTTTAGTTTTCTTTCGTTTTAATAATCTATAACATAGCTAAGATTTTAACAAATATATTAACTGTAACCTTGATTTGATTGTCATAGCAGAAAAATCATGACACCACAAAATGCAAAATTCACAAATGCATAGAAAATATGAGCAAATGTCACAGTGGCACATTGCAAAATAAATTACATTCAACACAAAACAATGACAATTATTTAAAACTGTTGCATAATAATTAAGCTAACAGCAGTGCAGCAGCTTTTGCTATTTTTTATAGTAGAGTTTCACAATGTTTGAGGTTTTTCTTAAAACTTCAGACCCTGGAGTCACGTGAATACACAAGAATCTGAGTTTTCGTATAAAAACAGCAAGTTTTAATCCTTGTGGTTGCAGAGATAAGCTGGAAAACCTGAATTCCAAAGGTTCAAAAGCTAGAAAGCAAATATAAAAAGAATTCCAAGTGTATTATTTGTTAAATCTCATGATGACATGATTTCTTGGGGCCTGGCTCGTGGTCTGTGAATGCTTAGGGTTGGCAATACTGTTTTGAACAATTTAAAAACCCAGGTCACTCCCCAACGCTTCACTACATTGCAAATTTGTTTACAAAAAAAATTAAACTTAAAAAAGTCTTGCGCAGCTGATTACAAAGAATATGACTTGTTCCATCCTAGGAGTGAGAGCTTTTACCAGGAAGACCATAGCCAATAGCAACACGCAGCCTTCACCAGCTTTAACCTGATGGTGTCTATTTAACAACACAGAGAATAAATGGGAGTTGCACCAGCCTAAGGGTGTGATCTAAAGTCTGCTGAAGTGAGTGAAGAGAATTTCATTGACTTCTATGGGATTTGGACTGGGGCCAAAACCAGAAGCCACCCCGTTGAAGTCAACAGCGTCGCACTAGTGTGAAACTGATGTACGCGAGATCAGAATCAGGCCCTTTGCCTCAGAGCTGATTGTGCGTTAGCTGCAAAGAGTTTTCTAAACAGCAACAGCGTAGCCCATCTTGGTCATCACACATAATGCCTGCCCTGCCCTGTGATCGTCTTAAGCATTTTCAAATGTTGCTTCCCTATCCTAGCAGCAGTCAAAGCGGTTTTTAATCCCACTTGAAAGCAGTTTGCAAAATGCCAAAAATCGGCATGTCCTGCATCCGACAGATTGCTTCATAACTACTGTCTAGGCCAAATGACCAAGAGAGGGCCCAATCCTACAAACACTCATGCATGTGAGGCTCATTTGGCTTGGTGTCTGCAGAGCACAGGGCTAAATGTTATGTGACTAACAGCATGCTAAGAACACAAAAGGGTTGCTATCCAGGTGAGATAATTTTACTATTTCAGCTGAAAGAAAGTTAAATAGTTATTCTACAGACCCAGATAATTTAAGGTGCAAAGCTTAATATTTCTTAATGAGGGGCTAGCCTGACTAATTTTTCTGTCTTTTCGTTTGTGTTTTATATATTTTTTGGATTGTTCTGACCTGATGTGAGGGGTTTGGAGGTCGTGAAGATAGACATTGCTTCTGACATTTTAAAAAAATGGGATAATAAAATGATAACTAAGGAGTGTGCTCCAGAGCTCAATTTGTAGGAAGACACTGTGAAAGGAAGACTGCTCTCAGACTTTGAGGATTTGGAAGTTAGTTCATTAGGAAACCAGATTAGCCTTTGTCAACGAATAAAGATAATGCATTGAAGTCAAGCTCCTTAGATGTTTTGTCATCTGATTCCATGTTTATTTTGTAAGATTTCTTTGTCTCTCCCCACCTATATATTACTTAAATGCTTCTGTGAAAAGCTTTCCTCAAGCAAAAGACACGAGTTTCATGCCAAAATGCATCTTGGCGATCACTAGGAAGTGAAAATGTCCATTTATTTAACGGATCCTGCTACAGGATGTCTTGATCTGTCCACACAAATCACAACACACACAAAAACCCTTGAGGCATCCACTTAACTCTGCTTTTCAGCTGCCAATAACATTCTCAGCTAATGTCAAAAGAGCAACACTGGAATCACAGCAGTCTTTTTGTGTATCTTTTCCACGCCCGCGCAAAGACTTAAGGACAACAAGGTTTACAGATAAGAAAACCTGCCCCAAGAAATCCTGTTTCCCAGCTCCCTTATAAGATTGGTACTTGCCTCCAACAGTGAGACAGAAGAAATGCTTGCAGATGGCAAGGTTTAACTGCCTCTAGTCCCATTCTACACACACACACACAAAAAAGTGTGTACACAAACAATATTAATAATTAGCTCCTCCTTTTGGCTGTGTGTACTGTTTTTGAACAACGGAAAATTAAGAAATACAAAGTTTGGAGGGAGAGGCTCAAATAAATTCAGTGGATTTAAATTGTTTTATTAAATTGATGGAGACCTAAGGGCACAAGTACTATGCATAACCTCTCTGCGCTATAGCACGGTCCACAGATGAAGCATTTATATTTGTCCACAAGGGCCTGCCAGCTGTTACCATTGCATACACGCAGCCATGATTGTATGGCTTTGTTATTTATGCCAAAAAAATTAATGAAGTATGCATTTTTTTTAAGTTCCTATAAAAATCTGATGTGGGCCAACATCCGCAGTGTGAAATTTTGTGGTACAAGAGGCTAATCTTTCAGCAGCTGCACTTTCAGTGTTTGTCAGAGGCAACAAACATGTGATCAGTTATCTAGTGTTTTGGCACAGCACCGCACTTATCCTGCCTCTATAAAACTGTGTTCCTTTAGGTATCAAAATAGAGGCTGCAGGACGGAGCAGATTGTAAATAAGAAGAGGAGATAGAAACTTCTAGTTATTCGGTTAACAATGAACTGGCTAGTCAGTGCTGTTGCATTCTGCAGGGCTTCAGTGCAGGGAAACTGCTCTTTGCATCAGCTGATTTTAAAAACCTTAAAGACCCAGAGCTCCTTGCTATCTAACATAATGTCCCTAAAGATCTAGTCATTCCATTGAAAGTTCCCTCAGTTACCCAAAACCCCCATTATCCAAACTCTTCCATATTCTCCCCGTGACACTAGAAATGTTGAGGCCGTTCTGTGAAGCAAGGAACTGGGAGATTTTAGAGAATCCATTTAAGTTATAGCTGCCATGAGGACAAATTAAGATCTAACAATCTGAAAGAAAAATCTCAGCACTAGTAACAAACAAACAAACAAAAATCAAATGCAACATTTTAAATAGATCTCCCCCCCCAAATAAACATCCCCAGTTATACAATCAGAGATGAGCAATTTCTGCTGTATGTTAAATCAGCCACAGCCTTTTATAACTAGAAACTCTCCACATAAAAGTTTTATTGAATTGAAATATTCTGCAGTTCTTTCTATCCAGCCCCTTTCAATACAGGTTGTGGCCCTGATTCTGATCCCATTTACATGGCAAGTACAGACTAACTGCATTGGGCCAGATAGTCTGCTGGTGTAAATAGGCAGAGCTCCAGTGAAATGAAGGCGTTATGTCAGTGTATTACAGTAGCTGAGGCCCTTTACTTCAGTAGAGTTAGGGGATACATGCACCAATCCAAATGAGTGCAGAACTGCCCCCATGTCTTCATGGTTAGTTAGCATCCCTAAAAATATTCCTGCTAGAATTCTAAAAATCACTTGTCAACTTATGTCTTCATGCAATTTGAAGTATTTACATTTTCCCTTTTCTTTATTTCCATAAAGTGGAGAAATAACTACACAGAGAGAGACAATAAAGTGCTAATATTTAAATAAAAAAAAGAACCCCTTCTCCTTTGAAAGACAGTGCATTGTTACCCCAGTAGCCAAACTAACTACAAACATCATCTTTGCTTTCCATTTAGGTTTAGTTTACACAGTGTTAAGTGCAAAAAAAGTGGTTTTGCTTTAGGATAATAATTCACTTCATGCTTGGATTGTCCATTAGGTTATTTATGTTATAAACCAGAAAGGAAAGCTGTTTATCCTCATATTATGAGTTAAACCTGTAGTAACCAGAAAACCGTCATATTAGATATTTGGTCGGTTTATGCTGAAGGCTTTCGAGTCATTAACAAAAACCCCTTCCCTACCCTTTTCAAAAAGGCAGAGCAGATAAATTGAATTTAAATACACAGTGAAAGACTAACTTAGAATGAATGTTTGTAATCAATTAACTAAACAATGCTTTAAGTGGGTAATATAAACTACTCCACAACTACAACTAAATACTGCTTATTTCAGTACAGCAATTGTTCCAAGCACGGGAAACTGAATTATGATTATGAAGAAGGGGAATCTGGAGTTGTACATATTCTAGAGGATTTTTTTTTTAATTTACTTAAGGTGCCCCAGGGCCCCAATGTGTTGACATTAAAAGCTTTGGTGTAATTTTAGTTTCTTGGCTCATTCAAATATTTAAAAAAAAATGTTTGCACCACTTTGAGATAGTCCTAGGAAAAGTTTAAACTTTCATCCACCTTCTCTTTCCACACAGGCAACATCTCAACTTTAGCTCAGTCTGACGTTAAATGAAGAAACAACAATGAAAACACATTTTCATATGAAAATAAAACTGGAAAAGCAAAAAGTAATAGAAGAAATATTCTTATGCGTATTGTTTTGAATGCAGACTTGCTCTACTCTGAATCACAGCGAAGTCTCTTTAAAGATTTTTCTTTACCAGAGAGAAAATGGTCACATCTTTATAGAATATTGCACTCATTTCTGGTATTCAGTTAATGATATAAAAATGGTCTGTACTTGTATTTCCACTGATTCCACAATGCTCAGAACCATTTTAAAACATTTTGTTTGTCTCACCTAAACTCCCTGCAAACATTTACATTCCTCAAAATTCATAGCTAATGAGGCACTAAGCATATTTATTCATTTTATACCTCTGCGGTACACGCTGCAACTTTCTCTTAGAATACTCTTAAATGGCTGGCAGTGGAGCTAACTTCTATACGGGGTTTAATAATGTGTATAATTGTCATTAAAATGTTTTTCTAGCTGGTTAGGTCCATCTATTAATTTTCAACGAAAAAAAGAGACTACTGATTATTGTCAACAGCGTAGGAATATATGGAACTTAGAAATTAAATCATAAATCATTGTAACATTAATACGATCATAAAAATAACTGTGCTGCTCACTGTACTTGAAGTGCACTAAGTCAACAACTTCACAATCCAGATGTGGTATTACAGAGCTGCAACTGTGAGGCTAAAGTTACCTCACTTTCCATTTAAAGCCCTGATTTTCAAGGCTTTGTGTTTCAGGGAGAATTATTACCTTAAACCTTCCCCGCGACGGAGAGAAATGTGAAGAAAGATGAAGTAATTGAAAAGAAAAAAATCTTTTTTGTTTTGGTTTAGAAGAGAAAACAATAGCTGAACCGACAGAAAGACAGACAGGGCTCCCCATTTTATTACTTTCAGATGTTTGAATAAAACAGAGGGACACTTTATCAATCTGCACGTTGGCTCTCTTCAACCTAACAGGCTAGATTCATTCACTGACTTTGGGGGACTTGCATCATGAGTGAATCTGGCCCAGACACTTTCAGTTGGCCCAAGATGTGGAAGTTTAATAGACACCACATGCACAGTAGCTGCTCTTCCAAATGTTTTCTCGCCTGAAGAGTTCAACTCCATTGAAACCCTTGAAACCGAACAACTCCGTTGAATCAAGACGGTTCTGCCCTTTGACACAACGGGCCGACCGTAACGTATCAAGGAATTCAGACAATAGTTTTTTTCCCCGCTTCTCTCCACCATGCCAATATTTCCAACCCACTGTAAATAAGCAATTCCTTTGATAGATTCAACCTCATCATACAATGTTAATGGTTACTCAGTCTTTTTTAAACTCCCTAAATGAAACGCCATAAAAGGAAATGGGAAAAAATTGCAGGTGTATCAAGGATAAATTATCAAGGGTTAAAACCATAAATCCCAGGTAATTCAGAAGCCAAGTCTCCAACTTTATCCTAGATTCATCAGTCTTTCCTTAAACTATGCCATCTGTCCCAGAACCAGCTAAGCCTGCTACATATAGGTACAGTATGGTGCGTTAAGAACAGAGGGCCTGATTTTCACAGTTACTGAGCGCTCACAACTCCAGCTGAAGGCAGTGAGAACGGCTGGTGATCAGCTCCTCTGAAAAACAGACCCAGGGCTTCCTATCATGTATGATTCACTGGGTTAATGCTAGGTTTCAGAGTAGCAGCCGTGTTAGTCTGTATTCGCAAAAAGAAAAGGAGTACTTGTGGCACCTTAGAGACTAACAAATTTATTTGAGCATAAGCTTTCGTGAGCTACAGCTCACTTAATCGGATGCACGAAAGCTTATGCTCAAATAAATTTGTTAGTCTCTAAGGTGCCACAAGTACTCCTTTTCTTTTTGGGTTAATGCTGACATTAACCAACAAACTTGCAATGGTCTGTTCCCATCAACGCCTGCAATTTGATTTTTGTTTTTATTAAGACCACTGATTTGTCGATCGCTGGCCTCCGAATCCCTGCAATAACATTCAGACTCAGGAAACAAGAAGTCATCGGATTTACAACACAAAGACAGGTTTTGTTCTGATAAACATTTTTGGGGCGAAAGCCAGCCTTGCAACTAGCAGGCATGAAAGGTCATTTTAAGTATTGTTTAGTACTGGAACTTCTGTCAGCCTCCCTTTAAAAAAAAAATTGTTTTTAAGTGTTAAGAATAAAAAAAATTAGACTGATTATTATTAATAATTTAGACGGAGAGCCCCCAGCATGTGCTAAGAGCTTTCCAAAGCACACAGGGCAGCACCGGCTGCACCTTAAGATCTGATCACTGTAAACCTGTTGCTTTGGCACTGGAGCAGAGACCAAGGCACTACCAGATACCCCACCATTGTTCTGACACAGGTTGGCATGCTTTAAACTGTATGCTGCTGCAGAGAAGTGGCTCACGATTTATTATGCACATGGGGCATTCATTCCTGCTGTGCTATGAAAACGCAGCATCCGCAGAGACCCGAAGAGGTGAATAATTTCCCAAGGAGGAAGAGATTGGGAAAGGCTGGGCACGCTTTTATAAAGGCTGTACATAAAGTAGATTTTTTAGACTTGGCATTTTAGTCACTCTGCTAATAAAAATTAGGTACAGGGTTCCCACATACACACTCCCTAGCATGATTTTTTTTTAAACTAACAGCCCATTCATGCCTTTAAAGATTGTTATTGCCTTTTTCTAATGCAGGGAAGGACGGGACAAAACCAGTGCTATCCAAGTCATCTTTCTACACCATAACCCCCTCAAAAAGTGTGCGTAGAAAATTTGTAAAGGGACAGTAATTAATTTTAGAGGGGCAACCTGGATTGAGTTGAATGGGAGCAGAGGGCAACCTGAATTGCATGGATTAGGGGGTGGTTAGTCTGGATTGAACTGTTGGGAGCAACAGCTAACTGGGATTATATTAAAGAGGAGTAACCTGGATTGAGTGGATGCAAGCAGGGATGAACACAGATTATACTGGAGTGATCTGGATTAAGTGGGGAGAGCAGGAGTGAACCCAGATTATATTCAAGAAGAGTAACCTGCACTGAGTGGGGGACCAGGGGCTAGCCCAGACTACAATAGAGTAACCTGGATTCAGTGGGGTGGGCACAGGAGTGAACCTGAATTACAATCAAGAGGAGCGATCTGGATTGTGGGGGAGTAGGAGTAAACCCAGATTACATTGGAGTGACCTGGACTGAGTGCCAAAAAAGGGGGTAACCCATATTACAACAGAGTAACCTGGATGGAGCTGGGTGGGAGCAGGAGTGAACCCACATTACACTGGAGTGACCTCGGTTGAGTGTGGGGAAAGGGGGTAACCTGGAGTACGTTATAGAGGAGTAATCTGGATGAAGTGGGGTGGGAACAGGGGCGATCCTGGATTACATTGGAGTGAGCCGGGTTGGGTGGCGGAGCAGGAGCGAAGCCGGATTACACTGGGGCGTCCTGTATTGAGTGCAGGGAAAGGGGGCTAACCCGGTGTATATTACAGAGGGATCCCTTGGACCGTGTGGCGTGGGAGCAGGAGCGAACCCAGCCAGAACCCAGGAGTGCCCCGGGCTGGGTGCGGGGAACGGGGCCTGACCCGGGCTAAGCGAAGGAGGAATCCCCGGGACGGGACGGGGCGGAGCGGGCTGTCCCGGGTCTCACCTGTACCAGCGCAGCCCCTTCTCGTAGCCGCGGTCGAAGAAGTGGGGCTCGGCGCCCAGGGCGCGCACGGCGGGGTGCGCCCGCAGGAACTCCAGCAGCGCCCGGGTGCCGCCCTTCTTCACCCCCACGATGATGGCCTGCGGGAAGCGCCGGCTGCCCGGCCCGGCCCGGCCCCCGGCCGCCGCCGGCTCCTCGGGCCGGTCCCCGGCGGGGTCGCGGGGCGGCGGGCGCAGCTGGCGGGCGGCGGGCGGCAGCGGCTCGCAGGAGCCCGTCAGGCAGTAGAAGAAGTAGGTGCCGAGCAGCAGCATGGGGAGGCCGAGGGAGGCGCGGGGCTGCGCCCGCAGCAGCCCGCCCAGCTGCCCCGCCAGCCCGCCGCGGCTACCGCCCATGGGGCGCCGCTGCCGGGGGCCGGCCAGCGCCGCCCGGCCGGCACATGCTCCCCCCGGCCGCCGCCCTCGCCGCCTCCCCGCGGGCCCGGGCGAACCTGGCCCAGCGGGGCCCCCCCCGGCCGCTGCCCAGCCGCGGGAGGATGCAGCGCCCGGTCCCGGGGCCAGCGCTGGGCACCGGCGGAGCCACCTCTGAGCCAGCCCCCTCCGCCGCCCTCCTCCTCCTCCTCGGCCACGGTCCCGCTGCGGGGGCGGGACCCCGGCTCCTGCCCGAGGGGAGCCGCTCCGAGGCGGCGAGCCCCGGGCACCGCGGGCGGGCAGCCCGCAAAGGCGCGCAGCCGGCGGGAGCTGCTGCTGCTGCTGCTGCGTCCCCGTTCGGAGTCCGCGGCCGGGGCAGGGGCCGGGAGTCCCGCGGGTGCCTGACCTGGCCAAAGGCGCCGGGGAGGTGGCAAAGTCCCTCCCCTTTTGGAGACGGCGCCGGCAGCGGCGGGGCGAGAGGCAGGGACCAGCCGGGCTCCTGACGCTCCGCGGGACGCGCCTGCCAAGCGTCGGGCTGGAGGAGCCGAGTTTGACACACACACACACACACACACCCAGCCCCCCCCACACACACCCAGCCCCCCCCCACACCCCCTCCCCACCCCCCCCACACACACCCAGCCCCCCCACACACACACACCCAGCCTCCCCACACACCCCCCCACACACACACACACCCAGCCCCCCCCACACACACCCCACACACACCCCCAGCCCCCCACACACACCACACACCCCCCCCCACACACACACACAGCCCCCCACACACCACACCCCCCCACACACACACCCCCAGCCCCCCACACACACCACACACACCCACACACACACACACACACAGCCCCCCACACACCACACCCCCCCCCCCACACACACACACCCAGCCTCCCCACACACACCACACACCCAGCCCCCCACACACACACACCCCCAGCCCCCCACACACACCACACACCCCACACACACACACACACCCCCTAGCGGCGGCACTCAGCCCGAGCAGCGGCGGGCGGCCCCAGAGGCGGGAGTGCCGGCTCCGGCTGCGGGACACGCCCGGGCCCCGCGCCGCCAGAGGCGCGCTAGCCAGAGCCGGAGAAGGAACTCCTGCCTCTGTCGCGGATCCAGGATGCCAGCCTCGGGCGCTGTCCGGAGTAGGATGGGAAGGTGTGAGCTAGCACCTCCTACAAGTCTCCTATACACAAGGCAGGGTTTTAAACCGGGGGAGTGACAGGGTAAGGGGGGAGCCTAGGAGTTACCTTGAGCCCTTTAGCACCTGTTAAATCTACACCCTGCCTTGTCCACACTAGGATTGTGACACCTTAGCCAAGTTAAAAACACACCTTTTCTTTCCCAGGCGAGGCACCAGTCTGTAGGAGTGGGGGTGAGCTACGCCGTTTGCCAGCTCTTCGCTAGAGAGCGGAGGAATATTGAGGCTGGGGTCCTGGTTCTGTAGGGGGGTGTTCAAGTAGTGCTTACAGACCTGGTGTCCCCTTTCCTACACCCCAGCCTGGTGCACTCTGCCCCTGAACATCTCTCCAGCCTACCCCCCTCTGCTCCTGTTATTCCCAACCTGCCCTGTTCCCCCTCTGTTCCTCAGCCCTGTGCATTCAACTCAGGCTTTCCCCCCTTCTCCTGGGCAGCAGCAGGAGGAACACTGGGAGCCAAAGAAAACCGGTTTTCTCTGTCTGAGATTGTTCTCAGTTCCAATACCTGGCACCACAGAGGGCACCAGCAGTAAAGTCAGGCTCAGCCCCGCAGCCCTGGGAGGTAGCAGGCACAGTCAGCTTTGTAGGAGTGCAGCATGCTCAATGCCAGGCAGACTCTTTCAAAGAATTTTGCTGCCATAACCTGTAACAAACTTCTACTGTGTATGTGCAACTGGCAGTTTTCACATGCTAATCACTTGAATAGATTTTGTGTGGATTTGCAGAGGGGCAGCAAAAGGCACTTCTCTGATCCCATGGTGATCCCCTGCCAAATTTCCCATCCCTGCTCCAAAGCATGGAGGGGCTAGCAAGGAAACTTTTGTAATAGTAGTTATCCTGGACAAAACAGCGTATTTCCCCCCATCCTTGTTCTTGGAAATGGCTATGCCATCTTTGCTCAAAAGTTTCCCAAAAAGTTCAGCCTGAGGCAGACACCCCGCTTGGAAAATTTGGACCCAAATGGTTAAAGTTCTGCAAAGTTATATGCAACTGAAAAACTGTCTTTATAATGGAATCTTATCAATAAGTGTTGCTACCAGCTCAACCAATAATACATAAATATATTGCAAAGTCTTGCTATATTATTATTGAACCCTAAAAGAGATGCAACATTAATTATTAAATCAAGCTGCTTCTTTAAGTCTGGAAATTAGCTTCCAGGATGAATGCTCAGGCCTGCTATTGATCCATATGTGAAATTCTCCATTGAATTAATCATAGAATATCAGGGTTGGAGGGGACCTCAGGAGGTCATCTAGTCCAACCCCCTGCTCAAAGCAGGACCAATTCCCACTTTTTGCCCCAGATCCCTCAATGGCCCCCTCAATGATTGAGCTCACAACCCTGGGTTTAAGCAGGCCAATGCTCAAACCATTGAGCTATCCCTCCCCCTTTATGAATGCAATAGGGAGTTCTCAGTACAAATCCCTAGTAGGCTAACAGAGCCAAAATTTAGCCTGTTGTCCATTCATATTTTCCAGGCAACACAAGGAGTTAAATTAAAAGGTGTCTGGTCAGAACCAGCATGGAGCAGGAGGTGCTTGCGGGGCTATGGAAATCTCTAGCTATGCCACATTCCTTCCCCCCGGCAATAGCCACACCTTTATTCACACCCTACACACTAGTATAATAATCTTATAATAGACCTTGTGAGGTAACATTTGAAAACTAATAACTCACTGGTCAACACTATCATGGTGAAATATATGCAGCAACATTGGGTGTAAAGTTATGAAATCCCCCGTATATAATGTTAAAGGCACATGTTCCAACTCATATAGCACAAATTAAGGCACAACTGGTCAAGCATGTCTTAAAGAAAGGGGTGTAGAGTTACTTCAGTTTGCATATAAGCTGTAAACAGAGTCCTCAGACAGCAAGAGAGAAAAGAAAGGAGACAAAGAAAATCTGCATCTGAGCACACACAAGTGAAAGAAAACTGCATGAAGCATCTTTCCTCACTAGACTCCGTATTTCCTTCTGCTCAGATGGATAGAACTTTATGAGGGGGGGCTGAACTATAAAAGTAAGGGGAAAACACCCCAAGGTATCTCTCTCCCTGTCCATCTCACTCCTTGAACCTAGGAAGACAAAAGAAACAGCGATTGGACTTTGGGAGAGGGGTCCAGACCTGAAAATTTTGGTAAGTAATGCTGTTGAATGATGTGATTAGGACTTTGCCTTAAATCAAGTATAGTTTGTTAAGTTAGGCACTAGGAAATGTTTTGTCTTTATTTTTTGTGTAACGATTTATGACTTTTATGCCTCATTACTTAAAATCCTCTCTTCTTTTGTTAATAAAACTTGTTGTATTGTTTAATCCAATCCAGTGCATTTAAGTTAAACTGTCTGGGTAACTCCATTTAAGGTGGCAAGTTGTTGTGTATTGTTCCCATAGAGGTTCCCTGATACCTCTGGACTGTCCAGGAGTGGGCTGGACAGTACAGAACATACATATTTGGACTGGGAGTGTGTTGGGGTCACCCTGCAGTAGTAACCAAGGCTGACGAGAGCCCCCGTGTGGCTAGCAGGCTGCAGGTTTCAGAGTAGCAGCCGTGTTAGTCTGTATTCGCAAAAAGAAAAGGAGTACTGCAGTTACACATAGACACTTGGGGGCACCTGCATGCTGATGGCTGTTTGTGAGCGATCCAGGTTGGGATATACAGCAGCGAAACATTGCAGGGGCCTCCAGTTAAAAGGGGGAAGGCGATGACACAGCCCCTCCCTGGTCTGGATAACACCACAGTATGTCACAGAGGGCTGATTTTCAGGCCTTTTGCAGTGATGAATACCACTCTTGGCTCACCCAGAGAGGAACATTTCTGTTCATTGGCTCAGAGCATATGATCATCTCTTTCTTTAGTGGCTGGCGCCAGTGGATACAAGCACCTGCTATTTACTGAGTTAGGTCCAGACCCTCAGCTGGTGTAAATCCACATTACTCACAAAGCCACTAAGCCTATTTAGACCAGATGAGAATTAGACCCTGACTCAGAAAGCAACAATTTGTGCTTTTGGCCCTGAAAAATTCTGGTTCCGCTCCCAGTAATGACCTTAGTGTTGAACGTATGCAATCAAGGTGTGCGACAAAACAGGCCCCTGACATGGGTTGAGCACCAAAGTACAACATTATGATGAAAATACTACATCAGCCGTAATGACAACAGCATCTCTGGGTGCCAATTAACCATTTGCGATGCATGCAATAGAGGTGGGGCGTTGCGCCAAAAAGCGTTCTACTCATTTTGCAGAAACCTTCCAAGTTCCAACTGCTTCCTTCCCAAGTGAACAGCACCCCCACAGCGACAAAAAAAGGAAATTGAAAATTTTGTCTCTAAATTAAAATGAAGATCAAACAGAGATTGAATACCAATAAAAGTGGAAGGTAAAAAACTGTTTTACAGCCTACAATCGATTAACTAAATATGTTTTCATTTTTACAGCACTCTAATTATTATTTTAAATCACTTACATCATGCAAAGGGATTTACAACAAACTTTTTTTATTGCAGAGATTTTAATCAAAGGGGGAAATATGCTGTAAATAAACAATAAGGATTGAGATGATAGCCAAATGCCATGCAATTAACAATCAACACTGAGAAAGTCAATTTTTAATCTACTGCATCAGCTCTTATGTGTAAGTATAAATACATTGCACATATATATTCAGATTGGGGAAAACAATTCAAAGGTTTATTCAGTTACCTTAGGCTTGCAAAACAAGTTAAAAGGAAACAATTTACAATGTGGGACTTTTTTTCAAAATCAAATACTTGAGATGGGTCACATGAAAAATACATTTTTGCAAATCTCAGAGAGAACCAAAAAACTGTCTGCTGTTTTCTCGTAGAAAATTCAGTGCATTCTTACTACAATATCTGTATTACATTATTATTTCTATTACAGTAGCACTTGGAATTCCTAGCTGCAGTAGAGTTTCATTGTGCTATACACTCTACAAACACACAGAGACAGCCCTGCCTTAAAGAATTTACAATCCTTCCCCCCCCCCCTTCTGCTGGTAATAGCTCATCTTAAGTGATCACTCTCCTTACAGTGTGTATGATAAAACCCATTGTTTCATGTTCTCTGTGTGTGTATATAAATCTCCCCACTGTATTTTCCACTGAATGCATCCGATGAAGTGAGCTGTAGCTCACGAAAGCTTATGCTCAAATAAATTTGTTAATCTCTAAGGTGCCACAAGTACTCCTTTTCTTTTTTGCGAATACAGACTAACACGGCTGCTACTCTGAAATCTAAATAGACAAAATAGACAAAGCAATATTATCATCCCATCTATAGATGGGGGAACTAAGGATCAGAGAGGTTCAGTGATTTGCCCAGGGTCACACAGGAAGTTTGTGGCACAGCATAGGTTTCCTGAGTCCTGTGATAGTGTCTTAAGCACAAGATCTACTGACTATACATTTCTGGAAGGTTAGGTCTGATTTGTAGAGCCCTCCGCCAATACAAAATTTGTATCCGCATCCAATCTGCAAACATAGTTCACAGATATAAAGCAGATATCTACAGATTTGCAGGGCTCTACCTCTTCACCCTGCTCATCTTCAATAGGTCTGATTTAACTTTCTGAAACACCCCTGGTATTCAACGTGTATGCTATATTGAGGTCACTCGAAATATTCTTGTGAGTAAGGCAAGCAGGATTTGAATCAAGTTGTTCTAGGGATTACAACTTTTGCATGCTGCCTCCTGGAACAGCAGGGTAAGGGCCTGTGTCTTGGTGGAAGCAATAAATAACAATACTTAGTACTTATGACAAGATGATCTAAATGTGCTTTACAATCTAGGCATCAAACATCCCTATTTTCCAGATGGGGAAACTGAGCCACGCAGAGAGGCAAAGGGATTTGCCCAAGGTCACGCTGGAGGTCAGTGGCAGATCAAAAAAAGAACCCAGGACTCCTAATACCCACCCACTGTCCTCTCCACCAGACCTCCTCCTTGTCTGCCACAGCAGCTATCATGTAGTGAGAAACATCTTATATTGAGATCTATACACATCATTTGAGCTTCATAGGTGCTGCTTAAAGTTTTCCCTCTTCCAATGGCCTGATCCTGTGCATTGCTGGGTGCCCTTAACTCCCACTGAGTCACAGGGTATTCAACAGCTGGATGGATCAGACCCTAAGTTTGCAATATGCATGGTATTCTTGTCAAGTCATGTCATATCAAAAAGGATCATGGTGTAAGGAGCTTTCTGCTACATTCTTTTTTCTGTGGGATCTCAGCACCTGTTAAGATAGGGTACATTTCTGCATTGGTACCGGCTGAGAAATCTCTCAAAACACACACACACACACACACACTCTCTCTCTCTCTCTGTCTTTTCCAGAGCACTCTTCTTTCACTTGTGCAGTTTACTCAAGCCTACACAGTGCGCTGACACTGGGAAGAAAAAATACAACTCAACGGAAACAAGCCAACACCTTATTTATGTGACTTGCCAGTGAGAATGAACCAATATACACTGGGGAAAGAGTTTTGTTGGATGGTTAGAATGTGACTAGACGTCAAGTGATTAGTTTCTATACTACTGGCCTCTTCTGGATGGGACTGGAATTGCTGGCCTGTGTGTCATAGGTCCTATACTGCTAACAGCTCATAGACATTTTCTTTAGTTCTGGTGGTAGAGGCTTTGGCTTCTAGAGTAAGAGAATCCAAGTTACACCCTCACTGTAACTGCAAAGTTCCAAATGGCCAAGGCATGCAGCACACTGACAACCATAAGTGCATAATGACAGATTTCAGAGTAGCAGCCGTATTAGTCTGTATCCGCAAAAAGAAAATTTGTTAGTCTCTAAGGTGCCACAAGTACTCCTTTTCATAAGTGCATAGGTAGCCACATATATGCTACCATGTAATTGACCTTTTCCTCATGTGATCTAAATACCTTTTAAAAAAAATCTAGCACCAAATACCCAAATCACTTTTGAAACTGGAGCGTAGGCTCTTTTGAAAATTTTACCCTGTATCTGTCAGAGTAATTTGGACCTTCAACTGGGAGTTTTAGGGTTAATATGCACCCCAAATTTGCTTGACAATGGGAAAATGTTGACCCAGTGCGTTCAGCATCTTTTTCCTTTCTTCACCCCAGAAACATTTTATCACTGGAATCGAAATAAAACTGCTGCAAACTAACTTACTAAATTAAATATGTCTGTACACATCTCCACCCCAGGCCCTCAGTCGTAGACGGTGGAGTCTGGTCTAACTTTATGGAAACCCTGACTACTTAACTGAAAAACACACAGGTCCTTCCATCAGTCTCTTTCTGAAACGCTGCCACTTCAGTCATTTCCAATTTTGTAGTAGACCGTTTTTAGCTAAAATCAGCAATCCTAGGAGCGCCAGCAAAATGCAGGGACTGACAGGCAGGCACAAGATTAAGCTGATAAGGAATCTCAATCAGGCAGAGAAGCAGTAAGATGATCTTTTGTTCCAGCGGAAACCACCCTATTAACGCTCAGATGATTCTACCCCCTGAAGCACCCAAAAACTGCGCTGGACATGTCAGCACTGTGAGTCAAGTCATAGCTGGAGACGTCTGCAGGTGATTACCAGATGCTGCTGTTTCTAAATAGAACTGGAGGATACAGTTTGAGGGGCTGGAGAAGAAACAGAACAGCACAGTGGTGACATTTATAACCCAGACTAAGAAATCACAGAATGTGAATCAGAATAAATAATAATATTGTGCACTTGGTCGGTGCTTTCCACCCAAGGATCTCAAAGCGTTGTACAAGCTTTAATGAACCGTCTGGGGAAGGTAGAATATTTGTGACCTGATGGGTCAAATGGAGTCCTGTTCTAAGGGGAACTGTTCTAAGGCATCAGAGGGTGTACTGGTGAGAGCCAATGGCAGAAAAGGCAGATTTCATTGGCAGTTGCATCAATTTATGCCAGGGCTTCAATCTGGCCAAGTGTCTTTAACATAGTCGTATCTGCTCACCGGCTGAATTTGGCCCACAAGTCCTTTTCCATCTTTAATTCCCAAGAGTCTGTTCACTGTCCCCATTTGAAGTGAGTTTAAAACATTGCCTGGTGTCCCTAAACGTAAGTGGTGGTCTCATGATTGGTGTTTTACCTGAATTTAGACTGCGAGCAGTTCAGGACAGGGATCTGGTCTTTTAAATGTTTTGCAAAGCACTGCGTGTGCTTACAGCTCTCTGTGAATGAGAACTATGGGGGACATGTCCACGAGAGATGGGGTTTCTATATCAGAGCACCCTAATGCCAGGAGAGCCTTTTCTAACACAGGTTTCAGAGTAGCAGCTGTGTTAGTCTGTATTCGCAAAAAGAAAAGGAGTACTTTTGGCACCTTAGAGACTAACAAATTTAGAAAAGGAGTACTTGTGGCACCTTAGAGACTAACAAATTTATTTGAGCATCCGATGAAGTGAGCTGTAGCTCACGAAAGCTTATGCTCTAATAAATTTGTTAGTCTCTAAGGTGCCAAAAGTACTCCTTTTCTTTTTTCTAACACAGGTTTCAGAGTAGCAGCCAGATGTTCTCCCACTGCTGGAGAAAGAGGGAGAAATAGCGCCCCCTGGCGTACTAGTTGAAGTAGTTTCAGGGTAGCAGCCGTGTTAGTCAGTATTCGCAAAAAGAAAAGGAGGACTTGTGGCACCTTAGAGACTATTTGAGCATAAGCTTTTATTTATTTGAGCATAAGCTTTCATGAGCTACAGCTCACTTCATCGGATGCATTCCCCAACAAATTTATTTGAGCATAAGCTTTAGTGAGCTACAGCTCACTTCATCGGATGCTCAAATAAATTTGTTAGTCTCTAAGGTGCCACAAGTACTCCTTTTCTTTTAGTTGAAGTAGGAGGCTCAGGGACATCAGCTGAGATTCACTGCTAAATTAGTTGGTGGATTTTTAGCAAGAGGGCATAGATGCTACAGGGAGAACAGATAAACCTCCCGATTCACTACACTAACATCTCCAGGCAGGGAAAACAAGACATAAAGATTAAGACAAGGACGTGAGTCTGTTACTGGGAGCACTTTAATAAACAGAAACTAACTCTGGATATACAGCACAGCGCCAACAGCATTTGCCAGCTCTTGTTAGGCTCATGTAACTCTGATTCACAGGAACCACAGGCATCATTTAGCCTAGAGGATAAAGGGTCCGTGGCCTTAGAAGGCATCCTAACCCCCACCTACTGCCAGTGCATGATGCCCTTACTAGCAAACAGGAGACTGGATCTCTGTGAAGCAAAGGGATCAGTGTCTTTTGGAAGCTTTAGAACAGATTTTTGTTATGCTTGATGAGGAGTTAGGTGACTGCAGAATTGTCACCAAAGTTAAGTCGGCCAAGGGGACTGGATGGCTCAAGACATGGGGGTGGGGTGGGGACTTAGTAGTTGGGAGCCTTTTATCTCTAGGTCACATGGTTCAAATGCCACCTAGATTATTAACAGTGTTCAGTCACCACCAAACACTAGTCTGTGTGAAACATTGCTTGTCTCAGCCCAGCTCCCAGTAAATAAGGAACCAGCCTCTAGCTGGGAGTCTGGGAGATTTCAGCTATCCTCATATTGACCGGGTACATGCCACCTCAAGACGGGATGCAGAGATAAAGTTTCTTGACACCTTACTTGATTGCTTCTTGGAATAGGTAGTCCTGGAACCCACAAGAGGAGAGGCAGCTCTTGATTTTGTCCTAAATGGAGCACATGATCTGGTGCAAGAGGTGAATGTGGTTGGACTGCTTGGTAATAGTGACCATAATCACAGTCATGCTGGAAGGGCATAATGAGTGGATTCCCATAGGGATCAGTTCTGGGTCTGGTTCTGTTCAATATATTCATCAGTGATTTAGATAATGGCATAGAGAGTACACTTATAAAGTTTGTGGATGATACCAAGCTGAGAGGGGTTGCAAGTGCTTTGGAGGATAGGATTAAATTTCAAAATGATCTGGACAAACTGGAGAAATGATCTGAAGTAAATAGTATGAAATTCAATAAGGACAAGGAAAGAACAATGAGTTGCACACATTCAAAATGGGAAATGACTGCCTAGGAAGGAGTACTGCGGAAAGGGATCTGGGGGTCATAGTGGACCTCAAACTAAATATGAGTCAACCGTGTAACACTGTTTAAAAAAAAAAGAATGTATTAGCAGGAATGTTGTAAGCAAGATACAAGAAGTAATTCTTCCCCTCTACTCTGCGCTGATTAGGCCTCAACTGGAGGATTGTGTCCAGTTCTGGGCACCACATTTCAGGAAAGATGTGGACAAATTGGAGAGAGTCCAGAGAAGAGCAACAAAAATGATTAAAGGTCTAGAAAACATGACTTATGAGGGAAGATGGAAAAAGTTGGGTTTGTTTAGTCTGGAGAAGAGAAGACCAAGAGGGGACATGATAACAGTTTCCAAGTACATAAAAGGTTGTTACAAGGAGGAGGGAGAAAAATTGGTTTTCTTAACCTCCGAGGATAGGACAAGAAGCAATGGGCTTAAATTGCAGCGATGAACTGTTCAATCAATATGAAACTGGCCATGATGGACAACACGTTCAACCCCACTTCTGATGCCCTCCCACCAAATCAGACATAATTCAGCCATGGCCCAGAGTAAAGCCAATGACTTACCAAAGGGATGCATCTGGCACTTGTGCCCTGAAGATTGGTAAATTCAGGTTTGGGAAAATGCTCCAGGAGCAATTCCACAACCAGAGACACTTCACTAAATATATGCTGAACAGTACACATCTGCGGATGGTCAGCAAAAGCATCTCGGATGAGTTCAGCTACCATCCATCCAGGTACTTATATGACCCTCATCGCCATAAAATCTGATGGTTCATAGGATGGCAGCCCATCTCTAAGATATCAAGGATGGACACCATGCAGGGTTTTCTAGATTACAAACAAGACCTTGAACTGCACCCAGAAGCACATAAAGTGTCTTAATCTGGGCACTTCCCTGGGCTGAGGTAGAATGAGTTGATACTGACACACTCCACCAGGAGGGGCATACAGCATGCTCAACCATCTTGAAACATCTGTGTCATCTTCAAGAGTAGCCCCTAGTAGCGCTAAGATGACCAGATATCCTGATTTTATAGGGGCAATCCTGATATATCAGGGCTTTGTCTTATATAGATCCTATTCCTCCCCACCCCCCGTCCCGATTTTTCACACTGGCTATCTGGTCACCCTAAGTAGGACACACTGCAGTGTTCAAGCCCGGAAGTGGATGGCTGTAGTATCTGGCTGGTGAATCTTGCCCATATGCTCAGGGTTTAGCTGATCGCCATATTTGGGATCGGGAAAGAATTTTTCTCCAGGGCAGATTGGAAAAGGCCCTGGAGGTTTTTCACCTTCCTCTGTAGCATGGGGCACGGGTCACTTGAGGAAGGATTCTCTGCGCCTTGAAGTCTTTAAACCACGATTTGAGGACTTCAATAGCTCAGACATAGGTGAGGTTTTTCGCAGAAGTGGGTGGGTGAGATTCTGTGGCCTGTGTTGTGCAGGAGGTCAGACTAGATGATCAGAATGGTCCCTTCTGACCTTAGTATCTATGAATCTATGAATCAAAAAGGAAAGGCTGCAACTCCGAATTACCACAGACTGAAAACTGTACGACTAGGGGCCAGTCTCACCTGAGAATCCAAGAGCAATCGCAGGCCCAAAAGCATCTCGCAAGGAGTGGACATACTCCAGCCAATAGATGGAATAGCAGTAAACGTTAGTCCCTCAAGTTGCCTCCCTCTTTTCCAGACTGACTTTCAACCCGTTGTTCTCCTACCCAGGTCCCTCCTTTGGCCAGGCACTTGTAAAGCAAGTAAACGTTACCATCTACATCTTCAGAAAGGAGGATTAGAGCGCAGTGTCATCCACATGCCAATGCTACTGCAGCCCAAACGGTCTCCTCTAACGGCCTTGTATTTACTGAACAAGAGGGGTCTGATTCTGTGTCTTCTGCCTGCTCTTAAAGTTTGCTCACTTGCCCTTGAAGTGAGCTTATGCTCTAATAAATTTGTTAGTCTCTAAGGTGCCACAAGTACTCCTTTTTGTGAATACAGACTAACACGGCTGCTACTCTGAAACCTGTGATCACTTGCCCTGATTATATTTTCCCTCTTCAGATTTTGCTCCATCCAACCTTTCTTTACCACCCTGCTAGTTGGTTCCTGGGAGCAACACCTTGCAAATGTGGGCCATATTAGCATAACTGCGCGCAGCTGTACGCATTCGGGAAATTAATCTTCATGTTAATTGTTTGATTGTAAACTGCCTCCTGGAGGTTAAAAGCAATAAAAAATAAAAAGAAGATGAACCAAAGAACTTCTATTTCCAAAACGACAGCCCTCTACCCTCATTATATAGAAAAGATTCTCAATTAGCTGTCACTACTACTGGGGCTAATGGCCATGTGTTCAGACCAGCCACTAATGTATTACAAGCACAAATCTATGATCCCAAATGTGGATCCCAAATGCTATCCTGCACCCATGTGAGGCACAGCAAATGGCAAGGTAAGCTGCAAAAGCATGCAGATTTTAGAGCACTTTGAAGAATCAACCTTTAAACAGACCGGACTTCTCACGCTTCTAGCTGAGCTGGTGCTCCACTCTACTGAATAGGGCTGATTGCATCCAGCGGGACAAACATACGCCACCTGATATATTGCACTAGTCCAGGCCTGCATCTCTGCTGCATAGCATATGCCACACTCCATGGTAAATGCCCAGCAGATGTCAAGATGATGTCTCCAAATTCTGCTTTACTTCAAACCAAACATTTAAACCCTAGTCTTTAGAGGAAACAGCCAACATATCACCCCACTGGGTACTCTCAGCCTCACCAGCACCAGACCTCAGAAGCAGAGATTTGATGAGGTGATGCACAAGGTTCAAATCCCTGTTAAAAATGTCATCACTTTTCCAAAGAGCAGAGTGAAAGCATGCAGCCCCATGGGACAACGTTCCCCTAGGATCAAAGCCACTGCTTCCTGCTGCTGTTTGCCAAACAGCTTTTAAAACAATCCAATTAGGTGAGCAGTAAAATATGTGCTAAGCATTGACATTGTGTATGAAAGAGACACACTCCAGGGCCTCCTGCTAATCAATGAAGTGGATGTAGAGTGTCTGATTCAATTATCTGCTCTTTTCAATCAAAGATTCTCTAACTGAGAGTCTGAGCTGAGATCCCACAATAGGGCCTGATCCAGCATGACCAGCTCTCATGATTTGTAGCATGAGACTCAGGATATTTGATGTTTTACATAAAGCCCCTGCTGCTCCTGGAGGCACTAATTAGGGGAGAATATCAGAGTTCATTTAATAAAAGAAATAAGCTTCTAGCCCTCATCATTGCAGAGAAAAGCTTGAAAATGTGACCTCAGTGTGACCCTGATGGCTCAGAAACCAGGAGGCAAAGACAAAGCACCCACATGTGTTGGCTTTTTTGAATTTCATGATTAAGCCAATCTCCTGATTTTGGGGGCCCACATCATAACTTTTGAACGTTTGAGGTTGGCATTACTGCTGCTGCAATGTAACAAAGCCTTAGCCTGGCAGATCATGCCAGGCAGAACCTGTCTTCCACAGCAAGTGCCTGTGTTACTTGTCCAATGCTTTGCGTGTCCCCTTTTTAGTTGTGGAATAATGTATGATGGTTGACTTCTCCATCATAATCCCAGAGCATGGCACTGGAGAGGGCCTTAAAGTTCAGTTCCATCTCCAAACTCCTCCAAAGGCTGGAAGTGCTTGGATCAAGAGTTTTGCTTTGGGGCCCTAATATCGAAACAGAGAACAGCAATATTATCAAACACTTCTCCCTTTTCTGCATTATTATTGATAATTCTACCATTTCTATCTAGTAATGGACCAATACTTCTGACAGGATTCTTCTTGTTTCTGGTACATTTAAAGAACTCCTTTTTACCCCTCCCCCCCAACTCTGCTGGCCGTCGACTTCTTGTGTCCCTTGGCTTCCTTTATCAATTTTCTGCAATTCCTAACTTTTGATTTCATAGACTTTAAAGTCATTACCATCAATTTCCCCTTTCTTCCATGTGTTTGATACACACACAGCGCTGCCTTTGCCTTCCCTCTAAACCGGGTTGGTTTTTTAAACTAGCACAACCTTCTTCCTTGATTGTGGTTTTTTGAGCTTCTAGTAAGGCGTTCTGAAATGATTCCCAACGATCATTCTTTTCTGATTAAATTCTTTCTCCTAGCTGATTTAGCTCATATCTGTTTTGAGCTTTGTGGAAATGGCCCTATTAAAGCACCAGGAATGTATATTACTGGTCTGGACTTTATTCTACTTGCATGTTATAAATGTGATCAAGTCATGATCACTAGTACCTAAGCTACCATTATTTTTAGCTCTGTGATCTATTCCTTTCTCTCTTAGGACAAGGTCTAATAAAGAATTCCTCCGTGTTGGCTGTAACACTTTTAGAGTTAGGAAATTGTCATCTGGCATGTTTAAAAATTCCAAGGCTGTTTTAGTACTGGCAACATGCGACCTCCAGCATATGTTACTCACACTGAAGTCCCCCATGATCATGCAGCTTTTTTCCTACACATTGTAGATAGGCGCATATGGAGCTGGTCGTCCTGTTCCCTAGTCTGATTTGGTGATCTGTAGCAGACACCAACTAATACCCCAGCTTGTCCTTTATTTGTTAGGGCATTGATCCATAAGCATTACAGATCATTTTCTTCCAAGCTACCAGTGACGTGGAAACAGGTACTGCCCTTTTGGACATAGAGAGCCACTCCCCCACTCCTGTGAGGAAACCTGACTGGAGTTGGGTCCTAGAAGTTTGGGGACCTGGAGACAGGGCCAGGAGACTGAACTCCAGATCAGAAGAGGGGGGGATGGGCTGTGAGAACAGACTGGGACGGAAGAGGAGCTCGAGCTGCGACAGATGACACCAGAGCTAAGTACAGACTGTTGTGGGGCGCAGGACTGTATTTTGGGACCTCAAGGAGTGTTAAGAACTGCTTTTGTTTTTAAGCCAGCCCCAGGCAGAGGGTGTGTTACCCACATGAACACCTGCGTGCAGCTCTTAAGGTAAGCAACCGTTTTCATGTTCTCTCCACAGGTACTAATGTGGAGAGTGGACTAGGCTAGGATTCATGATGTGACGGAGAGACTGCCGAGACTCATCAAGCCCTTGGATCACTACCCCTTCCTGCTTCTCCACGTGGGCACCAATGATACTGCCAAGAATGACCTTGAGCGGATCACTGCGGACTACGGGGCTCTGGGAAGAAGGATAAAGGAGGTTGAGGTGCAAGTGGTGTTCTCGTCCATTCTCCCCGTGGAAGGAAAAGGCCTGGGTAGAGACCATCGAATCGTGGAAGTCAACGAATGGCTACGCAGGTGGTGTCGGAGAGAAGGCTTTGGATTCTTTGACCATGGGATGGTGCTCCAAGAAGGAGGAGTGCTAGGCAGAGATGGAGAGAGGGAAGAGCATCTTCGCAAGCAGGCTGGCTAACCTAGTGAGGAGGGCTTTAAACTAGGTTCACCGGGGGAAGGAGACCAAAGCCCTGAGGTAAGTGGGGACGTGGGATACCGGGAGGAAGCACGAGCAGGAGCCCGCGAAAGGGGAGGGCTCCTGCCTCATACTAAGAAAGCAAGACAAACAGCAAGTTATCTCAAGTGCCTATACACAAATGCAAGAAGCTTGGGAAACAAGCAGGGAGAACGGGAAGTCCTGGCACAGTCAAGGAATTATGATGTGATTGGAATAACAGAGACTTGGTGGGATAACTCACATGACTGGAGTACTGTCATGGATGGTTATAAACTGTTCAGGAAGGACAGGCAGGACAGAAAAGGTGGGGGAGTTCCATTGTAGGTAAGGGAGCAGTATGACTGCTCAGAGCTCCGGTATGAAACTGCAGAAAAACCTGAGTGTCTCTGGATTAAGTTTAGAAGCGTGAGCAGCAAGGGTGATGTCGTGGTGGGAGTCTGCTATAGACCACCGGACCAGGGGGATAAGATGGACGAGGCTTTCTTCCGACAACTCACGGAAGTTACAAGATCGCAGGCCCTGGTTCTCATGGGAGACTTCAGTCACCCTGATATCTGCTGGGAGAGCAATACAGCGGTGCACAGACAATCCAGGAAGTTTTTGGAAAGAGTGGGGGACAATTCCTGGTGCAAGTGCTGGAGGAACCAACTAGGGGCAGAGCTCTTCTTGACCTGCTGCTCACAAACCGGGAAGAATTAGTAGGGGAAGCAAAAGTGGATGGGAACCTGGGAGGCAGTGACCATGAGATGGTCTAGTTCAGGATCCTGACACAGGGAAGAAAGGAGAGCAGCAGAATATGGACCCTGGACTTCAGAAAAGCAGACTTTGACTCCCTCAGGGAACTGATGGGTAGGATCCCCTGGGAGAATAACATGAGGGGAAAGGAGTTCAGGAGAGCTGGCTATATTTTAAAGAATCCTTATTGAGGTTACAGGGACAATCCATCCCAATGTGTAGAAAGAATAGTAAATATGGCAGGTGACCAGCTTGGCTTACCAGTGAAATCCTTGCTGATCTTAAACACAAAAAAGAAGCTTACAAGAAATGGAAGATTGGACAAATGACCAGGGAAGAGTATAAAAATATTGCTCGGGCATGGAGGAGTGAAATCAGGAAGGCCAAATCACAGCTGGAGTTGCAGCTAGCAAGAGATGTTAAAAGTAACAAGAAGGGTTTCTTCAGGTATGTTAGCAACAAGAAGAAAGTCAAGGAAAGTGTGGGCCCCTTACTGAATGAGGGAGGCAACATAGTGACAGAGGATGTGGAAAAAGCTAATGTACTCAATGCTTTTTTTGCCTCTGTCTTCACAAACAAGATCAGCTCCCAGATTGCTGCACTGGGCAGCACAGCATAGGGAGGAGGTGACCAGCCCTCTGTGGAGAAAGAAGTGGTTCAGGACTATTTAGAAAAGCTGGACGAGCACAGGTCCATGGGGCCAGATGCATTGCATCCGAGAGTGCTAAAGGAGTTGGCGGATGTGATTGCAGAGCCATTGGCCATTATCTCTGAAAACTCAAGGCAATGGGGGGAGGTCCCAGACGACTGGAAAAAGGCTAATGTAGTGCCCATCTTTTAAAAAGGGAAGAACGAGGATCCTGGGAACTACAGGCCTGTCAGCCTCACCTCAGTCCCTGGAAAAATCATGGAGCAGGTCCTCAAGGAATCAATTCTGAAGCACTTAGAGGAGAGGAAAGTGATCAGGAACAGTCAGCATGGATTCACCAAGGGCAAGTCATGCCTGACTAATCTAATTGCTTTCTATGACAAGATAACTGGCTCTGTGGATGAGGGGAAAGCAGTGGTCGTGCTGTTCCTTGATTTTAGGAAAGCTTTTGACACTGTCTCCCACAGTATTCTTGCCAGTAAGTTAAAGAAGTATGGGCTGGATGAATGGACGATAAAGTGGATAGAAAGCTGGCTAGATTGTCGTGCTCAACGGGTAGTGATCAATGGCTCCATGTCTAGTTGGCAGCTGGAATCAAGCGGATTGCCCCAAGGGTTGGTCCTGGGGCTGGTTTTGTTCAATATCTTCATTAATGATCTGGAGGATGGTGTGGATTGCACCCTCAGCAAGTTTGCAGATGATACTAAACTGGGAGGAGAGGTAGATACGCTGGAGGGTAGGGATAGGATACAGAGGGCCCTAGACAAATTAGAGGATTGGGCCAAAGAAATCTGATGAGGTTCAACAAGGACAAGTGCAGAGTCCTGCACTTAGGACGGAAGAATCCCATGCACCGCTACAGACTAGGGACCGAATGGCTCGGCAGCAGTTCTGCAGAAAAGGACCTAGGGGTTACAGTGGATGAGAAGCTGGATATGAATCAACAGTGTGCCCTTGTTGCCAAGAAGGCCAATGGCATTTTGGGACGTATAAGTAGGGGCATTGCCAGCCGATAGAGGGACGTGATCGTTCCCCTCTATTCAACATTGGTGAGGCCTCATCTGGAGTACTGTGTCCAGTTTTGGGCCCCACACTACAAGAAGGATGTGGAAAATTGGAAAACGTCCAACGGAGGGCAACAAAATGATTAGGGGACTGGAACACATGACTTCTGAGGAGAGGCTGAGGGAACTGGGATTGTTTAGTCTGCGGAAGAGAAGAATGAGGGGGGATTT
Source organism: Dermochelys coriacea (assembly GCF_009764565.3). NCBI lineage: Eukaryota > Metazoa > Chordata > Testudines > Dermochelyidae > Dermochelys > Dermochelys coriacea. The sequence goes on along the minus strand of NC_050077.1, from coordinate 4,517,109 downwards.
GATAGCAGCCTTCGACTACCAGAAAGGGGGTTCCAAAGAGGATGGATCTAGACTGTTCTCAGTGGTAGCAGATGACAGAACGAGGAGTAATGGTCTCAAGTTGCAGTGAGGGAGGTTTCGGTTGGATATTAGGAAAAAAAATTTCACTAGGAGGGTGGTGAAACACTGGAATGCGTTACCTAGGGAGGTGCTGGAATCTCCTTCCTTAGAAGTTTTTAAGGTCAGGCTTGACAAAGCCCTGGCTGGGATGATTTAGTTGGGGATTGGTCCCGCTTTGAGCAGGGGGCTGGACTAGATGACCTCCTGAGGACCCTTCCAACCCTGATATTCTATGATATTCTATGACCTGCAAGAGGGTGCTAAGAGGGGGAGGGTGCCTGCAAAGCAACCCTGGCCACAAAGGGGTGCTCAGTAAATGACCACTCACTACAAATGGTGCTAGGCACTGCCCAGAGGCATAGTGAGGCATAGTCCTTGTCCTGCAGAGTTTGCAGTCTAAAGACAAGGCAGACATAGGGGAAATCGAGGCACACAGGGAGTGGTGAAGTGATTTGCCTGAGGTCATTATTTGGATGGTGCGTGGGCACTGGGCACTCACTCTTGCTAACGTCTGGGCCATCCATCAGTGGTTCATTGAGACAATATTCTCTCCAGGGCCGCTCGATATCTACCTCTTCTGTTAACACCTTTTCATCTACTGCCCTGATAACTGCCCTGTTGGGGAGTGAAGGTTTTAGTAAGTTTCTTAAAGGTGTTGAAAGGTCTCTTGCCACAGTCACTCAGTATGCTGCTGGCTATGGCCACTGTCTACTGACAGATCCCTGTTTGTCCCATCATCAGCCACGAGGTCTTTCAACCGTGCTTCCTGGATACAAGCTGTGCCATTTCAATATGTCTTTTCATGCTGTATCCGATCACTTTCCTGGCCAATTCAAAATGTTAACGTATCATGGGGTTTGCTGCTGGACCCGTGGTCCCCAGAAATAGAAAGGAACTCCTCAGGGAGCCAGTGTGTGAATGCAGGAGACCAGGGTTCAAATGGGAAAGTTCTAGTTTAGTGGTTTCTCGGTCCTAGTCCCACAGTGGATGTCTGTTTATATCACAACAATTGTGAAATCTGGTACAGTTGGGAATCTGCACTCAGGGGAAGCCCAGAAGGGCACAGAAGAGATGCTGCTGGTCAGGATCAAGATGCACTGGCAGAGCTGGGTAGGGGATACTGGGACTGGATCAGCAGGGATGCTGCAGGCCAGGATCAAGATGTGTTTGCAATGGAAGTGAGAAGGCCCAAGGCTGGCACAGGTTCAAATTGAGGTGCATTGGCAGAGATGAGGACTTGAACAGCCGATGTCCTACAGGTCAGAATCAAGGTGTGAGCCGTGCAGAGCAGTGTGAGAGTCCCTTGGGTTGGAGCCTCAGGGACTGAGGAGCATTGGCAGAGCTGTGTGGGCCTCCTCAGAAAGTTTACTCAGAGCGTGTCCCCATGATGCCTCACTTGGCCAGGCCTATTATTGAGCCAAGTGGAACTCATGGCTGGCTCATTGGCTTGGCAGTACCCAGAATGCCTTGCCAGCACCCAGAATGCCTTGCCAGCTCCTATCGATGTCATGCACCTGCTGGTGTCTGATCACGGGGAGGATTTAGAGCATCACTCAAACGTTGGCTAAGCAGGCGAGTGAGTGACTCTGCATCGGTCACTTTGTCTGTATGTTCCATCGCAGAGCTCACCCCAGCTGGAGCCTTGAGGCTTGGCCAGGCACAGCGCCCATCTGCAGGGTTGTGTACATAAGCACAAGGTAAAAGGGGATGAGCAGGGAGCACTGCAGAACATGATACAGCATCAATGAGACAGAGAGAGTGAGCGAGCGAGAGAGAGACAGCCTCCTTTGTCCAGGCACCAAAGACTCTCCTTGGCATTAGCATGATCAGGAGCCCCCTGAATCCTGTCTCTCATCAGACACATCCATGTTCCACCCATACCCTGCCCCTTTTTACCCTAAAAGTAAGGGATTCAGTGCACAAGGGGCTCCCCACAACCCAGAGCTTAACCTCATGCCTACATGGAGTCTCCAGTCACACCTGCCCTGGAGACCAATAGCCTTGTTTGCCCCATGCAAGGATCTATAGGGTCAAGGCAATTGTCTGCCTTCACCCTCCTTTAAGATTGGCCTTAAGGTAACCCACAAGTAAGACAAGTCTCTTGTCCAAGATCAACCAGCTAGAGAGGGCCAGATGCCAGATTAGAAACCACAATTCTCTCACCTCCCAGGCCCCACTAGCACTTGTGACCTCCCAGAGGTCATTAGTCCAAGGCCAATGCCGTGTGCTCACCTGCCAGTCTCATGAGCCCTCACGCCCAGTTCGAGGAGGTGCATTCTCAGTGCAAACATGCAAAGGATCCACAGCTGGGCTCAAGCACCATGTTCTCTCTGTGAATGGAGATAAAGGGAGCTCTCAGCTGAAGATTCATTGGGCCCCTTTGGGTGAGCACAGAGAGAAATCACAGCCCTCAAAGCAGGTGTGTGTCAAAGAGGATGCTGGGCAGAGTCTTTTGTCAAAGACTCACAGACAAGGTCAGCTCCCAGACTGCCGCACTGGGCAGCACAGTATGGGGAGGAGGTGAGCAGCCCTCAGTGGTGAAGGGCACAGAAGAGATGGTTAAGGACTATTTAGAAACACTGGGCATGCACAAGTCCATAGGTCCGGACCTAATGCATTTGAGGGTGCTGAGGGAGTTGGCTGATGTGATTGCAGAGTCATTGGCCATTACCTCTGAAAACTCATGGCAATCGGGGGAGGTCCTGGATGATTGGAAAAAGGCAAATGTAGTGCCCATCTTTTAAAAGGGGAAGAAGGAGAATCCGGGGAACTAAACACCGGTCAGCCTCACCTCAGTTCTGGAAAAATCATGGAGCAGGTCCTCAAGAAATCCATTTTGAAGCACTTGGAGGAGAGGAAGGTGATCAGGAACAGTCAACATGAATTCACCTGACCAACCCGATTGCCTTCTATGAAGAGATAACTGGCTCTCTGGATATGGGGGAAGCAGTGGACATGATATACCTTGACTTTAGCAAAACTTTCGATACGGTCTCCCACAGTATGGATTGGATGAATGGACTATAAGGTGGATAGAAAGCTGGCTAGATCATCAGGCTCAACAGATAGTGATCAACGGCTCAATGTCTAGTTGGCCACCGGTATCAAGTGGAGTGCCCCAGGGGTCAGTCCTGGGGCCAGTTTTGTTCAACATCTTCATTAAGGATCTGGATGATGGGATGGATTGAACCCTCAGCAAGTTTGTGGATGACACTAAGCTGCGGGGAGAAGTAGATATGCTGGAGGGTAGGAATAGGGTCCAGAGTTACCTAGACAAATTAGAGGATTGGGCCAAGAAGAAACAGATTCATAGACTCATAGATATTAAGGTCAGAAGGGACCATTCTGATCATCTAGTCTGACCTCCTGCACAACACAGACCACAGAATCTCACCCACTCACTTCTGCGAAAAACCTCACCTATGTCTGAGCTATTGAAGTCCTCAAATCGTGGTTTAAAGACTTCAAGGAGCAGAGAATCCTCCATCATGACCTGTGCCCCATGCTACAGAGGAAGGTGAAAAACCTCCAGGGCCTCTTCCAATCTGCTCTGGAGGAAAATTCCTTCCCGACCCCAAATATGGCGATCAGCTAAACCCTGAGCATGTGGGCAAGATTCACCAGCCAGATACCCAGGAAAGAATTCTCTATAGTAACTCAGATCCCACTCCATCTAACATCCCATCTCAGGCCATTGGGCCTATTTACCATGAATATTTAAAGATCAATTGATTGCCAAAATCATGTTATCGCATCATACCATCTCCTCCATAAACTTATCAAGTTTAATCTTAAAGCCAGATAGGTTTTTTGCCCCCACTGCTTCCCTTGGAAGGCTATTCCAAAACTTCACTCCTCTGATGGTTAGAAACCTTCGTCTAATTTCAAGTCTAAACTTCCCGATGACCAGTTTATATCCATTTGTTCTTGTGTCCACATTGGTGCTAAGCTTAAATAATTCCTCTCCCAGATGAGGTTCAACAAGGACAAGTACACTTAGGACGGAAGAATCCCCTGCACTGCTACAGGCTGGGGACCGACTGGCTAAGCGGCAGTTCTGCAGAAAAGGACCTGGGGATTACAGTGGACGAGAAGCTGGATATGAGTCAACAGTGTGCCTTTGTTGCCAAGAAGGCTAACAGCATATTGGGCTGCATTAGTAGGAGCATTGCCAGCAGATCGAGAGAAGTGATTATTCCCCTCTATTGGGCACTGGTGAGGCCATATCTGGAGTATTGCGTCCAGTTTTGGGCTCCCCACTACAGAAAGGATGTGGACAAATTGGAGAGAGTCCAGCGGAGGCCAAAGAAAATGATTAGGGGACTGGAACACATGACTTACGAGGAGAGGCTGAGGGAACTGGGCTTATTTAGTCTGCAGAAGAGACGAGTGAGGGGGGATTTGATAGCAGCCTTCAACTATCTGAAGGGGGAGTTCCAAAGAGGATGGAGCTCGGCTGTTCTCAGTGGTGGCAGATGACAGAACAAGGAGTAATGGTCTCAAGTTGCAGTGGGGGAGGTCTAGGTTGGATATTAGGAAACACTATTTCACTAGGAGGGAGGTGAAGCACTGAATGGGTTACCTAGGTAGGTGGTGGAACCACCATCCTTAGAGGTTTTTAAGGCCCGTCTGGATAAAGCCCTGGCTGAGATGATTTAGTTGGGGTTGGTCCTGCTTTGAGCAGGGGCTTGGACTAGATGACCTCCTGAGGTCTCTTTCCAACCCTGAAATTCTCTGATTCTATGAAATCCAAGTCAACAGAGGGTTGAGTTAGAGGTGGACGAATGGGAAAGCCCTTTGAATGGCCAATAAAGTGCTTTGTTTGGGCACGTGTGGAAAAACCCAGGGACAAATGCAGGAGTGTTCACAGAGATGGTGCCAACATACCAATCACACACTGATGATGGCAGAAGTGCACTCATTTACACCAGACTTGAACTGTGCCCATTGAGCCTGGATCTCTTCTCACACTTTTTTTACACTGGCCTGTCTCCATTGACTGCCATGGAGTTGCTCCTGATTTACACTACTGGGAGAGGCAGTAGTTACTAGATAGACTCAAAGGCAGTTCTATTAGCCCGGTGCATGAACACAGACAAACCTGCCCCGCTAAGCAGCTGCAGCTTACAGAAAGAAGCTCTCCGTCCCACCCTTTCTTAAGGAATGTATCGTTCCTATTTTTACTGTCAAGTGAAAACGCTTTAGACAAAGACGGAGCAGTATGCAGGGCGCTGGGGGTCAGTTTTCTTCGGGACACCGTGGAATAGCAGGAATGAGCCATTCCCAAAAGAGGCTTTGTCGTTGTTCATGTCTAAATCGGAGTAAGGTGATGTTCCGGAAGGTTCTGTGAGGTGCTGAGGGTATACAAGAGGCAGATGCCCCATACAGATAGTTCTGTGGATACACCACAAGCCTAACCAGCAGCACTTCTCTTCTGCAACGACTGCCAATTACACTCAGCTGTGAAAGGGCTGGTTATTTTTGCTCTGGACAAATATCCACTGGAGAACTAACAATTCCCACTTGTGACCTCTAGCAAATCAGGATTTGAACCCAGGACTCCCAGAGGCCAGGGGAAGTTTATTTTCATAACCACTAATTCCACTTAAGATTTTCACCTTTCCTAATGCCACTAAAATGCCAGGTGTTAATACCCTTCCACATCCTTGGGAGAACCCACAGTATGTTAGCCATTATCTGTTCACAAAACAAGAATAGTCTAAGGTGCTGTTTGCTGATCGGCAAAGCTGAGCCAAGGGGACTCAGGACAGGAATAGCAGGAGATACCACATGGGTTTAGGTGCATTGTACTTCACAAACTACAGAGTGCACCACCCCTATAGGTGTAGAGAACAGAGCTGAGAAACTTGATTTGTGACTTTATATATTAATCCTATGTTACATTTCCTTCTATTCATGGGCTCTCATTTTTACAAGTACTTAGACAATCACTGGCATTTCATCACAAACCCTGGCGTTTCACAAATTTTAGCATGTGCAATCATTCATCTGAAAATTCATGTTCGCTATTTGTTAGATTCCTCCTTTGAAAGTTTCAAGTCATCCAATCAGGGAGCAGAAAAACTACCATGTGACTTGGATGACCAGCTAGACAATATAAATAGTGAACAGTTGAAGAGAACAGTTTGCGCAAATCCCATCACCTAGAAGTATTTTCATCCAGATTATTCAGTGGAGTCTTATGAGTAATAAGCACATTTGAAAAAAAACAACCACGAGTGATTGGCTCATAATCAGAAAAAGAACTAGATTCTGGTTTGGTTTTGTCTAACACAGGCTTACACCAATGTAACTAACTGGAATTTAATGGCATTCCTCCTGATTTACACTGGGATAAGGGAAGGAGAATCAGGTCCATTTTGTCAATGAATAATTCAACCAGGGTGCTCAGAGTCAGAATAAAAATCCTTTATAAATTAGAGGCCAGATCCTCAGCTGATGTCAGTTGCCTTAGCCCTGCTGAGTTCATTGGAGCGACACTAGTTTACACCAACTCAGCAGCCTGCCTTTGCTTTTGAACGGGCCCTTGGCCTGGCATGTTGTGGCAGCAGCGTGGGGGAAGTAGTGCTGAAAACATCTGGAATCCCAGCTGGCGTTCTAAATTCCACAGCTGGAATCTTGATTTGGGCTGCTCTGAAGAAGGCCTGTCTGGACTCAACTTTATCAATTAATAATTCTACATGAGTGTATCAAGTTCTCCATCCAACACAGCTGAAAGTATTTCAGCGTGTGCAAATTTATTGATAAGCGGCAAGCGTTCAATGGAAATCACATGCAGACACTGCGGATGGTAAAATGATCCTCTCCGTTTCCTACACCCGGCTAATGAAATGCAAAATGCTGTTTGTTTCACTTATTAGATTATTATTACTGGCTTGAGCTCATTAGTCTCCATTTGAAAGATTGTTTTGAACCCAAAGAAATGACTATCCAGGGAAAATTTTTCCCTCGAGTACTTTTAGTTAGTAAGGGGCGACTCAACAAGGGACCACCATATGCTGGCTAGAGTGAGTATGTCTCAAGGTGAACTGCCCCTTTAATAGGGGATTGCATCTCAGCCTCACCTGTGCCAGGTTTAGCCCATCCGCCAAGCTGAAGGAAATGGGTAAGAGGGTCATGTGACTAAGAACTAGCCTTCTGGGAGCTATAAGGGTAGCCTGTGGTTACTCAGGGAGAGCAGACTCGAAATAAGATGTTCTAGTGAAGAGTAGCTAGGAAAGCATCTGGGAGGAGGCCTGGCTTGGTGCATAGGAAGGGGGTCCTGGGAAGGAAAGGCAGGGAAGTATGGGGGTAGATAGCTCAATGGTTTAGGGTCCTAAGGCCAGTGACCTGTAGTAGAGGGTGGATGTGAGTTCCCCCCGTGCAGCCACCTTTATGAGGTGGTGCAGCCATCCAAATCAACAGGAGGAAGGAGGGACTGACTGGAGCCCGGGAGAAGAGCTACAGACCATGGAGGAAAAGGACACACTCTGAGAAGACCCTGGCAAGATTCTGGGTGGAGGGGTGGCTCTTGGCTTTCCACCTGGATTTTGATTAACTCTGGCAGGGATGGATTTTTTGTGATGCTGCTGGAGGGTAATTCATCTCAGCAACCTACCCGCACTGGGAGTTGGGGGATGACAGAGAGGGGAAACTGAGGCAGCATATGGACCTGAAGTCTGACAACATAAGTCACTGCTGCAGGGTACCTGAAGTCTCAGGACCACAAATGCCTTGGAGCCAGACTCAGCAGTGGTACAAGCTACACATTAGCAATGCGCTGGTCAGACAGCCATTAGAAACAGCAAAGCATGTAACCTGCTGGATGCACTGAGCAATAGGGAAATTCACTCTTACCCCGCACAAGAGCTATGGCTTTGACTCGGGCCCATATTCAGCAGGGACTGACCAAAACTAAACCTAGCCTGGACTGCCACACAGTGAGGGTCCCCAACGCACTTGAGTATGTGCAAGGAGAACGGTTGTGCAATCCGGAGGGCCCATCTGAACATGTGTGGTCCCCAGCAGAACATAGGCTGAGCTGTTGGCTCCCACCTTAGCCCATCACTGCTCTTGATGATTCTCACAATGACTTGAATTCTCCCTTCAAGCTGTCTGAGGTTTGCAATAATGAGGACATTGCAATATGTCTTATGGGGTCATTATGTAGCCCAGCTCCACACGGCTTTTGAACTCCATGGTAAATGTGCAGTTTCAACAGAACCCCAAACATGGATTTCTGATCTCCCGTTGAGAACTGGAAGAGACCATGGCTACCCCTTCCCCTTCAGCCAGACTTCATTGCTTCCACAACAGCTGACTACAGGGACCCCTTTGCCGGTGGCTGCTATGGAACATCTGCTTTAATCAGCTGCAGATGCTTCCTGGCTGCTGCTGGAGTTGTGTGATTTCTCTGGAGCCTGCACTGGTAACCCCTGTGGTGATGCATTGGTTGGGCATTGTCTGGGGAATGGTATTTAAAAGCTGTATATATGTGTGCATGGGGCCCAACAATCCGTAACCATGGGATGGATTTGCACATATGTTTTGAAGGCAGAGTCCAGCGAGTTGCTGAGCTCTTCTCTCTCTCTCAGACTTCAGTGGACATCAAGGGTGCTCTGCGCCTCACAGGGCAAGCCCTTAATGCCTTTGGCCTGCTTGGAGTATTTCCATTCCTGGATGGTAGCAATACCTTGACTAGACCAGCTCCCTGTGGCAATCAGAAACCTGTGAAAAATATACCAAGCTTTTCCAAACACTGGACATGGCTCCAAAGAAAAAACTCTGATCCCAATATTCTTAGACATTGGGGAAGCTCAGACTTACAGCTCAACTTTGCAGTGGACCCCATCTCAAGATCATACCACCCTAACTAGGGTGAAATTCTGGCCCCATTGAAGTCAATGGGGGTTTTGCTTTAGACTTTAATGGAGCAAGGATTTCACCCCTGAGCTGAACACCTGGAAAATTTGGATCCAGATCCTAACTTGATGGCTTATGCCCATCTCGGACTACAACAGTTGCCTGTAGCTGGCCCCACTGTCATCCCAGGGGGCAGCACCTTCATCTTTCTCTTTGTTCTTCCTCTTTCTGCTTAATAGCCTCACTCATAGCCATGGGCAAACTGGTGCTGAACTAATAACTGGCCGGAACCTCCAGCCCCAGGCTCACCCCAGCCACCCTCAAGCCAACAAGGAGGTTTCAGCACATTTTGATGATGTCTCTTAATTCTTCTTCATGTTTGCCATGGCTGGCACAAGCTTTCCCTTCCCCCCATTCCCAGCTGGGGCTGCCAGGGTAGAAATCAGAGCTAAGTGGGGCTCACTAGCCACCCTACATTCTTGGTCGTCCTTCTCCATGCCTGCCCCTTTCGTGGGCTCCTCCCTCTGGTCCTCTTCTCCTTTTTGCCTTTGTATCTTAACCCTTTTCTCACCCCCCTCCACCCTTCCCAGCACCTCTAGAGAGACTCTGGGAGGGCAGCTCAGCCACTGAGCACCCGCTCTACCAAAGTCAGGCTAGAGTGAGGCTGATTTGCATCAGCAGAGGATCTGGCCCCAGGGCACGAAGTCATAGCCTTGTTTACACTCATCCATCCCCACTGAAGTCACAAGTGTTAGCAGAGGGCAGCGCGGACAATTCAGTGTTCGATTCTGCCCAGCTCCCACAAAGCCTGAATGAAGTGACTCTCTAGCCAGCACGCCCCCTCCTGGCTGGTCATGGCATAGCAGCTTCCCCTCTCCTCTGGGTTCCCGTCCAAGGTCTGCTCCTTCCAACCTGCTGCTGCGTCTCTGGACTTCTTCAGATCTTGGCCCGTCTCTCAGCCCCTTTCCAGGCCGTGCGGAGTCGTCCCAGCTCTGGCAGTGCACAACACAAGGCTTTCCTCTGGAGAGCCAGTTCCTGTCCTTTTATCCAGGCTCACTTGCCTCCACTCCAGTGGTTTCTCCTGGCCTATTGTTAGAGGTCAGCTCCCCGCCTTAACTTCCTGCTTTCCCACCACTCGGAGCTCAGACTCCAGCTGGATCTGATAACAGATTGTCTCACCGCCTACAGTGCAGCGGAGGGAGACCACGGGCAAATGGAGTTTTCCCACTGCTCATTTAGGGAATGTGGAGTTTAGTTTCGGTGAGTTTACCCAGTTCTTTGTTTGGTTGGTTTTCTTAAAAAATGCTCAAGGGATCAGTCAAGTTGAAAGATGCTTGGGAACCATGGGAGATCCGCAGAGGAGTTTGCCAAGCTAACATAGGCAAGTAAACTCATTACGGGGTGTGCAGCTTCATCAAAGTGAGTGCTTCCAAACATCCAATTATCCAGGGCCAGCCCAATCCAATTAAAGAGACTGTTTCCCTGCTTATGGCTCTGTATTTTACAAATACAGCAGAACTGCTTGGATTCAAAGAGCAACCCATAAATAATAGGAAAGCCAGTGCCCTCTAGCTATAAGATGCTTACAGAGGTGATATTAGTCTAAATATAGCCCATACTTAGGCATGAAATCAGGGTTGCCACCCATCCAGTTTTCACCCAAATAGTCCAGGTTTTGACTTGTGCATCTAGGTGCCATTTGACAAGCCCTGATGTCCATTGTATTTTTATCTGGGGGGAAGAGGTGGAGCATGGGCAGGGTCTGGGGGAAGAGGCGGAGAAGGGGGCAGGGCCTTGAGGAAAGAGGTGGAGCAGGGGCGGCCCCTTGGGGGAAGAAGCAGAGCAGGGGTGGGGCCTTGGGGAAGAGTGGAGCAGAGGGCAGGGCCTTGGGGGTCCAGTTACCAGCCATTAGAAAGGGGCAACCCTACATGAAATCTGTACCCAGCTTAATTATCTGGGAGTCTGAAGTCCCATTGGTATTGCATATTTTCTCTTCTTGGCCAGATATCCTGGTGTTCCATGTGTCCCACAGCAGCACGGGGAAAGCATTCCATTATCGTCCTGTTTATAAATGAACAAGTCAACATTTAAGCCTGAGACATGAGGCTGCAGGTCAGCTGATCTCTCTTCCTGAAGTCTTCAATGGGGCTTTGCGTCAGTCCAAAGTGCCCAAAAAAGATCTCAGAGTCTGAACAACTAAAATGATTCGGTCCAATGCAATCTGGGGATGAGGATCTAAGCATGGCATGAGTAAAGGGGAGTGTTTCCCACCCCTAACTCACAGCGATCCCTAGCACCTACAGAGTGCCTCAGATGTGCAAACCACCAACCAGCCATTAGCTCATTAGTAGGGCCCTACCAAATTTACGGTCCATTTTGGTCAATTTCACGGTCATAGGGTTTAAAAAATAGTAAATGTCATGATTTCAGCTATTTAAATCTGAAATTTCATGGTGTTGTAATTGTAGGGGGGCTGACACAAAAATTGTGCGGGGGCGGGGTGTCATAAGGCTATTGTAGGGGGAGGTTGCGGTACCGCTACCCTTACTGCTGCAGGCAACAGCGCTGCCTTCAGAGCTGGGCAATTGGAGAGTGGCAGCTGCTGGCCAGGAGCCCAGCTCTGAAGGCAGAGTCGTCGCCAGCAGCAGCGCAGAAGTAAGGATGGCATGGGATGGTATCGCCACCCTGACTTGTACACTGCTGTCTGCAAAGCTAGGCCCTCCGTCAGCAGCCGCCATTCGCCAGCCACCCAGCTCTGAAGGCAGCACAGAAGGAAGGATGGCAATACCACAACCCCCTCTAAAATAACCTTGTGACACCCCCCCGCAACTCCCTTTTGGGTCAGGACCCCCAATTGGAGAAACGCGGGTCTCCCCCATGAAATCAGTATAGTACAGGGTAAAAGCACACAAAAGACCAGATTTCACGGGGGGGAGACCAGATTTCACAGTCTGTGACGCATTTTTCATGGCCGTGAATTTGGTAGGGCTGCCCTACTCAATACACTTCACACCTCTTCTGTGGGGAACTGAAGCAGCGAGGGGATAGGATTTTCTCTAGGCCACACAGAGCCAGACTCAGAACTCAGGCCTGCCTGCTGCCTAACCCCACCCACCTCCCTTCACGCCACATGGCCTCTGATCACACACCCCTCCTGGCTGGGCCTGTGTGGTGGGTCCTGTCTGGTGTTTAACTGAACTAGTTCTCCTGTCCCTAATCCAAACTGACGCGTGCGTTTTACAAGGGGTTGGAAACATTTCAGGAAAAAAGCCTGTGGGCTCGATTCTGATCTCAGCTACACAGGAGTAACACCATTGAAGCCAGTGGACTTACACTATGTAAGTGAGGTCAGAATCTGGCCTGCTGTGGCCAACCCCACAATCCTTGGTGCAGAGATCCTGGCATCCCCACCACGGAGACAAGAAGCTGCTTGATGTACTAACAGATCCTGAGTGTGATTGTGGCTATTCCAAGTAGCGCTGGGGTATTACCAAAACCAGTCAGTGCTGGTGCAACAGGAAAATGGAGGTGGCCGTGGTACAGGTTTGTGTTGTGACCATGCCGAGGCAGGATGCAAACAGCAGGGGGGTCACGGTTAGGGAGAGACTGTGTTCCAACAGAGGATGTCCCTGTACCACAGTACACTAGACACTGGGAAGGACTCCTATCTGGGAAGCTCTGGAAGGTAAGGACCCAGGATTATAGGGTGCATAATACACCTGCACCTGCACCCCACTGCCCAGCAGCCATGATAGGACAGTGTCGGTGTGTGTTATCACATGGACCGCGTGGAGACAAACACAACAGGAAAGATCACCTCAGAAGGCCAGACTAACGGCTTCCCTCCTGGCTCCTGCTCAGTCCAGAAGCCCTATTTAAGCCCAGGAGGAGTTCCAGGAAGTGTCTGTGCAAACTGTGATGACTGCAGTTTGGGTGGCCGGAGCAGCATGGTCTGGGCCAGAGCCAGGAATCAGAGCCAGAGTCAGGAGCCCAAGAGCCAGGTCCATGCAACGAGGTGGACTCCCCTGCCAGCTGCAGTGACAATCCTGCCTCTCGGCTTGCTCTCGGACTCCTGACCCCAGTGAGGTAGATAGTAGGGAAAAAAAAACCCTATTGCACAGCAATGCAGGGCAACCTGATCTAGAGAAGAGAAATGCCAAACGGCCAGGCAGGCAAACTGATTGACAGCTGCTTCTCGCTGCAGTTGAATATGGCAGACAGCTTTTAGCCTCATAAAGGCCACTGAAGAGCAGAAAAATTCAGATGGCATTTGGCCCATCTCTGAGCCCGTTGGCTAGTGGCTGTAGCAGGCCTTCACCTTAGTGACGACTGGCAAAATGTAGCCATTAGAAAACAAAAGCAATACTTGACATCAAGAATCTTACCATAATCTCTGGGTTCCAATTTGCTAAGATTCTGGCCTCCTTTGCAAGCTTTCAGGATCAGTGATTTATTGCTTCCTCCACCAAATGCTTATTGGCACCAAAATGTGGACGCGGCTATAGTCTCTGGCTATGCAATCACCTGTCCAATAGCGATGCATCAATGACCATTTGCAGGAGACAGCAGCAGGTTTTCCAACATTAAGGTAGTGACTCCTTGGGGTGAGTGGATCCAGAAACCACATGGGAGACTCATGGAAAATGATCTCTTGCAATTATACTCCTGGAAAGGGAAGCAACCAGTCCACCTGCCCCATGTCTTTGCCTGACCTTCTCGAGTCTCTGCTGTACCAATAGGTGTGTCTCATTCATTATCCTATATGTTTCACAGTGACAAATGACTGCAGCATAACCGCTGCAGATAAAAGTGGAAGAACTACGCCAGAAGCCACGGTCACGGGTCTTTTATTACAGTAAATTAAGTGGTGGGGTTTAAGCCATATGCAAGGTATAAAAGGAGCACAGTCCACCTTAGTAAAAAGAGAGAAAATCCCCAGAGAACAGCTAAAGTCCAGAGCTACATAGAAGCAGAAGGGACCAGATCCTTAAAGGTATTTGGAATCCCTACCTGTCATTCCCCCCCAGACCTAGCCCACTAAAGCCCCACTTACACCCTTTGAGGATCAGGGGTGAGATGCCTGCAGATCATCTCCACAAATGGGCTACATGCCCTCTTTCTCCTCCTGCAGACAGAGTGGTGATGAGGACTTTCAGCCCTGGAAACATCACAGCCATGGTCACCCAGTGCATTGTGGGGCACCTCCATTCCTCACCAAGGGCTACATTCCAGCCCAAGTTTCAGCTGTCAAGCGTCAGCTATGTTGGTTGAGACTGTGTGGCTAGAAGAGGTTATTGTTGTTTGTTACAAGACCCAGTTCGCTTTGGTTTTAACTCTCCTGGAATGCCAAAAAAAAATGGATTAAGGGAATTTACTCAAACTTTCAAAAAACAAATGGCCCTCAGGCAAAGCCCAAGCCTGGGAAAGCACAGCCCTCAAGATAAGTTACGAGCATGTGAAAACTGGAGATAATACTAATGATAACTGTTTGCAACCTTGCGGGCATGACCAGCCTCTGCTTCAGTGGAAGAGCCTGTATTTAATGATCCTTCCTGCTGGAGTCAGAGCCGAAGCAGCATTTTTTATAGATGGGGAGAGAAAATATCATTGTGAAACTTTAGCTTTTTATCTGAGCCCGCTTTTTGTCTGAGCCCAGAGCTGGTTTATGACAGGGGCCTTTCTGCCTTTGATCTATACTAGCATGGGGATTTTTATGAGGACAGAGCAGAAAGACTGAACTGTCTCTCTTTCTAATTGGGTAACTACTGGCTGCTGTGGTACAGCGAGTGAAAAGGACCTTTCAGGACTGATGGAAATTTCCAAAGTCTTATGGAAAGGAGTGGCTGTCACGTTAATGAGAATCAGCTTGTTACTGATCTCCCACTGGTTGTGGTGTCTCTGTCTTCCTGCTCCAGGGCACATGGGTTTGAATGTAGAATAAGCATGTTGGGAGGGAAAATACTTTCTTATAGACTCCCAGGGGATTTCCATCACCAGACCTGGGCCTTGATTTTTATTAATCATTTATACCAGAGAGCCCCCAAGTGGCAAAATTTGACTCCAGATTTGGATTCGGACCTTCTTAGCATCTGGGAGGTCTTCAGACCTAAGAGTTTGGTTTGGCTCATGAGAGGAGATGGTCATGAGATTTTGATCCAAAGCTGGGTTTGGACTCTGGATAGAAATCCTCTGGATTTCTTAATGGTCTGCTGTTTATAGAGAACCTTTCAGAAAAAGATCCCAACTCATGTAACAAAATTATTTTAAACTGTTCACCCCGTGCAACCACTTCTGGAGTAGAACATGGCATCTGTTTTTAACATGCTCAGCAATGCTTTAAGTAGGTCAGGGTAGAAGGTGAAGGTGTACATTATCCATCTGAATCTACCGGAGGAATTTTAAGCAAGGAGAATATAATTTCCCAAAAAGTGACATAGAGCCAGCATCACCATGGCGAGATTTTTCTTTATGTGTTCTAACAAAACTTGAATACAGCAAATTGCCTGTAACTATAGTGATGCCACTGCACTACAGACAGTCCTGTTATGCAAGGAACTGAAACATTTACAAGATTTAAAACCTCAGAAATGTAAATAAGTGAGTAATTCTCAGTATGTTTTGATTGCAGGATATAAGTAGCACAGTCTGTTCTGTTGTGTTTTATTGCTGCACTATTTGTCATTTGCTAGAAATCATGACATATCTCTGTTACGATATCCAGAATCACAGTCCATCTTTAAGAGGCGGCATTTGTTACACAAAACAGCTACAAACCAAACAAAGACACTTCCACAAAGCTTGAATCCCAACTTTGTCTGTTTACCATGGATCACTCTGGGTCTGGAACTCCACACAGTGACATCTAGTGTCTGAATAATATATTGCAAATAAACATATCAATTACAACCTTAAGGAAGGTTTCAGAGTAGCAGCCGTGTTAGTCTGTATTCACAAAAAGAAAAGGAGTACCCGTGGCACCTTAGAGACTAACAAATTTATTACCTTAAGGAAAATACTGAGCCACTATGAAGTCAGGTCAACATCACAGTGTGAATTTTCATAGTATTAATTCCTAACTCTGAGCTCCCAAGTGCCTTCCTTCCAATCCCAAAATTCCCTCGGGTGACATGGGTTTGGTGCCCACTTGCTGGTACTGTTGAAAATTATTTCCTTCAGAAGTAAAGACAATGAAGTGCTAAGAAGAGTCTGGCATACTGAAGGAGAGATTCCACAGCATGGTCAGTCTCCTGCAAGGATAATATTTATGTGTCCCTCATTTTGGGCCTTTATCCCACATTGCATCGTTCTTTGAGACCTTCACAGATCGAGAGACACAGTCAGTCCTGAGCAGGGCTCCTTCGCCTCTTATCTCAGTGGCATGGCTGCATACTTACTGCAAAGGAATGGTTTGGTTACTTCAGGCCAGATCATGCTGACCAGTATAATCCAGAGTGGCTCCAATAAGAGAGTCCAGATTTACACCAGGGTGCCTGAGATCAGTGGCTGGCTCATTGCGCTGAATTAGCTTTCCAAGACAGGGCTGGCGAGGTCTCCAACTCCAGCCATGGGACCTGGCAGCGGCTTTGTCCTGCTTGGTTCATGAAAGCAGAGTGTTTCCTTGCCACTATCTTAGGCGTTCCAGGCATGAGGCTGCCTGCCCGTCACTTGATGATGGTTGTTTTACAGAGGAGAGAAAGACCAGAGTGTGGCTTTGCCTTCAAGCACATTCTGGCGGGCTGGGGCCTCGACTCCAAAGACTGTGAGTGTAGCCAAGTACTGTAAATCCACTGGGGCTTCAGAGGGAAAGCCCACGTCCCTTCAGCAGGGAGATCTCTGCTGAGGAAAGACTTGCCATGCGGCTGGGATCAGGAGCTACCAGTCTGGGTGAGTAGGGGGCTGACATGCTCCTCACTCTCTGGGCCGACTGCAGCCCCCATCCCCAACCCCAGGTGACGGTTGCAGGGTTCATGCCAAGCAAACGCCTGTTGGTCTGAGGAACGTGCTGGGGTCTGTGATTGTTCTGAACACCAGGAAGAGCCGCCCCCGCCTACTCACTGCCTGCAAAACCAGCTGCCGGCCAAAATCGGAGTTTGCAGGCTCCCATCGGTACAGGAAAGACTGAGAGAGACTGGTTGAGCTGCCAACTGTTTTAGCAGTTAGCAGGGGTGGGGGGCATGGGGTGTGTGCTTTCCAAATCATTTTATTGCCTAGAAGCCCCCTCAGAAGGAGCAGAGAAGCCCGTTCCCTGGTAATTATCCCTCTGGTTCTTCCGTGCCATGAAAGGATTTGTTTGCTGCAGTGAGATCCTGCTCCTATTAGCAGCTCTGGCTTCTGTTTAATAGTACCCCGTGGCATTTGCTGAGGGCAGGAGAGGCTTGCAAGCTTTGTTATTTAATTGCCAAGCCCATCATGAAATTTCAACATGCATGTGACTCATTTTTAATATCACACAAAACAATTTGCTTTTCACAACTCACCTGCCAGGCTCCGTTTTGCAAGCACGATGCAGCTGGCGGGGCCGTCGCTGGCAAGAGAGAGGCACTGCCTTCCAAGTGGGAGAAGCAGGCCCTCGAGCCTGCTTTTGAAGGTGCAACCTGCGACCCACAACTGAACAGCCCTGCTGGGCTATTGCCCTGACTTCCACCCCCCTCATTTGTGGGACTCTAGCTACCCTCCATCAGTACCCCCTGAATTCCAGGTGTGGATCCAGACGCCCCTTCCCCAATGCAGCTTCCTCCCAAGCCCCTGAAACTCCTAACCCCTCTCAGCAAACCTCCCCACTTAGGGGTCAGAGAGGGCACCATGTGGGGAGGCAGCAAACAGAAGACACCCGTCTATAGAAATTTCTGGGGAGGGAACCCTTTCGGTGGCAGGATTTTAGAACAACATGTGCTTGGTCAAATGGGAGCACATGTGGTGTCCAGCCGCTGCCCCTTGGTCCCCTGGAGATGCGGCCTGAGAAAGTGCATGGCAAGAGGTCAGGGTGCACGGCTCGCTACGTAACAACCCAGCAGTGGATCAGGAAGGGACAGTGCCGACAAATGGCCAGCAGGGAGTAAGCCCCGGATATTAGCCTGAGTGGGTCACGCCCACCTCGGATACACACTTGAGGGGTCACCTGCTGAATTTACTCGTCAGCAGCTTTCTTCCAGCTCGTCACGCCAGTGGAGCCTCATTGAAGAGAAAGGAGCTGAAGTGCGTGCGAGTCATCCCCGAGAGCGTGCCATGCCATGCAATTCTGAGAACTGGGAGCCTGCCCCCTGCTCCCCTCGGGCAGGACAAGATGGTCGGTGGATCTGACCACAGACGCATTTGCTAACATCCAGTGACTATTATTTGTCAGCCTCCAGCTGCAGCCTCGTCGAGCCAGAGGAATTAGTGATGTGAGTTACAGCTCTTCAGCTGCCTGAAACGGGAGAGGGGGGCATGCAAGCTGTTCAGGCACATCTGGAGAGGGGAAGACCCAAAAGACACTAGTCTCTGGCTGACAGATTCCCTCCTTGTTGGGGCATATAGTATTTGTCAGAGCATTATCCTGTCAGGGCCACCATCTTCTCTCCAACAGCTGATGCGTCAGGGGAAGGTGGCAAATTGCACCCTAATGCCCCAGTCAGCTGTGCGGGGCTTTATATATTTAGTCTTTCCTGCCACCACCACCACCCCCCCGGCTCCACACCTCTCTGTAGAGCTGTGATTACCAGTAATCAAATAACCTCTCTAAAGTACCCTTGCAAAACTCCCCCTGCTTCTTTGCCCCAGGAACAGGAGTGATTTTTTTGAACAGGCGAGTAAAATCTAACTTGTTTTCATCCTCGTCATTATTAAAGTGAGTGGATTCTGGGCCGGGGCGAAAAGGTTTTCATGATCGTGGTGCTAAGGCTCATCTTTTCTCTGTGCCTTGAGCACACAGAGTAACTCATAGACTAAAGGAGGAGGATGGGTGCCTCAAACTCATGCCCCTGTGCGTGGGCGTTTGCATGATAACACAGTATAGGGTTAGCAGGGTATTTGGCCGCTGCAGATGTACACCACGGCTCTCTGTGGGCCAGACTCAGAGCTGCTTGTGTGTATGCAAGACTGGATCCCAGGGGCAGAGCGAAAGGTTGGGAGTTCTGGTCCCCAAGCCTGTATGTGGTTAGCCCATGCCCACGGTGTTTGTATGCCTGTGGCCACAGATACTCACGAGCGCTCTGGGATGTAACACAAGGCTCGGCTTTGGAATGCAGCCTCCAGAGCGGTATGAGATTTCCCTTCCCAGGGCAGCCAAGCACTCGAGCAGCCTCCCGGGGAGCGGATGTGACGGATCTTGTGGGGTCTCTGGTGGGCTCTTCCCAGCGAGGCGCGTCTGGAGCAGAGCAAGGCCTTTCCCCCTCACCGGCTCTAGGGAGAAGCGAGCTCATGAGTCATGAAGGCCGAGCAGGGAGACTTGATGAAGAGCTGTGGGGGCAGAGGGGAGTGTTGGGGAGGATGAGACAATCCAGGCAGTGCTGGGAAGATCCCAGGTGCTTGTTCCTCGAGCCCGCTCCTTGCCCTGTCCTTGCTCCATGCTCTTCTAATCAGCAACAGGGAGACAGCAAAGCGCGACGGCAAGAACATGGCGGGTTATAACTCCAAATCTGCCGCTGAGCTCCTTTTGGGACAGAACACTTCACCTCTTCGCCACAACGCTTCCCGTCACCAGCCGGAGAGAGCTTGGATGGCACCTGACCGGCAGGTGGGAGCTAGCAACGGTCCTAAGGGACCCCGGCAACGTGTCCGGCCCTCTCCTTCACCCCAAGCTCCGGGTTGACGTCAATGGGATATCAGAGTTGTCACCGTTCATTTGGCAGGGTTGAACTGCCATTGGCCCGTCAGGCTCCATGACTGGGCCAGCCCCAAAGCATTCCCAAGCAACAGCTGCACAAACTAAAGCGGCTCTTGTTCCCACTTCTCTTCTTAGGGCTGCCTGGGTTGGAAATCCTCCTCTAGCAAAAAGAAAAGGAGGACTTGTGGCACCTTAGAGACTAACAAATTTATTTGAGCATAAGCTTTCCTGAGCTACAGCTCACTTCATCGGATGAATTCAGGTTCCACATCCACAGCCCTGGAGGAGGGCTCGCCAGATTTATTTTCTATTCAGCCACCCTCCATCTTCTCTGCTTCACCCTGCTTAGAACTGTCATCTGCTTGCAGTAGCCCAGTCCCCATGGAGCTGCAGAAAGAGCCATCCCCAGAGTGCTGCTTTTTAGATGAATAATCCTCATAGCAGGACAAAACAGCCCAAACCCAATGAATTGAAAAAGCTGCAATTTTATTATCTATATGAAATGTGCACTTTTGATGACAATAGGCAGGGCTGTTTGGGTCCCATAAACTCCATCCCCAGCAGCGAGTTGTATGAAATATTACCAACAACTTCCAAAGGGTTTGAATGTTCTCACCTGAGGTTGGGAATTCTAACTTGGTTCCATTCTGGGACTAGTTTTTCCATATGAAAACAAATCATTTCTGAGTGATTATATTTCCCTCTCCCAGGAAGACCAACTGAGCTGTTGCATGATCCTGCAACTGAAGGTGTGTAATTTGGGGCAGGCACCAAATCAAAATAGTGGGAAATGTTTTATTTCCCCTCACACACAGCCCTGAACACACAGCTGCTCTTGGGTTTGTGTAGTCTATTTAGATGTGTGTAGATGTGACTGATATTGCAACAAAAATTAAACCGGACTTGGGAAACACAACACATTAGCCCTGAAGAAATGATCATATTTTATATTTGTTTAGTGCTCTTCATCCAAAAGCACTTTTACAAACTGCCTATCTGCATAAAGCACCAACAAAATGCAGCTGTCTGGGATGGAGGGCAGGAACCACCACACACTGTGAATTGTGCACAAGAAGAGGGAAGGGGACACCTGTTCAATGAGACACAGACACAGAATTTATTTTGTCTAGCTCAAGGATGAAAGGTTGAGTTGATGTCGAGGATCCAGGGAATCCTGCTATTGCAAATCTGACAGGCAATGCACAGTATATATGTATATAGGGTCAGATTCTGACCTCAGTCACAGCTGTGTACCTGCACTGGGCATATTTCCACTATTCCCCTACACTGTGTGCAGTCATTTTTACCACTGGGGTAAATTTCTCCAAAGTCAGAGTCATAGCATTTCACAATAACTTTGCACCGGGGCAGGACAACAGTAAATGGGGCCCACTCACTGTAATGGCATTATTCCTGATTTACACCATAACAGAATCAGATCCGTGAGGTTCAGATATATACACTTCAAGAGTCCCACAGAAAGGCTTAGTTACCCACAATTGGATTCCAGATGCGATGCAAGTTGGTTTTGAGCCGAGAAAAATCTCTTTCCAGAAGAAGCCAGTCTAATAATATGTAGCCAGACTGTCTTGCTGGGTAAAATATTACTGTACCACAAAACTAATAGAATGGGAGTGAGTCTGACTCCTGACAGAGAAAGTAATGGGGTTTTTAGCTGATG
The DNA here is from genome assembly GCF_009764565.3 of Dermochelys coriacea. Lineage (NCBI taxonomy): Eukaryota > Metazoa > Chordata > Testudines > Dermochelyidae > Dermochelys > Dermochelys coriacea. The sequence continues at coordinate 4,495,663 of NC_050077.1, read as the reverse complement.
CATTTGAAAAGCTCCCTCAGTGGATGGGTGGATAGAGCGGGCCAGTGCTTGACAAGAAATTGCATGTAGGAGTAGGTAGTGGAATACAGACACCCCAAAGACAAGGAGGTTAATGACAAACATCTGTCAGGGATGGGCTAGGTTTACTTGGTCCTGCCTTAGCACAGGGGACTGAACTGGACTTCTCAAGGCTTTTTCCCAGCCCGACATTTCTATGATTCCACAATCTGAATGTGCCCCAAGCCACTGCATGATGCTACTTGAAAAAGAAGTGGCAGAGATGATTTTCCAGGTTGGATGTGCCGTGTAGGGAAGGGAAAGAACGTGACAAATGTGAAATGAGCACAAGGTAGGAGCATTTGATAATCAGAATCATAGAAATGTAGGGCTGGAAGGGACCTCGAGAGGTCATCTAGCCCCTGACCCCTGCACTGAGGCAGGACCAAGTAAACCTAGACCATCTCTAGCAGGTGTTTGTCCAACCTGTGCTTAAAAACCTCCAATAAAGGTCAGTAGTGCTGGAACAATTTTTATGGGGAGGGAGGGGGAAAGGGAGGCAGAAATCATGTATTTGGTTTATTAGTACTACTTCAAGTCGGGGATATGGCAGCACACCCAGCACCCCTAATTCCAGCACCTATGATGATGGAAAGTCCAGAGCCCCCCTTGGAAGCCTGTTCCAGTGCTTCACTACTCTAGCAGTTAGAAAGTTTTTCCTAATAACTCACCTAAATCTCCCTTGCTGCAGATGAAGCCAGTTGCTTCTTGTCCTACCTTTAGAGGACATGGAGAACAACTGATCCATAAACTTTAAAATACTACGCTAGGTTAATTAAAAGCTTTGTACATTTCTCTGTGATGCTCTGTGCCTTTCCATCACTTGGCAGATGGGGACAGGACTTTCCTATTTGACTTAGCATCATGAAATCAGTTGAGTTGAACAAGACGGTTCATGAGTCATTTCCCCTTCTCCATGGCAGGCTCCATTTCATTGTCTCTAAAACCACCCTGAGAAAGGGGCATCCAGGGTGGCCCCTATGGTTAATGCACTGGCTGGGACGTCATGAAATGGGGGTTCAAAGGCTGGCTCTGCCATAGGTGGCTCTGCCATCTCTCCCTGGGTGGCTCACTTGACCACTCTGTGCCTAAAGTAGGAAGTGTAATATTGCTTTTCCCCCACTCTCTTGCCTATTTAGTTTGTAAGGCCCAGATCCTTAAACGTCTTTAGGTGCCTAAGTCCCACTGATGTCCTACACTCTTCAGCACAGGGACTGTCCCGTACAGTATGTGGCTACAGCATGCAACTCAACGGGGCTTTGCTTTTGGTTATGGCCCACAGGTACTAACACATAGAAATAATAATTGTGCAAGCCTGGAAAAATCTCTACTCTTGGGTTCCATGGGCTCCCCTGACAGGCTGTGCTATTCCTCGCACTTCGTAGAATTTAAGCTTCCCTAATATTAACTATCTATCCTTCCACCCGCTGAGGGTTATCAACCCTTCAAGCACACTGGGATTGCCTGTAATTATTTTCACACGTCTGACACACTGGTTAAGTCAATTTGTATGATGAGTAGCTGATTGACTGGCCATACGTATCATGTCAACTGCTTACCTCCCATTTACAAGCTTAATAACTCAGTGGGACCATAATTTCATGTTCATTGCTGATCTCATTTGGTGTTAATTACATGCCAAATAGATGTATCTCTAATGAGCTTGGGAGCATCCCAACAAAGGCTTTTAACAGCCCAGCAATATTTAATGCATATGTATCTTTCTAATTCTCTCCAGCACTTCACCCACCCTGTACTAATCCTCAGGTCTAAAACAACGTCATCTAGTGTTGTGTTGGATAGATCCTGAGGCATCAGTTCAGCTCCATGTGATTTACTAACCTAGGTTTCTGGCTTAGTTCATGTCCTGATCATAAGCAGATCCCTCTTTAGAGGCACAGATCCAGAGACGAACTTAACCAGAACCCAAGAGCTCAGCATCTCTGAAGCTGGGTGGAGTTTGGATTCAGATCCAAACTCTGGGGATCAGGTTCTTCTTTGTAGAGAACACAGATTTGGAGTTTCATAGTATCCTTGAGTGTGTGTACGCTACCCAGAGGGCACTATCAGTACCCAATCCTGCATTCCTTGCACACCCTAAACTCCCAGTGCAAGATCAGACTCATCGTTCAAAGAAAGTGTGCAGTAAAATATGGATATTAAAGCTATCGTCTGTTGCAGCCTGTAGATATAATAGTGGTGAGGACAGGGCAAGAGAGAGAGAGACATAGAGAGAGACATTTTGCAATAAAATTATCTAGTGCCTGATGTAGCTGAGAAAGACCATTGTTGAACCTGTCCATATTTAGAGTTTGTACGTGCTTCATCACTCTCGTACAATTACTCTAAGAATAGAGTTGACTTCACAATAAATTCACCTTGTTGCAGTACGTCCAGCACCAACCCCTTTATTCCAAGAGAGCTCACTCACTTGAAACATTTACTCTCAACTGAAATATGGTACAAGAGAGTTGTTTTAAGCCTGAGGGCAGATTTCAAATTTTGTTTGGGTTTTTATTTACAACATTTAAAGGGGAAAACCCTCAGCAATTATATAACTCAAAATCTGCCAGCAGGTTTGGCCAGTGTTGAGATATACGAAAACAGCAACAGACTACTGTGCCAAGCTGTAGTTTGGCAAACTGATAACGTGAGAGGAACTTGTGTTTTGATTTTGAAGGCCAGGGCCAAATCTGGAAAAAACACTGATCAATGATCATATTTTTTTTAAATATCAATCATTCGGTACTGGAATGTAAAGAACATCCAATCATTACCTGGTCAATCTTATTGCTCAAAGGTTTCATGTGCTTTTTTGCTACAGGCAGGCCATACGCTAAGTCCTGCAGCCATTGCTCACTTGAGAAATCTCACCAACATACAGAATTGTCCGGAGTGTAACAGGATCAGGCTCTGTCCCATTGCCCTGTGGTTTATCATATACATGTAACGACACCCCTGGGAGAGTCATCTTCTCTTGGGAGTGAACTTGTGGACTAGTCATGGCAATGGGACAGAGCCAAACTGCAGTGACTAGTCCACATACAGAGAGCTGCATGAGGCTGCGACATGGGTAACATACAGAAAAAACGGTTAGAAAAATCTGCCTATTTACTTGTTACCTGACAGAGGCAATCAAAATTCTTGCTTTTGCTATGCGTTACTGCCATTCTCAAAAGGGTTTTGTTAAGAGCTGTTGTAAAGAGTTACACAAAGGAAACCATCTGCAGTGCACAATAAGAAGCTACAAAACCCAAGAACTACACTACACATTCTTGAGTGCCATCTACTAGCACCTTCTCTATTAACCAATGTACAGACATGGAGCAGTCTTGTAACAAGGGTAGCTCACTTGTAGAACTGGCCAGAGAAACTTTGGTGAAACCATATTTCCGGTTCCATCTAAATTCAAATGCTTCGAGAAACTGGGTCAGTTTCACTGGGAATTTCATTTAAAAAAAAAAAAGTTCCAATAATGTCAAAACATCCCATTTAGGTATTGTTGGAACCAAACATTTTGATTTTTCAGTTTCTATTTTGGATTATTTTAGATTATAATGTCACACCAAGATTTTTTTAAAAGTCAAAATCAAAATGAAACATTTCAAACAATCCAAAATGATTTTTTTTTAATTTTCCATTGAGGAGACTCTCAGATTTTTCAGGTTTTGCTCCAGCTCAGAATGGAGCCAAATTTTGAAATCTCAAAATCCTTCTTGAACCAGAGTTTCTATCCTCCACCCAGCTCTGTTTGCTTCCCCTTCAAGTCTAACCTGGAAGTGCAACCACAATTCTGTCCCTTCTCTGTCTCCTCCACCCCCTAGTCTGAGCTCTGCTCTAGCTCTGGACCCAAAATCCAGACAGAACAAGCAGCAGCGTGGAGAAGGCCTTGCCCGCCCGCTCAGTTATTTAAGACCACGGCACAGTCTAGCTCTCATCTTCTGGCACGTGAGTGAACCAGTTCAGATTAGAAAAAGACCCACAAAGCAATTTCGACATCCAGCTCTGGATTTCCACCCCCCAAACATTTGGTGGTGTTTGAATGCTATGTTATTTCTGACCTGCACAGAGATTGGGCGGGAGACAGTATTCTGCTCTGGATTCCCCTGGCTGTCTGCGAGGGTAGGAGGCTCTGACTCAAAGGACTTGATATCTTTCCATGAAGAAAACTGACTGAGAAAAGAGCCCGTGTTTATTCAAACCGAGCCAAAGACAGATGAGTGCTCAGTGCTGGTGCTTGCCCATTGGGGGCCCTAAGCAGGAATATTTTTTCTACACATATTAATAATTAATAGGCGGCCCCCTTAAACTGCTTGGGGCCCTAAGCAATTGCTTAGTCTGCTTATGTCTAGCGCTGGCTCTGTGAGTGGTTCTGATACCGCTGACTTTATATTTGATCCACCTTCTAGCTACCTTCAGACAACAATAAGGGGGGGAAAAAAGATCTCTGTGTTCACTTTGTCAGTGCCAGGCACACCTTGTAGTCTATCGTGTGGAAAATGTATCTATTTTAGGCTTTTATACCACCACCTATCACCACAGTGCCTGAGCACTATCAGACGTGAGGTCACACAGAAGGAATCCAGAGAAAAAGCTACCCAAGATAAAACAAATATGAATAGAGACCTCATGGAACCACAAGTCTGTCCTCAGGTATCCAAGAGACATCAAAATACAACAGATGGCCTGGGGCCAGATCTTTAGCTGGTGTAAATCAGAGTAGCTGCATTGAACTCAACAGGATCTACACTCTCTGAGCACATGATCCACTTAAAGCATCTAAATAAGAAAAAGCTCCAGGGGTTGAAAACCCGATCTGAAAGAAGAAACCAATTCTGAATAAGAATAATATCCCGGTTCAGGAGATGGCTTTGAAAAGCCCTGTACTTCAGTGAGCCATTTGTGTACCTGAAAATAATGGCTCTCTAAACCTCCTGGAATGACAGTACATTATTTTAACACTAATACTTCATGGCCCGAAGCTAAAAATAAATCAACTGCAGCACAGAGCATTTTAGAGTGTAAGTTACTGACTTTGCTCTTGTTTTATGTCTTTGGTTAATCATTATGACAAAAGGCCATAAACTCTGAGACTGAGGAAAACGAAAAGAGAACAGTCCTGGATTCTCCTCTTTTGCAATGGAGTAAATCAAGGACAATCAGTGGAGTTGCAGTGGTGCAAAACTGGTGAAAGTGGGAGGAGAATTGAGAGCTGCAAATTTTGAATGGGGTTCCAAACATTAAAGTGTTTCATGAATATCTCAGCAGTTGTCAACTAACATACCTCCATCTGCAAAGGAGCACTACCGGTTTATACCAGCAGAGGATCTGGCACATAAAGTACAATTAAAACAAGAGAGACTCTCCTGGCTCAGAATCTGTAGCTGTTTGGAACAGCGTTAATTTGAATCACCACAATCAAATTAGCTCCAACACTCCTCTATAGACAACACATCAGCGGCTGATGCCATCAATGATTGTGTTAGAGGGAGCTGGTTGATGGGATTCATTCCTGGCAATGAGAGAAATAAGTCTGCCAATGCCAAGTAGGAGTTAAAGACCATCGCACGACAGCGACAATTTGAATATCTTTGTCAGGAAGCATCACCCTTGACATCCTAAGAGGGAGCTAGGAAGTTCTGAATTACCCAGCATGATACATGGGGTATAGAATCATAGAACCATGGGAAGGGATGTCGAGAGGTCATCTAGTCCAGTCCCATATGACAAAGAGAAATAGTACAGTATTGCAGTAGGGGATGGAAAGCTGGAGAAACATCCTGACAGCAGCTCCATTCGTGTTTGAACTGATCTCCAAAGAGAAGTGATGGAAACGTTCTTCTTTTTCTTAGAACAACTGAATTAAGATCTGACTGGACAACTCAAGAGCAAATATCTTCTTCAGAGAAGAATCCTGCATTTCCAGGTAGAGAGAGAGAGAGAGAGAGAGATGAACAGACCGGCCAGGCCAGTGACTCTGATTCTGTACACTGTCACTCCCCCTGGAAGGTCTGGGATATGTACAGAAGACACATGCTACTTCTTATTCTCCATCTCAGCCAAGCCCCTTCTATGCCAATAGAGGCCAATTCAGCATCTGTCAATCATAGAATCATAGAAGGTTAGGGTTGGAAGGGACCTCAGGAGGTCATCTAGTCCAACCCCCTGCTCAAAGCAGGACCAATCCCCAATTTTTGCCCCAGATCCTAAATGGCCCCTTCAAGGATTGAACTCACAACCCTGGGTTTAGCAAGGCCAATGCTCAAACCACTGAGCTATCCCTCCCCCAATCACATTGCTAAATCCCTCTTCATACCAGATTCAAAGCAAGGTCACTAGAGCCTGCCAACCCTGCAGTTGCTATGGGACATAGAACATGTCAGCTCTAGTCCTGTTCTGTTGGATAGGGTTGCTGTGCGTTGATAAAGAACTTCCACTTTACACTCCAAAGATAACTGCATTTCAGTGGTGGTTGTCATTTGCATAGTAGTTAAGGTCTGTGAAGTGCTTTAGGAGGAATAATCTAAGATTATTTCCTCATTATTATTACCTTATCTGATCTGTGAATTACATGCTAATGGTGACCAGTGTAAAAGCTCCCTATAACCAGTCACAGGCCAGCTTGCACATGTCAACAAGTCTGAGTTATTGGCTCGCCTGGATTATTCTTTTTGACTGGCCTATCCCTTCCGTGGTCTCTATGAAATTATCAAACAATGTGCATGAGCTGCCAAACCTCAGATATTTGCTCTGTCTGACAGACAGAATGATCTGGACTAGAATATGGGAGTAGGATCCAGGAACTTCTGATTTCTAATCCTGCCTCTGACGCTGAGTGGCTTTGTGAATGTAGGCAAATTGCATAATCTTTCTGGGCCTCGGTTTCTCTATCTGTAAAATAAGGCTGGTTCTTCTTTCATAGGAGGGCAAGGATGTGGGAATTAATAAAGTTTTACAAAAGTCTTTGAGATCCACACATAAGCCACCATATAAAGGCAAAGGATTGTCCTTAACCATATAATAAACCGTTTTGTTGATGCAACTACATGAGAACACAAGCGCCAGATCCACAGCTGGTGTGAATCAGCAGAGCCTCCCTATGGTCAATAGTATTGCTCCAGTGTATACAGGCTGAAGCTCCATCCCTTCAGTCTGCTACCCTTTGCTCTGCAATGGGTGCAATTGTGAGTCAAGCAAAGAATTTTACATGTTTCCATCTTTTTAACAAGAATCTTTAAACAAAAAGTCTCAGGGCTTGGCTTGCTGCATGAAGAAGTCTACACAACATCTGAGTGCCCAGCATTAATATTCTACAGAAGAGGGTTTCATTTTTATTTGGAGATAATCCAGCCAAATTCTCACAGGGCAAGACTGAGAGGAAGGGGAAGGTATGGGCTCATGAAATTCAAAATCTGGAACAGAGCCCAGCAATAAAAAAAAAAAGTAATCCAACAAACAAGGTTGAAAAAATTCTCTCTAGCTCCTACATGGAAAGAAAAAGCCACAGTTCAAAGACTCTTCCCCTGCCAGTCAGCGGATTCCCAAATGTCATTTTGTTGTCAATTTGTTTGGTCTTTGGAAGCAGAAAAAAAAGTGATGTTGAGAAAAAAAAATAAACCACCAGATTAAATATTAACAGTGGCAGGCTCCTTCGCCCCCGGCTCCCTTGTTTAGGGGTTTAAAGAAATGCCAGTGCTTGACTTGAGAAACCCAAATTTCAGCTACACTGTTTCCATTCACCAGATCATCATAAACACGTTGCTTAATAAACCCTGCCAAGTAGAACGCTGGAAGCCAGAAAGAGCTTCCATTCCATCTGAAACAGACACTGGCTTTTCTCCCTAGGAATTACCCTTTCCTGTCCCCATGGGACCATTGTCCTCTCGGCAATCCCCAGAGAATAGGCTACAGAACCTACAACAGGCTGAACACCACCATCCCCTGCCCTCTCACGGCAAGAAGTCCAGCAACAACTCCTGGATCGCGTCAACTCCCCTCCTCCATCCTCCAAAATCCAGTTCTTGATGTTACCTTGGCAAGAGCCCATTGCATGAGAAGTAGTAACCGAAAGGCTCCAGCTGGCCCTTAAAGGGACACTCAAGATAAAAATGGTTGGGTGAATTCCATGCTATGCTGCATCCTTTGGAATCAGTGGGACTGGATGGGGGACCCAGTCTCAATCCAGTATTTGATCACCCATTTTATATTCCTTCTCTCCAGACCTGATGCTGATTGCAGCCAGTGGGACTAATCAGGGCGGCAACAGTAGCACCTGCTCTTGCTACCAAGGTATCATGAGATAAGTTTCAGAATAGTAGCCGTGTTAGTCTGTATTCGCAAAAAGAAAAGGAGTACTTGTGGCACCTTAGGGACTAACAAATTTATTAGAGCATAAGCTTTCGTGAGCTACAGCTCACTTCCCAATCTTGCAAACACTGAATTGTTTGACTCTCTTAAAGTGTTCTACTTTGGGGAGTCAGGCTCTTGAGGCAGGAAGAAGCAGCTCCATTGGGGGGGGGTTGTCTCCTCCCGAGCGGCCGGGGCTCCAGCTGGATGAGGAGGTTGCACCTCTCCTCTTGAGGTTCTCTGGTTCTCTCACTAGTCTGCACCGTTTAGGGAGAAAAGACATGGTTCGCCACTGATCCTCCTACTCTGGTCTAGTTACTGGGGCAGCGAGAACAACAGATCCTTAACCTTCCCGCGGTGCCCGCTGATCGCCACCTATATGGTGGTGACCAAGAGGATCTGCTGCCCTGCCCCACAGGGTGACTGGGCTGGAAAACACCCTGTGGGAGAAGGCAACACTTCAGTGTTGAAAAATAAAATGTTAGCCGAGCCTCTGGGTTCGCAGCAAACCACCCTCCATTGCGTTGAGAATTGCGGAGTTCTCTTGAACTACCACCTATGCCGGCATACTCTCCAAAGCGGGAGGCGACAGTCGCTTTTCAAATTCAGTGCAAGCTTTGACACTCACTGCAATGGAAGCAGGATCAGACCTTCCTTTCATCACGAGTCCTGCTGTTGGTTTACGTTCTGCTCTACAGCACACCAGTTGTGATAACTGGCTGACAAACGCACCCTACTTGTAAGCTTAACTGTTTAAACTATGTGAAAGTTCATCAGATGACACAATAACCTATCAAATGTTAATAAGCAAAGGTATGAAAAGGAGACAGAATGACTCTATTCATCTAATCAAAACGGCGCTTGTGGCTCCAGCCCCATGGGGACGGGGACGTGGAGGCTTGGGGCTTCCTCCCGCAGAGGAGCAAGCCAGCACAGAAGCTCCAGCCCGGCGGGGGGGGGGGGTGCCGAGACTCAGGGCTTCCCCCCCTCAGCAACGGGGCGAGCTGGTGCTTGTGGCTCCTGCCCCACAGGGAGCACTACGGGCCTGATTAAATTAACCGAGGGGCAGGATCCAGCCTGCATGCCCTAGGATCCCCACCCTGCCCTACACATAGGAGCTGGAGTGGGGACGTGCCAGTTGCTTCCCGGGAGCCACACGGAGCGGAGGCTAGAAGGAAGCCTGCCACCATTGCTGCACAGCGACGCCAACCGGACAGTCAACGGCCCAGTCAGTGGAGCTAGCCAGAGCCACCAGGGTCCCTTTTTGACCAAGTGTTCCTGTCAGAAACCAGACATCTGGTCACCCTAGCAAGCCAGGCCTAACTGGTGTGCAAAATAGTGAGGAGACAGGCTATTCCAGCCACCATTCCCTTTGTGGGTCCTTAAAGAAACTTGAGGGGGGAAGACAGAAGAACAGATAGAGGCTACTGGAATGAGCTTCATCGTATGGCTGCCACCCCCTCCTCCCTTGGGATCCTGGGCCTTCATGACCCGGATCCTGAGTGATGTCCTGACCAGACCAAGCTAAAGGGAGGAACCCAGATGACATCGCCACCCCTACCACTTCAGCTGAGTCCGAAACACCACCGTGGATGAAATGGGATTGGACTTTAACAGCAGCAGCCATAAGCACCGACTCCATGGGCACTCCGGGGCTGGATCAGTGCATCTTCTTCCTGCCCAGTGCCTCCCGCCCACGATCAGCTGTTCAGAGGTGTGCAGGAGGCACTGGGTGGGGAGGAGGAGGAGCAGGGGCAGGAAGAGGCCAGGGGGGAATGGGGCGGGATGGGGTCAGGAAGAGGTGGGGCAGGGTGAGGGTTTGGGGGAAGGGGTGGAATAGGGACCGGGCCTGGGGTAGAGTGGGAGTCGAGTACCCCCCAAGACCTGAGGAAGGTGACACCAATAGCCGCAGCAGCAACAGCTCAACCTATCTCACCTAACTTCTTTTCTTTTCCCCAAAAGGACAGTTATCGGCATCTTTGACACCATTGACGAGACTGCTGAATAAGGGTGGTTTTCCTTCTAAAGCGCTCTGCAGCAAGTGGGACAGGGAACAAGGGATGCGATCACAACAGCCGGATTTAATACTTCACATTTCAAGGGCTTTAACTGTTTTTCCTTCTTTTCTGTGTCTTTAATAAAAGGTTAAAAGGATTTTTAAGAGCGTGTTTGCCATGGTACTAAGCAGACTGTATACAAACCCCAAACCTTGTTTAATGCTGTTTATTGTTGGACAATATCTGGGTTATGTGAACACCTTAGGCCCATTTATTCCATTGACCTTAATTCAACATACCCTTCAACCAGCCAGGGCCTAAATGTGGGACACCACGATACAGACCCAAAGAGAGGGACACAGAAAAAAATCATCCATGCAGGAAACTGAAAATGCCCTGAGATTCCTTCTGTCACTGCAAATAACTCTCCCTAGAGCCTCAACTTAATGATTCTTTGCGTTTTATGTCAGTAATTTTCAGCAATAAAAATAAAGCGGGAAGAGGGCATCAAATGCATGTTTGGAATATAGGTAATACGGGGACACAAATGAATGTCATCCCTGAAAATGAGATGCCGGTGGAGAGGCGTGTACTACACTCAACGTGGACAGTGAAACTAGACCAGGTGGTCTCGGATCAGTGTCACTTCCTGCTCCGCAGGGAGGATCACAAGGCTGCAGCCTGGGGGTTCCAAGCTGTAACTTCATAACCAGCCATCATGCTTGGATGGAGCAATTCCTTCCTTTACCAACCAAGGATCCACACCAGCTGATCTGGCCCTTCATGGTCATCCCTTTCAGGGCATGCTCCGAGTTGATGCAGAACACTTCCCGCAAGGTGCCTTCCATGGGAATTAAGGGCCACCTAACAAGATTGTGCCCATACTTGTCATTCTGCTTTGTGGTTCAGATATTGGTTTCTATGAGCTGACGTGATTGCCCCGCTGATCAGCAGGGGAACAGCCCCTGAGGATCAAATCGGCATTCATTTCCTTTGATGTTTCCAAAGGTCGGAAGGAATTTCACACCTTTTTTGAGGTGCCACTCGGCTCCCACAGCTTGTGGGAGTGCTGCTAAGAGGCAGAGCTAATTGGCTTACACACTTTGGGCGGTGTAAAAATAATATGTACACTTTTGATGATAAGCTAGGCTAAACTGAGTGGCCAGAGAGAACAGCTGCTCTGAGGAGGAGGATGGTTTTGTCATTAAGGCTCTGCATTGGCACTTGAGAGATCTTAGTTTTATTCCCAGATCTGCCACAGACAACCTATGTGACCTTGGACAAATCCCTTCATCTCTCCATATAAAACAGGGACAGTAATACTGAGGTATCTCCTAGAATTGTGAGGACAGAATAAGTGAGGCAGAGACATTTTAAGCCATATTAGTGGGGGAGGAGAGAGATATCTGTTCCTCTTGTCTAGTTCAATCTGAATTCTGTGAAAACCCTCAGACTACAAAAAGTTCTGTCATTAAGAACAGCTAGTGAACACATAGTGAATCAGGTAATGAACATAATGAGATAATACCCTAATTCCCCTGAATAGTCAAATGCTTCATGCAAACTCTTAAATTACAGCTGTTGAAATTAATGGTACAGCAATTCACAGGTAGTCTAGAATTAGACTTATGAGAGTTGAATGCCCAGAGCTATATGTAACTAATAAGATCTGACAGGAATGGCAATCTGTGGAAGGCAAAGAAAGAAAAAACCTGGGTTTTCTTCTGTCCCCTCTATGAGATTTTGGGTAAACATGGTGATCTGTACAGCTAACGAGTATTTGGGGCTATCATTGCCACTGTTGTTATTTAACAGCAAATTCTCATGTTTTAACACTTTTGTTATATACGGTGGAAGTTCTGAAAAAGCCGGATTATTTAACAAGTGGGAAATTGTCGTCTCTTATAGCTTCCTTTGGGTAATTAGCTATAGTGTGTCATATTGTCAAAAACAATGTTACATCATTTACTCAAAAGGAAAAGGATTGATAGTTACTATAAAACATGGTATTATCCAGGGTATAGGGCACTAAACTTAGACTCGATTGATCTGGATTCTATTCCTGGCTCTGCTGCTGACCTTGGGTAAGTCATTTCACCTCTTTTTGCTTCTGCTTCCCTTGACACCCGATGTTTGTCTTGTATATTTAGCTTGTAAGCTCTCTGGGGCAGGGACTGTCTCTCAGTATATGTTTGTACTAAGCCTGCTCAAAAATATTCCATCAAAACTGCTTTTTCAATGGAAAATTGGGCTTTTGACTACATGAAATTTTCCCATGGAAAGTGTCTGCTTTCTGCAGAAAATTTTGAAAATGTTGACTTTCCAGCCAAAAAGCAAACACCCAAAGTCCAAAAAGTTTCCTGTAAATTGATGGCATGCCATTTGTAACCACCTCTGTTCCAGGACCGGTATGTATCATGTAAGCAAACAAGTTACACTAAGAAAACACCCAGGCTCTGTGTCACTGATTTTAACTTAAGTGGGAAAGTGACTTGCAAACCTTGACATCCCCTATCATTTGGCAGAGGGCTGACACTATTATAAAATCCTGTATACAATGAAATCCTTCTAAAAGGATTAATTTGGGTATCAAACCCACATACACACACACCTTGTTTTTTGGCTCAGTTGTTACATTTGGATCCACAACACCATGAACTTTCCACATGCAGAGAAGCAAAATCTTCATCTTGTAAGGGAAAAGCAAGTTCAACTGGGCATTTTAATACCATGGCTGATCAGTCAACTATAATTGGTTCTACTGTGAATAGAATTCCCACAGGCGGTAACATTCTTTACCCACAGCTAAGGGGCACTGAGGAATGTATGAAATTCTTTCCTACCTTTGAAAACATCAAAGAACACCAAAAATAAATTAATCCCAGCCTGATCCTTATGGCCGAATGACTTGTCGACAAATACTAGCTAGGGGCAAACTCAACAGCACTAGTAGGATATCATTGATTATTATAGTCAATAGCTGCTGGTAAGTACTGTAGAAATACCTGGTGAAAGATAGTCTCTGCCCCAAAGAACTTACAGTCCAAGTATGAAACAACAGGTGGCTACAGACCGACCAATGGGGGAGTACAAAGAAATAATGAGACAATATTGGTCTGCGTGACAGGATGTGGTCTCTGCCACTCAGGTGAAGTGTGGACCTGATCCCACAAGCCTGATTTGTGTAAAAAGTCTCATTAAAGGGTTACTCTTAGGTTTAATCCAGAGAGTTAAATGGACACGCAAGCCACGATCGCTAGAACCAAAGGCTGTTGTAGGTCACACTTCTTCAAGCAAGTGTCACATTTTAGGAGAAAAATCAAGGTGCCACCTCCTCACCCCCCCAGTACATTGGCAAATGGTTGGGAGGAGGTTGGAATGCAGGTAATTCAAACGCTCATTGCTGTACATTGGTGAAATCCTCTCATTTACCCTATGGAGAAGGTTATTGGGCCTATCCCAGAAAAGCAGGAAAAGACGTTACTAATCTCTCATAATACGTGATGCACACGCTGAACTAATCAAGAGGAAGGTTTGGAATGTTTTCAAATAAAAGCTGGTGCAGAGTATATTTTAGATCTGGTAGCCCCGGGGCTGCAATACCTTTCACACCCATAAACTGCAGGTGCTCTGGTGATTGTAGGCACTTGTCTGTGCTGCTTTCACTAGCGTTAGTATCGTATCTAGTAGCCACATGCAACCCAATCCACGGTAGCCCCTCTCTGCTGGCTAGTTTAGAGACAAAAGCTTCTTACGGGCGAAGATCCGCTCATGCAGTGACAACAGGTATCTGGTTCTGATAGAGCAGACATTCCCACATGGTATATGATCTTAGTGAACCACATGCCCCAATCCCCTTACAAAGAATCAAGGTTAATATGTTGCACTTCATAACCTTTCTGGCAGAAAAAGCCAACCCCTTGTTTTAGAGGTGGGCCCAAGCCAGACTCTGTCATGCAAACCTCACTGAACCCTGGTGCATCAGATACAAAAGGAGCCTACTTCCAAACCACCACTGATTTTAGGCTTTCAGAACCAAACCTAACCCTGTTTTTCCAGTACTGAGATGGGACAGAACCAAAACCTTTTACCCAAACTCTCTCCTTGCCCAAACTTTGGGAGTTTTAATTAAATGGACCCAAATTCCAAATGAGCCCAGGTGCCAGCTTTACAAAGCTAAGCCCAACTGATAAGGTTTGGCAAAACCAACCCCCATCTTTGGCCCATCCTCCCTTGACTCCCAACACAGTGGCCTCATGCACTTACATGTAGTGCAATGTCAGAAGGGTAAGCAATACAGGGTTTGATCCCGTGGATCCCCCTGGAGAACCATGCTGTGTGAGGTGATCGGAGGGGAGTTGGCTCTTTTCCTTAGGAAGTGGTCTGCAGAATGAAAGCACTAAAGAGCCATATCGCTAGTGAAGTCCACAGCCCAACATGCATCCCAGAAATGCTCTAAAGCCTTCCCCAGATGCCAGCTCTAAATAAGGGGAGCTCTATCCAGGACAGCAGTGGGAGATACCACAGAGCACTGTTTTGGAAATCCCCTCGAGCTGTTGCAGGGAGCTCACTAGCAGGCACATTTGATCAACAAGACTTTGAGAAATGCAACTCCCAGAATGATGTACAGGAAACACCATTCCTTTGCCAAGGGGGAGCAGTTATGTGCACTGAGCTCTTGGAGGAAGTACACTCGGTAGGGTCTTGTATTATAGTGGACAACAAGGAACAAAGATGTTGTGGAACCCAAGGCCTGCGTAGTTATTGGGGACTCGGTGCTCTAGTACAGGCTTACAATGCTATCTGAGTGACAAGAGCTCTCTTTAGCGGTCTTCTAATCTTCTTCAGAGCATCCCACTGTGGCCCCCAGCCCCAGCATGCCGGATGAGCAGCGCAGCCCAAGCACCAGCCGCCCCAAGTCCCCATGGTAGGCCGGCCAGCCCCAGCCCCAGCCCCAGCCAGCCTGGGCCAGAGCAGAGCACCGGAACTGCAGGAGTGGGGCTGGGGATGGAGTGTGGGTGGGGCCATGCCCAGCTGTTTGGGCATGCCCTCCCCCAGCCTATGATACCTGCCATCCATGGTGACCTTCTCTGCCCAAGATGACTACATGTAATCGTGGCCTTTCAAGATTTTGTACCTAGGCAGGTATACCAGCTCTGTCCACACTGAATGCAGTGCCATTTCCAAACATGATCATTTTACCGGGCCCATCTGATTTTCCTTCTGCAAAAGGCACTCTAAAATCATCAGCAATTGCCCCTGAGTGAACTCAGTAAATCCTACCAAAGAGAGATGCTGCCTGACTCACGTAGAGAAAATTAGCTGAATAACATTAACATTGATCCTGAATTTTGCACCAACACCCACTGGAGGAATGTCCTAGAATGTCCTGAAGAATAAACCCAGATCTGCACAAATCCATCAGTGTAACATCTATCAATATTTATTCCACCCCTTCAGACAAGAAAACTCAGCAAACCAAAGCTGCTTCCATCTGCTGGCAACAGACTAATACCGATGATATATGTCTCCTCTTATGGGTCTCACTCATTAATAGATTCACCTTCTGGGTAAGTCTATACATTTTAAATCCCAGAAATAGGCTTTGGAACCCACACCTGGGACTTAAAATCCAACACACATGCTCTGTATGGAATAGTCTTTCCGGTGGACCAGGAGAACTGGATTATTAAGTTACCTGGTTCTGGGTTAGGATGCACCAATAAAGCGTATTGGCACCTCTTTCGTGCTGCTTTATTGTTCTCCACAAGCTAAGCTTTCAGGTTTTGTTTTGTTTTTTTTAAAGCTGCTGTGATTGCTGAAAGCCTGGAAAATGGGAACAAGTGCAACTAGTGCAGTGCTGTCTGCAAAACCCAAAATAGGTGCTCGGAGAGGTGTGACCTATCCCATTCCTCTCAATGGGTGTGAACTCAGATGCCCAGTGGTAAAACTTGATGGGTACGTGTACACTGCAATAAGAGACCCACAGCAGGGCCACAGCTGGCCTGGGTCAGCTGACTCAGGCTCACGGGGCTATAAAATTGCAGAGTAGACGTTTGGGCTCAGGGTTAAGCCTGGGCTCTGAGACCTTGCCAGTGGGGTGGGCCTTGGGACCTGGGCACAGGCTGAGCCCAAACATCAACACAGGCTACAGGTTTTTTATTGCTCTGCAGATATACCCTCAATGTCAACGCTGTTAACTCTTTCACTACTACCAGAGCACATCAGAAAGGAGAGGGAACGTCAGGGCGGGGCTATGGGCAGCCTGCGCAGACTGGTCAGTTACCAAGTTGCAGTCAGGAGACGATTAGCGGGGTCAGGGTTGAGCCAAGTCAGGATACCGGGAAGTCAGGGTCAGGCACCAGGTTACAGGCAGCAGACAAGTAGCAGAGTCAAGGATGAACTGAAATCAGAAGCCAGAGTCGAGGGGCCACAGCAAAGTGAGGTCTGGTGCAGAAGCAAACAGACAGTCTACGTCATTGCTCAGACCTCACCCGACGCTGGCTTCCTGGTTTATATACCAGCATGAGCCAATCAGTGGGCTGCGAGGGGCCGCCACTCATGCCCTGCTGGGTGGTACTTCCTGTAGTGTCTAGCTTCCTACGATCCTCCAGCAGCATCCCAGCCTAAGCTTCCAATGGCAACCTGGAAGCATCATCAGCCAGCTACTCCTATAGTCCCAGGTTCTTGTCCCGCAGGGAGCTGAAGATCACACATCCTACTGTGAACGGCAGCTCATTGTGGCAGCTGGGGCTTCGGAAAGCAACTCTATTTCCCGACCCCCACAACGGAAGAACAAAGCTGAGCTCAACAAGGCCTCTGAGAGTCCCTAAGGGAAAGCAAGCTCCAGGGGGGCAGAAAAGTCAGTGAGGGAAAGCCACGTCGTGGAGGCCCTGCATAGCCCATAGCTGTATTCCCATGTAGGCAGACTGGAGCTAGTGTGGGTGCCATCAGCAGTGCAGCCATGGCTGAGCTGGGCTGAATACGTACCCCCCAGTTCCAGGCAGGCTTATACATGGTGTGGTTCAGGTGTGTCTCTGCTGCTGTTACAATGCTATGTATGCTCGCACTAGTGTAAATGTGTGGACACAAGCAGGGGAATCACAGCCCTAGCTCATAGTGTGGACACAGCTATTGAGGGGGAGCTGAGCCCAGGCAGCATGAGTGATCATATTTTAAACCTCTACACACTCCGTTGTGAGCAGTCTCCTGTGGGCGCAGCTTGGCAAAGTACCGCTACCTTTCTTCTCTCCAGTTTTACGCCCGCCAGGGCATTCTTTTTTCCCCTCATTCATTCTTTTGGGAACTCACTGTGGGTACAGACCCTCCAGCTTCTCTTAGCAGGCTACTTGTCTTGCTGTCTTCTGGCTCCTGTGAGCAGACTGTCCTCCGGAGCAAACGAAACATCTGTAGAGTGGCTGGCTCAGCTACCCCCTGGAATAATGCCCTCTTCTTTTCATCTTGCATGGCCCCTCTCCAACAACATATTACCTCAAATCTCCCTTGGTTTTAGATCAGTTATGAGGGCCAAAATGGCCATTTGTCTCCTGTTTGGAACATTCTCTCTAGGTGAGAAATGCTTCTCTTTCCTGCTGTATTCAAAAAGGGGTCAGGGCTACGCCAGCATAAGCAGGCGCCACTGCCTAGATCCACCCATTTGCCTCAGGTCTGAATTTGGCCCCATCAGTTACCAGCCCAGCTCCTCTCTGTCTACCTTTGAGGGCAGGGGGTGCACTGTGTGAGCCTGGTCTCTCCAGACGAGCAATCTGTGTCTGCGGAAATGATGGATCTGGGGGAACATTTGGGCATTGTTCCGATAACTAGCCCTGTGACGTGGGGGTAAGTAAACAGCCTTAAAGGAGATTAACTGACTCTTAACTTTCCAGCCAGTTCAGAGACATTCCAGAGCAGTGAAATCAAACCTGAAAAGTGTTCAGGATGGTTCCTGGCAAGGCGCCATTCACTGACTCTGCCAGCAAGGAAAAGAAGCAGCTTCCACCTCGTCACTGGGCAGTCTGACATCCCGCTGCTCCACACCAGTCCTTACACATGGGCCTCCTCAAATCTCAATCATGGATTTAGAGAGAGTCGCAATCACGTGATTATTATTTGTATTACAGTTGCACCTAGAAGCCCTGCTCAGGGATTACTGCCCCATTGTGCTGTAGGCAGTATACGAATGCAGAGTGAGAGATGGATCCTGCCCCCAAGAGCTCATGGGCAAATAACAAGGACAATACCTAGTGTCATCAGTAGCTGTCTAAGCACTTTTCCTATTATACAGATTGGGAAACTGAGGCACTAAGTGGGGAAGTGACTTGCCCAAGGTCACCCAAGGAGCCAGTGACTCAGCTGGGACTAAAACCCAGGTCTCCTGAGTCCCTGTCCTTTGCTTTAGGCAGACATTGCCTGATTAAAGAGACAAGACAAAGGGTGGGAAGTAAGTGAGTATTGCTATCCTGACTTTACAGCAGTGGCACTGAGGCCCAGAGAGGGAGTTGAGCAGGATCACCCAGGAAGTCAGAGACAGAACTGGGAAAAGAACCCATGAGTCCTAAATCCCAGGGTAGCACCCTACATACAAGACCCCTCTTCCTCAGGTGGGATGATCATAACAGCCTGAATCCCACCCCTTAGAAACCCCGTGAAGGGCCACTCTTGCTCCCAAGGAAGTCACTGGCAAATCTCACTCAGTGCAGGGTGGGTTGCATACATTTCAGAAAGCAGATTTTTTCAATTGTGAGAGTAAATAAACCTCGAGTCCTCCCCAGATCCTCTGTAAGAATAGTGCAGAGCACTGTATTCAAACCTCCCCCTCCCCACCCTCACTTTTGTTTGGCTATATATCCTTGAAGTTGTCTCCCATGATTTGACATTTGGGGTCTGCACTAGGTGAACAATGCAAGCTAAACACCTAGCCCCTTGGAATCAAAACATAACAGGACTCATGTGAATGCCTCTTGGTCCTTTTTAACCTCAGATCTCTCAAAAGTTATTAATACCATACATGTGGACCTTTCGTACCCTGTGGGATAACATCTGGGGGATATTCATCATGGCCACTGCAGATTTCATACCCCCCTCTTCCCACAAAATGAAATGGGTCACATCTGAACACCACGCCGCTTGATGTGGAATCATTAGCATGCACAGACTTCCAGTCCAATTACGTGACAGATGAAATCAAGATCCGTTGGTCTTATTGTTTGCATCTGGCACACCGCATATATATATATATATATATATATATATATATATATATATATATACACACACACACACACTTTTCTCCTCTCTGCTAATCCGCGCCCTCGTTTTCAGTCTGCACTAATGTTCACTTCATCTGGATGTCATTGAGCATTGTTCAGCATATGGAAATGTATCAAGCACGCCATAATAAAATTAGCCCTACACAACATCAATTATCCATAGCACCTTCAGAGAAAAAATAGTATTTCCTGCTTCTTCTTTATACACCCATTTTTCGGGAGAGTAGCCCATTGTTTTTCTTTCTGTAATAATTTGTGACTTGAAAGGGTTTGTTCTTTCAGCCAGCGCCGACCAAAGCCAAGGCAGATCAGAAAGTGGACTGTATGTATTTTAATTTCTCCAGTCCAGCCACTGCCTTCTTGCCAGTTGATTTTACTCAGAGGAACAATTATGCATTGTGTTGCCCATTAGGGTCAACAACACACGGTCAAAATAACCCCAGAACCTGGCATCAGGAATATTTTAGGTGCTGAAGTCAGCACAAAGGTGTGGGAGTCTGAAAAAGCTTGCTGTGAAAGGCTCTGAGCAATGTGCCAAAGTCTGAACAGATTTCTGTTTGATCCAAATCATAGACTACGTGAACCAGATCCTCAGACAGCGTAACCGGTCATGGCTCCAATGAAGTGAATGGAGCAATGCCAGCTGAGGATTTGCCCCAGTATATATGTAATTGTAACAATCTCAGACTCAAATGCCTGACATCAAAGGTACTATTATATAATAGATATAACTGTGGTAGAATTCCTTGCCAATCCTTAGATGCGTTCAGAACTTGCCTAGCTCTTGCAATTTCCCTTGACATTTGGCTATAGCCACTCAAAGACCATGGGAGGGGGAATGGTAGATAAGGTTAGACGGAGCTTGGGAAATGAAGAAGTTGCCTGGGCTCTTTAATGAAGTTATAGGTAACACGGTTCATGGTCTCAACCAAACACCTACCCAGGTTCCAGGGACCACTCTGGAGAACTGCATGTTAACCAGAAGAAAATGGCAAAGCTGCCTCTCCAGGAATGCTGAGCAGTGAGTTTTGCTGCAGACAAGTTCTCTGCAAGATTTGAAAGCTGAGGAATATTGTCCTCACAGTGAAAGGAGCTCCTTGCTGAGATGGTGACAAGGAGAGCTGACTTGTGAAAACACTGTCCAGGCTGTTCATTCAGCTCCGAAAGAGAATTGCAAGTCGACCAGGTTCACGTCCCATGAATATTCCAGCACGCCCACTACAGTCAATGGCAGTGCTTGGAGAGAGAGGATGGGCATGTGGCTAAGGCACTGGTGGGGGGCTCAAGATATACAGGTTTATTTCTGGAATCTGCCACAGACTCCCTGTGCTATCTCATGTAAGGCATTTAATTTCTTCTGGTCTTACCCCTCACTCTTGCTCCAGCCCCTTCATGCCACCTTAAGGGGCCCTACAACCACATAGCTATCCGGAACAGAACTCCACCAACCCAGACACTGTGGGAGACAGCCAAGAGATCCCCATGGCAAACCCCAGCATAGGGGGTGACATTGGGGACAGGGACCCAGAACACACATTGTGGAGACTCTGGGTGCTGCTGCGGCCCATAATGTAGCCCGGAGAGGCTGCTGTCACTTGGATGTGCCCCCAGGGCTGCCCCTTATCATGGATTTGTACAGTCCCTACTGCAATGAGGCTCTGATCTCAGTGGGGGCTGCCGAGCACTATCGTAACACAAACAATAATATTAAACGCTTCTGAATTCAATGCCTGATGCCGTTTGGACTCCAGCCTTCCTCCACATTGAGAACATGCTAAAGCGGCTACTGTGAAGCCCTTAGATTTGTTACAACGCTACGAGCTGTGACCACATGTCCGGGGTGTTTCTTTTTAAACAGATCTTTTACTTCACAGCAACATTCAACTCTGTATGACAAGCAGCCACCTTCAGCAAAATAATGCTCCGATATTTAGGCATAGCCAGTTCAGGGCTATGCCTGGGTGAATGAAACTTCCTGTTCCTCAGATTACTAACGGAAATCACATTTACACGGCTGGTTCAGTCTGTGACTGAGCTCCCTAAAGTCATTTACTGTAGTATTGAATTAGGGTAGATGAGGCAGTTTAATTCTTGTCGTATGTTCCCCACCGTGCTCTTTCAAATGAAGTGTCAGCATCTTAAAAGCAGAAAATCTCTACTCTGCGGCAGGATGGGAACATGTGGGCTACCCAGAGGAAGCATTAAGGTCTTGCTCCTCCATGAACTATCATTGTTCTGACACACACAGAGATTGCCATCTCGCCATGGGGCTTTCAAATAAAATGCACAGGAACACCTGGGTTTCCTGCAAGTGCGTTTACACCATGATTGATGTAACACACCCCAGAACAGAACGAAAGACGCTTGCAACTGATGGAGAGGAACTTTGCATCTGGTTGAAATCTATTTAAAGAGCTGGAAAGAAGGACTGAGGTAACTGTAGCCGCCCCACTGAATAAAGGTGGATCATGGAATGAAGGAGAGCACCAGGGGAAGAAGAGAAAAAGCTCTGTCAGGAGAAGGGGAGAATGTGGTCAGAGGAGTGAGAAAGGCAACGGAGTTCCCTTGGGATTCCCTTTTGCTCAGCAGCACAGCTGGCCTCTGGGATGATCCCAGAGACCACCAGAAAATGCAAAGGGGCCCTTCACTGATGCTGCCAGAGACAGATAGATTAAAAGACATGAACCACTGGTGGGTCATAGTCAGGAGGTGTGACCCACTCTGGGGGGGCAGGAGCTACACGGGACAGAGGGTGTGGTTCCAGTTCCAATCAAATCCCTGTGCAGGAGATGACACTGACAGAAGAAGGCTCTTTCTTGAGCAGCGCCTCCTGGAGGCCTAGACAAGCTCAAACAAGAGAAACTATAGCAAAGTGAGTCCTGTTTGGAACACTTTGGGATCCAGGAGTATCAGTGCAAGAGAGGCTGGCAGAAGCTTTCCCAGGTAGTGATAGGGTAGGGCGGGTAAGAAGAGAAGGTGGAAGTTAAACCACAAAAGCCACATCAGCGAACAGCAGAGCACTCCCTCGGTGAGGAGTTGGGATCAAGGAGGGTCTTGCTAACTGAACATATAAGATTCATCAGTTGAGAATGGTCCAGAGAGCAAGGAAATGGCTAGAGGGTGGTGAGATACTTTACATCGCTGGCTGGAGATGAGGGATGAGATACCTCTGTGCTGCTCCCAGGGAAGCCAGCATGTGAATCTCAAGGAACAGAATGGGACCAAAAATACCCAGCCAGGCCAGATAACTACAGAGCCCAGAGTACATCCAATCCCAGGTGAGGTCAGCAGCATCCGCCGAGGTAAATACTTGGCCGTACAATAGTGGTTTAATAGATTCCAAGGCCAGAAGGGACCATTGTGATCATCCAGTCTGAACCCCTGTGTAACCCAGGCCAGAGAACATCCCCACAATCATTCCTAGAGCAGAGCTTTAAGAAGAACATCCAATCTTGAT
This sequence comes from Dermochelys coriacea, assembly GCF_009764565.3. Lineage (NCBI taxonomy): Eukaryota > Metazoa > Chordata > Testudines > Dermochelyidae > Dermochelys > Dermochelys coriacea. The sequence continues at coordinate 4,472,537 of NC_050077.1, read as the reverse complement.
TGAAAAATTGTCAGTGATAGAGAATTCACCACAACCCTTGGTAAATTGTTCCAATGGTTAGTTACCCTCACTGTTAAACATTTACATCTTATTTCCACTTTGAATTTGTCTAGCTTCAGTTCCAGCCATTGGACCTTGTTATACCTTTCTATGCTAGACTGAAGAGCCCATTATTAAATATGTTTCCAATGTAGGTAGTAATAGCCTGTAATCAAGTCACCACTTAACCTTCTCTTTGTTAAGCTAAATAGATTGATCTTGAGTCTACCACTGTAAGGCAGGTTTTGTAATCTGTTAGTCATTCTCGTGGCTCTTCTCTAAACCCTTTCCAATTTTTCAACATCCTTCTTGAATTGTTAGTACCAGAACTGAACACAGTATTCCAGCAGCAGTCACACCACTGCCAAATACAGAAGTAAAATAACCTCTCTACTGCTGGAAAATGGATGCCTAGTGTAACATCATTCATTATGGCTTTAGAGCACTCTGTGTTTCCAAGGGAAGAGATGCTTTTGTATGGTGCATGCGAAGTATTTTTTGGGTGGGTACAACAGTATAGAAAAGGGTCACATTTCAGAGACTGACACCAAAGAGAAGCAGGAATTTGGTTGTTTTGGTTTGGGTTTTTTGTGATCCATCTGTCCTTAATTTGTTAGGGGTTTTCACTCTAAATTCTTAGAATTCTAAGGCAAATGCTTTGCAGTCCTTGATTCAGATCCCCTTGTTCAGCTTCCAAATTTTATTTGACTGGCTCAAGGGCACACATGTAACAAGAGGAGAATTACAGGTCCCCCAAAAAACAGGAATCCTGCAAATTAACAACAAATAACTGGCATCTGGGCAGCTTCACAGGCAGTAACTGTAACAGAGGCCAAGCTGGTGCCTATGGAATTTAATGAAAAGACTTCCATTAACTTCAACCAGAGACATCAGGAAAACACGCGTCTATTCCCAACTCTGCCACTGATTCATTGTGTTACCATGGGCAAGTTGCTTCACCATCTGTAAAATGAAGATGTGAAAGTAAGAGATGGCAAGGAGGCTTAATTCAGTGTTTGTAAAGTGCTTTGAGAGCCTCTGGAGGAAGGAGTTATACAGAGTATCACTATTACTTCCCCATTTTTATATAAAGGCTTTTATGTGCTTAGCACGAATTTTGCTATTGCAAGACAGTCGCTTTCTGGATGAGAGCAAAAACAAATGTGACAGCATTTTTGTTTCCCAGTTTTATATTAACAGCATCTCTCCTCTTGCTTAACATGAGCAGGAAATGACATCCATTACAGTCACTGTTTACTGTTAATTAACTGCTAATTTTACAAACATTTTTATAGGTCACAGCCATTAAATCTTTCATGCCGGCTGGAGTTCTGCCTTCGTATCTCTTGCTGGGAAGGGTTTGTTATGGGGACTCAGCACTAGATTTAGAAATCCCCCTGTGGAGCAGTTTCCAGCCCCTTTGGCAGCAAGTAAAACCTTAACACCAGTCCACACGAGATCAAACAGATGACGTAGTTCTAGCGGTCAAGCAAAGAGGCTGCTTTGGAAACACGTGGATTTTTTTATTATCAAGAGTCTTGTTGAAGGCATCGATTGGAACATATAGAGAAATACAATAATGATTGTCATATGCATATCCAAAAGCATGGAGTCCAGCAGTTCCCATGTATCTCTTCTCTTGTGTATCTCCACAGGATAAGGAGCTGAAGTAAGACAGTCTTGAGGGGAACTATCAGGGCTAAGGGTCTAAGAGGAAGAAAATTCATGCCGGAGTCTCCCATTCCTTGTAGGAACTCATGAAAGTTATTCCAATTGAGATCCTATTTCTTCCCCTTACCCTGATTATTCACAGTCTACTTCTCTGACTGGACATGTAATTGCTTTATCCACTGGTCATGGGGTAGACTTTTACTAAAGGAAGGTTGTGATAAGCTGTTGTGATCACCTGGGACACCTGGCCACTGTTCTGTTTAATTCCTCCTCTACGTTGCTTTAAGTCAAGCTTCAGAAGCAAATTTCAACTTGGTATAAGCACAATTCCTGCTAAGGTGCTTCGCATTCAGCCTGGTTGGGAGACTAGTTCCAGCACACTTGCCTCCTTGACAGGGTGAAAACAAGGTTTGGATCTGTAATGTGGACAAGACCTAAGCATGCTTTATCTGCTCTCTGAGTAGGGCCTAGCCTGCTGGGGAGACCTTGGCTAGATCCTGGCTTTTGCCTCTTACGTTTTTGTATGTGGAAAGTAAAATGAGGACTCTCTCTCAGTACCCCATCTCACAGGCTGGAGAAAGCTCAAATCCTTTTTCCCGTATGGTGAAATTCATCCCTGTGCACAGGAGGACGTGAGCCCAATTTAAACTCAGTTTTGAGGGCTTAAGTGACCCCTAGGCTTTGCAGTAGCCTTCTGCAATGGGATGAATCTCAGCCACAGAGCTTGAGTCCAAACCACTCTTTTGACAATTATTTTGATTATACACCGTACCGGCCCTTGATGGAGACATAAAATGAATATTTCAGATATTTTTGGTGACTCATTCACATGAGCAGTCTTAACAGAAGTCATGATCAGCCTCTCCCTTCAGCATGTATCTATGAATTATAGCTTTTTATTATTGTCTCCTACATTAATCTACATCTGCCAAAAAATGTTAATAGAAAAAACTTTTTAGTCCCTCCTGGGAAGTCCATGTACAAACATATGCCACAAAAACAAGAAACATTCGATTTTATCTCCAGCCAATCTTATAAACACCTCACTCCATGGCAATGGAATGTTTTAAAATGATCACTGCACAACTGTGTAGCAAAAGGTCTTTCCCATGAAGCATAAGCTGTGGATTAAATGCTCCATTAAACTGGGGCCCCAAGAGACCCCAAATTTCTGAACTTATAACATTCTCACACAGTCTGATCCAAAACCTTTCTATTGACTTCAATGAGCTTTGGATCAGGCCTACAACTGGTGCTCGGTGGCAGTTTCACACAGGCCAGTGGTGAATGTGCTTTGGAGACTCAGTTTACCCTTTTACTCTGCTGGAGGTTGTTTGTCCCTGTAGGTTAGGGTTGAAGAACATTGGTGGGGGGTGGCATAAGGGAGAAGCTTGCATTGTGCTGCCAGCACTTTACCTATGGTATGAATAAAATCAGGTCTTCAGGGCTATCCAAATAAATCAGTGAAATATTAAATAAACGTAGCCCTTTCCCCAGTATTAAATTTGCTTTTAAGGAAAAAAGGACTCCTGGAAAACTAGCTTATGCAAATAGCTTTATCCCACAAGAATAATAACTATGGGGTCCATTTGCCAAACAAGACAGGCTTGCAAATGCATGTGTCCATCTCCTGTGACAGTGTGCACAAATGCAGGGGATTGTGCACACAGATAGCAGCCCTGGTCAGATTCCAGATTGGCACAAATAATTGCAGTAACTCTGTACATCAATAAGCGTATGTCTTCGCTGAAATCAGACATGGAGACATATCCAGGCTTGGTTTGATCTACACATGTGAACTACACGTCATCTTGATCGATAGATGTGATTGCAGCACGTGTCCATGGGTTGCAATCACACCTCCTGACTGCAGTGTAGATACACCTTAAGGCTTGGACTTGTTAAACTAAAATCTTGTTTTTTCAAGCTGGCTCCCAGTTCCTGCAAATGTGGATCAGCGTTCTGAAGGCTCTCCGAGGCAGGGCCCGTGTTTTCTTCTATGCCTTGTACAAGTCTAAGTAAGCTGTCTGCATCTCTCAATCAGTGCTAGTGACCAAATCTGAGCAATGTGGGTAGTAAGGGCAGGGGAATGTGGAAAAAAATTGGAAGGAATGGCAGGAACTAGAGTTTCAAATGGAGCAGCGGATCCCATTCCATGGAATAATGTGGAGTAGAACTCTGCATATGTAACCCATGGGAAGGACTGAACCTAGAAGCCTTCTTCACTCCGGAGCTATATGGGGTTAGTTAGCAATATACCATTAGCTTCGGGCTCTGGAGTTACAGCACCTGCCAACTTCACTGAGAGAGCCCTTCGTTTAGCTGCTGCTGCTCCTGATTCTAGTTAAGGGGTAAACCGGCTCTGCCACTAACACGTAGCACCCTGGAGAGGAAGGATGATCTAGTGGCTAGGGCACTGGACTGGAACTGAGGTCTTGGTTCCGCTCCCAGGTCTGCCACAGGTTCCCTGCCTGACTTTGAGCAAGTCACTTACTTTCCAGGCTCAATGTCTTATCTGTAAAATAGGGATAACAACCTTTCCTTTCTCCCACCCTTTGCCTGTCTGGTCTCTTTAGACTGTAAACTCTTTAGGGCAGGAGCTATCCCTTAATGTGTGTCTGTACAGCACCCCGCACAACAGAGCTTTGATCTCAGCTGGGGCCTCTGGATAGTTCTGTAATACAATTAAATAATAGTTATCAACATGGTACATGCTGTGGCCATTCAGAACTTAGCAGCAGCAGCAGCAGGGGTTGCTGTCAGTTCCAAAAACACTCAAGCTAAAGGACAATCTCCATTCACTGTTGAAAATATAGGGCATATGACACACAGTTGAGCCATTCAGATTCTACACTGAGTGCAGCAGTGGTGCACATATATACTAGCCAGCTCCTTAGAAGATTATTATATTTTTGTTTTGATATGTCTGTACATTTGGGTAGCATCCTGAACCTTCCCCATTCAGAAAAGCCAGAGCAGAAGGCATTCTCCTGTCTCAGGGCTCATACAATCCTCCTGGCAATACATCAGGAATAGGACTTAGCAGGTGCTCCTGGGAGCAGCTAGCCTTTGGTTCAGAAGCTGCATGATGAACAAACCAAGCCATGTGAATTTCGCCCAGTTTGGAGTTTCGTGGTTCAACGACATGAATGACTGTGCACTGGATTTTTACCCACTAAACTTATTTTCAGTCAAAATTTAATCTAGATTCCTAGAGGCGAAGAGCTAGAGCAGGGCTCTTTAACCATATTCGTAGTCCAAACTACACTGGGAGAGAGACTGTCTTGTGGATTCAGAGTAGCAGCCGTGTTAGTCTGTATCCGCAAAAAGAACAGGAGTACTTGTGGATGCCACTCTTTGCGTTCATGACCACAGGGAGCCGAGGTGGATCTATTTAGGGCCATGTGCACCAAACCTTCCCTTCCCAGAACAACCCTCTGCAACAGCCGCGATGGCTTACGTCACAAAGTAACATCAGGGAAGTATTTAATGTGGTTTTAGTTTCTTTGAATGCAATTTAGCAGCTGGGAAGAAGGACAACACCTCCACATGATCAGCAAGCTCTTCATAGACCACTAGCAAGTGATCTGCTGACTACCAGTGCTTAAGAGACAATTATCAAGGAGGCAGTGAGCTACAGCATAAAAGCATTGGGGTATTGAGCTGCCCCCATCAGTGTTCCTGTGCACCCTTTCAACTGTGTTACACATTTCAAAACAATCCTTATTTTTGATCAAAAGACCAACTGAAAAAAAAACGCAAAACCCAAACACTGTAGCCAAAAGATTTTGCTTCCTCTGTGAATGGCAGTCTCATTCAGAGCAGATGAGAGCTAGTTTACATAGTCAAGTTTGCCTGCAAAGACTTGTTTGGAATTATAGCTCTTCAGAGGAACTGGAGCTCCCACAATATGGATCCTTTGTTAAGGTTTTAAGAATGCATCTCCAGCATCTGGTGTCAAAGAATTATTGGGCAATATTCTCCGTGCTTTATGTCCCGGACTAGGGGTTGCACACTACAACCATCGGTCTATTAGAGGATATTTCACTCTGACATTTATTAGCGTTTATGGGACATCTCTTGTTCATTCTTTTAAAAACACAATAAAATGTGTAAAAGGACGCGGCTCAGGGCATGAGTCTTGGGTTTGTTTGTTTGTTTGTTTGTAATTAATAGAAACAATTTGCCCTTCTTTGGACCTGGAGTGATTTACTTTGAATCTCCGCAATGGGGTATTTATGCTGATGTCTTAGTTAAACTAGGTAATCCTAGGATTCTGCCTAGATTTTACTGTGCCTTCTATGAAACCTGACCCATATGAAGTGGCAGAGGTAGAAAGATAAGGTGGGTGAGGTAATATCCTGGAACCGACACAGCTACAACTGCACTGTGTAGGTCAGGGTAAGGCAGAGATGGGGAGTAACAGGGTCAACATATTCCAAAGGGAGTAGGGAAATAAAGATGCAGGACTATTCACAAGACAACTTGTCCAGTCAGAGAAACGAGAGATGGGAAACCCCTGGTAGGTCCCATCTAGTCTAATGCAGGATCAACCCCTTCAATTTATGACCTGGCATTTTACTCAGGCTAGTTTCAAATATCTCAAGCACTGGGGCTACCTTGTCCACCTGGCTCTTAGGAAACATACCCAGTAACCATTGTAACTTTTCTTCTTTATACCATCCTATGACTCCTGGTTATGCCCCCTTACCGCTCTAAATAATTTCTCTACCCTATACCTTTCAGATCGGTATCACAGCCCACCCATAACCAACTGATGCAGATTTAGTCCTTGCAATGTTTCCTTAGAAGACAATCTCTCCTGCCTCTCTTGTTCCTTTTGCTCAGCTCTCAGCAGGCTTGGAAACAAGAGAAGTCAGAAAGGCAGCACAGAAGCCCGTGAGAAACAAAGACTATCATCCAGCTTCCACTGATATCTGTCTTCCTTAGGGAATTTTGCCCCCCCCCCCCCAAGAGAGATACTAGGCAATATTTGCAAGCTTCCCAGCCCAACACCAAACTACTTGCCTTCTCTGCACAGTCCCTGTGCCTTTCAGCTCCCATTACGACTGCTACTGCTTTGGCTGTATAAGCCCTTAGATTACTAAGAAACACACCAGCTCCAGCATTTGGGCAGGCCTCTCCCAAACCACTAGAGAGAGAGAGATTTCTTCTTTAACTCAGGTTTGCTCGCTCCTGAGCGCCACAGACTGAAAACGCTGCCAGTAGCCACCTTAGTCCAAGTCTGTGAAATGGCCACAGAGTCTCTGCCCTTGTCTCACTCAAAGCCACTACCTCTGGCTTCTGCTCATGTGAATGTCTTTGTGCACTAGGCCTTCTATTGCATCACCTGCCCCTGTGCGTACATAGGGGCCTGAGGATCAGTGTCTATGATACCTCCCACCGAATGGTTTGCATTTTAAAAATCCTCATTAAATAGCTAAGAAAAGACACTAGGTTCCTGTAAAACCAGCCCCTCCCCCTTTTAAACTGAGCAGTTCCCTCTCCTTAGCCTCACCTGTGGGCACCTCATCCTCCAGCACCCAGTCTGGCTGATGGCTAACTAGCCACAAAGTTAACACAATCAGGAGTCAATTCCCGTGTTAAAGCAAATCAACCCACTGCCCCCACCCCAACCACTTGAAAGCTCTTTGCTGCTAGATAGCTGTAAAGGTGAATGTCACACAGGGACCCAGGTGTCTGTGCTTTCCTATAATCTGCCCTTACTTCACGGTAACCATGCTTACCTATCCAACTGGTGGGTAGTGCGTATCCATCCTTTAATATCCATCAACTCCTTTGAAAATGTAAAGCTCTATGCGTTCAGAGCACAGACCTGGCAGCCAGGACACCTGGGTTCTATTGCCAGCCCTGAGGCTGATGCACTGTGGGACACTGAGCAAATGATTTCACTGGTCTGTCCCTCAGTTTCCCCAGCTTGTAAAATGGCAATAATGATACCGACTGAGCTCAGCAGGGGGGCCAAGCAGGATGCTTTCACATTTACAAAGTGCTTTGAGATCTCGTGGTAAAAGTCTCCATCACAGAGCGCAGTCCTTCTCCGATTAAATAATACATGTGAAATGCTGGATGGTGGTGGCAGCTGCTGTGCTCAGTGGAACATCTCTACAACCCCCTTCCATACAGTAAATAGCATCCAGTCCATATATCACCGGGTCCTTGCACAGGATTGCCTATCACTCATTAGCCGGCATAAGCTGTTCCCTAGAGAGATCCCAGCTTGCTTAAAGGACAGAACCTGTATCCTCCACCCACTGCTCCCAGCCCCTCAAAGGAATTCATCAGAATCAACAAAAGTTCAGCACCTAAATACCTTTGAGGATCTAGGCTGATGTTCCTAAGTGCCTGGGTCACTTCTGAAAATAGGATTTAGGCTCTCAATTCATTTACATCCTTGAAAATCTTTACCCCTTTACAAATAAATATTCAAGCTCCTGGTATCACAGACTCTGCAGCACAGCTGAGGTTCTCAGTGAAAGACTTTGATGTGGACCAGCTGGAAGGTGGGAAAATTACAATTGGAATTCAGATCGGCTGCAGATCCCTGTTTTCCAGTCCTACCTAGTCTTAATATAGCAGCTGAGGGCTCTTCTAATCCAGCCTGCCCCCGAGCAACAATCATTTTCCCATCTACCAGATACCAAGCACATCCACTGAAGTGTAAATCAAAAGCAAATATGGGGCTCATCGTCAAAGGAGTACACATTGGGGCAGGAAAGGCAGGAAGTACAGGCACCTGGCTCTCACAAAGTGTGACCTTGCTGGCCATCTTTCCCAGCATCAAAGACACTTGCATTGGCATTGCCATGCTGAAGCTGGGGACAAGATCGTTCACATCCGTCTGAGCTCAGACACTGGGGATGGATCGAGTCATAGAAATGACAGAGAGAAAAGGCCAGTTGGTCCATTCCCCGACCTGAGCAGGAATCTCCTGACTCTTTTCCAATGTTTTGTCCGAGCTAGTTTTAAAAGAGATGGCAAAGTCTAGAGGACTGAGTGGAGCCAGCAATTCCTGCATCTACCACTGTCTCGTTGTTTGGCCTACGACAGGTCACCTCCCTGCTCTGTGCCTCAGTTTCCCCATCTGTGAAATAGGGATGAGATTTACCCATCTCGCAGGAGTGTTAGTCAGTGTTTGCGTAGTGCTTTGGAAGTGCAAAGTGCTAAGCAGTATTCAGTTCTAAATGTCTCAAGTGATGGTGCTAGTTTTCTAGATTGAGACCCAGTGTAAAATGACTATGCTGTCAGAGAGACTGACGGAGAAATGTGCCTTTCCTCTCACATGATGGCAATTCTTGAAGGTCTTATTTCTTTACATAGGGATAATCTGAAAGTCTCATCCAACTTTTAGGGCAAAATCAAAATTCTCTCCAATTTTCCTGTGCCATGAAATAATATGAGAGGCAGAGAAGCACATGTGCACATACCCACACAAACAAGCAGACACACACTGACTCAAACAAGCACATGCACAGAGCCGGGCACCTAAATCATGCCTTGAGGCTTCAGAACAATTCATGGCCAAATCACAGTTTGCAGGGTGATAAAGCCTGATGCAAACTTAGCCTCTACAGCTCCTGGCAGCAGTGCTGACCGATGCCGGATGGTACGGATAAAGTACCCATTGGGTTCAGCAGGGACCAGCACGCTAATTAGTGATCAGCACGGTCAGACGTGCCGCCTGAGCCACTCGCCTGACTGGCAGATCCTGCTCAGGATGCTGGTCTGTGTCTGGGCAGTGGCAGAAGCAGTGCGAATACATGGCCAAGCGGCCCGATACACCACAGTGATCATCCTCGGTGCTGACCTCCCAACCCATCGAGAGCCACGTGCGGAACAAAGATCCAGTGCAAGGGAAACGAGAAAATGATGATTGCTGGATTTAGTGTGCGGGTGCCAGGTGCCGTTGGTGGTGTGTGATGTGCAGGAGATCAGACTTGTGCCGAGCCAGCCACTTCTGACCTTGAACTCTCTGACTCTATTAGCACCGGATGCCTATAGCAATGTGGGGGGAAGACTTTTTCGAATACCCCATAGATTATATTTTTACATTAATAAAAGCCAGCCTTAGTTTGGGCCCCGCAGGGCAAGTCTGCGTGGGAACTGCCTCCCCCATGTAGAGTCACAAGTGCCTGGAACTTTACCCAATGCTGCAAATTGACTCTGTGCTGCCCCTTTGGGAGTCATTTTCACCTTCACACCTTCAGATGTCAGCAATCTCTGCTGGAAGACTGAGACCAGGCCGGAGTAGAAGCATAGTGCAGTGGACAGGAGACAGAGCATTGCTGGAAGGAATATACAGGAGAGTCCTTAGTGAAGCTACTGACCACAGACAGGTCCTGTGGTTCCCTCTCACTTGCTCACTCCCTGACGGACATGCCCCTGTTGTCCCTACATAGGTCGTGGAGGGGCCTGCTGACCATATCACAGGACACAGGGCAGAAATGGGTTTAAAAAGGACAATGGACAGTTCTGTGCCTCTGATAAGGAGGCCCCAAAAGGGAATTCAGGTCTGGCTTAGGAGCCTAGAACTATGGAAGCTGATCTGAACAACCTGGCTCTCTTGGGCCTGCCGAGCTAGATTGGAAATCTCTCAGAAACAGCTTTTCCCTGAGATTCTTGGATATTTTTTTGCTTTTGGACAGACCAGATATACCTTGATCTGGGCCTAGAGAGAAACCAGATCCCATCTAGTTAGCAGGGAGGAATAATACCTAAGAAATCAAACGTTGTCAAACCTTCTTCAATCTTCAGAAAGGCTCAGTTCAAATTTTGGGCCACAGCCTGGGGCTCTTGTTTTCTCTGAGCTGTTTCACCTGCCCCTAGTCTGATTCCTCGTGTTTACCTCCTTTTTCCGTCTGTCTGGATTTCTTGAGACTTAAGAGTTAGCACCCACCTGAATAGGCGGAGACACGTGTTCGGGCTGCTACTATTTCTCAGTGGACACGCCAGCCATTGACACAACTGCAACAATATCACTTCCCTGGTGTTTTTGGAACAGCTCCACCACAAACAAAAGGATTTCGATTTGTAAAAGCAGATACGAGGTCTCACATACACACACACAAACACACATACACGCACACCCCTTCCCTGTGTGCTTCCAAATAAACTCAGCACAAACAGTCTGGGAAAGAACAAATTCCGCAAAAAACCATAGCTGCGCTCTGTCCCACTGCCAGGATTATTAAAGCCCACAAACAGGATGGGGAATCAGGAGAGCTATTACACCCAGCTCAGCCACAGCCTGATCGTGTGACCTGTGGGCAAATCCCTTCCCTTCTCTGCTTCCATTTCCTCGCGTGTACAATGGAGGATAATGATATTTACTCACCTCCTCGGGATTAATTAGTTGGGGCCTGATCCTGTGAGGTCAGTCCCATTTTCAAAAAGGCACTTAGGCTACTAAGTTTTGAAAATGGGACTTAGCCATCTAAGTCACTACGGCCTTGCACAGCTGAGCAGAGCAACACCTACATACCTTTAAAACCCGGGGCCTCAGTTCTTTCAACACGCATGGGGTCTAAAGATGAGTTATTTACTCAACCCTTCTGCAAGAAAAACTCCCACTCTCTTTAATGAGAGTTAAGACTGAGTGAGGACCAGAGCTGGGCCACTAACCTTAAGAGGAACTGACATACCCCGTGAGCGATGCTCCACACCTCACTGGAGGAGTCTCAGTGCGTGTGGAAAACTTTGGAATCCTCCAGTGGAAGGTGTGGTGGAATCCCAGCGTCTTAGTTCATGTAGCGTCTTCTAGATCATGAAAGGTGAGTTAGAGAAGCAGCCAGCTGGGTGGATGCTTCAATCTGATGAACCATGTAATCAATCTGAACCACTTGGATCACAAGTCTATGGATTTTACTTGAGAAGTTTTATTGCAACCGGCCCCTGATGTCATTACCAGCACTCATTTTATTATTAAGTGACTGAGCTGCATTCGTAAAACAGACCAAGTTGCCCTAGTCTAGAACGCATCCTGTTTATGCTGGTTTGTGCAAGGAGCAGGCATGCCCGAGTGTTCCCATCTATTCACTCTATGTAGGATGGACAGGAAGAAAGAACAATCTTCAAAATTACATTTTAATAGCCGCCCGTTAAAGGGGGATCTTTTTAATTAAGTACAATCTAAACTATGCAGTAATGTCAGGAGGGATGATAAAAAACATTCCACTTGGACTAGTGCACAAAGAAGGGTGTATTTCATGAGTTTCATTACCAGAGGGCTGTCTTATTGCAGGAGTTATGGCCTCATGATCTATAATGGCCCTACACACACACACACACACACACACACACACACACACAAGACTGCATCAGAAATATTTCTTATGTTCAAGATACATTAACAGGAAAAGAGTGGGTCACTGGATTTCTCTCGCGCAGCCTGAGAGCTTTGAGATGCGGAGTCCACTGCAACAGCAACTGAGATTAGCTGCTGTCAATGGCATGGTAGTATCTGATTGAGTCAGCTCCTCCTGGTTGAAATAACACAGGTGTCCACTGCGTGTCGTGCCTCTTTCCTTTCAAAAATAACTTCCAAGCGTGAAAAGAAGATGTTGGATTGAGGGTGGGGACCAAAACGGGGCCTGTGGGGTTCACTAATGCTGCCCCGGTTCTTCCCACATCTCTAAATCAGAAGCACTGCTCATGGCAATGACACATCCTGACATGCCATTTTTCATCTTGAGCCAAAAGTCTAGTTCATCCATAAGTTGTGGGCTTGATGTAAGAATCACCAGGTGAAATTCTCTACCCCATGATATGCAGGAGGTCAGACTAACTGATTTTAATGGTCCCTTATGGCCAGACAATCTATGATCTGTGATTAGGTCCTTCTAAAAGGTTCTTACCAGAATAAAAACCAAACTGAAAACAATAATCTTGGCATCTTGATGCATTGGCTTTTCTTCCATCTGCAGACACAGCAGCTGCTTTTGAGGAACTTAAAACAAGTGCTACCAGTGAGGATGCTAATATGGTTTCAAGATAATTATGTTCCAGGGAGCATGTTAGACAGGACTAATGGAATGGCAATAACATAAGAACAAAATCTTTGTCCCCTCCTCTATTTTGTTTGGTAAGTGCCTTTCCGTAGGCCACTGCAGGGACACTGTTGTGGCATGGTGCAATAGCCGGAACACCTCTGATGAAGATCTCACATTGGTTTTTGTGCCATATGCATATGGGATACACTTCCAAACATCTGCATATGCTGTAAGAACCCACCCGCTCCCACCTTCTGATCCAGTGTCCTGAATCAATCAGAGATGAACTATTTAGATCTTGAAAAGAATGCCTGTTATATTTTAAGATAGCAGAGAAGTGGGCATCTGATGCTACCAAGCGCATCCCATTGGTGGTGGACGGAAGTGTGTCCAAATGCAGACAGCTTAGAATAATGAATAAGGAGCTGTGGGCCTAATGTTGGTAACCCTTTCACGTAGAAACAAACTTACTATGGAAACAAACACCAACAGCCATATTGGTCTGCAGTAGATTCAAGTAAAAGATCAACTTCTGTAAAGAATTTGACAGGCATTGGTCAAACACATAGAGAAGTCCGTGTCCTGAAAAGTCCCTTGCTCAAGGCCAGATCAGTAATGAAAATCGGATTCTGGAATGTGAAAACAATGTACAAAGCTACTAAAACTGCTCAAGTAATGACAGAAATGGACAGACACCATCTTGATGTCCTTGGAATTAGTGAGTGTAGATGGACAGTTTCACTTCAACTATACTTCAGAGAAACAAATAAGACCATCATGTACGCCAGGAATGTGGATGATAGACATGAAACTGGTATCTCAATTCTAATATCAAATCAAGTTGAGCAGTCACAGACTGCGTGAGAATCAGTCACTGAAAGAATTATTAGAGCTTGCTTTCAGACTAGAGACTTCAAACTAACAGTCAGACCATGCTATGCACCAACCAATGAAGAGCCAGATGAGGAAAAAGATGCTTTTTATGATTTGTTACAGGACGTGTTAACCCACGTCCCAACACATGATATTATGGTGACTATGCGTGATTGTAACACAGAGGTTGTAAGTACCAATGATGGGTTGGATAAAGTTATGGACAAGCACGGTAGGGGTTTGGACATGAACCAAAAGAGTGAACAATTACTAGCAATTGGCAGTATGAACAACCTAGTGATTGGCAGACCAATATTTCCTCATAAAGAAATTCATGGAACTCCTCACTTGGTACTACAAAGAACCAGATAGATCACCTCTGCATTTCATGAATGTTCATTGGCAGAAGTACAGGGAAGCAGATGTGGGCAGTCATCGTATCCTTTGTATCACTAACTTGATGATCAAGTTGAAGAGGATGAACAAGTTAAAAGAAGACAGCACATCGATAGCGCACAATTAAAAGACACAAACACAAAAAGTGCTTTTTGGCTTGAACTGAAGAACAGGTTCAGAATTCTAATGAAATTAACTGAAGAAAACCAAGACATTGATACTCTTTGGGAAAACATTGAAGGGTGTTATTTAGAAAGTGCAAAGACAGCTCTAATAACAAAAAATCCAAAAGTAAAGACTGGATTAGTGATGCTACTTGGGCAGCAGTGGAAAAGAGAAGAAGTGTAAAGCAAAATCTCATGAATGCTAAGACATGTGAAGAAAGAAGCAAGTGGCAAAAAGAATACAGAGCTCTAGACAGTGAGGGGGAAAGGAGAGCTAGAAGAGATAAAAGGGCATATATTGCTAGCATATGTCAAGAGACTGAAGATGCTAGCCAAAGGAGGTGACCTTCCAGTCTTGTATAAGACAAACAAACAGCCAACAGGAAACTTTAGCAGTGCTAGAGTCCCTATTAAAGATGCAAATTGAAAGATTCTTAGTAGAGGAGAACAACAAAGGAAAAGATAGAGAGAACATTTTCAGGCTGTTTTAAATACGCCAAGCCCAAATGAACTACTAGAAATGCCAAACGTACAGTCAGGGAAGGTGGTGACACCAGTCAATGGTTTGCAGTGGTCATTGACTATGTCCTGAGGAAAGTAACTTCAGAAGGCAACTGCGGAATTTTATGGATAAATGATAAAGCACAATTGGATAACCTTGGTTTTGCCAGTGACATTGTCCTGCTTACTTCAACACAATGCTTAATGGAAGGAAAGACCCACCATTTGGCAGATACAAAAAAACAAGTTGGTTTGTTCATCAACAAGGGGAAGAGAAAATATATGGCTATCAATGTTCCAAAAGTAATCCTTAGCATGGACAAAGAAACACTAGAAGAAGTAAAAAGAAAAGCAGTACTTGTGGCACGAGAGGTGCAATGATGGTGACGCCATGCTAGAGTCAACCAATGAATATCAAAAGCATCAGACAACTTTCATAAACTTGAAACTTGTCCTCCTTTATGTAGAAGAGTGGTAGAAATCTACAACACAAATGGATAAGGAGATCAACTCATTCCAAAGTAAATGCCTGCAGAAGATCTTCAGAATCCAGTGGAAAGAGTTTCTGGTAACATCCGAAATGCTAGGTAAAGCAAACCAAACTAAAGCATCAAATATGTTAAGAAGATGCTGAAGGTTATATTTAGGACATGCTTTAAGAGAGCCACCAACACAGCTTCCACAGCGAATGATCATATGAACCCCACCTGGAAAGAGAAAAAGAGGGCAACCGAGAGAAATGTTACACAGTACACAGAGAAAGAAGCCAAATCCATCAACAGGCCACTCAGAAGCCTGAAGAGACTAGCACAAAACCAAAATAAATGGCAGAAACTGGTGGACACCTTATGCACCTGGGGATGCCGAGGAGAAAGAAGAGAAGAAATACTTCAGTTAAAAAGAAAAGGAGTACTTGTGGCACCTTAGAGACTAAAAATTTATTTGAGCATAAGCTTTAATTTGTTAGTCTCTAAGGTGCCACAAGTACTCCTTTTCTTTTTTGCGAATACAGACTAACATGGCTGCTACTCTGAAACCTGTTATTATACTTCAGTTAGTTGCCAGATAAGTAACAGTGTTGCTGGTGAGCCCAACTATGACAATAAAACACCAAAGTCACCTAATTCCCATTGATTTCAATGGGAATTAGGCACCTAAAAACCTTTAAAGATCCAGGCCCAACACTACTTCAATATGGCAAAGAGAAAATTATATATCTAGCTATATCAATATCAATATAGATACCTATGTCTGATACATCAAAGATGCAAACTTTTTAAAAAAGAAATGTCTTTATAATGTAGTAGAATTGTCAAGCCACAGATATATCCATGCATCCGATGAAGTGAACTGTAGCTCACGAAAGCTTACGCTCAAATAAATTTGTTAGTCTCTAAGGTGCCACAAGTACTCCTGTTCTATTTGCGGATACAGACTAACACGGCTGCTACTCTGAAAGATATATGCAGGTTCTCTTGTTGTCAGTTCTCCTTTCCTCCTTGAATACACTGTATCCATTTATTCAGTCCTGGTATCTTTCCAATCCCTATTTTACATTCCATTCTAACAATGGTGTCATATAAACAAAAAATTTGCAGAACCCTCCACTAAGCTGCTTCAATAAGTGGCCTGCTTAATTTTTTAAGACAAGCAGATTGTGACTCAATGCACTGAACATCTTGACTAGGGGGTGGTCTGAACTGTAGCCTGCAAGCTGAGACATCTAGGGTAAGATCAGGGAAACCTGGAGAACATGAAGGCTTCGAGAGATTTCTGGCAGGTTGCCTGCAGCTTTTCTACTCCTGAAATTAAAGGCTAGCGCCATACTAACTCCTCTGTCTAAATTAAAACGAGCTATATTTACTGCTCATTTTAATTGAATTATATTAAATCTAAACTAGATGATAAGCAGAGCCAGCCCTTGTAGTTCGTGGTCTAATAGGTTTTGCATTCAGACAAATATATACCAGCATGTCATCATGTTCAAAGCAAAGGATTTGTTTCTGGGCTATTTTCATCCTGCATTGACAAATTTGACCTGGAAATTTGAAGTCCGATGGTTTTGCTAACAGCTTGATTGTGCTTTAAGAAAGAGCAGCAACTGTGTAAATGTTAATGTTTGCAAGTCCAATGGAAAAAAGCCATTTTTTCCTCTTTCCACTCAAGGGGATCCAGCAGTGGATAAGATTGAAAGTTCTTAATTTAAGGATGTGCTGTATTCTGGTTTGTTAAATACCAGCCTGAGACTATACTATTTGCTGTTGCTCAAAGTGATTCTAGTACAATCGTCTGAGTCCGAGACAGAAAGTGATGTGTATTTAATGAGTGTGAACATCTAGGATGTGATCCAAGGAATAATGGGATGAAGCTGATGAAGAAAAATTTAGGCTGAAGAGAGGGGAAGGGAAAACTCTCCTAAAAGTGAGATCAACTGTAGAATAATCTCTCAGTGGGAGGAGTCAGAGCTCCATTGCTTGGCTGGGAAAAGCACTGGTGAATTCATTACAGGGAATAAGCCTACATCAGTGTGAAGTCAATGGGAGCAGGAAACGGACAAGGAATGTCCCTTCTGGTCTGTCTGGGAAGTACACGGTGGGCACTAGTTTTTTCCACCAAATGCATCCGATGAAGTGAGCTGTAGCTCAGGAAAGCTTATGCTCTAATAAATTTGTTAGTCTCTAAGGTGCCACAAGTACTCCTTTTCTTTTTGGTGGGCACTATCGTATACAAATAAATAGCAGCAATAGGTCTTTTCTCTCACTAATTTCTATGATTCTATCACATCCCCCACAACCAATCCTCATTCTAAATTCTGAGTCTCACCCTGGTCTCTCACTGAGGATGAAGAAAGCCATTTTCCTCCTGCTGTAATTCTCTGGCCGATAGTTCAAACAGGGAGCTTGTCTTTTTGAATATCAAGAGGCATCTAACCAAATTAATCCACTCCGCTTCACTGAACGGGGATAATGTAATAATGGCAACCATCTAGTTCCACCTGCCTCTCAAGCAGTATTTCGGTGGCTTTCAAATGCCCAGCAGCACCAGTCCCCGTGGGGGTGCGGAAAGAGAGAGTGAACAGGACGCTTTAGAGCAACTGTTCTTCTGTGGTGCTCCATGGCTCACTGGCTGGTCATATGGGACTGGTTCCTCCTCCTTTATTTTCAGCTGATAAATTGCATATCCTAATATAGTTTTTCCACATAAGCAACTACTATGGGCTTTATTCAATGGCCAATGGGGACATGGGGACATGGACCACATGACTGTGAATGGGCTTAGAGATGGAGCCAAGGGGTCATGAATGGAAGGGACTGGAGCCAACTGGTTATGAATGGGAGGGGAAGTGGTCACAAGAAAATCTCTTTATCAAGTTAGGACTTGTCTACACGAGGAAATTGACTGGAATAGCTATTGCAGAATAAGCTCTTCTGCAACAGTTCCCATGTGGACACACTTATTCTGAAATAAAAATGTCTTTCTTGTGATTTAGCTGAATCCACTTCAGAAGATAAATAGCTGCTATCTCTGGGTCTCTTCAGAAATCACAAGGGCTATAACTATCCTGTTATCCATGCCTGTCATCCCCAGACCCTCTCTCTGTGTTGTCTTATCATTGGTCTTCCATCTCCTACAAGTCCCTGGGTGAAATTCTATGAACTGGATTATGCAGGAGGTCAGACTAAATGATCATAATGGTCCTTCCTAGTCTTGGAAAGTCTACAGATAATACAGGAACATTTTCCTTCCATGGAATGCCTCTGACCTGTTGCAATTCCCATTTCCGTCAGCTGTCCTACTCTTATACCTAAAGCTGTTCCTGAAAGAAACCTGTCACCAAATGAAAGAAATGCTTTGCTCCAGGTAGACCATCAGCCAGAATGCCATGCGGCAGGCTGTCTCCTTTAGCAATTGAAACCCACAACATCATCTGTCCTGCTTGCTAAGTTCCTGAGCTCTCTCACAATCAAGCCCTTCAGCCTCATTACGACAGTTGTCATAAAACGGGAAATAGGAACCGTGACTCATTCGAATGGGAGAAGCATGAGCCATAGAGGTAAGTGCTTGAGGATGAAAACACCAACCCAGGAGAAGGACTAGTAGCCTGTCCTGCCGCACTGCAGCCGATTAGCGTTTTCCATTTAATGACTGCAGGATTCAACCCCAGTGTTTAGGGTGCTTTAAGTGGGTGTCCCTAGTGGGCTGGGTGTAACAGAATGATACTGAGAGAGTGACATTAAGGATGAATATAAGGGGAATATCTCCTAAGAGTGGAACGGACTCTCCAAGGACAAGGGATGAGACATTTATCACGGAGGCGGACAGAGCACTGGATCATGCACTGCAGGGAACCGTGGATGCTGGTGGAGGCCACTTCTATCTTCATAGGTCATTTCTGTCTCTCGCAGGGCTGTTATTCTATGAACATCATAACGTCCATAGGGGCCACCCATGTTCTCAGCTCCCCACCCTTATAAATGTGGCCTTGCATGGATCACACTGAAAGGGTCAGCTCGTGCTCTTAACTGCGAGGAGGATTTTCCTACTATATTTCCTCAGAATCGTCCAGCGAGGCCTGATTCGGACCTCACAAGGGGGTAAGTCAGGAGTGACTCCACTGAAGCCAGAAACATTACTTGGCTGTAAAACTGGTGTAAAAATGCTAGCAAAATTAAGACCCCTGCCTTTAATAATAAAATCCTACTTCTATTTATAAAAATAGACCCTGCCTAGAAGCCTAACTCCCAATCAGACTAGTGTTGATCCTTAGCGGGTGTACATTGGCATAGCTCCGTTAAAATACATGTGGATGTGATGAAGTGGGAATTTTCTTAATGTTTTGCATGAATACTGTGTGCCTCAGTTTCCCCTATGTGTTGCACAAGTATCTAGGTGATGGGGAAAGGGTGTGAGATCATTCCAGAGACCCTAGGGGGCAGGTATGAGTGCCACCTAGCTCCATGGGCACAGACAATGGCCAGACATTCTGTGTCCTGGCAACTGACAGCCAGGGCCCATCCTCTGCAAGGAGCCAGCCGAAGGAGTTACAGAATAAAGAGAGAGGTGGAGGCCAGCTGACCAGTTTGCCCAGGAAAGAGACAAAAGATAGAGGAGAGGCAACTGGGCATGTTGGAGGGTGGGCTACTGGAAGCTGGTCGGTCTCCTGGTTTGGGTGCAGAGCCCAGGGCTCTGGATCCCCCCGCCACACCCGCCCAAGATGGACTTTGCTGAATCGTCCTACTTCCTGTGCTATCAAGAACTGTTCTATGCTGTGTTCCAGACAACTAATAAACCCTTTCACAATGCTGGCTGAGTCACTGCTGACTCAGTCACTGCTGACTGCAAAGCATGGCCCCTTTGGGTGTGTGTGCAAGGCTTCCCCAGGTGTCCCAATAAGGTGGACACACTGCGGGGAGCTCATGACGTGAAACTGGGAGGGAGGTCAGAGGTTTGAGGTCAGACGCAGGAGGCGCTGAAGCCACGGAGGCTCGCCTTAGTGAGAGTGTGCCCGGAGGGAAGTCACACTGCAAGACAGTCCTGTCTGAACTTCATTCAGAGTGGTCCCAGAGCACAGAGCCTGTTCACCCCTGACAGTAGGCATGCTGATTTACACTAGCTGAAGATGTGGCCTTCTATAAAGATCCCTTCAGGATGGAAGCTGCTACAACAGTGCAAGACTTTGTGATGACGTTATTAAACAGCCTCGCTAATAATCACTATAAAAGACAAGGGCTGTGAAAAAACTAAACAAAAATGCATGATACCAGCAAAATTGTGTCTTTGCAGCATGTGTGCCAGGAAGCATAAAAAAAATGACAGTCGATAGATACTAGCAGAGAAGAAAAACATGCCACCCGTCCTAATGCCATCCAGATGAGCTTAATTCAAAAAAACTTCGGCATGTGGCTTCAATAAGATCGGGGACGCTGCCAAGAGTCACACTTCCTATATTGGATTGCATAAAGGCTAGACATGTAATACATGGAGAGAGCACAGGATAGCCCTGTGCCAACCAGCAAATATATAACACTGGAAGCATAAAATATTAATCACTGATGATAAAACAATAGGAAAAACCTGCCTTTTGAGGCAGACATCAATCCTCACTCAGCAGGGAACATCAAGAGAGGCCAATACCATACAGGTTCTGTTTAAATATTTGCCTTCCTTAATGCTCCCGCAAAAAAGCATTCACTTTGAAGTTGAAAATAGACTGTAAATGTCTTTTGTGGGAGATGAAACATGATAAGACATGAAACTAGAAGGCTAAACCATAGTTAATCACGGTGGTTTTACAAGCAACAAATCATTATTGTAGACATAAAGTGTATTACTTAAAAGAGTGCTCCTATGAAGTTCAGTAGAAAGAAAAGTACCACCCTGACAGCACAAAGGACACAGAGCTTTTCAAGTCAGGACTCGTCCATAATAGCTGGGAAGGCGACCCCTCCAAAGAGGCAAGAAAGCACATTGCTCTGAGCTCCGTGCTTTATTCACGTATGCAGATGAGCACATTCCGTCTGAGTCCCATCACTTAAGGACAGTAGCTACAGATGCTCTCCACATTATGCAAAAGGTTACTCACCTGAACTTCAATGAATCTTAGGCAGACACAAGCTAAACAGACCAGCTGTTTATGCAAAATGGTGTGGCTAACAGATCCAACCTCAAAAACTTGGTGGCACAACAAAAGGCCCTATTTGTAATATATTTAGTGTGATTTCACTGGTGCCATAAAGACATAACATGATAATATGTCCCCAAGGTATTTACAGAGGGAGGTGACAATGGCTTGGCATCATAATCCAAATAGCCAGCTCCTTTGGAAAAACCCTGGGAACACATGAAAAAATTCCATGGGAGTCCCTTTTTGGGATTTCCCAAAAAATGTCTCCTCAGCTGGGTGCAACAGGAAGCTCAGAGAGTTGGCAGCAACCGGTGCCTCCCAGCTTCATGGATTCAGGGGGTCTGCAGGGAAGAATCTTCTTTTATCAGACAATAGCGAGATCAAAGCTAGCTCAGGGACATCTACAATGAGCAGCAACCTCACCCCAAGACTGCAGTGAGGATATCCTCTGTGTCTCATTGAAAATCACTTTGGAGCTTGACAGGTTTCAAAGTAGCAGCCGTGTTAGTCTGTATTCGCAAAAAGAAAAGGAGTACTTGTGGCACCTTAGAGACTAACAAATTTATTTGAACATAAGCTTTCGTGAGCTACAGCTCACTTCATCGGATGCTTCATTGGAGCTTGAGAAATTTTTGCCAGGATCTCTTTTTCACTTGATGTGGACAAAAGCTCCTGCTGCTGCAATTGGGAGTTCTGTGAACGCACCAAGGGAAGCATTGCTGAGCACTTACCTTTCTCATGCCTCAATGAGCTTCCATTTATATAAGAAAATGGGAACGACCATACTGGGTCAGACCAAAGGTCCTTCTAGCCCAGTACCCTGTCTTCCAACAGTGGCCAATGCCAGGTGCTTCAGAGGGAATGAACAGAACAGGGCAATTTTTGAGTGATCCATTCCCTGCCATCTAGTCCCAGCATCTGTAATCAGAAGTTCAAGGACACCCAAAGTATGGAGATGCATTCCTGACCATCTTGGCTAATAAAAGCTTTAATCTATCTAGCTCAGGTGCCAGTCTGTTGATGGATCTATTCTCCATTATCTAATTCTTTTTTGAGCCCTCTTATATTTCTGGCCTTCAAAATATCCCCTGGCAGTGAGTTCCACAGGTTGACTGTGCGTTGTGTGAAGAAGTACTTCCTTTCATTTGTTTTAAACCTGCTGCCTATTAATTTCATCAGGTGAGCCCTGGTCCTTGTGTTATGTGAAGGGATAAATAACACTTCCTTTCACTTTCTTCACACCTGTCATGCTTTTACAGACTTAATAGGTAATGAAGTTTGGCTTACTGGCCTGTAACTGAAACATTGTAACACCTCTGGAACCTTTTTTTAAAAAATAAATATTACATTAGCTGCTCTCCAATCACCTGGTACAAAGACTGATTTAAGTGGTAGATTACATACCACAGTTAGTAGTTCTGCAATTTCATATTTGAGTTCCTGGTGACTTATTACTGTTTAATTTATTGATTTGTTCCAAAACCTCCTTTACTGACACCTCAATCTGGGACAGTTTCTCAGATAGAAAAAGAGTACTTGTGGCACCTTAGAGACTAACAAATTTGTTAGTGCCACAAGTACTCCTTTTCTTTTTGCGAATACAGACTAACACGGCTGCTACTCTGAAACCTGTCATTATGCAAGGCATCCAGTTTCTCAGATGTCACCTAAAAAGAATGACTCAAGTGTGGCAATCTCCCTCACATCCTCTGCAGTGAAGACCAATGCAAATAATTAATTTAGCTTTTCCTTGTCTTCCTTGAATAATCCTTTAGCAGCTTGATCATCCAGTGGCCCCACTGATAGTTTGCAGGCCTTCCTGCTTCTGATGTACTTCAAAAAAAAATTGTTGTTAGTTTTTGAGTCTTTTGCTACTTACTCTTCAAATTCTTTTTTGGCCTGCCTAATTATACATGCAGTCACTCTCGAGCAGCATAGGTAAGATTATTTGTTCTATAGAAATGGATGAGAGGAAGGAAGAAAGTATAGACTGCGGACTGTCATATTACAGAGGTTATCAGAAGAGGATGTGCAAAGTAGTTCTTTGCCCTAGTCCTGTTCACAACATTTGGCAGATTAACAAACCCATTCAGAGAAAATCAGGATCCATTTGTGAATAATTCCCAAACAGAAAAGGGGCTGAATTCATCATAAATTCATCACCAATTTATTCACTGTGGCCTTGACTTCTTTGGGAATTTGTCCTTGATTCCAGCAATCAATGACCAGCTGAGGCAGCTGGCCCTGTGCAAAACCCCTAGTATGGGCAAGAAAAACTGCAATTTGCACGGGAGGGGCTGACCCCTGCTTGAAAGTGGAATAGGCCCCACTAGCATTCCTTGTTGAGCTTTGTACAAGGGCAAGCTATCAACAGCTAGAGTCAGAGCAGGCATGACTACAAACAACCAGCGCCAACATCATCAGTGCAAGCCAATAAAGAGTGAGGAGGAATGATAACAAAAAAGAAAGAAGGGTGTGAAAATCTTGATCCGCTGATGCTGGATCCACTCAAGTAAAATACAATCTGCTATAATGCTCAGAATGAAATCAGTTGCTTCAAATGTAGAAAACGGGGAGGGGGGTGTCAAAAGGGGCATATATTTTTATATAACAAAATGAAGAATATTATTAGGAGAGAGATGCATGTAAGTATGACTGATTAACACATAAACCCTTACTAATTGCTTTAAAAGTCAGATCTCAGCAGCTGGGGAAAAGATTATTTAAATTTTCCTTGGGCTACACAGTTTTCCAGAAAGCTCAGACTAGCTGTGAATGTTTCCAGTCATTATCTCCCTAATTAACACACACCACAAACTGAAAACAAATGTCAACACCTCCTGGCTTTAAGAGATTCACTTGGATTAAGGAAACTCGTTGAAATGGGTCACCTAGCCATTCCCATTAGGTGTATGAATTCTGCTGGGAGTGATGCAGCCAGGAATAAAGATAGATGAAGTTATTATCAGAGACTGCAGTGAAATAAGCCTTTAATTTTCTCCAGATGTTTTTGGATTTTCTCTATTGACAGGTGTGCTCTCAGAAGGATTGTGAATGAGGATTCTGATAGGAAGACGACTTTCATCTAATTAAACTTCTTTTCTGCATGTCAGTAAAATCCAAAGGGGTTTTTTTTAAATCTAATTTTATTGTATGCAATTGACAAAAAAAATAGCTACAGCCCCTTGCTGAGTTGTCACAGCCCCAGATGTAATTAAAGCAATTCTTTTTAAATACGACAATTCTAAAAGCCTGAGAATTAGATTACATAAAGTGCATCAAATCTGTTTTATGAAATGGGCCGGCAGTGTTGATATGCGGGGTAGAAAAAGGCTTAGCAATTGTGGAGTTGCATGAAATTCCACTCTCCAGGGAGACAAGGAAAGAACAGCCAATAGGAAAGGAAGGGTGGGTGTATATTTTAGCAACACAGTTTAATTCTCAAGGAGCAGCTTTAATTCTAGATGGGATATTTCTTAGACAGCTAATACGTGGCCAGAGAGTGGGCTAACCCTAGTCAGGTGGGATAAAGAGAACCTTCTTATCCTCCACCCATTTCGATGGGTCCACTGTCAAAGGGCATGTCACGAGCATTCAAAAACTAAGCTAGGCCAGTGCTGCCTCCCGTGCTAGGCTCTCCATCGCAGGGGAGGTGAGAGCAGCCTTTAAGTCCTCACCAGGCAGTGAAGCTGAGCTAACACCACAGCGCATGCGGGCTGCGCCTTGTTAAAGAGCGTTGAAGCTTCCCCTCCAGCTTGGACTGCCATGGAGAAGATCTGCTGGGTAGGCAGGAATGGCACTGAGGAATCCTACTGCTCCATGGCTTCTCCTCCTTCCCACAACACGGCCCCACTAAAGCCAGCTCCCTAGCAGTGGGACTATGCTCTCCATCTGCTGGGCAGTGTCAGTGATATTGTAAAAAGAAAAGCAGTACTTGTGGCACCTTAGAGACTAACAGATTTATTTTAGCATAAGCTTTCGTGAGCTACAGCTCACTTCATCGGATGCATCCGATGAAGTGAGCTGTAGCTCACGAAAGCTTATGCTCTAATAAATTTGTTAGTCTCTAAGGTGCCACAAGTACTCCTTTTCTTTTTGCGAATACAAGACTAACACGGCTGCTACTCTGAAACCTGTCATTATGCAAGGCAGTGATATTGTAGTCACTTTGGAGGAGAGCAGGAAGGCTGAGGGGGCTGCGAGGGAGGCAGTGAGGATGGATTCTAATCTCAGCTTCCCCAGTATAAATCTACCAGCCTCCTACTAGGCTTCACCCTAGATTTACACTGGCATGTCCAGCCCTAGGCCACTGTGACGGCCGCCATCTTGGTCGACGCTGGGGATTGAACCAGGGACTTACTGGGCTGACAGCACAGACTTGGACTAAAGAACCAGGCTTTGTAGCTGGGGGCTGTAACAGCCTCACCTCCCCTGTAGATCAGGCACAGAGAGGGGTGCAGGACACACACTGAACAACGGGTTACAGCATGACGTCATATCTGACTGACAGACCTACGCTTGTGAAGGCGTGATTTAGCAGTGAACATCTGAGTTCAGTCCAGCTCCTCCTGGACACAGGCCCTTCATCACAAAAGCCACCACCCCAGCCAGCACTAAGAGTACCCTTCTTGTGGCAGTCTCAGCAGAGAGCCCCAGGACTGAATGGGCCCTGGAGCTCCCCTGACATTGCCAGCTCTGACCAAGATAGGGATGGGGCAGTAGGGGAGCCTCTGCTGCACTGTCAATCCTCCATCTGTTTTGTGGGTACAGGGCTGTCAATGCCACACCTTTCACCAGCTCTAAACAAAACACAGAATGCAGGCGCAATCCTACGCATGGGGCATTGTTAGCACATCACGACCCTAAAGATTTGTTAGATGGAATGTACAGAGTCTAGGTCTACATCTGGGGAGGGGCCAGTGCCCTCAACAGCAGCAGGAACTCAAGATCAGACCCAGCTTTGAAACAGACAAGTCTCTGAACCAGACGCTCAGCTGTTATAAATCACGGTCACTCAGGATCTGTCTCTCTGACCAGCCGTAGTCTTGGAGCTGCCAGCTAGTTTATGAGACCTTGTCTCCCGAGAATGGAACTGCTGCACCAACCTTGGATAGTTGTACCTGACCTTCCTCGTTTGGACTATACCATCTGGCCCGGTTTTCAAAGTCGCCCCATCACACAGCCGCTCAAACCGAGCAACTTGGAAGACAAGTGTCTGGTGCTAATTTGACGTAACGCTCCTTCTGACAATTTGCAGATGTAATGAATAGGCAGTTCTATGTGGTCTTTGCAGGAAGGTTAAACTTGCGGAAACTTTAGACATCCACAGCTGTAAAATCAAGACTGTTCAAATTGTGACTTTTGACCTTGTGCTTCTAGTAGAAGACCCAAACTAGAGGTCAGATGCACTAAGAAACCCCTGGTGCTGGGAGTGACCTGATGAATAACACTTCCACACATGCACAGAGCAATTGTTGGATCACTATGAATTATCTCAACCCTGAGAGAGACTAGACATCATGACAAGGCCCCTATTCAAGGAAAAAAGCACATTAGAGCAAGAGAAGTCTTAGCAAGATTCTCATCGGTGATGAGCAATTACCTTCCAAACAGGAAGAGAAGCTCCTAAAATGGGGGGGCTGGGGCTGTCTTGTGAACAATGTATTTCTTTGTCCTCAGAACTCTAAGTACGCACGTGTTTACACCATTTACTTGCACCACTTGCAGGAAAAAGAGGCAACGCTCCTCAGTACAAAACACTAACAATAATCCATATCCTGATCTCACCGATAGCGGTGTAAATCACAATAAAGCTGGATGGATACTGTATAACGTATCTATCTAAATAAAAATCATATCTTCTATTCAGTGGCATTCATCTCTGTTTGTATTCCTTTTCTTTTGGGGGAAGGGGCTGTGCCTTACTCTATGTCCAAACAGCACCTCGCACAATGGGACCATGATCCTGGTTTGAGTAGCATGGCACCACAAATCATGTGCATCGTGCTTAGGAGAAGCTTCCCATAAACATCCTCAAACCTAACTTCTTCTCCCCCCCAATATCGCTGGAGCCGGGAGATACTCCAATCAGAGCTCCCGTGGGTGGTACCATGGCTGGGGCTATAGCTCTAGTAGCCAGTGGGTAGAGGTCAGGATGTAACAGCTGTCTGGGGACTTCAAGACTTTGGACATCACCATTTTTGGGCTTGAGCCCCCAGAAGGGGTTAATGATACCAAACTGCTGGCTACACATCAGCTCTCAGTATGTCACCAGGGATGCTGATTGTGAGCCAGATGTTTTCTATCTGTCTCATTAAGTCTTAAAGAACTCGTGGTCCATCACGCAGTAGGTAGTGTCTCCAGTTCAGACAGCTGCTGAGAGGTAAAAACACTGAGATTTCAGCACTGGCTTTTACATCTTCTCTCCTATCTGTAATACAAATAAGGACACAGTCATAAAGATCTTCCTCTGAAATCTCCATGGGGAGTGGTGAGGGGAGTTGGGGAAGGCACCAGCTGATGTTAGAAAAAACTTTTGACTGAAGAGCAGATATGAAGGGGGGCAGGGGTCAGTGCTTAAAGGGCAGAGTTTGCCACGGGTCTCAGACAGCCAAAAAAAATTAAATAAATCAAGCTGGTTCGCTTGGAGCACACTTGAAGCAGTCTTGCCAAAACTCCTGCCCCCAGATTATGACAGACCCCATCAACACACACATTTTTCAGACCACTTTAAGCACTGCTGGGGAGAAAGGAGCCTAGAAATTGCCAGACTGGATCAGGCACAAGGTCCATGCGGTTCAGTGCCTGTTCTCTGACTGCGTAGAAGCCTCAAGTGGAGTCTCTGGCCCAGATCCTCAGCTGGTGCAAATTGGCATGGCTAAACTGTAACGTAGCTGTGCTGGTTTGTACCAGATAAGGATCTGTCCTTGTGTATTCAAGCAGAAAGGATTTATGGCAAATGTGTGTGTGTGTATGTCTGTGTGTGTATATATATATATATATATATATATATTAGCTACTGCACTCAGTGTAATCTTGGGTCAGACTGTTGCTTTATCCTAATTAACTGCCTAAAGGAATAACAATAATTAGAACTTCCTAATGTCTGGTGGTCATTTTTTAATATAATGTAATTTTTATAGGAATTTTTCTTTCTTTTTTTTTATTATTAAGAAAATGAGTCACTCTCTCTTCCTCTCCGACATTTCCACTTTTCACTCCAGCCATTTCTATGGAGGTCAAAGAGGTATGTCCACTCTGTGCCGTGCAAAAGAGAAAAAAAAAACAAGGTCAGACTGAGGCTATTGGGAAGGAAAGTAATGATTTTTTAAACAAGTAGCGAAGTTTACATAGGCCTGGTAACATAATTCAATTTCTGTCCTCAAAGCCCTTTATCTCGTTATATTCATGGTGCTGATGAGAGGCCTCTTTTGCTCAACTAAGCAAAATATTCTTATTAAGTCAGAATTGTCATTAGTTTAATAACAAAACAAGGGTTTAATGATGGAGGAGTGGGGCAGGCCTCATCAGAGCCCATCACAGACAATGACAAGCAGTGATAGAGCAATCAGGCGCTCAGCAGAACAAGCACCGGAAAAGGTTATAGCAGAAAATAGGAATGTTCTTGAACAAATGGGAATCCCAGACAGGGCTGCAGAGGTCTCTAACAATGGACAGAAGGGTTGGCGAATGCTCTGAAACCCGGCAAGAGGGAGGGTCTCAGTGCCCAGGCTCCAGCCAAGCAGGAATGGCAACACTGCTCTTTTTAGCCCCACAAACCTGGTCTCTGAGACTCGGTGCCACAGGTTTTTCTTTGCAGCATAGACATATCCTAATAGTTAAAGATCAGCTGATGCCCTGAAGTATGAGGTGTGAATTTTCTTCCAAAGTTTTTGTTAGCTTTAACTATTATAACTGGATATTCTGGTTATCCATATAAATGTCCAGTTTCTTCTGGAATCTTACTAGGTTCTTGGGCTCAATGACATCATGTGGCAATGAGTTCCACAGGCTGACTATGTCTGGGTGGGGGAGGGTTGGGAAATGTACATCTTTTTATCAGTTTTGAATCATACACACATGTGGATAATTACATTAGGCTGCATGGAGCTATCCACCTATTATCAGGACCAGTACTACCAGGGGGACAAATCTCTCCTCCGCCCCAAACAATCCTCAGAGGGCCACAAATCATTGTCAGAAAGGCCAGAGTTTCATGTACAGAAACATGTACAAAGTTTCTAATGTTAAGCAGTGGAACAGCAGTAGATTGGAGCGTCCTCATCCTTTATAGAAATTATAAATCACAGCAAAATACTGATACAGTAGCCAAATTTTAATTTTAAAAACTCTTTAAAATCCAAGATTTTACAGGGGTCTAACTAGCCCTGGACTCTTGGAAGGTTGTGTGTGTTTTTAAATAGAGGCATCCAGGGGCCCCAAAATACCCACTTGTCCCCCTCTGACCCCCCAGTAATGGGACCCTAGAACCATCTCTGCCTGCTATGATTGGGTTTTCTGCATGCAATGTCTGTCTAGGTCAAAAAGTCATTTGCTGGAAGTAAGTAAAGTAAAGTAGCAAGGCCATGTAATCTAGCGACTAGGTACTGGACTGGGAGTCAGGAGTGCTGGGTTCTATTCCTATCACTTCCCCCGTTTTACCTCCCACTCTGTCACTTTAGACTGTAAGCTCTTCAGTGCAGGGACTATACTATACGTGTGTACAGCACAAGCCCAATGTGGACCAGTCACAGGGTCCACTCACTGCTAGGGGCACCTTCTCCTGGCCACCCTGGGGATTAGCTCCTGCCAGGTGCTGCACCCTCCTGTGGCAGTCTCTGCACCCGTCATCCTCTTTCACCTGGCAGCCATTCCCTGCAGGAGCTGTAGCTTCCACTTTGTGACTTGGCTCTCCGGCCAGGTCACTATGGGCCTCCTCTTCCAGGGTATCCAAGTCTTTTGGGGTAAAGTATCCCAGGCAGTTCGCTCTCCACTGCCTGGTCTGTGCCACTTCCCCAGTGGCAGGTAGGGGAACCCAGGCCCACCCTCTACTCCAGATTCCCTCTCTTCAGCAGCCAAGGTCTCCATCATCCTATCCCTTCTGCTTTCCCCCTGAGCCTTGCCTGTCCTTCTGGCTCTTCCCCTTGCCAGCCACACAATTCCCTCTACCTACTGTCTTGGAATGAGGAGGACTGCATGAGATGTCACTTTGAAGCTGATCATCATGCTGCTTAGGGAGAACTCCTGGCCTGGGCTGCTTTGGGGCCATGAATTGGGTTAATGACAGATGAATCTCCTAAGGTTTGGAAGTGTCATCTGGCTAGCCCCTACTATGAGATGGGCTCCTACTATGAGAGAGGGAAAGGGGGGCATTCTTAATGCTCT
The DNA here is from genome assembly GCF_009764565.3 of Dermochelys coriacea. Classification (NCBI taxonomy): domain Eukaryota; kingdom Metazoa; phylum Chordata; order Testudines; family Dermochelyidae; genus Dermochelys; species Dermochelys coriacea. The sequence goes on along the minus strand of NC_050077.1, from coordinate 4,441,875 downwards.
GACAGCAGAACAAAGAAACCCCTTGGAAAGATCATTTTCAGTATATTTTTTAAAAATGGAACTGTAACCAAAAAAAAGAGAGCAAGAGAGAAACGCTGGAGTCATCTTTTCCTTTGCATCAAGGCATGGTCCAGCCACTGGCTTTTACACTAGCTCTGGCTATTCTCCAGGGAAACTGAATTCCTTCTCAAATAGTACGAGATGCGTTAGGGCTGAAAACGATATTGAAAGAGACAGACTGACTTTAGCCTGCGGCTTGTCTGCATCACTGCACGATCCATCTTGCTGCAGGGGGCACTGAAGAAAGCAGAAGCACTGAAATCTCATCAGCCCACCAGGAGCCGATGACAGTGCAGCGGGGGATGAAGATGGAGGCGTGGGAACAAACTGGGGAATTAGTGATGATTCCAAGTGTGGCTGTGAAAGAAGCCAACCCAGCGATCATCTCCAGGGACGCACGGAGGCTGCCCAAACCAATGTTCAGAGAGGTGAAGATCTGTAGCTTTATAAAGTGCTACCCAACTTCTGAGACACTGCAAAGGGGCCTGGTTTCCAGCTGGTGGGTGCTTGAGACTTGTTCAAAATCAGGCCCCCCATGATATCCAAAATCACTGGCCACTCTTGACAGTGGTGGCCAGGGGCTAGCAGGGATCCCCAAGGGAGTGAGGGCCCAGGAGCAGGATGCCAAGTATTGGAACAGAAGGGAGAGGAAAAAAGGGGGAAAAAATGCTAAGATCCCACCACATGGAGGCGCAAACATAGCTGAGCCCCCTGATCAATGAGGCTTTCCAAACAATTGTTGTTATTACTGCAGTGTTTATACGGCGCCCATCACTGTGGCACCTGGGCAGCTTGCAAGGCGAGGTTAACTTGAGACAAGCGAATCTCAATAAAAGACCAAACGCCCTGTTCCCCTCCAGCTCTGCAAGCCAGCTAGGCAAGCAGGATGAAATGGAGTCTGCCTGACCAAGAAGCAGAAGATCATCGTTGCACACTGACCCACCAACTTAATGAGGAGGCCTATTAACTCAGTTCAAAGGGGCAGGTGACAAAAGCCCCCAGGTAAGTATAAAAAAGGAGACCTCAACAGAGAGTTAGGTGTTGTGCGGGAGACATTCAAAATTACAATAGGGCCAACGTGTCTATACACAAATGCAAGGCATATTGGCAATAAACAGGAAGAACTCACAGTGTCAGTGCATAAGCTAAATTGTGACTTAAATATGCTGAGGACTGTTATAAAGAGGACAGTGGTCAGTTGCTCTCCATGTGCACTGGAGGCAGGACAAGTTGTAATGGGCGAAATCTGTAGCAAGAGAGGTTTTTTCAAAACAAGCTGGACAAACACCGGTCAGGGATGGTCTAGGTTTACTTGGTCCTGCCTCAGCACAAGGGGCTGGACTTGATGATCTCCCGTGGTCCCTTCCAGGCCTACATTCCTATGACTCTCTGACTTAGGGGCTGATCCTGTGCGATGCTGAGCACCCGCAGACCCCACATCACAGGGAAGTGAGGATGATCAGAACGTCACAGAAGGGGCTAGGCACGTTGCAGGATCAGGCCCCATCTTATGGGGGTAGAACTGGGCTCCTTGCAGCTTTCCCCATTCTGTTTTCATAAAGGTGTTTACAAAACCCAGTAGGCCAGACTCTGTGGTCCTTAGCCAGCTTTTACTCCAGGTTTACTCAGCCCCTGCTTAGAGACATCCCTAGGAGTTTGTCTGAGTGCAACATTTGGAAGGACTGCAGGACTTGGCCCAATATAGACAGAAACAACCTGGCACCCACCAAAGCCCCAAAGCTCTTCCTTTCATTACAACTCCCTGAGCAACCTGGAGGCACCCAGGCACCTGATCTAGGTGCACAAGAACAGCCTCAGCAGCCAAAAGACTGAGCAGGGTGAGAGAATCCCCTTAGCTATTCAGCCTCCTCGGAGGTTCCTCTCTCCATCGCGGAGCTGTACCCTGTGTCCCCTCCGGGTGCCTGCTTGGACCTTAGCCCTTCTTCGCCACTCTCCCCATACGCTGGCAGGAGATCAAAGTAGCGACTCGGCTCCCAGCTGAGGCATCTGCGCCCTGCCACAAGGTGCTGTGGCTGACATTAAAAAATCTTCATCACTCATTGCCCCGGACGCTATCCCAGCAGATACCTCATTCCTTGCCCTGCTAGGACTTGTCAGCTCTTCGTCTGGCACAGAATAACATTCACCGATGCCCGTCCAGGAAACAAGTCGTGATTTATAGGCACATGCTGCACCATGCCAGCGAACTAAGAATCAACTTATAGACTGTTATGAAAGGGGCAAAGAGGGAAGCAGCAGACTTGCAGACTCCTGCAAAGACTTTGGGTTGGCAAGCCCTACTGAACTGGAGTTGGTCGCTGCAGAACCGTGAATACCTATTGTTCCTGGCTTTGTGTTCTCATTGAAACAGTCTTTAGTTAACATCGAAATCCTTAGCGCATTCCATATGTGAGAAAGCCAGGAAAGGAGGCATAATTCAGACCTTTCACTCCAAATAAGTCATGAGTATTGTAGGAGATTTTATTATATGCTACCCAAGCTGTTGGCTGATCCAAGCAGAGAGAGAAGCCTAGAAGGAGCCTTCAGAGAAGCTAAAGCTCATTGGGCAGCCTGCAGATTGCAAAACTGGAATAGCAGGACGCTGGGGAAACATAATTCTCAGCTGCAACACCTGGGCTGGATTCAGGCCAGAGTTACACTGAGTTCTGCTGGCATAAAGCAGGGCACAAAGCCCCGGCAATAGAAAGGGAGTGGGGTCACCATTGTGCAAGGTGCCATCAACTCATAAAACTTAGATCCTCGCTGCTCTGTTATTTTTGCTCTCGTTCCAATGCTGCGGCCAAGTCAATGCCAGCCCTTGCAGCAGTTTCCGTGGTTTCTGGATCAGGCCCAGATAGCAGATGGGCATTTCAATAGCACTGCCTGGGGCGTGCTCCCACACAGCGCAAAGGACAGAGGGTAGCAGCACCAAAGAACGGGGGGTGCAAACCTGACCCCGCACTAATGAGATCACTGCTTGCATCCTGGGAGCTAGGCTTTGTTAGAAGTTCATGCTGTTCAGCCATGCCCATTCTCTGCCCCCTTCTCACTAGCCATTACTGAATGGGCCAGCAGGGGGCCTGGGACTCCCCCCTGCCCAGGGCAGAGGGCTCAGCCCAGCGCAGACCCTCATCTGCACCCCCCGGAGCATCTGCTCACAGTCGAATGGAATCACAACAACTGCACACCTGGTAGAAGTGCTCACAAGGTCAAGACCAGAGGGCAGGGATTGTCCTTCTGACTGGGTGCAGGGGCATCCTCCCAGCCCCAGGTGACACGGGGCTCACTCTAGATGGTCCCACCACATGCACAAGTGCTCAAGGGATAGACTGTAAATTGGCAGCTTCCGGAAAGAGATGGGGTAGGGGCCTTTAGGAAGGGCCGGCTCCAGCCCCAGGGATCATGGGGAGTCCAGGCCATGGATGTGCACGGGCATGCATGGATCCACCAGCCATCCCCAGTTCCAAGCCCGCACTTGTCCATGCTGCCCTGGTCAAATCCCCGCAGAGCACCATCCTGCATTACACCTTCCCCACACACACCATTTCTGCAGCTTCTCTCAGCTCTAGGCACTCAGAGTGTAACTCTCCCTGCAAAAGGCCTGACACGTCTGTCCTATTGAGGGAAGGGCAGGATTTGACCTTTAAAAGCCTCTAATTGCATGACTCCTTGCTAGGCTAGTCTCCCCATGCTCCTGGACCGGATCTGTAGCCCTGATTATGCACTAGAGCAGCGGCTCTCAAACTGTGGGTCAGGACCCTGTTTTAATGGGGTCGCCAGGGTTGGCACTAGACTTGCTGGCCAAAGTTGAAGCCCAAGCACCACCACCCAGGGCCAGGGCCAAAGCCGAAGGGCTTCAGCCCTGGGTGGAGTGGCTTACATTAGGCTCAGGTGAACTTAGGCTTTGATCCCCCCTTCTGGGATCATGTAGTAATTTTTGTTGTCAGAAGGGGGTCGGGGTGCAGTGAAGTTTGAGAACCCCTGCACTAGAAGGTGTAAGCTCTCTGGGGAAGGAGCATATGTTACTCTGTGTTCTGTTCGCGCATCATGACCATTTACAGGGCTGCGGTATCGTCCTCAGCGTTAAGCAATGTAAGGCCATTGCCAGGTGGGCTGCAAGACACCCCCTCCTTCCCTTCGAAATTACTGCTTCGAATGATTGGTTTTGGAGAAACAGTCGTGTTAGTCTGTATTCGCAAAAAGAAAAGGAGGACTTGTGGCATCTTAGAGACTAACATTTATTTGAGCATAAGCTTTCGTGCTCAAATAAATTTGTCAGTCTCTAAGGTGCCACAAGTCCTCCTTTTCTTTTTGCTTCTAATGATTGAATCCACTCAGTCCCACTATAGCCCTTGTTCCCAGCTAACGGTTCTTGTTTCCTTTGTTACTACTCACGAGCAATGTCACCTTAAACTGGATGCTCATGATAAGTCAACTCTTTCTGCGGAAAAACTTGAACATCTACATGCATCTTTGGGCAAAGGAGAAATTTGGAATAGCAACTGCACCCTCTAGTGTCGCTTTGGGGTAGTGCAAGTCAATATTAAACCCAGTTGAATACTATGGCCATTTCCAAAAGAAGGAATCATCAATTATTATTATTATTATTTGTATGGTGAGAGCACCGGGAGCTCCAGTCATAGACCAGGACCCTATTGTGCTCGGTGCTGTACAAACATATATAAAAGAAGATGGTCCCTGTTCCAAAGAGCTGACAATCTCAGTAAAGACTGTCTCTCTTGTGCAGCTATAGGAGGCCGAATGAATCAGATCTTTTCCTTACAAACAAACAAACTCCAGGAACAATGGGGCCTGCACCAGAATGAAGGGGAGGAGAATACTCAGCTTGGCTTGCGGCAGAAGGGGGGACATTACAAAGGAAACAGGAGCTTGAAGTTTGGGTGATAGAAAATCTGTGATACTAAGATCTGCCAGCACTATTCTATATTAAATCATCAATAAGACAAATCCAATTCTGCCCCCTTTCAACAGCCACTCACAGCTCTGCTGATACACCTCAATCCTCTCAAGCAGCAACCTCTGTTATTTCAGTTCTGAGCTCCCGCCATGGAGCTCACCCAATGCACTTTGATCCTGGCCCATGTGCTCAATCCAGGATCCCCTGCTGCTCCAGTCCTGGGTTCACCCATTCCCCACAAACTTTGCCAACACACCCCTTATCCACCCTGTAGGCTATATCCTCAGTTCTGACATCCCTGTTATTCCAGTCTTGGGGGACCCCCCACCACTAGCCTTCCTGATGGATTGTGGTCTTGGCCAGCGGCGTTCCCCCATATTTTACTTCTGCACAGACTGCATCATGTTCAACACTCTGAGTAGTGGTTCCAGGACGAGCAGAAAAGAAGGATGTTGTCCTTGCAATCCTTGCATTGCTGTAAATGATTCTGCATTCCCAAGAGCGTTCCCTCCCACCAAAGAGAGCTTGGAGAGAGAGAGCGAATCTTTGCGACAAAGTATCAATCTCTTTCCACAAGCAAAGCAATGACTAGGTCACCTAAGAGGCTGTTCTCCCTCCCACGTACAAATGCTCAGTAGAGCTAGGTTCTCCTGAACCCACGTTCACCGCTGCCTGTCTTTAAGACTGCTCCAGGCTGAAGGCTGACACACAAAAGCTTGATTGGAAAGTGAATCACATTTTGTTTTTTAAAAAAAAAACGATGGTGGAATAAGGCTTGGAAGGAAACTGGATTCAAGTGCTTGTGGGGGGAGGAGAGTGGATTCGCAGAGAAGCCTTCGTTTCAGCCTGCAGCTACAACAGTAAGAAAGGACGAAAATGAGACCACAAGATTTGAGCTGGCCCTTCCCAGAGAGGGCTGCCATGCACTGAGGTGAGTTGGTAGCTTTCGCTCCACTTCCCTAGCACACTCATGGTTCTCCTAGTCTCCAAAGCTTTCCATGGCTTTGCCACACACACCCCCCATGTCTCCTCCTATGCCCTGCCCCTGCCCATATTCCATCCTCATTGTCCCCTTTTGTCTTCTCCATCTGAACCTGAACATCTAGTTCAATGGGACAATGCGTGTCAGTAACATCACTCACATGTGTCTTTGCAGGCCCAGGCTCTAAACTCACATCCTGCCTGCCCTCCGGAGACCTGGTAAGGTGCACAGCAATTCCACACCACACGAAAATGACTGAAACCCAAAGGTGAGGCATCAGCGTTGCTTCAGGAAGTGGGAAGGTGTCCCAGCCATTTCCAAGCAGGCTCTTCAGGAGCAGTGCTAAATGCAAGAAGCAGACATGGCCCTGGACTTGCAGTGGGGCTAAGTCCTGGAGTTACAAGTTGGCCAGCAGCCGATGACCTTGCCTAATGCTTAGAGATGACCAGATCAGAGGAAGAGCTTGGCTCAAAGGTTTAATCAGTTGAGGAGCAGCTTGGACCTAATACAGAAATCTGATTATCAACCAGTGTAAGTGAGCCAGAACTGGTGTGCTCATCCATATACAGACAGAGCACAAGCAGCAATATTTGGTAGCAGATAGGGCAGAGCTGTGCATCAGAGACAACAAGAGAGGGCGTGCACCCCCTGTCCAAAGGCCGGGGGCAACTGCAGGAGGAAGGTTCGACTGGCTCCCTATGGTCCCAGAAGGCAGATTCCACCCTAGAAGAGGCATGAGGCTCAGACTCAGGCAGATTCCAGATTAAGGAGAAAGCGGTCAAAGAGCCACCTAGACACAGTAATGGAGATGAACGATGGCAAATGCTGTGCAGAAACTTACGCCTGTGACAGAGCCACTGTAAAACAATCAAGCTTGCATCATGGTCAGAACTTCATGTGACTGATGCACTGCTACTGAAAGCACTTCTAGTTTTGGTTCCATATTTTAATTCATTCGCTAGAGAGAGAGTGTACACACACACACACACACACACACACACACACACACACACACACACACACACACACACACACACACACACACACACACACACACACACACACACACACACACACACACACACACACACACACACACACACTCCTTTTCCAGCGAGTCAGCCAGATGGAAGCTCCTTGACTGTATCCGAGCTACTCAGAAGACATAAACCCATTCAGAGGCAGAGTCCTCCTGATAAAGTGTGTGTCTCTGGGGTTACAATCTTGCACCGGGATGGGTGAGAGTTCTTCCAAAAGGCCCTTTCACCATTACAGCGGCACAGCATTGACCCCTCCCTTCTTTCCAACCAGCCCCAGCCCAACCAAAAATACAAGAATGGCCCCGAAACAAAACAAAGTACACTAATACACATTTAAAAAAAAAATCAGAACTAGAAACACTCTCCCAAGCAGAACTTCCACCCCAAAAGGGAAGAAGTGCCAGAGTCTCCATGAAATCCATTAGCGATTTCACTATCGCTTTTATGTGGAAGGGGCCTAGATACTATGGGGATGGGTGGCAATACAAAACTTGCTATTTGTCCTCCAGCAGCTCCTAGGAGGCAGCAAGGCTTGTGTGAGGCATTGTACAAATGCAGAGGAAGACGGGGTCTCTGACCCAAAGACATATGACTGTGACATGTCTAGCACATCTTTGGGCACTCAGACAAAATAATAATACTTCGGTTTTCTCCCTCCCAATCCCGCCATTCAATACAGCGACGATCCAGAAAACAAGAGGAAATCTGGGACTTATTCCCCACAGGGGTCCGCATGAGGGATGCTTCGTAAAGCAAGTTATTGCTCCGGGATAATGAATCAGTGGTTTATTATCAGGTCGACAGTTACAGCGGCAGATACAAAAGCAGCGGCAGAGGCCCCAGGGCTAAGCGGGGATGTCACGTTCTTTGTACTGTGTCCCTGTCCCCTCCCTTGCCCTCAGCAGGCAAAAGGCAGGCAGAGAAAAGCTTGTAAAGTGCCCCTCAGTGCAGATGAACCGTAATACTGCCATCAGTGTGCCTTAGCCCTCTGCCCACTGGGGGTGGACCCAGTTCCCCGCTGCACTGTAGTTATCATAATACTGTGCACCTCCAACCTCTGAGCCATAAGAAGGCTACCATGGTTAAAGGGGGTCTTCCTGCACCTCTACATGGTTCAAGATGGCATTTGGAGCTGCAACAGTCCAGCTGGCGGCAAACTCTGATCTCACTTAGGGTCAGTGGTGATCCTACACCGCTGAAGCCAGTGGAAGTTTTGCCACCCACTTCAGCGGCAGCAGGATCAGGACCTTAATGTGGCATAAATCCACCACCACCTACAGAGTTACTCCAGGGTTACACTAAAGTAACAGAGCAGAATGGAGCCCTGCCAAGGAGTCAGCCGAAGAGACTCAAGGAGGAGAAAGCAACCCCATCGTGCATTTGTACTGGTGTCCCTGTGGACTGATCAAAGAACAAACGAGGATCCAGGGACTGAAGGAAGATATGCACATTCCAGCCCAAGGGAACGGAGGTGGGCAGTGTGGTGAAGGGGAGGATGCGGTGCAATTTCAAGGGGAAATCAGTATAATAGCCCTTTAGTATCTAGAGGTTATTCACACACGATTTCCAAAGCCTGAGTTATGCAAGTTGCTGCTGAAAGGGCCCGATTCTGAGCTCCCTTTCTCCGGTGTACATCGAGAATAACTCTGCTAAGACCAGTGGAGTCATACAGTAATAAAATGAGCACACAGCGAGATCAGAATCAGGCCCAACGCAGAATAAAATAAAATCAACTTCTAAAATTATTTCTATTGTGTGCAAAACTGATAAAATACCCAGAGCATTATCTGGTAGGATCATCCAAACATCCTTACCCTAACCATCCTGGAAGGGTTTATCTAGGGCAATTCATACCATGATCCCAGACCAGAAAATAACATGTGAGAATGGGGCCCGATCTGAATCTCAGTTAAATCCAGCATCACTCCCTAATGATTTCAGTGGAGTAAGTCAGGATTTACATGGGCATAAGAGATCAGAATCTCCACCCATTCTGGAAATAAAGGGTGAAATGTTGGCTCCTTTGAAGACAATGGCAAAACTCCTATTGACATCAATAGGGCCAGGATTTCACCCATCATACACGCTACTTATAATGGACAGGAGAGAAGGAATTCAGTAGCTGGTACTGGGCAGAGGCTGGGATGTTTTGGGACATGGGAGAGCTGGGGGTAGGGTTTGATGGATGAGAAGGAGTTACAGCATTTGCTTCCTCCCCATTCACTATGTTTAGGGGACAAGTCACGGACCGTGAAATCTGGTCTCCCTCGTGAAATTTGGTGTTTTGTGTACTTTTATCCTGAACTATACAGATTTCACGGGGCAGACCAGCGTTTCTCAAATTGGGGATCCCGACCCAAAAGGGGGGTTGGGGGGCAGGGGTCGCAGGATTATTGTAGGGGGATCACGGTATTGCCACCCTTACTTCTGCACTGCCAGACAGCAGCAGCTGCTGGCCAAATGCCCAGCTCTGAAGGCAGCAGCACAGAAGTCAGGGTGGCGATACCACACCATGTCGTCCTTACTTCTGCGCTACTGCTGGCAGCGGCTCTGCCTTCAGAGCTGGGCTCCCGGCCAGCAGTTGCCACTCTCCGGCCACCTAGCTCTGTAGGCAGCGCTATCACCAGCAGCAGCACAGAAGCAAGGGCAGCAATACCATGACCCTCCCCCTACAATAACCTTGTGACCCCCATCAACCCTCTTTTGGGTCAGGACCCCTACAGTCACACCACCATGACATTTCAGATTTAAATATCTGAAATCATAAAATTTACCATTTTTTAAACCCTACAACCATGAAATTGACCAAAATGGACCGTAAATTTGGTAGGGTCCCAACTATGTACAAGTTTGCAACCAGATGGTTCAAAGCAGAAGTTGTCACATGTTCTGTGCAACATTCGCTATACAGAAGCGAGAACCCACCTGACAGAGCAAAGACAACCAGAGATCAGTGTCCCATTTCCCTTCTGCTCCCCCAATCCCATGTTCCCAGCCAACAAACCAGCACCCAGCACAGATCTCTCACAGGAGGCGTTGTATTGCAGAAGCCTGGAGGATCTTTGCTTTACTAGATTCTCATTTAGAGCATACAGGCACTTGATCCCAAACCGTTATCGCAAGAAATAATGGGTAACTTGTAGGAGTCCACTATAAGCAGCGAGTGAGTCCAGCAGCCCGCTTACTTCTTCAGGTCCTGCTCTGCTTTGTCTGAGAGAGGGGGAACAAAATCAATGCATCAGCATTTCAACACCACTCCTCTGGAATCCCCTGCTAATTACACACCGGAAGTTTTGATGAACATAGTTAATATTTCACAAGTTCTGTGGTCTGGGGACTAGAGGCGCCAACTTTGTGGTTCTAATTCTGGAGCTGCTCTTGCACCCTCTGGGCACTTGGGAAAGCCCCTCAGAACCTTGATCCTTGCTCTGCAGAACTCCCCTGGCAGCAGGATCAAGCCCTCTGGTTCTCAGTTTCCCCACCTGTAAAATGGGGGCCATCTTTACCTCTCTAACAAGGCTTTTATAGAACTTACATCATTAACGTCTCTAACACACTTTGGAAGGGGGCAGAGAGACAGGAGGAGTTACCTAGCTAAGAAGGCCCTGAGCTGAGGGAGTTTGGGGGCCTCCCATGATGGGACAGGGAAAAAGGAGAGGACAGGGCTTGTGAAATTTCCAGCCCACACTGGACTTCCAGGGTAGATTTGAGGTCTTGCAGGATTTGGAGCCATGATAGGGCTACTTCCTGATTGCTGGTTTCCGGCAGCTAACCCATGCTGCCCCACTTATCTAGGTCTTCGTGCATTGTGCTATCTCCACTTGGGGGCTGGGAAGGAATTTTTCCCCAGATCACCAGCTTGGCTGAGGCTGGTTCGGTTATTTCACCTTCCCTGTAACAAAACCTAGGGGCAACCGGCAGGCTGGGATTCTCTCCCCTCCCAGAGGACTCAGCTGGACCTATCTGAGAGTCATTTAGTTGTCGCAACTGTTGGCGGGTGCCCAGTGCAGGAACTTGCTGATGTAGACTCCACATCCAGCAAGATGGATGGAGGCAGTGTGTCTAACCCCCTGGGGGAAAATGCGAATCAGGGGATGGGGCACTATCGCGGGAGGACTACCTCTCCAATGTGCTTGACGGTGGTGCTAGTCAAGGTTCCCTCTTGCTCAACCCCCAAAAAGGGAAGGGATGCTAGTGGGCAAGTGGAAGTGCCCACAGACTCTCCTAATGTGATGGTTGGTTCCCCCTTCAGTGGGGGAACCCAAGAATTGGCAAAGGATCAGTGGGGTGCAAGTGACCACACTGGGCTGTCCCCCGACTGGAACTTTGGATTTAACTTGACTAATAAAGCTACAGCCTGGTTAAAACCCACATCACATGTCCTTGTCTTCTTCTGCCAACTTGCACTAGCTAACTCTCCCAGCTCCATTCACAAGGACTCATGTTTCCCTGTCCTTCCTTTACAAATATTAATCTCAAACTGTTTGGCTGCTTCTCCAAACTGCTTTGGGATCTGCAGCACTGGACTAGAAAGCTCGCTGGAAGGGACCCTCTCCAACACTCCCTGCTTCTGGCCCAGGAAGTTCAGAGGAGCATTGATTTATTTATTCATTTTAAAATCTAAAGGCCTGGAAGGTTTGTTTAGGACTCTGGGTAGCTTCTCAGTTTATCTGAGCCCGTCACCAATGACCTAATAAAAAATAGCCACCCCTAATTGAACCTGAAGCACAATGAGGCTCATCAACAAAAATCTCACAGAGAGCGAGATCAGTGGGACCACACCCAGGAGAGTTTACCAACGCGGCTCCAGCCTCATCACTTTATCAGCTTGGCGCCTGCTCCTGTTCCCATTGACTTAACCAGAGAGGACCCCAGGGAAGAACATTTCCTAGTATTCTTTAATTGAGTCAGCCTGAGGTGCTTTCTGCCACAACGGCCATGATCCTGGACGGTGGTTGTCTCACTAACAGAGGTGGAAGAAAGAGGGAAACAAATGAAGGCACCTCACTCCCTGCCAGGCAGCAGGCCTGATCAAGAATGCTCCCAAGGGTACTCTCAATGCCCCAACTGTGTTTGGGAATGTGGGGGGCGGCGGGGGAGGAGGCCTGCCTTAACACCGGTCCTTGGAGATGGAGACACCAAATGCGGACGCTAGACAAATCCATTCTTATTAAACATGCCCTCGCTCAAACCCTGGAAAACACTGGAGTCGATGACCAAACCAGGCAGAGGGACTGTCCAGGTGCAGCCCTTACCTGCAGGGATGAACTTCAGCGAGCTACTGAATATTCAGAAGCGAGACTGCCCCCTCTTCAGCCCGTCATTGAGGAACTCATGGCCCAGTCCATTGCCGCATTTGCCACAGGACACCTAGAAGATGCAAGGGAGGAAAACGAATGAACTGGGGCCAACCCACAGGCAGGCGCTTTGTGCTGCTATTCAGACAGCGAGCAGCACTGCAACTTTAACAGGGACAAGTCAGGGAAAGCTGTCAAGCTTCTGCTTTACTCTCTACAAGGTTTTCATCAGCACCTTCAAGGCGCCCGGCCGCTCTTCATACTTGGCCACGCTGTCGGCATGCACTGTTTCAGTGAAGGCCGGCCAAGGAGACGAGTGCTGGTATTTTGCTCTGCTGGAGAACAGCTCATAACCGCATTTGGAACAGATGTAAATGCCTGGGGAGGGGGACAGGGGAAATGACGGGTTAACTCCGGGTGGCAGCTAACCGTGCAAATTCAGTCACGTGTGTGCCGCACCTGTAACGCCGGGATCCTGCTGCCCAGACAGCGCTCAAGGTCAGAGAAGATCACCTCAAAGGATGGTTTACAATACAGCCCTGCTAAACATGGACTCAGGCCAGGATATACCAACAGGTCACCTACACAGCTTAGCCAAACCTGCCGCCACCTGCTGTCACTTTCCAGTGACCAAGATAGGACTAAGGATTTCATGGCAGCGGCAGAGATGAAATCTCAGAGCCCTCTGCTGCAAAATTGCAAGCCCCTGTCACATGAACTAAAGAGAATCCCATTTAGCTACAAGCAGTACAGGGACTATGACACAGTTCTGAGTCCTCTCTGTCACACACACTGGCCTGTTCCTTATGCACCTTTGGCCCAAGCACAGCTCAGAACAGAAGCCCATGTTAAGCCCTGGCCCACACCCATCTCCGGCTGACCCCAGCTCTGGCGCGGTTTCTCCAGCAAGACTGGGCCCCACTTATTCTGTTGCCCAACCCAGCGAGGTCTGGGCAGTCTGAGCTACCTCCCACTCCCACGCACTGGCTGGCATGCCAGGGGGCTCTGCAAGCACCTGTGCACCTCCTGGGGATTCACGTGGCTGGCATCCGGGAAGAATCCAGTTCAGAGTGACACCACGCAGCCACTGCGCCAGGAGATGGGAAGACATTGGGGGCTCAGCGCCCTATAGAGCGGGTCTGGGGTTCTGTGCAGCCAACCGGGGACTGGGGGAGCTCAGACCCAGGCCCCATGGCTAAGCTGATCAGGGCCCCTATGTTACCAGGAGAGGGCTGGCAAAGGGGCTCTTGCTGCCTCCAAGCCCCAGCAGCCTGGCCCCCTAGCTGAAGGCCATCCCTATGGACTGGGGGAGCCCGGCCGCCCCTATGGACTGGGGGAGCCCGGCCGCCCCTATGGACTGGGGGAGCCCGGCCGCCCCTATGGACTGGGGGAGCCCGGCCGCCCCTATGGGCAATGGCCATCCCTATAGACAGTGGGAGCCTGGCCACCCCTACGGGCAGTGGCCACCCCTACGGACTGGGGGAGCCCAGCCACCCCTGTGGGCAGTGGCCACCCCTACGGACTGGGGGAGCCCAGCCCCTATGGAGAGAGAGGGAACCCCTATGGACAGTGGGAGCTCGGCCACCCCTATGAACTGGGGGATCCCGGCCCCTATGAAGAGAGAGGGAACTCTTATGGACAGGGGGAGCCAGGCCACCCCTATGGGCAATGGCCACCCCTATGAACTGGGGGATCCCGGCTGCCCCTATGGAGAGGGAGGGAACCCCTATGGACAGTGGGAGCCCAGCCACCCCTATGGAGCCCGGCCACCCCTATGGGCAGGGGGATCCCGGCCCCTATGGATCCCGGCCACCCCTATGAACTGGGGGATCCCGGCCCCTATGGATCCCGGCCACCCCTATGAACTGGGGGAACCCGGCCCCTATGGAGAGGGAGGGAACCCCTATGGACAGTGGGAGCCCAGCCACCCCTATGGAGCCCGGCCACCCCTATGGACTGGGGGATCCCGGCCGCCCCTATGGAGAGGGAGGGAACCCCTATGGACAGTGGGAGCCCAGCCACCCCTATGGAGCCCGGCCACCCCTATGGGCAGGGGGATCCCGGCCCCTATGGATCCTGGCCACCCCTATGAACTGGGGGATCCCGGCCCCTATGAAGAGAGAGGGAACTCCTATGGACAGTGGGAGCCCAGCCACCCCTATGGATCCCGGCCACCCCTATGGACAGTGGGAGCCCGGCCACCCCTACGGATCCCGGCCGCCCCTATGGCCGGGGCACCGCGGCCGCTCCGGGCAGCCCCCGGCGGGTCCCGTACCGGGCTCGAAGTGGCTCCGCAGCGGCTCCCCGCCGAAGAAGGCGCAGAAGGACATGGCCGGAACGGGCGACTCGCGGCGCACTGCGCATGCTCCGCGCATCCGCTGCCCCTCCCCCGGCCCTATGGGCTGCTCTCGGGAGGGGCTAAAAAGGGGCAAAGGGGGGACGCGGGGCGGGGGCTGAGCCCGAGCCCAGGCGCTGGCAGAGGGCCACAGGGGGCAAAACCTGGCACTGGGGGCAGCAGTTGCCCCAGGGGGACTGAGGCCCCCCCATGTTTGCCAAAATGGTTGGGGGGCAAAGGGGCTTTTTTTTCCTTTCCCCTCTCGCAGACAGCACCTCTCAGCACGGACACCAGGGCCAGGCCCTGCCCGCCGGGGATTCAGTCTGTCCCGGGGTCCGGAGGCGCTGCCGAAAGCGGTCGGGGTGCGAGTCCTCAGCAGGGGGCATGAGGGGCACAGGCTCCTGGGGGGGGGGCGCCGGGCCAAATCCAGCAGAGGTGCAGATGGGGTGAGAAGCCTCCCCAGCCTCCCCCGGGGGTGCTGTGATCACTTTCCCTGGGCGCCAGGGGCAGGGGCTGTAACTTGCACCGATTTGACATCCGCGGGGGCTGCAGATTGAGAACGGAATAAGGACCTGAGCTTGCGTCTCCTCTCGCTTACCCCAGCGTGAAACTGGGCTGACACCACCGCTTTAACCGCTGCTAGACACCTAGGGGCCTGCTCTAACTTCATTCTTCTCTTGGCTTCTCTTCCTGCTCCCCCTCCTCACTTAGTCCTGATTTTCTCCCCTTCTTGCGGCCGTGCAAGTCCGGAGTAACTCCCAGGAACCCAGCTCAGTTCCTCTGGATTTACCCTGGGGTAGCGGACATTGGAATCTGGCCCATAATGTTTATCTTGACATTCCCTGTTTGAATAGAAATTGCTCCGTCTCTAGGAGTTCCCGCAACCTTCCCCTGTAACCTTTCAAATGAGCTGAAATTTCATTATACACAAGCCTGCGGAGGATCTGCCTGATGCCCAAGACACTTCATGTCTCATCTGGACACTGAAGAAATCTGAATGGCACAGGGCTGATAGCAACCCAGGCCCTGCAGCAGCGAGCAAGCACCGCTAGAGAATAACGGGTTTTGCTGCAAAGAGTTTGTGAAGGACACTTCCAGACCTCACTCATCCGAAGTGGCATATTTTGAGCTGCTTGTTAGACTCATGGACATTGCTAACCTACACAAAGTAATGACCAACAGCAATCTCATATTCTCACTGGGCAGGTTCATAGGGGGAACGGATTTGGAGTGGGAGGTGGAGCTCTTCACCTCAAAGATAAATACAATCAATTCAGTTTCCTTCTGACCGTTGATGGCCTTTGTCAAATGCACTGTCTCAGTGCAGCAAAAACAACAAGGAGTTCTCGTGGCACCTTAGAGACTAACAAATTTATTTGGGCATAAACTAACAAATTTATATAAATGTGTTAGTCTCTAGGGTGCCAAAAGGACTTCTCGTTTTTGCTGATACAGTCTAACACGGCTGCCCCCTGAAACCTGTCTCAGTACAGTTCCCAGTGGACCGGTGTCACGTTTCAGTTATTACTGATTACAGCATATAAGGACCTTCAGAGGGAGAAAGTACTGGGTCCTATAGGGCTCTTTAATCTAGTGGAGAAAGTCAAAACAAAAATCAGTGTCTGGAACGCTGGAGCCAGGCAAACTGAAGGCACAGATTGTTACCACTGGGAGCAATTAACCATTGGAACATGCTCCCAAGGAAAGTGGTGGATTCTCTCTCTTGCTGTCTTCAGATCCAGAGTGGAAGAGATGCTTTAGCCAAACACAAGCGACTGGGCTTAATACAGGGGTACCTGGGTGAAATTTATGAAGCTGGGATGCCCAGGAGGTCAGACTAGATCATCTAATGATCCTTTCTGGCCTTAAATGCTATGAATTTACATTGCAATAATGCCATAAGGCACTAATCAAGGACAGGACACCATTGCGCTAGGCTCTGTACAAATGCATAACAAGTGACAGGTCTTGACCCAAACAGTTTACAATCTAAGTAGATAATAAGATAGACAAAGGGTGGAAGAAAAGCAGCATTATTATCCCCATTTTACAGGTGGAGAACTGCGGCCCAGAGAGAATCAATGACTTGTCCAAGGTCACACAGGGAGGCAGTGGCAGAGCCAGAAATTGAACCCAGGGCACCTGAGTCCTGATCAGTTATTTAACTGATGCTTTTTCTCTCCCTTGCATCACAGAAATCACCAGCCTTGAGGGCAACATCAGGAAAGTATATTGATTCACTGGGTTATGGAGAATTAATTCTAGCAGAGGCTGCTTTAGGACTATGATAGAAGACAGCTGCTACCTATCTTGTACATGTTCTGGTTCCATACCTGTCACTCAGCATGTCAGGAAGAAAGTTACTTAGTGATAACATAAACTATCTAATGCTATAAAGAAATCGCAGGCCCCATTCACAGCTGATGCAAGCAACTAGAGGATTTAAGGACAAAAAGGAGTTTTCTACGTATATTGGGAACAAAAAGAATCCTGATACCGTTATTGGTCCATTACTAGATGAAAATGGTAGAATTATCAATAATAATGCAAAAAAGGCATAAGTGTTCAATAAATATTGCTGTTCGGTATTAGAGAAAAAAAACAGATGATGTAGTCTCATCAGATGATGATAACTCTTTCCTTCCACTAGTATTTCAGAAGGATGTTAAACACCAGCTACTGAAATTAGACATTTTTAAATCAACAGGTCCAGATAACTTGCACCCAAGAGTTTTAAAAGAGCTGGTTGAGATGCTTGCTGGATGGTTAGTGTTGATTTTCAAGTCTTGGAACACTGGGAAGTTCCAAGAGACAGGAAAAAGGCTAATGTTATGCCAATACTTTAAAAGGGTAAAGGGGATGAGCCGGGTAATTGTAGGTCTGTCGGTCTGACATCTATATGAGGCAAGATATTGGGTGGCTGATATGGGGCTTGATTAATAAAGAATTAAAGGAGGGTAATTTAATTAATACCAATCAACATGGTTTTGTGGAAAATAAAACCTGTCAAGCTAACTTGATTTTTTTTCATGAGATTACATAATTTGGTTGATAAAGGTAATAGTATGATGTAATAAATTTAGACTTCTGGAAAGTGTTTGATGTGGTGCCACACAATCTTTTGTTGAAAAAACTAGAACAAAACAAAATTAACATGACAAACATTAAGTGGATTAAAAGCTGACTAAATGATATGTCTCAAAATGTAACCGTAGGTGGGGAATCATCATTGAGTGGATGTGTTTCTAGTGAGGCCTTGTAGGGATGAGCTGTAGCTCACGAAAGCTTATGCTCAAATAAATTTGTTAGTCTCTAAGGTGCCACAAGTACTCCTTTTCTTTTTGCGAATACAGACTAACACGGCTGCTACTCTGAAACCTGTTCTTGGTCCTATGACATTTAATGATTTTATCAGTGACCTGGAAGAAAACACAAAATCTTCACTCATCAAGTTTGCAGAAGACACAAAAATTGGGAAAAGTGGTAAATAATGAAGAAGACAGGTTACTAATACAGAGCGATTTGGATTGCTCGGTAAGCTTGGGTGCAAGCAAATATGTTTTAATATGGCTAAATGTAAATGTACCTGTCATGAATAGGGGGAAGGGTAGCAACCTTTATGTATCCTTGGCAACTGTACTGGATTGCCTTACCTGTAAAGGGTTAAGTAGTTCAAATAACCAAGTTGGCACCTGACCAGAAGGACCAATGAGAAAAGAAGATACTTTCAAATCTGGAGGGGGAGGATTTGTTTGTTGTTCTCTTTTGTTGTTCCCTCTCTATACAGAGGAAGAAGCCAAGCAGGTACAACATCTCCTGAAAATATACCTGAAATAATCCATCTAAATCCACAGAAATTGTAAGTAAGGCAAGGAAATGCATTAGGTTATCTTTTGTTTTAGCATGTGAATTTTTCTATGCTACAGAGGTAGTTTTATTCCTGTTTTTGTAACTGTGAAGCTGAGCCCAGAGGGAAATCCTCTGTTCTCTTAAATCTGTTTATTACCCTGTAAAATTACCTTCCATCTTGATTTTGCAGGTGTGATTCTTTTATTTTTTTTCTTTATAAATGGAGTTCTTCTTTTAAGAACCTCATTGATTTCAGTGTCCTGAAGACAAAGGGTCTGGTCTGTGCTCACATTGCAATTGGCTGGTATATTATTCTCAAGCCTCCCCAGGAAAGGGGGTGAAGGGGTTTGCAGGGATATTCTGTGGGGATAGGGATTCCAAGTGACCCTTCCCTGAATTTTTGTGTAAATCACTTAGTGGTGGCAGCAATACCAGTCCAAGGACAAGGAAAGGATTTGTGCTTTGGGGAAGTTTTAACCTAAGCTGGTAGAATATAAGCTTAGGGGATCTTTCATGGAGGTCCCCACATCTGTACCCCAGAGTTCAGAGTGGGGGGAGGAACCCTGAGAGTACCCATCTAGGAACAAAGAATGTAGGTCATACAGGATGTGGGAAGCAGTGACTAAAAGAATTTGGGAGTACCGATGGATAATCAGCTGGACATGAACTCCCAGAGCGGTACTGTAGCCAAATGGGCTAATGTGATCCTTGGATGCATAAATAGGAATCTCAAGTAGGAACAGAGCAGTTATTTTATCTCTGTGTTTGGTACTGGTGTGACTGTTGCTGGAATAGTGTATCCAGTTCTGGTGCCCACAATTCAAGAAGGATGTCGGTAAATTGGAGAGAGTTCCAAGAAGAGCTATGAGAATGTTTAAAAGATTAGAAAACTTTCCTTATAGCGGTAGGCTCAAGGAGCTCCATCTATTTAGTTTAACAAAGAGAAGCTTAAGGGATGACTTGATTACAGGCTATAACTACCTACTTGGAGAACAAATGTTTAATAACGGACTCTTCAGTCTAGCAGAGAAAGGTATAAGATGATCCAATGGCTGGAAGTTGAAGCTAGACAAATTCAGACTGGAAATCTGAGAGTAACTAACCACTGAAACAATTTACCAAGATTGCATGTTCTTCTAAAAGATCTGCTCTAGGAATTATTTTGGGGACATTCTATGGCCTGTGTTATGCAGGAGGTCAGACTAGATAATCACAATGGTCCCTTCTGGTCTTGGAATCAATGAATCTACAGGTCCACTGATATCACAGGAAACATACTTGCTCACACCCGGGCTCAATTTTATCCCCAGGTCACATACATACACAAAGCCTTGGATATTATCATGCTAAGGGCTAAATTTTGCTCTGGGATACAACAGTGCAAATCTGGAGTAGCTCAAGTGAAGTTAATGGAGTCACTCTGGATTCACAGATCAATATAGCCAGAAACAGACGGGGGACTGATACTAACGAATCAGAATCCATT
This sequence comes from Dermochelys coriacea, assembly GCF_009764565.3. Taxonomy (NCBI): domain Eukaryota; kingdom Metazoa; phylum Chordata; order Testudines; family Dermochelyidae; genus Dermochelys; species Dermochelys coriacea. The sequence goes on along the minus strand of NC_050077.1, from coordinate 4,421,908 downwards.
CCAATAGCCTTGTCTGACCCATCAACCCTTAATTAAATAAATATTTAATTTAATTTAATCAGGCCACAGCCTGATCCTTCACTGCAGTGGCAAATTAGCCACTGGGCCGATAGGGCCCTTGTCCAGGGGCCCCCCAAAAAAATCTGTTACCCAGCCGTGGAAGCCCAGAGCCCCTGCCGCCGGGTGAGCAGCGCTGAGAAAACCTCCGCAGCGGACCCTGATCCACAGCAGAAGTGACGGGTGGGGGAATCCGCAGCAGCCCCCAACCCTGTCCCTGGCAGAAGCCCCCAGGCACAGGGCGGCAGGGGAAGCCTAGCCCCTGCACCCAATGCTGCTCTCCAGCAGAAGCAGCTAGCGGAGCGGGAGAAGCCCCAGCGCCCCGACCTGGTCCCCCACAGAAGTGCAGGGGGTGGCGAGGGAAGACCCAGCACTCGGACCCCCGCTGCAGCCCTGGGACTGGAGGTGCTCTCACTCCCTGCTGGGCCCCAGGGCCCTGGTGCGGGGACAGAGCAGGGGGTTGTAGTGGAGAGGCAGAACTGGGGGGAGTTAAGGACTCTGGGTGGAACAGGGACAGGAAGGGGTAGGGCTGTGGGCAAGGCCATGGCAGAATAGGGGCGAGCCATAGGCAAAAGGGGTGGGAAGGAGCTCCCCCACTTGCTCTGGCCCAGAGCCCCAGGAAACCTTAATCCACCTCTGCTTCACTGATACCCTTTTCCTGGATGGCTTTTGGCCTCGGACCAATAAGCATTCATTTGCATGGGCAGTTCAAAGAGGCTGCAACTCTTGAACAATAAAGAGATTTGACTTAAGCCCCTCCCACCCTCCACCCCCCAATGTTGCAGTAGTAAAAATCTCCCTGATAGTATTCTAGAGACACTCTTCTCAGGCTGAGAACCTGGCCCCATCCATGTCAGTTTGCAGCTACGCTCTCCATTGCGCAGACAGAGGTTGTTGGAACTGCAGCATGCAGCCCCCAAGAGCTACGAGCTCTGAGACACTCACGCACTGCAGCAAGGAACCTGGTCAAAATGCCTGCAGCCTAGACAGACAGGTAGGACTAGGTTAGCTTGCCCTAGTGCCCAAGATACTGGCCTGATTCTGATCTCCCTTATATTGGTTTTACACTGATGAATTCAGTGCAGTTACCCCTGGGACCTGATTCTCTTCCCTGATTCCACACTAGTGTAACTCCACTGACTTCTGTGAAGCTACTCTTGATTCACAGCAGTCTACACGAGATCAGAATCAGGCCCACTGTACAGGCCTCAAGTCACCGCTCCCATCAGTTTTACACTGGTGCAGCTCCATTAGCTTCATTAGAGTCACTCCTCATTTAACCGGAGTACGGATTGGGCCGTTTGTCTGTGCGTGTGCGTAGCCGAAAAAGCACATCTCTTCCCTCCGACTTCCAAAGGCAGCACTCAGCAGGAAACATAGCAATCGCATTTCATGCATTTTCCTCTGTCCCCTTCCCCAGGGATTTACCACTAGGACTGAAACACCCCATTCTTTCCTAGGGGGTCATTTTCAACCCCTTTCAGAAGTAGGGTTGGCAACCCTCCAAGATTGCCCTTGAGTCTATTGGAATTACATATAAATCTACAGGAGACTACTGAGAGCAATCCAGGAGATAAATCATAGGGCATTCTGGAAATGGATATTGAACGCTGAATCCAATTTATACAGTAGTCCAACTAGTGTTTAAAACGCCATGGTAATGCACATTTGCCTGTCCAACGGTTTCATTGTGCTTGTATTTCTTTACCTTGTGCGACTTTTTATGTCATGATGTAAAGTCTGTGCACCATAACTGAAAATACACGTGCAGGCGGGCACGTTCGTGTTCTCTCTTTAGTCTACGCTACCCTGCAATGGCCTCGCGCTTTCAAAAAAAGAAAACAGAAATGGATGATGGTGAGGGCTCGTCAAAACACAGCAGCTCCAAATGTACCATTAAAAAAATAAGTGTTGCTGTTGTTACAATGATGCCTGGTATAAAACCCCCTGACTATAAAACCTGCCTTTGCAAAGTTGATGAATTTACAGCAGAATGCATTTTGTGTCATTGAGCATTTTCCGTTACATAAGTCTAATCGGGGAGTTTTTGCTGCATCTGTCATTTTCTAATGGCATGCTGTATTTCTGTATTTTAAAATAACGGAATTAACTAACACACCCATGCACGCATACATGCAAACATTTAAACACACATTAACCAGCTAAGTAACTCAAACCCAGTCTCACGATTTAAAAATAAGATTCACATTACGGTACAACTGGAGATTTTGCAATATTGTTTATTTATGCAACATGCTTAAAATGTGAAAGTATGATTCATACGATCCTCCTTATTTCCACCGAAGGCAAAATGATGGCTCGGTCATCAAAGAGTTTTAGACGACAGTAGGTCAGTCACTAATACCATTACGTCAGGGGATGAAACCTCGCAAATAGATCCAAACAGAATTGTCAACCCTATCAGAAGCAGAGTCCCTTCCCATGCACCAGCAATTCTCAAATCTTCTTGAGGCCAAGGAACCAAATCTTACAGAAAGCTGAGGCTTCAAAAGATGGCAATTGAGCTTATTGCATGTACATTTTACAGGGGCATTACAGGCACTTGGCAAATGTTCCCAACGCTAATCACTCTTCCTTGAGCCTACTATGAGAATCTCTGCCATTCAGGATGCCTTGGCAAGTGTCTTTTCATTCTGATTCACTCAGCCAGACTGAACTGCCATCAGCTGAGTGATATCTCTTATGAAGCTGCTGTCCTGATGCTGCGGAAGGGAGACTTAGAATCATAGAATATCAGGGTTGGAAGGGACCTCAGGAGGTCATCTAGTCCAACCCCCTGCTCAAAGCAGGGCCAATCCCCAATTTTTGCCCCAGATCCCTAAATGGCCCCCTCAAGGATTGAACTCACAAACCTGGGTTTACCAGGCCAGTGCTCAAACCACTGAGCTATGGGGTCCAAACAGAGGTTCACTGTCAAAGCAGCCAAAGGCAAATGTGGCTGCTGCTTGCATCAAACACCACAATTTGTAAAAGACTTCTTGAGCAGAGTTTGGCAGTGTCTGTTTAACACCCTGGATCTGCAGTGTGGGTTGCATTATTATGCCCATTTAATGGTGCAAAGTGGGATCCTGCAGATTGTAGCAAATCCCCCAGATTAGGGACTCACCAGCAGAGATGCTTCTTCGTGGCTGCAGAATTCTCTTCAGTTTGTATCTGGACTGGCAACAGTCCTGTAGTGCTGCAGAGTTCTAGGGGCCTTTCTGTAATCTCAAACAGATAAGGAATGCATCAACTACTGGTCACATAGCCAGGTTAAACCTTTGTGTAACAGGGAGCACGCCACGCCCTGTAGGATTCAGCCCCCTGGCCCTGCTCCTTAAAGATGCAGGGATGCTCCAAGCTGGTGCAACCCCCTTGCTCTTTTTTTGTGTCCATTTCCCAACACCAGTTTCCCACTATTTACATGGCTTGGCCTCACATTGGCCTGACCATCAACAGACTAGGGGGCTCCTTCCCCTCCTGGTCTCCACCCCCCTTCTTCCACTTCCTCCCAGCCTTTTAGCTCCTGCTAATGAGGCTGGCAGGTGCAGGCAGTTCCCAGGCAAGTACTGGCTATTTACCCAGCCCCAATCCATTCCCCCTGATTGGGGCTGGGGCAGCAGGAGCTGATTAAGGGCTTTCCTAGCAGTGCCCTGCCACACTTTGTCTAAGTGATTTTTTTTTTGTATCTTGGTCCCTGATGATCAAATTGCTGGCACTCCAGCAACCAGAACCAATCAGGATCAGGCCCCTAAAACAGATTCACTTCTTCTCCGCTGTCTCATTAATAATGGTAGCTTGTACCTGTGGGGCCACTAGCAAATGCAACATTCACAGCTGTGGTTTGTTCTATGAATAATACATACGTTCAGCTATTGTTATAACAAGATTTTAATTATGCCACTGCCTCCAGGATATGTCTGCCAGCAAAGGGCTGTGTCTCAGATTATAGAACTGCTTAAAACATCCTCCGTAGTAAACACTTTGGCATGAAGTGGAAACTGGCTGGTTTATACCTGGCTTCTTAATCCCAAACTATGACCTTTAGAATGGCCACAGAGCAGACAATGGCTCAGAGCTCAAATACCAGACATGGAACAAATGTAGGCCATGCCCCTCTAGTTTTAAAAGCCATTTTAAGGAGATCAGACTGGTTTGGTTTGGCAGTGGGCTATGAAGAACCATACTTCTCGTCGTCTCTGGCTATGGTTGGAGGTTGTCACCATATGATGGCTCCTTGGTGACTTATGTGAAATGAGATGGTGATCTTTGGTATCCACATAATAAAATCCACCTTCACGAGTGGCTATGTTGCCTCATGGTTAGAGCAGGTGTCTACATTTTTCTGTTTGAAAGAGATTTTCTGCCTAAAACTGGCCTCTTTGATAAAGAAAAAAATTGTGAAGAAGCTTTTGTATGTCTGAATTTTTCCACTTCTTCAACAACAAAGTTCTCAGTTTTCTAAAACAAACAATATAAATACCTAAAATGCCAACTACTGAAAAATGTTTAATTTTTATAAACCAAAACCAAACATAAAACTGGAGGGGGCGGGCAGGGGGAGAAAATAGTTTTGTTTTGTAGGGGTTGTTGTTGGAGAAAAAAACATGAAATTTTTTTAATTAAAAAAATCCATGAAATTTTTGGAATAAAAAAAATTCTTTATTTCAAAATGTTGATTGGACAATACTTACTGTTTTCTGACGAGCTGTACTTGGTTTCTCCTACTGCCTTTCCCAGGGGTTCAGCATGTGTGATGATGGGTCCCTGATTTTGGCTGGGGCTTCTAGACACTACTATTATGTTCTGAGTTGGGACAGGTTAAACCTCTTTGAAATTGTGTGGGATGGGGGAAGGTAACCACTGCCCTCCATTTAAGATAGTTGCAAGAAGTCAGGTAAGTAGGTAGTTGAAACAATAGCAGCCTCCACCCCAAACACAGGCATATGTCACCTCCCAAACCAGAAGGCACACATGGGCAGAGGGGATGTGTTAGCTATTGTTTTGTGAAGGTGTGTGTGTCTATGAGAGAAACAGTGGACAGAAGCTGAGACAAAAGGCGACAAGGAAGCACCAGGTACTGTCATAACAAGCTGTGGGAGCCTGGCACTGCAAAAAGTCTCCAGAGAGAGAGCTTTTGGGGCTGAGTGCTGGCTAACAGGGGCCTGGAGCTGTGAGCAAAGAAACCATCTCCTGCTGTTTGATTCTTGCTGGGTGCAGGGAAACAGGACTTTGTACCTTCTTCGTAAATACACAGGATTGCATCAAATTTCTCCTACTAACTGGAACAATGGCAAGATCCTGACTTTTTGGCTGGCTGCTCTGGTAACAAGGGTTACAATACATATTGAAACATAATATAAGAGCAGGGGTCAAGTCCTAAAGGAATTTATAGATTAAAACCCCTCACCTTAAACCGTATCCAGAAATGAGTCAGATGCCAGTGCAGGCTCTGCCGCAGAGGGGTTAGGTGTAGATCCCCAGGTACACCGGCAGCTGCATTCTTCACTAGCTGAAGCTTTCAAGCAGTCTTCAGCTGAAGCCCCAAGTTGAGGGCACTGCAGTCATCCAGTCTGGAATCTCAGCTCTCCTATTGCAATATTAGGCTTTCCCTCGAGGGCCTGATCCTGGCGTTTCGCTACTGATGTTAATGGTAACATTAACTGTTAACATTAACCACTGTTCCTTAAAACAGATGCCCTGAAAGGACGCTCCTCCCCTCGCAGGGGCTGCGTCTGGACCGACCCCGCTTGCAGGGGCTGCCTGGGGGACTCGCAAACCACTGCCCCTTCCCCGTGTGAGCAGCCTGCACCGGGAGACGAGCCAGCTGCGGTCACGTTAGCATAGTGCCGGGGGGAGGATGGGGTATTTATAGCATCTCGGCCGCTGGGGCACAGCGGAGGGGCTTATTCTTTCCCTCTATAAAGAGCAGCGAGCCCTTCTGCCACCCCTGCAGGTTGGGGGGGACCCTTATTCCCACCCCAGCTAAGGAAGGCTGGCGCTGACAAGGCGGGGATCTCCAAGGCTCTAGCCGCTCAAAGCGCCAGCCCTGCCAGCAGCAGCCGGGGCTGACAATGAGCCGCGGCCCGGGCCGCTCTCCGCCCGCCCGGCAAGGCTCTCCCGGCGGGGCGACCCGCGCGGAGCTCCGCCCCGCACCGAGCTGCAGGGGGAGCAGGAGCCGGGGACTCTGGGAGCCAAGTTCGGCCCCCGGGGACCCGGCCGGGCAGGCAGCCGCTTGCAGCCGCAGCGCCGCCCGGGCGCAGGGGTTCGCGGCGCGGGCAGCCGCCCGCGGGCGGATCGCAGCGGCGGGGCCGTGGCCTCGCTGGCTCTCCGGCCGCCCGCGTCCCCCGCGGAAGCCTCCCGGGGGCGGGGGGCCGGGCCGCCGCTGCCGCCTCGCTTCCCCGGCGCCCGGGCAGGTGAGTCCCCCGGCGCGTCCGCCTGGGCTCGCCCCGCTGCCCGGGGAACAGCGGGCGCCTGGCCCCGGCCTGCGAGCCCGGCCGCGCAGCAACCGGCGGCAGCGACGCCGCGGGGAACTTTGTTCTGGGGCAGCCTGGGCTTGCCGGGGTTGCCGCAGGGGCTGCCCGGGGCTCAGACCTCCGGCTTCCAAGCTTTACGGGGCAGGGGCAGCTCAGGGGTTTGAGCATTGGCCTGCTAAACCCAGGGATGTGAGTTCAATCCTTGAAGGGGGCCCTTTAGGGATTGGGGCAAAAATTGGGGATTGGTCCGGGGTTGGACTAGATGCCTCCTGAGGTCCCTTCTATGAAATCCCAGAGGCAGCCTGTGTCTCAGCCTGGTGTTTGCCCTCCTGTTAGGGCGGGAATGATTTCGGGGCTGTCCCTGTGCTGCACACACCCTGGGTAAAGTCCTCTTTGGGGCGGGCAGCCCGCGCTGCGTTGGAAGCAGCAGAATACTAGAGCAGCTTTTATGGCTAGAAATGAGTGTCACCGCTGCAATGAGTTGAGAGGAGCTCAAGAGATTGGTCTGGAGAACTTTTCTTTATAATCACCCGCCCGGGGGGAGACGCCCGGGGTGAACAGATCCAGGGGTGTGGTTGCCTAACACATTTCTGCAGAATTTGTTAAGAACCTCCAAACTCCTTTCACTAATGGAACATCTATATGTGCATTGCAAATATATATATAGTAGCGTAGGGATGGGTTTTCCACTACGAGCCGCTCAAAACTGAGCAGACATGAATTCACCTGTTCTATCAGTGTGAGATGGATTATGTGGCACTGGAGGATAGTGTGAGAAATTTCTGCTGCAGGTGGCCAGTTCAGCATATGCTATAGACTTTCAAGGTGATCCATCCCTCTGTGCCAGGTAGCCTCAATGGTGTCCTCAACTGCTGGGAGCGAGTGCTGCAGTAGTTCAGTGTTGACTCATGGGGGTTTTCTCCTCTCAGTAGGATGGACCATTTTACCATCGGATGAGGGTTTGGTGAACTGTGGAGAATGGCTGGCTGGGTTCCCAGGGTCTAGGTTTAGAGATGCACAGCAGAAAAAGCCACCATCTACTCCCCTTCTACTCTCTCCCTCTCTCCCTCCCTCCCCCCCAAAAACCCCTCTCAGAGACCAAACACTAGGTGTGGAGAGTAAAATGCTTTAGGAGCACTAGAGGCAATTCTTCAAGATTAAGAGAGAGGATTATTGGCAGGGAAGCCTAGAGCTAGGGTGCCCTGGCACTGCCCATGCATGGCAACCTGGCACCCTTTGCCGCTACTAAATTTACTTAAAAAGAGGCCAAAGACCATCTCCTTCCCAAGCACCTTGCAGTGACCAGATAATCCTTGCAGTGCTGCTGGAGTTTTAACAGGGCCTTAGACTCCTGCTCCCACTTGGCGACTGGAGCAAGACCGTGGGTGGACGCAACAGAGGGACAGATAGGCCTTCGTTTCTCTCCTCCCCGTGCAATCAGGATCCACCTAGCCAAGCAGCTGTATCCTCCACTGCTTTGGCATGGGTTTTACATGTCTGTCTAGTGAATACAGCGCTGGGGAAGGGTGCAGGATTTACGGACCTGGCGCCACGGCATCACTCTTCTCAGAGCAGTGGTCATTGTTCTTTATTTCTATTGCCTGCAGATGTGTGCATGGTGCTGTACAGAGGGTTACAACAGACAGCCCCTGCCTCAGGACCTTGCAGACTGAATGCCCTGTGCCTTGGAACATGAGAATGGATCAGTCTAGGAGTGTGTGGAGTGAGGGGAGCTCTTGAGTATGCACCTCCAATGGCTGTCTCTTGGGGGCTCCATGTGGATCTAGATCCACAGACAGAGAGAGGGCAAGGAAAGGAGAGTTGGGAACCTGAGGGTAGCAGCTGGGCTCCTCAGGTCTCTTCCAGTCCCCCAAACCCATAGGGCAAACAGGAGAAAGGTAATACACTGAATCTTCAGTCCATGGATCACCACCCTGTGCAGGCTCAAGGGGCTGCCATTGTCAAGGAACCCTAACAGCACAGCTGTCCTGTCCAGGGACAGAAGTAGGCCCCCAGGTGGCTGGGAGACAGACTGGAAGCAAAGGGTCTCCATACAGTTGCCCCAGGAGATTTCCTTGAGATCCCCACAGGATCAGGGAGCTGCACGCATGTATAAGGGCTGCAGGATGCAATGCCAGCAGCCAGTAATATTTAGGCTCCAATCCTGCAGTCCAGCCCCCGCTACTCACCCACAGCCCTTTGCAAGATCCTGCCCATAGCTTTTATCAGGTGGATGTACTGAAGTGGGTGTCGGCTGCTAACGATGCAAGAGAACCAAGTGGCTCTGAAGATGATCTTCAAAAGAAAGGATTGGATTCAATCCCCTTTGTTTTGCTTCTTTATGGGGCCTGAAAGGTGCATGTGTGAGCATGTTGGCATGCAGGGTTCTTTTTTTCCTTATAAATATCAGGTATCTCAAGTCTTTTCTTTCCTGTTTTTGTCTGATGACTCCTTGGGTGACTCAGTGATGTGGATCAGAAGCTTTCCGAGCCTTTAGCTGAAGGCGCTGGTTCCATAGTAAAGACAGCTCTTTCCCCAGATTCTAAAAGGACCATTAGATAAAACTGAATAAAAATCATGAGCGATCCCCTCTCGTCCTCACTACCTTTGATGTTATAAGCCCAGTAGTTCTCCAGTGGGCCATGGAGACAGAGGAGACAAGGCCTGAATTTTTAATGTAAAAAAATAGAGACACATTTTGAAAATAAAAGAAAACATGCCTGGTCCAGCCTTCATTCTCCAACATGAAGAAGCAAAGAAAGGACACAGCTCCCATAGCTTTATCACTGTGGGCCACGGATGCAGCTCTCTCCGTGTTATGGGGGCCACAGCCACACAATATATATACTACCTGTATGGCCCTGAGGATGTCACGTGGGACACAGCTGTGTGCTGATTGGGCCACAAGCAGCCTGCAGGTTGAGAGCCACTGCTCTAGACCCAGAGCAGAGTGACTATCCAGGTGTACATGGAGGGCTCTGGGTTCTTTGGTTACGAACAGCTAGTCCGGGCGCAGCTCCGAATTGAACAGTGGCTGTGCCCAGGGCTTTGAAGTCTCTGTGCTCAGGCAGGCGGTGGCAGCCACTCTGCCTTCTGGTTGCTGCCATTTCAAATTAGGTCAGTCATTCATCTCAGATAGATTTCTGCAAAGCTCCCTCCCAGAGGACAAAGCGGAATTTGTTATCGGTGGCAGGTGCCGAGGGACCATTAAGCGAGGACCTCTCGCTGGAGCGTGCATCCTGTGGATCAGAGAGCAGCAAGTCACTGGAGGTGGCAGCGGGGCCCGTGGGGGACGGGAAGCTGAGGACACGACTTACCTGCCTTGCTTTGTGGTGTGTAGAACAAGCAATGTGTTGTTTTTAATACCGGGTATTTACGATTCAGAGGGATCAAACAGGCAGGAAAAGGCTCATAAGAGACAATGGGCCAAATGCCTCTTTGGGGGCTAGTCTTCAGCTAGTGTAAATCAGCACTGCTCTACTAACTTCAATAGTGCTCTGCCAGCTGGGATCTGGCTCTCGGGACATACGCAGTGAAGCTGCCAGAGTATGAACCTGAAGGATGAATTGGGCTTATAATATTTTTACAGGTTTCAGAGTAGCAGCCGTGTTAGTCTGTATTTGAAAAAAGAAAAGGAGTACTTATGGCACCTTAGAGACTAACAAATTTATTTGAGCATAAGCTTTCGTGAGCTACAGCTCACTTCATTGGATAGCTTATGCTCAAATAAATTTGTTAGTCTCTAAGGTGCCACGAGTACTTCTTTTCTTTTTGCGAATATTTTTACAATAACCTCTGGTTTAGGTACCATTGTCATGGTGATACTCTCTCAAGAGTAGATTATGCTTGTAAGGGATTTTTGTCCTGAAAAATTCTCCTCTAATCAGATATAGTCTGATTAAACAAAGGGGCTTCTTATCCAGATTCGAGCCACGCCTGTTAGACCCTCCACCCCTTAACACCAACAGGGACCGCACATGCTTATCCAGGACTGCATGTGGCTCAATGCATTTAGTGTGCGGCCAGCCTGATCTTTGTGATGCCCAGCACAGTGTTAGTAGCAGCAGATAGGGATGGCATCAGCTGGGGCAAATGAACAGACAGCATGAGTCCTGAATCGCAGCAGGGGTCACAGCCCGTTACAATGGAGGTCAATGAGAGATGTAGCGCTCATCTGCCTTGAGCCCATGCAGACCCCATGTCTGAATCCCACTGCTTGCATAGCAAGATTTCTGCTGCTTGTCAGCACTGGAATAGGGCTCTCTCCTTGATGCCCGGGCTCTTGGATGTGAGCTATATGCTTAGGGTCAGTGAAAACAGCAACGCAGAGACGAGACTGTGGAGGAGAGAGTGCCCACCACATTCACTGAACAGAAGTTATTATACTGCTTTGTATCATGGCAGCACCTGGGATCAGGGTTCTTTGTGCTTTATAGTAACATAGTAAGAGAGAGTCCCTGCCCCGAAGAGCTCACAGGCTAAACAGAGACCACAAAGGAGGGGAAGCAACTACCCAAAGCAACTACCCAAACTGGGACTAGGACCTAAGTCATCCAACTCCCAACCCAACAGCCTGAGCTCTAGATCACAGTGGGACAGAAAGAGTCCCTTGGTCGTTGTTTGGGACAGAAAGAGAACCAGAGGCTCATGGGGACGTCTTAAAAGACTTAAGAACTCCCCCTCCTTTAGCCAGTGGTCAGGGTGGTATTAAGTTTGTATCCCCTGCAGAAGACAGAAATTCCTCCCCAAGCTGCATTAGTAAAGGGAACCGGGAACTGCTAACTTCCCTGGGTGCTCAGGTATACCTTTGTCACTGGGGCTACCCCCCCCCCATCACAGAGATCAGAATTCAGCCCATCCAGGAGAAAAGGACACTCATAAAACACCCACCCGCACAACCACCACCCCCCGCCCTCCAGGCCATTTTAAAGTGACACTCCCCCGCTCTCAGCACCTCGTGATCAGCCCGGCACTTACACCGCGACCCAGAGGTGCAAGGCAGGGGAGTGTGGTCACACGTTCTGCACCTCCCAGTTTTATTTTTATCTGGGCCGAGCTGTGACTATCCATGCTCAGAAAGGTGAAAACCTGGGATGGTGCCAGCTAGGCAAGGCAGAGGAGGTTGGGACTGAGCTTCCCGGCCCAGGCCTGCCAATGGCCCTCCGCCCAGACACATAGTATTCCCCGTGCCCACTCGGCACCTCACTTCTAGCCTGCACCCACCCTACTGTTCCAGCTGTTGGTCTGACCCAGCTCTGCCAATGCACCTTGGAGCTGTCCTGCAGCCTCCTTCCCCGCCCCCTATCCCAGCTCTGGACTCCCCACCCACACAGCTCTGCCACTGCCCCTCAGTCCCCACCTGCAACTCCCTGCAGTTGCAGTCCTGAGCGTGACACCATTCTGCTAACCTGCAGCATCTCCTGCTGGTCCAGTCCTAGGCTCCTACACACAGCTGTACCAATGCCTTTCAGTCCTGACCAGTAACAGCTTTTTACAAGGGCCACAAATCTAATCCACTGGATGAGAAGGAGTCTGACGCAGCAACTAGTCATGGGCAGTGAGGCAGTGAAGCCAAGAGGCATAGGAGCCTTTGGGCTGTATCAGGTCCTATTATTTGTATTACGATAGCCCCAGTTATGGACCAGGGTGCATTGTGCTAGGTGCTGTACAAACAGAATAAAGGTGGCTCCTGCCCTAAAGAGCCTGTCTCGCTCCCCCTTTCACTGGTTGTGCACAGAGTGACCTTGGCCTTTTGTGGGAGAGGGACTTCCAGCACCTCCCCGGTTTCACCCCATTATTGCCATTGCCTACACCCATTCTCTGGTCCAGGAGGGCTGGAGACAGCTCCATCCAGGACTATCAGCAACACTGTTCTGAGCATCATGCAGACTGAGTCAGTGAAGAGCAAGGCAGAGCAATTCCACTCCCAGGGGTGCTGCCATGATACCCTCAGGGCGACACTGATCGCAATGTTCTTTCCGAAGCTAGCACCTCCAGACAAAGCTGCTCAAGGAGTCACACACTTGCCCAGAGCCTATTTTGGTTCAGGATTTACTCTTTCCTGACCCATCTGAATCAAAACCAGCTGTCAGAATATATAGCCATAACTTAATAATGCTGCTTTTCTTCAAGCTAGGCTTGTTTTGTAGATTTCATGGCAACTTAAAAAAAAAAAATCAAGCCAAGCTTGAAGATTGTACCCTGAGGCTGTATAAGAAATTCCAATGTGTATTGACTCTAGTATTCATTGATAAGTCAAATATTTTAAAGCAGAAGCTCAAGACGACAGAGTTAAAGCTGAGCTTCAGCCTTTTCTGTCTATGTCCTGTCTTTTGGGCACTTGATTTCTCAGCGTTTGGCCAAGCTTTTTGCCTGGAATACGTCGATCTGTTTTATAAAAAGGTCAGTTTGCAGACAATTTACATCTTTTGGTTGCAGTTTGGTTTCCTTAAAACTGCATCACTTCCTCATCAAAGAGCAACTGGAAGAGCTCTCCAGTCACCAGACTAATAACCACAGCAGTTTGTTTTCTGTGTCCGTATATTTCAGTGATAATTAGATGAGGGATTTCTCACCCTTTTGGTTGGCTCATAAATCAGTCTCTCTGAAGTGAAGCAAAACTCTGGCGCAGTCTCCAGCAGCCTGCTCCCTTCTCAAGCAGCCACTGACAGGTTTAATAGGCTGGAGAGAACTCTTGAAATTATTTTTTCAATTAACTCTGGCTAATTTCGCAACAAACAAACACTAATTTGGCAATGGCTCATCTGGGAATAAGATGCTGGGAGCTTTAATTGGATAGATTCAAGTTGGGTGAACCTTTATATTACAAGATGATCAGATAGCATTTGTAAATAGCACACGGTAGCCCTTACGGCTTTGTGCAATTAACGTGTTATCAGACTAGAGACATGGGTGTGCTTTCCGAGAAAGATCAGCCCAAACTGTCCCAACTGAACAATCCTAAACACTGGATCATTTCAGGGTGCAGCTCTCCTTCATTGCTCTATTGGAGCAAATCAGACCCCTGGATCCAAACACCCACAAGCTCTGAGGAAGTTTGGATCCAGCTGAAACCCCCTTCCTAGTATTTTTGGCCAAAATTTTCAAAAGTGATGAGTGATTTGGAGTGCCTCAGTGTTTGGGTGACTAATCTGAGATGCCTTAAAGGGACTCTTTGCTGGGGGAGAGGAGGTGCTCAGCACTTTCTGAAAATCAGCCCCCTTTAGGAGGTCTCACACTTGGCCCTTAAAAACGGACACATCCAAACTCTGTAGTCACTTTTGACTAGCTTGTCTGTGTAGATGTTTGTAGCACCTTCCAAGGTGTACAGAACTGGGTAATATGCCTCAAAAAATAACGGATTGTGAGCTTTCAAGTGACCCTCCCTGCCTTCTATGTTTCAGAAGTCACTAGCACTCTGCCAGTGCAGTGGTGTACTCATGGAACTAGGCCTGGCAAATCACAGTTATGTGGACCCAATTGTACCATAGGGTTCCTTCATATTCTGTACATTGTGTAAAGAGCAAAAGACACTACAGTGGGGGAATAGTGAGCTTAGTTATCCACACAGAGAAAGATACCATTCAAAGGAAGGGAGGGGGTTTGAAGCAGTAGGCAAAAAAGAATCACATTTCACCTCTGTGCCTCAGTTTCCCCATGAGGCTAATACCCCCCTACTTTCCAGGGAGGCTTAATTCATTAGTGTTTGTAAAGCGCTTTGAGACCATCTGATGAAAGTTGCCACTGGCATGCTGAGTTTTATTCTTTATAATTCTATTGTAAGCTCTTCCATGAACTGTAGGTCAAAATGGGTCTGATCTTGGGTTTAGATTAGCTCCAGCACTTCTCAGATCTCTTGGATCTACAAAGCAGGCCAAAATTCTTGTGCAAAGAGCCTTTTTTATGGTTGAATTGAGGAACTGGAGCAATTAACATAACGTGGGCAGCGAGGAAAGATGGCAGCCAGAGAATTCCCCTGGTTAAATATTTCCCATTTTGAACCCTGAGCTAACCTGCGAGGTTATCATCCTAGGCTCACCTGTAAAAATCACAGGGGACAGCTTCGAGTTCTAAGCACCAGGTTTAACCTACATACTGTATCTGAAAGTCCATACTGACATCCCAGCAGACTCTCCAGCTCTTTAAACCTTCCAGGAGAGATGCACACTGCATGGAACGGGAATGGGTGTAAGTCTTTCTGACAAGACCTGTAGCCAAGGTACAGCCTGCTTTGCGTGGCAATTAATGGCCCCTGTCTGATCCCCAGCTTACGTATAAGGATTTGTCCTGGCATCCTTGGCCAGCCTTCCTCCTCCCCCTGGGGCAGTGCAGTGCATTGCTGCCATTGTTCCCCAGAGGTGGCTGCATTTCAGTGGTTTATATATAGCACGTACCATGCTTTGAGTTCTTTCTGGATGAAAGCTACTATATAAACACAAGCTGTTATTACTGAACAGGCTGCAGATGTATTAACGGCCTCTTAGGATATCGGACTTTTTAGCTTTTAAAAACCAAGCAATATATGGCTCAGATAATTGAAGAAAGGCCAGATTCTGAGAGGTGCTGAGCCCTCAAGCACTTGCTGCTGACACAGCAAAAGGTCCGGGTCTCTCAGGATCTGGCTCTGAATGCAAAAGCTGCTCCGAGCCAGTATCTGCCGATTCCATACCTGGAGCTAGTTCAGGTACCCAAGAGGCAGCAGGCTCAGTGTGTGGAGACGACACCGTGACTCAGGACAATCTGGTCTTGTTTGCGAGCAAGCAGCATTAGAGAATCTGCACAACGGCCGTGTGACTCGAGCATTCACAGCCCTTTTCACAGCGTGGCCCACCCCCTCCTCCGTGGGTAGGTTTTCTGCGAGAGGCAATAGGGGCAGCAGTCTGAGCATGCACTGGGAGCCACGTCTGCTCCCAGGCCCAGTTCTGCTCTTGGACAAGTCGCTTCATTTCTCTAGGCCTCAGTTTCCCCATCTGTAAAATAAGGATCATGATACTCACCCTTCTTTGTACACTGCTTTCTTATCCATGGGAGGGATGAAAATTGCTCAGACCAGCTCCATTCCCACTGGCAATTGTGTAACATCCCTGGGGCAACTGCAGCTGTTATTTACAAGGACAAAGGAACCTTAGGAAACTATTTATATGTTTTTAGCTTCTTTCAGTGGTATTTGGTAGCTGAAAATAAGACTGGGGAGGTACCATTATGGGACCAGCCATCTCTCCACACCCATCTGCAAGGTCTCTGCAGGCCACCACATAGGTAAACTGAAACATGCCGAGTAGATCGGGACAGGGACAGGGCCTCTCTCTTCCCAGGTGTTTGTGCAATGAGCCGATGGGGGGGTCTCTGGGTGCCGCCACAACACAGATAATAAATAACGGTGCTGAATGTGGTTTGGCAGAGTTGAAGAATTGCTCAGGCTCCATCTTGCACCTCTATTCTTGTACTAGCTGCTCCTCACAGGGGACCCTGTCTACACGAAAGACATTTGCAGGTGGGTAACTAGCTCATGTACACCAGTGCACACCCCTCATATGGACATGCTGCTTTGATACAGAGCAAAGCTTAAGGCAGTGCAGCTTCATTTGGTCTGACACCAGAGTAAGCGTGCAGTGGTCTGAGCTTTTAACATCATAGATTTTAAGGCCAGAAGAGACCATTGCAATCATCTAGTCTGATTTCCTGCACAACACAAGCCAGAGGACTTCCCCAAATAATTCTTGCTTCAAGTCCAGTAGCTGTACTTTAACTAGAGCAGATCTTCTAGAAAACATCCACTCTTGATTTTAAAATTGCCAGTGATGAAGAATCCCTTGGTAAGATGTTAATTGTCCTCATTGCTAAAAATCTGTACCTTATTTCTAGTGTGAAGTAGTCTAGCTTTGATCTCATTGGATCTGGTTGTACCTTTGTCTGCTAGACTGAAGAGCCCTCTATTACCAAATTTCTGATCTCCATATAGGGACTTACGGACTGTGCTCAATAACATTCTCTTTGATAAGATAAACAAATAAATTGGGCTCCTGAAGTCTTTTTGCTGTTGGCTGCATTTTCCAGTCTTTTAATCATTCTCGTGGCTTTTCTGTGCAGTGCATTGGCATTAAGGGTCTGCACCTGTAAATTCCTTAATGATGGCAGGACCTGGGCCTTGCAGCTAATAAGGTCTCTCCTAGGTCAGGGTTTAGTTCTGTTCTGTGAAGTGGTTGGCGAGGAGCAATGTATCCAAGGCCCATCTACACTATCCTAAGGAGGGCACTGGTCGAATCTTTCATCACAATCGCTCTCAGGACAGGGTGTTAACCCCAGTCACCTAACATAATCAGTTAAACCACACCTTTAAAAAGAGCTTCATTTAACATGACTGATCACTACCAGACAGGCCTAACCACAGTAACAACAAATATACCCTGAATCCTGCATGGCGCGTGGTTAGCATGTATTGATACGCTAGTCTCCAGTCTTCTCACACTGCAACATTTAGGAGCAAAGACCAATACAGAGGCAGTTAGTGAAGAGTTTTAAGGGTGGGAAGGGCTTTATTTTGAGAGCAGCGTAGTAGCACATGCTTACCAGAGAACCCCCTGGTAACCCCTGGGCAGGACAGCAGCTCCTCAGACTCAGTCTCCCTGTTGGTCTTCCATTGCTCCATCCAGCCTCCAGCATGCTCCGGCTAGGCACCTTCCAGAGGACTCACATGCTTCCCTTTCCTGGGACACCTGATTAGCCACAGCCCAGCCTTCTCTCCCACAGTGAGAACTCCACATCTGCTTTCTCTCTCCCTTTTAGCTCCTCCCTGGAAGCCTGACTCCTGCCCAAATGTCCCAGGACAAGCTGATTGGCCATCAGTAGCCCATTAACCCTTTCCAGGACTTGCATACCCCATTGTACAGAGGAGGAAAAGAAGGCCGTGTTTTCTGGTGCACAGAGCAGGGAAATGGGAGTCCAGACTCCTGGGTTACTTTGAGTGTAAACTCTTTGGGGTAGGGACACGGCTGTACAAGGCTTAGCACAATGGGGCCTAACTGGGGTCTCTAGGCACACCTGTAATAGCCATCACTGGATTGTCTCCCCAGCTCTGCTGACAACTCTTGTGCTTGATCTTAACTTCACTTTGCCTTTGTTTAGCAATCTGTACAATGGGGATGAGAACAGCTGTTCTGCCTCCCAGGTGGGCTGTGACATGCCAGGCGTGTTCAGAAAATGCCAGGCTCGTTTAGCTTCAAGAGAATGGGCGACAGCAGTGCAGGGTATCGTGAACCCTGAAGCTTGAACATCAGCATGCCGCGAAAGCTGCAAGGTCAACCTCAGCCTTCTGTTATGATCTCACTGGAAGGAGGTAAATCTCCATCTACTGCACGGCGTGGAATGATATGAGACGGCTTCTGCGGAGATGCTGGTTAAGTGCAGTTGAACAGGCGTCTTTGTTCTTCACCTCTAGACGCCTCCTGACAACGGCAGAAGTGTAAATGCAAATCAGTCACCATAGCTAACAAATGTGCCGCATCCACACAGCTGACTGCAAAAGAAAGCGTTTGCAAAGGCCTTGTAGCTAGACAGGGAGCTCTCCAGCAAAATACAGTGGCTAGGTCCAGTGCGGTGGGTGCTCGCGGGAGCCCCAAGGAGATGCTCCTTCTCTGCAATGATTCCTGGATGGACTGGGTCATCCGTCAGGTTTATTCTGGGAACAATTTGCTCATGTAAATCAGAAGGAGGGAGGGAATATGAAGCCCATGAAGCGTGAGATTATATAAACTGAGCCAGAGGCAGCTGCTGTGCAGCCTGTACTTAATTCATGTCTGTAAAGTTCTTTGAAGACCCAGGGCCCAGTGCAGCACTTGTGTAAGCAGGCCAGGCTAGATGCACCCACTGACAGCAGGGCTCCATTTGGCCCCCAAAGCTCTATAAATGCTAAGGATTATTTTTCTCCACTGTAAATCTGAGCAGCACTGGACACCCCAACCTGGCTATTTGGAACAGGAACACAGAAACGTGGGGTCTGCTTTGGAATTCATTTCTAACGACTCATTTTGAGTACACTGCTTGGCACTGTAATGAACCGGCTGGGGTCTAAATAATAAGATGGGTGAACTAGAGTGCCTCGTGTTAAAGGAGGATATTGATGTAATAGGCACCACAGAAACATGGTGGAGTGAGGACAATCGATGGGACACAATCATTCCGGGGTACAAAATATATCGGAAGAACAGAACAGGTCGTGCAGGATGGGGGAGGGGAGTGGCACTATATGTGAAAGAAAATGTAGAATCAAATGAAATAAAAATCTTCAATGAATCCACATGTTCCATAGAATCTCTATGGATAGCAATTCCAGGCTCTAATAAGAATAGAACAGTAGGGATCTATTGTCAACCACCTGACCAGGACAGTGATAGTGACGATAAAATGCTAAGGGAGATTAGAGAGGCTGTCGAAATAAAGAACTCAGTAATAGTGGGGGATTTCAATTATCCCCATATTGACGGGATACATGTCACCTTAGGAAGAAATGCACAGACAAAATTTCTCAATACTTTAAATGACTGCTTCTTGGAGCAGCTGGTACAGGAACCCACAAGGGGAGAGGCAACTCTCAATCTAGTCCTGAGTGGAGTGCAGGATCTAGTCCAAGAGGTAACAATAACAGGACCACTTGGAAATAGTAACCATAATATAACAACATTTAACATTCCTGTGGTGGGAAGAACACCTCAACAGCCCAACACTGTGGCATTTAATTTCAGAAAGGGGAACTATGCAAAAATGAGAAGGTTAGTTAAACAGAAATTAAAAGGTACAGTGACTAGAGTGAAATCCCTGCAAGCTGCATGGACGCTTTTCAAAGACACCATAACAGAGGCTCAACTTAAATGTATACCCCAAATTAAAAAATACAGTAAAAGAACTGAAAAAGAGCCACCATGGCTTAACAACCATGTAAAAGAAGCAGTGAGAGATAAAAAGGCATATTTTAAAAAGTGGAAGTCAAATCCTAGTGAGGTAAATAGAAAGGAGCATAAACACTGCCAAATTAAGTGTAAAAATGTAATAAGAAAAGCCAAAAAGGAGTTTGAAGAACAGCTAGCCAAAAACTCAAAAGGTAATAACAAAATGTTTTTTAAGCACATCAGAGGCAGGAAGCCTGCTAAACAACCAGTGGGCCCCCTGGACGATCAAGATACAAAAGGAGCACTTAAAGACGATAAAGTCATTGCAGAGAAACTAAATGAATTCTTTGCTTCAGTCTTCACGGCTTAGGATGTTAGGGAGATTCCCAAACCTGAGCCATCTTTTGTAGGTGACAAATCTGAGGAATTGTCACAGATTGAAGTGTCACTAGAGGAGGTTTTGGAATTAATTGAGAAACTTAACAGTAACAAGTCACCATGACCAGATGGCATTCACCCAAGGGTTCTGAAAGAACTCAAATGTGAAATTGCGGAACTATTAACTATGGTGTGTAACCTGTCCTTTAAATCAGCTACTGTATCCAGTGACTGGAAGATAGCTAATGTAACGCCAATATTTAAAAAAGGCTCTAGAGGTGATCCTGACAATTACAGACCGGTAAGTCTAACGTCAGTACCGGACAAATTAGTTGAAACAATAGTAAAGAATAAAATTGTCAGTCATGTAGAAGAAGAACATAAATTGTTGCACAAAAGTCAATATGGTTTCTGTAAAGGAAGATCATGTCTTACTAATCTCTTAGAGCTTTTTGAGGGGGTCAACAAACATGTGGACAAAGGGGATCCAGTGGACATAGTATACTTAGATTTCCAGAAAGCCTTTGACAAGATCCCTCACCAAAGGCTGTTATGTAAATTAAGTTGTCATGGGATAAGAGGGAAGATCCTTTCATGGATTGAGAACTGATTAAAAGACAGGGAACAAAGGGTAGGAATAAATGGTAAGATTTCAGAATGGAGAGAGGTAACTAGTGGTGTTCCCCAAGGGTCAGTCCTAGGACCAATCCTATTCAACTTATTCATAAATGATCTGGAGAAAGGGGTAAACAGTGAGGTGGCAATGTTTGCAGATGATACTAATCTGATCAAGATAGTTAAGACCAAAGCAAGCTGTGAAGAACTTCAAAAAGATCTCACAAAACGAAGTGATTGGGCAACAAAATGGAAAATGAAATTTAATGTGGATAAATGTAAAGTAATGCACATTGGAAAAAATAACCCCAACTATACATACAATATGATGGGGGGCTAATTTAGCTACAACTAATCAGGAAAGAGATCTTGGAGTCATCGTGGATAGTTCTCTGAAGACGTCCACGCAGTGTGCAGTGGCAGTCAAAAAAGCAAACAGGATGTTAGGGATCATTAAAAAAGGGATAGAGAATAAGATGCAGAATATCTTATTGCCCTTATATAAATCTATGGTACGCCCACATTTTGAATACTGCGTACAGGTGTGGTCCCCTCATCTCAAAAAGATATACTGGCATTAGAAAAGGTTCAGAAAGGGCAACTAAAACAATTAGGGGTTTGGAATGGGTCCCATAAGAGGAGAGATTAAAGAGGCTAGGACTTTTCAGCTTGGAAAAGAGGAGACTAAGGGGGGATATGATAGAGGTCTATAAAATCATGAGTGGTGTGGAGAAAGTGAATAAGGAAAAGTTATTTACTTTTTCCCATAGTATAAGAACTAGGGGCCACCAAATGAAATTAATGGGCAACAGGTTTAAAACAAATAAAAGGAAGTTCTTCTTCACTCAGCATGCAGTCAACCTGTGGAACTCCTTGCCAGAGGGGGTTGTGAAGGCTAGGACTATAAAAGGGTTTAAAAGAGAACTGGTTAAATTCTTGGAAGTTAAGTCCATTAATGGCATTAACCAGGCTGGGTAAGGAATGGTGTCCCTAGCCTCTGTTTGTCAGAGGGGGGAGATGGGTTGCAGGAGAGAGATCACTGAGCATTACCTGTTACGTTCACTCCCTCTGGGGCACCTGGCATTGGCCACTGTTGGTAGACAGGATACTGGGCTGGATGGACCTTTGGTCTGACCCAGTATGGCCATTCTGATGTTCTAATGTTCTTATGTTGATATCCCCTCTACCCCCTACTGGATGGAATAAGCACTGCTCAACTGTGTGTCATGGGCCCTATACTGCTAACAAAGATTCTCCTGTAACATAAATGATCTGTGCTTTTGGAGCCAGGGGAGCAGAGTTCTAGCCCAGCTATCACTATGACTTTCCTGTGGCGTGTCATTAGCAGAAGTTTCTGGCCAGAATGGTAAAAGTTTTCACCCCACTCCTGCCCCCTCCCAAGCAGAATAGCAAATACTGCATTTATTATTTGTAGTGTGGTGACACCTAGCAGCCCCCACAGAGTCAGGGCCCCACTGTGCTTGGGGCTGTACATACTCATAGTGAGAGACAGTCCCTGTCCCAAAGAGTCCACAGTCCAAACAGGCAAGGTCAATAAAGGGAGATTGTGAAAGGAAGCGTTATGGTCTTCATTTTACAGTGGGGGAAATGAAACAACAGAGACTAAGGCACAGATCCTGAAGGGTACTTTGGTGCTTAACTCCCATTGATTTCTATGGGAGTTAGTCGCCTAAATAACTCTAAGGAACTGGGCCTAAGTCACCTGCCTAGAGTCACAGAGGAAGTCAGCACAGAGTCCAGAGTTGAACCTAGATCTCCCAAGTCCCAGCCCAATGCTTTAGCCATTGGAACAGCTTTCCTCTCCAAATAATGCATACCCACAAATGCGAATAATGATTAATAATGTTTCCTGCCTGATTTTTTGACCAATTGCTTGGGAGGGTTGTGTTTGTTTGATATTTTTCGATGGAGCGATTTGGCAATATGTTGTGATGACTTGGAAAATTCTCTGGTAAAACAAGTAGTTTTGGGGGGAGGTTAAACTTTTTGTAAATCTAGTAAAAATTCAGATTATGGATTTTTTTCCCTCTTATAACACAAGCTTTTGTTTAATTGAATTGGGATCATAGATACAGTTTTAAAACCATTTGTCAATGTAAAGTTAATGGAACACATGGGTAACTCTGGCTTAAACTTCAAATATCTATTAAGCAAGCAACACAATTAGAAAAGTAAGATAATGCTGTTTAGTACTTGGCGGTTTGTTCTTCCATTAGCCATAAGAGACTAAGAAGATCAGTCACCACCAATAAATCATAGTGCTGTAAGATAAACTGCCCCCAAAACACAAATAGAATTATTAGATTTCTGGCATCATTTCTAACGTACAACGGATTAAAAAAAAAGCTACAGATGAAATCCCACGATGCATTTTTTTAAAAGTAGGTTGAATAAGGTAACGCGTCCAGGTTAGTGTGTGTCAGTGCTATCTGTGTGTGTGTCAGGAGTTGGGCCTCGTTGTTTTTTCATGTGCATGTGACAGCAAATTACAAACCCAGCTAAGACGTACGCATGTGAATAAGTTAACTCATATGTGTAGTTCCATTAAATTCAACAAGACTTCTCATGTGAGTAAAGTTACTTGCGAGTATACGTTTTCACAAGATTGGAGCCATAAAACTATGCACATCCCCCCAAAACTAAAAAATCACCTATTGGCTGTGTACCTTGTTTTTCTGGTACTCCATTGAGCCCCTCTTCTCTCTTGTTTGGAAACACACCTTTCCAAAGTCAGTGGGCCATGAAGGCACTTCCTACCTGTGCCAGGGTAGAACACTTCTGTGTCTTGCCTTTTTCAGTTTGTCTATCTGCCTAGAACAACTGCTGTTATACTGCTCCAAGATATTGTGGAATATGTAGCATACATGAGTAAGAATCAGCATAATACAATTTGCCATGATTACCCAACACTTATATTTGGTATAATATATTCCATATTAACACCGTGCACGTAGTACCCATTTATGTGACGGCGGGGGGGGGCAGAGGGGGTGTCACCTATATGTTTTTTTTTCCCCTTCCATCTAGTTCTCCTAGACAGTGATGTCAATTGGGCCCTAGGAGCTGGGCTCTGACCCACTTGCATTCATTTGTGCCTTCCTTACAGAACCAACACTAGCAGAGATATGAACAATGGCTGGTCACGCCAAAGCTTCCCTGGAGCCAGAGGGCTTTTCTCCCCCGGGCTCACCTCAGCAAAGAGACCTGATGGTCAGTTCCCAAGAGATAACCAACCAGTTCGCCAGTGCCAGGAGCAAAGAGGACTGGGAGAACCTGGACGGGAGTGAGTTGATTTTCACCTTGGATAAGGACGAAGAGGAAGGAGCTGCCAATTTGCCTGAGAACACAGTTCTGTATGTGGACACCAGGCAGTGCAAAGGCCAACCTGGATCTTCGTTCCACCGGCCATTCCCTCCGGCTTCTCCTCCGGAGCTGGGCTTCCTGACCGACATCCCCTTCTATCACCTGCCTGGCTTCTCTCCACAGAGCTCCATTGCCCCCCCGAATCTGCAGGGCTCCCCAGGCCCCAAGCCCCTCATTAACTTAGTGAAGTCCCTGTCGACCGAGATACAAGCCAAGGAGAGCTGTCCTCTCAAGCCCCAGCCCTTGCTGAACTTGGTCAAGTCCATTTCGACGGAGATCTTCCACCTGGAGCCTGAGGTGACGCAGTCCAAATCCGACTCGAAGCTCAACGTGCATCTGTGGAGGCAGATCACCCAGCCCAAGAGCAGAGACGGGGACTCCAGGACAGCACCCTCCTCCCCCAATATCTCCCCTTCAGAGAGCAAAGGCAGCTTCTTCAGGGCGCAGGAGGCCAAGTTTGAAGACACAAAGAGGAGGTTCTCCGAGGCCATGCAGGAACCCCTCAGCAGGCTCAGCAAAATCATCAGGGATGAGAACAGCGTCTCAGCCAAGTATAAACTGCCTCACTCCAGCGCTTATGTCCATGACTCCCCGTCCAGTCACAGTGGGGACTGCACTAGCGCGGACGCCAAGGATGCTAGGCCCAGCCCCGGGAAAGCCGAGAGCGACCGGCCAGGAGAGCACGCGAGCAAAGCAATCCGGAGGACCCAGGAGAAGGACGGCTTCCCCTTGGAGCACAAGTGGGGGCCCGCCTTAAACTGCCGGTACGAGATCTGCTCCTGGGGAGATGTAATCCAGGTGGTGGAAGTGGAGCAGAGCGAGAACAGCCCGGAGGAGGTGCAGCTGCGGCAGCCCCTGGATGAGCTCCCCACAGCCCAGCCTGGCAGCCCGGTGCCATGCAACACCCTCGCCTGCATTGCCATCTTGGCTTACAATTACTTCATCCTGCCTTTGCCCCCTTACCTCTCGGGCCTCTGTCTGGGACTGGCCTGTGGGTTCGTGCTGGGCTTCCTAGTCATCCTGCTGTCTGTGCCAAAGCCTTCCCAGGCTCCCCGGCGCAGACAGTCCCCGCAGGACAAGCGGCGCTCGGAGCTGCTAACAAGGAAGCCACGAGAACCAGACGTCCTCAAGGTAGGAGATACATTTGGGTGGGGGGAGGGTGCCTGCTCAGGGGTCGGACTGTGCCAGTCTGCTCCAGGGGGACAGCAGTTATCCAGAGCGCGGCTCTGTAACGTGCGACTCCAGGGCCAGGTAGCCGTGCTCTGAGTGCTGATCATCCCCATGGTGTCTGGGTGCAGGCAGACAGCGCCCACCACACGGCGGCACCCCAGCTGCGACAGGAACCCCTGTGGGCCCGAGACATTCGGGACCAGGCTGGCTGCTGGAGAGTGTGTCTAATCCACTGGCTCTGTGCGTGTGACGACCATGTCCCCAGCAACTCCAACAGCCCACTGCAAATCCCCAGCCAGCGTCCTCCTTTAGCTCAGCTGGTGTCCGTCTATTTCAATCCCTCTAGAGCCCCCACTACCACGATCCCCGAGCACCACACAATGAATTTATCCCTGTGAGGTAGGGCAGTGCTATTATCCCCGTCATGGTTACGAGATGGGAAACTGCGGCACGGGGAGACTATGTGACTAGTCACGCAGGAGGCTATAGCAGAGCCAGGAACTCCTGAGTCCCAGTCCCGTACCCATCCTTCCTCCCTGAAGCATTGCTGCTGGCCAGAGACCGGCCTCTTATGGGGCAGGCTAAGCAC
This sequence comes from Dermochelys coriacea, assembly GCF_009764565.3. Classification (NCBI taxonomy): domain Eukaryota; kingdom Metazoa; phylum Chordata; order Testudines; family Dermochelyidae; genus Dermochelys; species Dermochelys coriacea. The sequence goes on along the minus strand of NC_050077.1, from coordinate 4,396,355 downwards.
CCGTCTGGGCATGAAGAGAAAACGGGGAGGGCTCGTCAGTGCTGGAGAGGAAGCGAAGGGGGTTAGAAAGGCAGCAGCATGGATTACTGTGAGAGGGTTGGAATTCTGGCAGGGGAAGAGAAATGCTTCCCCCTCGGGCTGACAAGGTAGGGAGCTGGGACAGACACTGAGTAGGAGATTTGATTCCTGGTTTGGATTCTGTTGCTGCATTAGTGACACAGTCACTCCCCGAACCCTGTTGACCCAGGGACTGGATTGCGTACGTGCCAGTCAAAAGTCCCAGCTACCAGTCCCGCCGCCGCAGTGCACTGGCTGGGGGATATTTCAGGGCCAGGGTGAGGAACGGGCTAATGGCAAAGCAGCCAGGAGGCTGATCCTTGTGTGTTTTGGAAAGGAGCAAATGTGCTGAAATGCTGCCCTGGAGGTCACAGAAACGTTCAAGCGGACACAGGCTTTGGGAGGTCCGGGCCGTGATTTCACACTGCTGGCTAAGTGTTGCGTTAGTTCAAAGGGAATTCTTTATCATCCCCATTTTCTCTAGACACGTCTCAAGCCTGATCACTTTATACTGGTGAAGCCCCTCTCGTCTCCAGGGGAGCAGGGCTGGAGTCCGTGGGTTAATTTGCTGTGTTGCTGTTGTAAAGTTGCACTTTATTTGTCCTCGTGGCCCCACGCCAGTGAAAGATAATGTGCACACTCACACACCTCCATGAACACACACACCCCTTCCACCTCACCACTCAGCACACACATCTCCCCGCACACGTGTGTGCACTCGTGCATCCCAGGCCACCCCACATGTGTGCATGCACACACATTCCAACTCACGCCCGCATCACACCCACACCTTACCTGCACGCTCATCCCCTCCTACTTTATAGCACATTTCTCATGGGCGTGTCACAGCAATTCCTTTCAAAGTGCAAGCAACCGGCTCAAAAAACAATCCCCATCACACTGTAAGCAGCAAGGAGCACATACCACAGTTGGCCCCACAGTAAATCCACTAGCCAGACACGGCTGCGAGACGTAATCTCATGCAGACTTTTCCTTCCAGAGCTGGATGAATGAGATGTATTTCTACGACCCGGAGATCTACCACCCATCGCTCACTCACTCAGTGTTTGTGACGCTGGAAGGCACCGCCATGAAGCTCTCCTACCCCAAGAACAATGTCCCACGCCGAGCCGCCTTTGAAGAAGAAACACTCGACGTGGCCTTTGTCAGCCATCGGTACTACAACATGAGCAATGCCCAGGTAGGGCTCCGCCGGAGGAGATAAAACAGTCCCCACAGAATAGCTGAAAGCATCTAGTTTAAAGTGAGCCAAGACAGATGGATGTAGCCTTAAATCTGAACTCGTCCTATTGGGGCTGGGTGGTACAGGCCTAATGCTGGACTTCATCCTGCCACATCATGGATGGGCTTTGGCCTTCAGTGAGAACATTTGGTAAGTTCTTTTCACCCCAGCTGGACCATTTTGGCCCTTGGGACTCTTCATAGCCAAGCCATTGCTCTTCCTTCACTGTGTCTCCAATAAAAAGAGTCCCTGTGGCTGGATGCACCATGTGATTATCTCCCCTGTCCACCAGGCTACACGGCTTGGTGTCCCCATGGCTTAGTCTCCCTGCTGACAGCATTTGTTGGTATTGCAGGTTTTTCTCTTCCCACCGGGCCTGGCCCGAAAAAGGATGTGGAACAAGAAATATCCCATCTGCATTCTGTTCCCAGACCAAGAGGACCAGAATTTCAGAAGCTCAAATGAGCATGACATGGACCTCCCAAGAGATGAAATCCTGAAAATGACTCAGACACCAGGCCAGGCCGTCCCTCTGAAGCCTCCAGGGGACCTCCGGGAAAGGACCCTCTACCTCTTTGGAAGAACAGGAAGGGACAAAGAAGAGTGGTTCCAACATCTTATGACAGCCTCCCAATGGGACTGTCACGAGATGCAAAGTGCCAGCTGGGGCGAAGGCAAATTCGGTAAAACATTCGGCCCATGGTGTCCTTTTTTGCATTTAGGCAAATACAGATAATCCAATGGAGGAGGTCACTTCTATAGCCATGGGCTTTATATCCGCTTGCTGTGGGCTAAATCCACCATGGGGGTAAACAGGTATAATCCCACTAAAGTCAAAGAAGTTGAGCCCAATTGTGTGAGCACTAAATCTGGAGAAAGACAGAGGGGGCTGTCTGATGGTAGATGGACCGATCAGCTTCAACCATGCCCCAGCCTAAAAGCATTTTCAGCAACTCTTTAGCAACAGATTTGCTGGCATTCTCCATGGCAGGTTTATTGGAAGGTACCAGGCTTTTAAAATCTCAATATTCATGGCAACCAGTAAAACTCTGAGTAAGAGTCCTTACGTTGAGATAAATAACAACTAGCTTCAGACGCTGATTCAGTTTGGTGGGCTGCAATCCGGATTCATTGTCCATGATGGCAAAGCTCACTCAGCTCCAGAAACAACTATCCCCGACTGAGATGCAGCAAAGGGTGCTGAAAACAACTGGATGTGCCAGCCAAGGCCTCGCTCACCTGCAGAGATATGCAGAGTGCCCGCAGTGTATTGCATCGGTGGTTGGGACAGAGGCGTGGTCTGGTGGCCTGAGCAACAGACTAGGACCCAGGAACGTCTGAATTCTAAACCTGGCTCCAACTCCTGTTGTGGCTTTGAGCGAGTCGCTGCACCAATCTGTGCCTCGGTTTCTCTGTCTGTGCAATGGAACTAATTATACCCATTGCCCTTACAGGGAGGTTATGAGGATTAACTGGCTGAAGTGTGGCAAATGCTTTGAAGTTGAATAGAAAAATCTGATCATCACTGCTCAGGCATTCTGCATCTTCCTCCTGGGCAGGGAAAGACTCCTTCCTTTCCTAGATGCGCAATTGTATCTCAGAGTGTGTCTACACTTTGGGGGTGGGGGTGGGGCGATTCCCAGCTTGAGGAGATGTCTCTGCGCTAGCTCTGATCAAGCTGGTGTGCTATACAGAGAGCGTAGCCATGGTGGTGGGAGGGGGCTAGCTGCCCTGAGTATGTACCCATCTGAGGCGCTGACCCCTCCCGCTGCTCGCCCCGCCAAGCTTCACTCAGCTTACAGCACACTAGCTCGAGCACAGCGAGCAGGAGTCCGTCTCCTCCAGCTGGGAAACCTCCCCACCTTGAAGTATAGACCCACCCTCAGTGTTGATGGGTCTGTCCGTCCATCCGTCTGGCTTTGCAGTATGCCATTTGCTTGCCATGCTCCTCTTTCTCCACTCACCTCAACTGAACGCAGACAGAGCACTAGCTCCATTTGTTTCTGTTTCCCAGGTTTCGGTCCGAACCAGCTCTCCAGCCCTTCAGGAAAGGGCATCTGCAGCAGTGGCAGCAGCTGGGGAAGCACAGAAGACGTCCCTTTGTTGTTCAGACCCAAGGATCTAGCTGGGACCCTCCGGGAGAAGATTCTTCTAGATTACAGCACCTACATATCCCGGTTAGTCCAGCCAGAAACGGGCACCAGCCCCCTCCAGAGCCCCTGTCACAGCGCCATGGGCAGCCCAACCACCCAACAGGTGAGTGGAGCCTACGGCGTAGTCTGGCAAGAAATCCTGATGCTTAGAGAAACAGACACGTGAATTCTCATAAAAGATTTGTCCATGGCCCTCAGATCACTTGATCCTTTCTAGGCCCTCTAGCCTGGAACTAGAATCTCCCAAGCTATGTGTGTCAATATGACATCCAACATATGGCCAAATTCCACAACCACTCGAGGACCTCTCCGCATTTGCACGTCCTGACAATGCTTTAAATGAAGGCAACGTTTCTAAAGAACTAACAGGGGGTTATTAGAAATAGCTCTTACCCTGTAAATTCTTCAGGGATGTGTTCTCAAGAGCTGGGTAGATCAGTGCCGGTGCTTCAGTTAATACCTGCTTTATAGCTGGGACCATAGTGTCATCTTAGAGACTCATAAAGTACCTAAAAAAGAATATGTCATGTTATGGCAACTTAGTTAACAGAGACATTAATTTCTGCTAATTGTGAATCAATTATCATTCCAGACACTTCGGAATGTCCCTGTCCTATACATGTTACCCATTACTCCATCACAGGCTGCATTCTTGGAAGGATATTTTTGACACACTGAAAAATAAGGCAGAACCTTCGGGTTCATTGACTTCAGGACAGTCTCTGTTGATCTGTCGCTCTCTTTTCCCATTAACCTCAAGCCGTGAGAGCGGTGCGGTCCTTTGATGGGACGCATGGGTTCTGTTAGCTTTTCCTTATTGGCTCAAGGGTTCCTTGGAATCCCATTTCATTGTCTCATAGTATTTTCTTCTCTGAGACTTTCAGCTATTAATAGGAAAGAAAGAATGAATGTAGATCCTGCCTCAGGTATAAGCAGAAGTACGTGAGCAACAGCACATTCCCTGTAAAGGGAAACCATGCCTTTCATGTCTCTACAGAAACTGAAGAGCTGACCTATCTTGGACTCCTAGACGCTATGTCTAATAAACAATAGCAATAATAGATTGCAGAGTAGCAGCCGTAATAGTCTGTATCTACAAAAAGAAAAGGAGAACTTGTGGCACCTTAGAGACTAACACATTTATTTGAGCATAAGCTTTTGTGAGCTACAGCTCACTTCATCGGATGAATGCATCCAATGAAGTGAGCTGTAGCTCACGAAAGCTTATGCTCAAATAAATGTGTTAGTCTCTAAGGTGCCACAAGTCTTCCTTTTCTAATAGCAATAATGAATCAGAGTCCCTTGACAGGCAAACCCCATAAGATTGGCAGGGCTTTTCAGAAAAGCACCTGAAAGTCTCGATGCATCTGTGAGCCTCTTTGGGTTGGAAGTGTAGTGAGATCACAACTTTCGGCCAGATTTTCAGTCTGGGTATTTGCCAGAAGCACCTGGGCCTTCAGTCTCGGAGTTTATTCAGCCCATGATCTCATGACTGTAAATGGGAAGCACCTGCAAGTTATCATCATCCTCACCATCCTTTTCCCTTATACAGTGATTTAGAAAAGTGCATGAATCTCATCTCCTTCCTCACTGTTTTATAGATGGGGAAACTGAGATACAGAGAGGCCAAGATGGGACTTGATTCCAAGCCTCTTCTGTGACCACTCCCCTACTGTAACCACTAGACCACACTACATGCCTGTGCCTATAGTTGTGTCCGTCTCACATGTACAGTATATTTAGTTACTACAGGCCGGTTTCCTCATTGCTCTCCACCTTCCGTGCTGCGGCCCTGGGGATCAGGTCCTTTGGGGATATGTTTATATATATATAGTCTTTTCTAAATATAGTATGTGAGTGTCAGGGATACTACTGTACACTAATTTGATCTGATACTTACATTACCCTTTGGCATTTGTGGGTCTCATTCATTCTGTAGCGTATACGTGGCCATTCTTATTTCTCGCTCGCTCGCTCTTTTTTAAGTTCCTCAGGGACATGAATGGCAGCAGTGAACTGTCCATGGCTTGGATGAATGCACTGGTTGGGCGAATCTTCTGGGACTTCTTGAGGGAGAAATATTGGATGGACCAAGTGTCAAACAAGATCCAGAAGAAGTTAAGCAAAATCAAGGTGAGACGCTATGGATCCTTGTTTTCCCTTGCAGAAGAACCTCATGGTGTTCCACCCGTCTCATTGGCTGGGAAATAGGACTTGAAGAGAAAGTCCAGGCTCTGGTATTTTTCAGAGCATTGTGATGCAAGTGTGATGCATCCATCAAGTTGCCTTTAGGACCATATGGACCAAGTCCTTCACTAAAGTCAGTGGAGTTTTGCCATTGACTTTGATGGGAACAGGATTTGGCAGTCAAGTTATACATGCAATCAAGCCTGACATATGGACCAAAGACTTAACTGATGCTCTGTGAACTGGTGATTCATGTGCCCAGCTTTCTCAATATTTCATTGGTGGGAAAACTTACGATCCAGGTTCATCATTAAAGTTAAAGGGTTTATTAGGGAATGAGGAATACATTTTTGGAATCTTTTAAAATCAAGATTGGATGCTTTTCTCAAAGACACACGCTAGCTCACATCAATTCAGGGCAGTCCTGTGGCCTGTGCTATGCAGAAGGTCAGACAAGATGATCCCAATGGCCCCTTCTGGCTTTATAATTATGAATTAACAGCGCAGTTGGGAAGCATTTATTCAAACTCAGCCTGGGACAGCAGTGACGGAAAGCCATTTGCTGCTGGCTCTGGTTGCCTTTGGGCACAAGCTGGTCTCAGATCAGTTCTTAGTGGGACAGGCATCCATACCACAAAAGCACATAGCACAATGGGCTGCTTTGCTGGCCTCCTTGCTGAGAGAGCCAAGGATAAATTGGGCCACAGAGATGGTAATCTCCTCTCCCCCCATCCCCCAGAGGGCCTCCCTCCAGGGCAGGGACAAGGCACAATGGGAAATGTGCCCATCTGAAACCAGTTAGAAAGGGTTTCAAGTAGATTGGTTTTGGAAGGGGCCTCGTACTGGACCTTCCATGAGCAGTAAGATTCTTTCAGTGCTTGGAGACGCTTACGCTCCATCCATTAAGCCAGCAAGGATGGAGCAGGAAGCCCTTAGACAAGCAGCATGTATTAGCCGGGGTACAAGTTCAGACATTCTGGAGAGCCCTTCTCTTAAAGTGTTCTCCTACTCTGCCCTCCCCAAGGTCTGTCTTCACTGGGTTATGAGTTGTCCAGTTTTAATGACATTTTTAATTAAAAATTTAACCCCAGGGATCCAGCAAGTCTATTCCTGTGAGATGGAGATGGCTTTAAAATAATAATAAAAAAAAAAAAGCTAGATTGGAGCACAGTTTGTTTGGAGAATTGTTTGGGACGCAGAAAAACGTAACAGTTACAACACCTACAGAAACCAACTGTCATCAAGAACAGTCTTTCATAGGGCTTTGGGGGATGGACCCAGTAGATCTTACCCAGCTCTCATTTCTACTGCTGGAATAATGCTCATCCTACTTTGACGGCTTTGTCGAGATGGCCCCATATCCTGGCTGGACAGCTCAGCCAGAGCCTCTTTAAACAGCCCAGTAGCCTCGTTTCTGATTTCTGATTAATGATAAGCAGCTTCCCTTCTGCATCTGCTTGGAAGGAGATTGGGTTTAATCGCTCTCATTTGTTCTCGCTCCAACCTAGCTCCCGTACTTTATGAATGAGCTCACGCTCACCGAGCTGGACATGGGGACATCCATCCCCCTCGTTCTCAGTGCCTCCAGTCCGATCATTGATAACCGAGGTAAGAGTCCAATAGCATCCCCCACACCCGCCCATTCAGTGCATTCGCACCAGGCCTTAGCCCCCGTCACTTTGCATTAACGTAGGAACTAGGCTCAAGACTTTATTTTTTAAAACATGTTTTGGGAAGATTAAAGCACCCCCGTGGAAAACTGACCAGACTTTGTGCCCATCAGCCACGGACAAAGACCATTTTAGAGCAACAAGTCTGTAGAAGTTACTTGGTGGCAACTATCTGAGACGAGCTTGGTTCCACCACAGTGATGGCCCTGCCTGCCTCATCCAAAGACTCCCAATGGGAGCTTTACACTGACTTCCGTGAGCTTTGGATCTGGCCCTATGGCATTGCTAATGCACCCACAACCAGATTATCCTACAGTTCAGTATTCCATGGAGACTGACCTCTGTTGTCACTCTTAGGAGGGATCCCTCCGGGTCAGGGTGGCAACACATTGGTGGGGCTGTAAGGGAAAAGCTTGCACTGTTGCTGCCCAGGGCTTCCCTGTGCTCTGGCTTCTGATCTCCAGTGCTGTCGATCCAGAACCTTCCTCCATCATTAATTGACTGACAAAAGAAAACCCAAAGTGGGCATTCAAACCAAACTGAGACAGCTACAAATGGGGGCCACTCTGAACTGGAGGGTTATAACCGGGGGTGCTATACACTAGGTTCCTGGACAGTGAGAGCCCCGCCCCCCCTGGACAGTGATAGCTCCTCGCCGTGATAGGAAAACAGGGCAAGTAAAACACCCAAAACCAACCCCCTGCATTCGGCCCCTTCCCTGCGGGGGCCATTGCAATGGGAGGATGGGGAAGGGCAGTTGTCAACGCTGCCAAGTGTCATCCCAGGGAAGCCCTGGGGGAATGGCAAGTTGGCAGCCTCCTAGGGGAAAGGAAGAAGCATGTCAAGGGGCAGAAAAGTCCAGGATTGCATCAGGGACAGTGAAAGAGAAGGCTTGGAGTAGAGGAGAGAGCATGGGGTGGGGCCAGGTGTGGAGAAAGGCAGACAGGGCACGGGAATTAAGCCAGATTAACCCTTCGGGCACCACAGCCAGTGCTTCCACGCCCACACCCACTTTCTTCCATTTGGAGACTCACATGGCAACCAGCCTGAGGGTAGCAGAGGGGTTAGCCACTCACAGTGAAGCACAGCTTGGAACAAGGTCTTATGGAAGGTCACAAACCCTACCCCCAAATGGAGTGCATTTGGGGCAGATGCCTCTGGATCCCCTAGACAGTGGCACCTGTCTTTCTCTGTCCTAGGCATCCCACAACCCAGCTGTGACAGCACATTAACCCTCCCATGTCTCCAGTCATCCCCCTCTCAGAAAGGTCATCCCCCCCAAGAGCCACTCAATGGAGACACTGGATTAATATTCATCCCACACACTGTTTGCCAGACTCCTCATCATGGAGCAATCAAGCGTGTGTATATCCCCCTCTCACTCATGCATGTCCCCTTGCATCCCTCCAGATCTCCCACCAGCACCTCAGTCTCCATTCCAGCTGTGTAGCCTCAGATAAAGCGGGGGAGAGCCCGCACGGGCTCAAAACATTCACGCACGGTTCTCTCTCAGCCTGCTTGTAGAGGCCAGTGTAAAGGGAACAGAGGAGGGGGAAATAAAGGGGCCACGCTGAGCCTTCAAACAAAGCCATCTTCCTGCTGCCAGCGGCCCACTTGGTATAGTAATAATTGCTCTGTGCAGCCAGAAGCCAGGGCAGTGCAGTGGAGTCCTTGCTACGGGTGGCACAAGAACCTGCTGCATTTCCCAATGTGTGGAACAGGGATCCTGCATTATTAATGCCCGGATAAAGGCCTCAACCACGATTGGGTTCCCACAATGCTAGAGGTTGTATGTGCTTGTGCGCACACACACACACAAACACGCACGCACTCGTGCAGAAGGTGGGAGAAAGCAATTGTTTCTCAACCCCATTTCACAGGTGGGGCCCAGAGAGATTCAGTGACTCACCCCAGGAGACAGTGGCTAAGCTAGGAATTGAACCCAGCACCTCCTGCCTCTCAGCCTAGGGCATTGCCTCCAGAGCAGCCTTCTTCTATGATGGAAGCAGCAAGGAAGCTGCTACCCAGCCAAGGCCAGGGTGGTTGATTGAACGGGGTAAAGTCCACAGATTCCTGTGGTTCGAGGACTCTGTGTCAACCCGTTCGCATCTAGAGTCGTGACTAAAGGCCATTATCCTCTGATGGCTCTCCAGGGGCCTGCGCGAGTGAGAGCGTCAGTGACGGGAGCCCAGTTCCACAGGGAACTCAAGCAGAGCAGCCAAGGGACAGAATGGGTCATGAATCGGGAGGCAGGCACGACGGGGCTGAGGGAGGGAAGGCTGGATAGATAGACGCTGAGCTTCCCTCTCCTCCAAAAGGTGATTCCAGCCGGGTCAGGAATAAGGAATGAGGCCAGCGTGGGATGCTGGTACTGCCTATGCGATACCAGCTCTCAAACCAGGCTTTGTAGCAGGCACCTATGCATCCTCCCAGACACCACAGACTCATGGGACCATGGGTCACCTGCATCCTGTCCTCTCTGCAGGGCTTTGGGTGGACGTGGAAGGAGTCATCTACAACGGCTCCCTACAGATGACACTGGAGACAAAGATGAACTTGTGCAAGCTGGGGAAAGAGGCATTGGTGGGAGGAGAGTGGGCAAGACGGCTGCTGGTGGGGAAGGGTAAGGTCACCTAAAGCATTACTGGGCCTTCACTCCTGTGACCTCAGTGGGGAGGAAACCCTGGTCCCACCATTTCTCCAGGAGGAAGGATAGTCGGTTCTGTAGCCATGCTCAGTAGGAGCACTGAGTCTGGACGAGAATATGAAGCCCTTTGTGTATTAATTCAAGGCATCCAGGACACTCCATTGTTCTGTCTCTACACTGAACAGAAAGGGCTTTATAATTCAGTGAGGTCTGCAAATCATGGGTCTGAAGGGCACCTCACAGGGCTCTGCGGGCAGCATAGCTGCACTCTACAGCTCGCCTCCCTGCCTGGTGGCACAGGGCAAATGGAATTTAACTCCATGCTCTAATCAGACGGAACCTGGTCAGTCTTGATCTGAAGCAGCATCTAGAAGAACTTGATTATTCCAGAGCAATGGGACAAGGTGTCTGATAGTGGAGGCTGTCCAGAGTCATATATATCAGCTGGGGCAGAAGAATAAGTCGAATGAAAATCAACTCCATTTGGAGGGTTTTATCAAGCCATCTGTGCTGAATATTTTCCATTTGTCTCAGCAGGATGGAGACAGCTGGGAAGTTAGTTCTAGGAAAGAGTCATTAATAAAATAAAAAGATAAGAAGAGCGTGTGTTTGTGGCTTGTTTGTCATGACAGCTTGTGCTCCGAGTTAGCTGACAGCTGCATTCCGGACTAATCTCTAATCATTTTATTGGTGATCAAAACAAAAATCTCCCCCCTCCCCATGTGCCGCTTTGGGGTTTTTTTAAATCAGGACAAAACGTTCTGTCTGGAGCTGTGAATGTTCTCATGGCCTGGTGTTATTTCCCACCCTGCTCCTGGGCACAGAGCCCCTGGCCTCATTCTCCATTTAACTGGGCTCTGTTGAAAGCACAGATGGGCTGGAAAGTTAAACCTTTCGTAACATGACCAGCTTTAGGCGAGGAGAGGGGACAGCCCAGAAGTGGATGAATTCTGAGTTACTCCAGATAACATAAAGAGCAGGGGAAAAGACAAGCATAGAAGGAACGAGGCTGTTGGCTCCATTCTGCGTCCTGCTCTTCAAAAGAAGTCTGCTTCACCGGATCAGGGAGACCAACGTCATAGAATCATAGGATTGGAAGGACCTCAAGAGGTCATCTAGTCCAGTCCCCTGCACTCATGGCAGGACTAAGTATTATCTAGACCATCCCTAACAGGTGTTTGTCCAACCTGCTCTTAAAAATCCCCAATGATGGAGATTCCACAACCTCCCTGGGCAATTTATTCCAGTGCCTAACCACCCTGACAGTTAGGAAGTTTCTCCTAATGTCCAACCTAAACCTCCCTTGCTGCAATTTAAGCCCGTTGCTTCTTGTCCTAGCCTCAGAGATTAAGAAGAACATTTTTTCTCTCTCTTCCTTGTAACAACCTTTTATGTACTTGAAAACTGTTATCATGTTCCCCCTCAGTCTTCTCTTCTCTGGCCTCTCCCTCTTGGGTTCAAATGCAACTCAAGGTTGCTAGTGCTCTTCTTACCATCTGGAAGTATATGAAATAAGATGGTGGTTCTTGGTCTAGCTCCTGGTGGACTTGTGTTCACAATGCAGCCAGCAAAGCTAGCTGAGAAGCCAAGGGCTGGTTAAGCACAGGAACTGGATCTGCTGTAGCTCACTTACATGGTCTTGTCTCTGAGACAATGGAGTGGAGGAAACTTGCACTAGCCTGGCCTTTAGCTGTACTTGACCAGCCGTGAACAAGGCTGTCAACTGCTTGTAACGATAGTGCAAATGAATCATACTAATCACATACACATGGCACTCCTTCTCAGGAGCATGTTGCAAACCTTCACCTATTCATCAGAGAGTGATCTGCTGGGATTGTAGTTAGCACCATTGGAAGAATTTTGTTGTTTGAAACACTTGTACAAATTGCTGGACCCGTCATTGGCTTATTTACAAGTTACGGGAATGGGTTTTCTTCTGCCTTTTGGAGAAACTGCCTGTGTTGTTACTTAGCACTGTCTAGCTGACGCAGAATGGACCGGGGATCTATTGCCATTTACTGTCCATTAGCAGCTGATGTCTGATGAGGCCAGACTCTCATCCCTGATCCTGGAGCACTCCGCTTTGTTCGGCCATATATTTGCTGACAGATCATTAGTTGCTCTGACTTTTTAATGGAGCCATTCCGGGCCAGAATGTGAGCTGGGGCTCAGGGCTCAGCCCGCCACTCGAGCACCTGCTTCTGCTATGGAGACACTGTGGTGTGCACGGCTCGCCTAGAGAATTATCCACCTGACTCCCTGCTCCCTCTGCCGGCTAGGGAGAACTGGGTGACAGGTGACTGCAGCGAGAGGTGCATTGATCTGGCAAACATCCTCTCATTCGGCCCCATGATGCAAGATAGGGGCTCCCTGAGTAAGTTAAAGGGAGACCTGGCCTTACCAAGTGTGGCTGCTATGCTGCGAGCCCTCACACCATGGAGTCCATGACCAGTGAGGGTACCCAGCATCCTTCAGCAGCAGGCCCTGTTCTTGCCCTTGCTTTTACATTTCCTAGGAGGAAAGGAACCAATGAATTCTTGTTCATCTTGTAAATAATAGATTGAAATGTCATAGACCAGCACCCCTTTGCGCTAGGCGCTGTACAGACTGAACAAAAAGACTTTGCCTGCCCCCAACCAACTCCCAATCTAGGACAAGAGAAGACGGATGGATACAGAGAGGGGTACACGAGACAAGACTGGTCAGCATGATAGGCAGTCGTCTCGGAGGCGGAACCATTGTCAAGTTTTTGAAGACATTCAGCAGCAAAGGAGAGTTGGAGGAGCATCCAAGGAGGGCTATGAGGTAGCTTTGTGGGTGTTTTACAGGGAGCTTCTTCCAGACGTGATGGGAGAAAGCATGAAGGTGCTTGTTTGAAAAAGTAACGAGTAGGTGATGGAGGCTGGAATCATGGGCAGATCGGAGGTGGGAGCTGACATCTCAGTAGCAAGTGTGAGATCCTAGTTAGGGTGAGGGTTGACTGGGAAGGGCCTTGAAAATGAAGACAAGCAGCTCCTGCTTGATGCAGGACCAGCGGATGGATGATGGTCAAAGCAATAGGTTAGGAGACTGATCTTTTTCAGCAGCATTCTGAATAGCTATTAGCTAGACAGGCTAGCATTTCTCAAGACCAGAGAGCAGGATGCTGCAGTAACTGAGATGAGAGAGATGAGATGTTGGCTGAGAGGTTTAGCTGTGTGGATGGATAGGGAAAGGCTACATCTTACCCGTATGTAAAACAATCTGCAAGACTTAGACACAGCCTGGATGCGAGACCTAGAGAGAGATCCGAGTCAGAGGCAGGATGGTGGTGTTGTCACAGTGATCGAGAAAGGATCTGCAAGGGGGAATTTGAGGGGGACAGATTAAGAGCGCTGTTTTAGCCACATTGAGCTTGAGCTGACAGCTAGACATCACCAAGGACACGTCAGAGAGACAGGCTGAGATCTTTGTTTGGACCAGGAGGAGGAGGGGTCTGGAGCAAAGAGGTAGATCTGTCTGGTGTCAGCCCAGAGCTGGAATTGCAGGTTGTAACAAGAATCCTCTCCTGGATCAGTCTTCTGATGGAAGATGATGGGAGTTTTGGTCAGCACCAGGATCTTTGTCACATGTGGGGCTGCTTTGTTTGCTTGCCAAGAGCCCAGATGTTCACCTACCTTGCTTCCAATTTTGTTTTCAACCTGGGTAAATGCACAGAGCCATAATAATTGCTCGCTTCTGTCTCCCTTGGTGCAGGAAGAGAAATTGCTCATGGTTCGAGTTCACCAGTGCTAAGGCCCAGCAGCTGATTGGCTTTGCACAGGCAGGAGGTGGCCAGGGGCTGCATTTTAAGGATCCAGGGGTAGCATTTGACTTTAAGGCCGGTCACTCCTGCTTTGTTGCAGCTTTTGCAGATGCGGATACTGGAAAGCTGTACATCCCAGCAGGGCGGGGATATTCTGCCAGGGATCATCTGCACATCCCCATAGTGCTTTACGGAGATAAATCACAAATAGCACAAGGAGAGAGATTCAGAGGTTCTGTCTCTCACAAGATACAGCAAAGGTGAGAAGATCAGGCCAAATTCAGCCCTGGCACAGCTCCCACAGTGAAATTCCTGGATGTGCACCCACTTACACTGGGGCTCAGCTAGGCCTCATACGTTTTCACCTGTGATTTGAAAGGGGATGGAGAGTGATGAGGATCCAGAGGATCCAGGGAGGCTGTTCCAGTTGGCAGGTGCTGCAGAGGAGGAAGGCTTTTGCACCAGCCACAGGGAGGGGAGGTACGGAATGGAGAGGCCAGGGCTGGATGAATGGAGAAAACCACGCTCGGGGAATGGAGAGAAAGCAGCTCAATGAAGCTTTAACGTCCGCTCATGGATGCATTAAATCTTTCTGCAACTGGAGCCAAAGCTCTTTGCTTCACTGTATTTCCGATACCTCAGAACCAAGATGACTCTACGTGGCTTGGATTGCAATATGTGCATTGCCCTGCCTCCCTACCACTCCAAATCCCTCACCTCACAGAACCACTCTGCCCTGGCAAGGAGATGGGATTGATCTGACACAGGAAAGATAGCGACAAGCCTCCTTAATTAGCCACATTTTAAGAATACGCTCTGGAAGGCGTGGTGTCAACCTTTGCCTCCCCCAGTACTGCTCTAAGGGGGACACTAGGCTGGCAGGCTGCATTCCCCCTGCAAACTCCTCCCCAGCTTGACACTGCATGTAGGTCAGTGTCACCAGGCTATTTCTTCTTAAAGGGGAGTTAAAGCCGAGATCCCTTGGTAAAGGACTTAAATAGAGAACAATGCTGCCTGCAGGGAAAGGGGTTGAACTTCACAGCTCAGGGGCAGCAGGGTGGGCATTGATCATGCCACAGCTATCAGCACAAGCCATGCAATAAGAGAGATCAAGGCATGATGCCAGGATGATCTGTTTGGCCTCAGCTGGGGTCACCATCTACTGGCAAACCCAGCGAGCACTATGAAGAACTCCTATGAGATCAGCCCAGCTGGGGCAGCCTGCATGGGAGATGGCTCTGGAGTCCCCAAGCCAGCCAGCTGCCCAGACTCTCCTGCATTTAGACAGCACTGGGTAAGAGTTTCAGACCCCCTTTAATGGGACCTGGCTGGGCATCCATCCCCAAACTCTCACCCCTAATAACAGCTTGGGAAGTCCCACTGTCTACCTCAAGCTCCAGGGATCTGTCAAGTCCCACTAACCCCCCTCACCTTAGAAACTGACTCGGAAGAGCCCCATTGTAGCAGGTTCTTACCTCTCCTCTATCAGGCATGGCCATTGCCTCAGTTTCCCCTCTCCCTCTTGCTCTTAGTTTAATATAATCCTACAGCTAAATTAAACTCCTCCCATGCTGGGGTAAGGAGAGTCCAAATGAAGTCTCCCCCAGTCCGCCCTGGGTCACCAGACCACCCTGCTCCAGTCACTCCCTGCTCTGCCTCACAGGAATCTGCAGGAAAACCAACAGACAAATCAGATCCAAAGAAAGAACACACACACTCCCCCACAATCTCCCCTGCAGGCCAGTGCCCAAATCCCCAGTTGCTCCCCCACTTTCTCCAGGATTCCTGCAGGTCTACAGGGAACGATAAGACCTCTCTCTCTGTTTCCCTTTGCAGAGAAGCCTGCAAGCCCTCCAAGATACTTCTTTCTATACAGAAATCCGCGCGCACACACACATACCCCACATACCCCCAAACTTTGCTATGTCCTGCTCTCTTCTCTGTCCTGGGGGGATAGACATCTGCTTATATCCTGCTTTTATCCTGCTTCCTCCTCCACCCAGCATGCCTGGCTAGAATGACCTACAACTCCATGTGGTCCTGGAAACTGTAAGTCCCAGCACGCCTTGGGTCTGGGTTTAAAATGAGAACAGGCTGTCCTGGGCCTGTAGCCTTAAAGGGCCAGGCCACCCTGCTGCATCCATGTTCATCCTAGTATAACAAACAGACGTGACCCTGCTGTGTGTCCCTGCCACCGGCGCCTCTTCCCAAGCACCTGGCGCATGCTGCAGAGCTAGAGGGAAGACACCAGAACCATGAGGCTGCACTAGCCTTCGTGCCATTAGCCCCAACAGCCTTTGCTGCTGGCATCTGCCCGTCTGACACCAGAGACAGCACCAGCACGTTGGGGGCTAACACAAAGAGTCATGGGTAAAGGCTTGGCTGGCGGTCAGGCCCGTGCAGTCTGCGGGTGCCACAGCACCAGGGCCCCCACTGGGACTCACCCCCTCCCTCTTTGCTCGCAGGGCCAAACCTCGGGTGATCCTGCTGGCAGACAGCGATGCAGAGTCCTCCAGCGCCGGCTCCTCTGACGAGGAAGACGTCCTTGCAGCAGAGCCTTCTGGAGCCCTGGGAGAGAGGATCGTCCCCCCTCCTGCTGAAGGGTAAATAATTACTAATAAAATACTAATAATCCCTAACCCATCTATAGCACTTTCCCTCAGTAGATCTCAAAGCACTTTAAAAAGGAGGTCATGATCATCATCTCATTTCACAGATGGGGAAACTGAGGCACAGAGCGGGTAAGTGACTTGCCCAAGATCCCCCAGTGAAGCCATGGCAGAGTCAGGACCCAGGTTTCCCGCATCCCAGTCAAACAACCCCCTCTCAGAAGAGGGGCTCCTCAGCTAGCCCTGCCTGCGGGGAGCCATTCGGGATCACAGCCCCTAGACACCCCACGATGAGCATGGGACTGCTGGCTGGCTAGATCATTGAGTCCGACGCCCTGCAAAAGCACGTTATTGTCTCCTAAGTCTTCCCTAATAGCTTCATCGGGAAGGAGAAGAGTCGTAGGAGCGTGCGAGGCTCACACCTCCCAGCACCTCCTGCTGGATGGATTTCCATGTCCTGGGAGCCAAGGAGAAGGGTGGCTTGTTCCTGCTGGAGGAATGTCACAGAGTCACAGACCGCGGAGGGGGAGGGGTTGACAGGAAGCGAAAGGTGCCCCCAGGATGAATGGGGTGGGGACCGAGTGAGGTGAGGCCCCCGCTTAACCCCGCCTTGGAGCAGCCCCCTTTTGCAGGCTGACGCTGTCTCCCCTCATCCCCCTGCTTAGCCATGGCGGCGGCAACAGCACCAGCCGCAAGATCCTGCGCTTCGTGGATAAGATCGCCAAGTCCAAGTACTTCCAAAAGGCCACTGGAAACGAGTTCATCAAGAAGAAGATCGAGGAGGTGTCCAACACGCCGCTGCTGCTGACGGTGGCAGTCCAGGAGCTGGCCGGGACCGTGGCTGTGAACATTCCTCCACCCCCGACAGACCGAATCTGGTAGGAGAGTCCTTGTGTCCCACCACGCGGTGATTTGCCACATAGCCCGGCTTCTACTTCCCAGAGCTTAGTGGAACATGGTCAGGGAGTTTCGGCCTGAAATTTAGGATTAGGGAACTCAACATGGGCAGAAATATTCTCCCAAAACAGGGACTAGATTGCTCAGGGGATTGGGCCAGACACGTCACACTTTTCCCATCTAGGTCATGGATCCAAATCCAGCACCAGGTAATGCTAGTGACCAAAATCTCTTGTGGTCTGATGGTTGTTCAGTGGGTCTCAGCCCACCTCCTAATGGACAAGTGTCCCAAAGTGGCCCTTTCACTGGCAATGTCAGCAGAGGCCAACAGCTTATAGGCCACAGAGACTGCACTCCCCTGTCACCAGGCCATGTGTGCAGGAGCACAAGGAGTTTGTGATGGTCTCTGCTTCCTTCCTTCCCCCTCCAGGTACAGCTTCCGAATCCCTCCCCAGCTGGAGCTGAAAGTCCACCCGAAGTTGGGCGAGCGGGAAGTCACCTTCATCCACATCACGGAATGGATTGAGAGAAAGCTGCAGCATGAATTCCAGGTACCTGCTCCCAGAGTACTGGGAGAGAAATGATGAGCACACTGGGGATGGATCAGAACCAAGGATGGGACAACTGGAACCTAAACAATGTAAAGATGGGCCTGCAAACTCTGGGGCCAGATGTTGCAAACCTCAAGTTTGGGCAGTGTTTAGATCCAGGGTTTTGATTCATTTAAAGAAGGAGATAGAGTTTGGGCATCTCCAAATTCAGTGATGTTCAGGCCCAAGTTTTGGTTCAGGCCAATCTGGAGAGAGCCAAAACCAAACTGGACTCGGGCCTCTTTGGAAAGTTGAGAAACACGAGTTAAACTTTTTAGAGGTTTGATTCAAACCAATGAAGTGCTCCAAGAGCAGCTGCTCTCATAGGATTCCCCACCCAGCTAAAACCAGAAGGCGCTGGTGAGACAGCCTTGGCTCCTGAGCCGACCAGCTGATTCTCATCCCAAAGACATTCAGCCAAGTTCAGCTCCTAGAGGCATCTCCAGGAGTTTGAAGGTGCTACATGCCTTCAAGTTATTCTCTCTTTTGTGTCCCTTGTTAGACCTGTTACTATATACCTTTTATTCTTAGGCTTCTGGTCAGGAGACCATTGGCAAGGCCTAGGTGGAAAGATCTGCTGCAAGTTCCCAAAGCCCCCTGCACCAGCGTGGTCTGCTAGGATTTTAATGTCTCTTAGCCAGCTAGGAAGGTGCAGAGGTTTGAGAACTCCTTGTTGCCAGTTTCCTGAGCAGCACCCAACCTGACTTAAGAATGGCCAACCACAGCAAGGACAAGCCACGTCTTCTTGTCTTGTCAGATCTATGGTCACGTACATCTGCTGCCATGGGAAACAGGACCTACTGATCCGAAAACAGGCTTCTGCCCAGTGAGCTGAAGGAGATGCTCCATTGGGTTACGGCTCTTATTGATCTTTAGCCACTAGGCAGGGGGAAAAAGCCCTTACAAACCGGGGAGTGCTGCATCCAGCCAGCAGAGCTGCATGTATGCATTAGCCACTCCATTACACCTCTGCTGATCATAAGCTGGATCCCAGGTTCTAAGCCACAGTGGGACAGTAGCAACAGGTACCAATCAGCCCTTCAGAGCTCCCAGCTTTGTCCCTCTGAAGGTTTTTTTAATGCCATGGTTTTAATTTTGTCCAATTTCCCTTTTTCAGAAAATTTTAGTGATGCCAAACATGGATGATCTCATCATTCCCATCATGCACTCCGGCTTGGAACCCCAGCCCTCCATTGAGGGGCCATTCAAGGACCTTCCAGCGGATAGCCAGAAGTGGCTCTGAAGAGTGACCCACTGGCTGGGTCAAGACACTTGGCAGAACTCTGGAGGATTTGCTGAGATGCCCAGCTAACCTGAGCCTGGCCATCGGTCGCCACACAGGAGCCAAGATGCTGGTCTGAAGTCTCCCAGTTCATCTCTCCATCTCGTCTTCAGCATCCCCCAGCTCAGCAAAGGAGTCTCTTCTTCAAATATGACGCAGAACATTAAGGACAGAAACATACACCCCCAGGGGAGGAGCAAGTTGGAGTCACCCAAGCATACAAAACTCCAGGTAGCTCATCCATCACCACCAGGTTCCTCTGGATTAATACAACTCCTTTGCAGCCAGGTGGGCATCTTCTGTGCTAGCCAAGGCAGGAACTTGCTCAGCACTGTCTGCTTTACAAAAGGGGGTGCAAGAAACTCGGGGGGGGGGGTGGGAGAGGGTTGCTTGATGTCCAAGAAGTGTTAATCAGACGTTGCGATCAGAAATGGCCCAAGCTTATTGCATCAGCACTGGACCTCCTTTAAATGGGCAGCCGGGTCTGCCAGGAAAACTGCAGGCAGGAAATGAACTGAAACACAGACAAAAAACCCATAACCCTCATTGCCCATACAAGTATTTTATTGTACTCTGAGTCTCACCACCACCCAGCAGGCTGAATGGAATTGTGGGTATCCCTACGGCATCCACACAAATTGGACACATAACAGTGAGGTTACCTGGCTCTGACAGCCCCAGCCCTGGGGAGGGGAGGACCATGTGCCCATCAGCCTGGAACGAAGCGCATGGGAGGTACAGGCAGGGATGCAAAACCCTGCTCCTGGCCAGGCAATGGCTGTGGCAGGAGTTTAGTTGAAGGGGGAGAGTGGGGAAAGCAGCCATTTGACGGTAACCAGGCAGTAGTGGTGCAGAGAGGGGCTGAAACAGTCACATGTCAAAATCCATGGAGTGTTTCAGCAGGCAAAGTTGGGGCAGAGGGTAGGGACGTGGGGGTGAACTCCACAATACCTAAGGGGGGGAGCGCTCAGTATGTCAGGGAAGGGAGTGGAGGGGAAGTCCTATGAGCCTCAGAGAGAGAGCGGTTTGTAGACAAAAACAGAGGCAGCAGTGTCAGCTGCCCGGGTCCAGCCCATCCCCCAGGCAGTGCACCCTGCGCCGGGGAAAGCAGGAGGCCGTGGGAATGCCTGGGCACGAAGCACTGTGCAGATCAGGGCTTGTGGCAGCACCTCTAATGGGTCAAAAGCAGAGGAGGAGACAGCAATAGCCCTCTTCTCCCATCCCAGACCTGGGGGAGCCCCAAAATGGAGGGCTGGAGTGAGCCAGCCAGCAGAGGAGGTGGGGATCAGGAAGCCAGTGGAGCAGAGGTCAGAGGGAGATCGAGTGGTGTGTGTCAAGCTTTGCAGAGCACCAGCCGTGTGAGAGCACTGCTGGGCATTAAGGGGTTAACTCTTCAGCTGGCACAGCTTCCCTGGCATGCCTTTGTCCTCACTGATGCTCACAGACATTGCGCCCCGGTTCCATTCTGCCCTGGGAGTTACCCTGATGGGGCCATTAGCAGGAGAAGCCTGGGCTCCCTTGGTATTGAGCCCCTCTGGACGAGGCCTGTGCCCCACTGAAGCTGGCCCCCTCTGCCTTGCAATGAACAAGACAGAGAGAAGTCATCTCCTACCGGCATTTTAGTTTGCTCTGTGCTTCCTCGCTGTGGCGCGTTTCAGGAGAGACACATCTCAGCTGCCAGCAATGCCACAAGCATCTGAAAACACCAAGAGGACCAACCCTGTACAGTACAACGATGAAAGGCGCCCATCTGGACTACAGCATGAGGCACAAAGTGGGACCATTTGATCCTCCATGCAATAAAAGTAATAGATTCTGTCAAGTAACATCACGACACCATGTTAAAACAAAGGGCTTTGCAGACCAGGTGGATGTGTAAGAGAAGAGCCGAACTGAAGCAATAAAGTTTGCATTCATCCACCAGGGATTCAGGCTGGGATATGTTTGTTGTTATTTTCCAGTTATATTTATTGTGCTTCACGTCTATATTGCCATTTCAGTGTGGCTTTTCTTTGGAACCATTCACTAAAGACCAGGATGTAGAACTAACTATCCACGGTCCATCTAGCCCAGTAGCTCATCTTCCAACAGTGGCCGTTGCCAGATGCTTCAGGGGGAGTGAATAGAACAGGGCAATTTATTGACTTATCCATCCCCTGTTGTCCAGTCCCAGCTTCTGGTAGATGGAGGTTTAGGGACACCCAGGGCATGGGGTTGTGTCTCTGACCATCTTGGCGAATAGCCGTTGATGGACCTGTCCTCCAAGAACTTATTTTTGACCCAATTATACTTTTGACTTTCACAACATTCCCTGGCAATAAGTTCTATAGGTTGATTCTGCATTGTGTGAAGTACTTCCTTGTGTTTGTTTTAAACCTGCTGCCTATTAATTTCATTGGGTGACCCCTGGTTCTTGTGTTATGCGAAGGGGATATACCTCCTTAGTTGTCTCTTTTCTAAGATTTCCCTTTTCAAAAGCCATGTTGACTCTTCCCAACACATGTATACGTCGTGTTCATCTATGTGTCTGATAAATTCTATTCTTTATTTGCTTGGTACTGAAGTTAGGCTTACTGGCCTGTAAATGTCAGGATTGCCTCTGGGGCCCTTTTTAAAAATCAATGTTACAGAGGCTAATTTAAACAATAGGATATGTAGCAATTAGTAGTATTTTGCAATTTCACAAATGAGTTCCTTCAGAACTCTTGGGTGAATCCCATCTGGTCCTGGTGACGTATCACTGTTGAATTTATCAATTTATTCCAAAACCTCCTCTATTGACACCTCAGTCAGGGACAGGTTTTCAGATTTCTCACCTAAAAAGACTGGCTCAGGTGTGAGAATCTCCCTCATGTACTTTGCAGTGAAGACCGATGCAAATAATTAATTTTTGTTTCTCTGCAATGACCTTGTCTTCCTTGAGTGCTCCGTTAGCATCTCGATCATCCTGTGGAACCACTGATTGTTTGGCAGCCATCCTGCTTCTGATATACTTAAAAAAAATAAAAAATTGCTGTTAGTTTTCCAGTCTTTGGCTAATTGCTTGTCAAATTCATTTTTGGCCTGCCTAATTATACTTTTACACTGCACTTGTCAGAGTTTATGTTCCTTGATATTTTCCTCAGTAGAATTTGACTTCCACTTTTGAAACCGTGTCTTCTTGTCTCTAACCGCCTCTTTTACTGTGTTGCTTAGCCACAGTGGCCCTTTTTTGGTGGTCTTACTATTTTTTAATTTGGGGGTAGACATATTGTTTGAACCTCAATTACGGTGGTTTTCCAAAAGTTTCCATGCAGCTTGCAGGCATTTCACTCATTTTCTTTTTTATTTCCATGTAACTCGCCTCCTCGTTTTTGTGTAATTGCTCTTTTTGAAGTAAAATGCTACTGTGGTGGGTTTCTTTGGTGTTCCCCCCTCCATGAAGTTAAATTTTACATTAGGGTCACTATTACCTATCGGTTCAGTTATATTCACCTCTTAGACCAGATCCTGTGCACCACTTAGGACTAAATCAAGAATTGCCTCTCCCCTTCTGGGGTCCAGAGCTAGCTGTTCCAAGAAGCAGTCATTAATGGTGTCTAGAAATTTTACTTCTGCATCCCGTTGTGAGGTGACATGTTCCCAGTCAATATGGGCATAGTTGAAATACCCCATTTTTATTGGGTTTTCTGCTTTTGTAGCTTCTGTAATTCTGGGTTCAGTCAGCATCACATTAGTCATGTGGTCAGTAGTAAATTCCTACCGCTATACTCTTACTGTTCACATATAGACATTCTATCCATAGAGATTCTGTGATATTGTCTGATTTATTTAGGATTTTTACTATGTTTGACTCTATGCTTTCTTTCATATAGTGCCACTCCCCCCCCCCCGTGCAACCCGCTCAGTCATTCTTCTATAGTTTGTACCCTGGTTTTACCG
Organism: Dermochelys coriacea; assembly: GCF_009764565.3. Taxonomy (NCBI): domain Eukaryota; kingdom Metazoa; phylum Chordata; order Testudines; family Dermochelyidae; genus Dermochelys; species Dermochelys coriacea. The sequence continues at coordinate 4,373,315 of NC_050077.1, read as the reverse complement.
TGTCCCATTGATTATCATTGGTCCACCAAGTTTCTGTTATGCTTATTATATCAATATCCTCCTTTAATGCCAGGCACTCAGATTCACCCATTATATTATTTAGACTTCTTGCATTGGTATACAAGCACTTATAAAATGTGTCAATATTTAGTTGTCTGCCTTCATGTGATGTAATTGAATGGGATTCTTTTTTATTTGACTGTTTCTCTTCCATTCCTACCTGTACTTTACCATCTTCTATCCTCTCCTCCTTACTAGGATATAGTGTATCCCCTTTAATAAATCTCAACCCCCCCCCCACGGAATGTGTCTGTCCGAATCACATGGTCCTCCACATCTGTCGGCTTTCCCCCAGCCCTTAGTTTACAAATTATTCCCAGCTTTGGCTATTTCCCAACTCTCCAATCTATACCTTGGTTTGCTCATCTGTAAAATGGGGATAATAATATTTCCTTACCTTTTATGGAGTGGACACGAAATATTACTGACAACTTTGTGAAGTGGGTTGAAGTCCTCTGAACAGATTCAGGGCTATCTTCCCTCGCTAGTATCACAGAGTTCAAATGGTGGCCTAACCTCACACCATTCACACTGGAAATAAGGCGTAAATTTGTAATGGTGAGAGTAATTAACCATGGGAACAATTTACCCAGGGTTGTGGGGGATTCTCCATCACTGACGATTTTTAAATCAAGATCAGATGTTTTTCTAGAAGATCTGCTCTAGGAATTATTTGGGGGAAGTCTCTGGTCTGTGTTTTACAGCGGGTCAGACTAGATGATCGTAATGATCCCTTCTGGCCTTGGAATCTATAAATTTATGATCAGGGCTCTGAGGGGCCACGCTAGGGTGGACACCTGTCATTCAAACACAAGGGAGAGATTTTGATTGCACAGCGTCCTTTTCGGAGAATAACGAGCCAGTTCCTCTCCTGTTCTCTGCTTATTTTGTTCTGTTCTAACTGGGTGCCAGCCCGACTTAGGGCTCTCTAACGATTTGTGACAGGTGATGACGCTGTCCCAGCCATGTTCACTTTCATCTCCCCCAGCAAAGGCCAGTGACAAGCAGCGACGCAGATGGACAAAGCTGCATCCTCATGAGCCCCTGCAGCAGCACAGTTCCTGCCTGTCTTCCCTTGTAATCAGCTGGGTAAAATGTCAGCTAGTGACAGTGCAGGAAGGAGCCAGAGCCCTCCCCCCACCTCCCTCCTGAGGCATGTGAGCACAAATCACTTTACACTAGTCCTGCATGAAAGGACATCTCTCTCACCCTCCCAATCAGTACCAATGGGAGCCTCCCCCACCTTCTGCAACTGGCACAATCCTGAGCCCCCTCTAACTGTCCCATCTCCCGATTTGTACAATGGATACTTCCCACCCCACCACCACCACTCCACCTTGAGATCCAGGGATGAGTAGCTCGTAGACCCATGGGGTTATAAGGGACCATCTAGCCTAACCCCCGGCCAAGATGCAGGATTTGTTGGGTCTAAACATCCCAGACAGATGCTATCCAGCCTCCTTTTGAAAACCTCCAGTGAAGGAGCTTCCACAACTTCCTTAGGCGTCTGTTCCATTGGCCGACTGTTTTTACAGTTAGGGAGTTTTTCCTGAGATTTAATCTAAATACTGTAGTTTGAACCCTTTGCCTCTTGTCCTGCCCTCCGTGGCAAGAGAGAACAACTTTTCTCCATCCTTTTTATCGCAGCCTTTCAAGTATCTGAAGACCGCTATCATATCCCCCCTTAATCTCCTCTTTTCAAACTAAACACACCCTGTTCCTTCAGCCTTTGCTCATATGGCTGCATTCCACCCCTTAGATCATCTTTGTCACTTGCCCCTGGATCCTTTCCAGTTTCTCTGCCTCCTTTCTATATCTTGTTGACCAAAACTGGACAGTCCTCCAGCTGAGGCCTAACCAGCACCGAGTAGCGCTGGGCAAGTGCGTTACTAGCCTCCACAGAGCATCTGGAGCTGGGGACGAGGCTTCCTGGGGAACTTCTTACTCTCCATTGCTGCTGTCCAGGAAATGCAGGTTCTTCAAGGAATTCATCTAGTTTCAACTTCCAGAAAAAAGTATCCCCTCCTTGTTGGACCGTTTTTTCCTGAAGTTGAAGCAAGACAAATCCAGACTGGAAATAAGGTGTAAAGTTTTACCGGTGAGGATAATTAAGTCATTGAATACCTTACCAAGGGTCATGGGGAATTCTCCATCACTGGCAATCTTTCAATCAAGATTAGATGTTCTTCTAAAAGATCTGCTCTAGGAATGATTGTGGGGCAGTTCTCAGGCCTGGGTTATCTGGGAGGTCAGACTAGAGGATCACAATGGTCCCTTCAGGCCTTGGAATGTGTGAATCTGCATTCTATTGAAGTTACAGGAAATGTACTTGCTTCCACCCAGGCTGCATTTTGTCCTTAGTCACATACATATACAAAGGCATGATGGATACGATCATGCTGAGCCACATTCTGCTCTTGGATACAGAAATGTAAATCTGGAGTAGCTCCAGTGAGGTCAGTGGGGTCACTCTGGATTCACAGATCAGAGTAGCCAGAAGCAGACTGTGACTAATACTAGCAAATCAGTCACAGTGAAAATCCTCTCCAATAGCCCTGCCAGACCCTTCCATCCTTCTGGCCTTGGAATCTATGAATCTATGAAAGATGCAATCATCCTGCCCAAACAAGGCAGGGCAGAACCAGCCTTGCTGACATGCCCGGCTTTTCCAGGCCTTACAGGATTCATCTGTGCCAGCTCTTTTTTTCCTCTTCTGGAACAGATGCCAGCCAACGGGGCCTTGATTGGACAGGGATTTCTCCTGAGCACTGAGGAGGAAGGGGAAGCCTGGTCAGCTGGGGTCTCACCTGGGAGTGAAAAAGCAAAGGCAGCATGTCAGTTGTAGATAAAATCCCCCAGCTGGTGCTCCCAGTAGAGCAGGAGTGACTCTGACATGCTTCTTCTGCAACTTGCAGGAGGATTCCTCCCACTCCTGGCTGTGCCCAGCATAGCAGGAAGGATGGGAGAACTTGGTGACCTGAGGGCAGGCTTTGGGCCCAAGCCTTCCTACATGGAAGTTGATAGCAAAACTCGATTGACTTTAAAAAGGGGCAGTTAGCTAACGAATTCCAGAGCAGGCTTATTATGCCCACCGTAAACAGCCCTGCGTGGAGCTGCACAGTCACTTCATTTCTGGGAACAGCCAGGGGAAAACAGCTTTTCCTTGCACTGCCAGCAAGGGTAGTGCACAACTGACGCCTTGTATCTCAGAGTGCCAATGGCCATTCCCTAGACAGCACGAAAGAATTAGAGGACAGGATCTAGGGGATGTTCCTGAGTCCCCAGCGGACCCTTATACAGCTCAGCTAAGAAAAGGCATCTCCAGGGATCGGAGTTTCACTGGACCAGTTTCCCCCATGACTGCCTTTTCAGCAGCCCTGTGGATCTCAATACATGGGGAGAAGACTCTGGGATTGACTGATACCAAGCTCCATTTACACCAGACACCGAAAACAGGGACTAGTTTAAGCTTATTAATAACGGCGCCAGAAGAAGACAGAACAGCTTAGGCCTGGTTTGAAGTCCCTTTATTGGAGGTGCCAAGTTACAGTGGCCATGTGTAATTCAATCCCCTACAATTCTTCCTGGGTTTCTGGCTTCTCCTTCACCAGCTGTTTCTTCTGGGGGCCCTAAAACACAAATGAACAGGTGAAAAGAAGAGATCCCATCACCACTAGCTGATGAGTTCAAGATCCACATTACAAGCCTTCCTCAAGTGTTACCTAGAAAGGCAGTAGGTGAGCTGGATGCTGTGGAATTTCTATTCAGATGTGACCCCTTTTCACTGCACAAGGCTTGCAACACTAGCTGTCATTTCTATTCCCTGGCTGCTAACTCTCAGCTCTCCTCCTGAAAGGCAGCAGCTGTCTAGCTGTGGTCTCTAGAAACCCTCCTAACCCTGGAGGAATGGGGATAATGAATTGCCTGTCCCTGGACTGGCAGTTTGCTTAGCTGGGCAGCATGGAAAGCTTCAATGACTGGTTTGCTACTAAGCCCGGCAAGCTGGCCTGGGGTGATTTGGAAGATTGAGTGGTAAAGTAATCATATTGATTACATTATAGCATCATGACTGTGACTGGATAGATGAGGTTGTGTCAGGAGAATTTCCTATACAATCCTGTTTCAGGAGGTTGCATATGACAACTCCTTCTGAGCAGAATTTTGGAGTAGGGGTTTCTGGTTTGGGTTACCATCAAGGGGATAGATTCTCAGCTGGTTAAATCAGATGAGTCAATGGAGCTACACAGATTTACCCCTGCTGAGGATGGGGTCCCAGCTCTTCTAGTTTACAAGAGAGAGAGAAAATGGTGGTTCGTGCTTTGTGGGGCTATTGTTTTGCTTCTGACCAGCTAAATGTTACTGAATTAAATTAAAATGTGGGGAAGGTTCTGGGTGCTCACCCCACGACAGGAGAAGTTCAGCTGCTTCAAGATAATGGGTTTAATACAGCAGTATTTCTGTGGCCACTTAGGACTTTATCAATGTCACCATGCTGCCACCCTGGCCACTCAGAGGTGACAGCAGGGACAGAACTCATATCTTCCTGCTCCATAAGCTCAGCCCCCTAGCACATGAGCAAAAGGAGAGTCTCCAGGAGTGGTCAGTGTCGAAGCTGCAGCCCTATGCATTAACCTCCAGCCATCCCGAGAGTGGTGTGAAAGGGTTTTATAGCCAGTCCTTCTTACCTGGACAGAAGCTAAACACATGTTGAAACTAACTAGTCTAATAGTCAATCGGCCAGACCCAAACCTGGTGTAAATCAGCATCGCACTATTGAAGTCATGGAGCCATGCTGATGCACACCGGCTGAGGATCTGGTCCACTTAGTATCTAGTCAATTTCACTTTCAGATTTATCCCACAGCACAATGTGGTGGCGGGGTAGGCTGCAAACAATATAAAGGAATGTCTGTCTGGTTTTTTGTTTATAAACCCTTTTCCGCTGAGATTTTTAAAATGTATATGATTTGGGTATTGAAAAGCTTATTTACACAAAATCCCAAATATGAGGCCAAATCCGACCTGACCTTTTTCCTTTAAAAACATTAAAAGTTTAAGTCAGTCCAACCAAATCAAAGAAATGTACAATTAGGAGTGAAAGACACCATATGTCCAACAAGATGCTGCCAACTTAACGGCTTGTTGAATGCACTGTGAGTGCAAACTGGTTGACCATATGGTACATTATTTGCTGGCTTTGGCTAGCTTGTATGACTCTCTCAACCGTCATGTTCCCTCTTTAGCATTGTTTCTGGCAGCTGAACTGCCCTTTATGCAAGACAGTCCTGTTCATTCATTGGTGGTCTTTATTTTCTGGGTCAGGTCCTCAGCTGGTGTTAATCGGTGTAGCTCCTTTGAAATCGATTGAGCGAGGTTAATTCACAACAGCTGAGAACCTGGCCCTCTGATTGCAAAGCCTGCAGAGAATTAACTCACCATGAAAGCTCTCTTCTCTTGAGAAGTCTGGAAACAGCCGTGGCCAAACTTGGAAGTGGTATCAATGAACTTCAGTTCGATGGGTTCCAGAGCCCGACGGCTGCTGTGCACTAAAATGGACTGGAGAAGAAAAGTCACAACATATTAGGCTTATGTTTAACCAGAAATATGAAAGCATGCTTTGATGTGTGTGGAATTAAGACATTTTTATGCACGTCCATTAGTCAATCACTCCAGCAACAGTGGTTTCCTCCGAGACACACCCAGAGTAGCTTTCAGAGTAGCAGCCGTGTTAGTCTGTATTCGCAAAAAGAAAAGGAGTACTTGTGTCACCTTAGAGACTAACAAATTTATTTGAGCATAAGCTTTCGTGAGCTACAGCTCACTTCATGGGACGCACCCGATGAAGTGAACTGTAGCTCACGAAAGCTTATGTTCAAATAAATTTGTTAGTCTCTAAGGTACCACAAGTACCCAGAGTAGCATGACTTTAAGTGCCATTGCCTGCCCACCAGTAACTGAAATGAAGTAGCAGAGTGTGTCAGATTATGCAAGGACTGCTTCCAACAAATGGCAAAACTGTTCTTAAGAGAGACGAGACTGGCTGATCTGAAACTGGAAACACCATATCAGTGAGAATGGCCTAGCAACACACCTCTCTGGGAAATGGTCCCCTGGAAAATCACTACATGACTCACAAAATCAGCTCCTTCCTTACGCGCAGCCTCGGCACTTACTTTCGAGGGGGGGGTTACCTTTCTGAGTGTGAGCACCCGTTTCTTAGTGCCCATGAGACAGCCCTTCAGCATGATGAAATCATTGTTGACTGCACCGTAGTGAGGAAATCCACCCTGCAGGAAAAGGCAGAGGACGGGATTGCAGCAGTGAGATGTGTGGCTAACAGATCTGCATCAGGAAGTGACATTTGCTATTGCAAAGCAGGGTATTTATTATTTAATTATTAATCATCCTACTTATTAACTAACCATTAATATGCTTTGCGCTTATCATACACAGTGCAGCCCGCCCGTGAGGTCTACAAATACTATTACCCCCATTTTACACAGGGGCAAGCTGTCAGAGAGAATAGAGCTGGCTGCAATTTTTTGTTCAAAACCTTTTCTTTAAATGGGAAATAGACTTTTTGTCCAAACTGACATTTCCAACTTGGATGAGATTTTTCTGGGTTTTTGCTGACAAACCAAAAGCCTGTAAGGCAAAAAATGCCAGCTGAAAAAAACTGTTGTTTTTTGGATGTGGAAAATGTTGCAACTTTTGGTTACTCAAAACAAAACAAAACTAGGAATTAAAATCAAAATTTGTATGGCCAGAAAAAATATTTCCCAACCAGCTTTTCCCCAACAGAAACCTTAAGTGACTTGCCCCAGGCCACATCTCTGGTCAGTGGCGGATTCGGGAATGCAGGAGTCCCAGCTCCAGCCCCAACACTTCCTATTTCTTTAGCCCTTTTACCAGCGGCGTGATTGTCTTCTCGGTGACGTCATAGTTCGTCGCGGCGCTGTTCTTCACTATTTTGCCATCTTGTACATGGACCCCACGGCCAATACGGTAAATCTGGGTGAGAGCCCAGGTTGAAATGGAGTTAACGGCTTTAGGACACAGTTACAAACAAAGCGTCACCAACTGAGCACAAAAAAACGAGATGCTAGGTTGGGATAAAACGCATAGGCTCATCTCAGATGTCGTCAGCAGGCAATGGATAGAGTATGTCCCTGCCCATCTGTGTGGACAGCGCCTAGCACAATGGGGTCATGGTCAGTGACTCAGACTCCTAGGCACTATGGTAATAAAAATAATCAACAATAATAACATCACCAAAGGAAGCCTTAAATTCCCTCCTGCCCTGAAATTACATGCATGACAGAGAGATGGCTCAGTACAGGAGAGGAGAGAGAAGGGGGCTCGAAAAGAGGAGAAACTGCACTAGGCCCAAGGGAGGTGTCACATCGGTGTCATACCTTCTTGTTGAGCTCCGTGCGATGGTGGTAGCCCTTCTGGCCAGCCCGGGCAATGGAGTAGCCCACCCGGGCTGGATGCCAGGCTCCAATGCAGGCCACTTTGCGTAAGCCTTTATGAGTCTTCCTTGGGAGCTTCTTGGCATGCCAGCGGCTGGTCACCCCTAGGAAAGCAGGACGGGATGATACTATAGGAGGAGCCAAGGGGGACAGGTGGTGGTGCTTCAGAGCCAGAAATCAGAGCGAGTGTCTGTGGGGTTTGTCTTATGTTGCATCTCAAGTTATGAGAAGACAGTGGGTCAGATTGAAGCAAACAGCCATTTTCAGAATCAGGGGCCCATGGACAGAACTGTACTCACTTTGCATTGAACTGACTGGACCATGGTGTGTCCTCCGCACGCGCGCGCAAACACACACTCTGGTTTTGTCAGCACTGAAATGACCTTTTGTCCTTATTTTGTTTACTTCAGATTTCAGCAGGCCAAGTGCCCTTAGGGCTCCCATGAGAACTAAGCCCATAACTAATAACAGGGCATTTTGAACCAGGTAAACGGAACCAAATCTGCTAAGAAGAGAACAGACGTATGGGTACAAATCCAGCAACTCTTTGGTGTCCCTTGTGAAATGAGGTGGGGGGCCTCTCAGTCTGGCTGCTGCTCAGCCTACATCTCGAGGACGACCACCTCTACTGGCACCAATTGTCCCCCCCTGTCGGTCATCTCGGCTGTGAGGCTGAGGATGAAATGAGGGAATGAGAAATTAACCCCCGTCTTGTCCTCCAGAAGAGGACCCCCAGGACATGGGGGGTTGCAGTGTACTGTCTGTGGGATGCTCGCACTACCACTGCTTCTGTTGTACCTGTTCTGGGAATAGGCATTTCACCAACACTAAAAACAATGTTTTAAAGAAATGTACAGTCAAAATAAAGTGGAGTCTGTTCTCCTGTGGATGTCACACAAGGTGAAGCTTCTATGCATCAATGTTAATTATTCACAATGATGCATAGATTCTTCACTGTGTTTAATTGTGAATTACTGTTAATTAGATGAGGTCAAGAAGTCATGCCTTAACAATTACAGATTAGTAAATAATTACTATTAATAATCATATTAAGTCCTCAGCACTCATATGGCTTTTTCATCCACAGATCTTGAAACACTTGACATAGCTGTCAGTGTCACTATCCCCATTTTACAGATGGAGGAACTGAGGTGCAGAGAGGGCATGCAACTGGCTCAGGGCCACAGATTGAGTTGGTGTGAGCACTGGGATTATAATTTAGGTCTCCCGACTTCCTGTCCTTTGTTTACTCCACTAGAAAATGGCCTCCCCCAGGAGCATCAAGGAGGCCCCACAGCACAATACCCAAGCAATGTGTAAGCACCCCTCTGCCCATCCACCTCAGAGGATCCATGCCAAGCCCCTTGGCAAAGGACCCTCCCTCCCCCTGTACCTTTCATCCCGCGCCCCTTGGTCACCCCGATGACGTCGATCATTTCGTTCTGGCTGAAGACTGCGTGCACAGAGACCTGCTTTTCCAGCTTCTCGTGAGCCCAGTCCACCTTGTCGGCCACCGTCCCGCCGTTCAGCTGGATCTCCATCACGTGGGCCTTCTTCTGACGCAGCGGGAGCAGCTTCATCTGCATTGGGCAGCGAGGGCCAAGAAATGACACCAGGCCTGTGGGTGTGAATGTGTTCCCAGGGGCAATATCCCTGAGTGCTGCGGGGAGGAAACAGGGCCAGCTTGGACCCAAGTGGGCTGTTTGCAGTTCAGTCTGCCTGAGTCTAGCTAATCTGTCTACCCAGGTGTACGTAAAGCACCCACTCACCATACTGTCTCCCCAGCAGCGAAGCCCTAGACGTGGCATTTCAGGGTCTCTTATGCTTTTATTATATCTCAGCAGGGCTGCAGACTCCTGACTGGGGAGGGGGAGAAGAGCACTCACCGGTGGGGGGTCCATTCGCCCTGGGAAAGAGAGAGGCAAGCAGGTGGCACCTGGCTTTACTCTCCTGCCACCTCATCCAGCCAGCAGCATGAACAGGACTCCAAGGGAGCTGCCTCCAGCCCCTGCAGCTTGGGACAAGTCAGCCAGAGAGAGAGAGAAGATGGAACCAAGAGAGGGAGAATCCTAGAGGGTCCCCCACAAACTAAACCCTGATGGGGAAAAATAACCCATCAAGCCATGAAGTGTTTGTTGTGTGAGTGAGGCACATCCAATGTGCATGCTCACTGAGCACATGCATGCGCACACACTTACTAAGCAGACACACTTTCACTAAGCATACATCCCCATATGTCTGCACACATTTATATATGCATGTACACACAGCATATATGTATACACACATACTCTAAGCACACACATGCGCACACACTAAGCACACATCCCCATGTGTGCACACAGCATGTGTGTATACACACACTCACTAAGCACACACACACTTTCACTAAGCATATATCCCTTAAGTGTGCACACATCTATATATGTACACACACACATATAAACTAAGCATACACACACTAAGTACACGGTGTGGCTAGGAACAGAGCAAAGCCCACTCTTCCTGGGGCAGCCGGGCACAGACAAATGGAAACTGGGCTCTGCTAACTAGCATTCACTGTGGAGTGCTGCAGAGAATCCTCTGAGCCCAGGGGCTGGATAGATTTTAACAGGAGCCTATCTGTGGGAACAGTGTACGTCACTGAAGCTCACCAGCTGTGCAGCAGCAGCATGGATACAACCACAGGGCCAAACCCTCCAGCCCTTACTTATAGGGATAGTCTTACCATCTCCAACGGGACTATTCAGAGGCGCACAGGCAGACTGGGGTCTAGCTCAGCAGTGTTTTGTGCTATCAGCCTGCATTTCCAGCTGATTACTCTGCACCGTGGGCAGCCTTCTCCTCTCCCCAGCCTCAGCAGCACTTGCCAGCCCCACCAATGCAGCTCAGACCGATGCAATCCCACAAACGGCCATGCGACCAGCCCCAGGCTCCCCAAGACGATCCCCTCCTCACACAGTGCTAGAAGGCAGCGCTGCGGCATCACCTCCCCTCCCAGCGACCTCACGCAGTGTCACATCCCACTTTTCAAAATCAGCTGGTAGTGATGGCTGCAGCCCGGCCTGTCCATGTCACGTGGACAGACACAACTTTAGAACTGCTGTGGCAAGCTGACAAGCCCAAACTAGCCCAAAGGGAGGCCTCTGTGTCCACGGGCCAGCCCAGACCCTCCTGGGCTCTGGGGAGTTGAAAGCTCCCCGAGGATCCAAATTCAAATAGCCCCTGAGTATCCAGTCGCTCTGGCACCTGGCAAGCCCTTCCCTGCAGCCAGGCTCACAGGTTATTTTTACCCCGTCACCTGACACCAGTTGCTAATCTGAGATGAACTCATCAGTGGGCCTTTGACCCTTTCCGGGTGCCAGCGTTACAGCGTTCACTGAGGGGCTTGGGAGCAATGCCTGCTCCCTCCCAACGAGCTTGCAAGTGCCTCTGGCACTTCCCATTGCAAGCTCTGTGGCTTCTCCGGGGTCCCGAGCAGCAGCAAGGAGATGGAAAACCACAGGCCCAAGCCTTCCACAATAGTCGGGGTGTCAGTGCCAGGCTCCTGGGAGAATCCAAGTGTAGAGACTTCCATTGTGCCTGTTGGATTCCCCCTTGCACTTTCAAATGGATGAGGTTGCTCTCTGGTAAGTGGCTGCAACGGTCAGCATGCACCTCCTGCAGCATGCACATACCACATCTCCAGCACCCACTAACCTGCCTGCTACTCCAATCCCCGCATCAGTGACAAGAGGCCCCATCCCCCTCCCAGCCACAAGACCCTCCATTCCCCTCCAGTGATGAGAAATGCCCTGATTCCCACTTGCTAGTTGCTCCCAGCTGCCAAGCCCTCGCCCCACTCGAACAGGTTATTGGGGTCAAGCCCCACACACTGTGTGAAGTTCTGACCTGAGTGTGGACGATGACTCGAATGATCTTGCAGTACTTCTTCATGGCCGCAAAATCCTTCTCTAGCTGTTTCTTCCCATCCTTGTCCTGCCATTTTTTGCAGTACTTGGTGAAAGCCTTCTTCTTGCTCTTGTGCCTAAGGACAGGAGCCTTTTAATTATGCTGGAGACTGGAATAATGAAGCACAGAATCTCAGAAACACAGTACAACATGTGTGACAAGGTTGCTTAAGTGCTTAAGGCATGCTATTGGAAGCATCATGCATCCATGGCTCATTGCACCAAGCTGAGGTGAACACACGAGACCATTAGAGGGAGCTCAGAGTAGGAAATAGTGGAAGGACATTAATGGACTGACAACACTTGTAATTCTGGCAGCTTTTTGTATAGAGACTCCAGTTGACGTCCACTGATTTGCTCATTTAGTGAAGTCAAAATACACCAGCAAAAATAGAGCTAAATAGAAATGAGACAAACCAGTCTCTCTTGATCACGGACATTTTAGGGGCCAGATTTGAAGGCATGTTTACACAACTATTAAAGCCATAAGTTTGCTCAATTACAAAGACTCAAGCGATCACTTTCCCCACTGCTGCTCCAAGATTTGGGGAGTCAAACTCTACAATGGTACGGAAGGGCCACGGGCTAGATTTTGCTTTAATTTACAGCCCCGTAAAACTGGAATTACTCTACTGACTTCAATAGAGTTACTTTGGTGAACCAATTACAACGGTGAGCAGAATCTGGCCTCAGCTATGCGATGTATAATTAACCTGTGGAATTCACTGCCACATCACCAAGACTAATAACTCAGTACTATTATTACACTAATCAGAAATTTGTGCGCACACGTTTTTATTCACAGAAGCCAAAACGGTCGTGTCGCACAGCTGTGCACAATTAAACAGCTGCTGGATTTCACCCCAGAGGCAGCTGCAGATGGGTGAAGGATTCCAGTGTGGATTCATTACGGGGAGCCTTTTGTGGCTAACATGGGGGTGGGGAAAGGGGATGCTGTTACAATTGCCAGGAAACCCATGCACCGAGAGAGTCTTACCAGTTCTTGTAGAAGCGGCGTCTGCATTCATCACTGAGGTGCTCAGCAAAAATGGTCCTGAAATTTCTCAGGCCCCTGGGGGTGTCTATGTATCCCACAAGCCCAACCACTACCAGAGGCGGGGTCTCCACTATTGTGACTGCTTCCACCTCTTCCCTCTTGGAAAGCTCTGAAATCAAAGGGTGTAACAGTGAAGTCAATGGGAGTTGACTGCTCAGCGTCTCACAGGACAAGGTTCTTTCAGGAGAGCCATGGGTGGCTAGTAATTCTTTTAATTAGATACCCAAGTTCATGGTGCTCAATGCACCTTCAACTACACCATGTCCCAGCAAAGGGCAACTGTCAATTGGTGTCTCCGCCTTTTATAAAGGCAAATTAGCTTAGAGCAGATGGGGATGCCAGTTGCACAGAATTGGAGACCTACCTTTGTCTACTGCCCAGAAAGCAACACAATTTCCCCACCTAAACGCTGGGACCCCATGCAGAGTATGAGAGAAGTTATCCCTCAGTGGGCCATTCGCTGCTTGGCTTCTTTGCCAACAGGGAGCTAACTAATACCAGCTGTGCTGATGACCTTATGATATAAGGTAGGAATTGCACTGAGAACGTCTAAACAGCTGCCAGATGATTTTTGGTCATTGGTGAACTGCCATTTCAAATCCAGGCTAGGTTAGAGAGGAAGGGCTCCATCACCCATTTCCAATCCCCACGAGCTATCCATCCCAGCCAGCCATAAGCGACTTTTCCCTCTATTCTTTCCTGACTCGAACTAACTGATTCAATCAAAGCCTCTTACTCAGTCCTGGCCTGTGAACTTCTCGTAGAATGTGCGTCATGCCAGCTTTGTAGCCCAGAAAGGCTGTCAGGTGGACTGGCTTGCTGGGATCATCCTTGGGCCAGGTCTTCACCTTCCCTCGGTGACGCCGGCTTCTTTTATGAGGGAGGAAGCCCAAGTGGCCATGCCTGGGAGCTGAAAACTTGCGATGGGACTGGGAGAAGGCAAGAAACAAAAAGGATTCAGTTTTACCTTCAAACCCAGAAGGGTATGGGTCTGAACTAATGCTGATTGAAGACAATGGGAATCCTTGGACTTCAGTTGGATCGGCTCTATGTATATTACAGATTTCAGGACAGCAGCTTGTTACATCAGGGCCCATCTGCTATTTGATGTTTAGAAATAAAAAAGGAATGATATGAATTACAAAGACCATTATGTATCTTGCCAATGGATGGATAATCTCAAAGTCTTCTCAGACCTGAGGGAGGAAATTCACAAATAAATTTTTCCTCCATTTCCAGTAACAGAGGAAAAGATCTCCCTAAAGGGACAGATTTTATTTAAGTTTATAAATGTAGTCCCCAGCCTTTGCATCAAAGCATTCAAGTCTCTGTGAAAACTGCTGATGAGGATTTGCTAAATAAAACACTTTGACTATAATTGTCCTTCTTTCTGCTAAGAGATGCACAATGTTTTCCAGTTTTGCCCCACTTTGGCGTCCATTATTATTCTTAATATGTGTCATGGTCACACGTAGAGGGCATGGTCAGGGTTTGTATAGCATTGTGTGCAGTGCTGCACAAACCCAGAGTGAAAGTGAGGCCCTGCCTTGATGTCCGTACATTCTCATCCAGACAAGCCACAATCAATGGCGGTAACTAACACTTGGAAGACATGGGAGAGGGTGGACAAAGGAAACCATAAGAAGAACATGCACGTATACAGGTCAAATATGTACTTTGTAAAGCAAATTATGAGAATTAAGTAGAAAAGTCACAATCATGAACTCAAGCTGTGCACAGCAACCACTACCACTTTGGAGGAAGTTGGACAAATTCTTACAATAGCCGCATAAAGTTGAGGTTAAGGGAATCAGCCCAGCAGCAAAGGGGTAAATTTACATTCACTACACTACAACTCACTCTTGTTTATTCAGTAATTCCAGTACCAGGTTTCCCTTTCCCCTAAGCTTATTCTCCAACCCAAAGTGGAACTGATTGTTGATTTCAAGCCAGTTTCAAATGCGCTGGTTTAATCTGCCGAATGAATATCTCAAGTCCATTAAATGTTCTACCCTACAAGCTACAAGACATTAACATGGAACGTTACAGACCATGAGATGTCTTCAGCACAGGTCAGCAGCCCAATGAGGCAGTCACCAAGTGCCTCTACAGTCTAATACCTAAGATGTTTATCAGTCTGAAGACACAAATTTAGCTGCTGGCTTCATTCAATGCTATATTCATTTCATGCTCAGCAAATCTGCCAGGATCTGACTCTAACAACAGTTGTGATGTGCTAAAGGTCAATTGCCAGTGTCTCAATTTACCACAGAAACAAATTGAACATGAATGGAGGGAATTACAATTGCTACCTACAGCACAATATATGAAGACAAAATTCTGCCCTCATTTATACCTAGGCAACCCCATCACTCCCAGCTAGATAACTACATTCCTAATTAACTACCTCCAGAGATTTTTTTCTCATGCATGCCTGCCCTGCTGGCAACTCCCCAAGAGCAGGGGCCTAGGCCGGGTATTCCCAAAGGGGATGTTATGATTGCTTTGTTACCTCAGGGCAGGGAAGATTCCCCTCCTCTCAGCAATCTGATTTCCTGTACTTGGCAGCACTATATTTAGAACTGGTTTCAGAGTAGTACCCGTGTTAGTCTGTATTCGCAAAAAGAAAAGGAGTACTTGTGGCACCTTAGAGTCTAACAAATTTATTTGAGCATAAGCTTTCGTGAGCTACAGCTCACTTCATCGGATGCATCCGATGCAGTGAGCTATAGCTCACGAAAGCTTATGCACAAATAAATTTGTTAGTCTCTAAGGTGCCACAAGTACTCCTTTTTTTTATATTTAGAACTATCACTAAAGGGAAGTCAACGTATTCTGTGTATATACTGCTTCATAAAATGGCCAAATCCTGAGCTCAGACCCCGATCCTGCAACAAGCTCCATGCAGGTGGATCCTGACCCCATGCAGAGCTCATCACAGGACTGGGGCTTTCAATTCATACTCAGACAAAACTCATCCATTTCACTAAGTATGGACAGAGTAAGAATCTCAGGGTCCTCTCCCCACCCCTCCCACCCACCAGTCCTATATTGTCTCCTGTGCTCTGTTCAGCCCAAACAATGAGGGCTTTCACCACTTCATTTTAGAGAGACTATTCCACATAGTCAAACAGATTGCATGGGGGGAAGCATTTCCTGATATCTCTTTAGCCCTTTCACTGTGCAACACTGAAATAGTGTCTATTCAACAGCAGTAGCATTTCTTTAAGTGATGATATTTCATTAGTCCTATCCAGAGAGGACATAACAGGTGCATTGGCAGCATCTGATGGTGTGCTTTAGCTCAAGTAACTAGCTGTGCAGTAAGAAAGAGGTTAAAATCTATCAGTAAAGTATAATTTAATAGCCCTTGTTTGTTTTTACTCATTTTAGTTACTTGGGATCTGCTTAATCCTTTACTTCAGGTCTTCCATAGTCTGCCTATCCAGAGACTAATGGGATCTGACAGGATATGTAAGAGTTAATATTGTCACCCATCTCTATGAAAATCAAGACTGTTCTGATTTTCAAATATTTTTCCTGGACTCACAAACAGCAGCTCACAGAAGTCTCCAAATACCCATCTTTGAGCAGAAGTGGGGTGGGGAAGGGAGATGCAAATACAATCCCTTCTTTCTTGTAGGTCCATGTTGTACCATACAGTATCATGCTGAACTGGTACTTGCACTAAATGAAGACTTTAAAAAGAGAGGCAAATTGGCTGTCTGATAGGATGCCACCCGGCCTAGGTTGTTTTCTCTTTTTTTACTAGCTTGGCTGAGGTTTGCATTTGCACGAAAACCAGTTAAACCTTGACAGATGCCAGATCTTTTCATATCTCTACATTTAGTAATAAAAATAAAGCCCCTGTCTGTGGAGAAAAAGTGACGGGCATCATCATCGGATTGTTTTAATCCTTCCCGAAACAGCCCCATGTCTCAGAACAAGTGAATGTTGCCACAATATCCAGCTAAAGCATCACTACAGGTAGCAGTGGGATTGCCCACTGTTAGTCTTCAAGGGCCTGATCCTGCCCCCGTCGAAATCTAAAGGAATTTTGTCCTCGACTTAAATGAGAGCACAATCCTTCCCCCTCCCGAAAGCTCCAGAACCACTTAACCAGGGGCCTTTCATTTTTCTCTTTTGAAAAGCTGGCAGCATCACAACACACAGGGCTGCGTGTTCCCGTGTTTCTGAACGCAGCACGGCCGCTCTGCTCGAGGGGATCCAGCAGTGCCGTGTGGGGGTCCCACCAGAGGCGAGTGAGTGCTGCGGACTGGGAGTCAGGACGCCGGGGTCCCACTCCTGGCTCTCACCGCAAGCAAAGGCAGAAATAAGAGCCCAAGACCCCAGCAGGCAGAGTCAGGGTTCCTGAGCTTTTCCCTGCCCCCGGCAGCGAGTCAGAGGGCTTGCGGAGTTTGTGCCAGGGGGACTAATAGGTGGTAGGGGTCCCAGAGGGCTCGTGCGGGGGCAGGAGCCCTGGGGCCGATCCCCGGGGGGGGGGTGGCACAGCTCTTTGCAAAGGGGGGGGGCGGTACCAGGCTCGCCGGGGGCCGTCGGGTCGAGGCTGGGAAGGGGGTCCCAGGGGTACTGACCCCCTCTGGCCCCTTCCAGCCCGCCTGGAGCCCGCTCTCCCCGGGACTGAGGCAGCCCCGCTCCGCCCCCCCTTAGGAAGGAGCGAGGGGTGCATGGGGCGGGGACACCGTTGCTGGCTCACCATTTGCCAGGCTCTAATATAACCACACACCACGTGCTACATACTGACAGCCCCCCCCCCGGCGCGTGCTGCCCTGGCGCCCGGGCAGAGGCTCCCTCCCCAAGGCTCGCGGAGAGCCCTGAGCATCAGGCGGTAACGACCGGAGGAACTACATATCCCAAGGGGCATCGGGGGGCGGGTGGGGGGGAATCCGTGAGGCTGCGCATGCGCATTGGGTGCCCCCGTTTTCTGCCCCGGAAACGAGACTCTCTCTCCCGAAGCGCAGCGCGGCAGGACGCTACCCTGATTGCGCATGCGTCTCCGTCACCTTTGACCTTTGCCGTCACGTGACCCCCCCCTCTTCCAGCTTAGGGGGGGGCGGGGGTCGCCATCTTGTCCGGGCCGGCGGTGAAGGAGATTCCGGGGCCGCTGCTGTGTCGCGATGCCGGATGACTGGGACCCGGAGGTGTACAAGGGGCCGCCGAGCCGCACCCCCGTCCCCGAGAAGCGGACGTCGCTGCCTAACCCGGTCACCATCATCCAGACCCTCTTCTACTACAGCGTCGACGCGCCGGTCACCTTCTTCCGAGGTAGCGGGCCGGGCCCCCGCCCCGCTGGGTGGATCGGGCCCCCCTGCAGCCAAGCGGGGGTCGGTGCAGGGGGGGCCCTTCCCCGCCCCTAGCCGTGCCCGGACGGCGCCCGCCTCTCCCGGCCCATCCCCGTGGAGCTAGGCCTAGCCCCGGGGCAGCGCTTCGGGCTGCACGCTCGGGTCAGGGTTCACCCCGACCCCGTGCTGGGTCCCAGCCGCCCAGTAGGGGAGCCCTCCCCGCCCCCGCCTGACAGCTGCGGCAACAGGCAGCTCGGCTTCATGGATAGGGTGACCAAATAGCCGCTGGAAAAACGGGACAGAGCGTGGGGGTAATAGGCGCCTATATAAGAAAAAGTCCCCAAAAATCCGGGGCATCTGGTCACCCTATTCATGGATATCCCCGGCTGAGCTGTTGCTGCCGGAGGGTCATGGGAGACCGTCCCCTCCGAGCTCCATCCCAGCCACGATCGATCGCTTCATGATTCCCTGTTCGGTTCATTCCCTCTGGGGCACCCGGCACTGGCCGCTGTCGGAAGACAGGACACTGGGCTAGATGGACCCTTGGTCTGACCCAGTGTGGCCGCTCCTATGATCTGCCCAGGACGGGGCTTGGCATCTGGGGATGTGTCCCACTCCTGTCTGGCGGTACTGCCCGGTGCCGGGTTGCTTTCAGTGCCGTGTGCTCTGTGGAGTCGTCCCCCGCCCCCCTTACTGCTTTTTGATGGAGAGTCATTCATCACTTCTGATAAAGTGAGGAACGCTGGTTTCCCTTCCCTGGTTTGTTTTGAACTCTGTGATAGAAAATATCAGGCTGATAACCCGGAAGGCAAGTGACCTGCCTGATTTTGTGGCACTTAAGACATCGTAGTTAAGCGTTTACTGTATTTCTCTAGTGTTCCAGCTTAGCAGTCTCTCAGTAGAGTTAGTTCTGGAAAGTGATGGCAGATGGACATGTGCCTGATATTATCAATCGTTCCTGCCCAGTCAGTGGTACATAGGCTGAATAGAAAGTAACTCAGGATTTTGTTGCCGAACAAAATACATATTGCAAAATTCCTTTCATTTTTATTTTCCAAGTCACCCAATACACGTTAGGTTATGGAGACAATTTTTATCATGTGTCCTGTATGATTTCCATCCTAAACAAGGACTGTACCGTGTCCAGTAGTTGTTTTAGTTGGTTCTGTCCATCTCTTGTTTAGCACAGTTTGAAGGGAATATTTGATTAGTACCTTGAAGGTGCATGAATGTGGTGGTTGACTTTTGCAGAATGGATTGAGCGCCAACACGCGAAGAAAAAATTTTATTACTATCATCGAAATTACCCCCGGGTGCCGGATCTAACGGAGTGCTTGGAGAATGACTACGTATGCTTCTTTGAAGCTGAGGCACAGTGGCGGAGGGACATGTATGTATACCTACCGCATAGCTGTCATGGCTTTGGAGCCTTATTCCATTGATGAAACCTACTGATGAGTCTCTTCGAGCACAGGATTTTTTTTTTCTGTTAGTAGATTGCTTGGGATTGGTATGCAGCTTTCATGTGGTTTGAAGGTGCAAAAATCGCAGTAGATTTCCCCCCCTCCCCCCCCGCCCCACAATGGAAGTTTAGAAGCCTGTGCCTGATTCAGTCATAGCTTGTCATAGTAGATATTCCACTCTGAGGTTTCCCCCAGCTCCTGCTCCACTTTAGGAAGCTTCTCTTCGGCTAGCAAAGCCAATAAGCTTCCTTAGAAGCTTATTTCAAATATTGGGTAGCTGCTGGGTTTTTCATCTATCCCTGACAGAGTTACAAGTATCTTTGAGAGTAGAACCCAAAGATCACTACTGATTCTCCTTCTCTGATGCCACTACAGATGGCATTGCTGCCAAGCTCCTGGGGCTTGATTTTGCTTAGTTCTGCCTTTTAATTGTATCCTCTATTAAAGCAGCTAATAAAATGGTCTCTTGTTCTATCCAGAATATAACTTATTACAGTATTCTCCAGCTGCAGGAAGTTATTGTCACTGCCACAGTCACACTGATCTCTCTCTCACACAGGAAAGTTGATCAGGAAATTGTGAAGATAATTCAGGAAAGGGTAGGAGCTTGCCAGCAGAGGGAAGGACATAGCTTCATTCAGAACTGTGCAAAGGAGATGGAGCAGTTTGCTCAGGTTGCTAAAGCCTATCAAGATAGATGTGAGTAAGGCCATTTAAGGCCTCAATTTATTTGAAAAATGTTCAGGTTTGACTGTGGCATGACTGGGGTCAGGGGGAGAGAGCAGGAAAGGATGTCTAATATCCTAAACCTAACCTAAAGATTTGGAGACTGGTGCTCTAGCTTGTGAAAGAGGGGCCCTAGAGCAACCCTCTTTGATAAGTGCTCAGAAAGGAACTGTGCCTATGCTTTATTCAGAGCAGGGGTGGGCAAACTATGGCGGCCTGCAGGATTGCCACCCCTGTGGCACCATGGGCCCTGTGCTGCTCTGGGAAGCGGCCAGCACCACATCTCTGCAGCCCCTGGCAGGGGGCAGAGGTCTCCTCCTGCTGCTCTTGCCTTTGGGTACCTCCCCCGAAGCTCCCATTGGCTGCCGTTCCCTGTTCCTGGCCAGTACCTACAGCCAAGAGCAGTGCATGGAGCCCTCTCCCTGAGGGGATACAGGGACATGATGCTGGCTGCTTCCCAGAGCAGTGCAGGGCCGGGGACAAGGCAGGCAGGGAGCCTGCCCTGGTGTGCACTGCTGCCATCTTGGAGCTGCTCCAGGTAAGTGGGGCCAGAGTCTGAACCCCTCCTCCCTGCCTGCACCCCAACCTCCTTCCCTGAGCCCCCTTATACACCCTACACCCCTCCTTTGCCTGAGCCCCTTCCTGAACACCACACCCCAGCTCTACATTCATAGCCCTGCATGCAATCTCCCCATCCAGATGTTGCCCTTAGACCAAAAAGTTTGCCTACCCCTGCTTCAGAGGATGGAACTGTAATGAAGGGGGGTGGATGGTATTTAAAACCTTGTTAAAGTCTTCAGTGGGGCATCAAGCTAAAGCACCTGATTGAACACTTCACATTTCTTCTAATCTTGTTTTAGATGCTGATCTTGGTGCCCATGGAACTGCTAGAAAATGTTTAATGAAGCAGAAACATAGAATGATTGCAGAAAGAAAAGCACAAGTAGAAGCAAAAGATTAAGCTCAAATCTTCAATTAGTATTTGAAGTTTAAGGTTTGAATACTGTATTATGTGACAGATTTTGAGTGGTAGCTGTGTTACTCCTCATTGTATTGTGAGTCTTCTAATGTACCTGGATGCTGAGGCTTGTATGAGTTGTATTACTCAACTGTACAATAAAGCATTTGCAGAGAACATCTCTGGCCAATAACTAGGTTCAAGAGCTTATGATGCTGTCAGCCTTGCTAAGAGGTGAATGTATTAGCAGAACTATCAATGCCATTGTTGTAAAGAAATGAGCAAAAACACTGGCAGGACTCATCCTTGTATGCAGAACAGCAGCATTCCCTTCCCAGCCAGTCATGCACACTACTAGAAAAAGTGCTCTAGCCAGGAACAGATTGCAAGCAAAATTGTTCATCTTTATAAACTAATCAGGAAGACTTCCCTGGGTTTGGCATGAAAGCTTGAACTGCTAAGATAACTCAGGGGGCCCCTTCATCATCAACTATGTCAATAGATCAATGGTTTTTCACATTAAGAGGTCATTTTAAACATTTAACACTAGTTTTACTAGTTCCTATGTATGGTCTACATTAGGCAGGTGGTCAGGCTGACTTTTCATGAAAGCTATGATCAGATCCTACAGAACAAATAAGTTTTATTTGATCTCATTTCTAGAGCAGAAGACCCCCATTAGTAGTAAGGAAGTTTCAGTCTGGGCCATATCAGTGAATAGTGGGTATCTTCACAGTAACTCCCAACAGTATTGTTTTAGACATAACCTCAAAGATCTTCTGGTTTCTTTCAGCCTCACTTAAGTGGGAGGCTTCAGTGCTTTACTTGCATTTGATCTCTGCTTCCATTTCTTAAAAAGAGTCTTCCTAAAAATTAAACCATGGCTGTTCTTGTTTCAGTAATCCTATCACATGCTGATCATTCAAACCTAATTCACTTAATCTTTTCTCTGAGGATGAAAGTGTTTCCTCTGTCCCACCACTTATTGTGGGTTGTTGAACAAGTAATGCTGTCTCTGAATTCATTTGTTTGGGCAAGTCAATCAGGAAAACTTTTTTTCAAGTAGCAAGTTTTTTTAAAAAGTCATTCACATGTTTAGCAAATAAAGGATTAGCCAAAAGTAACTTTGGTTACTGTATCACATTTAGCATATGTTCAGCTGAACCTCTCACTGTACCCATACATTTCATGAACAGAGATTTCACTTAAACACACAAATCCACAGGCTGGTGGATTGTCAGCTGACTCTGCATCCCCCCATCAATGAATTAAGAATGCACCAAACTCTTGTTCACTTGTCACTTTATTTTATACAAAAACATTCAAGTAGTTGCCACAGCAGCTGCCTGGGTTCTCTGCACTGAGACTCTGGTGTGGGTCTTAGCCAAATGATCAGTGAATTCCTGCAAAAGAATAAGACATTTCACTGCCTTGAACCAAATGATGTTGCAGGCCTCACTGTAGAGCTGATCCATTTTAAACTAGAGACAGTTTTTACAAATTTAATTTTACCTTTCCCTGAACACTCCAAGCTCTCCCCCCCCCCTTTTATTCTCTAGCTAGTTTGGCATCCAGGAGATACCAATGACCAACTTGGAGAGTCCAGATGAGAGCAACAAACATGACAAAAAGGTTAAAAACTAGGCATATTTAATCTTGAAAAAAGACTGGGCGGGGCCTGATAAGTCTTCAGATGTATTATGGGCTTTTATAAAGAGATCAGTGATGGCTGTTCTTAGTCCACTGAAGATAGGACAAGTAGTAATGGGCTTAATATGCAGCAAGGAAAATTTAGGTTAGATACTAGGAAAAATAACTAAGAGTAGTTATGGACTGGAATCCCAATCACTGAAGGTTTGAGAACAGGTTAGACAAAACCTGTCAGGAATTGTTTAGGTGTACCTGCCTCAGCACAGGGGCTGAACTCGATGACTTCTCAAAGTCTCTTCAAGGACTACATTTCTATGATTCTACATCCTCACTTTATTAACTGCAATAGAAATCTTAAGGAATTCCACTCCTAATGAAGTCAGATGCACTGATTTAATTCTTACCTGATAAGGAGACTTGGTGAATACAGTCTCCTTCCAGAGGTCAGGGGTCAGATAACTGTAGGTCTTGGAGATCGCATCAAAGGTGGCTTTAGCTATTGAGAAAAGTCAGACATTGCACTTTGTGTTACACAGTACTAATGAGAGGCCCCAACAAGGCTGGGACTCCATTGTGCAAGGCACAGTACAGACAGCAAAAGCCAGTGCCTGCCTCAGAGTTTAATGGTCCTCAATCTAAAAACAATGTAGAGTTTGAAAAGGAACAGGGAGACCATATCACACGGTCCCTCTGCCGTGCATACTGAACTCATTTTCTCTCTCTCTCCAATGACGACAATCACACTACTTCAGCCAAGTGTAACTGAGCAGAGCTGAGAGAATTTTGAACAGAACACATAGGAGGATGACACCTTACAATTCAATGCCTCAAAGCCTTTATTACAAGACAGATCTAACTTCAGAATAAATTTTGCAAGGATCAATCTGCACTGTACAATCTGATAGTATACGGGGCTCAATTCTTAGTTTGATAAGAGCTTTTAATTGAACATTCGCTAAAATAAGTATTAAATAAAACAGGTAATTTAGTCATCCACTGGGAGTATATTACAAAGGCACCTAAAATGGCCAGAGGTACAGTATGATTTTAAGCCAGACAGTTTAAATTGTTAACAGATTGGACATCTGGCCCAAAACTTAACTCACCAAAGTTGCCCAGTGTAGCAGTACAACCCCTAGCTGAAGTATAGCAGTCATCAATTCCAGCCATCATCAGCAGTTTCTTTGGAACAGGGGCAGATACAATTCCTGTACCACGGGGTGCTGGGATCAGACGCACCAGAACAGACCCACAACGACCAGTAACCTAAACAGAACAGTAGGTTACATTCAACTAATCCTACGAGAATATTTAAGCTTTGGTAACTCCTTCATGCTTTGAAGTTCAGCACAGAGCTCTAGTGAAGCAAATTAGTCTTTACCTTGCAAGGTACAGTATGAGGCTTGCCAATCTTGTTACCCCAGTAGCCTCGTCGTACTGGTACGATGGATAGTTTAGCCAAGATGATTGCCCCACGAATAGCAGTGGCGACTTCCTTGGAGCATTTTACACCAAGGCCGACATGACCATTGTAGTCACCAATAGCTACAAAAGCCTAAAATTAAAAGAAAAACTTTTTAGCTGTGTATACATGTTGCACTTACAAACCTCCTTTCAATAAGAAGATACCCTATCACCCTTTTACCACTGCAGACTACATTCAGCACAGATTTTGCCCCTTGGTTATGGTAGAGTCCTTTATCTCCATCAGAATTTTGAGAATCTCCAGTCTTTCAAACTTGCTGTACACCTCTTGCAACAAATTCTGCACTGCAACTCCAGAAGTGTAAAGAGGCCATTAAAGGCAGCAGAGTTCTTCCATGGGGCAATACCTACAACTATGCCACCACCCTTGCAACTCCCCATACAACAGGGGAGCACTGCTACCTTCCATTTACTCAGTTACACACCACTCCAGCCAAGTATAAATTACAGCAACTCCAACTACTCAAATTTGTACCAGGGGTCTGGTAGGCTGTTAAACTAACTTTTACCCCCAAACCCTGTTCCTAAGCCAAGAATAGGTCGGGTTGAAGAGCGAATTGGGGATCTTGATTCATGAATACCCTCTGCAGCCACCTCCTGGCCAGAAGGCTGCCTTTCATTGAATGGTTCAAAAACTGGCCACATGGCATTCCCTCTTTTGGACCAAATACACTGTGTCCACAACACTCAGTTCCTGGTGAACCATACCACTATCACGCAATATAAATGAACTGTGAATTTTCCAAAGAGCTATTTATAAGGCTACACTCAGAAGGCTACAACTGGTATTCAATAAATAATTAACACAACAGTGCTTATGATCTGACTTCTGTACATTTGGTAGGTGGGCTCATAAACATCTATGATTTATCATCTAATAATTCCAATACCACCTAATGTTGTGAACACCAGTGGAAGTAACTGTAGATTCTTTACTATTCAACATATACCAGGAGAATGAGTATCACATCAGCCAAAAGATGGAACAGTTTCCAATTCAATGAAACAATCTGCTTCCATTTTAATCAAGAGTAAAAAGCTACCTTGAACCTGGTACGCTGACCAGCACGAGTCTGTTTCTGGACAGGCATGATCTTCAGAACCTCATCCTTCAGGGAAGATACCAGAAAGAAGTCGATGATTTCTGATTCCTGCAGGAAGCAAAGTAACTTAATCAATCACACACAGTTCAAAACCTACCCATTACCTCATGACAGGCTTAAGACAGTATTGATAATTTCTGTGCTGTGTTGCAGGAAGCTTAACAGTTCTATGTACCAATACGGAGTGATAGCATTAACAAAATTTAGGTAAAATTTGAATAATCTGCTATAGAAAACACAAGTTTTTAAACATTCAAACTACATCATATAATCCACAGTACAATTCAATGTACTTAAGTCAAAATAAATTTGACTTGCGATTTGAAACCTGGATTTTCCACTTTGATCAGAACACAGCTGCTGCATTATATCAGGCATTATACTACCTTTACAAAGCCTATTCCCAGTAACTCAAAGAAAGGCAGGAGACTCAATCCACTTGAGACAACTGCAGCGTTCCATCACAAGGGAGCAGATGAATCCCATCTACTGTCAACCACTTAAACCCTTAAGTGGGACAGATCTTTAGAATCATAATTTCCCAAATGGCTAATGCGACATCTGTTACATTTGCAAATCAACTTATTTTATCATCTATTAGTGAGCACTCTAATTCTGAGACACCTACACAATTCATATAGGCTTACCTTGATTGGAAGGGAGAAAAGATAAATCTCTTCAAGAGACTTGATTTTCATATCCTTGACTAGGCGACCAAGTTTGGTGACAGGAATCCACTGAAAAAAAAAACAAATGCCCAATAAATGTCAGTGACCAGCCAGTCTGTTATAAGCATACAAGAACTATGCTGTGCCCCTTAGAGCTTTTAAGTTTTTATTTTTCCTTTAGCTTTATCAGTAACGTGCATTTTATCATTAAAGTGCAACACCAGTGGAAAAAATTGCTTTATGTAGAGCTTGAAAAAACCTTTTTAGAAAACCAATCATGCAGTAGCTATTTTCTATTAGCAATCACACAAGACTATCCAAGTATAACAGAGCTCCCAGTTCTAACAATGCATTTGTCATTAGTGTCCACATGTGAACATTAAAACGCGTAAACATCACAAAACATTAAACATAGATACATGTCTTAGAACTACAGACAGAAAGAAGGCCCAGTCTTTAAAGACTAAATAAAGATGGCAGAGTTGACAAAAAGACTCACTTCTTTGTCTTCAGCTTTGCCACGGGCCCCACGCCCTCTTCCACGACCCCTGCCACGACCCCGACCTCTGCCTCGGAGACCACTGCCAAAGCCACCGCGGAAGCCCCCTCTTGCAGCTCCGCCTGCAGCACCCGCACCTCCTGCAGCAGCAGCACCGGCGTCGTCCGCCATTTGCTATACAAAAGGGATAAATACATATTTACTTGCACAACTGCTTAACTTGCACGGACTCCCAAGGGCAGCATAGGCACCAGGCCTGTGCAATTCCCCAAACTGAAGTGATCTGGTCTAAGATACAACATAGGGAGCATGCCCCCTTTTAGCATTTGCTCCAGTTACCGCACTATCCCTTATCCACTTCCAACTAGCTTTTCTAAATAGATTCTTATTCCTTTTCCACAGTCCCAAGGGAATGTGGCTCCCATTTCCATCACTCCACCAGCCATGCCATCCTCAAACAGGGCACAGCCTAGAAAGGTTTCGGTAACCCAAGGTATGGGGGAAAGATACTCTCAGCCCTTCTTAGGGTAGAGCTTTCTCTACGCTCTCCTCATGTGGCACCAGCTGCTCTCCCCTCAGGCCAGCCCTGGAGGCTGCACGCTGGGCTCCTGCAGTCGGGGAGCGGGGTTGGCTCTCCCTTTCACTGCAATACTGTCCCTTCCCACCAGTTCCTCCGGGGCAGGGTCCAGGCCCCAAACGCCCCTGGCCCCTTCCCCGCGGGCCTCTCCCCGGCCGCCATCGAGGCCCAGCCCCAGCCGGGGCAGGAAATAGGCCTGTGCCCGGGAGGCGGACCGCCGGCAGAGCCTCGGCAGCGGGGCCCTGTCCCGCCCGCCCAGCGCCCAGGCCCGATGGCAGCGGATCCCCGGGTCCAGCAGCGCGGCCTTACGTGTTCTCTCAGACTAGAAGGCCGCCGCCACGCGCAGCTGGTTATTTATAGCAAACGAGGTCCCGCGAGAACTTCCCTCGCCCAGACACTGGAGCGCCCCGCCCCCTAAATGCCGAACGCCTGCGCCGCTTGGCGTGATTCGGGGCTGCGTCCCGCCCCGGCTGCACGCATGCGTGGGTAGCCGCGGCGGAGCCCCGGCTCGAGCGTGACTCAGGCTCGCGGGGATAGTATCCCCTGATTGGTGAACCGGTCTGGAGCAGGCCGAGACGC
Source organism: Dermochelys coriacea (assembly GCF_009764565.3). NCBI lineage: Eukaryota > Metazoa > Chordata > Testudines > Dermochelyidae > Dermochelys > Dermochelys coriacea. Next base: position 4,345,766 of record NC_050077.1, on the reverse strand, counting down.
TGCACTGCGCATGTGCAAAGCGGTCGGCCCCGGGCAGCGGCCCGCGAGCACGTGTTCCCTGTTCGGTACGTGCCTGGTCGTGTCTTTAAGCCCCCTGTCGCTTGGGGAGGGGGGAGGGGCGCTTTTTAAATTTCCCGCCCGAGACCGTGATTGGCTGACGGTTGCACAATCTGGTCCGAAAAGCTTTAAAAGGCTGCGGGCTGCTACGGGGGCCGCCGCTGCCGCCTGCGCTCGCCCAAACCCCAGCACGTGGCTGCCGGCTCACTAGGTGAGGGGGCGGGGGTGGGGGTCGGTTTGGGTGGTCGTGGGGTGGGGGAGGCTAGAGCGGCCTGCGATTTGCCTGGCAGTTGCATCCGCACTGGGGGGTGGGATACATGGGCTCTGGGGGAGGGGCACTGGAGAGGTGTCACCAAAGGGGGACCCCAGAATGTGTGTGTGTGTGGGGCGGGGGATATGGAGGCAGAATGAGGAGGAGAAGGGGCCCTCTTGTCCCCTGGGAAATGTGATGAGGGAAAATTGGGGGGGGGGGTAAAAGACGCTGTTTTTGGGGGGAGAGTCTGAAATGGGGGTGGTAAGAATCTTGGTGTAATGAAGGGTGGGGGGGGTGTCTGATTAGACCGTGCAGAGCACTGGGGGATTACACAGGGGCCCTGGCAGGGGCAGTGGGTGTGGTGGTGCATGGTGGGGTGGGGGGGGGGCCCTGACGGGGTAGTTGTGGGGGTGGGTGCATCTGTGGCTACTAGCTGCTCAGTCATCTCCGTGCCTTGGGGCCTCTGAACTTCAGGCAGGCATACAAAGTAGCTCGTGTGGCTAGGCCCGGTCAGCCTATGACTGAGGAGGGAGTGGGGAGAGCAAACCTAGCCTCCTTCCTCTCCCCCCCCCCCCCGTGGGATACTGCAGTGCTGGTAGGGAAAGCCACCTGAAATCCTTGTTGAGGGGGAGGGAGCAGACTTGCATGCAAGTCCCACTCACCTACCCTATGCTCCTTACGGTGGGAGGGTGGGAGATGCTGCATGCAAGTCCTATTCCCCTACCCAGAGTTCCTTGCAGGGTGGGTGGCAAGTTTGTGAACTTTCTGGCCCACCCACTTGACACAGTCTATCATGTTTCAGTTAAGCCATGCTTAGATGCCATTTTGAGGCTAAGCCAACAAAAGAGCAGTATGCGAACAACAAAATGGGCAAAATATGGAAACAAATACCAAAAGGTGTGGGTGAAAGAAAAGGAGTTGGAAGATTAGATCAAGTCTGTGGTTGGTGATGATAGTAAAGCTGCGTGCAAATTTTGTAGAATCCAGATTTGTGCATATCATGCAGACTTTCTGCAACATACAGGGACTGACAAACCTAAAACAAATGCAGCACCGTTTTCTTCTATGCACCTGACAGATACTGGATTTATAGAGTCAAAGCCTTCAACCATGATGCACCAAGCAGATTTAAATCTGGCCTGCTACATTGCCTGCCACTCGGAGATTAGTTCTGTGGATCACCTCTGGGAAGTTGTTGGATCAGTTTATGAAAAAGGTAAATTTGCATCGCACAAAATGCATGGTGTTAATAAACAGTGTTATTGCTTCCTGTATGTTCTCTGACCTCATCAGACATTGATGAGTCTCGGTATTCACTGGTTATAGATGAGAGCACAGCTATTGCCATGGTAAAATAGCTTTGCATTGTAGTGCACTACTTCAGTTCCTCCTTCTACAAAACCGTTGTCTACGTTTTTGGGATTAGTCCGTTTGGAAAGTGAAATGGCAAAAGCACTGATTCAGTTTCTTGACCGTATTGATCCGGTTTCAGTAGGTGGATTGGAATTGGGACTGATGGCTATAGCATCATGATCGGGAAGAAAAAGTCTGTCTAGACACATCATCTCCAAAGGAATAGGAATCTCAGTTTGATCAAATGTATATGTCACTCTATCCAGCTGTGTTCCAGTAAAGCTGTAGAAATGCTGCCAGCCAATCGAGAGCTTTTAGTCTCTCATTCCTATAGCTGGTTTTATCACCGCTCTCTCTGAGATGTGAAGATGTACCAACTGATTAATCACGGTAACATGCCACTGAAGCTTGATCAGCTATCCGACACTAGACAGCTCTCAGTTCATGATTGATGTGAGCGCGAGTTAAAGTTGCATTTTTGAGCTGAGCAAAAAATAAACAACGATGCTATGATGCAGAACTTCTGCATCAGATGTATTTTGATCCTGTCAGTAAACTGTGTTTGGTTTCTAAGGCCAGTTCTGCAGGACTCAAACTGTTCCAATTCAACTCTGGCTGTAATGCCTTCAGAATGCTGGACTGCCTCCAGTCTTTCTTTTGTGCTCTTATATCAAAAGTTTCAGAGCAGCAGCCGTGTTAGTCTGTATTCGCAAAAAGAAAAGGAGTACTCGTGGCACCTTAGAGACTAACATTTATTAGAGCATAAGCTTTCGTGAGCTACAGCTCACTTCATCGGATGCATTATCAAAAGTGGTTCCAGAAAGTATCCCTTTATCTGATAGCGAACTCCTTGAAGTCAATTTGAGTAACCCAGCCAGCCACTTGCCACTGTGTGCTATTAATTTTGGAGAACTGTTTACTGTTGCTTTAGGAGATGCAAAACTTGGCAAAGCTCTTGAAGCTGCTAAACAAGTACAGTTGAGACTTCCAGAAAATATTAATCAGTGGGAATCTATGTCCATGTCTAGTCCATCAGTTATTCTCTTTCAGGGAAAACGTCAACTAATGACATCTCTATGCTGAAAATTTTCAAAGGTGATTTGGGGGCCTTTGATGCACAGTATCAAGCCATCAACTTCCAGCAGTGGAGGAGCACAGATGAGGACAATGCAATATTCAAGACCGTAGTAGTGAACAGTGCTTTAAAGAGCTAGCCCTGTTTGCACTTTCCCTACTCACCATGCCTCTGAGTAATGCTGATGTGGAACAAGCGTTCACATTCTTCACCTGAGAGAAGTCCAAGCACCGGAACAGGATGGGTTGCCGGACTCTGAGCAGCATACTGCACCTCCGCTATTGGTTAAGAAGACTGGGGATTTGTTGTAAGGATTTTGTCCCACACCAGGTTATGGTTCAATGTAGGAATGTACTACATTGAGGCAACATATCATGGAGGATGGAGAGAGTAAGGATAACCTTCTTTTTTTTTTTTTTTTTTTTTAAAGTACGTACACACAAATGTATTTTAATGTGTAACAACGTTGTATGCAGCAAAACTGAACTAAAAAAATTGTGGAATTTGTATAAACACCCCCTTTACCTGAAAGGAGCTGAGCTTGTTTTGAAAGGGGGTGGGCTTGTGGGGTGTGGTGGGGTTTGGAGTTTTTTCCTTCCTTGTGAGACTTGGCAACACCTCCTGCAGGCGAGCTCAAGGGAGCAGATCCCAGTAAGAGTGAGGAATGGTGTGGAGCCTGGCAGCAGGCTGCAGAAGGCCAGGTTAGCCCCACTATCACCCCAGGTGCTGTGCCGTGTTGGTGATGGAGCATTATCATGAGGGGTAGGGGGGATCCTGATAGTTCAGGCCTTCTATTGCATGTGATGGGCACATGTCACAAGGACTACACCTCCCAGCATGCCCTGCTCCACCCTTCCTCCTTGGCTGTGGGCTGGCTTCCGCAGGGCATGCTGGGAGGTGTAGTTCTACTGGTGCCTTATGGGCTGGGGCCCCCAGTATGCATAGGCTGCCAGGGACCTGCCCTTGCAGAGGATCTCTCACTTCTTCCTGGGCTCTGCATGGAGTCTAGTGTCTCTTGGAGTCTCGCATTCTGGTGAGCTGGCTCATTGCCTGCCCTCAAAGGCCTGAAAGGCTAATTCGTGCTAATGGGGAAAGGGCCCTGGAGAGACAAACTGCCATTGGGCTGTGGGAAGGCACAGGCTGCTCTCTGGCACTGTCTGAAAATCACCTCTGGCCTTTGCAATGGCTCCTGGGGAGATAACTGTGCCTACAGCAACAGGAGCATTAAGCTTATTGCCCACAGATGCAATGTGTGGGGAATAAAACCCATGTTCCTATAACTCAGGCTAATGGGAGACCTTGGGAGGTAGATGCTAGTAACCTGGGAGGAGAGGGACATATTGGGGTGGTGGTAAGTCTGGTATAACTGGTATTTCTAAAAACAATACATTTGTTTTTCTTCCAGCACACTATGGGAGTCTGGAGAGCCATGGATCACACATGAACAATCATGAAAAGCCATTGAGCAACATTCCACATCTGTACCACTTTTTATATGAATATACTAAATGCAGCTGCTCAGCTTATAAATGAGGCTCTTTGAAGACAATCTCATTTAAACACCGATAGTCTTTAATGCTGAAAACATCTGAGTCTCCAGTCCTTACTCAGCAAAATAAGTTGACCAGTAATTAGTATGGCTGTTTGCATGAGTAGTCAAATTGTAATGAGTAATGCTTATTGGGCTGCTTGGTGCTCTAAACACATAGCAAGACAGTCCCTGCCCAGAAAAGCATACAAGCTAAATAGACAAGACTGTACAAAGGTAAAGTGACTTGCCCCAAATCATACAGCAGGCTACTTACAGAGCTGGTAATAGAACCCAGGTCTCCTGACTCCAATCCAGTGCCTTACCCACAGTGTCTGCCTCCTGTAGTAAAGCCTTATAAAACAAGAGCATATTATGGTGGTGTAGTACAAAGCCCAAAGAGATAAGATGCTCTTTTGGTATTGCATTGATAGGGCTATTCTATTTGTATTCCAGTATTGCCTAGAGGCCTATAGTGAAACTGGGTCGCTGTAGAAAGGTAATGGATTTTATGCTTTCAGGTAGATCAGAGTGTCTATGCAGGGGTTCTTGTGACCTCTCAAGGGGTTGCAAAGTGGCTACATGGAGGTCACAAGGCTGATGGTCCCAAGCCCTCATTAAATTAAATTTCTTCTCCCCATTTTTAATTTATAAGGGGGGATCACACTCAGAGGCTTGGTGTGTGAAAGGAGTCAATGCAATGCAAAAAGTTTGAAAACCGTTGATCTACAGAATAAGAGGATGTTGTGCCCTGCTGTAATAAGTTTGATGATTTAATTTGAGGGAGCAATTTAAAGGGCTTTACTTCCATATGCACTACTCAGCAGTATGCATTGCAGCAGAAATGCTGCCCCTCTATGGAGGAAAACCACTTAAATAGGGTGGTTAGAGAAAGTGGTGGCCTGGTTACTGTATGCGTAAAATATGTCAGACTTATTAGAATGTCTTCCCGTGCTAAAAATGCTGCTTCTAGGGGACAGTATAAATTGACGCAGCTGTCTGGTTTGCCTGTGTATTTCAGTGTGTAATAAAATATTTGCTTACTGAAAGTTTGGTTTCATTCACTATTCCAGAAAACAACTTGCTATTTGCAGTAAGAGCTGACCTATTGGCCCCAGGCTGTTCCTTCCCCAAACTATTACTTTTCAAAGCCGTCTTAAGAGTAGACACTGTTTTTTCTCTGACTTTTCCAAATGGGGTTTTAATCCTGGCTGAAGTACCTTTTGTAATTGGTTTATCAAATGCTTCTTTACAACTAGGAAGCAAATGATCACTAATCACAATTGCGTTTGACACTTAATCTGTGCTCTTGTAGAGCAATCATGTTTTCAGATACCCAGTTGTACAAGTTTATTAATCTCATAATGAGGCATAATCTGAACACAGTACAGAATGAACAAGTTTACACTCATTTGTCATTGAGCTACTTATTGTCCAAGGGGTTCTACCTATACCCATGTGTGTAAGGATAAGGCCTTTGTCTGCAGCCATATTAAGAGCAGCAGTCATTATCTAAGAAGCAGGAAGTTGCATTCTCGCATTCCATCTAAATTACATAAAACAATGTAATATTAGGTTGTTAAGAAGGAGATCCTGTCCTAATAGCACCCACTATCACCAGATAAAGAAACAGATCTTAAGATGGCTAAAGAAAACTTAAAAAGAAAAGGAGTACTTGTGGCACCTTAGAGACTAACAAATTTATTAGAGCATAAGCTTTCATGAGCTACAGCTCACTTCATCGGATGCATTTGGTGGAAAAAACAGAGGAGAGTTTGATAGCATTCTGTCTGGCAAGAAATCACTTATCAAGAGTTGTGGTTGTGAAATCCTCATTTCTTTACTTTATCTTTATGGTCCTCACTTCCCTATTGTCTGTATGATCTCTGGTTCCTTGATTGTTACATAATTAATTTTGCTACATGTAAAATTATTTACAATGGTGGGGTATGATTGGTTAGAGAATTTTATTACAGTATGTTAAGGTTGGTTAGTAAAATCATTGGTTAAGGTATAGCTAAGCAAGACTCAAGTTTCACTATATAAACTGGGTCCAAAAGGAAGCTTTTTGGGAACCTACTCCAGGATACAGCCCCAAGAACAGACCTGCCAGACCCCAACACTGCCACTGACACCATGCAGAAACTGTAGTCCCCCAGATGGACCTGATCCTGACTGGCCATCAAGAAAAGTTCATCTGTCTTATTGGGAGTGGTGAGCACTGTATGTGTAGCATTTGCATTCTGTTTTTTGGTAATTGTTAAATAAAGGGTAAAAAGGATATTACTGTGTGAGGCTCTTTCCACTGGTAAAAGACCCTGCAATCCCACAGAGTGTAAGGTACCCTGAGTCCTAGGAATGGGGTATGGGTGGGTGCATAAATTAAGAGGGGTACACTTTGAGCCCTAGGAGCTGGATAAAGGTGGGGGCCCCTAGAGTGTAAGAGTAACAGAATTTTGGGCGGGTAACATGTGCCTGCAATTTTTCCATGCTTGACCAGTCTTGTGTATAAAATGCTTTTTGCATGTGGAATACAGTTGCACATGCAGTTACTCTAATTTGAAAATGTTTACCTTTCTCCACCTGACTTGCTTATAACCAGAAGGGCTGTTGTGAACATTAAGGCCAAATGCAGGGTATGGTCTGCTACTAGGCCAGACCATCTGCTGGATAAAGGATTCAGAGTAGCAGCCGTGTTAGTCTGTATTCGCAAAAAGAAAAGGAGTACTTGTGGCACCTTAGAGACTAACAAATTTATTAAGAGCATAAGCTTTCGTGAGCTACAGCTCACTTCATCGGAGTGAGCTGTAGCTCACGAAAGCTTATGCTCTAATAAATTTGTTAGTCTCTAAGGATAAAGGATGTAAGTAGTGGCTGTCAGTGCCAGCTTTCTTCTCCCCCCCCCCCCCCCCCCGAAAGTTTGGGCTGGGTGAAAAAGCTGGTTTGAAAAAAAAAAAAAGTTTTAATAGGCTACAAGAGGCAATGATACTTTACTTTTTTTTTTTTTTGTTATTATTGGTTTTTAAAATGTATCCTAAGCCGTTAGCTTGGCCCCAGCATATCTTTCTAGCATAGGGGGGTAAAACCTGGTGTACTGGCCAAATCCCAGTTTAGGTAACTATAGTTTTTCCAGACACACATATTTTTAAGATAATGTTGAAGTAAAAAGAAAACGGTACAGAGTTTAGGTATAGGAGTTTCTGGTTTTCAGGGAATAAGGTACAGATTACCAAGGGATGCGAAATTCGGTTTAGGAGCAGGTGGTGTAAGGAATACATAATCTGCAATCTCCCTGATTGTGGGGATAAAAGTGTAATGAGTCAAAGTGCAGACATTGAGCTATGGGGGTATATTGTCCATATAATGGCTATATTCAGGTGTGGAGTATGATGAGCAGATCCCCTCATTTGGTGGGATTTAATGTTCAGTGAGTTTATGGTTCCAGTTCATATGGAAAAAGTCTCAGTCCCTTTCCCCTAGTTGATGCACAATCGTACCGGATCACACCTCCTGGTTCTGTCGGTGGCCGGTGATGTGTTCGATGTAGATGTCACTGGACCATTGTATGGTGTCCAAGACCATGAGGCGCCGCGTAAACCATGCATAGCGTCGACCGATGCCGCTGGTCCGCAGCACACGCTTGTTGCAGGGGTCCCAAGTGCCCAGGGCTCCAATGATCGGGGCATCCATCTGCACCTTGTAGTCTTTGCTCTCAGGGTGTCGGCCAGGGGGGCGTATTTTTCCAGTTTACGAGCTCGGGCTTTGCGCACGGCCGGCGTCCTGTTCTCGAAGGAGACCGTGATGTCGACGAGGATGATCGTTTTCTGGGCCTCGTCAGTGACTACCCCGTCAGGTCCCAACTGGCTGTCAGTGCCGGGGATGGCGCAGTGCGAAGGCTTTCTGTAAGCAGCCGAAGTAATGGCTTAGGACCCTGTCGGTTCACGGGGGCCCGGCTTTCATGTTACCTTCACACAACTGCATCCGATGAAGCGAGCTGTAGCTCACGAAAGCTTATGCTCTAATAAATTTGTTAGTCTCTAAGCGGCCACAATAATCCTTTTCTTTTTGCGAATACAGACTAACAGGGCTGCTCCTCTGAAACCTTCCCACAACTGTTAGCCTTGTTTGAATGTGGACTCTTGAAGCCGTGTGTTGGTACGGGGGGGAGGGGTTTAGGGGGTGGGAACAATGCAGTCAGGGTTTAGGGGAGGGGGGAACGCTCCTGCAGGGGCCCCAAGGGGGCAGCGCGGGCATCTGCGGCCCCCTGGGAGCCGGTGCTGAACTGGAGCCTGATTTTCCCCCTTCTCCCTCTTGCCCTAAGCCGGGCTGTGGCGCTGCTGCGGGCGGCCTCGTCCCCCCCCCGGTGGCTGCACGGTCGGGCCGGGTGAAGGCTCCGCCCCCCGAACACGCCGCTCTCCCCGTGGCGGGGCCCGTAGTTCCCCGGGCGCGTGGGGAGGGGAGGGGCGGGTGACGTCACAAGGGAGCGCCGGAAGTGAGGCTTCCGCCCTTGGCCACCTGAGAGCGCCGGAACCACGCGGCCTCCCTGCGGGCGGTGGGGGCGGGGAAGCGAGAGGCCGAGCTGCTGCGGGGGCCCGGCGGGAGCATGGCGGCCGCCCGCCGCGGCAGCGCCCCCGTGCGCTTCAAATCCAAGTGAGCGACGGGGACGGCGAGGTCCCCAGGGAGCAAAAGGGCCGGGGGAGGGGCTGAGAGCCCCAGGGAGAAAAGGGGCCGGGGGGGTGAGAGCCCCAGGGAGGAAGGGGGGTGAGAGCTGAGAGCCCCAGGGAGAAAAGGGGCCGGGGGGGTGAGAGCCCCAGGGAGAAAAGGGGCTGGGGGGGTGAGAGCCCCAGGGAGGAAGGGGGGGGTGAGAGCTGAGAGCCCCAGGGAGAAAAGGGGCCGGGGGGGTGAGAGCCCCAGGGAGGAAGGGGGGGTGGGAGCTGAGAGCCCCAGGGAGAAAAGGGGCCGGGGGGGTGAGAGCCCCAGGGAGGAAGGGGGGGTGAGAGCTGAGAGCCCCAGGGAGAAAAGGGGCCGGGGGGGTGAGAGCCCCAGGGAGGAAGGGGGGGTGAGAGCTGAGAGCCCCAGGGAGAAAAGGGGCCGGGGGGGTGAGAGCCCCAGGGAGGAAGGGGGGGTGAGAGCTGAGAGCCCCAGGGAGAAAAGGGGCCGGGGGGGTGAGAGCTGAGAGCCCCAGGGAGAAAAGGGGCCGGGGGGGTGAGAGCCCCAGGGAGGAAGGGGGGGGCCATGAGAGCCCCAGGGAGCAAAGGGGCCGGCGGGGGTGGGGAGCTGAGAGCCCCAGGGAGCAAAGGAGCGTGGATGGGAGCTGAGAGCCCCAGGAAGCAAAAAGGGCCCCTTGGGTCCCTTGTGTCTGAGATCCAAAAGCCTTTTGGGGGTGCCGTTCTCCATCTGTGCTGCTGTCAATGGCGAGGGGCACGTTTGTGCCATCGCCATGGGGGTGCAATGGTGGAAGCCCTGGTGTTGCTGTGGCGGGAAGGGGTGCTGTGGCACAGGGGTGTCTGCCAGGAAAGCGGCTGGGAGGGTGCCAGGCAAGTGGCAGTCTCTGTGCTGTTGTGCAGATGGGACAAGCCTGGGATTCTGTGACATAGACATAATATCGAGTTTCTCAGATACCAGTTGCTTTCCCCTCGCCAGGCTGTGACCCACAACTCTCTCATGGCTCTTCTCCCTTCCTTCCAAAGTGCCGCCTCTTAGTAGTTGTTATTTAATAACACCCACAGAACACATTGGGAGTGAGGGTTCTACCTCTGGCATATCGGTCTCATCTCCTTAAGAAAAAGCTGGGTAGATTTAATACAGAATGATTCTGTACTGTCGAGAACTGTCGGATTTGTCAGACCCACTTTTGACAGGATCTTATCCTGTGTTACATTCTATAGGTTTTTAACAGTGCTTATTATCATCACTGCTAGTGAGCAGATTTTGTGCTCAGGCTACAGTTTTACAACAGTACAACATTCTGATTCTGCTATGTTAGAATCAGAGTTTTTGTTCCAAATCACCTAAACATAACATGATGCACATTGAGTCACTGGTGGTTACAATGCTGTCTCAGTGAGTGGCACATGTTTGCTGTGTCAGCCTCTGATGCTTTTAGTGGAATAGCGCAGCTCTATTAGAAACTGTCAACTTTCATAGTCCCTGTACAAAACAATAAAATAGTTCTGGGAAATCCAGAATAGTTTGTTGTTGGACTCTCTTGTCTTCACAAACTTGAAGCAGGAATTCATAAAGGAAAAGATGTTACAGGAATAGACTTGAGCAGTTACGTAGAAGCATTTTACTATAATTTATGTTGCTGGTACATGACTCAGATAGTCCATTTCTTTCTATACATAGCACATGTTGGTCTTTTTTTATTTTCTGATATTTATTTAGCTACAATTTTTCTAGCAGGTTTAATTCTGGTAAGACGTGTACATATAGTATTCCTGCATATGAATAATCACTTCAAAGTGCTTTTAATGAAAATGGTGTAAACAAATCAGTCTATTTTAACTGTTCCTCTATTTCTGTTTCTTTTTCTCCATTCAGCTATGCTGTGTCTAGGAAAATTGAGCCTTTCTACAAAGGAGGGAAAGTTCAGGTATGCCAAGCCCCAAATTCTTTTACTGAAATCTTGGGGGAGGAAAGTAAACCATGACACATACATCAACTCTCTTTTTGGTGCCATAGACTTTTTTGTTTTTCTTTCTAGATCAGCCGAGATGGAAAACACGTGTTTTGCCCCTGTGGGACGAAACTAAATATAATGGACATTGCAACAGGAGCACTTGTTCATAGCATCGAACAGGTGAGATGATGCAAAATCAAACTAACTTAAGTTTTCTAGATTAACTTTTATCTACTAATGTGATGTATTTAATTCAGTATTTTCAAATGACTTTCAAAGGGTGTTTTACCTTTATTACTGGGGCATTCATCTAAAGGCATTGAGAAGAAAGTTTGAATATTGAAGAATGAGAAATGTATCTAAATCCAGACAGATACATTATTTATTTGCTATGTCCCTGGCTACAATGAGATTTGAAAACATTTTCAAAATTTAGTTCTTGCTAGGAAGTGGCTAATACAGTTTCATGTCTCAGTATAAAAGAGGGCCTTTCTCAGTGGTGCAAAGAAGCAGTTCTGAGTTTCCATAACAAGCACCGTCTGCACATGGAATGAAAGGAAATGTTCTTTTCCCAGTACTTTTGTACTAACGCACAGGTTTTTCTTCTTGAATGGACCACTTTTCTACCCATCCAAGTGGGATCTGTGCAGTCATGGTCCACTCTATAAATCCCCGGTACACCTTGAATACTGCGTGCAGTTCTGGTCACTCCATCTCAGAAAGGATCTATTGGAATTGGGAAAGGTGCAGAGAAGGACAACAAAAATGATCACGGGGATGGAACAGCTTCCATATGAGGAGAGATGAAAAAGACTGGGACTAAGATGACTATGGGTGGGATATGATAGGGGTCCATAAAATCATGACTGTGTGAAGTGAATAAGCAAGGGTTATTTACTCCTGCACATTATACAAGAACCAGGGGTTACTGGGTGAAATTAATAGGCCAGCAGGTTTAAAACAAACGAAAGAGAGTACTTCTTCATGGAACGCATAGTCAACCTGTGGAACTCATTGTCAGGGGATGCAGTGAAGGCCAAAAGTATAAATGAGTTCAAAAAGAATTAGATAAGCTCATGGAGGATAGTTCCCTCAATGGCTATTAGCCAAGATGGTCAAGGATGCAACCACGTGCTCCAGGTGTCCTTAAACCTCCAACTGCCAGAAGCTGGGACTGGACGACGGGATAGATCACTCGAAACTGTCCTGTTCTGTTCGTTCCCTCTGATGTGCTGGCACTGGTCATTCTGAGGCCAGGACACTGGGCTTAGACGCACCATTGGTCTGACCCAGCATGGTGGTTCTTATGTACTTGTTATTTATCATGGGAAACTGGATTTAGTCTCAAACTCCAGACCCCGGTGGTGAGATGTGCTTGCGGACATGCATCCTGGTGGGCTGAAGTGATATCGTCAGCATGGGAGCCTTCTGGTCAGAGTAGGAAACTTGCCTGTGAACAGTCTCTCTGGGAATGATTTACCTCTGGATTGCCACTGAAATGAAGAGTCTGCACTTGACAGTGACATGAGCTAAATGAAAGCTAGAAGCAGCTCCCTGGGAATCTCACTCAAACACTTCACCCTGTTTCTGCCCCACCTCAACAGGTTGGAACTGCTCAGTCCAGGAAAGAAGTGTAACATTGTTGGAACCAGTATTCTTTAGCCCAGTACAATGTACCCAGTCCTGTTAGTCTTATTTGTTCATGGGTATTCTGCAGTTTCCTCGGCAGGAGATTCTGTGATGAAGCGCACACTCAGTGAGCCCAAGAAACGATGTAGCATGTGTAGGCAATGTAAAACCTGTAAAGAGAATAGGGCAACATGGCATTTAAAAATATTGCACAGATGATTTAACTGCCTCTTTCTTCCATTTATAGGATGATCAAGAGGACATTACATCATTTGTTCTTAGCCCTGATGATGAGGTATGTTACAAGTTACACTTGGTTCCTTATTTTCCTTTCACTTTAATAGGTCCCATGAATAATCATGTCAGCAACGCTTGCAAAGGACAATGGTCCATATGGTGTCTGTTTGGACTCTTCCATCTTTAATTTCTGACAGGATTTTCTAATAAATTTTGTGCAGTCTGAATTGCTACTTCCAACAAACTTGCATCCTATATAAATTAAAGAGAATTATTATTTAATAATTATGTTACAATAGTGCCCAGAGGTCACAACCTGAATTGAAACTTTATTGTGACAAGCTCCGAGCAAACACATATAGGGAAATGGTCCCTGTCTCAAAAATCTTATAATCTAAGGAGACAAAAAACATAGAGGGAAAGGTATACAATCAAATATACTCAATTTGTGCATGTGCATAGATTGTACCGGCTGCTATTTTAATTTACTCTGAGCTAACTCTAGACCCATTCTTGCAAATATGTATGTGCTTAAGCGTTTGCAGGATTGGAGCCTATGGTATTAATTTTGATGGAATATTATGACCCAAAGAGCCAAAGATGTTAATGTGACCCAGTCACTGTCCAACACTGAACAGTTTTAAACAAAGTTTGGGGTTTCGTAAACAGAGACATCAGTCTGCTTAGTACACTGGCAAACACTGCTAGTTTGTTTGTTTTTTTTAACCTTTTACTAAAGATGCAGAAAAGAAAGAAAAACCGCAAAAGCATGTAAAATGTTAAGGCTTTTTTTCTAACAACTTTCATATTTTAAAGGTGGTAATAACTGTCCTTTTTGTGGAAAAGAGAAGGTAGTTGAAATGGACTGGAGCTATTGTAGTTGCTGTTTGTTTCCTAGAAGACAAAACAAGGCAAACACAAGAGGGAAGAGAAAAGAATAGTAGAGAGAAAAAATGCAGCCTCTGTCTCTGGTGTTGACTTTCACTTGCAGCCTCACTGCTGGAGAAACATAGGCATATGGTCTCATCAGCCACTCCCAAGACCTGGCAAACGTGTACCAGCATCAGGCTGTTTAGGGCATTGCTTTTAACTTACGGCAATGTTGCAAAATGTATAGTCTTGCCTGGCTAATCCAGATGCTTATTAGACAGAAGACAAAAAGAAAGAAGTAAGAAAAAGGAGAAGGAAGGTGGGAAAGAAAAAGAACACACAATTGGGAGAAAGGTGACAGCAAGAACCAAAACTCTGGGATCTGAACAAGATTTAGCCAGAGCCAGCAGAGATGATGTCATCTGGGTCCTTCTATCTGGCCTGGCCTGGTCTGGTCTGGTCAGGTCAGGACATCTCTCAGGATCAGGTTGACAAAGGCCCAATGGTGTCATGGTGGATCCCAGGGTCCCAGAAGATGGTGGGAGTGGCAGCCATGCTGGTGTAGCTAGCTTCTTCTGTTTCGCCTCTCTCCCAGCCAGCAATTGTTGTTAGCTTGACTTTTATTTTCCCCGAAAGTCTTTTCTTTTGAGGACCCCAAAAGGAGCGATTGGTGGAATAGCCCATTCCCTCATTCTTTTATTTACCAATTAGGCCTAATTTCTGACACACCAATTTTGATTTGTCAATTTCTGGTCCCACCCTTCTCTAGTTTACCAGGCATAATTTTAACACAGTCAATGAGTTATATGAATAGGCCTTTTTGTTTGTCCTAATTGGTTCTGTATCCCTTTTGCATCTTTTCCCCATCACCATTTATTGTTCTAGGTTATTGTGACATTTTATGAACTTAGTCACATCTCACAATTACAGTAAATTTGTAGGCCCAATTATTACAACAGGCCTTTATTAGCTGTTTGTTATTATCTGTAGTGCCTGCTTCTGAAAGACTAGCAGTTGCTTCTAAACTTAATTAATATATATAGGGGAGTGGGAATTGTATCTGTTTGTTGCATTACAGCATTGCGTTTCTGTCCAGTGATGTACTTACATTTTTATGTTATTTATAAGGCTTCCAGGCTTTTGCTATTAAAAAAAAGAAAATGCTGGTAAATAAACTAGTTTCAGAATTAACTTCTTTTGGTAACTGACATTTCCTGGCTATTGTCTGTCTCTGGGTTTTCTAAATTGCGCTGTGGACATAATGCAGAATGTGAATGTACTGGCTAACTTAATCTCTGTATTTTTGTCTTTTTCCTGCTGTGTGTTTCTGTTAGATTCTTGTGACGGGAAGCCGGGCATTGCTTTTAAAGCAGTGGGAATGGCGAGAGAACAAGTGTAGACGTACATGGAAAGCAATGCACACAGCACCAGTGGCTGCCATGGTCTTTGACCCCACTTCCACTTTGTTGGCCACAGGTACAGTCTGACTTCAGTGTCGCATGATGTGGGAGTCTCTCTCTCTCTCTCATTTTGCCTCTTCTGCTTTTGTAACCTGTGAAACGGATACAACTGCTAGTGTCCCAGCCCTGCTGTTTTGCCCATTTTTGTTGTTAATTCCTTCGTATCCTTTCTTCTTGTAGGTGGCTGTGACAGTACCATTAAGATCTGGGATGTAGTCAAACAGTATTGCACGCATAACCTGAAAGGATCTTCAGGGGTTGTACAGTAAGGAGAAAATCTTCTTAGCCTCCCTTTTCCATTAGGGAAACTAGCAGAGACAATTTTCCACCCAGGTGTTCTGTCTGAAATAAGGAGCAGCAGCTTGGGAATCTGGGTTTGTGACCCCAATTCTGTTAGCAGATCTTGCTGTACAATTGCAATCACTGCCAATCTTTTTAGCCCCATCCCCATCTGATCATTAGTATTATCCTGAGATGACTGAGTAAGAAGTGCGTTCTGGGTAAGGGGAATGAAAATGACTTGTACTGAGCAGATCCAAAACTATTCTCTGTTTCCAATTTTTGATCTGCTAATGGAGGGACCAGGGCTACAACTGGCTATGCTTTGGCAGGAAAAGATAGGGAGGGAGATGATATGGTTAAGGAATTCTGTGAACTCAAGTTGAGACACCCACAATTGACAATTTATGGACTCTGTAGAGCATTTCCAAGGGCAAAGACCTATTGTAAATTTTTTCAGTGGGCAGACTGTGGATAAACGAGATTCCACAAAGGAGTGCAGTAATTTAACCCCAGTTTAGATAATGTGAATGATCTGTCATAGATGCTAGATATTTACGTTATTGCCGTATCAGAGACGATGCTGGTTGATTTGTGCCTGCATTGTGTTAATCTCTCTTTCCCTCCCTCCCTCCCTCCCTCCCTCGCTAGCATCGTCGAGTTCCATCCCGATATCTCCCGCTTGCAGCTCTTTTCCTCCTCAATGGACTATAAAATCCAGATCTGGGACCTGAAATCCAGCAAGTGTATCGCCTCTCTCAACGGCCACTACAGTGCTGTCACCTCTCTGGCTTTTGCTGCAGATAAGGACACACTCATCAGGTAGACTTATGAGCTTATCAGATCTCCATTTAGATTCTCCATTTAGATTCCTCATCCCCAAGAAACATATGGCATTCTCTTGCTGCCCGTGGGGTTTGCTATTGAGGGAAGGAAGGGGTGACAATACAGCACATTGAGGCTCAGGTGGGGCTCCGAGAGAGAGATGTTGAGGGTCTGGGTTTCACCTAATCATGCTCTGTGCCTCAGTGTCCCCATATGTTAATTGGAGTTAATACTGAACTACCTCACAGGGTTGTGTGTGGCTTTGTTCATCCCGCGCCTGACCTAGAGAGGGGTTGACTAGCCACAGCTCCACATCTGACTTTGCTTTGACAGTCTTGGCTGGAAGGTGCTGATAGTGAATTTTTCTTTATAACATTTATTGCAGCTCTGGTCGAGATAAAATCTGTATGGTATGGGACTTGAAAACAAGAGAAGCCAAGAGGACTGTCCCTATATATGAGGTGAGATTACTTCCCCGGTGGTATATGACTTCTAGTCAGGAGAAAAGGGACCTGCTCATGATTCCAAGTGGTTACTCAGGCTGTTAAATTAGACTTATCTTTTATTGCACCTCATTGTTTGTCAATGTCTCTCACAGAGTGTGGAGGCTGCAGTATTGTTACCCGAGGATGGAGATTTCTCACACTTGGGTGTGAAGAAACGAGGGCTTCACTTTCTCACAGCTGGCAGCAAAGGTGAGTGAGCCCTTTGAAATTTCTTGTCTTGTCGCTGCCAGACTCCAAGGTGTAAGAAGAAGTAAATTACACTCTGTGGCCAGCCATTGTCAGGGCTCAGCATTATTCAGATTGTCTTGTATCTGTTGAAAGCCAGGTCCAGTTCAATGAACCTGTTCTGTCACTCTTGGGATATTTAAGGCACCACTTTCTCCCCCTCCCCATTTCTGCTAAGCCTTTACAGTCCCAGATACCACGGTGATGAGTGGGGGATGAATGTCTGCTCAGATTTCATAGTCTAGATTTAATGTAGAAAACACCTTCTGTTTTAGGCATCATGTTTACATGAGAAAATTGCACTGGTTTAAATGAAATTGAGTTTTAAACCAGCGCAAACCCCTCTGTAGACACTTCAGTGTGAGTGGCTTATTTTGGTTTAGCTTAAACCTGTTCCTAATCAATTTTAGCTAACCTTAAATAAGTTTGGCTTAGACCAAAGTCAGAGTGTCCAAGCAGCCTTTGACATCCAGGGAACTAAATCAGTTTAAAAATCACACTGTTACGTAAACCAGCACAGCTGTCCCCTGTAGACAAGGCTGGAGTTTGAACGGACACACCTTGGAGGACTTTTCTGAGTATACTATGCAGGTATTGTAATGCAACTTACAGGCAGTGTACATCCCATGCATTAGGGGTCCTGCATATCTGGGATGCCGCCACAGCTGCCTGCGTGTACACCCAGCCCGTGCCCTACCAATGTGTGGACTCCAAGGAGAAAGAACAGGGCAGTGCACACAGTCTGACTCACTGCATGCTGGTGCCGGGGAAAAATGAGATCGCAACTGTGACTGCAGAGCATAATATCATCTTCTATGATGCCCAGACACTTCAGCTCAGGAAGCAGGTACCATGTACCAAACCTCAGTGCCTCTTCTCTTCCCCCACCGTGCCTTGGGACAACTCCATGTTCAATGACAACATTTTGTCTAATGGTTCCATCTTCCCCAGCTGTTGCTACATATAAAACGATGGGGTCTAAATTAGCTGTTACCACTCAAGAAAGAGAACTTGGAGTCATTGTGGATAGTTCTCAGAAAACATCGACTCAATGTGCAGCGGCCGTCAAAAAAGCTAACAGAATGTTGGGAATCATTAGGAAAGGGATAGATAATAGGACAGAAAATATCATATTGCCTCTATATAAATCCATGCTATGCCCACATCTTGAATACTTGAATACCGCGTTCAGATGCGGTCACCCCATCTCAAAAAAGATATATTGGAATTGGAAAAGGTTTAGAAAAGGGCAACAAAAATGATTAGGGGCATGGAACAGCTTCCGTATGAGGAGAGCTTAATAAGACTGGGACTTTGCAGCTTGGAAAAGAGATGACTAAGGGGGGAATATGATAGAGGTCTGTAAAATCATGACTGGTGTGGAGCAAGTAAATAAGGAAGTGTTATTTACTCCTTCTCCTAACACAAGAACTAGGGGGCACCAAATGAAATTAATAGGCAGCAAATTTAAAACAAACAAAAGGAAATATTTTTTCACACAATGCAGTCAACCTGTGGAACTCCTTGCCAGAGGATGTTGTGAAGGCCAAGACTATAACAGTTATTATGGCCGTTCTTATGTTCTTACCCTTTTCTCCTTGGTACTCAGATCTATTTCCAATGCACAGAGCACAGGTTTGATATGGTTTCTTTGGGAGAGCTTTGCAATGTACTGATTTGGAGCCCATGCAGTATGAACCAAAGACCTGGCATCAGGAGTTATAGGTTGTTCTTTGCAGGGATTTCTTCTTAAAGAAATGAAACGGAGATGAAAGGGCAGTGAGGGACAGACCATCGAGGAATGCTCCACATCCTTAACTGTCTATGTATTTAAATGGAGGCTGTGCTATGTCAGATTGTTTTTAAGCATGGCATCAGATAAAAAATCCCGAGGAATGCACATGAATGCAGTGCTACCAACCACCATGGCTGTCATTTGGGTCTTCTCTCGCCAGCTCGTTCCTTGCCTGTTAAGCTGTCTCTTGTTTTGTTGCCCTCAGTTTGCAGGTTACAATGAGGAGGTTCTGGATGTGCGGTTCCTTGGCCCTGCTGACTCTCACATTGTTGTGGCTACCAACAGCCCTCAGCTGAAAGTGTTTGAGCTGGCAACATCGCACTGCCAGATCCTGTATGGCCACACAGGTATGCAGGGACCTAGAGACTTGTCAGCTCTGCAGTGGGCAGTGAGGAACTGTGTGGGTCGCCCCTGGATCAGGCTTCTCTCCTCCCAAGACTCATCTGTGTGGAGGCTGCAGTGCCCTCTAGTTCTCCAGAGCAGGATGGAGGCATCTGCTCTGTGGCGGTGTGTGTGGAAGCTCCCGCTGCTCTCCATGCTGTCCCTGTTTTGCATAAAAAGAAGCCTTTATTCTCCAGGGCTGCTGGTTTAGCATCTTTCGCCAGCACTGAAATCTTCTTAAATTCTAGATAGGGTGAGTGGAGGCGAAGACCAACTCTGCGTGGTAGTGCACTTTGTGACTGCAAGCGTCTAATCAAATCACACCAGGTCCACAAACTTAGCCAAGTACTTACTGGCAAACGGCAGAGTCCACAGTGTAGGTGTGTTTTTAAGTCCCGCAGAGCTTCTTCTCACCCCTGCTGGGTGGCGGACTGCATTATTTCATGCATGTCTGTTGTCTAAATACAATATTTTGTTGCTGCCCCTCACGTGTGGGAGGTGCTCCCTGTAACCATCCACAAAACTCATTATCCTTCAAAACCCTTCTTAAAACTCCCCTTTTTTTTTCATAGCCATCACGGCAACTTGGCAGTGGTTAGCACTGGTCTCAGCACTACTGGGCGGAGTATGCTGACCAGTATTTCCATTGTTTCCTTGCACTGCCCCATCTGTCTGCCTCCATCTGTTAGCTCTTGTTTTATATTTGACCCTGCTCTGAAGAGCTCAGAATTCATCTTTTTATTCTGTTTGAAATAGGCCTAGGACAATAGGGTTCTGGCCCACAACTAGGGCTCCTAGGCGCTACAAATAATTAACAGTAATCGCTGCCGTCTTTCCTTTCAGAAACGGTTCTTGCCCTGGATGTCTTCAGAAAGGGCTTGATGTTTTCTAGCTGTGCTAAGGTAATATAATATTTCCTTTCCTGAATGCTTAGGAAGGCCTATTGCTTACAGTGATCTTTATCGTTGTGGGCAGTTTTCTGCTCATTGTCCTTGATTTTGGAAAGGGCTTTTGTACTGATGGAAACTTCTGTCCACCTCACCTTTGAAATAGACATTTCATAGATATCCAAGCTCTTTTTAAATCCTATTTCCTTATTCCTATCATTTTTTTAACATTGTCCTTAGAAAAATATGGGTTGGTTTTAGTATACTGTCCCAACAGGAAATCCCAGTTGTTTGATCTTCAGTATTCGTGCTACTGTTAGTAAGTCTCTCTCTCCAGCATGTGAGCTCAGAGCTATTAATTGCTGCAAAAGTGGCTGGGAGCAGTGTGTAGCATAGATGATCAGAAATGAAGTAACTAACGTAAATTTTAGCTTACCATTAAAATTAACTTTAATTTGTGTCGTTTAGTTTGCAGAAACGGAGACTTAGGTTGGATTAGGATAGTTTTCTAACTCTGAGAATAGCTGAGCACTGGAAAAGGATAATAGGGAGGTTGTGGAATCCCCTTCAAAGATTTTTAAGCACAGGAGAGTGAATTTAAGTAATCTCTTAAGTCCTACATTTCTATGACTCTATGAATATTGCTTGGACTGTAAGCTGGAATCCCTCATTACAGTTTTCTATCTGTGCCCTGAGGTGGTGGTGATGAAATGACTGCAGGCACAGATTTTTTTTATTTTTTTTTATTTTTTATTTTTTAATACCAAGCATACTGGCTATTAATACTACTCTGTTCACTTGTCAGAAAAGTATAACTGTTTCTCTCCTTTCCTGTTTCAGGACAGAAGCCTCCGGGTTTGGCGGATGGATAAAGCCGGCAAGGTGGTCTGCATGGCCGAAGGATTGGGTCACGCCCATGGAGTGGGTGCACTCTCTTGCTCAAGGTAATGGAGGCATCATTCTTCTTACATGTGGTCTGTGTTCACAATGAAGAAACCACAGTCTGTGTAAACTAAGGCGGCTGCCTCTGCAATGGCCCAGGGCAGTCAGGATGAACGTGTTGGCTTGTAATGTGATAAAGTTGGAAGAGAGGCATTTTTAGTCCACCCTGTTGCCTCCAACCCCAGCTCTTATATTTGCTCTTCTCCTCTTTGTTCACCTGGTTCAAGTTTGTCTAGAAGAACAAAAAGCTGCAGGAGCCTTGGTCTGTCTAGCTCCTGGATTACGTTACAGTGAATTAGACGGGGAAGGGTTTGGGACAGAGGAGAAACACTGAGATAAGATTCAGAGTAGCAGCCGTGTTAGTCTGTATTCGCAAAAAGAAAAGGAGTACTTGTGGCATCTTAGAGACTAACAAATTTATTAGAGCATAAGCTTTCGTGAGCTACAGCTCACTTCTCACAAAAGCTTATGCTCTAATAAATTTGTTAGTCTCTAAGGTGCCACAAGTACTCCTTTTCTTTTTACTGAGATAAGAGAACTTGCTGAGAAAACTTGCTTGTTTATAAACTTGTTTCCTTTCTTCACATTTGTATCTTTTTGCAGCCCAATTTCTGTATTCAAAAAATGCAATTCAGTAAGTGAGATTTGGCCCAGAGGAGTAATGGTGCCTGTGGCAAATAGCTGAACTGTGGGGTCTGTTGTAAGGGTTGAAATGAAATGAACTGAAGCTTTGGAAAACATTAAAACACTGAGCTGTTTGAAATCTCAACTGAGTGCATAGGATGGCGCTAGAGAAAGAAAAGCCATTTTCTCTGTGCAGGTGAAGCAATTGTTTTGCTTTATTGCATTTGACATTTTTCCTTTTCCTATTCCCCCTCCCCCCCCACGCTTCCAGAATGAAAGAGAGCTTTGTAGTCACCACCAGCCAAGACTGTACGATCAAAGTCTGGAATCTCCCAGAGTCCCTCACTGCCAAAGCAAAAGCAGGCTTGGTCTCCAGCCCTGAAATCCTTCATGCCCACGTGACGGAGAGGGGTCATGACAAGGTAAAATCTCAGCAGACTTGAGAAGGTTCTTTTTCTGTGAAAGCTCAACGAGGCAGTTCTTGTGTTCTGTGCTTTGAGTGCCTTTGGCCTCAAGGTTCAGTACTTTGTAAAACATATGTTTATGGATTCCAGGCAATAACGTGACTGATGAAATAACTTCCACTGACATCAGACAAGGAAAATCAGTGCTTTATTTGTAAGGTGGAGGCTACGGAAATCCCCCCGAAACCATTTGTTCCTTTCACTAAAAAGAAAAAAATTCCCAAAGTGATTTGAGCATTGGCCTGCTAAACCAGGGTTGTGAGTTCAATCCTTGAGGGGGCCATTTAGGGATCTGGAGCAAAAATTGGGGATTGTGCCTGCTTTGAGCAGAGTGTTGGACTAGATGACCTCCTGAGGTCCCTTCCAACCCTGATACTTTATGTATTTTTCTCCCCTCTTTGTCTGTGGCTTTCATTCAGATGTTTTAGTTCTTCTCTAGGAATCTCAGATCAGGACAAGAAACAGATTTGTGTCTGAGACTGATAGAGTTAGTGGGACTTGGCCTGGGGGCACCAACATATAAGCATAGAACAGCTGCACAAAAGGAAAGATTTCATGTGCTGGGGAGATCACATCATGGGAAAATGTTGTATTTAGTTTCTAGTTGAGCTGGAACAGAATAGATCTTCTCAGGTGTGTTAGCTGTAAAACAGGTAAAGTCCCAGGAACAATGAATCTTGAGGTCTCAGAATGAGCATAGCCAGAACTTGTACCTCTCTCGCTCCTCCGTTCTCAGCCCTGGGCTAACCAGGTGTTTGCTTAGTGCTGGCAAAAGAATTTCACTGCTTTGTTCCTTCTGTGTGACTTTCTCTAGGATATAAATAGTGTGGCGGTTTCTCCAAATGACAAACTGATTGCCACTGGCTCACAGGACAGGACGGCCAAGCTGTGGTCCTGTCCTGATTGCTCTCTGATAGGCATCTTCTCAGGACACACGCGTGGGATCTGGTGTGTGCAGTTTTCTCCTGTGGATCAAGTCTTGGCCACCTCCTCAGCAGATGGCACTGTGAAGCTGTGGGGACTTCATGACTTCAGCTGTCTGAAGGTAATGAAAATTCATACTCCTGGGTCGTCTAGACATACACTGAATGTGGCAGAAATTCATCAGGGCTGCTCCAGACAGACACGGCTTGGCCAGATTAGCAGAAGTGTAACATCACTCCCATGATGAGGGAAAAGCTGTTCAGGCCTGGGTTTGTTCTCCAGGCCATCAAGATCGGAGACCTGCAAAGGCAGCAAGCCCCTTAGCGGTACTCTTGAGTAACCTGCTTCCTACTCTGGCCAACCCAGGAGCAGTGCAGGCAGGATTGATGTGACACTGCCAGGATCTTGGAGGAAATGGGCATAGAACAGAGTAATTTGCCTCTTGGTCTTCAATGGAGAAACATCTCTCCAGTCCGTCAGTCTGTCTCATTATTAGAAGGAGGAGGATGACGCTAAATTGCACTCATCTTATTGCATGCTCCTACTTTTAGATAACTTAGCAGTCCGAGTGCTGTGATCCCCATTTGGCTCTTCCCCGGTGGTGGTATCTCCCATCTTAATGTTTGCTTGACACAATAAGAAGGTGAATCAACTTTTCAGCAGCTGACTGATCCAGTTAATGTAAATGTCTCACTCTGATCACACTATGTGGGATTTATCCTTGGATTGCATGTTCAAGCAGTTACACTAAGGTCTGTAAAGTAGTATTGGGATGCGTCTTTTCTTCCCTCATATCTCTCCCACCCTGCAGCAAAACACAAGTTCCGGGGATATGGTCTGCCTGCTTGGAACTTCTTTATCTAGAATCTGGGTACAGATTTTGTTCTTGTGAAAGAAGAGCGCCATTCCAAACTGCCTCTTAGCCCCAAACAGTGAGGCAAGGTTTCCCCTGTGACCTGGCTGTCTAATATTCTGTTACTTCTTTTTATACTTACTGTTTTCCACCCCAGACTTTTGAAGGTCACGACGCCTCTGTGCTGAAGATAGTTTTCGTGAGCCGTGGGACACAGCTGCTTAGTAGGTAAGACCTTTCTCTGGGAGCCTAGGGAAAGCTAGGCCAGTGCAGCGAACTGGCAAACAGAGGCTTGAGCAGGAGGTTGAGTTGTTGATTTGATGATCCCCTTTCTCGAGGAGAGAGGTGTGCTTGGCAGGTGGGATTCTGACGAGAGAGGGAACCACATTCAGCTCTGGAGGAAGCAGGTGAAACTCCCATTGAAGTCAGTGGGAGTTGGACCTGCTTACACTGACATTGGATTTGGTTCTTAAACCAGCAACCAGAAGAGTCAGCACCAGCCGCCTTGACTGTAGCCCTTTCCCAGAAGTGAATTGTAAGTTCACCTTG
This sequence comes from Dermochelys coriacea, assembly GCF_009764565.3. Classification (NCBI taxonomy): domain Eukaryota; kingdom Metazoa; phylum Chordata; order Testudines; family Dermochelyidae; genus Dermochelys; species Dermochelys coriacea. The sequence goes on along the minus strand of NC_050077.1, from coordinate 4,321,428 downwards.
CTGATGAGAAAATGCGGGATTTCTGCTCAGCTTTCCTAAAGTGCTAGTTCCGCTCCTATTTGTCCTCCAGTCTAGCACCTGTGCTGCTGTGTTCCAATAACCTCCACTGAACTATCTGGGACATGAGATGTACCCAATATGTGAGCAGCTCTGGAGGGGCATTTCACCTATTGTAGCTGGCATGAGCAGCAGAGGAAGGGTTAATCAGCCAAAGGGAAACGAATGCAGAACCCTCAAGGAAAGGATTTTCTGCCTTTACTGGTTATAAACCGAAATAAAACCTGAATGAATGATCTTTACACTGTCCAAGCAGAGAAATGGAAAAAAACAATGAACTACCTACACAGTGAGACGTAAATTGGGGTTTAAAACTCTTAGTTCAGAGAAGAATGGTTCAGTGGCTAAAGTGCTAGCCTGGGTCTTGGGAGACACTGGTTCATTTCCCACATCTGCTACCAACTTCCTGTCCCTGGCAAGTCACTTACTCTCTCTGCGCCTCAGTTGCCTGTCTGTACAATGGGGATAACAGCACTGCCCTGCCTCCCAGAGGTGCTGGGGGAGGGTACATACATTCGGATTCTGAGTGCCTCAGATACTGCCATGATCGGTCGGGGCTATGTGAATAGCCGGGATGGAAAGAATACCCGAAGGGGATGTTCATAGCATCATTTGGTTTAGTTTGAAATGATTTTTAACCTGACAGGGTCCCTTGATGGTTTGAGAGTGTCGCTTTTACCAAACCCTCACTTCTGACAGGATGTCGCAGAGCAAGAATAGGACTGTCCAGTGCCGATTTAAGTCTAGGGGTTTACGTTTGGTTTCTCTTTCTCCTTTCCAAAAGCGGTTCTGATGGGCTCTTGAAACTTTGGACAATTAAAACAAATGAGTGTGTGAAAACATTAGACGGTCACGAAGATAAAGTGTGGGGTCTCCACTGTAACAAACAGGATGACCTGGTCGTGACAGCATCCAGCGATTCCTGTGTCATCCTGTGGAAGGTATCGTACATGGTCCTCCTTCAGTTTGCTTTAAGAAAAGAATTGAGGGAGTGTGGTCTAGTGGTCAAAATCCAGACTGGGAGCCAGGCTGCCTGAGTTCTGCTTTCCTCATCCTCCCGATCTGTAAAATGGGAATAGGTAGATACTGGTTTCGGCCAAGGCTCCAGAACAGCACTGGCCACTTCTCTCTAAAGGCAGGGACAGAAAATGGCCCTGAGCAGCCTGCAAGCAACGAGAGGCATAACGGGAGCACCAGCGATGGCTTGGAAGGGGCCAAGTCCATGGTGCTGTAAATAATTTGGGGAGCAGCTAGATTCAGCATTTGAGACCCCACATAAAGATCTTGCTAAAGAGAATAAAGAGGAAATCAAACTCTGTTTAAGCAAGACTGACAGCGGCTGTGTTGTGATCTGTTAAAGGATGTCACTGAAATTGAACTGGAAGAGGAGCAAGCTAAGCAAGAGGAGCAGATTATGAAGTGAGTAACCCTGAGCAATACTATGGATAGTATATTGTCTCTTGTCATGTGCCATCCCCATGAAACTACACTTAAAGCCGTCCCATTCCTTCTTATTCATAAAGCAAAGCTGTTGTTTATCTGGTTGTCTGCCCCGTAATCTCTCTTAACCTACAGCAGTGGATGAAGAGACTATCTTGGCTTCCCATAAAGTCTTTATATAATAACTATTAACTTGGAAGTCCATGAACTTCAGGGTTCTATACTGCTGCGATAACCCAAGTCAGACCATTGAAACTTACTCATCATTCATTTTCTCCTGTGTCAGACAGCACAGAATAGCTCAGGAAACCTTTTAACATAATGCCAGGATAATTATCAACACAATGATGGCACTGAGATTTTCACTGGGAAGCCTACTTTATTAACTTCTTGACATTAAATCTCTACGCATTGTTACCATTGAATTTGCTGCATTCTGTATAACATTTTGTTCTGTCAAGTAAATGAACATCTGACAACCTCTTCTTCCTGATTGCATTACAGAGATCAAGAGCTTTCCAACCTGCTCCATGAGAAAAAATACCTGAAAGCTTTAGGGCTAGCAATCTCTTTGGATCGGCCACACACAGTGCTGACAGTGGTCAAGGGTAGGTATCCACTGTCAGTCAAAGTTCTTTCTGGTGTCTTCCAAATCATCCCCTTCTGTCAGGTAAAAGAGACAGAAACCCAGAGTCCAGGAGCCTCCCACTTCTATTTTCCCCTTTTCTTGTCACCTCTATTTTCTGATTTGAAATCACCAATGCCCCACTGCATTGTGCCCAACAGCAAGTGTTTCCTCTGATCTCACAGCACAAGCACATCTCAGAAAAGGTCAGAGCATGACCGATGTTAAACACAGCACTGTACAGGCTTCAATGGCTCCTGTAAGCATCATGCACAGTGACTGATTGTCCAGGAGCAGTGGGCCTTGAATTAGCGGACAGGGCAGCTTTCATCCCTAAAGCCAACAGCCTCAAACCACAATCTTTATTGAGGTTAATTGTTACTTTGCAGTATTTGTCTGCATTTTAAATGAGCACCTAGGTCATGGCAGTTACTCCACAAGCAGCTCTTCTCAGTGCTGAGAGTCAGGTTGCTGATTTGGTTTTCCTGAAGATCAAATTCAGGTTTAGAGTTTGGCAGAGAAACTAGGCCTAGCTTTCATGTTTTTTCATTGGTGATGAGGAATTGGGCTGATCCAGGGTACTGACATAGTACAGTATCCTAAACGTTCTCTGATCGTATGCAAAAAATGGTTAAAAGAACACAGGAGATCTGGGGCAGAGGCAGAGAGAGAATCCAATTCTCTAGGGCAGCATTCGGTTGCCTTAACCATATGATCATGTAATTAAAGACTGTATCATAATGCATCCGCACAAGGGGCCAGAATTAAGGTTTCACGGGCAACACTGGTATTTCCTAACTTTGGAGTGTTTGAATTTGCAACCTTCATAACAAAACCTTATTTTGTGTGTAGGTAAGTTCCTAGGCGCACACCTGTTTTCGCAACAGCACACCTTAGGATATAGTGTTGCACACTCATTAAATATCCCAAATTGTTGGAAACTTCCTGCTTCCAAAGCTTGGCTTCTTATTTTTAATCTTTTTATTTTCTAGAAATTAATCTTATCATTATTTCCTGTCTCTTCACTTTCCCTTTTAGTTATCCTTAAGGAAACCAACGGGAAAGAGAACTTAGAAAAGAACATCCTTAGACTGCGGAAGGATCAGAAAGGTTGGTTGAGCTATTGTTCGTATGACTAAAAGAGTATTTTAGATTAGAAGCCTGTTTTCTGTACTGAAACTAGAAGGACTAGAATCTTCACTCTTCATCACTGATCTCCCACCCTCACCAAGCGTGGCTGCTGCAATCAGTAAGGGTGGCCAGTGGTGATGTAGGCCTGAGCCTGCTACAGGCTGGTCTGTGGCCACAGACCACAGCCATGCAATGATCCTTTGCACATTGGTAGCATTTTCCATCCAGGTGTGTCAAAGCATCACAACGCCGCTAGGAGGCAGCCATGTTCTATTAGCCCTATTTTTACAGATGTGGAAATGGCGGCACATAGGAGAATAAGTAACTTGCCCAAGTTGGGTCAGGAGCAGAGCTAGGAATTTAGAACCCGGACACTTGTATCCCTGTCACCGTCTCTGTTCACAAGGCCACTTCCATATGTTACTGATAGGTTGACTGACAACAACTAGTGTCACAGTCAATCCAGTGAGGGACTTGATATACAGTTACTATTGGCCCCCAAGCTTGTCACTCGGTCATGCCTGGCCAGCCGGATATGAAAACAGATCCCTCCTGAACTGGCATCTCTTGTGGGGTGATGTTGCCCTTGAGATTGTGTGTGTAAACTGCACACACCTGAATTACTGGCTTTTCTCTGTAGAGTCAGTGTTGAAGTTTTTGGTGACCTGGAACACAAACTCTCGAAACTGCCACGAGGCTCAGGCTGTCCTTGAAATCCTCCTAAAGCATGAAACGCCAGAGTGTCTCCTGCAGTATGAGGGGATTAAAACTGCTGTGGAATCCCTTCTGCCTTACACCGGTGAGTGACAAAAGAGACCGCATCTCGGCTCTGTTAAAACGGTGGCACTGTTGTCTCAGGGGCTCACTCATCCAGAGGTGCTCCTGTGGCAACTCCCCCAGCACCAGCATCGCCAGCACGCAGCGCCTGATCTCAGCTGTGCCCTAGAGCCAGGTATCTGAGCTGTGCCTTGGACACAGAGAGCTTGTAGACAACAGAACACTGCAGTATTGCCAGCTGTGTTCGGCCATCAGCCCTTCCATCTTCATTCCTGTGCACTGTGGAATGCATTATTGCTTCATGGCGTCTTATTACCAGCACTGAAACATAATTTTTCAAAGTCTGTGAAGATGATACACACTCAGCAGCCTCTCCTTCCCCCTTAGCCTCAGTCAGGGCAGAGAAGAGAATTCTTCCTGATTTTCCTTGAACTTAACCCTTTCTGTTTAGCCATAATTTTTCTTTCCTCTTTGCAGAGCGCCATTTCCAGAGACTAGGCCGCTTAGTACAAGCCTCCATGTTCATCGATTTCATGTGGCAAAATATGAGACTAGCAGATGTGTCAAAGCGGGAAGAGGACATGAGTCTGGGATGATCTATATGCTGCTTGCAGTATACTGAGGGGAATGACTGGCGAGCCAAGGGCACGCACACTGCCTGAAAGTGCCGGACGCTAATGTTACTTGGCTCTTCCAGCCCACGTTGCAGTTTGAGTATTTTTATAATAAATATTTCAAGTTCGATTTTATAAATGAGCGAGTCCAGTCTCGACTCGCTGTCTCCTCAGTGCTGTAGATAAGGAGGGGAGAGGCTGCCTGCCCAAGTCGGACACAGGCTGTGTCTGTTCTAGAGCAAAGGTCCTCTTATCGTTAGCATTGCACCCTGTTGGGAGACCATCCCAACCCCCCGATTTCTGTCTCTGCACCAGCCTGTATCTCTGCTCATTCTCTGTATCGACCTCCAGTGAAGTATCCCTTGCTTGTTGGTGCGCACAGCCCTTTCTTTAGGGTAACCTGGGGCATGGAGAGGGTAGGCATTACCAGCTTTCCATTCTGCCTGAGAAAAAGACAGACAAATGCAAGCAATGTTTCCTGGGATAGATTTAGTAGACGTGCGTCACTGATGCCGTTTGGAGGGTCATAGGAGCGCACAGGAAAAGAGTAAAGTCCTAAATCTCATTGTTACTGAGGTGCTTGCTAATCTACATCTGTTGAATAGTAGCCCGGCACATCTGCACCGCTGTGCACTCTGGCACCCTAAACAAAATTTGCACATCGCTGTGTTTGTTTTATCTTTGTTGCATGGACATTAACAGCAGAATACCAGGAAAAAAAGGAGTGGGATCTTATTGAATGCAAACTTCACCTGGCTTTGCTATTTCCAGCACTTCAGCAATCGCTTCAGTACTAACAAATGTTTTGTCTTCATTCTGAGCTCGATAAACTTTGGTGCCAGTATTGATTACCCTTTTAAATACAACGTTCTGTGCTAATACTGTGCACTCAGTACCTTCCATCGGAGGATAGAGATATGCTTTAGAGACTGTTAATTAAGCTTTGTACCATCTGAAGTAGGGCAGTGTGGCAGCTTGACAAGCTGCTAAACTGAGGGTGAGAGGTGAAGTTGAGTCGCCCAAGGCTACGTAGAAAATCAGTGGGAAATTATCTGAATCCCCTGCTCTCTAACCCACTCCGTGTGATTGTGCAGATCAGTTTTACTGTGCCAAGAACTCTTTTTGTGTGAATGTGTTTTCAAGCACTCCTATTCAGACCCTGAAATGTTTGAAAATCCTCTCTACAGAAACCTGATTGTGGGGGGGGTCTGCTGATTACTGCCAAATTCCAGCAGAAAGTTATCAATGATTTTTCATTTTATATTAAGGCCAACTCAAGAGGCCCAAGTTCTCTCCCCAGCTCTGATACTTAGCCTCTTTGGGCCTCTGTTTCCTCAGTCTGTAAAACGGGGATAATGACGTTCAGCCAGCCTGTTTCAAGTGTTTTGAGAACTTTAGGGTCAAAGTGCTGCATGCAGTCTGGATATGCAGCGCAAATGGGATAGATATGGCAGAAATCAAATGGGAACTCTTGCGTTAAAACTCACCCTCTTCTGTGACTGTCCTGTCTAAGGTCTTGTCTACACTACGAAATTAGGTCGAATTTATAGAAGTCGGTTTTGTAGAAAGCATTTTTATACAGTCAATTGTGTGTGTCCCCACACAAATGCTCTACGTGCATATAGTTGGCGAAGTGTGTTCACAGTACAGAGGCAACCATCGACTTCCAGAGCATTGCACTGTCCGTAGCTATCCCACAGTTCCCCCAGTCTCCGCCACCCATTTGAATTCTGGGTAGAAATCCCAGTGCCTGATGGGGCTAAAACATTGTCGCGGGTGGTTCTGGGTACATATTGTCAGGCCCCCCTTCGTGAAAGCAAGGGCCTTTTTTCTTGACTTGACTTATCTGTGCAGATGCCATACCACGGCAAGCATGGAGCCCGCTCAGCTAAACATCACCGTATGTCTCCTGGATGCTGGCAAACGTGGTTCTGCATTGCTACATAGCAACAGTTTTTTGCCTTTTGGCAGCAGACAGTGCAGTATGACTGGTAGCCGTCGTCGATGTAGTCCAGGGTGCTCTTTTAAACGACCTCAATGAGGTCAGGGGTGCCTGGGCAAACATGGGAGTGACTCAGCCAGGTCATTTCCCTTTTAAGTTTCGTCTCATGGCGATTCAGTCCTACCGGCAGTGCACTGTCTTTTAATCTGCAACCAGCAGAAGACAATGACCAGCAGTCGTACTGCACCGTCTTCGGCCGAGCACCCAGGTGATGACAATGGCTAGCGGTCGTACTGCACAGTCTGCTGCCAGCAAGATGTATAAAGATAGATGAAGTGGATCAAAACAAGAAATAGACCAGATTTGTTTTGTATTCATTTTCTTCTCCTTCCCTCCGTGAAATCAACGGCCTGCTAAACCCAGTTTTGAGTTCTATCCTTGAGGTTTGAGTTCTATCCTTGAGGGGGCATTCTACTTCTTGCAAAGCCACCCCCTTTGTTGATTTTAATTCCCTGTAAGCCAACGCTGTAAGCCATGTTGTCAGTTGCCCCTCCCTCCGCCAGAGCAACGTCAAACAATTGCCCGAGCAGGAGCAGACACCATAGCACAGCAAGCATGGAGCCTGTTCAGCTCACCACAGTAGTAATGACCGCTATAAACACCATTATCGTGCAGTGTATGCAGAACCAGCACCTGAAAAACCAGGCGAGGAGGCGACAGCAGCACAGTGATGAGGCATGAACACGCTTTTCTTTAAAACCGCGTTCCCCCGCAATTTGGAGATCATGGTGTTAATGGGGCAGGCTCATGCCATGGAACGCCGATTCTGCGCCTGGGAAACAAGCACAGTGTGGTGGAACCGCATAGTGTTGCAGGTCTGGGATGATTCCCAGTGGCTCCGAAACTTTCGCATGCGTAAGGGCACTTTCATGGAACTTTGTGACTTGCTTTCCCCTGCCCTGAAGTGCAAGAATACCAAGATGAGAGCAGCCCTCAAAGTTCACAAGCGAGTGGCAATAGCCCTGTGGAAGCTTGCAACGCCAGGCAGCTACAAATTGCCTGGCCCCTGAATACGTGCAGCCAGACACCAGGGCGGTTAGAAGAGCACAGCAGGAAGTGGTGCGCATCAGAGAAGCTTTGAAAACCAGTTTCATGACTGGCCAGGGTACTGTGTGACACTTCTGTTTTTTTCTCCTTGACAAAAACCCGCCCCCTTGGTTGACTAATTCCCTGTAAGCCACCAGCCCTCCCGCCTTTGATCACAGCTTGTTTGCAAAGGAAATAAAGTCACTATCGTTTAAAAAACACACATTCTTTATTTATTGATTATAAAAATAGGGAGATAACTCACAAGGTAGTCCAGGTGGGGTGTGGTAGGAGGGAAGGAAAAGGCCACTTTAAAACTTGTTGAATGCCAGCCTTCTGTTGCTTGGGCTGTCCACTGGGGTGGAGTGGTTGGGTGCCCGGAGCCTCCCACCCCATGTTCTCGGGCGTCTGGGTGAGGCGGCTATGGAACTTGGAGAGGACGGAGGGCAGTTAAGCAGGGACTGCAGCGGCAGTCTGCGATCCTGCTGCCGTTCATGAACCTCCGCTAGATGCCGGAGCATGTCTGTTTGATCCCGCAGTATCCCCAGCGTTTCCTCATGCCTCCTCTGATCCTCCTGCCGCCACCTCTCCTCATGTTCATCGGCCACTTTCCTGTTCTCTGCTATTGTGTCCCTCCACCCATTCTGCTGAGCTCTGTCAGTGCCGGACGACTACATGAGCTCAGAGAACATTTCATCGCGCGTGCATTTTTTTCGCCGCCTTAACTGAGAGAGCCTTTGGGACGGAGGAGGGAGGCTTGAAACATTTGCAGCTGCTGGAGGAATTTTCATCTGCATCTTCCATCTCTATTTTAATCATAATTGTTAACAAAGCGAGATGAATACAACAAAAGGGCGGGGAGTCTCTGGGTGCTGTTTCTATTGTTACAGAGTACTGCTTTGAGTCTCTGTGTGTGAGTAGTTGTTGTTACAAAGAATTGCTTTGAGAACAGACTCTGTCTTAGAATGTACTAACACAATTAGCAGCTTGCAAGTTTCACACAGAGGGAGAGAGAAAGTACCAAAAACCAAGAGACCTCTTAATTAGTAATACCCTGGAATTTAAACTATGGGGAATCAAATTCGTTTGTGATTTTAATACAGAACTACTTTAATATAATCCCCCTTTTGACACTAAGATTTATAATAGTCAGTGTCACTTTCTATGTAGCCTATTCAGGAAAAAGTACTGTGAGGAAATTTGAGTTTGTGACCCAATTCATCCCTCATACGTGATCCTAGTGATGTATCTTTACTACAAAGTTCTGGGGCAACAGGCAAGGTGAGGCACACCCACTTTTGAGGAGTCCATTCGGTACAACCTGTAGTGTCCAATAGCTTCCCTCCCTCCCCAGCCCACTGGCTCGAGGTCCAGGGTAGCCAGAAGGGTCCCATGTGTAATATGGGGAGTGGGCTAATCTTCAATACCTTTGCCTCCAGGGGACTGTTGGCGTGCAATTTTGACAACAATTTCTCTAATTAACAAGTCTGGTTTTACAATACTGGAAACGTATTGCATCCATTCATATTGATAAGTGTCAAACAATGATCTCTTCCTTTGTTTTAACAAATGCATCAAACCCTTAATATTTCCCAATATGATCCAGAACATTTCATATTCCAAAGTAGCTAGGGGCAAGTATCTGCATTTCAGTGCATCCCATAGCTATGGCTGTGTAGTTTCCTATTTCTAAATTTTTTCTTATGCATAAGCCATGTGGTAGTATTAAGCCATTTCCAAAGATTCCATCGGGTTTTTAGATTACCCAGACCAATTTGGACCAAGTCTACATTGGCATGTACTTGTTTTTGTATCAGGCTGTCCTGTAGCTGGGACAGAGAGCTTAATTTATTTTTAATTACCTGCAGGTCTGCAGTATTTTTTTTTATTTTATTTTTATTTTTTTAAACACACAACAGTGCTAGCAACAGGACAAGACAACACATAGAACACAAAACACAATTTCTATTCTGACAGTAGATTCATAGTATTGGGTTGCTCTTCAGCTGGCATCAGCTTTTCCTGATTTTCTGAAAGACAAAAGATGTTTTTACCCCTTTTTGGGGTAGCAGATTATTGCTTAAAATATTTCTTTTACAAACTTGCTGATTGCAGGCAAAACAGAGGAATTACCCCCATATTTTCCTGTTTTTGTTTTATAGGCAGGCCAGGTTTCAATAGCTTCTATCTTTTAAGGGTTATGGGGAAATTATCCCACTGTTTAGTCATTAAATCCATGAGGTGGGGTACCTCAGTTTTTCTTCTTATACAGCAGACCAAGTTTATAACGTTTTTCCTGCTGTGTTAAGCTTTAAGTTTATTTACAGGTAATAGCTCAGAAGCATCATTACCATATGACCTTAAATGATTTTTCCAAAAATCATACACACTATACATTGTTACAGGGGTACTTATTATCATTAAATTTATTAAAATTATCTTGTTATACCATGCCTTTTATGTAGACAATTTTGTTTGCTGACTAGGTATGTCCTTTATCTGCAGCTCCCTTGTGCTGCTAGTTCTTTCCTTCCTTTATCATTTAGGTAATTTGCATTTTCACAGATGCTTCCTGCTTTTGGATTTAAAGCCATCAGCAGCTCAAAGAAAAGGAGGACTTGTGGCGCTTTAGAGACTAACAAATTTATTTGAGCATAAGCTTTCGTGAGCTACAGCTCACTTCATCGGATGTGAGCTGTAGCTCACAAAGCTTATGCTCAAATAAATTTGTTAGTCTCTAAGGTGCCACGAGTCCTCCTTTTCTTTTTGCGAATACAGACTAACACGGCTGCTACTCTGAAACCTATCAGCAGCTCAGAGACTCTATCTTAAAAGGGACACAATCAACTTTCACCAGAGTTTTGATTACTTTAACTTCTGCTTCCAAAACACAGCAATCTGAAAAAGAAAACCCAACCTATTATGGCTCCCTTTGGAGCCCTAATAGCATTTTAATTAAAGTAGCATGGTATGTTTGCATTTCTTTTGCCTCTTCTACAATATACCTTGCACATGTTCTGGGGCAAATGCACATTCCTTCCATAGTTTTTCTATAACATTATCCAGATCAATTTTTACATAAGGTGAAACTTTTTTTTTTTTTGCTTAGAGTTTTCATGTACCTTTATCAAAGTGACAGTCTGATTACTCAGAGCAATTTTAAGACTCAATGTTTCTAACATTGCTTCTTTTTGTTTTGTGCACCTCACCCCTGCTGTTGCTTCAGAGGGGCACTGTCTTTTTTAATTTATTATTTATTTACTACAGTTCTCATCTGCTATTTTGTTACAAAAAGCACACACAAAGAATCCAGATTTTTTTTTCTATTCTCCTGATTTTGACTGCCCCGCTGCAGCCACAACTTAAAAACATTTTAAATTTTGTAAAGCATTGAGTTACCTTTTAAGGGTTAAATGCCAAATCCCAAAGCCAAACAACACTAATTACCTGTGTCTAGCAAAAAGGTCTATCAGTTTTGCAACTTTGAATTAAAGAGTCAAATGGATTTTTAGTGGCATTATTTAAAACAAAAACAAAACCAATTGGTCCTTATAACTTTACATATTTACACACACACAGATAGATACATACACATTTTCTTTTCCTTAACATCCCTTCCCCACTGCTCTGTTTTTTACATCTTACATTCCCTTTATACATTTGAGGCAGTTAAGTTCCAATAGAATCCCCTCATGTTCTTTTAGCAAATTTGACTAAATTGTCCAGTCAAATGATTTTAATCAGTTTATTTTTGCCTGGCTAATTTGCAGACATTCCTTTGGAAAAGAGCCCATTTTTCCTTCAGAATGGCTGCAAAGAAACCAAGAATGCGCTTTCTCTAACACTTTTCCTTTTTAACATTTTCACAAAGTTTAGCTGCTTAATTCCCTCCAGCCTCTGCAGAGTTAACTTTTTCACTCTCTTTTCTCTTTGTAATTATGCCTGGGGGTGCCCTACATAGGACCTTCTCCCCCTTCACCTTCTGTAATGGCTGCTACCTGTTTAGAGGCAAAGCCCAAGTTTGTCTCAGACTCTTAATTAGTGATTCACAACTACTATGATTTGCAGGTGCTCTGCCCTGCTTCAAGGTTAATTTCTTTACCATACCTTGGAGCACATGATTTTCTCTTTCAATTTTCTCAGAGGCTTTAGCTTGGTCTGCCAGGAATCTTTCTTTCTTTTTGCATTCCTGGAGTGCCTCTTTCACTATTTTCAGCTGATTTCGGGTATTTGTAGTCAGCACCTTCCAATTGTCTGCTCCCTTTTCCGTTTGTGCCTTTTCCTCTTTACATGAAGACAAGCGGAGGTAAGTTTCAGAGTAGCAGCCATGTTAGTCTGTATTCACAAAGAAAAGGAGTACTTGTGGCACCTTAGAGACTAAAATTTGAGCATAAACTTTCGTGAGCTACATCCGATGAAGTGAGCTGTAGCTCACAAAACCTTATGCTCAAATTTGTTAGTCTCTAAAGTGCCACAAGCGGAGGTAAGAATCCTTACATGCCTCCCACAACAACCAAATTGCTGCTGCATCTCTTTTGGCCGCACTAGAAGGTTTGTATATGAGGATATATTGAGCCAATCTATCCTCTAGGTCCAAAATAGTGCAGACATCAGCTAGGGCTTGTTTAGTCCAAGGACTGTGCCCAAATTTTTGAAAGATTTGTTTAAAAGGTGTAATTTTTTTGTATCAAAAGGTGAGATTGGAGTTCCTTCTGACTCCATTCTTCCCTCTGGTACTGGCTTACCCTGTTTTTTTTATTTAAACATCTTAACTCGGATATTTCAATCTCTTTGTCACTCCTGGTATTACTCAGCAAGTGACCCAGCCTAGATTCTGAAATCATAGCTTATCAGATTTCCTCATCATACCTGGCCCAGATCAGCGAGTGACACAGCCTAGATTTTCTGAACCTGCTACTCCTTATTCCATCTAGTAGCTTAGCCTGGCTCTTAGGCCTTCTTGCTGCCCCTGATACCTCAGTGAACAATAGGATTTAGGTTTAGTAATCGTAGCTTAATCTATACGCTTTCCCCAGCTACCTTCCTGGAGGCCAGCAGGTTTTATTAACCTGATTTCCCCTGCTATCTTCCCGGAGGCCAGCAGGTCTGATTAACCTGATTGTTTTTAGTAATCTTAGCTTAATTTATACACTTTCCCCTGCTACCTTCCCGGAGGCCAGCAGGTCCCCTGCTACCTTCCCGGAGGCCAGCAGGTCTGGTTAACCTAATAGAAATGCCTAGCTCAATAGAGCTGGCGGTGTGCACACCAATATTTACAATAACTGAGGTTTTTTACCCATATTCCCCCTTTTGCAATTCTCCACCAAAATGTTATACCAATAAAATAAAAACCAGCAGGATCTTATTAAAGGGGAAAAGGCAAAATGCCACATTTATTGTGAATACAGAAAGAATCATAGTAAGCAGTTAGTTATAACTATAACATTCCATTCAATTTCATATTTATTCACACATTCATTCATACACACACACAGGTTCTGCAAGGTTGTTATCATAGTTACCAGCCTTAGAGTTGCTGCTCATGCCAAGCCTCTGGCCAGGTGGCCTGGACATGAGGAGGGAGCGGGGCCTCGTCAGATGCTCATCTGTTGCTCCTGGAAGTTGGTTTGCAGAACCAGACCCCAAAGTTCTCACTTTCTAGAGTCCATTTTTATAGGAATTTCTTCCTATGCCATTCTATGGGAATGGCTTCATCATGCTGTTGCGGAATCAATCACCAGATGGCACATTCCTGACGGCTCCGTGCTGCCAGATGTTATCTTGTTCTTTGGTTCTCCCATTCTTGAGGCTGTTGGGTGGATTCCAATCTGCTCTGTGGGGGTCCTCTGGTTATTTCCACTTGACGCCTTCTTCAGCTGATGGACAGTGGATTCTTAGGCTGGCACCTCCCTGATCATTCAGTTATTATCCATACCAAGCATCCATCCACAGTCTCTATTTTAATCACAATTGTTAACAAAGCGAGATGAATACAACAAAAGGGCAGGGAGTCTCTGGATGCTATTTCTATTGTTGCAGAGTATTGGGATTGTATATTTGGAAGCTCTTGCATAGCCATTCACAGAATCACAGGGTTGGGAGGGACCTCAGGAGGTCATCTAGTCCAACCCCTGCTCAAAGCAGGACTAATCCCCAATTTTTGCCCCAGATCCCTAACTGGCCCTTTCAAGGATTGAACTCTCAACCCTGGGTTTAGCAGGCCAATGCTCAAACCACTGAGCTATTCCTTGCTTTGAGTCTCTCTCTGTGAGAGTAGTGGTTACAAAGATTTGTTTGAGAACAGACTCTGTCTTAGAATGTACTAATACAATTAGCAGCTTGCAAGTTTCACACATAGAGGGAGAGAAACAGTACCAAAAACCAAGAGACCTCTTAATTAGTAATACCCTGGAATCAAACTCATTTGTGATTTTAATACAGAATTACTTTAATATGATCCAACAAGAGATCACACACTCAGGGCCAGGCAACAGAATTCGGCTTGCAGGCGGCCATGGTAAGCCATAGTCTTCTGACTTCTGCAATCTTCATAACAGCAGCCCCCTCCTTTCCCATACCAAACAAAGCCCATTGGGGTTGGCCATTTACTGCTGCAGTTTTCCTGTTAACATGCAGCAGCAGTAACCAAACTAACCCCCTCCTCCCATCCAATTCTCTAGGATGATCGCTTTTCCCCTCCCCTCACCGCCTGGCTGGTATCAGGGAAGATCCTTGCTAGCCAAACGCGAACAGCTCGGCGCCAATGGCCCCCTCTCCCACCGCATGGCTAACTGCAGGGAGAATTTATTTTCAGCCACAGGCAAACAGCCCAGTAGGAACAGCCACCTCTGAATGTCCCCTTAATGAAACTCCCCTATTTCAACCAGGTTACCATGAACGATATCACTCTCCTGAGGATAATCCAGAGAGATAAAGAAAGGATGTTGCTTGAATGCCAGCAAACACCAGGACCATACGCTGCCAGGCTTTGTCATACAATGATACCAGATTACTTGCTACTAGCATGGCATGGTAAGGTGTCCTACCATGGAGGACGGAATCATAGAATCATAGAATCATAGAATATCAGGGTTGGAAGGGACCCCAGAAGGTCATCTAGTCCAACCCCCTGCTCAAAGCAGGACCAAGTCCCAGTTAAATCATCCCAGCCAGGGCTTTGTCAAGCCTGACCTTAAAAACCTCTAAGGAAGGAGATTCTACCACCTCCCTAGGTAACGCATTCCAGTGTTTCACCACCCTCTTAGTGAAAAAGTTTTTCCTAATATCCAATCTAAACCTCCCCCATTGCAACTTGAGACCATTACTCCTCGTTCTGTCATCTGCTACCATTGAGAACAGTCTAGAGCCATCCTCTTTGAAACCCCCTTTCAGGTAGTTGAAAGCAGCTATCAAATCCCCCCTCATTCTTCTCTTCTGCAGACTAAACAATCCCAGCTCCCTCAGCCTCTCCTCATAAGTCATGTGCTCTAGACCCCTAATCATTTTTGTTGCCCTTCGTTGTACTCTTTCCAATTTATCCACATCCTTCCTGTAGTGTGGGGCCCAAAACTGGACACAGTACTCCAGATGAGGCCTCACCAGTGTCGAATAGAGGGGAACGATCACGTCCCTCGATCTGCTCGCTATGCCCCTACTTATACATCCCAAAATGCCATTGGCCTTCTTGGCAACAAGGGCACACTGCTGACTCATATCCAGCTTCTCGTCCACTGTCACCCCTAGGTCCTTTTCCGCAGAACTGCTGCCGAGCCATTCGGTCCCTAGTCTGTAGCGGTGCATTGGATTCTTCCATCCTAAGTGCAGGACCCTGCACTTATCCTTATTGAACCTCATTAGATTTCTTTTGGCCCAATCTTCCAATTTGTCTAGGTCCTTCTGTATCCTATCCCTCCCCTCCAGCGTATCTACCACTCCTCCCAGTTTAGTATCATCCGCAAATTTGCTGAGAGT
The DNA here is from genome assembly GCF_009764565.3 of Dermochelys coriacea. Lineage (NCBI taxonomy): Eukaryota > Metazoa > Chordata > Testudines > Dermochelyidae > Dermochelys > Dermochelys coriacea. The sequence continues at coordinate 4,305,785 of NC_050077.1, read as the reverse complement.
GCAATCCACACCATCCTCCAGATCATTTATGAAGATATTGAACAAAACGGGCCCCAGGACCGACCCCTAGGGCACTCCACTTGACTCCGGCTGCCAACTAGACATGGAGCCATTGATCACTACCCGTTGAGCCCGACAATCTAGCCAGCTTTCTACCCACCTTATAGTGCATTCATCCAGCCCATACTTCCTTAACTTGCTGACAAGAATGCTGTGGGAGACCGTGTCAAAAGCTTTGCTAAAGTCAAGAAACAATACATCCACTAAAAGAAAAGGAGTACTTGTGGCACCTTAGAGACTAACAAATTTATTAGAGCATAAGCTTTCGTGAGCTACAGATGAAGTGAGCTGTAGCTCACGAAAGCTTATGCTCTAATAAATTTGTTAGTCTCTAAGGTGCCACAAGTACTCCTTTTCTTTTTGCGAATACAGACTAACACGGCTGCTACTCTGAAATACATCCACTGCTTTCCCTTCATCCACAGAACCAGTAATCTCATCATAAAAGGCGATTAGATTAGTCAGGCATGACCTTCCCTTGGTGAATCCATGCTGACTGTTCCTGATCACTTTCCTCTCCTCTAAGTGCTTCAGGAATAAGGCTGCTCTCCCCAGAAACCTTCTGCAAAGGCTTTTAGAGTACCTCCAGGAGAGCTTCATGGAGATGTCCCTGGAGGATTCCCGCTCCATCCCCAGACATGTTAACAGACTTTTCCAGTAGCAGTACTGGCCACGAATGCATCCCAAGTCCTCAGGGCTACTTAATCATTAAAAAATGCTTGCTTTTATAACATGTATTATATTTTAAAAGGTACACTCACCAGAGGTCCCTTCTCTGGCTCTGTTGGATTGGGAGGGTACTTCAGTGAGGGTGAAAAAAAAAGATCCTTCCTGTCGGGGAAAACGGTGTGCTGTGTGCTCTCCCCAAGTTCGTCCGCTTCCTCATCTTCCCCATCTGCAAAATCCTCAGCCATAGTGGAGAGTATCCCATCCTCGGAGTCCATGGACGGGGTGGGGTAGTTGTGGCGCCCCCCCCCCCCCCACCTAGAATTGCATGCAGCTCAGCATAGAAGCAGCGTGTCTAGGGCTCTGTCCTGGAGCGTCCATTTGATTCTTTGGTTTTCTGGTACATTTGTCTGAGCTCCTTCAGTTTCACGTGGCACTGTGTTGCATCCCTGATGTAGCCTCTGTCCTTCATGGCCTCTGAAATTTTTTGAAATGTTTTGGCATTTCATCTTTTGGAACGTAGTTCTGATAGCATGGATTCCTCTCCCCATACAGTGATCAGATCCAGTACTTCCCGTTCTGTCCATGCTGGAGCTCTTTTTCGATTCTGGGACTGCATGGTCACCTGTGCCGATGAGCTCACCTGGCCAAACAGGAAATGAGATTCAAAAGTTCCCGGGTCTTTTCCTGTACACCTGGCCAGTGCATCTGAGTTCAGAGTGCCGTCCAGAGCGGTCAAAACGGTGCACTGGGGGATAGCTCCCAGAGGCCAATACCTTCGAATTGCGTCCACACTAACCCTAATTCGAAACAGCGATGTCGATTCCTCGTTGGGGAGGAGTACAGAAATCGGTTTTAAGAGCCCTTTATGTAGAAAAAATGGCTTCGTTGTGTGAACGGGTGCAGGGTTGATTCGGATTTAATGCTGCTAAATCCGACAAACTCGTAGTGTAGACCAGGCCTAATTGTCCTGTCCAGAAACGGAACTGGGAACCAGTCTTAGCTAGTACTCCACCATCACCAGCTACCCCAGTGCAGCAACCAGAAGAACTGCAAACCCATTTTTCCCTTGATCAAATACATTTCCATAAGAGCAGATCCCACAAACAGATTTGTTGGCAGTTCACAACCACAAAACCTTTCAGTGGAGACTCCAGTGTGGCTAATCTTTTACTTCACAGCTTAAGCTCCAAATGACAACAGATGGAAAACATGCCTTTGGTGGCCCTGATTAATCCACTGGGAACTGGAGCCTTGTTAACTTGAAAGAGTCTGTTTGTGTCTGGTTTCAGAGGCTGCAATGCATCTGTAACCCTGGGAGATCGCTGGATGCCTGATGGAACAGCTGCCTGGCTTAGGCTGTACCTTCTGCCCAGATCCTGGGGCTGGTTGCATGATCACAAAACTGAAAGAAAAGAGTCTCTGGGGTGGTAACTCCCTGAATAGGTATAATCTGTGCTGTTTACCAGGTATAAGCATGCATGTGCCTAAAGCAGTTTGCTGAATCAGGGCCTTAAAACTTTGTTACTAGAGAAAGACCAGTGCCATGTATCAAAATAAGATGTTAGGGCTAATTACTGCAATTATCCTTAAGGCTACTTCTCCAATCATTTACTCACCTTGTTGTGCCAGCATGTCAGCTATCCTGCTTATAGCTGCTCTGATAGCTGGTGACAATGGGTTTATATAAAGAGGGAATGATCTTGCTCTGGTCAGTTTCTTACAGCCCTGCAATGTTGTTCTACCTTAGTTTGTTTGCATTTAATAAGCCCAGGGCTGTTTGAAAATGCAAATGACATTATGAAAAGAGATCTACAGATCAAAAATCATTGGTAAAACAAGAGCTGTTGGAGGAAAGCTCCCTGCCTCTACAGGAGTATTTTCATCGGAACCTTGGTCTTCAGAACTGTGCTGACTGAACAAATACTGCTGCTCAGCGCTTATTGTATAGCTTTCTACATCTTTAAACTGTTTTGCAAGATAATTAATTAGGAAGAAAGGTATGCCTGATGGGTCCTGGTTTCTGCAGAACACAGGCTCCAGATCCTGAAACTCTGCCATGAAAAGCTGGACACCAGTTTCACCCTTGGAGACTTTACTCTCCAGTTGTAACAGGTCCCAGGAGCAAATCAGCAGCAGAGTCTCTCTCCCTTTCTCTCTCAGGTACTTAGAATCTGCTGTATCGCTAATACATCGAGCTGCTGCTCTGGCAACGATCATAATTTTATTAAGATAATGTTGAAGTAAAAAGAAAACGGTACAGAGTTTAGGCATAGAAGTTTCTGGTTATCAGGGAATAAGGTACAGAGTATCAAGGGGTGCGAAATTCAGTTTAGGAGCGGGTGGCGTAAGGAATACATAATCTGCAAATCTCCCCGATTGGGGGTAAAAGTTTAACGGGTCAAAGTACAGACATTGAGATATGGTGCTCACCTGCAGGATAAAACAACTGGGCTGAATGGAGGTGAGTCCCCTGTTTAAATCGAATCAGGTTTCCCATTTAACCAGTGTCTCCGCTACTGCAAAGCATTCATTACTAGTACTTAAAATCTAAGCACCATGTTATCTATAATGTAACCTGCAGCAAGAGGCCCTTTAGTCTGAGTTCCTCTGCTTTAACCCCCATCTCTTCTCGTAAGTCACCTCTGCTGGCCGCTGCCTGCATCTGTTACTCAGCTACAACTTCACTGCATGCATGTGTTACACCCAAGTATGGCCCGCGGGACGGTCCTGCCTGGCCCTTGAGCTCCCGGCCCGGGAGGCTAGTCCCTGGCCCCTCCCTTGCTCTCCCCCCTCCCCCGGAGCCTCAGCACGCTGCACCGCCAGCACAGGAGGGGCTGCACTGTGGGGGCAGGGGAGAGCAGGGAGGGAGGCTCACCTGCAGCCACAGGGGAGCAGGCAGGCGGCACGGGTGGCAGGAGCGCGGGCGGAGGACTTGGGAGGAGCAAGGGCGGCCGCACAGCTGGCCGGAGAAAAGCGGTGCTTTGAAGGGGAAACGGCCGCTTCTCTCCGGCTGCATGGCTGCCCCTGCTCCTCCTGAGTCCTCCGCCCATGTCCACAGGGCCGCATTCTGAAAGGGGCTTTGTGGGGGGTTGGATAGGGGGTGGGGTCCTGGGGGGCCTGTCAGGGGGGATGGATAGGGATCAGGGCAGTCCAGGAGCAGGCGGGGTTGGATAGGGGGTGAGGTCCCAGGGGGGTGGTTAGGAGCAGGGGGTCCCAGGAGGGGGCGGTCAGGGGACAAGGAGGGAGGAGGGCTGGATGGATTAGGGGTTCTGAGGGGGGCAGTTGGGGCAGGATGTGGGAGGGGGCAGGGGCCAGGCTGTTTGGGGAAGCACAGCCTTCCCAACCCAGTCCTCCATTCTGTTTTGGAATCCAATGTGGCCCTCAGGCCAAAAAGTTTGCCCCCCCGCCCCCCGGTCCCGTTACAGCCTGCCAGCCAGGGTCCTTTGCCTTTTTTAACATAACAATGGCACATCCCAGTTTGTGCCTCTTCCGTTCTGAGAACGCCTCTGCGGGTTTTGAGCTGAAATGGATCGCTGAGCAGAGACTCTCCGCACAGGGACTGGCTTAAACTGCGTTGGAATTCTGCAGGCAGCCGTGAGCCCTCTTCTCTCTCCGGATTGCTGAAGCCTTTGGCTGTCGCTACTGCTCTTTCTTCAGAGGCTGGAGTAGCCGCTTGTCACGTAACATATTCTGAAAAGCTCAATATATTGGGTTGGCAACAAGCTAGTTTTCAGTTTGTGAAACGGGGAGAACTGCAAAATAGATGCCTTGTAAACCCCTTCGACCCCATTATCCGACACCCCTTGCCCCCACCCCGCCAGCCTCTTAAGCATATATTCTCAGGTGCACTACCTCCACAGCCATGCACCTACAATAGTGCATTAAAAGGGCCCGTCAGCCTCTCTTTCCTACATATACATTTGACTTGACCAGGATGTCAATCTCATGTTCCCACGCGCTGCCAGACGAAGGGAAAATACATATTTGGAAGATACAAATATATTTACGACTCAGAGGAAAAGCCTGGCTTCATCTGCGTCCTCAGGCTGCACTGAGCCAGCAGCCTGCACCCCGGCAGCGTGCCTTGGGCAGCTCACCTCTCCGTGACACTGATGCATCTGGCTTGAGCTGTACAGAGCCTGCGCAGGGATGGTTAGCGTGCCCTGGGAGGGGCTGACTTGCTGAGTCGGTCAGTGTTAAGGAGAGCACTGGACCAGCTTGCCGCTCCAATTGCACAGTCACAGAATTTACAGGCTTGGGACAGTCCCACTCAGCGAACTTTTGCAATGGACAGCACCACCCGTAAGATAGGTCACTCCTATTGGTCTGAGGCTGGTTGTTGGGATTAGAAGATAAAGGTTTGGGGGCAGGCCCTAGAGGGCAGTAGGGTTGTTCTGAGGAGTGCTTCCTGCCCTCACCCGACATGGGTGCCACGGGCTTATTTCATTCTTTGTATTCAAGTAGTGAGATGAGAATTTCAGCAGTGTGGACAGAGAGAGGGACTGGCTCGTGGAACCATTAGGGAAGCAGCAGCACCGAGTTTTGGACACAGCCCGGATGTGTGGGGCTAGAGGGAGGCAGAGTCAAGGATGACACCTAGGTTTGGGGGCCTGGGAGGATGGGAGGAAATGTCAGCAGTGATGGGGAAAGAAGGAGTGAGGGATCGAGACCAATTCAGTTTTGGCCATGCTGAGTTGCAATTGATGGCATGAGATGCAACAGGAGAGGTCAGTGAGACAGGCTGACCTGTGGGATTGGACAAGCAACAGCTCAGGTGTGGAGAGGCAGAGCTGAAAATCATCATGCAGAGAGAGCAGCTGCAGCCATGTGTAAGCAGATGTGATCCCTAGAGAGTAGAGAGGGAGGAAGTTGCTTCTTAATGGCTTTTAATTTCTCTGCACACAGACATTGGCACCGTGTCCACATCTTTCTCCCTGTTAGATGGAAACAGGAATTTCTCAAGTGTCTGACAAGTTTCACAGTGGTAGCGTGTTAGTCTGTATCAGCAAAAACAATGCAGAGTCCTTAGGGCACCTTAGAGACTAACAAATTTATTTGGGCATAAGTTTTTGTGGGCTAAAACCCACTTCATGAAAGCTTATGCCTAAAAACATTTGTTAGTCTCTAAAGTGCCACAAGGACTCCTCGTTCTTTCAAGTGGCTGAGAAGCTTTAATGTGTCATAGCAGGAGAAGCAGGTTAAAGCTACTAATTCCCATAATAAGCGATTTCAATTTTTAATCTTCAAAAGAAGAAGCTGCAGCACAAACAGTATGCTCAAAGGGTGTGCTTGTGCCGAGAGGTCCAGAGTTTATAGGCACTGTCCTGATATTCAGAACCTTGTCTTATATAGATGCCTTGTACTCCCCCATCCCCTGTCCAGATTATTCACACTTGCTATCTGGTCACCCCAGCTGAGATGCAGTAAGTGATTGAAGAGGGGCAGTGACTGGGGAGTGGATAGGAGGCTTAGAGGTTTAAAAATAAACAGAAAGTGCCTCCCGGGTTAGTCAGGAAGGAAGGTTTCAGAGTAGCAGCCGTGTTAGTCTGTGCATCTGATGAAGTGAGCTGTAGCTCACAAAAGCTTATGGTCTAATAAATTTGTTAGTCAGGAAGGAAGCAAAGTCTAAGAAAACGAACTAAGAACTGCCCCAGGGCAGCCATGAGACAATTACAATGCTGCAGTCTTGCAGGTATGCCAAATGAGTAGTCACAAGACTCTTGAGGAAAGACTGTTAAAGAAATCACAGTCCATGCTGGGGCAGACATTTGGCTGTTACCCAAGGTTGTGGCCATGTGTTGAAACCTTTCTTTGCACAGGCAAACAGAATTCAGGCACTTTGCAACCTTAATGTTCTTTTCATGTAGTTTTTGTCTGTAATTCTGTGTTCCTAGATGACTGATTCCCTGCACATCCCCAGGGAGCTCTGACAATCCACAGCAGCTAAGGATCTGGCCCAGGTTCCTAGGCTGTGCCCATCACCCTCCAAACTCAGCACCTGCCAAATTTTAATTCCTAAAACTAACAGATCCTTGAAAAGTAAAATAAACCAAGTACTGTGTCCGAGTTCTAAGAAACAGAGAAAGGTTCTATCATATGTTTAATCAAACCGAGGCATAAATACATGTAATTTAGAACAATAAATTCCTTGCAAGCTGAACAAAACAGCTTGGTTCATTGTGATCTCACAGGCATGTCTCAGAAAGTCAGAATAGCAAATTTATGGAAGGGTAATTAAATTACTGCTCGGGGGGTAGGATAGCTTAAAGCGCCTTTGAATTAAAAATAGGTTTTTCCATGAGCATCTTCACAAGTGAGTTTACAGGTGGGAATGGTTGTGTAAAGGGTGAATTTAAGCGAATATTAGAGAACCTTCATTGGCAGTCAACACTTAGCTCACAGAGCAGAGGACTGGACAGTTTGAATAAATGATTCCTATGAATTATTCACTTGGCTCTACCAAAATAAGCAAAAGAAAGTCTGGATTAGAGAACTCCCGCTCCTCCCATCAAATGTGATCCTTTCATCCAGTAGTGTCTGAATGTTTACAAGGGTGGGGACTGAACCGCCTAATGCTGCAGTGAACCCTAAGAGAATACATGTGCTGAAGTGAGAGAGATGTGGTTACAATGTGTAAAGCAAACTGATCCCAGCCTGCACTGATTTAACACTGCACTTAAGTACAAGTCTTTCAGAGGAAGGCTGGTCTGGTGGTTTGGATGCTGGCCTCGCACTTACAAGATCAGGGTTCAATTTCCTACTCTTATTTTCTGCGTAACCTTGAGCAAGTCACTTAGCCTCTGGGACTCAGTTCCTTTCATGCCCCAATAATGGGGTAAAGCAATCCTTAGGTAGATGGCTGGGATTAATTTAATTCTAAAGTTTAACCTCTTAACCAGTTAATGGGCAAAAGCCTCAGCTGGTGTAAACAACTCTACTGAAGCCAGTGGAAAGACCCCATTTATGCCAGTTGCGGATCTGGTGCAGCATCTGCAGCGGAGACAATTCTTCGGCATTCCAGCCTCCAGTTCTTCCCGTGTGAACAGCGAGTCCAGTGCATTAGCGCAAACCAGCCAGTCAAGCAACCATGCAAGAGCAGCTTCCAACTAGGAGTTAAAGGCTGAGTCCGTCCTCTCCGTCAGCCTCCCACCATGGCAATTAAAAGATGGCTGAGCCAGGATAATGTCAGGAATTTCAGCTACTGCAGTCTCCACCCTCCAGCTCAGGGCGATAACGGAGTCTCATCGGAGGCACACATGCTCTAGAGCATCAGTCGGCTTTGCACATGTCTCCCCTCCGGGGTGGAGGTGAGGTGAGGGTTGCAGGCTTGGCCTGGGTGCAGCCCTTTGCACGGCTCTCTTGGTCACTGTGCTGCATTTCTGGAGGATTTCCTGGACCGCGGGTCGCACGGGCACCTTGGGGATGCTGGCAGCAGAGTCTGGGCTGTGAAGGAAAGAATCTGAGTCACTTGGAGACTCCTCCTCAAAGCCTGAATCATTCCTATCCTTGCTGGTGAGGTGAGGAGCTTTGCTGCCTCGACTGGGCGAGGCTTGACCTAGGCTCGCTTGCAGGAGGCCAGCTCCGGCCTGCTTGACTCCAGGCAGAGACCCTGATGAGCCTGCTTTCCAATCCCCATTGAAGCCGTGTTCGCTCCCGCTCCCAGAACTAACAGACAGGCTGTTTAGCTCACACGTGAGGTTGTAGCTGGCTGTGCTCTCCACCCCAGGCAGCGGGCCTCTCAGAGATCTCGATCTCATTCTGCTCAGAGGATCCCTGCCCTTTATGAGCCTCTCATGCATTGAGCGAGTCGGGGGCCCATCCCCTGCTGGTGTCTTGCGCTGGGGGAGGGAACTGCAGTTGGAGGGGCTGACAGCCTGCAGCAGGTTAAGGGTGGAGACACAGAGGCCAGTGTCCACCATTGTTTGGAACTTGCTGTGCGGGTTCTTATAGGGCTGGAGGAACATGGAGGGGATGTAGCCAGTGCGCTCATTGTACCTGAAGGAAAGGCAGGGGAAAGCAATACTTAAGGATAAGGGCAATTTCACATGTGATCCAACCATGCCGGGGAGATCAGAGTCCGTACGGGCACTCCCATCCCAGGGAAATGCAGGACGGGGGGCGGGGTGTTAGGTACCAGCCATCTACGCCAGACCTGGGAGACAGGGACAGAACTTGGGGGACGGCTGGGCAAAGGAAAGACAAGGAGCAAGCTCAGAACTGGTGACACCAAAGCCAAGGGAGACAAGGTTGGGGTTGGTCCTGCTTTGAGCAGGGGATTGGACTAGGTGACCTCCTGAGGTCTCTTCCAACCTTCATCTTTTATGATGTGATGACAGATGAGACCCATGGGACGTGTAGAATGGTTGCTCAAATATAGAGCCTTTGGGGGTGAATCCATCCCAAGGGGAAGGCGCCCTACAAGCTGCCCTGGCGGGATCCGTGACAGCTTTCAGAGGAAAAGCACAGAGGGGTCACTGGGGTGCTGCCAGGGTAACCCTATCCATGCCCACACAGATTCTGCAGCTAGGATACCAGTGTACAGGGTGCAGGGGTTGGTGGCTGCCATCCCAGCCCATAGGCATGAATTCCATGCCAGTCTCCGATTGCTTCCCCACACACAGTCTGTTCACTCAGGGTTTTGCAGGGGAGAGATGGATTTCGCCCTGGAAGTTTCATGAGGATTCTTAATTCCTCCCAAGCAGCACTGGACAGGCTCACCAGCACAGGGCTAGCCGTCCCCAAGTGCAGTCCTTCAATCCCTGGACTCCCGCCCCCTTCAAGGGAGTCCAGCCCATTCCTGTGTACCAGATAGAAAGGCAGGGGAAAGATCCCTGCCTGGGTGAGAGAGTTCTCTAAAACCGTCTGGGTCACTGCCAAAAGCTGAGAGGTTCCTGCACCCCCTCCCCAGGGCTGGGAATGAGTGAGCCGCTGCTAACGGGCTCTCTCATGGAGCACTGACTCAGAAGGGGTATGGGGGAAGAGAACCTCCTTACCAGATCAACCACCAGCCATTATCAGATTTCTCCAGCACCTCCACAACTACCCCGACATTTAGGGAGAGCTCATCGGCCTTCTGAGACTCGTAGGCCTGCACAGCGTAATACAGAGTCCCTGGAAGAAAGAGGAAGGGGTCATTTCTGCTTTGCAGGTAAGAGAGAGCCCTGGGTAGAGCGTAGGAACAAGAGAGGTAGGAACACCTGGGCAGCAGAACTTACAAGCCTTAGGGGGTCATTCACCCCAGGTAGAGGGACCAGCCCAATGTCTAGGCACCACTTTAGACTGGCCCTCTGGACAAGGGTGAATTTACATATTAGAAAATCGAGCCTCACAAAGCCCCTCTGCAGTGGGTAAGGATTATGGAGATGGAGGAACCGAGGCCTGGAGGCTAAAAGAGACCATGTCAACTCCAAATCTAGTTAGTCTTCAGGAAGTTAAAGTGGGTTCCAAGTGCTGCCCCTAGCCCTGAGTCCCATTACCAGCTGGGTGTCCGGAAAAATGACCAACTGACCCACAGGGTAATTGTCATCGTCAAAAGCACAAAGGAAACAAATTGGGGAAAATTGTCATTGCAGGGCCGCTTGTAATGACAACAGGTAAACGTGTTCAGATGAGTGTGAGCTTTAAATTGACATCCCTGTAAGGGACTTGCCCGAGGTCACACAACAAGTTGGGAGGGATAGCTCAGTGGTTTGAGCATTGGCCTGGTAAACCCAGGGTTGTGAGTTCAATCCTTGAAGGGGCCATTTAGGGATCTGGGGCAGATATTGGGGATTGGTCCTACTTTGAGCAGGGGTTTGGACTAGATGATCTCCTGAGGTCCCTTCCACCCCTGATATTCTATGATCCTATTACTACTACTACTAAGTCAGTGGCAGGGCTGGGCACTGGAACCCAGGTCTCCCACGTCCCAGTCCTGGATGTTAACCACCAGCTCGTGCCTCCTCTCTGTGATATGTTTGTTTTTCATTCTGAGCTGAAATATGTATTTTTTTTGCAGGACCTACTTTTAGGGGACAAATGTCAGTGTAGTGACATGCAGCTGAGAGCCACAGCAAGGGATAAACAGACTCACCCTCCTCATCCAGTTCTCTGGCATTCGGACTCTCCTCCCCAGTTACTCTCTCCTCCAGATACGGAGCTGGGAACCAGGCTATTTGCTGATCCTTGTTCTCCACCAGCCACCACCCTGCAGCAAACAGCAGGAGGGAGCATGTAATGTAGGAACACTTTTAATAACACAATACATTGCACTTGGACACTGCTGTCAAAGTGCTTCTCAGCCGTTCATTATTGAAGTTTTGCAGCCCATGTTAATTATTATAGAGGAGATGGCAACCACCCCATATTAAAGTTGCCTAACACTTGCCATTGTTTTTATAAATGGGGCAGCCATGGGAGTCAGGATCTTGGAGCCCCCAACTCATGCTCTCTCCCAAGGTTAGGAATAGAACCTGGGAGTCCTGACACTTGCACTCCTTGTTCCACCAACCAGAAAATCCTACTTCACTTGTTCTTTTCTTCTTGATAAAATATTTACAATCGTAAACAAGGTAAGTTATACCATTCAGCACACACACCCCATATTACAAAAAACACAAACACACATTTTTGTCAGGCCACAAACCAGTCTAAAAATCTCTAGAATTCACATCCAAAACCAGAAAATAACCCACCATACAAGACATACCGGTCATGTCCTTGATTAACACTTCGACAATTTCTTTCTTGGCAACTTTGAAGGGTCTATTCTTTGTGTCTTTGGTTTCATAGGTTTCAATGCAGCTGTAGCTCTGGGAGACCACTGGCTGAGTAACAGAGGGGTTCTGCTGCTTGGGCTGGTCTTTCTTTCCATCTCCCATTTCTGAGGGCATAATTATAATGCTGGAAAGTAAAGTGTGACATTGGTTTGTTCTGAAGCCAGGAGAGAGACTGCATTTAGGATCAATTTCAGGAACATCCTTTGGATGCAATTCACCCCTGTGCAGAAAGCCAGGACAACAGGTAGGCATCATTTAAGGTCATAGGATCTCAAGTTTCAGAGAAGCAGGCGTGTTAGTCTGTATTCGCAAAAAGAAAAAAGGAGTACTTGTGGCACCTTAGAGACTAACAAATTTATTTAAGCATAAGCTTTTGTGAGCTACAGCTCACTTCATCGGATGCATTCAGTGGAATGCACTGAATTTCCACTGAATGCATCCGATGAAGTGAGCTGTAGCTCACGAAAGCTTAATGCTCAAATAAATTTGTTAGTCTCTAAGGTGCCACAAGTACTCCTTTTCTTTCTTCATAGGATCTCAAAGCATTCAGCAAAAACATTCCCAAACATAGCTCTCCTCTCACAAGAGTTCTTACAGCCATTTCACAGGTGGGATATGGGGCACAGAGAATTTGAGAGAGGTGCTCAAACTCACTCAGTAAAACAGTCGTAGAGTTGGGAATAAACCTCAAAAGGCCCTGGTTCCCATATTCCATCTCTTACCACTGGCCCACACTCCTAACAGTATCTGCATTTCCACTTTGCAGGGGTTTGTAATGACCCTTCTGAATTGCAAGAGTCAGAGCATGTTGCACACAGGTTGTTAGCCTGCCTGTTTGCTTTTTGTCTGACTGCAAAAGTGTAATTAACTTGCTCTATCCATTTTGCATTAAGCAAGATATCAAAACCCTGAAATTCACTTTGTTTCTGAGTGTGCTTTGATCTAGAATGAAAACTGCCTCATTTTGAATATGTTAATAATTATTGTTTTGCTGTTTGCCAATTGAAAACCATGTTTTCAAATGAGCTAGTTCTCAGATTTGAAAAGCAGTTGCTAATACAGAATCTCAGGCAGGGAAGCAGATCATGAATTGCTGAGAGACATTATTACTAAGGAAAATATTGGCTGATTTTTATTTCTGCTCTGTTGCACAAATATACCAGTGGTCTGAGTGAAACCAGCAATATCTAGAAAATGCAAAGTTCTGCATCCTGAAAATAGTGAGAGAATGGAAAAAGGGATCAAGGTGCAAGGAGAACAGGGGGAAGCATTATAGAAAACTTATCAGTGTTTTTATCATCCAATGTCACTTGAGTCCTCCTGCATTACTAATTAAATCAGAGTGGATCACAAAATGGGAAACATTTTCCAGGGGGAAAAAAAAATAATTTTCTCCATGTTTTGTATTGAAATTTCCCTTCCCCCTGTTTATGAAACAGAAATGTGAAAAGCCGGGGAAGTGTAATTCACCAGTACCTGTTTTCTGGAAAGGAAGGATCTAGGTCTTGGGTTTGCGCTTTGAAAAACTGGATCACATCTTCGCTCTGGGAGACTTTAGCATCCGCTTTCAGCAGCTCCTGGGAGTAAGTTTCCAGCAATTTCAATCTCTCCATTGACCTGCTCAAATTCCTGCTCTTTCTCTGCATCAATTTTGCATCTTTGAAGTGATAGAAGCAAAACAAGTGACTATAATGTGCTACTGCTTTGTACACAGTACCTTCTGCCAACACATCTCTAATTCCCATCCCAGTATGAGACTTCATCTATAGAACAAGGATCAATTACTGTAAATATTGCTGTGTCTCTCCTCACCATTTTCAATGGCTTGTGCCTTGGAGTTAGTGCTATTTTGTATCAAGCCTTACATTTGCCCTTGATCATACATGAAGGTTGCACTGTATCATGTTGCAAAGGGCTTGGATCAATATTTAAACTGGAAAGTTAATTACCAAATGTGTTCCTTTTCTAAACCAACAATAGGCCAGATTCTGCACTGGTGTAAATCAGCACCAGCTGCAGCTCTGGCCCAGTGACTGACCTCTAGTCCCCTTTCCACATCAGTGCCTTCTCTCCAACCCCTCCAGTCATTTTTGTTGGTCTTCCCTTCCATCTCTCCTGTTTATCAAATCCCCTTACCTTTAAGCTTTGGAATGCTCCGGTCAGATTTCTTCAGTAAACCACCTTCTATGGGGAATTTTCTCTTCAGTACTTTCTGAGTGACCCCAGAGAGCAAGAAAGGAAAGAGAGAGAATGAGCAATGGCATTCCCCCCTGCCAATAATGGCAGCAACAAAATAACACCAGTATGGAAATCATTTCCAGGTGATTTGTTAACTTACATGGAATTTCTTAAACTCTTCAGAAGTCCTATAGATGAGAATGTTGTTTCGATCTGACCAGGACACAGCCATCATGTACTTCTGAAAAAGAAAAAGGGAATAAAATAGGCTTTGATCACCTTAGCTGCGGTTTGAGATTCCCTGACTGGGGGTGCACCGAGCACTTGCTGGGGGTCTGCAGAGAGCTATTCAGACACAAGAGTGCTGTCTTCCAGCTGCCAAGGCACTTTTAAAATAATAAAATAAAAATAATAATAATTAAAAAAAGCTAAATCCTTTCCTAGAGTTACTTTTCTCTGTAAGGAATCACTGAAGGAGCTAGAGGGAATGTACAGGATCACGGATGGAAAGGCAGGGAAGCCAAGAGGCAGCCATTCTATTAAGATGTGGCCCTGAAAGTTAGATTCTTCCTGTCCCAGCTGATAACTTTGTGATCCCACTATTGGCAAGCAGAAGAGCTAACATGACGCTCTAGTTGTAAAAGAAAAAGCCCTAAAGTTTCTAATTTGCAGTGGGCAATATATTTCCAGGAAAGAGACTCAGATCAAAGTACCTTCTGCTTTTTGCACTGCATCAAGCCAACAGCTTTCACATTAACAGGGTACCGGCAACAGCTCATCTCTCCTACAGGCAGATGCTGCCCTCACTGCACACTGGCTCAAGCTCTGCAGAGTCTACTATGGCACCTGCCTTCTGCAGACTAAATATTTAGGAGCAGGAGGGAAGGGCCCTGGCTGCTCCAGCCAATCAGATTTAAGCTAAACTACCAATTTTTGTTTCCTGCTCCACCCAGAAATTTACAAGGTCCAGAAATTCCAAGATCTGCCAATTTCGACATGCCTCTCAACTGACAACACTGTAGGCTGCTCCCTTGAGAAGCAAGTACGACTGTCTGCCAGTATTGGAGCGTGAAGTCACAAATGCTGGGGGGAAGCTTCCTTTATGTTGTCCGGCTCTTTGTTTTCAAGCAGAGCAACAGAAAACGAGGCATCCGTGGGCGTTGAGTGGAGTTTGTGTGCCTGGGCGACGAGTGGAATTTGTGTGCCTGGGCGACAAATACAGGGATTTTTTAGGACAGACCAAACTAATTGTAGAATTTGAACATGCCGCCAATGAAAGTTGCTGGGGGCCGGGGAGAGGCAGCAGTGTAAAATGTGCTCTCTCACACTGTGTGGGCCACTGGCTTCCACTGCAATGGACGCATAATGCCACATTCGGCTCACTAATGCAGCAGTGCACTTAGCCGCAGAGGGCTATGGAGAGTTAATGTCACGTTCGGGTATAGTTTGCAGCGTTGTTGTAGCCATGTTGGTCCTAGGATGTGGGAGAGAGAGTGGGTCAGGTAAGATCGGTTACTGGACCAACGTTGGTGGGTGAAAGCGACAAACTTTCGAGGCGCTCTCTGTGTAGTTGAAAGCGCGTCTCTTTCACGCATAGAAGTTGGTCCAATAAAAGATATTCCCTCACCCACCTTGTCTTTCTTGTGGTGATAGCACAGGCAAGAGGCTGGGCAACCTTCCTAAACACAAACCCCCATGCCAGGGTGTCTCAGGCTTGACCTAGGGGTGATGGGGTAGCTGAGGCGCCACGCCGGGTCAGTTATGGGAGGTGCCAGAAGCCATGCCACCTTGTGCTGCAAGGCATGCCCCCAGATTCCTTTAGCTAACCAGGGCTGAGCTAGGCTAGTATTTGGCTGGGGCGGCCAGGCACTCCAGGAACTAGCACTGAAGATTCAGCAGGCGAGGTTCTTCCCTCAGTCACTGTTGAACCAATGCCCTAGTCAGGCATTAGGAGGCACTGTGCTGCTAAAGGTGCCGTCTTTGGGCTAAGCTGTAATACCGAGGGCCTGACTAAAGAGCCCCTGAGGTGCTTTTTACCAGGAAAGAGATGTTCACCCCAAAGCCCTGGCCAAATTCCAAGGTGGTAGGGACAGTTTCCCCTGCATTTTCGGTTGAATCAGTTGTTCACATCCTATCCTACGCTGTGTAGATTTGCTATTAAATCTGCTCAGTTCCACCTTAGAGTGCTCTGCGACCTTTCCAGACCACAAATATCATAATGGTTAAGTATTTCCCATATATTACTCAGCCTCTAGCTGTGACTGCATTCTGCATGAGCTCCAGCCAGGGTATAGTCCTGGTAAACAAGACGGACAAACCTGGAACTCAAGTTGTGCCTCTTTCTTTGAGTCTGAAGTGTACAGTTAATTTCTTGAATAAATTCCTCTGGAAGAACTGTGCTTCCATAGATCTGGACAATAATAAGCTCTGATAAATCTGGGGGTGCTCTTTGGTGATCATTAATGCTGTAACAAGCCCTGTTTCTAGCATGATGTGACTGTAGCAGAAATGGAGGTGGATGTCAGCCCCAGGGTCTATCTGGCTAGCACAGCCTACCAGCTAGGGCAAGAGAGAGGAGGCTTTTCTAACAGCTTATACTTAAGGGTCATTAAGAGACAATGTCACAGCAAGTAGCCTTAATAGCTCCTTGGGGAGCACCCAAACCTGTTTGCACCAGAGGAACCAGCCAGAGTCCCACAGGGTATGTCTACACTGCACACTAAGTGCAGGCTCGGTGCAGACTCAGGTTCAAGCCCAAGCTCCCATTCCCTCCATACAGAATGGAGTCTGATTCAGGCCAATAATTCCTCTTGACTTGGGCCCATGGAGGCAGGTGAGTGAGAGCCCGATCCTCCCGTGATGCGCATCAGAGCCCAGGCACGCTGCAGTGTAGATGCAGCTCAAGTCCAGGTTGCCAGACTCAGGTCTGGAAAGTCTGCCAGTGCTATCCCACAATCCCCTGGGGCTGAGATTCCCATCCCTTCAATTCCAAAACCTGCCACTTGCTTCCCAGACTCTCAGGGGGATCTGGGCTCATGTGAGTTGGTCCCGCTCTGCTCCTGTGACTTACGCAGAACCCCTAGCACGTAGCTTGCAATGGAGCATCAGATTAGAGGAGACTGAATGTGGGCTAGTATTTGGCTGGGGCGGCCTTCAATTGTTTTAAAATCCTCTCTCTCTAATGCTTTATTCCATCTGCTAAATAAAAACACCTGCTTTCACGGCAGCTGCTGGTTGCCATCACTGAGCTCAGGTGCCCAAAAGGAGGAAATGTAGGGGCCTGAGTGCAGTCAGATGAAGTTGCAGGGTGACGAGCAGTTGCTGTACACAGAGTAGAGTCCCCAGCTCCTGGGCTGATGCTAGGAGAACGTTGAGACCCCACCAGGGGCCAAGAATGGGCAAGAGGCCAAACACCGGAGGAGGTGCACTCAGAGAGACCAGAATGGGGACAGAGGTGCAGTTAGCCCCGTAGTTGACAGCCATGAGGGGCACAGTCGCTTTCCAACAGGATGGTGATGTAATCACCCGTTCAGCAAGCTGCAGTGCCAGCTCCCCTCAGAGGCCACCTAACAGGAAGGGGGAAGGACTTTCAGCCTCCGCCAACCCAGGGCCAGAGCCATGCTTGTGAGTCAGAGGTGAAAAGCCCCATAACTCACCCCCTGCCCCTCAGGCACACATTGCCCTGCAGGGAAGAGGTTTCTGGATGGACTCCACATTGTCTGAGGCACTTAAAGGGCAGAGAGTGGGAGAACAGGAATCAGAGCAGCAGATCTGTTCTTACAAGAGGTGACCTATGTCCCAGCTGCCTCTGGAGCCCTTAGGCAATTACAGGTCTGAAGCCTAGCCTTGCAGGATTTACATAGCCCTAAACTGCCTCGGGCTAGGAATTGGCAAACCTCTTCCCTTTTACCTTTTCTGATCCAATGTCCAGCAAATACAATTTGGCTCCTTCTGCACGTCAGAGCGACGTCCAGGGGCCGAGGTGCTTCCCTGCCCTCCTTCCCTGTTTCCCAGTTCTCTGGAATTTCCTAAACCCCAGTTGCAGAGACAATAGATTTTCTTCTGTGGCAAGAACCACGCTGACACAGGAGTGCCTGGATTGATGTGTTTGGGCCAAGTCCTCCCCTGCCATGGGTACACCTTGACCCCGTAGGAACAGCACTGTTCCGATACGGAAATGGCAGGGCAGGTAGGCCACAGCCGCATGCACCGGGGGCATTGCCTCGTGCGGTGTCCCTATGGCCCAGTGCAGGGGCTGCAGGGTAGGGATGTTTTACCTCCAGCTGGCTGGATCTCCATTCTCCCTCTTGGCGGTACAGGTGTGACGTCTGCTGAGGAGCTACACTACCATGCCTCCTCCCCTTTCCCTGTGAAGGGTCCCAGGCCACATCTTTTCCCTGCTGGATTGGGCCTGTGGTTTCACTGCAGGCGGAGATGCAGCCTCATAACTGAGCCTGGCCATGAGCCGCACCATGCCCTCAGGCTGTTCTGTGCCTGGGCTGTGCGTGCAGGCAGCTGGAGGGAAGGGAAGAGTGCAGGGCTTGGCTCAGGCTGCTGTCTGCCTCCCTGCTGCACTGAACCAGCAGCCCTCACTTCAAAGGGGGTGGTTGCTGCAGGGCAGCTGCCCCAGCTGGCTTGGCATCTGAGAGCTCTGCCCGCACCTGGGCCCCTTCTGACAGATATGCAGGGACAGAAAGAGGATGGGGCACAGAGCCACTGTCAGGTGCCTGCCTCAGGCTGCCAGCACCTCCCTTTGCACAGAAACCCCAGCGTCGGTCTGGCGCTCACAGGCTGCCATGTCCGAGGAGTTAACAATGTGACCATGATGTGCCAGGCCCAAGGGCGCTCAGTGCGCAGGATTCCACAGAGGCCATGGTACCCAGGGCAGGGTAGGCAACTACAGGAGAACAACATGGGGGGGGGGGGGGAATCTGGCGATATGAAGAGCAGAGGACATTGTATTCCACCTCCCTGTCACACTCATCCCATTCATCTTCTGTTCCCCCATTCCAGGCTCTTCCATCCTCCCCAGACACCTCGCAGCATCAGATCCCGCAGACTTGAACAATGAGAGAGCCCTGGTAGGCCCACAAGATGCAGCAGGGAGGGAGGGCAGTGTTGGCCCCACCTAGTTTTAAAGGTCCCCAGCAATGAAGCTGATACCTCTTCTGTTGGGGAGTGTAGTCCATACACCCCATAGATCTCACTGCTAGCAGATTTCCCTTTGCTCATTTTCACACACAAATACCCCTCAAAGAGCCCCAAACAAAGCCAGTTTGAGAGTATGTGCCAGGAAGCCATGTGTCCCACCCCCCAGCGGTGGCGTTCTGAGCCCTGCTGATGTGAGAGACAATAGCTGCACCTCTTTGTATTAGAATCGCACCTTGAGGCCTCAACCAAAGTCAGGGCCCCTCTGTGCAAACACATGGTAATTCCCTGCCCCAAAGAGGTCACAGTCTAGGGAGACAAGACAGACAATTGGATGGAGACAGGGCTATTATTCCCATCGTACACAAGGGAAACTGAGGCACAGAGCTTCAGAGACTTGCCCAAGGTATACAGGGAGTCTGTGTCAGAACCAGATATAGAGCCCACATCCTCTGACTCCCAGTCCGCTGCTTTAGTTCCCACTTCATTTAACCACTAGCCTGCCTCTCCATCATTTGTGAAATATCCCCGGCAGGTGAACTTGAAGGGCTTGATTCTCCTCTCCCATTGGTGTAAATCAGGAATAACTCATTGATATCAGTGACATTACACCAATGCACAAAGCAGAGTAAGTGGGAGGAGCTAGTGGTGCTAGCTCAGATCTTTAGCACCACATAAAAGACCAAACTGGAGTCTCAGAACAAAGATACACAAGGATATCCAGGGCCAGATTCTCAATCTAGGTAAATCAGCATAGTTCCATAGAAGTCAGATTCTAACAGTAACCCGCAATGAGCCTCTTACAGCTACACAACCACTGAAACCTATGGGTATTGTTTAGCATGTGTTTGATTCAGGTCCAAGCTGTTTAGTAATCTGTACTGTTTTGGGGAGTCCTCAGGGTACACACGAGAGTGGCTTGCTTACTCTGACCTGCTTCAAGCTTCCCAGAAAAAACACCCCCAAAAAAGCCACAAATGAGAAATTCTCAAGCCAGCCTCAAGATGCTATAGAGGCACAATCAACTTCCAGGAGAGAACAGTTTCAGTACCTACCCTGGGCAGAGCAGGGGTGGGGCAGCTAACACCTGGAATGCTGTCTATGTGAGAGCTTAATTCCCTGCCCACAATATGTTCTGAATCAAATCCTGCCCTTTGCAGCTCTTGGAAGTCATTTGTGAAAAGACATGACATATCAGCGCCCTTAATGAAAAACCCAGCTGCCTAAAGGCTGATTGCAAGAGAACAAAGGAAAAGTTTTAGACATTTGTTAACAACGAAGACAAGCCCTGATTTAAAAAGAAGGCTTGGAGCTGACTACAAGTATATTGTTTACAAGGGCCAAGGATAAGAAATGTAACCTTTCATGACAGCTGGGATGAGAGGTTTTGCCAGCATCTGGCAGAGAACTTTAGGAATGTGTTTGGTTTCCTCTAACTCCATCAGCTGTGGCATAGAATAGTTAATTTCTCTGTGGCTGTTTGAATCCCACTCAAATGTTTCCAGCATTCTGAGTGCACGTCTGTATCTTGTGCAGTGCTTCTCTCACATAAGTGTCCCTCTCATCCTCCAGACACAACTGAATTTCAGTGATGCTAGGCACACTTTGTAAGGTCTTCAGGATCCTTCCAGATAAAGGGCCCTCAAATAGTGCTGGGATGGTTATTGTGTGTCACTTACTCACCTAAATAATCCTACGTCACTGGGTCAAATCTGACCAACACTGAACTCCTTGTGATAGCTGTTTGATAGTGTGTGTGTGTGTGTGTGTGTGTGTGTGTGTGTGTGTGTGTGTGTGTGTGTGTGTGTGTGTGTGTGTGTGTATATATAACAAAGAGGTGATCTCAGCTCAGTTCCTCATGGATGGATGTCCATAGCAAGCTCGTCCTCAAGCTGCTTTTCTGCTAGGTGAAAAAGCATTGCAAGAAACCACAGTTTGGAATGGCGAGGGGTGCCCCAGTTTTCATTGGCTATCCCCTTAGTTCCACTTTTCTCATTCACATCTAGCTCAATGAGTTACCATAGCAATTTAAGGTTATTACAGAATCCCCAAAAATGTTATTTTTACTACCTTGTGGTGTTAAGTGGCACATTGCGGCATATTTTCCTATCTATTGCTGCATAGTTTCCAGAACATCAGCACTTAACACATTTTTTACTGTAAGCTTACACTTTACTGGTACAGGGTTATCTCTCGGTCAACTCGTCATGCCAACCTGTTTTAGGCCTTAGGCATTCTATGACCAACCTTCATATCTTACCGACCTAAAGCCTGTAGATCTTGCGTTAAGCCTTACTTATATACCCAACACATTTTTACCAATACAGGCTTCTCAATCCTATCCCACATATTCCTGCAGTTTAAATCTATTCATTAGACACTGATTACATATGGAATAACCATAACAATAGATAACACAATTACATGATTATATAAGGAGATTAGCTACAATCTTTTCAGTATAACAGAGCAGGGGAAGCACTTGGTATCCATTCACAGAGAAGAGCTCTTGTGGAGTAGGGGTGCTTCATGAAAGTTTGGTTCCTGTAAAGCCGGCCAGCTCTGCAACAGACTGAACTTAGGGGGCAGGGGGACCTACTTTATTAGATAGGAGAGATAATAGTTAAGTGTAGGATCTAGTTTGCCTTTTGTGGTTTTGTTTTGCATTGTAACCATTTGTTTCCATCACTATCATTTGTCGTGGAATCTCTATCCTTTCTCACAGAAACCCTGTTTGTTTTTATGATAAGTGCCCACCAGTGCTGCATGTTACACAGAGACAGTGATTTAAGGGAAAACTAGTAAACTGGGGGCACCCTGCTCCTTTGGGGGCAGAGGATCTGAGATTTCTGTGAGCAGCCAGTGTCAGGGGCTAGATGTCACAGAGGAAACCTCCAAAGGGGACTCGGGGACTGGGGTGCCCCTATCATTAACCTGCAAGGCAAAGACAGGGCTGGCATAGTCTAGAGGCAAGTGTATGAGTGGCTGGCAGGCGAGGGAGCTCAACCCCAGCCACCCCTGGCAAGTCTACCTCTTGCTGGAGTCAGCAGATAGATAATAAGATGATTCTCAGTCCTAGGTACTCCAAGACCCATCACAGTAACCACTAAAACATGTTGATTTGCAGCTAAATAGAGCCTTTGCTGTAAATTTGGTGTTTCTTTTTGCTACCCAGGACAAATACATTTAAGCAACTATATAGCTTAACTTGCATTTAGTCTGATTCTTATTTTTGATGTTAAAAATGGTGAATGATGCGTTTATCGACTTTTTTCCTTAAGTTTGTGTCCAGTTCCATTTCGATGGAAATGAAAATTCCATTAAAATGCATAAAAACAGCATTTAGTATTTTTTTTTATTAAATAAAGCTACCTGAAAAGTGTTGGATATATAAATAAAAAAAAGTTTACCAAACTGTGTTTTACATTTAAAACTAGCTCATCTAATAAACAAAGGAAATGTTACATGTAGTTAATGAATTGAACTGTTTGTTTCTGGTCACCATTGTCTTTCAAGATTTTAGAACTAGTAGATCTCACCCCTAATTTTTATTCTTAGACTGGAAGAAGAAAACAAGCTTTCCTGCTTTTTCAGCTTCTAATCAGTGTCTCAGCTTTGAATGAACTAGTCACGAAAATAGTTGAATAAACCGCTGTTGCAGAAGAAGGTGCTACTGCCAAAAGCTGGTTTAGTACTTCAAACTGACTTCCACTGATTAGGTGGTTTGACTTTCCTTAAAACCTGGCAGCAAACATGTACTGCTAACATTATTTTAGGTATACAATTGAAAATTTGAACAAATGTAGTGAGTTTAGGCCTTAACATAAGTGTTTGGTTTCAAATTTAAATAGATTTTTTTAAAAATTAAACCTGTATTTATTTTAAATTTTAAAAAGTGTATATTAAAAAAATCAGATTTTCTTTAAAATGATAGATATTTATCCTCCCTGTCCACTGCACAAACAACTCTCCCCTTAGCGAGAGGCTGTGAGAAAGAACAAACCATGTGCGACCGATGTCCTTAATGTATTCTTGGAAGGTGCTCAGAGGAGGGTGGTATAAGAACCCATCTAGAACAGAATATATAAGAACATAAGAATGGCCATACTGGGTCAGACCAAAGGTCCATCCAGCCCAGTATCCTATCTACTGACAGTGGCCAATGCCAGGTGCCCCAGAGGGAGTGAACCTAACAGAGAATGATCAAGTGATCTCTCTCCTACCATCCATCTCCACCCTCTGACAACAGAGGCTAGGGACACCATTCATTACCCAGCCTGGCTAATAGCCATTAATGTACTTAACCTCCATGAATTTATCCAGTTCTCTTTTAAACCCTGTTATAGTCCTAGCCTTCACAACCTCCTCAGGCAAGGAGTTCCACAGGTTGACTGCATGCTGAGTGAAGATGAACTTCCTTTTATTTGTTTTAAACCTGTTGCCCATTAATTTCATTTGGTGGCCCCTAGTTCTTATATTATGAGAACAAGTAAATAACTTTTCCTTATTCACTTTCTCCACACCACTCATGATTTTATAGACCTCTATCATATCCCTCCTTAGTCTCCTCTTTTCCAAGCTGAAAAGTCCTAGCCTCTTTAATCTCTCCTCTTATGGGACCCATTCCAAACCCCTAATTGTTTTAGTTGCCCTTTTCTAAACCTTTTCTAATGCCAGTATATCTTTTTTGAGATGAGGGGACCACATCTGTATGCAGTATTCAAGATGTGGGCGTACCATGGATTTATATAAGGGCAATAAGATATTCTCCATCTTAGTCTCTGTCCCTTTAATGATTCCTAACATCCTGTTTGCTTTTTTGACTGCCGCTGCACATTGCATGGACGTCTTCGGAGAACTATCCACAATGACTCCAAGATCTTTCTCTTGATTAGTTGTAGCTAAATTAGTCATATTGTATTTATAGTTGGGGTTATTTTTCCAACGTGCATTACTTTACATTTATCCACATTAAATTTCCCATTTTGTTGCCCAATCACTTAGCTTTGTGAGATCTTTTTGAAGTTCTTCACAACCTGCTTTGGTCTCAACTATCTTGAGCAGTTTAGTATCATCTGCAAACTTTGCCACCTCACTGTTTACGCCTTTCTCCAGATCATTTATGAATAAGTTGAATAGGATTGGTCCTAGGACTGACCCTTGGGGAACACCACTAGTTACCCCTCTCCATTCTGAAATCTTACCATTTATTCCTACCAGTTGTTCCCTGTCTTTTAACCAGTTCTCAATCCATGAAAGGATCTTCTCTCTTATCCCATGACAACTTAATTTACATAATAGCCTTTGGTGAACGACCTTGTCAAAGGCTTTCTGGAAATCTAAGTATACTATGTCCACTGGATCCCCCTTGTCCTCACGTTTGTTGACCCCTTCAAAGAACTCTAAGAGATTAATAAGACATGATCTCCCTTTACAGAAACCATGTTGACTTTTGCCCAACAATTTATGTTCTTCTATGTGTCTGACAATTTTATTCTTTACTATTGTTTCAACTAATTTTCCCGTTACTGACGTTAGACTTACCGGTCTGTAATTGCCAGGATCACCTCTAGAGCCCTTCTTAAATATTGGCATTATATTAGCTATCTTCCAGTCATTAAATCAGCT
Source organism: Dermochelys coriacea (assembly GCF_009764565.3). Lineage (NCBI taxonomy): Eukaryota > Metazoa > Chordata > Testudines > Dermochelyidae > Dermochelys > Dermochelys coriacea. Next base: position 4,281,345 of record NC_050077.1, on the reverse strand, counting down.
ACTGTACCCAAAGGACAGGTTACACACCATAGTTAATAGTTCCGCAATTTCACATTTGAGTTCTTTCAGAACCCTTGGGTGAATGCCATCTGGTCCCGGTGACTTGTTACTGTTAAGTTTCTCAATTAATTCCAAAACCTCCTCTAGTGACATTTCAATCTGTGACAATTCCTCAGATTTGTCACCTACAAAAGATGACTCAGGTTTGGGAATCTCCCCAACATCCTCATCCAGGAAGACTGAAGCAAAGAATTCATTTAGTTTCTCTGCGTGACTTTATCATCTTTAAGCGCTCTTTTGTATCGATCATCCAGGTTGTTTAGCAGGCTTCCTGCTTCTGCTGTACTTAAACATTTTGTTATTACCTTTATAAAATATAAAATGTAACCCTTCTGCCCATCAGAGTTGGCAGCAACAAGGGCCGGGTTCAGTATCTAGGGGTTCCATTCCAATAACACAATGCAAAACCGGCTTGAGCCCCAACCCAGTGACCTGGGACAAATATATACCACCCCCACTGGGTGCCTCCAAGAGGCAATACTTCCCCTCTCGCAAGCACAGAGTCTGAGTGTAGCAAAAGCCTTTTAATAACAGAGAGAAACAATGTGGCATTATGTTGGGGAAACAGCACCAACAGGATTCATAACACAACCCATGAGCAAAAAAACCCACCCCAAGCAAATTGGGGCATGTCCTTTCCCTTTGGTTCTTGAGTCCAGTAACCTAAAATCACCCGAAGTCCCAAAAGTCCAACAACCCAAAAGATTCTGTCCCTGGTCAGTGCAGCACCAGAGTTTGAAAGTTTATCTGCAGAGAGTTTTACCTCCCAACCTGGGTGGAGATGGGGAGGAGGGGTTAAGGGGCACCTTACGTGGTCCAAAGCCAATTGCCCCAACCCCTCCATGGGGCTCTGCTCTGCTCCACCAGCCATCCCACAAATCGCTTTGCTCTGCCAGCCACCCCATGAGCTGCTCCAGCCATCCTGTGAACTGCTCTGCTCCAAGAGCTGCTCTGCCAGCCGTCCTACAAACTGCTCCGCAATATATCTTCAGGCTCCCCCACTACTTAACACAATACTCAGTGATTTCAGCTCTTAGTAAGTTTAGCTCTTCTGTGATTTCAGCTTGTAGTAGAGAAGCCCCAGTGCTGGTGCACCATTGGCCCAAAGTGAATTCAGCTCAGCAGCCTGTAACTAAACTCCTAATGAAATCAAAATTAGCTCTGATATTCCACAGTGGAGAGAGGAGGAAATGCAATTAGCATGTAAGGCCCTCACCAGGGGACCAATATCACCAAGTATTAATACCTGTCCTCAACCTCTCTCAATTCACTGAGAATTAGAACCCATGTCCCTTGCCTAGCGAGTGCTACTTAGTTGATGGCAAGTCCCTCCATCATAACAAAAGGCCAAGTACAGTTCCACGGTCCTTGATTCACATAATCAGGATAACAATAATTTTTTCTTCCTGTCCCAATAACAGAGAAACTGGGGATCCCACAGCAGCCAATGTGCTTATGCTAGATGGGGTGGGTGTGCCTATGCAAATGAGATCAGCCCCTGAAGTTCTTTTCCACAACTTGCCACAACTCACTACCAGATGTCAGGGTGGAGCTCATCCTGACTCTGCTTACATAAATTTACCTATACCTTTACCTATATAAATTCTCCCTCCCTCCCTCAGTTCTCATCTATAAATGGGGATAATACCTGGCCACTCCCTGGAAAGGTAAATGCGAGGGGTCAATAATGTTTAAGTGCTTTGAGATCTTTGGTGAAAGTCACTCTCCAGACTGAAATATTAGGGGAGGGAACTCAGAGATTCAAGAGGATCAGGTCTTTCCATCTGCCCCCCAGAAGCTCCCAGCTGAATGGGGTAAAAGTACAGAACAATGCAAAGGTGACACAGCTAACTGGTTTGTATTTCCTTTTATGTTCCCTGGTTTCAGAAGCTAAATCCGGTGGGGAGGGAGATCCTTTGTGACTTCTTGTGAAATCAACATACCAGGTGCTAAACTGATTAACAAGCATCAGTTGCAACAGGCTCATCCCTTTGGGAGCAGCCCACCACATTTTACTAAGGGTTGTGTTTTCTTTGTCCATTTGTCAGAGGTTATGCAAGGGGCAGGGGACACATTTAGGAACACAATTTCCAGCTACGACGGTGAGGAAAGTTGCTCCATTGCAGGCAAAAGTTTCCTGCTGTGTTCTAAGAAAAGGAGATCGAAGATCACACTTCAAAAGGATTTGACAGGATGTCCGCACAGGACATGTTTGTGTCGGGGCTAGACTGGAAGACATGAAGACAGTGTTCAGGATGGTTCTCTGGGTCTCAAGGGTGCATGGCTGTAGTTTCTAAAGCAGCTTCTCAGGCAACAAAACAAAAACTTTCATGATGCTATACGCTGCTTGTCTCTCCACCCCAGAAGCAGCTGTATTTCAGCAGTGCTGCACAGTACATACTTTCTGGAGCACCTTGAAATCCTTTAAGAGGAAAGGCAACAGGAGTGAGGTTTGAATGGTGTGAATTGAATGAGGCAGGGATCTCATAATGAATAAGACAGGGTCCCAAGTCTCAGTGCATTCCTTTGTACCAAATTCTAATTTGCAAAAAGTAAAGGAGTACTTGTGGCATCTTAGAGACTAACAAATTTATTTGAGCATAAGCTTTTGTGAGCTACAGCTCACTTCATCAGATGCACCTTAGTGTCAACATGTAGTAACTCTGAATTCCTGCCAGCGTAACTCAAGCCTTGTCTTCACAAGGGAAGAAGGTATGTTCTGACCTCATGTTAACTAACACTGGTAAAATCCTGCTGTGGACAAGGCAGTTGTAGTTTTCACATGTAAGCTGGCCTAGCCTCCACCCTAGCATTCACCTTGACTTGTTGGCACATGTGAAAACTACAAGCTGCTTTGTCTTCACTAGGATTTTACCTGGTATTAGCTTGCTGTAGTTATAGACCCCTTTACTTCCTAGTGAAGGGGAAGGCCTTTTTGTTCCATTCTCCCCCTCCATAAAATTGAGAGGACAATGCTTACCCACTAATACTTACCCATCTCCTGGGGGAGCTGGGAGGGTTAATTCATTAGTGTTAGTCTTACACCTTGACGTCCTTGGAGGGAAGGTTTTCACAGCAGTAAGCACTTTGATAGATAATGTATGTAATCATCTGTTCTACTGTTAAAATGAACAATGTTTGAACACACATAAACTGCCCTTCCCCATGGGAAATGCAAAGGCACTAAACTAAAGAAAAACTTTTATCAAAAACTTTCCCAAAGCTCAAAAGGTGCACATATTCAATTAAGGATCAAGCCAGTTCTTACTGGAGCCAAACTGGTTCCCTCCTGCCCTAATTACGGAATTCAAATTTTCCTCTTAGCCCCACTGGCTCTATCATAAAGGACAAAAAATGCTCACTAAACTCAGGGGGAGTTGCATAAAGATGGGGAGATGCAGGAAATATTTTTGACGAAAGGAACCTCCAGTTGTAACCTTCCCATCTGATTTTATAGAGCTACTTTTTTTTTTTTTTTTTTTTTTTTTAAAGTCACAGCATTTGTGATCAATAAGCAGCTGGCTGGGCACAAACTAATAATTACAAGCCAGGTTTAAAGCTTATATGGGAGTATCCACACACAAATTACACTGGTTTAACTAAGCCAATTTAAAGTAAAGGGGTGCAACTTGTGTTTGGATAAGCCCTTCATCAGGACGCGACAAAGTGGTGTTTGTACCTTAGCTGGCCAGTGAACAAATCTGAAAGGAGACTAATGAGTGTTCTATACAACAGACAGTTCATGAGGGTCACAAGTAGAAAGGCATGTATAGGCATTGGGTCAGTGTTGTGGCAGATGTCCTCTTGTCGGGCGAGGGCTCTGTTAAGTTGTGATAACAAAGCCTCTTCCCTCCCCCTCCCCACCCTATAGAGCTAAGCTTCTTCCTTATGTTAATTTACAGAATTTTACTGTGTTAATTTTCCCACCAATGATTCATTTGTATGTCAATACATAGGATTTTTTCCCTGGTGCAATAATTTTTGCTCTGTTTCCTTGCTGGTAATGATTCCACAAGCATCTCTATGACAAATTCCTAAGGCTGGTTTACTAGTGCTTTGTAGATGATTCACTAGTTTTATGGACAATTCCTCTAGAACTGAACAGACCATGATAACTTCTGTGGAGGTATTGTGTCATTCTAAAGAATTTAATAGCTCCCTGCTGGAGACCTGTATAAAATAATTTTTAGAAATCCTAGAGATCTTGGTTTCAGAATAGCAGCCGTGTTAGTCTGTATTCACAAAAAAGAAAAAGGAGGACTTGTGGCACCTTAGAGACTAAAATTTATTTGAGCATAAGATTTCGTGAGCTACAGCTCACTTCATCGGATGCATTCGGTGGAAAATACAGTGGGGAAATGCATCTGATGAAGTGAGCTGTAGCTCATGAAATCTTATGCTCAAATAAATTTGTTAGTCTCTAAGGTGCCACAAGTACTCCTTTTCTTTTTTTTTTTTAAAAGAGATCTTGGGTAACATTTTCAAAAGTGCCTAACTGACTTAGGCTGAAAGTCAACAGGACTTGCACTTCTAAGTCACCTACGTGCTTTTGAAAATGTGTATTCTATTTGGGTGCCACATTTTCTGCTGGGGTAAATGGGTAATGCGCCACTGAAGTCAATTCATGCCAGTAGAGTCTGGCCTAACAGATTTGCAGAGTATTACATTTCTGTAGAACCCTATTAAATGCTCCAGGACTGCTTTTTTAGCAAGCATGGAAATGCCTTTCAGGACTCTTGTACCCAGTGCGTCACAGGATCTGGAGCAAGAGTTGTCAGCTAACTGCCCTCAGGACTCCTGCACCAAAACACACACCACTCTTCCACTGGAGATCCTCCATTCAGTCACTCAGCAATAGGATTAATGCCCTGTCTTGTAGCCTGCAGCCAGACTCATTTGCACTTATATACCCTGTTCCCTCTGAAAACATCCTTTGCCTTTTCATAGCACCTTCCACTCGAGGAGCTAAAAGCACTCTGTGGTGAGCTATCTGGGGCAGGGACTCCCTTTGTTCTGGGTTTGTACAGCACCTAGCACAATGGGGTCCTGAGCCATGATCAGGGCTCCTAGGTGTGATGCTGGCAGAACAAGCCATGTGAGAGAGTGTATTCAGGTCAATTCACTTGTGCATTAGTATAGATCAAAGCGATTCATATTTGGGGTGTTTAATCTTCATAAAACTAATGGGATGTTACATGTTTTTTAAATGTATTTATCTGTGTGTCCTGTCATAACGTAATTACAAACATTTACATTGCAAACACCACTTAACTAAATAACTCATCAGATATCAAAGAAGCCTTGTGGAATGCAAATGAAGGACTTTTATCAGAAAAGGTGCTAATTCCAAACCAAATGGCCATTGTGTGTGATGACTTGAGGTCAGAGACTCACAGTGCATTCCTCCCTCACCGACATCAAAGAAAAAGCCCAGGTAGGTAGGTAGGTAGACTGTCAGCTTGTCTTCTGTGAGAAGAAGACAGAAGAATGGATCGAAAGAAAGATGCTTCACCTCTGAACTGTTTGAACTCTTACAAGGAAGTAAGTTTCAGAGTAGCAGCCGTGTTAGTCTGTATTCGCAAAAAAGAAAAGGAGTACTTGTGGAACCTTAGAGACTAACAAATTTATTTGAGCATAAGCTTTACATTGATTTTACCTTTCACCTCTCAATAACTCATTCTTTTTCTTAGCTAATAAATCTTTAGTTAGTTTACTATAGAATTGGCTATCAGCGTTGTCTTTGGTGTAAGATCTGAGTACATGACTGGTCTCTTGGGACTGGAAGCAACCTGACGTGGTGTGATTTGGGGGTTTAAAGTGATCTTTTATCAAAGTCCTGTTTGTCTGAGTGGCAAGATAGACTGGAGTGTCTAAGGGGACTGTCTGCAACTCCCTGGTAAGACTGGGATAGTGATCCAGGAGTTCACACTTGTTACTGGCATGGTAAAATCTAACGATAGAACGTACCACCAAGGTGTGGTGTCTGCTCTTGTTTTCTGACAGTCTGCCCTGAGGTCGGCACTCACAGTTATGAGCCACTCCAGACAGCATGACACTAGGCAATATAGTCATACAAATAGCAATTATTTAATTAAGTCTCATCACAGCCCTGAGTATTATTACCGCTGTTTCACTCAGATTAACAGGCAATTAGGAAGAGAGGTGCCTATTCAACAGAATTCACCATGTCCCATCCTTTTAGATATAAATTAGATTTTAAAAAAAGATACACTGTTGGCAAGTCCCAGCATTTCAAAGTTACAGGCCTTCACTAAACCCAGCTGCTCTAAATTACAGGGTCAGGTAACACTCTGATGGGGGAAAGGGGGACAACAATGCAGAAACGGGAGCCCTCTGGTTATTGCCTCCAAGAAATATGTTCCCGAAGCAATTTTTTCAAACAAAAAGCCCTCTATTTGCAGCAGTGTCGGTCATGTCCCCGGTTATTGACAGCTCCTGAAATCAAAGCCCTGAGATTTGAGAGGGCTGTGTATGAACTTGTGCTCTGGGTGCATCTATTGGACGCTCGTTAAACTGCGGAGCTGGTTGAGAAACAAAGACTAAAGCAACCAAAGTTCCACTGGCCTCAATGTAAAAACTGCGATGAGCTACTGGCTGCTTAGATTCCAAGGCCAGAAGGGACCCTTGTGATCATCTAGTCTGACCTGCTGCACAGCACCAGCCAGAGAGCTGCCCCGAAATCATTCCTAGACAGATCGTTTAGACAAACGCCCAGTTGTGATTTAAAATTTGTCAGTGATGAAGAATCCACCCTGACCCTTGGGAAACTGCTCAATGATTAGTTACTGGACTGTTAAAAGTTTACGCATTATTTCCAGTCTGAATTTGCCTAGCTTCAACTTCAAGTCATTGGATCACATCATACTTTTCTCTGCTCGCCTGAAAAGCCCATTATTAAATATTTATTCCCCATGTAGGTACTTCTAGCCTGTACTCAAGTCACCCCCAACTTTCTCTGTTCAGCTAAATACTTACACTCAAGGAGCTTGTTCACAATAAGGCAGGTTTTCTAATCTTGTCACCCTTCTCCAAAACCTCTCCAATTTATCAACACCCTTCTTGAATTGTGGGCACCAGACTTGGACATCGTATTTTAACAGTGGTCACACTAGCACCAAATACAAAAGTAAAATAATCTCTCTGCTCCTTCTTGAGATTCCCATTTATGCATCAAAGGATGGCATAACCCCTTTTGGCTGAAGCATCCCACTGGGAGATCATGTTCAGCCGATTATCCACCACATAGACACCCCAAATCCTTTTCAGAGCCACTGCTTCCCAGGATAGATTCCCCCATCCTGTAAGTATGGCCTATGTTCTTTGTTCCTAGATAGATACATTTAGCCATATTAAGATACATACTGCTTGCTTGCACCCAGTTTACCAAGTGATCCTGATCGCTCTGTATCAGTGACCAGTCCTCCTCCTCATTATTACCACTCTCCCAATTTTTGTGTCATCTGCAAACTTAATTATCACTGCTTGTCCCAAAGTCCTCATCAGGATTTGACACCTTGTTCAATCCAGAAGCCTTATTTAATATTTTTTAAAAGGTGACATGAAACAATTCGCTGCCTAGGAGGGAGCTTAGAGATGCCGTGATTGGTTGGAAGGTCAGATTGCACTCCAGTGGCAGAACCCCCAGCTGGCTGCAGTACAGAAAATCATGGCTAAAAGAAATCTGAAAAGCGACTTGTAAAGAAATGCCTTTCTAATGGGTTACCAAGTAAAACACCAAAATCAGCAGATGGGCCCAAAAGAGAGTGAACGAAAGGGAGAGAAACAAAGGGGGGAGGAATGGAGTGAAATAATGTTTTTAAGTCATTCTATGACAAGATATTAATATTCATTATTAGTTCTATTTTAATAGTCATTTTATTGTTGTTAATAAATAACTAACATCATTCCTTTGCATTTCTAGAATTTATTTCATTGACAGTCCGTGAAAGAGCTTTACTTACTCCTCCCATCATCCTGTGTGAGGTAGCCCAGTATTATCATCTCTGTTCAGCAAGTGGGAAGGCAAAATTTTGTCCTGACCTACACCCCGGAGAACCCACTAAAGTCCATGGAACAAAAAGGGGGTTGTAAATTAAGGCAGAATTTGGCTCAAAGTTTAACTGACCTGCCCAAGGTCACACAATGAGTCAGTAGCAGAGGTGGGAGTGGAACCCAAGAGGCCTGATGCCCAATTCACTGCTCTATCCACTAGACCACATTCCTTCCCTCATAGGAAAAAAAAAAAAAAAAAAATCAAAAGTTTATATTTTTATTTTTTGATTGAAGTAAAACAGCTCCTTTTCTCCTGAAGGTAAGGTGGGTCTCCTGGCTCCCTTGGAGCTGTGAAGGCCTCTTCACTTCCCCCTTTGCACTCCTGGCTACTCTCTATGTCCCACATTGCACAGACCAGTCAGCATATACTGTTTTTTCACGAACCAGAAGGAGGCACTCTGGAGTAGAACTAAGCACTTGCCCATCCCCCCAATGGAAAGTTTTGCTTCAGCCTTTTCTCCTCCATGCCCGTCTGTCTAATGCAGCCGGTTTTGTTTTTAAAGCAGGCAGTCATATTTATATGTCCTTACTCCTGTAAAAAAATAAAATAAAAAAATCCAAGACCAGGAAGTAGAGAGACTTAACTATGCACTACTGAGAAAACTTTGGCCTCCAGGCATCCTCTCCCCGTGTTTAACTACTGTAATACTGGACTGTAAAGTGTTCTGGAAAGTCCCCTCTGGCCACCCTTCTTTCAGTAAGTGTAACACCCTACTCCTGGGACCAAAAACAAAACCAACAACCAAACAAATCCACCCACAGCACTTAAATTTAACCAGGAAATTTAACCATCTTCATCATCTGGACCCATGGAAAAGAAGCCCTTGAGGAATTCCACCAGGATTTCAACAATTTCCATCCCACCATCAACCTCAGCCTGGACCAGTCCACACAAGAGATCCACTTCCTGGACGCTACATTGCTAATAAGTGATGGTCACATAACAACTATACCAGAAACCTACTGACCGCAATTCCTACCTACATGCCTCTAGCTTTCATCCAGATCATACCACTCGATCCATTGTCTACAGCCAAGCTCTACGATATAACCACATTTGCTCCAACCCCTCAGACAGAGACAAACACCTACAAGATCTCTATCATTCATTCTTACAACTACACCTGCTGAAGTGAAGAAACAGATGGACAGAGCCAGAAGAGTACCCAGAAGTCACCTACTACAGGACAGGCCCAACAAAGAAAATAACAGAACGCCACTAGCCATCACCTTCAGCCCCCAACTAAAACCTCTCCAACGCATCCTCAAGGATCTACAACCTATCCTGAAGGACGACCCATCACTCTCACAGATCTTGGGAGACAGGCCAGTCCTTGCTTACAGACAGCCCCCCAACCTGAAGCAAATACTCACCAGCAACCACACAACAGAACCACTAACCCAGGAACCTATCCTTGCAACAAAGCCCATTGCCAACTGTGTCCACATATCTATTCAGGGACACCATCATAGGGCCTAATCACATCAGCCACACTATCAGAGGCTCGTTCACCTGCGCATCTACCAATGTGATAGATGCCATCATGTGCCAGCAATGCCCCTCTGCCATGTACATTGGTCAAACTGGACAGTGTCTACATAAAAGAATAAATGGACATAAATCAGATGTCAAGAATTATAACATTCAAAAACCAGTCAGTCAGAGAACACTTCAATCTCTCCGGTCACTTGATTACAGACCCGAGGGTGCTTATTCTTCAACAAAAAACAAAAAAACACAACTTCAAAAACAGACTCCAACGAGAGACTGCTGAATTGGAATTAATTTGCAAACTGAATACAATTAACTTAGGCTTGAATAAAGACTGGGAGTGGATGGGTCATTACACAAAGTAAAACTATTTCCCCATGTTATTTCTCCACCCCACCCCACACTATTCCTCAGATATTCTTGTTAACTGCTGGAAATAGCCCACCTTGATCATCACCACAAAAGGTTTTCCTTCTCCCCCCGCTCCCCTTCCTGTTGGTAATAGTTCATCTTAAGTGATCACTCTCCTTACAGTATGTATGATAAAACCCATTGTTTCATGTTCGTTTGCACGCTCGCTCTCTCTGTGTGTGTGTTATATATATATATATAAAAAAAATCTCCCCACTGTATTTTCCACCAAATGCATCCGATTAAGTGAACTGTAGCTCACGAAAGCTTATGTTCAAATAAATTTGTTAGTCTCTAAGGTGCCACAAGTACTCCTTTTCTTTCAGGAAAAATAGTAACGTATATTTCCTCATTGGTGTCAAATAAATTTTCCCACAAAACTTCACCCACAGAAAGGGGGGGACGGGTAAAGACCCCTTTATAAAAAAAAAATAAAAAAAATGAGGCCTAGAGAATATTAGGAATCCAGGTCAGAGCCAACCAAACCAGGAGGTTTAGAATGCTGGTCAAGGATGAGCCTCCAAAGCCTTCTGAGGGCAGCCCATTGCCTACTGCAAATGTTACTTTGCACAGTGCTAACTATCTAGTATCAGAGGAGAACACTTTACCAGGGAACTTTATTTTGTACAGCAGCTTTCAGACAAAATGCCCCTCCCTCAATCCTTTGCAGAGTTCATAATGCAGTAGAATTAACCCTACTAGCAGAAGCCATTTAGAAGCTTGGGCATGGGGGCGGGAAGAGAAAAATATTCTCAGCGGAGATAAGAAATGAGCTGGAAGAAGGACAAGATGGAGAAGTAGAGGAAGGCTGTTTCCAGATGGTAGGGGTGGCGGCAGCGAAGATTCATGCCCAGGGAAATAGGAGGCTTGTGCCAGACAAGTAGAAGGTCGAGAGGAAAAGGGGGCAAGGACCCACCCCAGAATGCTGTTATGTAGCTTACTGCAGTGATATTCTCTGAGGTCAGCTACAGATGCTCTTATACAAGACACAGAGGCTGCAGCGATACGTGTTGTCGAGAGGATCATCAAGAACTAAAACGCCAGGGGGGTTACAAACAAGGAGGGCCCTTCTCAGAGGACGCCAAAGAGAATATTCCGCTTGTGAGGCAGGTACCCCAGCTGGAGTGAAATACCATTTCTACAGCAATCACAAAAAAATGCAGCACTTCACCCCAAGTCACATAAGAGGTTCTGTCCGGAGACAAGGGACCAGTAAGCAACCTGTGACACCCCTCATCTCAGGAGTCAGGCCTCTGTTTCCCCAGTTGGATGAGGCCCCTTTCTCATTACACACACATCCTTGCAAGGGTTAAAGACACTTACACTGCCCTCCAGTGGCTGATGCTGGAAGTACAGATCTCATGTTTGAAATGAAAAAGGAGGACTTGTGGCACCTTAGAGACTAACACATTTATTTGAGCATAAGCTTTCGTGAGCTACAGCTCACTTCATCGGATGCATTTGGTGGAAAATACAGTGGGGAGATTTATACACACACACACACACACACACACACACACACACACACACAGAACATGAAACAATGGGTTTTATCATACACACTGTAAGGAGAGTGATCACTTAAGATGAGCCATCACCAGCAGCAGGGGGGGGAAAAAGGAAGAAAACCTTTCATGGCGACAAGCAAGGTAGGCTATTTCCAGCAGTTAACAAGAACATCTGAGAAATAGTGGGGGGTGGGATGGGGGGAGAAATCACTACATGGGGCAATAGTTTTACTTTGTGTAATGACTCATCCATTCCCAGTCTCTATTCAAGCCTAAGTTAATTGTATCCAGTTTGCAAATTAATTCCAATTCAGCAGTCTCTCGCTGGAGTCTGTTTTTGAAGTTGTTTTTTTTTTTTTGTTGAAGAAGGATAGCCACCCTCAGGTCTGTAATCGAGTGACCAGAGAGATTGAAGTGTTCTCCGACTGGTTTTTGAATGTTATAATTCTTGATGTCTGGATTTGTGTCCATTCATTCTTTTACGTAGACACTGTTCAGTTTGACCAATGTACATGGCAGAGGGGCATTGCTGGCACATGATGGCATCTATCACATTGGTAGATGCGCAGGTGAACGAGCCTCTGATAGTGTGGCTGATGTGATTAGGCCCTATGATGGTGTCCCCGAATAGATATGTGGACACAGTTGGCAATGGGCTTTGTTGCAAGGATAGGTTCCTGGGTTAGTGGTTCTGTTGTGTGGTTGCTGGTGAGCATTTGCTTCAGGTTGGGGGGCTGTCTGTAAGCAAGGACTGGCCTGTCTCCCAAGATCTGTGAGAGTGATGGGTCGTCCTTCAGGATAGTTTGTAGATCCTTGATGATGCGTTGGAGAGGTTTTAGTTGGGGGCTGAAGGTGATGGCTAGTGGCGTTCTGTTATTTTCTTTGTTGGGCCTGTCCTGTAGTAGGTGACTTCTGGGTACTCTTCTGGCTCTGTCAATCTGTTTCTTCACTTCAGCAGGTGGGTATTGTAGTTGTAAGAATGAATGATAGAGATCTTGTAGGTGTTTGTCTCTGTCTGAGGGGTTGGAGCAAATGTGGTTATATAGTAGAGCTTGGCTGTAGACAATGGATCGTGTGGTGTGGTCTGGATGAAAGCTAGAGGCATGTAGGTAGGAATAGTGGTCAGTAGGTTTCCGATATAGGGTGGTGGTTATGTGACCATCGCGTATTAGCACCGTAGTGTCCAGGAAGTGGATCTCTTGTGTGGACTGGTCCAGGCTGAGGTTGGTGGTGGGATGGAAATTGTTGAAATCCTGGTGGAATTCCTCAAGGGCTTCTTTTCCATGGGTCCAGATGATGAAGATGTCATCAATGTAGCGCAAGTAGAGTAGGGGCATTAGGGGACGAGAGCTGAGGAAGCGTTGTTCTAAGTCAGCCATAAAATGTTGGCATACTGTGGGGCCATGTGGGTACCCATCGCAGTGCCGCTGATTTGAAGGTATACATTGTCCCCAAATGTGAAATAGTTATGGGTCAGGACAAAGTCACAAAGTTCAGCCACCAGGTTAGCCGTGACATTATCGGCGATAGTGTTCCTGACGGCTTGTAGTCCATCTCTGTGTGGAAGGTTGGTGTAGAGGGCTTCTACTTCCATAGTGGCTAGGATGGTGTTTTTAGGAAGATCACCAATGGACTGTAGTTTCCTCAGGAAGTCAGTGGTGTCTCGAAGATAGCTGGGAGTGCTGGTAACGTAGGGCCTGAGGAGGGAGTCTACATAGCCAGACAATCCTGCTATCAGGGTGCCAATGGCTGAGATGATGGGGTGTCCGGGATTTCCAGGTTTATGGATCTTGGGTAGCAGATAGAATACCCCAGGTCAGGGTTCTAGGGGTGTGTCTGTGTGGATTTGTTCTTGTGCTTTTTCAGGGAGTTTCTTGAGCAAATGCTGTAGTTTCTTTTGGTAACTCTCAGTGGGATCAGAGGGTAATGGCTTGTAGAAAGTGGTGTTGGAGAGCTGCCTAGTAGCCTCTTGTTCATATTCCGACCTATTCATGATAGGTTTCTCCTATCCAGGGTTGGATGAGCCTATCAGTGAGTCTTCTCATTGGCTTCAATGGGCTTTGGATCAGGCCCCCAGAGAGGGTAAAGGCTCTGTACTGCCTGACTTGTACGGAGAGACTCCGCAGACAGACTTTGTTTCTTCACCTGGTTTTTATTGTTGTTTCAGCTGTCTTGAAATGGGAAGAGCGGGGATTTTGCTCATCAGGAAGAACAGGGTTTGTAAAATTCCCTTGGGTCTTCAAACCAAACCTCCTGGAGGTGTGCAGAACTTTCCTCCACTCAGTCCAGCTAGTGTATCTTTATCTACTCCCACACATGTTAGTGCTGGGATCACAATTAAACTTTGGGCAGATCAACACACACACTAATTGGTCCTGTCTTGCATTAATGGTTTTTCTGGTGTCCAGCCTACCTGTGTCCATTCTTAGCCGATGTCAGGAAGCGCAGTTAGGTGATGGGATACCCGGACTGAATAGTTCTACAACATATTCTGCTCCATTGTCCATTAGCATTTCTGTAAGACTAGCTAAAAGTTTCCTGCGGGGAAACCAAACGTATATCTGCTCACCAAGAAGGGAAGAGTATAGTTAGTGGTTAGAGCAGGGGACTGCAAGTCAGGACATCTGGGTTGTACTCCTGGCTCTGCCACTTACTCACTGTGAGGGTAAGTCATTTCAGCTGTGCCTCAGTTTTCCTACTAGTAAAATGGAGAAACACTTCCCTACTTTTCTGGGGTCAAAGGTTGCATGGGCTAGCTAACTATTTATACAACACACAACATGGGCTAGCTAACTATCTATACAACACACTTCCCATAATTATGCTGGTTCTACAGATTTGGCTACGGAGGGGTGAAGTGACTCCCCAGAGGTCATTGAGTGAGTTAGTGACAGAGCCAGGAATAGATAAGGAGAGACAAAGCTGTATCCACCCAAACAGCTCCTTCCATCTCCCACATGACTCACCTGCTCATGCCAAAATGTAACCACCAGTCCCAAGGAGGCATTGTGATGTCAAATAACGCTGTCATCATATTCCACCCTGGACTGCCACAGCATCCATGGCTAAGGGCTAAGGACTGTGTAGGAGCCACATCAAGTCTATACAATTAACTCCCACCCTCTCCATCAGTCCATCATTGTACTGATCCAGCCCTAGGGCAGGAGCCAGGGAGATCGTTCTGGACAGGCCCAGTACAACTTATAAACAAATTTAGCGTATTGTTTCCTTTGACTGCAGGATGTGAAGGGGGAAGACAGATACTTATTTCACCCTCTAAATAGCAGCGTCAGAGGTGAAAGACTCATTTTGTGGCCTCAGTTTAAAAACCCTCTTTCATGGCACCGCCACAGCAGACCAAGCCTTTAGCACAGGGCAAGCCCAGGAAAAAGAGCCACCTAATGCTGGTGTTTTACTGGAAAAAGAACAAGCAAGGGAAGAAACAGCCCTCTCCTCCCTCAGAGCCTTCTGCATCTTCACCTTCTCCTAGTCCCACTGAGACCAGTGCCCCTAGCAGCAGCACCCAGCCCAACGTGCCCGGTGGATCTAAGATGACAGCACCCCGCAAGAAGAAAGGCAGCCCAGCTTCGTCTAGCTGGCCTGCCCCAGAGAACAGAGCTCTGTCTGGCCTCCTGGGAGGAGCCCCATTTGTTGTGGCTGAGAATAGGTTCAAGAGGAAAGACTGCCCAGTCTGCCAAGACTCCACGGGCAAGAGGAAGAGGGATTCGGGTTCAGCAGCCAGGGTAAGGACAATTGGACAGCGCAGGTCTGAGCAGGACTGAGTAAGGGGCTGGGGAATTTTCTTGTCACCGCATGGGGATGGTTGAAGGGGGATCAGAAATGGTCCCTGAGGAATAATTGATGGAAGGGGGATCATTTCACCGACAGGAATGGGTGGGGGAGGGCAGCCTCCCAAGGAAGGGATAATGGGGATGCCGGGGGGAAAGTTGGGATTAGCCCAAATGAGTGGCTGGTGGGGACTATGAGTGGGTGGCATTGAAGGACAGGAATTGGAGGCTGGGCCCCACATGGGAAGAAGGTAGGCATTCCAGATCCAGAGAGAGAATGCCATGCTTCTATAGATGTTCCGTGTCTGTAATATTCAAAAGAGGCTGCTTCAACGAGAGCCAGTGCTAATGTGGGAAGCATGAACTACCTATATAGCAATTGCATATCTAGAAGTCACACCCCGCTAACCTCAAGAATAGCTGATGACTGATGCAAATCATTCTGAGAGCCTGTATGACCTCCAAACCCCTCCCCACCAAATGGCCACTCACCTTTTTCTTTACTTCCCACCCCCATTCTCTTCACTTTCTTCCTCCATTCCTGGGACATTTCATATTTGTCCTCAAAAACTGCCAGATTAATTTCACCTTATTTGCAGATCCTTACAGGGACTCTTAGCTTTATAGATGACCCAGCTAAGGCTGAGCTACAAACCCTGTGATTGTTAACCATCCTCATACAGTTTGCAGGCTCCACATTCGCTCCTGGTCAACTCTTCCTCCTCTCCTCTGGGGAGAAAAATTCTTGTGTTTCAGTTCAAACCCTCCAAACAAACTCATCTAGCCAATGCATTTAAATGAGGCTTCTAGGTACTGGAAGTATTTTTCTGTGTCTTCAGAGTCCCCAATAAGAGCTTTGGACGGTTAGGAAATGTCTACAGTACAGCAGCCCAGGTCCAATGCTGCAGCTGTCCCTCTGTAGCACTGTAGTGCAGATGCTTCCTACACTGACCGAAGGGGTTTTCCCATCACTGTAGGTAATCTACCCCCTGGAAAGGCAATAGCTAGGCTGATGGAAAAATTCTTCCATCATCCTAGCTGCACCTACAGCAGGGGTGAGGTCAACCTAATTATGTCACATAAGGTGTGTGATTTTTTTTCCCCCCACAGCCCTGAGCAACGTAGCTAGGTTGACCTAAGTTTTAAGGTATAGACCAGGCCTGGGGTTCTCTCATAAATCCATATTGTTTGGGAGTTTAAATGTCCTTGTTTTTTCCCTTAAATATGGTGCTAGGCCAGGGGTTCTCAAACTTTTGTATTGGTGACCCCTTTCACACAGCAGCCTCTGAATGTGACCCCCCCATATAAAAAAATGTTTTAAATTTATATTTCACACTATTATAAATGCAGGAAGTGAAGCAGGGTTTGGGGGTGGAGACTTACAACTGACGACCCCCAGTAATAAACTTGCAACCCCTTGAGGGGTCACAACCCCCAATTTGAGAACCCCTATGCTAGACTGAACAAGCTGATTTAAATGCAAGCTGAGTGGAAAGGGCTGTTCTATCACAATCTTAATGTGCTTGCAAATCCTTTGGCTTTCCTGATCCCAGGTTAAAAAGAAAGTGCAACCATCAAACTGTCCACTCAATACAGAAGAACTGGGGCAAAACACATGGGCTTTCCTTCACACCATGGCAGCATATTACCCAGATCATCCCAGCAACACCCAGCAACATGAGATGGCTCAGTTCATTGACTTACTGAGCAAGTTTTATCCTTGTGTAAAGTGTGCAAAAAATTTAAGGAAAAGGTGAGTCCTTGTGGAATAAGATCTAGTCTGCTCACAAACATGCACCTGTTTAACTAAACCAATGCTAGACTTAAATAAAAATATCCAGTTAATCTTAAACCTGTTTTTGCACTGGTTTATATTTAAATTGGTTTAAAAAAAATCACACCTTACATGAAACTAGTGCAACCCTGCATATAGACAAGCATTAAGACAATCTACATGCAGGAAGCTAGTTTCAGGCAGTGGTCTCTGTTAATGTGGGATGTAAATCAACCTGTTTCCCAGGGGTGCAGATGCCTTTTCACCATCCCCAAATGATATATTCTGTGTTTAAATGCATCATAAGACATATCACGAGTAGCACACAACTCCTGAGACAACACAGGCTCTGTGGCGGGGAATCCTGTTGCTCACAGGAGCGAATAGACCTGAGCGCACTCTTCCAGCAATGGTGTTTTCAGTGCTTTTGAATGGGTTCCAGTTTATCACAATCTGTGAGAACCCGTTACAGACACTGTGGATACAGTCAGCCTGTGTCATGCTGGGGAAAACAATGACTTTCAGCTTCCAGAAACAACCTCTACCCTGCAAGTAAAATGATCAGTTCCACAAGCTTAACGAGCAGAAAGCAGGTAAACATTTGAGCAAGGCTGGTATATATTCCCTCCTCTAGAGGGCAGTGTTACACCTACTGTAAACTGGAGCCTATTCATTACCCACAATGGGAATTATATTAATTATTATTATTATTGTTATGATTACGGTAGCACTCAAAAATGTGCTACGTGCTCTCTAAGTATAGCTATGAAGGCTTAGCCCTTGCCAGTCAAGTGTACGAAACCAACGAGGAGAAGGCGGGGGTTTGTATTGGAGACATAGAGACTGATTTTGTAAAAACAAATTACAAGGAGCCCGTAATACACAACATCAGCTAAATGTTATCAAATCTGCCAACAGGTTTTCTCCTGTAAGATGCTGATCAATGGGGATATTTTAAAGTATTAGTGAGCCCCGAGAATGTGATTGTTTTTTCAGAGGCAAAGCAGTTTGGACAGAGGCATCCAAACTCTGTCTAGCTTGGGGAGCATCAATAACTTGCCAGGAGCCTGAAGGGCTATAAAACAGAACAGATTGCAGAACCTCATCACTAATGAGAGTTATCAGTTATTAAGATATGGCCTATAGAAGACAAGAATCTGCATGGTGTGTTTCACCTTGGTGAGTTGAGGTTGCTCAGAGCAAGATGGACCATATATTTTCTGTAAGAACAATTTCTGTATTGAAGATGGGAGTGGCCTCTGGCCACCTCTATAAACTCTGCAAGCACTTTAGCGACTCCTTGTTTGGAAAGTAAAATCAGTGATTCTGGACTGGAGTAAGTAGTGTTTTGATTCTTTTCCATCTCTGCAGCTTAAGCATAAAAAAGCCAGACACCAGCAGCAGGAAGAAGCTATCCCAGTGGATGTGCCTGCTTCATAATGATGTGAACAAGATGTTGGGCAAACCCGAGTATGACTGCTCCCAGATGGATGAACGCTGGCGAGAGGGCTGGAAGGATGGCTCTTGTGTCTAGTTTATGGAGATGCCATTGGAAATAAGACTGATGTTATTATGATTTAAATACAATAAGAATTGAACCTGGTGCAATATAATTAAAAACAATACAAGTAAACATATGTGTACATGTGTCCTAAATGGCTTTATTTTCTCAAGAAGCTTCCTATTTTCACCTGCAACTCAGAGAGCTCATTCCCCAGCTGAATTCTCAGGGGACGAACCCAATTTTAAGTGATTATGTTGCTGCTAAGACTAGGACTTTAGGCCAGTCATGGGAACACGGTCATAAGTCATGACAGAAATTGTGACAAGTTTTATCAGATCAAGCCTTTAAATATTCCAAAAGTCCACTGATGTCAACATGTTAATAAATATTTAAAGGAGCATGACCTTAAGTTGTGTTTTCCTTCTTTTTGTTTCCTTTACTCAGAGATGCCAGCATCTCAGCCTAATTAATGGGAACTGAAATAATGAAATCACCTTTAGCCTCAATTAAGTTTTTGAGAACATGGGGGATTGTAACATTTTTGTTTAAAAACTTAAACATGGGGCTCTCCCTGCTAACTACAAACATGGATTTACATGGTTATCCTGTATTGTACATGCTCAAACAGTTTTATTTTCTAAATCAAGCAAAGACACAAAGCTTCAGCGAACATCTCATCCAAACCAAATTTCAAACTTCAGCCATTTTGGGTAGCCCTGTCGAAACCTTGGATAACCAGAATTTTGTAAATGAGAAATTTTTTTGTTTTTAACCTATGACAAGAAATGGATGCAAAGATTTTATTCAAAAATCTGTCTTTATTGTTCAGATTCTCACTACAGACAAATCTGTATAGACTCTTGTGGATTCTTTTATCCTGTTAAAAATCAGTCTGTCTATGGGCCAGATTCAAAGCCCATAAAACAATGGTTCTCAAACTTTTATTTAAATCCATGGACCACTTGAAAATTGCTGGAGGTCTCAATAGACCATCTAATGATTTTTCCAAATGTTGTTTGTACTGTTAGCTAACTACTGTAAAGTGCTTTGGATAAAACTATATAAAAAAAACATAATAACTAAAAAAAAAGCATTCCACAAATAAAAGCACACAACTCATATTTTAACATCAGTAGTCTTACCTTTCTAATGCAATGAATGTGCCCTCTCTCCTACACCACTGCAGGAGCCTCCAAGTTGAGGCTGGGAAGGACAGCAACCACAGAGCTGAGGTTGGGAAGGAGGGCTGTCTCTCCCCAACAACCGCAGCCCTGGAGCTAGGGAAAGTCACCTCTTTCTCTGGCCGCCGCAGCCCTGCATGTCCCAAATTTTCTCCACTCCCTCTTTTCACACCACTACCCTTTCCCACCTACCCCTTATCCCACCCACAAGGCCACCATCTCACCTTACATGTGCATCTTCTTCAGGGTCCAGGCACCTAATTAGTGGAGCCACGCCTCCACTAATTAGGTGGTGGCCCTTCATTCTCTTGTGTGTGGCCACCCAGGCCCACACCTTAGAGGGAACTGTCTGCGGACCAGCTGAATGGAGCTCGCAGACCACTGTTAGTCCGCAGACCACAGTTTGAGAACCTCTGCCATAAAAGACTATGGGAATCTTTCTATTGAGTTCAACAAGCTTCCAATTAGGTTCTATAGATTTAATAAATCTAAATATTTCTAAGGCACTTAAATGGTGGGGGAAGCCTATGCTGTGTACCAACTAATTCCAAAAGTGAGTGCTTACATGATTATGCCAGCCCTTGGTGCATGTTAGTGAATGTTTCTATTTTTTCCTGTCTGTTAAATTGGGAGGGGCACGGAATGGGCATCTGGGCGAACAGATGTTGGTGCTCAGCTTTAAATGCATGAGCAGCTCTACAGGTTCAACAGGTCAAGTATGCATAATGCATCCGATGAAGTGAGCTGTAGCTCACGAAAGCTTATGCTCTAATAAATTTGTTAGTCTCTAAGGTGCCACAAGTCCTCCTTTTCTTTTTGCGAATACAGACTAACACGGCTGCTACTCTGAAACCTGTCTTCTTGCTCTAACAGACGGAGGAGTTTGTTGACACCCCTGCACAATAGCCGTAGCAGGGTCGGTATCACTAATATCTCCCCTGATCGATTTCCGTTCCTCTCCTTGCGAACTCAGCCCTGCCCTGAGGGCCTGATGCTAAGCCCATGGAAGTCCTTTGCACTGATTTCAGTTTCCCGTGCAGTGAGCGGTAGCTCACGAAAGCTTCTGCTCAAATAAATTTGTTAGTCTCTAAGGTGCCACAAGTCCTCCTTGTCTTTTTGCGAATACAGACTAACACGGCTGCTACTCTGAAACAGGTCAAGTATGTGTGTGAAGGATCGGGGCTTTAGACTCCTCTGGCTTCAGTTTTCATGGTAATTTCTAGTTTTCACTCTCTGTAGCAGCTGCTTTAGGGTGGGCCAAGCCCAGGGGAAGGGGGGCACAGAACGCTGGGGTTTTACCACAGAAGGGGAAACCCCCAAGAAAAAGTTTCCCCCTTTTTCTTTTCCGTTTCCTTCGCCTCTTCCTCCCTTTCACCCCTCGCTCAGAGGCATCTCCCGCCTGCCAGGCCGCCTCCCCGGCCCGAGGCCAACAGTTGCAGCGGGGCGCGAAGAAGGCCACCCGGCCCAACATGCATTGCGGTTCCAAGATGGCGGCGCCCAGTGAGCGCCGAGCAAACCCGGCTTCTGGCCCGTCCGCCGGCCCCGGCTCTTTCCCTTTCCCCCTGCCCGGGCCGCCGGGCGCCGGGGCGGAGGAGCAGCCCAGGAAGAAGCCGTGCCGGGCCTGCACAGATTTCAGGAGCTGGATCCGGGAGCAGCGGAAGCAGACGGCCTCGCAGAGCGGGGTGAGGGGGTGGCCGGGGAGCGGCGCCCCCCTCCCCAGCGCGGGCGGGGCTGTGGGGAGAGATGAGCCCCAGCGATCCCCAGTCCCCTGCCGCCGCGAGGGGGAGAATGGTTCCCTTCACGAGTTCTCCACCCCCTGTAATGTGCCCCCTGGGAATGACCCCTCTCCCTACAGACAGTGTTTGGCAGGGGAGTACGAATGAGCCCCCTTTCCCCCTCCCCTCACTCAGTGATGGAGGGGGGCATATGAGTGAGACACCCTTCCCCGGGACTCCCCTTACAGGATAGTGGGAATGAGAATCTCCACCCTGCCTGCACAGCCTTTCACAGGCTATGGTTGACGGGGGTAGGAATAAGACACACTCTCAGCACTCCCTTTCATAGGCAGTGGTTGATGGGGGAATACGAATGAGACCCTCCCCCCCCCAACAAAAAAAACAAAACAAACTTTCTTTCACCGGCAATGGTTAACAGTGGAGTACAGATGACCCCCTGCCCAAACTCCCCTTCACGGGCTATGGTTCACAGGGGGTAGGAATGAGGCACTCCCCACCCAGAACCTCCCCTTCACAGGCCTTGGTTGATGGACAGAAGGCGTATGAGACAGTAGGCAAGTTACTTAACCTCTCTGTGCCTCATCAACAAAAAGGGGAGTAATCATATTTGTCCACCTCATTTAAGGAGGTGGAATTAGCTAATATCTGTATGGTCCTTGAATTGAAGGTGCGCTAGAAACAAAAGCATATGGCGTTAGTGTAAGGTATGTTAATTTTTTATCCCGAGTAGTAATGTGCACATATAACCCTCTTGTTTCTCTGACCCAGGAAGCATATGTTGAAGAGGAGAAGGAGAAGCCTCCAGATTGTCCTTTAGACAGAGAAGAACTTGGGAGAAACACATGGTCTTTCCTTCACACTATGGCAGCATATTACCCAGATCACCCAAGCAATTCCCAGCAGCAAGATATGACACAGTTCATTAACTTATTTTCCAAGTTTTTCCCTTGTGAAGAATGTGCAGAAGATCTGAGGGAAAGGTGAGTCTTTAAAAAAATATATCTACAGGTAAGGGATCAACCTAAAGTGTTGGACTCTAATGGTCTGGTTTGCAGATCAACTTTTCCAGTAGTTGGTGTCTTTATGGCTATTCTGTATTGTGTATATATTTTTTTGCCAAAATGTAGTTTTTGATTGAATTAATCATAAACAAGGACACAGGACATACACATTCAGAGGACACACACACTACTGCTGTCAGACAGCACAATAGCTCCAAGAACTAGTGAAAGGAGTTTTGTTGTTTGCTGCTTTGAATCTGGCTCATAAGAATGGTCACACTGGGTCAGACCAAAGATCCATCTAGCCTAGTATCCTGTCTTCCAACAGTGGCCAATGCCAGATGCCCCAGAGGGAATGAACAGAACAGGTAATCATCAAGTGATCCATTTCCTGTCACTCATTCCCAGTTCACTACCCAAACTCTGCTCACTATACAAAATGTTCTTCTGAACCCAAAAGGACAGCCACATTGCCAGGTCAATATTAGGTTGGTCAATATTAGGCTTACCCAAAATACTAAAGGATTGGCTGGCAGTGTGGTGTCTAAAACTAAAGGTATATTATAAAGAAAAAAGAGAGAATGAGAAAATAGTTGTTAAATGGTAAAGCAGTTAGGTACATACATAAGACTATAAAGTCCATCTATCAAGTTCTTAGCAGTGTTGGTGAGTTCACTGGCTTGAAAGTCCCTCTGGAACATGTCCACAGCTTGGATGGGTTATTCAGTCCTTTGTTCAGAGCTTCGTTTGTGGAAAAGTTACTCCAGAGGTAAGAAGCAGCAATGAAGACAAAATGGAGAAGATGCAGCTACTCTTTATATTCTTTTGCCATGTGGCTTGTACTTTTTGTCCCAAATACAAAATTCACAGCACATGGCATGGAAAAGCCTTTGAGTTCTCTGTCCACAGGCAAGCCCCTACATATCTTGCTGACTCATAAGGTGTATCCCCAGGCTTCATTCCATGGCTTCATTGTACTGCTGATGACAGACTAGGCAGTGCTGATGCCAGTCTGTCTGGGGGTGTCGCCCAGAAACACAGCACAAGTTTTGAAATACAGATATACCATACATATCTATAACTCACAATAAAAAGGTAATACAAACATATAAATAAGATTATCTTACTTGGCCAATCATAACATTTTAACAGATACCTTACATGTCATATCTGGTCAGATTTCTTGCAATTTTATAATATTGCTATTAACAATATAATAAAGTATTCCACATATTCCATACGGTGTCACGCAAAGCTAAGAATCTCTGGTATCAAATCAATATCCTAATCTAGCAGGAAAAGTGAACTGCATGAAGAAGTTTATAGAAGTGTTTGCGTACTTCTTTCAAAAGGGAACTAAAGATTCAATACAGAGCTTCATATTTGTTACGTGGAGATGAGAAATCCTCTTGTCTTTCACCGGAGCAAAGAGATCTTAAAAAGCTACTCCAGTAATGATATTTTTACTGCTTTGGAGGGGGTACCAATTTATCACGATTAGCAACTGCATAATGCAGATCTGTGGTTGTTAGCCAGCCTGTGTCACATTGGGGAAATAGAATCAATGATTTTGAGCTTCCAAAAACAGCTTTGCCTCAGTGACTGAAAGAATCAGCTTACGCTAGCTCAGGCAGCAGAAGGAATGGCTGAATATAACACATGAGGAGGGCTGATATATATTCTGTCTGCTAGAGGGCGGAGCTCCATCTTCCGTACACCCAAGCCAATTCATTATCCTCAAATGGAATTATCTAGTGCAAAAAAAAGATAGCTTTGTATTTGAGAGCTCGTTAGTGACTAAAACACCTTGATGGAGGCCAACATAGAAAAGATGTTCATTATTATTTTCTTAATTTGCCAAGAGATTCTCTCAAATCAAATTATTTGTGAGCCTGAATACTTTTTGCCATGGATAAACTGTTTTGACTGGCATCTAATTTTTTCCCAACCAAGGATGTGACTGATAAGGAGCTTCAGGAGTGCACCTAACTCACATGCATCCATGTCAATTTCAGAGTTTATCGTGGAGGTGCAGCCTGCAATGAATACAGATCTCAGTATGCTGGCCTTTATGGTCTCTGTGAGATGTCTCAAAATAGAAGATGAGGGAGGCTCTGACCATCTGCGGGCCACACACCTGCTTTGGAGCGTGAAATCAGTGCCTATAAAGTAGTAAACAGCATTTGATTCCTCTTCCCTCTGCAGATTACGCACAAATCAGCCTGATGCCAGCAGCAGGAATAGTTTATCCCAGTGGCTGTGCCTGCTTCATAATGACGTCAACAGGAAGTTGGGGAAGTCTGAATTTGACTGCTCCCAAGTGGATGAACGCTGGCGAGATGGTTGGAAAGATGGTTCCTGTGACTAATCTATAGAGACTCTACAGGAAATCAGACCAATTCTAATATAATAATCATCCCTGATGTGAACTCAGTACAAGGAGATGCAGCTAAATAGTCTGTATGTTTGGTTGACATGACTTGTGGAAATAAATGTGTCTCCTGTTCTAAAAGGCAACTCAGAGATCTCATCCCAACAGAATATTGTTTTAGGGGGTAACTAATATATGGTCATGTAGCTGCTGGGACTGGAACCATACATGTTCCACAGGAACTGCCGGAACCTTGCAAAACTCTGTCACTGTGACAGTTCACAGTACGGAAAAGTCTCTCAATTTCTATAGTTCTAGGGGCACCTTGTGACTGCTGTTCCTTTCACTTTTTACATACTCCTAGGCTCCTCCTCTTCTACATTTTTGTTTATCCGCAAACATTACCTTCAAGTTTTAGGCAGTGCCTTTCTTCCTCTATGTCACTTCAGCCTGTTCTGATGGTCTTACAACTGGCAGCACCACTACAAATCCATAAATCGGCTCCATTCTGTGCCTATCATGTCATCCTTGATCTCTTCTTCCAAAGTCTATGAGCTGTTGTCTGTTAATGCTATTTAACCATTAATTCACCTTGCTGAAAGGCCTCAAGGCAGAGAGATTTTATTTAAACATTAAAAATCATGGAATCCAGGTCTCTCATTCCAGCCATGATAAATATCCTAATTTTGTATGTTCCTTTGTCTAATCTTCCAAGAGGGCATTGCAGGAAGAAAAAAGAAAGAAGCACAAAAACCTCAAGTAGAACGAATGGCACAAATTAATTAGCTGAATTTTAAACATTGTGATTTGATTGCTAATTGTTTGGGCTCATTGGGAGCATGATATAAGAATTCCCACGGAACCACCTGCTTTTAAAGTATATATTTTTAATCTCTGCTGTGAACTTTTGTTGTTTGTAGAAGTGGTTGCAATGAT
The DNA here is from genome assembly GCF_009764565.3 of Dermochelys coriacea. NCBI lineage: Eukaryota > Metazoa > Chordata > Testudines > Dermochelyidae > Dermochelys > Dermochelys coriacea. The sequence goes on along the minus strand of NC_050077.1, from coordinate 4,255,510 downwards.
GTGTGTGTGTGTGTGTGTGTTATCTGGTTGTAATGAAGCCAATTCAGATGAGTTTTATATAAGAGTGGTAAAATACTGCCTGTGTTCTGAAATCCTTAATAGATAATAACAGACTGGACTGGTCTGTATGCTCCTAAGGTGAAATTCTGCCTTGGGCAGACCCTCTGCTCTAAAGTTCTGTGTCTTGTTAGACAGTCTTAAATAATATCTAGGGCTCTAGGCCCTGGATTGTGGACTTAAAGTGGTGCATGGTGTGAAATTCACCCCTAGTAACTGGTCAAGTTCTATAATGTGTATTGGGCTTCTAGGTCTGCACTACTGCCTCAGTATATTCTTGAATGGAGTGTGTGAGAGAATATTTCAGATGAAAGTGAAATAAAAACAGGTAGTTTAAAATACTTTAAGTTGCTTTGCTGGGCTTTGTCTATGTAGACAAATATAAATTGTTAGAATTATTGCAAGATAGTATGCAATCTTTAATATCTTTTTTCCTTAAATTTATAAGGATTTCTCAGTACTAAATGGTCATGTGACATTGTGTGAAATGTGACACTATCTTCTGGGTCTCTTTTCTGCTGATGCTTTAAAATTGTTAGAGCGTTTTTGGTGAGCATCCTCAGTGTGTCGTCTTATGAGCTATTTCAACATAAGCAGTGATTTATGGAAGTAGATTGGGGCTGGCATGGAAATTGTAATGGGTGGTGTCTCTGTAAGTGAAGGGCGCTAATACCTTCTATTAGCAAACATCTGATCCCAAGACTATGGTACCAAGGGCTCCTTGGAGAACATGTAAACAATCAAAGCTTTGAGTGCGTTCAGATGATTTGACCCTATGTTACCCTTTCAAGCCAGACCTGTTAAAACAATACGATACTGTGTTTTTATCCAAGTTAGTTGCATTCAGCAGGCGGTGTATTTTATCTCACTGTCTGCAATATTGATCCTATGTGTAACCTTTCACGCTAATTAAACTGAAGCTTGATTTCATATCATTTTTATGATTTAACTGAATTGGGACTTCAGGACATGAATTAGGTTATTAAAAAAAGCTCATTAAAAGTGTCTCAGTGTATGTTTAGCTTCTTGGAACTAATACATTCCAAATATCTTAACCTCTGAATCAAATATTTACAATAGTGTGAAATTCATACCTGTGCAGAGGGTCAGCACAAGGCCTATGCACCACTAACATCCCTCTGCAGACCTCAAAACAGTGCTTAAATCAATATCCTCAGTTAACATTTGCCTCATCAGCAAATTCTGGCTTCTTGTTTGTTAATAGGGCAGATTGTAACTGCGCGGACTGGTTAGCTGGTAACAATAGCAAAAGTTAGTGTTCTCTTCTATAAAAAGAAAAGGAGTACTTGTGGCACCTTAGAGACTAACAAATTTATTAGAGCATAAGCTTTCGTGAGCTACAGCTCACTTCATCGGATGCTATGTTTACACTCTACAGGATTGCTTTGGTTTGTCATGTATTTTTCAGGCCTATTTTCATATCTGTGGTTTTGCTCCATGGTGTTTTTTCCTCATTGTAGGTCACATCTAACATTTTGATCTTATTTGTGCAATTTCTTTAAGATGTTTGTAGTCATGTAGGGAGGGAAAAAGCATGAGTTTTTAGTTTTAATGCATATGGTGCATGTAGTTCTAAGAATCAGTATTCCTATCTATTTCCTATTGATATTAAAATAGGACAAATTATTTCACCTCTGATTTCTCCACTCCATGGAGCTTTATGAAGAGAACAGATCTCCTGGCCTGCGTTTGTATTACCATCTGAGAAACAGTAAGTGGAATTGAACACACTCCACGGGGTTATTGGAAGGCATCATTAATCCAAGTAAAGTGCTGTGATTCCCTTCAGTGAAAGGGGCCATAGACATGAAGTTATTCTGTAGGCAAGGTTCTTGCCTGTCAATTTTTGCCCTAATTTGGCTAATGGTGGAGTACCTGCTACTCTCATTGACTCAGAGGGAGACAAATTGTGGATTCAACACACCCTTTCAGGATCAGACCTGTAACTGTACCACAGAACAACTGAAGTGTGGCAGAACTCAAGCAGACAGGTGTCCAGAGTTTTCATCCATAGTGGCTAGTAGCCAGTGTAAAGGGGATAGTCATGTTAACTACATTCAAGCTAGGCTGAGGAGAGGCAGGTGCTCCTTAATGATCACCTGGGACATAATTCCAACACTGCTCCTTGCAGCATTTAGCATCAAAAAATGTGCTGCTCTCACTGGCCAGTTTGCATTCACAATGGTGGTGGGGCTTGCAGAACAGAGATCACAGAGCAACAAGGGAATCATCTGACTCCTGAATAAGGCAGCTCTGCCTCCCCTTGCTGGTAAGTAATCTGTGGGGATGCTGACTGAAGCTTTGTGAGGGACAATGTTTAAGGGTATGTCTACACTACGAAATTAGGTCAAATTTATAGAAGTCGGTTTTGTAGAAAGGGTTTTTATACAGTCGAGTGTGTGTGTCCCCACACAAATGCTCTAAGTGCATGTAGTCAGCGGACTGTGTCCACAGTACCGAGGCAACCGTCGATCTCCAGAGCTTTGCACTGTGGGTAGCTATCCCACAGTTCCCGCAGTCTCCACCGCCCATTTGAATTCTGGGTAGAAATCCTAGTGCCTGATGGGGCTAAAACATTGTCGCGGATGGTTCTGGGTACATATCGTCAGGCCCCCCCTTCCCTCCCTCCCTCCGTAAAAGCAAGGGCAGACAATCGTTTTGCGCCTTTTTTCTTGAGTTACCTGTGCAGACGCCATACCACGGCAAGCATGGAGCCCGCTCAGCTAACCGTCACCGTATGTCTCCTGGGTGCTGGCGGACGTGGTACTGCATTGCTACACAGCAGCAGTTTTTTGCCTTTTGGCAGCAGACAGTGCAGTATGACTGGTAGCCGTTGTCGACGTAGTCCTGGGTGCTCTTTTAACCAGGCGCCTGGGCAAACATGGAAGTGACTCAGCCAGGTCATTTCCCTTGTTTCGTCTCATGGCGATTGAGTCCTACTGGCAGTACACTGTTTTTTAATCTGCAGCCAGCAGAAGATGATGGCCAGCAGTCATACTGCACCGTCTTCGGCCGAGCACCCAGGAGGTGATGATGGCTAGTGGTTGTACTGCACAGTCTGCTGCCAGCAAGATGTATAAAGATAGATGAAGTGGCTCAAAACAAGAAATTAGACCAGATTTGTTTTGTATTCATTTTCTCCTCCCTCCCTCCCTCCCTCTGTGAAATCAATGGCCTGCTAAACCCAGTTTTGAGTTCTGTCCTTGAGATTCTGAGTTCTATCCTTGAGGCGGCCATTCAGTTTCTCGCAAAAGCACCCCCTTGGTTGGTTTACAGGGAATTAAAATCAACACTGTAAGCCATGTCATCAGTCGCCCCTCCCTCTGTCAGGGCAACAGCAGACAATCGTTCTGTGCCTTTTTTTCTGTGCAGATGCCATACCACAGCAAGCATGGAGCCTGCTCAGATCACTTTGGCAATTACGAGCTCATTAAACACCGCATGCATTATCCAGCAGTATATGCAGCACCAGAACCTGGCAAAGCGAAACCGGGCGAGTAGGCGACGTCAGCGCGGTTACAAGAGTGATGAGGACATGGACACAGACTTCTCTCAATGCATGTGCCCTGGCAATATGGGCATCATGGTGCTAATGGGGCAGGCTCACGCAGTGGAACACCGATTCTGGGCCCGGGAAACAAGCACAGACTGGTGGGACCGCATAGTGTTGCAGGTCTGGGACGATTCCCAGTGGCTGCAAAACTTTCACATGCGTAAGGGCACTTTCATGGAACTTTATGACTTGCTTTCCCCTGCCCTGAGGCGCAAGAATACCAAGATGAGAGCAGCCCTCACAATTGAGAAGTGAGTGGCAATAGCCCTGTGGAAGCTTGCAACACCAGGCAGCTACCGGTCAGTAGGGAATCAATTTGGAGTGGGCAAATCTACTGTGGGGGCTGCTGTGATGCAAGTAGTCAACGCAATCAAAGATCTGCTGATATCAAGGGTAGTGACCCTGGGAAATGTGCAGATCATAGTGGATGGCTTTGCTGCAATGGGATTCCCTAACTGTGTGTTGGGGCCATAGACGGAACCCATATCCCTATCTTGGTACCGGAGCACCAAGCCAGCGAGTACATAAACTGCAAGGGGTACTTTTCAATGGTGCTGCAAGCACTGGTGGATCACAAGGGACGTTTCACCAACATCAACGTGGGATGGCCGGGAAAGGTACATGACGCTCGCATCTTCAGGAACTCTGGTCTGTTTCAAAAGCTGCAGGAAGGGACTTTCTTCCCAGACCAGAAAATAACCGTTGGAGATGTTGAAATGCCTACAGTTATCCTTGGGGACCCAGCCTACCCCTTAATGCCATGGCTCATGAAACCATACATAGGCAGCCTGGAGAGTAGTCAGGAGCTGTTCAGCTACAGGCTGAGCAAGTGCAGAATGTGCATTTGGACATTTAAAAGTGCGCTGGCGCAGTTTACTGACTTGGTTAGACCTCAGCAAAATCAATATTCTCATTGTTGTTACTGCTTGCTGTGCGCTCCACAATATCTGTGAGAGTAAGGGGAAGGCGTTTATGGCGGGGTGGGAGGTTGAGGCAAATCGCCTGGCTGCTGGTTATGCACAGCCAGACACCAGGGCGGTTAGAAGAGCACAGGAGGGTGCAGTGCGCATCAGAGAAGCTTTGAAAACCAGTTTCATGATGGGCCAGGCTACGGTGTGAAAATTCTGTTTGTCTTGAAGAAACCCCCCGCCCCTTGGTTCACTCTACTTCCCTGTAAGCTAACCACCCTCCCCACCTCCCTTCGATCACCGCTTGCAGAGGCAATAAAGTCATTGTTGCTTCACATTCATGCATTCTTTATTAATTCATCACACAAATAGGGGGATAATTACCAAGGTAGCCCAGGAGGGGTGGTGGAGGAGGGAAAGACAAGGCCAAACAGCACTTTAAAAGTTTAAAATTTATTGAATGCCAGCCTTCTGTTACTTGGGCAATCCTCTGGGGTGGAGTGGCTGGGTGGCCGGAGGCCCCCCCCACTGCGTTCTTGGGCATCTGGGTGAGGAGGCTATGAAACTTGGGGAGGAGGGCGGTTGGTTACAAAGGGGCTGTAGCGGCGGTCTGTGCTCCTGCTGCCTTTCCTGCAGCTCAACCATACGCTGGAGCATATTAGTTTGATCCTCCAGCAGCCTCATCATTGAATCCTGCCTCCTCTCATCACGCTGCCGCCACCTTTCAGCTTCAGCCCTCTCTTGAGCCCGCCACCTCTCTTCCCGGTCATTTTGTGCTTTCCTGCACTCTGACATTGTCTGCCTCCATGCATTCGTCTGTGCTCTGTCAGTGTGGGAGGACAGCATGAGCTCAGATAACATTTCATCGCGAGTGCATTTTTTTCACCTTCTAATCTTTGCTAGCCTCTGGGAAGGAGAAGATCCTGTGATCCTTGAAACACATGCAGCTGGTGGAGAAAAAAAGGGACAGTGGTATTTGAAAAGACACATTTTATAGAACAATGGGTACACTCTTTCACGGTAAACCTTGCTGTTAACATTACATACATAGCACATGTGCTTTTGTTACAAGGTCGCATTTTGCTTTCCCTCACCGCGTGGCTAACAGCGGGGAACATTTCTGTTCAGCCATAGGCAAACAGCCCAGCAGGAACGGGCACCTCTGAATGTCCCCTTAAGAAAAGCACCCTATTTCAACCACAGGTTTCAGAGTAGCAGCCGTGTTAGTCTGTATTCGCAAAAAGAAAAGGAGTACTTGTGGCACCTTAGAGACTAACAAATTTATTAGAGCATAAGCTTTCGTGAGCTACAGCTCATCCGATGAAGTGAGCTATAGCTCACGAAAGCTTATGCTCTAATAAATTTGTTAGTCTCTAAGGTGCCACAAGTACTCCTTTTCTTATTTCAACCAGGTGACCATGAAAGATATCACTCTCCTGAGGATAATACAGAGAGATAAAGAACGGATGTTGTTTGAACGCCAGCAAACATACACTGCAATGCTTTGTTCTACAATGATTCCCGAGTACGTGCTACTGGCCTGGAGTGGTAAAGTATCCTACCATGGTGGATGGAATAAGGCTGCCCTCCCCAGAAACCTTTTGCAAAGGCTTTGGGAGTATATCCAGGAGAGCCACGAATGCCAGGGCAAATCAATCATTAAACATGCTGGCTTTTAAACCTTGTATAGTATTTTAAAAGGTACACTCACCAGAGGTCCCTTCTCCGCCTGGTAGGTCCGAGAGGCAGCCTTGGGTGGGTTTGGGGGGTACTGGCTCCAGGTCCAGCATGAGAAACAGTTCCTGGCTGTCAGGAAAACCGGTTTCTCCGCTTGTTTGCTGTGAGCTATCTACTACCTCATCATCATCATCTTCCTCATCCCCAAAACCTGCTTCCGTGTTGCCTCCATCTCCATTGAAGGAGTCAAACACAGCTGGGGTAGTGGTGGCTGAACCCCCTAAAATGGCATGCAGCTCATCATAGAAGCGGCATGTTTGGGGCTCTGACCCGGAGTGGCCATTTGCCTCTCTGGTTTTCTGGTAGGCTTGCCTCAGCTCCTTAAGTTTCACGCGGCACTGCTTCGGGTCCCTGTTATGGCCTCTGTCCTTCATGCCCTGGGAGATTTTCACAAATGTTTTGGCATTTCGAAAACTGGAACGTAGTTCTGATAGCACGTATTCCTCTCCCCATACAGTGATCAGATCCCGTACCTCCCGTTTGGTCCATGCTGGAGCTCTTTTGCGATTCTGGGACTCCATCGTGGTCACCTCTGCTGATGAGCTCTGCATGGTCATCTGCAGCTTGCCACACTGGCCAGACAGGAAATTGAAATTCAAAAGTTCGCAGGCCTTTTCCTGTCTACCTCGTCAGTGCATCTGAGTTGAGAGTGCTGTCCAGAGCGGTCACAATGGAGCACTCTGGGATAGTTCCCGGAGGCCAATACCATCTAATTGCGTCCACAGTACCCCAAATTCAACCCAGCAAAACAGATTTTAGTGCTAATCCCCTTTGTCGGGGATGGAGTAAGGAAATCGATTTTAAGAGCCCTTTAAGTCGAAAAAAAGGGCTTCGTCATGTGGACGGGTGCAGGGTTACATCGATTTAACGCTGCTAAATTTGGCCTAGTGTAGACCAGGGCTGAGATTTTCCCAAGGATTAACTGTTTCTGTGTAGCATATTGGGTGTAAATATTCTCCTTTACAATTAGAGCCCTGGGGATAGTTATACCTATTTATACCTTTGTCAGCAAATATAAGAATCTTCTCTTCCCTGCTGCAGTTTCATGATACCCATCTTGCACTGATTGCTGCAGACAGGGACTATGCTCTATGCTTTTAAAAAAAAAAAAAAAAAGTGCTGGTTTCCTAGCCCTACAAGCCTCTTTTGCCTACAGCACAGGGGATGGCAATGCAAGCTCCCGCACCATTGTGCGTTGATGGGGAGGGTCTGCTTGCAGGAATGAAAGCACAAGCTCTGTCTCCATGGATATCCAATACCCAGCACTTCTGTGGAGACTGCCAGCAAGGTAGTTGTGATGTGGGCAATATCCACTGGGAATGAAAACACTGACTCCTTCATGTCGATCACCAAGCAGCTAATAGGTTTAGGGCTGTTGCTTACTACTAACCCAGGTCAAATTTGAATCGGTGCTCACACTCTATTACTAATCCCTTGAGCTATCAACTTCATTTATATGACTCCTCTTAAAGTTTCCAGTAACAAAGATAACCAACAGCAGCATCAGCATTTTATCTGCCTAGCTTTGAAACTGTTCTCCCTGCCTCAGGCATGTGACAATCTGCCTAGCACACCTTGGTCTATCAGTGCTTAGTAAATCAGAAGCTTCTACAGCACCAAGAGTTGTAATGGAGTCCTCATGGTTACGCTGCATGAAAGACTTCTCCAGCAGAAAGCCCTGCAACGTGAGTAGCAGTGATTAGATCAGGGCCCAGTATGCAGGACTCCTGGGTTCTGTTCCTGATGCCTACTGCCTCGCTCTGTGCCCCATGCTGAAAGGTGCTCTGTCAGTGCGAAGTGTTGTTTCTGTGCATTGTGCCGGCACAGGTGTTTGCTTTTCCTTGATGTTACAAAAAGAAAAGGAGTACTTGTGGCACCTTAGAGACTAACAATTTTATTTGAGCATAAGCTTTTGTGAGCTACAGTTCACTTCATCGGATGCATTCAGTGGAAAATACAGTGGGGAGAAAAATATCCCCACTGTATTTTCCACAGAATGCATCCGATGAAGTGATCTGTAGCTCATGAAAGCTTATGCTTAAATAAATGTTAGTCTCTAAGGTGCCATAAGTACTCCTTTTCCTTTTGCAGATACAGACTAACACAGCTGCTACTCTGAAACTTGATGTTACAGCAATCCATCCATGTAAAAGCTCTGCTGGGCCAAGTTTTCTTCTCATGCGTGAAGCACTAACACGCTTGACCCTAAAGCACTGCCCACTCCAACCCCCTTTAGGATCTCAGCTACATTGTGATGTTGAAGTTTGTATCAGTTCTGCAGAAGTGTTCTTTTGCATTTCAACCAAGTAGCCGCTGGAGGGCAACAGAGCATATATTTCCTTGACTTCCCCATTTCTTTCTCATGCGTTTAGATCACAGCAGAAACTGTCGAAGCCATCCCTGCTACTAGTTTCCTTTCTGTGGATGGTGGGAGGGAATTTCTCATTTGTTACTCTTCAAGCCAATGGCATGTTGATTTTAACTCTGGTTCTGTGGTTACTTGTCATATGCACTGCTCCTTTCATGGTTCCCTTTTAGGGAGAGAAGTGAGAGGGGGGGAACTCCCCTGCCTGTCGCTGAAATCTGCACTCAGCGCCATAGGCAAACACCCACCAGCATCCAGACAGTATGTCCAGCATGCCTTCTACCTGGTGTTCCTAGTAGTTAATCCCAAAATGCTGAAGAACCCAGCCACTGCTCCCAAGCATATGGCAAATAAGGGAATGGAAATGCCACTTTAAAAGCATTTGCCTTATCTGCTCATTTTATAACCATTTTCTCAGCTAAAGGATTTTTCTGAGGCTTATTTATTTTTTGCTGCTGTGCAAATGGTGCTAGATTCTGTAAAAACAACTAAAAATAGTATTAGTTCTTAGCATCCGTTCTCAAACCGCTTTACTCTTGGGGAAACTGAGGTAGAGAGTGGTAAGGTGACTTGCCCAGGGTCACTCAACAGGCTATTGGCAGAGCTAGGAATGGACCTCAAGTCTCTTGAGTCCTAGTCCAGTGCTTTAGCAACTATGCCACACTACCTAGACAATCCCTGCCCCAAGGAACTTGCAGACTAAAATGTTGGCATTAAAGGTTCCTAGCTTGTGTGTTGTGTCAGCTCCTCCCACCCATGGGGGAAGGGCTACCCTGCTTCTTCTTCCCTCTCTTCGGTGGCCTGCTGCAGAAGAGCAGCTTTAAGTTATGGTCTGCTTCACAGAGCCTTCACCCAGTTGCAGAGGAGATCAATTGAATCAGCATGTTTCCTGGCTCTCTTGCTTCCTCTCCAACCAGTGCCACCTACCTTTTCCTGAAGACAGCCGAGTCCAGGGCTGAACTGGGCTCCTGTGCTGCAACCCGGAACAATAAGAGTCATTGATTAACTCACTGTTTTGCTATCTCTGCACCAGCGAACAGTGCTGAGGTCTCAACAAGAACAAGGAAATGCATTATTATTTTAAATATATATTTATATTGCAGTAGCACCTAGAGACCTCAAACAAGCCAGGCCTGATTGCTGAGTGCTGTACAAACAGAAAATGATAGTCCCTGGCCTTAACAACTTGTAGGCTAAAGACCAGCTATAACAGGTGGGTGAGATGGTGGTAACAAACATAATAGGATGTGTACCATTCTTAGCCAGGAGCAGTGATCACAACTTGCTTTGTGTGGCAGAACCTCTGAGTTTGCATGGGTCCAAGAGACAGAGAGCACATGGCAATGTTAAATTAACCCCCGCTCCGCCTTTAAAAAAACAAGTCAGACATTCCCACCCAGCTCCCTTCAGAGTGTTTCTCTCTTTTGTTAAAGCACTGAGCTGTATTTTCTAAAACTCAAGCACTGGACCGTGACAGTGAGCACTTCCCCCTTTGACTCTTAACTAGGTTTAGACAGGACCCAGCTTTTCTCTGCCTTTGTCATTTACAGTTGGTGTGAAACGCTACCAGTGGTGTAAATAAGTGGAGAATTGTGACTGGGTATGGTTTACACTCACTTTGGACAAGTTTAAATGACAATACAAGGTGCAGAGTAGTGGAGAAGGCTGGCCTTGGGTTTAAGGAAAAGGGCTGGGACTGAGGAGATCTTGCTTCAATTCCTAGCACTGTCAGAATCCCTGTGTGACTTTGGGTAAGTCAGTCTCTCTGGCCTTAGTTCTCCATTGTAATGCAGGAAAAATTCCACCCCCCCCCCTTTGTCTTCCTTTCCTGTTTAGATTATAAACTTTTTGGGAGAGGGACTGTGATTCTCTCGGAGCATGTACAGCATCTAGCACAATTGGGTCCTGAACTTAGTATGTGCTACTTTAATACAGGTAGGCTCCACATGTTTTTTTTGTCAAGCTGCAATTTTCCTTTGAGCTCCAGGGATTCCTTTAGTATTCACAGTGCATGATCATTTAAAACACAAAAAGCCGTTCCCCATTTTCAAAATGTAACTGCAGATCCCATCCTCATCACCCATTTCTAGTATTTTGCAGACCTTGCCTGACAGCTCTTGTATTCTCAGGCAACGGAGAAATACAAAACCAAACGAGATGCAAGTGTTCCTCTTGCAAGGGTTCCTAATGGTTCACTGTAGCTCAGATGAGAACTGTAGTAGCTACACATGTCAGATCACTGCTCAGGCTGCCATGAATCTGCCCCTTGTCTTTGTAGCTGTCCATCTCTGTTCTCATTCCCATCCCTGCTTCACTGGAGTACTGAACAGATAGCAGGTAACTAGTGCAAAAAGCAACTGTTTGGTCTGGCTCGCTACAGAATGTGACTTGCTGCCCTAGATTTAATGGAGTTTATGGAGTTCAGCTAGGGATCCTCTTTCCCTTTCATCCGATTCATCGTGAAGTGTCGGAGCTCTTTCTTGACCTACTAACATTCAGCCCTGGCCTCATGCCAGGGTAGACTAAAGGTTTGGAAAATCTGATATTTGGAACCCCCTCAAAACCGTGTTGTGCTCTGAAACCTTTAGTGAAGGAACACACACTGTGTTCACTGGATTGGACTGCACTCCCACGACTCCCCCCGTGGTCACTAGAAAATCTTCTGGCTTTTTTGTGTCCAGTCTTGGGGTTTTGTGAACCTATCTGTCTAGTGCAAATACCGTCTTAGGATGCAGAATGCAACTAACCAAGATTCCCCTGGCAGTTTCTGTTAGAGAAGTTACTCTCCACTTCCCCTCCTTTTACAAAAATATCATCTTGTGTTTTCTGCTTATTAAATGGCTGTTGAATTCCACCTCAGAGGTGGCTGCATTTCAGCAGTGGATGAGTGAACATTATATAAATAGCCTTAAGGTAACTTTGGGATGCTCCAGAATGGAAGACACTATGCAGCTCTGGAATAACAGCATGCGCAGGTATTGTCAGTGGAAGAATCCATTAGCTCTGGTACTGTGCATCATGGATTCCCATGCACTCCCTGAAAAGATTTCCATTAGCTCTTTTTTATCTTCCCAGAGGCTAATTGTATGAGGCAATTTTGTTCAGATGCTGGTGGGTGCCAAGCAAAGCATTTCAGAGCAGGATGATCATAAACAACATGTTTGTTTGCTAAAGGGCAAAGCATTGCAATTGCATGTGCCAGTCCAGTAATAAACAGAGAACGTGCTCCTATCACCATTCCCATCTGCTTGAACAGACCAGGTCAAATTCAGCCTGATGTAGTTTAGCTGAAGTCAATGGACTTTACATCATGGATGAAATCTGGCCCATTGGCTTACAGGGGCCAAGCATCTTAAAAGTGCTTACTCTTAACTTATTCCGAGTGCTGATCTGAATCGGTTTCACTGTAAATTTACTAGCAACATTGCCATCAGGGCTGAAGAGTTTCATCTCGGTAGTTCGTTTTTAAGGTTTCATTGAACCAGATGTGGCCATAGATTAGGTTAATCTTGAGTAAGAGCAGGGACAGAGAAAAAACATCCTCCAGTGCAACTCTGGTGCAGGGAAGAGGTCAAGGACCTTAATGTATTTGGTTACATCGGCTTATGTTGCCTGCTGCCATACTTCATATGGGCCTGATCCTGTGCCCAGTGAAATCAGTGCTAAATCTGGTCTTTAGAGATGATGCCCTTTACACTACATGGGCAAGCCATTCTACAGCTGTGTCTACACTAGCATTTTTGTTGGTAAAGCTTTTGTCAGCCAAGGGTGTGAAAAAACAGTCCCCTGACTGACATAAGTTTTTCCAGACAAAAGTGCTAGTATGAACAGCGCTATGGCAGCAGGAGAGACTCTCCTGCCGACATCGCTTATGTCACTCACTGGGGATGGTTTAATTCTGCCGTCAGGAGAGTTCTCTCCTGCCGTCAAAGAGTGGCCACGTGGGAGACTTCACAGCTACACAGCAGTAGCGGTACAGCTGTGCCACTGTAAGGTCCGTAGTATAGACATAGCCTAAAAAGCAGCATGAGAGGAGATCAGGGCATCGTTATGGGCCTGACATGAAAGTCAATGGGAGTTTGATTATTGACTTCTATGGGAGCAAGATCCCACACTCCAGGAACTAAGTTTTAATATACAGGGGAATTTCAGTGTGGCAGCTGTGCTAATGCCCAAAGCCCCCATCGCAGTGATATCTGAACATCTCCAGGTGTTGGTGTCGGCCAACAAGAGCCAGATGACTTCTGGGGTACAGCAGGAGGGATCAACTGAGTTTAAACCAAGTCCCACAATTCCTCTTGGTGGTATCTGGTCGTCTGCCACAAGATTTTTCCAGAATGCATAGAGCCTAAACGCAGCACTTGGTACCCTGGGATGCCTACTCGGCGTGCAGCACACATCTACCAAACAGTGCTGCCTAATGTGAATACTGCTTCAAAAGCAAAGTATCTTAACCCAGTGACCAGTGTATGCACAGCAGTGTGAATAGACACAATCACTGTAGGATAGTTTATATCCCTAGACTGCAACTTCTGCACGTAGACGAGACCCGAGTGATGAAGGGGAAGATCCCCTTCTCAGGCTACGTCTAGACTGGATGCTATGGTGGCACGCCTGCAGTGCAGCAGCTGTGCCACTGTAGCCCTTCAGTGGGGACCCGTATACAGCGATGGGAGGGGTTCTCCGGTCACTGGAGTAAATCCACCTCGGAGAGGTGGTAGCGAGGTCAAGGAAAGAATTTCTGTCAATCTCATACTGTCTACACGGGGACTTAGGTCAACTTAACTACATCACTCAGGGGTGTGGCTTTTTCACAGCCCTGAGCAATGTAACTGGGTTGATTAATTTTCTAGTGTAGACCAGCCCCTCAGTGACACAAGAGTAACTACTTCACTGAAAGCTACATAAGAATAGCTAGGAGCAGAATTCACCCCAATGGACATGAGTGCATATATGGCGCCCATCAATAAAAAAGTAACAACTGCAATTCTTTATTGATATAAGAATAAATGTTGGATAACTATGGACTGACAAGAACAAGTGTGGACAAGCCCCCAAACACAGCAGTCAGTAGGGGTTTGGGAGGCCTGCAGTAATTACATAATCAATATCTTGTATTATATACATGCAGCCTTCTGAATTTCTAAAACCCTCTAAGAAATGAGTAAAAGATTCACAGCACCAGGCTCTTTAGAACAATTGGTCTTGTTTATACTCATATCAGGCCTAATAATGCATTTTACGATGTCTTTTCCTCTCTAAAAGAATTTTATCTCAGTGCAAAACAGTTGCTGTTGATGGGTTTTATCCCATGCTCTAAGTTAGTTTACTGCAACCATGAAAATCTGCATCAGGCCAACTGAAAGATTAATTAGTCAAGTCTCTGGGGTTAATGTTGACATTTCCTTCCCATATCTTGCTTTCAAAGCAGTGACTCCAGGTGCTGGACTCATGCCCAAAAATGAATCAGCTCTTAGAGCACTATGGATGTGCAGGCTGTTAATGCTCCAATCATAAAACTCAAGAGGTCATCTAGTCCAGTCTTCTGCACTCATAGCAGGACTAAGTATTATCTAGGCCATCCCTGAAAAGTGATTTTAAGAGCAGGTCAGACAAACCTCCAATGATGAAGATTCTACAACCTCCCTGGGCAATTTATTCCACTGCCTAACCACCCTAACAGTTAGGAAGTTTTCCCTAATGTCCAAGCTAAACCGCCCTTGCTGCAATTTAAGTCCATTGTTTCTTGTCCTATCCTCAGAGGTTGAGGAGGAGAACAATTTTTCTCCCTCCTCCTCCTTGTAAACAACCTTTTATGTACTTGAAAACTTATGTTCCCTCTGTCTTCTCTTCTCTAGATTAAACCAACCCAGTTTTTTCAATCTTCCCTCATAGGTCATGTTTTCTAAACTTTTAATCATTTTTGTTGCTCGCTTCTGGACTTTCTCCAGTTTGTCCACATCTTTCCTTAAATGTGGCGCCCAGAACTGGACACAATACTCCAGCTGAGGCCATATCAGCGCGGAGTAGAGGGGAAGAATTACTTCTCGTGTCTTGCTTACAACACTCCTGCTAATACATCCCAGAATGATGTTTACTTTTTTGCAACAGTGTTACACTGTTGACTCATATTTAGCTTGTGATCCACTATGACCCCCAGATCCCTTTCCACAGTAGGCAGTCTTCCTAGGCAGTCATTTCATCTCTAACATGGGGAGGAAGACCTGTCTCATCTCCCACCACAATGTATTCAGGGTTACCAACTCTCATGATTTTATCATGAGTCTTGCCATATTTGGTGTTTTTTCTTAAAGCTCCAGCTCCTGGAGTCATGAGATTAGGTAAGAGTCTCACCTGTTATCTTTTAAGAGAGGTACATTATTAGGCGCTATGTCTCCTGACTTACAGTCCAGTACCCTATTCACTGGATCAAGCTGCCTCTCTGCATGATGAATCCTGCCACATTTTAGTGTCATCCATTGTTCTGAGACTGAGAAAGTATCTATCCACAGCCTTGTCTTACGCAAAGAGGTTATTGGTGTATAAGTGGAACACTGATCATACAGCAACCGTTAGAACAGGGACTGCCAAGGTGAAGATGCATCCTTAGAAAGATTAATTTTTACTATACAGGTACAACTTTAACTATCAGGGCACAGTGTCATTTGGGGGAATTTCTTGGGTCATATTAAAAGCAACTCTAGTATTGATCTTACCCATTCATGACCACTTGCATCACTACACTGAGGGTAGCGGATCATAAGTGTACATTCATAAACAAAGAGCTACACTGTGTGAACATATAAGTTGCTAACAAATGTAAAACAGCAAAACCATGAACAGTTACATCACCAGAAAGCAACTTCCAGGCAGAAATCTGGACTGGTACCAGGTTCCAGCCCTGGGATCTTAAAATCAGCAATGTCTGCAAAATCTCTAACCTTGCTGCTCTTTCCCTGGGCTGCTTCCTAGTCCATCTCCCACAGGTTTTCTGGTAAACCCTTCCCACAGGGCCAGGAACCAAGGGCTTCTCTCCCCACTCCTGTTTTCCTTCTTTTCCTTCTCTAAGCCCAGAGAGTGACTATCAGCTTCTACACTGCAGCCCCTTTCTTCTTCAAACTTCCTGGCTTTAGACTTTAGCCAACTTCTCCCCCAGAGGGGCTTTATCAGCCATTAGTAATTTTCAATTAAGTCAGCCTCTCCACCAGGTGCAGCCAATAAAGGTAATTGGTCCTAGCTGCACCAACTTAACCCCTTCATGTGTGAGTGAACAGCCTGGCAAACATATACATACAACACATCCCATAAAAACGTGTACAATACATCACAAACACAGAACACATCCCATAAACACGTGTACAATAGACCATATAAACACACAACGCATTCCATAAACACAGAGGGTATGTCTACACTTCAGAGAGACATCCGCGGCCCGCCTGTGCCAGCTGCCTCAGGCTTGTGGGGCTCGGGCTAAGGGGCTGTTTAAATTGCAGTGTAGACGTTCTGGCTTGGGCTGTAGCCTGAGTTCTGGGACCCTTCTACCTCGCAGCGTCCTGAGCCCAAACATCTACAACACAATTAAAAAGCTCCTGAGTCCCAGCCCTGTGAGCCCAAGTCAGGTGGCACAGGCCAGCCACGAGTTTTTGATTGCAGTGTAGACATACCCATCCATGCAACCCATACATCCTCAACTATTTTTAAAAAGGCAACACGTTCTACATTTGACCCATAAAGGTCACCATTGGGTGCAGGGGAAGGTTGTGACTTTGGATTGAGCAGTGGTATCGGGAGTATCGGGACTGCATGCTGGGAGGAGCATGTAGTATTATCTGAGATTTCTGCTTGGAGTTTATTTGCTGATGCCTTAACTGTTCATTCCTCTGTTCTGAATGCTTGTGTGGATGGTATTAGCTATAGGCCAGCAACCTTCATCATCACTTAGTGTGTGGATTTTTTATTGTGAATTTCCTTGTTTTCTCATTGCACATAGTAAGCTCTGTGGTGGCAGATGGGACAAAGGGAGAAAGGCAGTGTAACAATAATACTACCACAATTCTGCGTAACTAGCAGTGTGCACAATGTAGCTTGCCACCTGCCTGGCTGTTATCAACCACTTTCACTGCAGCACTGAACACAACCTTAACTATGGAACTGCGGACGCACCTCCACAATCTCACGTTGTCCCAGCCGGTGCCCAGGCTCGAACCCTCAGATGGTTTTTACTTTGAGTGTTTTTACTTCTACTGCACAATTATTAGGTGTGCTTTCTGATTGACTGATGAGTCACCACCTCTCAGGTGTCGATTAAAAGATATAATTAGGTCTGTCTTCATCTTCAATTCTGTGTGTGTGTTAAATGTATTATTGGTTATGCACATCAAACAATAAAGGGTTTTATTTTACAAATAGTACCAGTGTGTGGGAGTGGTGGGGTGAGGCAGAGAGGAAAAACTTTGGCTTTTCAATGGTACATTGTAGGCAGGTATGCTACTGTAAGAATTATACTAAGACTCACCAGTTCAGCTCACACAGGGCTCAGTCCTATAAAGTGCTGAGTGTCCTCAATTTCCACTGAAGTCAGTTGCAATTTTTGACCAGGACCAATCTGGTCAGTGTCCTAGAAACAAAAGGCTCCAGAGTACCCAACAAATCTTCCTGAGCTGTCTTCTTTCAGCCTTTGAGCCTTTGCCACTTGCTTTGGATCTTTGCTTTTACTTCTTGAGGTCTCTATGGACCTAGTCTTTTCCTCACTGAAGTCAATGGGAGTTTGCCCATGACTCCAAATGAAGCAGGATCACGCTCCACACACACTAATATCTCTGGGTTTGTTGTTTGGGGATGGGGATTTTCAAAAGCACTCAAGTGATTTAGGAGCACAAACCCCATGGAAAGCCTTGTGCTCCTAAGTCAGTTGGGCCACTTTGAACATCTCCTCCCCTATGGTGACACTGAAAATAAATATTCTGCCAGCCCAGTCTGCAGTTCTGACACCTTTAGACACCTTGTTGAATATTCTGCACCAGTACAGTGAGCCATGCAGCTGAAGCAAAGATGCTAGGTGCTAGCCCAGTATTCCCTTAATAGCCGTTTATTTTTTACACAGTAAAATGTGATTTTCACAGTGCTGTAACAAAAGGCTGAGTCCTACCCTTCCTGCTGGGTGTCAGAAATAGATCTAGAGAGATGATGACTCACCTGTAATCGAGAAAAAGGGAATGGCATCAGAGTGAGATTTAAAAATTAAATCTTTCTGACTCCATGTGCCAGAAGGAGGATATCAATCAACCCAAAGGCCCAGGCTGGTTTGGTAGGGATAGCATAGAACATGGGTAACACTTTGCACTATTATAGCATTTTGTACACAAGGATCTCAAAGTGTATCACACATACATGCACAATGTGAGGTTAAGTCAGTAATATCCACATTTCTCTGATGGGGAAATTGAGGTACAGAGAGGTGATGTGGATTGCCCAGGATCAGAAGATGAGTCAGGAACAGAACCCAAGAGCTCCTGATCATATGCCTATTCAAGTCAAAAGTACAGGTGGATTCCTCTCTGTTACTTTTCCTGCTGCTTCTGGCCTGAGCCAAGGGGTGATGTCAGAGTTGTCATGGCATCAGTATTTATGGAACTGAAATCATCATCCTTGTGTAAGAAAAATTAAATAAGGACATGATCCTGCCGGGGGCGGGGAACTCCCTTTGGAATCAATGGGGGTTTCCCTCCACAGGACCTGTACCTAATTTCTTTTTCTTCTTCATCCTTTAGTGGGGGGGGCGGGGGAGGCGAGGGAAGGGGAAGAATAGCAGGGGGAAGGGGAAGAGACGTCTCCCGTCTAACAGAATCTGTGGCTGGCAAAGGCAGTTTCTCATTTCCTGCAGGAGGAAAACACAAGCTACAGCCCAACTGCCCTTCACTTCCTATTTTTAGGCCAAATGACAGGTACATTGCAGTTTAGTGACTAGAACCCATCCCTCCAGTGTGGAGGAGGGGGTTCCACTGACTCAAGAGCCAGCAAATGCACCTGCAGATACACCCAACTTAGCTATCAGTCACACTAGTCCATGCCTGACACCGTGACCCTTTTCTGCTTTGCATCCGCTCCCCTTAGATATAAACCCAGGGTCCCAGCTGCTTTTGTTGGAGCTTTTCACCTCTTGGGATGGGTGGGAGGATGGGGAATGCCCCCTCCCAGCGCTGGCTCCATCATTGCTCCTCACACACATCTTTCCTTCTTTCCAGCTCACCAACAACTGCACTGGGGTGTCTGTTGGTGGCTTTGGCGGAGGCTCTTATCTCTGAGCTGCTTGAGAGGGCAGAAAACTGAAGCTTGGTTTGCTGGACTTCTGCTATAACTGCAGTTTTGCATGTATGGGCCACTGTGGAAAGAGCGTGAGAAGGTGGGGTAGCTTTCAAGAAATCACGAAGCACATTTGCAGAGGGATGGGGGTGGGTAGGGAGTGGTGCTGCTTTTCCCACCTGCATTGCTGCCCTATTTTGCCCTGTGCACCTCCTGGCTTACCCTCTTCAAGGCAGTAGCCCCACTGCAATAAGGGGAGGCAGAAAAACAGCAGGCCATTTGCAGCGCATGCAGCCTGAAGCACCCAGTTAACACAACAGAAATCCATGCAAAGAGCCGAGCTGGAGATTGTGCAGTAACAAATCCGGGTGCAATGACGAAGAGAAGGATGCACCTGTATGTCCACCCAGACTCTTCCCCCCCCCCCCCCCGTCCGCCCTCCATGGTACTTCCCACTCTCTAACCACAGACGAAACCAGACGAGCCCATGCGGCACGGAACAGGGGTCAGTGGCAGAGAGGCGAGCTCCGGCTGCACCAGCCGCGGCAAGGTCTGTGCGCGAGACACGGGCACCCGGGCAGGCGGTGGCGCGAGCCTCCCCCACTCCCTGCTCGCACGCGCCGGCTGGGTCTCTGCTGCACAGCCAGGAGCCGGGGCGGCAAGGAGGCAAAGCTCAAGCAAGCAGCCCAGCGCCGGGGGAAGATGGAAGGAGCCTCCTTCGGAGCTGGCCGGGCAGGGGGGGCCGTTGACCCTGTGGATTTCCTCAAGCAGCCTCAGACCATTCTCAGGATAGTGTCCTGGGTAAGGCAGAGCCTCGTCATTTTTAAATGGTCATTTATGTATTTATTTTTCCCTCTGGAGACATTGCTCCCTTCCATCCTCATTTTCTCTGGCACCCTTCCAGCCTGGCAAGATCGTAGTGCAAAGGGGGCTGCTGGAGTGTTAGTAATACCTTGCATGCGTGGCTTTGTTTTGGCTTTGAATTTTTGGTGGCCTAGGTTGTTTGCTTTATTTTGCTAACGAAGAGGGAGAGGAATTGTGAACCTCGATCAGGAAGGGTGCGAGGGGGAAACGGCTAACCATTTTTTCTCACCAGTTTGTGCTGTCGTTTCTCCCGAAATCCCCATCAAAATAAGAGGAGCAATAGTCACAAATGCTGATTTTTGTATTATTATTACAGTATTTGCAGAGTGGAAAGATCACTTCTGTTTATCCACGGAAGTGGAAGTCTTTTCCTCCTCTCTGTAAAAAGGAGGGTATTTTTAGGGCTTTATTTTGCAACTGTAGATGGGTCATTTTACATGGTCTCTGTCTTTTCTGATGCTTAAACAAATGGTGGGATGATGAGGAAAATCCTGTAGAAATCGTTGGTCAGAAGTCATTTTTCTTCTATACTTAATGATCTAGCCCTACCTAGATCCCTATGCTAATGCAAAATGATATAATGGTTTGCTAGCTGACTATTTTTTATTTTAAATTCTGATTGCCTTGCCGAAAGCACCAGACTGAATATGTTTTCAGGACACCTGCTTTAGGATGGCTTTGATCTTTGGTGTTCCATGGGCAGCAATATGGAAAGCTACGTAAAGAGCTTTGCTTAAATTGATTATGCCAGGAGGTATAAGGGTTAAGGCTGACCCTCCACCCATAACTTGCCTCATTGTGCTTAGGTTTTATGTGCTGAGACCTGCAAGCCTGTGCTGATGGCTCTTTGGTGAATTGGGAGCCTCAGGCCTTCTCCTAAAAGACGTTAGCCAAAAGCCCACATCACAAAAAGCACCTCTAATGTGGTCCCCTGGATGGGAGTCTCAGCAGAGAGGCCAGGGGTTGAGATGGCGGTGGACCCCGTTTTCTAATTTAGAGGCAGGGAGGGTCCTTTTAGATTCAGGATGAGGTACAGTGGTGTATGGGGGAAGCTTGCACTACTGTTGCCCTCGCTCTACCTGTTCTGTGGATCGAGGCCTTCGGTGTCCAGAGCAGTCAATGTGTCACCTTTCCATAAGCACATGAGTAAAACCATTGAAGTGACACACTTAAGGGCTTTGCTGGGTCAGAGCCATACTCCATTCTCCAGTACTTTGAGAAAGCATCTGAATGTGATACTGCGTGGACGAAAATGGAGGCCGATTGCCGGCACGAAACGTCAAGGCAGGTTGTAGATCGGTTCTTTTGCACATGATTGACACAGTGCGTGGCAGTGACATCTTCATAGATGTTTACGATGCATCACCTTGATCCAGCATGGAAGACTTGAGTACTGCAGTTGGGAAACAGGAACAGAACACAGAATATGGCATTAAAAAACAGCTCAGAAAAAGTTCCCGCACATGTTCAGTGACTGATCACACAGGAATCTTCGGGAAATTTTAAACCACAAGGGATCTGTCCCAAAGTGAGAAGGAAGGGCCTGAAACTGTAAGCACTTACACGTCAGATTAATTCTAAGCATGTGAGTCGCCCCACTTACTTTGAATCTTTTCATGTGCTTAAATTTAAGTGCAAGCATAAGTTGTTTTTAGGGTCCAGGGCCTGATCCAAAGCTCCTTGAAGTCAAAGGGCATCTTTCAGCTCACTCCAGTGGGCTTTGGATGAAGCTCCAAACACCTACATGAGTTCATTGAAAAATGCTTCAGGCCACGTTTTCCAAACATAGGCCCTGATTCTGCAAGTTGATCTCTGCAGGGAGCCCTACACAGATCAGCTTGCAGGCTTGGGGCCACGGCTGGTACACATCTGGGTTTTGCTCATAGTGGCCACCTGAAGTGTGCTTCAATCAAATCAGCTTGAACTGGCTTAAATCCATGTTTCAGTCAACAAGACTCCTATGTAGATGGGCAAATTTCCTTGTGGCCTCGCATGTTCTGATGAGTTAGCCTGGTGCATTTGTTGGGTCCGTTTTCCTCCTGAACACCTCTCCACTTGTGAATGGGCAGCCATCAAATCCTATAACATTATTGCATCCTACTGCCTCAAGAAAGCACATTCACTGTACCTTACATTTTTAAAACATTGTTAGCAGACTTTGTAAGCCCATGCGGTGTGTGAAGGGTACATTCAGAAGACAAAAAGGAGTTCTTGCCTGCAAGATCGTTTCAGCAGTTTTTCCTGCAGTCATACCCCAGATTGCTGGATTTGGGGTATGAAATGCAGCTATCTTGGCATAGAATATTATTTTGATTGTTTATTACTTCCACTGCAGTAGCACTTAGGACCCCCAATCATGGACCAGGACCCCAGGGTGTGCGAGGTGCTGTACAAACCCAGAGCAAAAAGACTGTCCTTGCCCCCAAAGGACTTGTAATCTAAGTAGGAGGAAGAGCGGAGTTTATCTGTTGTTTACTTGGGGTGATTCCTTCTCTTTATACCCCTTAAAGCACGTGTTCCTGTATATTTTTAAGCATGCAGTTAAAGTAATTGGACCATTTCATGATTCAATCCCTTCCAACTGCCCAACCCAATCTCCTCCAGTGTGAAATTGCCCTGACACCAAAGGGTGGGCTATCAGATGCAGTATGGCTTGTTGGATATTTTTGGGTGGGGGCACAGAGGAAACAGGAGAGTCATTTTACTGTTCAGCCAATGTTCGAGCCCAGTTGTGCTTGCTTCTCTCATCAGAGTAGTTTAACTGAAGTCGGTGGAAGCCTTCTTCGTTGCAGCAGAGCAATACAAGACCTATGCATTATGCATCAGGGGTTGAGATGGCGGTGATCCTCCACCATTGAAATCAATGGGAGTTTCATTGTTGGTTTCATTGGGAGCAGACAGGGCCTAACTCCTTCAGTGGGATTCTGGCAGCACAGAGTTGTACAAGGGCTGCAGGATTGATCCCTTTGACATTTGGGGGCCTTATTGATGACTGTTGACCAGCTCAGAAATCCCCAGTAAAGTTTACAGTTTCAGATAGAATGAAAATGATTTCTTTAAATATACTATAGCATTAATTTCTGAAGAACAAAAGGTTCCTGGCATATGCAGAACTTTCTGACTGTCATAACTGGAAAGTCCTATGAAACTGTTCCTCATTTGTCTCTTCACTCACGGCTGATGCAGCTTGTGAGTCAAGATATGATAACACTTGTTTTTTTATGGAGTGAAATGAACTTGGTAGTAAACAGGAGTTCATGCGGTCACCAGCTCCTTTCTTTTACATCTGTCCTATTATTAATATATACATTTTTAAATTGTTGTATAGTGGAAAATGGGACACTTTCAATTTAATGTAGACATACATTTATGTTTGATGTTTAAACTAAGTTTTAACAAACATACTCTGAATAGAAAGATATTGACAAATTCTCTTGAATTTCAGGAATGGGTTTTTTCCCCCGCTAAGGTTGAAAATACCCAAATACAGTCACATTGCACGAGTGCAAGTGTAGGCTTGGAAGGATTCGATGGTTGTCAGTAAATGTTGATAAACATTGATTGCACTGTGCGCACACAAACCAGTGAAAAAATATTTCCATCAGTAATAATCAAAATGTACAGAGAGGCAAAGTAAGAAAAACGCTGATTGAGAACTTATTAGAATTTGATTTAAGGCAGTTTACTTTGTGTATTTTGACACATGATACTGGCAGTTTGTGTTTTGATGGTTATAAAGCTTTAACTTTCTAAATTTCAGTGTCTTTTGTCCTTAAATAATCACTCTGACCCCACCCCATTCTTTGATTCTGCATAATTTCCTGCAACTGTGAAAATTTAAATAGATAAAAATCTACAAAAAGGCTTAAAAATAAACATCAATATTATCCATTGGAATGATAAAAAAATCAAATTCTGCCTTATCTATGCAAGTGTGAACCAGAAAACAAAACTGATTATAAGTGGAAAATGAAACTGATTGGCCTCTGTGAGATGTGACTACAGAAATAGTGTAAATGGGGGAAAAGAAAATATAATTTTTGAAATTCTTTAATTATTTATAACCTCAGGTCCTGATCTGGCTGCACAGGACCATAGAATGACTGGCTCCCCAGGATGCTTTGAACGACCATGCTTGCATGGAACCACATAGGCTTCACTTGGGCTCCAGGACCTGCCAGAGTGGATCTCAATGCAGGAGCAGGGCCTGCATTGATTAGTAACACAGATAAGGAATTGGATATTTAAAAAAAAATATTTGGGGGCCAGATGCTCATCTGGTGTGAATCATAGAGATACCAGGCTGGAAGGGACCGCGGGAGGTCATCAAGTCCAGCCCTCCTGCGTTGAGGAAGTCCCAAGTAAACCTAGACCATCCCTGACAGGTGTTTGTCCAACCTGTGTTTAAAAACTGCTAATGATGGGGGTTCCAGAGCAATGCACCATCCACCTCTTTGGAGCTTGTTGATTTAAACCAGGGGAGGATCTGCCCTGTGACTTCCATATTGACAGCTACCCTTAAATAGTTGGTCCCCATTTGTTTTTATTTTCTTAATAAAAGTTAATTTCTAGTTTATGCTATCAGGTTCAATATAGAAAGCCTTTCCTTTGCAGTAAGAAAAGGAGTACTTGTGGCACCTTAGAGACTAACAAATTTATTAGAGCATAAGCTTTCGTGAGCTACAGCTCACTTCATCGGATGCATCCGATGTTAGTCTCTAAGGTGCCACAAAGTACTCCTTTTCTTTTTGCGAATACAGACTAACACGGCTGCTACTCTGAAACCTTTCTTTTGCAGTGAATTTGCTTGTTTTGGGTTTTTTTTGCAACCTTCTCTACACTGTTGACAGTGAAACCTGTGTTAAGCAACCAGACAGGACAGGCCAAAATCAGTTGCTTAACAGAGGTGGAGTAGCATTGTAACCGTCTCTATAGTTTCTGAAAAGTGCCTTTGGGTGGCCTTTTCTGACAATAGGTTGCCTACGCCCGATTATAGCAAACCCTCCCTACTCAGCAAAGCAGTTAAGCATGTGCCTAAGTGCTTTGCTGACCTGTGGCCCTAATGAAGAGATCTCTCTACTGGTTTTGCTGTATTAAGGAAAGCAGATGATGCTTTGAATGACAGAAGTTGCTGTCTTTCCCTTCATTCTTAGCTCAAGTTTGTTTTGTTTTGCCAGAAGGAGAAAGAGGCCAGAGCTGACTTCTCTTTGTGCTCCTGGTACAACATGTGTCTAGTAGGAAAAAAACCCCATGCCTGGTAGTAGAACAGATGGGCAGCAAAACAAGGAGAATATAGTGCCAGCGTTATTCTTGCCACTGTACTTAAGTGATCTGCTGGGATGTGTTGTCCATGTCCTCCCTTCCTAGGGAGTATCACGCAACCAGAAATAAGGCTTAGGGTGAGTTGTGGGAGGCCAGGAGTGGAAGGTTCTGACTGGGTGGTGGTTTGTTTTTTACAACATTTGGAAACAAAATTGTTCTAAGTGATTTGGGCTGGAGCCTGCAAACCTTTACTCACCAGAGTAAGTCTTGGTAATTCAAAGAGTGCTACTGAAGCTGAACAGATTGGACTGATCACTTGGGGTCATTATCATCATGGCAAATCCCACAAAGATCCTTGCAGATGGTGCGCCACCAGATCAGCCTCTAGCTAGATCCTTAAGGTGGTCTGGCCAGCCCCATCCTACGAAGTGCTGGGCACCTCCTATGAGACAGCAACAACAAAGGAGAGCCTGGCCCAATTCAGCAAGCTGTTAAATTGCTCCCATTGTCTCCAAGGACACCACTGACTCACAAGGCTCCTTACTTTTTAAATCAAAGACAGGGGGGAGGGTAAGGATGGTCTTGTGCTTATGATATTCTACTGCAACTCAGAAGTTCTGGGTTCTGTTTTCAGCAATCCTAGTTTACATCAGCTGAGCATTTAACCCCATATTTATGCTAAGTATTATTAGTGGAATATTAACCTCTAGATTTTTTCTGATCTTCGTGATTGTTTGGGTTAGGACTTCCGGTTTTTCTGTATTAATTCTGTACTTCCTTGTTATGTAGATTACATGTGGAACTTTACATAATTTAAATATAACTTCCTGGTAATTGAATTATACAGAAATGCCCTTGTATCTGAGCTTAAATTGTTACTAAATTCCCTTTTTCCTGTCAGCACTAGTTGGAAATGCAGTCTGCTTGACATGTGCTCAAATTGCGTTACTAGATTAGGAACTTTGAATAGACAGTCAGTTTTTGCCAACATCGTTGCCATATAACAAAACATAAATTTAGCAAGAATTGGTCGTGTGTTCATCAATGTGAACCGTTCATGAGCTGATTAGCCGGTTAGACATACCCTTAAACATATTGCAGTCTGCATCGGCTAACAGCCTCTTCTGTGCCAGGATCTGGAGTCAAATCTTTGCTTTGTACTCTTAGCCATAGACCCTCTTGAAAGATCTTGCAGCGCATAAAATATCTCTGAGACTCCACATCCTGCCTGTAAATGCTCCTGAGCCATTCTGGGGTGGGAACTTCCCTAGAAATGGCAACAATAAAGAGGAATAGGAGAGTAACAGGGGGCCTGATCCTCCAAGGGTCTGAGTTCAGGGCACTCAGCACCTAACCAAGAGTGAAATCACCTCTGTGCAGCATGTCAGCACAATGCACCACTTAAGACCAGGGTTTAAGTGGAACTGAAATGGTGCATAGGCTCCAGGGCCAGTGCCATTGTGTTGGCTCTCTGCAAGGGGTGAATTTCATCCTGAAATGCCCAGCACTTTGCAGGATCGGACCCATTAGATAACTGTGCTGTGGAATCCCTACAAAGGCCCAGTCTTGCTGGGTATCTCCTATCAGGTGTTGTCTGAACGTGATCGAGGGTGCTCAGCACCCTACAAGAAGGGCTCTGCTCCTTGCTGGGTCAGGTCTTCTGCAAGGGAAGAGTTTGAGGATATGACTGGAAAAAAACCCCACTCCAAGCTCAAGAATCACAGACACGTTTTCTGTTATTATTGTTATGATTCAGGTTTCAGAGTAGCAGCCGTGTTAGTCTGTATTCGCAAAAAGAAAAGGAGTACTTGTGGCACCTTAGAGACTAACAAATTTATTAGAGCATAAGCTTTCGTGAGCTACAGCTCACTTCATCGGATGCATTTGGTGGAAAAAACAGAGGAGAGATTTATATACAAATCTCTCCTCTGTTTTTTCCACCAAATGCATCCGATGAAGTGAGCTGTAGCTCACGAAAGCTTATGCTCTAATAAATTTGTTAGTCTCTAAGGTGCCACAAGTACTCCTTTTCTTATTGTTATGATTATAATTTATTATTTGTGTTACAGCAGCGCCTGGGCACCCTAATCATGGACTAGCGTTAGGCGCTGTACGAACAGAGAACAAAGAGAGAGTCCCTGCCCCAAAGAGCTTCCAATCTAAATGTAAGGCAAGAGGCAGCAGGTGGAGCGAGACAGATTGATAGGGAGCACAAGGAAACAATGAGCCAGCACTGGTCAGCATGATGGGCAGTGATTTAGCACACCAGTGACCCAACCATATTTGTCTGCAAGATTTACACACAAAATCAGTGGTGGGAATGTGCCCAAAATGCACAGTCTGCTCACCTCGGCCTCTGTGGTAGTGTTCACATAACTGAGCCAGCAACTGAGAGGTGGTTTTCTTAATGAAATATTCTAGGCCTTTCTAGTATAATCTGGACTAGTTCTTTTTTGAAATCTCAACAAATGCATGGAGACAGCCCCACACTCACAGCACCTGAAGGACAGATGGTGCACGTTTTGATCTTTGTACCAGAGCCTTGATACTATGGGGATGGGAACCTGAGCAATGAATATATCAGTTAATAATAGCAAACATACCAAGTCTAAACGCTGCCTTTACATGCATGCCTAGGGCTCACAAGGACATTGGGGGTTGGAACACGTGTCTTTGTAGACAGAATTTAGCTTTACATTTAATCCCTGCAGACAAATTTTGTCTCTCTCCACTAATATAATATAATCTGGGCCTCATCCGGCAGCCCTGAGACAGGCAAAATTCTCAGGATCAGGCCCTATATATGCAAACCAGGAATGTCCTAAATGCATTGTTGTCCATGTATGATCATCCCTTCCCAGGAGAGGAGGCTGCTGAGGTGGTAGAGGGAAAGAGTCTTTTGCGGCGTGTTCCCCAGACTGTTCCATTGGGAGCTCCTGGGTTGGCCCCAGCCCCACAGGATGAACATGGCCCGAAACCCTGCAGCTCCTTGGGGATTCTGCTCCCTGAGGCTCCCTGCCTCCTTCTAGCTCCCAGGAGGGAAGGAAGGAACTGCACCTGCCAGCACTTTCCCACCAGCGTTTGCCGCACTGGGAGGAGTCATTGCCATCTGGGGTAGACATGCACATGCTAGCTCTCATCAAATGAACAAATAGCAGCCTGGCCGCGGCAGCTCCGGGCTAGCTGCCCGAGTGCGTACCTCAGACAGCACTGCACTCGGGTGGCTGGCTCAAGCCACCTCCTGCATGGCCATGCTGCTATTTTAGGTCACTAGCTCAATCGCTGCTAGTGCAGGTATTTCTACCCAAGCTTCCTTCCAGCTGCTATGGAGACACATCCTGTGTGCAAGTCCCACTCTGCAGGGCAAAGCCACGGGGAAATTAGTTGACATTAGCGTCTACACAGAACTTGGGAGGGTGGTTGGTCCAGGTGTCCCTGTCTGCTGCCTAGTCCAGCCCCTCCCGGCTCCTCTCCAGGGAGCCTGGAATGGGGAGGGGATGGTGCTGCAGAGGCGGATGGCCTCCTCACATGGCGTGGGCATAGCCAAGCGTGGAGGTTGCCCTCTGTGCATGGCTCTTGGAAGGATAAGTGGGCTCCAGAGCAGGAGTTGATAGCCAAGGTCAGATTCTGGCACCATCCCTGGCCCCTCTGGGCCACTGTAGTGGCCTGCAGGGGTTAGAACTGTGCTGGGAGTGGCTGGGGGAGGCTTCCCCGCCCCTGCCATATGCTCTGTGCTCTTCCCCTCCTCCTCACAAGTCCTGGCCCAGGAGACATGCTGAGGCTGGGCCTGTGTTGGGAGAGGGAGGAGGAGTCTCCACAACACGCCTCGCAGTGGATATACTGGGCCGTGCCAGCCATGGGAAGGTCTTCAGAGGCTGTTACTAACTGGTGTATTCCCAAGGCACCTCTGATTTAGCTCGGGGCCCTTCCAGTCCCCAGGATGCAAAACTGACTTAAGGTCACCGGGTCACCTTTGCCCCCTCTCCCCCTGGACTCTTCCTCAACCCGCGTCATTGATGCTTGCAAGAAATGCTGGTGGCAAAGCTAACTGTACTGAGCCCTTTTCCTCCGCAGATCTCAAAGGGCTTTAGAAAGATGCTAGGCATCTTTATCGCCAATTTTACAGATGGGAAAACTGAGGCACAGAGCACAGCAGTGACTTGACTGAGGTCACGTAGCAGGTCAGGGACAGAGCTGGGAGTAGAACCCTGGGGTCCTCGTTCCTACTCCGGTGCCATAGCCCCCGGCTGGAATAAAAACATTCCTGAGAACTGAATAAAAGCTAAGGAAGGACGTCAGGCTCAGCTGCAACTTGAGTATCGATTGTTCCTGGCTCAGAGAACACTGCGATCCACGGTAATGGCAGGGTGGCGGAGGCGCTCCATCTTCCTCCCACTCCATCCTGAATTTGATTGATTGTGTGTAGAGATGGTGTTGCATGCCAGGACAGGGTGCGGAGGTCAGCACAAGGCTTATGTCTCTTAAATCCACTTACTCCCAAGCTAGAGGTCTGGAGCCTTGGGCTGGCTCTCTATGCTGGGGTGAATTTCACCCAGGGGGTGTGAGATCAGCAATGTTGGTGTGTCCCAGTACTTAGCTGCAGTGGGACCAGTTTGGGGTGGAATGTCTATCTTAACTCTGAATTTCCTTGCTGTTAATGGGTATGTGTCACAACATTGACTTTACTGCAGTTTTTTTGGGTGTTCAAGGTCATTTATCAAAGATTTAAAACAAGTTTGCACAATCACCTCCCCACATAAGAGAGAGTTACAATGCAACACCCTCTGGTACCGGTCATCTTTGGTACCCGTCATCCCAGACAGCATAGGATGCCGCAGTAGTTAAAGCATCATCCCCCCCTGAGATGACTGATGTTCTTAGTTTCCACCTTTCAGGGATGCAGCTTGAACATCTCTGGATTTTCCTGGTAACTGGTTGGACTCAAATTGTGAGGTTCTTAATCACAAACTTTTATAATGTCTGAGACTTTACCCACTGCTGACACCTCTGGGGTGGGACATGCAAAGTATCTAAGAATCCCTAGCAAAACTACACAACAGGAAGTGGAGAATAACTATGCTTCACTAAAACTACAGGGAAAATTTTGGGTTGCAGAGTATTATTCAGCTTGGAACCAGGCAGGGACATGACGGCTAACAACCCTACTCTAAAGGCTTGGCCTCCCTTGGAGAAAAGGTGCTAACATGGTGAAATCCTAGGGTAGATGAGGCAATTGTAGGTTTCCAGCTTCATGTCTCACCCAAGGGATGGCACCTCCATCACCAAGTGCTACTGGGCCATTGGTTTGGTACCAACCCAGAGAGAAGAGCACCACCTATGGAATCAGCAACCACTTTCCACAGCTCTCGGCATTTCTCCTACAATTCTGCCATCTGGCTACTGACTCAGTCCCCTTCTGCTTCGTGTGTGAGAGCTGGCAGGATTGGGGCACGAGGTCTGGAGCCAATCTGCAGCCGGTAAATGGCTGCGCAGGCGGTGAAGTGAACGTGAGCTAATGGGGGCTGCCAAACAGCTTCTCAACATCCACAGACTCGCTTTGGCTGAGTGACTTCACTGAATCTCCTGTCAGGGCGGTCCTTTAACAATCTGCCCTCTCAGCTGGATGCCCGCCAGGCTTGGCAAGTCACGTCTGCCTCCCCTCCAGTGCTGGGAGGGGTACAGGCAGATCTCTGGTGTTTCTTGTTAACCTGGGGCCAGCACATGCCCTGTTAGGAGCTGCACTCTGTCAAGCTCCCCTGGAGTTATTAAGGGTTGCCCAGTTACTGCACAGCACAGGGTACGACTGTAGGGTCAAGCAGAGCGAGCAGCTGTCTGTGGGAGGGGGCCCTGTGTAGAACGGCTAGTGGGGCAGGAAAGGAAAACATGAGTTTGGGCCAGGAAATGTCAGAAATGCACAGCTGGGTTGTGAGGCATTGGCACTGTGAATGCTAATGAAACTTCTGAACGGCTGCCAGCCCCAGCCTTGCACTCTCTGATACCCAGAATTCCCCAGGGGAGCTGTCCAGATCCAGCATCCTCTGTTACCCCAAAGCTTCCATGCCCACTGCCCAGGCCCAGCATCCTCTGTTACCCCAAAGCCCCTGGTGTCGCTACCAAGATTCCCACCATACTCCCCATGACGTATGTGCAGTGACTTTACATTGGGGTACCAGGCAACCAGCCCTCATTACACAGCTAAGTGTCTGTGGCATTAGTGCAGCCTGAGTTGTATTAGCCACGTGCACGCAGGCAGACTCTGTACAGCTTAATGGGTTCCAGGGCTAGTGTGTTTGCTTTATGAATTATCACCCCTCGTCCTCTTCCCCCTGTGGGTGCGCCACTCTCGCTCCTCTGAAGTTTGTGTCTCATGGGACAAGAACAGGGAAGAAAAATCTCCCGGCTCCCATCCCCTGCCATTCATGTGGAGCACAGTTGAATACTGGGGAATAAACGAATGGGGTCTGCAATCAGATCTGCACTAGGCAGGACTCCACCTCTATCTGTTGTGATTAATACTGAATGTTAGGAGTCAGGGGTGAGCGACCTGAGCACAAGTCTGGAAGCCAGGAGCTCCTGCGCTCGAGTCCCACTTCTGTGACCAGTGTCACTGTATCCTTGGGTAAGTAATTTAACCTCAGCAAAAATCTGCCCAGTGGTGCTACGGGACAGAGTTCACCCCTGTGCAGAGGTCATAGGCTTTGTACTGGCTCTCTGCATGTGGTTGAATTGCACCACTGACAGCAGACTTTGTCCCCCTCTGTTTCCATTTCCCCATCTGGAAATTGGGGATAATACCTAACCAGCTAAGGGACCGAGGGCCAATGAATGTGTGTAAAAGCACATGGAGGATGCAAAAGCCCTGTAGAAGAATGGATACATGCTAATTCACCCAGCAGACACATCCATGGGCTAAGTATCCCAGTGTTCTTTTCACCTTGGCTATTGGCAGCTGAATGGGTGCACTGGCTACATGGCCATTTGGGATATGGAAGCTCTCTGTGGTGTGGGCAGGGCCTCTCCCAAGATGATAGGTATTATATTAATTAGGGTAGCTATTATTTGTGCCAGTCACAAGCAGGGTGCTTGGCACTGCCCAATAAACCAAAGGAAAGACAGTCCGTGCCCCCAGGAGTTTACAGTCATGCACAGCAGGGTGCACTCTGAAAGCCAGAAGTGGGGAGAATTTAGGCCACCATTTTTCCAAAATGACTAGTGATTTCGGGTATCCAACCAGAAAGTGCTGAGCATCTGTTCTCTGGAAAGCAGGGCCTTGATGGTGTCTCAAGTTGGACCCTTGATAATCACCTGGCACTTTGGAAAATCTCAGACTTTTTATTTTTTCTCCGCATGGTTGTGATAATTCTCTGATGATCACTGTGGGCAAAGCGGCTGTTGGATTGAGCTGCTTGGGAAAGGCCAGTTGTTTTCTGGGGGATTTTCCTTTGTTTATTTGTTTTTAATCACGTGATGGTGATGGGGTTTTTTCAAAAACTTTTTCAACCAGTAGCTGGAAAATGAAAAAAATTTTGATTTTCAAAAATGATTTTGATAAAACGTTTTAACAAGCCCCGAACTGTTTTACCTCGAATTTCAGTGTACATTTTCAACCCGAATGAAGTTTTTCTGTGAAGAATTTTGGTTTTGGTTGAAAAAAACCAACAAAAACGGTTTTGATGAGAACATTTCAGCCAGCTCTGCTTTTGGAGCATAGCTTTCAGATGCATACACTTGAATTTGTTTTTTTAGCCATATGAGAGGAAACTGCACGTGCCCCCTACAAGGCGCTGTCCACGTTCCCTAGCATGAAATGAGTAACACCCAGGAGCGGCTTGGATTCCTGGGCAATTGCTGACTGAGCTGGCATGCAGGGAGTGTCACTTCTGATGCCTGAAACACTGCTGCAGCCTTCCTGTCCTTCACTGCTGGTGCTCAGTGCACATCCCTGCACAAGGTAACCCTGAAGATACGCAGTCACTTATGGAATCTTGACATAGATAGGAAGAAAGGAGCTGAATGGATGATGTTGGAGAGTAGCCTCATCTGTGCCTGATTGTCTCCATAAACCATCCATCCATGTGACTAGCATGGAGGGCAGCAGCGAGACTGCCGGGGATTGGTTGAGTAGGTGCTGGTCACAGATGTTAGGGCTGGTGCTTGCCATCTGCTTTAACACAGGCAGCCTGTTCTTCCATACGTTGGATTTTGCAGAGGTTGCCATCCCTGGAAGTTGAAGTCCTGCAAAATAGGTGCTGCCCGGCCAGCAAAGTGCACGCTCAGCTGTGACTTGGAAAAAGCCCTTCAAAATGGTGTGGGGGGAGGCTTGGACTCTATGGCCCTGTTAGTTCTTGGCCTTCTCTCGTGGCCAGTAGTGTGCAAGGACTGTGGCAGGGATGAACTCTAGGCCATGAATCCTGAACCCCTCTCCCCTTTGCAGGCAGAACAGACCCTGGGGCAGCGGATGGTGTGGAGGGAAGCTTGCCCTGCCTCTGTCCCTGCTGTCTGTCCATGGTTTGAAGGAAAATGAAGGCCTCCAGTCTTATAGGCCATTGATCCAGCCCCTTTCACCAGTGCTAAACCCAAGGGGCATGGCACAGAATGATACCCAGTGTCTTTTTTCTCTGTTCAGCACCCTGCTCACTGATGGCACTGGATATAAATCCTAAATGATAACAACATGCTCATCGGCCATGCCTGGCCAACATGGATGCCAATTAGTGCCACTCGGGCAGGAGGTTTCAGTGAGGAGGGCACTGGTATTCTGGGTACTGGCCTGAGGCCCACCAAAGCCATGCCATCTGGGCCATCTGAGGGGTGGTAGCAGCTGCAAGCAGCATTCAGTCAGCTCGCTTCTTCTGGTTGCTTGCAAGTCACTCCTGAGCCTCTCTGCTCATGAAGCTGGGGCTCGTGGCAGAGCCCTGGATTCACAGTGGGGGCCATGGGACTGAACGTCAGCTCCACGGCGCCAAGGCCCAGAGGCCCCATGACTAGGCACCCCCGATGGAAAGTGAGTGGGTTTCAGAGCACAGCACAACCCCTTTCCCCCAGAACTCGGCCTCCAACCCCTCCACTCCACGCGCCCCAGGTTTGCAGCCAGATGTGGCAAGCGTGTCGGTGGGAGGGCGCCGGTGAGGGCTCTCCCAGGGGGATTGTGCTGTCTCACAGCCCCGTCATCCTTGGGGAGCCTCAGGGAGTGAATTTAGTACTTGTAAGTGGAGAGGCAATGTGGTCTAGTGAATAGGACGCCGCACTGGGGGTCAGGAGGGCTGGGTTCCATTCCTGACTCTCTCACTGGATTGCTGGGTAGTCTTGGGCATTTCCCCTCTCACCTCTTATCTGTGAGACTATCAGCTCTCCTGGCTAGTGACTGACTCTTACTGCCTGAATATACAGCATCTACCCCAGGGAGGTCCTGAATTCATTTGGGGCCTGCCTGCTCCACCACAGATTTCCAAGTGTACAAATCACATAGGCCCAGATCCTCAAAGGTATTTAGGCATGTAACTGCCACTGATTTCAGTGGGACTTTGGTGCCGTAAATACCTTTGAGGATCTGAGCCTTAGTCTCTCCCCATCTGTACCATAGGGATAATAATACCTCCCTCCTGGGGTGGAGGTGGGGGCATGAGGATAAATATGTTAAAAGTTGTGAGGTGTTCAGATATTCTGGTAGATAGAGATGTGCTATCATAACACAAATAATAATAATCATAAAGGTGAGGTGCTAATCAGCTGTCCCCTGCAGGCAAGCTCATGAGGAATTCAAACTGTAATTAGGAGGCCACGCTGGTAAGAACTCATTAACCAAATGGTGAAAGTAGCCCTGAATTGTTAGTATTATCTTATTTTGGTGGGACAGTTTGGTGAAAACTCTTATATTTTAAAAAAAACAGATCTCCTCCCCAGCGTTATTGGCCACATCCTGAGATGGCTGAAACCGGAAGGGTTTTAAAAATGGAATTTACTTCTTTTGGATCCCTTTCCCCTCTGACAGTGATACATTCATCATCAGTCAGTGTCCCTTTGGTGTATAGTGAGATATTCAGACCCATTCTCATGCGCTATCCTAATGGTGCAATGTCTGAGTCACAAAGGCTGCAGGAGAGGTTTATTTGTTTTTAAAAAAACCCCACATTGCCACTGGAATTTAAAGTAAATCGGTGAATTTTTTTTAAATGATCTTGGGCAAAATTTCCAGAAGCACCTAAGTGACTTAGAAACCTACATCTTCAGAAGTGACTTAGGTACTTAGCAGCATAAGCCTTGGGCTCCCAAGTCACTTTGGCATGTCTGAAAATTTTACCCATTAGCTTCTAAGATTCCAGTCCAGTGCCCATTAGGGATCTTTCTGTTGATGCTGGATCAGCCCTATAGCTGCATGTTGGGTTGGATTTGACCAGAGGCCCTTTTAAAGTCCAGTAATAATACACTCCAGCATGCTCAGTTGCAGTGCGATAGCTGCATGTCTCAAGTGCTGGAGGAAGTCCTCATTTCCCTGCCCTCGTACCAGGACTGTGGCTCTAAAAGTTCATGACAGCTTGCTTACATAGTTGTGCACTGGGCATATTATACGCTGAGCAGGCATGCCTCATTTTAAGCAGACAATTCGTGACATACTAAAACTCCAGGAGCTATGATTAGACAGTTAATAGCATGAAGGAGAAATCCAGGTTGTTATTCCTAGAAGGACTGAGTAAGACAGTAAAGTGAAATGCTAGGCACACAGCGCTATCCGCTGACCTGCCAGCAAAATAATCTTATGAAATCAGATGTTCTCAATTATTCATGCTGTCCAGGCTAACATTATTTTTGTCAGGGCCTGTTTTTTAAATGCTGCTGGTATTTCTGAAGGCAAACAACAACTTTACATTATTTATGAACAGATTTTTACAACTGCTGAGATTATAGCTGTTGCCAGTGTGGAGCAAGAATTATGATTGTTGGGGATTTTCTTTCAACGCAGCATATTTCTGTTTTGCGTGGTGGTGTTCCCATCGCGCTGTGACAACGGAGTGCTCCACAAAGGAGTACGTGCAGTACTCCTGGGCAGTACGTGCAAGCAAAAGCGAATGAGGTAGGATTCAATAGACCTTAAGGCTGATGCTCAGAGTCAAGGTAGGGCTGCGGTTGGCGCGGGGAGCAGTGGAGATTGATTGAGCAGGGAAAGCTCAGGGAACAGGATCTGATCATTTCACACGTGACGGAGAACGGAAGAGAACAAGGAAGGGCAAGGAGGTCCCGCTGGTTTATAGCCCAAGCCAAAACTGCAGGCCCAACCACCCCCAGGTTTTGAGGGGTTGAGAATCTGCATGTGTATTATGCAGCTAGCTGTTATCTATTTTTTCATACAACGCACAGTCAACCTATGAAACTCCTTGCCAGAGGATGTTATGAAGGCCAAAACTATAACAGGGTTCAAAAAAGAACTAGATAAGTTCATGGTGGATTGGTCCATCAATGGCTATTAGCCAGGATTGGCAGGGATGGTGTCCCTAGCCTCTGTTTGCCAGAAGCTGGGAATGAGCAACAGGGAATGGATCATTTGATGATTCCCTGTTCTGTTCATTCCCTCTGGGGCACCTGGCATTGGCCACTGTTGGAAGACAGGATACTTGGTTAGATGAACCATTAGTCTGACCCAGTATGGCTGTTCTTATGATCTGTGCTGTGGGTTGAACCAAACACCCCAAATGTGCTGAGGATTGAGACCCAGATCCAAAGTTCACAATTCCACCTCTGATTTTAACTCTTGCCTTCCCAGGAGGATGTGATTTGAGGAAGCTGAATCATTGTTTGGGGGCACGGGGGTTCTTGTGCTCTCAGCTTCCACTCTTGGTGATTCCTCATCTCCAGCCAGCTGGGGACCAGCCACGGGAGAACTTGGTCTCATCGGTAGATCAGGCCCAAGAGGACAGGAGCCCTGGGGCGAGCAATGGGGAGGCAGGGTTGACAGTGGTGTGAGGAGTCTCATTCGCTCAGGGGGCTGGAGCAGGAGTTGTGAGGGAGATGGAGCGCATGTTGGGGTGGAGCATTGTGAGAGGAGCTGAAGAACAAGGGTTCACGCCACGTTTCCCTGTCGCCACGGAGCTTATGGAGGAGAGTGTGAGATGGACTTCCAGATCTGTGCAGAAGCACAAGGAGGAAGCTTTGTGCCTGGGTTGTTAGGGGGATGATAACTCAGTCACCTCTCTGCAAGGGGTAACTGTCATGCCTCTGATGTTCTTTGGCCTGAGCCTTCAGTTATTTACCTGCTATCGAAAGCATCAGCTCTTTGGCCTATCGTTGCTGGGGCTTGGAGAGAGTTTTGACCAGCCTCACAGGGGCCACCAGGTCATCTGAAAAGCAGGCAGCCTGGAACCTGTATGTCCATCTCCTGTAGGTCTCACAGGGTATGGAAAGCATCTCATCCAGACAGATGGATAGAGGCTGTGAAGGCAGGTCCTGTAGGGTCAGGGCTGGATTATCCAGGAATGGGACTGCTCGCATTCCTGGGTACCAAAATCTCACCAGACTTCGTTGTGTCACAACACTGAGGCATGATGCGATGGCCGTTACCCTCAGCATCATGGCTACATTTCCACAAAGCATCATCACGCTGCACCTCTGCATCCTGACACAGTTGCCAGGACATAAATGACACGACGTCCCCTTGGGACGCCATGGGGAGCGGCACACACCCGAGGCAAACAGGCCATGGTTGCTGTGTGTGTCCTGAATTTAAAGCGCGGGTGGTTAAATGAACCTGCCACCATTGATTGAGCTCTGAGATTAATTAATTTAAAAATCAAAACCAGTCCACCAGCCCCATTTCCACAGCAGGGAAGCTGGGGTTCTGATCCATTTGAAGCAAGGGGAATGGGATGGTCTAGTGCACTCTTCATGTCCACTACTAGCCTGCACATCCAGGGCTTGATCCTATGTTCATGGACGTCAGGGGCAAAGCACCCATGAAAGTTCAGGGCACTACCGTATGTGTGAATAGTGCCCTTTCTCAGGAGATGATTTTTGCTGGCACTGGCCATTGTTTATTTCAACTTTCACCTTCTTTAGGAAGAAATCCACTGATGTTATCACGTCACTCCCCTGCACAAGCTGCTGGGATGGCTTCAGACCCACCTCTCTGCTGTCACCTCCAGTTTGGGGGAGATTATGGAGACCTTCTGAGACCTGCCTGCTAACGAGATGCTCGCATTT
This sequence comes from Dermochelys coriacea, assembly GCF_009764565.3. NCBI lineage: Eukaryota > Metazoa > Chordata > Testudines > Dermochelyidae > Dermochelys > Dermochelys coriacea. The sequence goes on along the minus strand of NC_050077.1, from coordinate 4,217,247 downwards.
GTGACGAGCTTCTGAAAGAACAAGTTCTGTCCCAGTTTAAAGCACATCCAGGAAAGAGTCCTCTTGTGAGGTGGGAATAGAGGGAGGTGGGTGGAATGCTGTCTAAAGCTGACTAAGGAAAGGTCCACTGGCCATTGCTCAGCTGAAATGACACTTACCAAGAGTTAGCTGCCACTTCGAGTATTGTATATGTGACTTTACCGCACTATATTTAAAACAGTCACCGGGGTTCTCTAGGCAGTTGGCTAATAAGTAAAGGCCTGATTTTGTTCTCATTTTCCCCCGTTTTGCTCTGCTGGAACTGCATTGGCTGCAGTGGAGTTAGACCTGATTTCCACTGGCACAATCCTGAGAAAGGACTGCTGGCTTTGGCCCAACTTTAGGACCCGATCCTGTAACCTTGATTCAAATCGCGAGGCTTGTCTTGTTTGCCCAGACACTTGAAAATTGGGATTATAATTATTGGGGTGGAAAATGGTCAGAGGGGGAGGGGTTAGGATGGGTTGTCGTCTGTTGCTGGGTTTACAAATGGTGTCACATGCGCCTAGAACATATGAGTGGGTAACAATGTGAGTATTTCCCCAGTAAATGGAGATAAGCTATCTTTCCTCACATTAGTAGCCCCATTGACTCCTGAGAATATTCGCTGCAGGATTGGACCCTTATTAATTTCTTCTAGCCTGCTGCACAGGCTACCAAATGTGTGTCTCCAAGGGGTTGTGAGTCAGTGGGACAGAACTGAATGTTGCGATGGGACAGTGTCACACAACAGCAAACCAACCAACCAACCAACCACGTTACAGATGTTAGTCCTGTCACTTAGTCCATAACTGGCAGGTGCTCAGATGTTGCAACCCAGAGCGCAGTGTGAGATCCTGGACAGAACAGAATAGGATTTGTGGTAGGAGGATTGATTTGTTGGAGAAGGATGGCTATTTGAAAGCTGCTGCAAGGTTTGGAGTGTCAGATCAGTCATGGATTAGGGGCCGGAGTGCAGGTGAAGTGGTCAAGGGGGCACAATATTATCACGACCATGGTTGTGGTCATTCTCTCTGTCTGTCAACTACTTTATAATGTGTCATTGCTACCAGAAAGGCCACGAGACCTCCAGGCCAACAGCTTCAGCATCACTAGTTGCCCTCTTAGAAGCTAGGGAGTTTGAGCCACGACATACCAGGAGCCCTGGAGTTGCCTTTGCTCTCAAGTTAAGCTCTCTGTCTCTGCCTCCTGCTGCATCCTTATGAGCCACCAGGGCACTGAAACAGACAAAGATCCTGTGCATTGGCAGTGATGAGACAAGATTAGAGATTAACAGCTTGAACGAAGGGCACTGGCAGGCCTTGCTTTGCTACCCACTGGCAGCATTGAAATCAAAACCACAGTGCAGTGCTGTCTAGGCAAAGACAGGCGAGGCTCTGAAGTGCCTTGTAATGGAGTCGGTCCCATGGATATCCCTTGTCACTTTGGTTTCGTGCTGTGTAACCCTATCATGCAGCAGGCAGAGGTTACCAGTGGTGTCCACATGCACATGGCTTGCTACACACTTAGGCCACAATGCTTTCCTGCCTGCCAGGACAAGGCATGTGGCCTGGAATCTGCAGGGATTCCAGGCATCTGCACAGGGACAGGGGTTTCTGCACTACTCTCCCGGGCCCCAGTTGTCTTCTGGGACGGGAGCGTGACTCCTGGAGGAGCCATTGATTATCTGGCAGTACCTGCCTCCCACTGTTCTAGGTGGAAGGTCTGGAGCCAGAAAATGCAGAAGTGAATGCAGCAATGAGCAGTACTGATGTCAGTGGGGAAGAATGCGGGAATCCGGCAGGTTCAAAGCGAGTCATGCCTGGTAAAGTAGCCAATTCTGGCTCCATCCCCAGACCCTATCCAGCCACGTCCTACCCCATCTTGCAGAGATCCAACCCTGAGCCCATTGAGTTAAATTCACCCCATGCAGAAGGGCAGCACGAGGCCTGTGGACTGAGTGTGAGACTTAAGTGGTGCATAGGCCTCTTTGCTGGTTCTGTTCCCCCTTATGTGCACTATCCCCATACAAGAAATCAGCTGTGTCCTTGAGAGCCCTGCAGTGACCCTAATGTGTCTGCTGAGAAGGGGAAGGGCAGTTACTTGACCACTCCTGTTGGACAGCAGGAGAAATGGCTTTTTTTAAAGTAATTCCTCAGTGAAGGTCATTGCAAAGGAGTCTGATCCTGGTAGATCTGAGCAAGCTCTCCCTTCCACCCAGAAGCTCTGCTGTCCCACTTCAGTCCTGACCTGCCACACCCCTAATATCCTGTTCCAGGGCCCTTCCCAAGCAGCACCTGCCAATCCCCCAGCGGCTTTGCAAACCACGCCATTAGGTACCAGAGGGAGGCTAGCAAACCTGTCTCACTTTTGTCCCTCAGCTGGTTGCAAGCCCGGTCTCCAGATACAGATTTATCCCCGTGCGGTCTCCAGCCCCAGCAGTGCTTAGCATAACATTGACCGGTCCTTCACTTAGGGCATGACCATGACTCTCCTTCCTGGCAGCAGCTGAACTTCCCTTGGGCTTTCCCTGTCTGCTCCTCTCTCATCTTCACCCTGCTCATTTAGGCTTTTTCAGGAGCAATGTGTTTGGCAATTCAATTATTCTCTGTAACTTCATTTCTCTCCAGTTCCTAGTGACTCAAGGCAGTTTATTGAGTGCAGTCTGACAGCTGAGAGCAATGCTTTGACCTGGGTGGTCTATTCTCCCTCTGCCTGGTGTGGATCGAGAAGAACATCCCCTAAAATGCTTTGCAAACCAACTTACTGCAAAGCAAAGATGAAATCATTGTTATGGAGGAGTCCCGTTGTTTTTAAGCCACCAACCAGGGAAATGTAGGGATCCCTCTAATGAGTGCCACATTGCCCTGGAATCAAATGAAAGACTGAGTCCAATTATCTCGCTGTTAGAAAACAGAGTTCAGTGTAAACAGCTGCCAGTTGTGCTTTTCCCTTCCCAGGTCTTCTCCATTGTGGTGTTTGGCTCCATCGTCAATGAGGGCTACGTCAACGAGGGCAAGGAGGCAGAACTCAGGTGCGTCTTCAAAAAGAACGAGGATGCCTGCAACTACAGCATCGCCATCGGCATCATTGCCTTCTTCGCCTGTATCTTCTTCTTTGTCATTGACCTCTACTTCCAGCAGATCAGCAGCGTGAAGGACCGGAAACGGGTTGTCCTGCTGGACCTGGGGTTTTCAGGTATGCCATCAGCTGGGCTTCGTGGGCAGTGGAGGTTGCCCAGGGCTGGATTAAGGCAATCCGAGGCACTAGGCACACCAAGATATAGGGGCCCCCCCTTTGCTCTGCCCCCTCAATTGAAGTGACAAGGGCAGCAGTATGGGGTCCCATTTTCTCCCTCCGGCTGGGACAACAGGACTCCCTACCCTCTGAAGCAGTAAGGGTGGCAGCAAGAGGGTCCCTGTAATTAGCTCAGCAGTCAGAGTCTATCTGCTTGGGTGGATGGGCCATGCTCACTGCATTCTGCCCCTGCCATTCACAGCCCTCTGCTAGGTGGAATTGGTGAGGCCCCCTTGGAGCAATGGATCTAGGAGTTAATTCTCTTTTGAGACACATTGGGAAGTTCACTCTTTTCAGAGCTATTGTTTCAGGCTCTCTGCAGACTCAGGCAGATGTCTCTGGGTCAGTTAGCCCAGGTCATACTTTCAAGCTTCTCCCCCCGCCCCCACAACCTTGAGGGATAGAGACTTACTTTTTTTTTTAATACAAACTGAGATTCTGATAGGTTTCAGAGTAGCAGCCGTGTTAGTCTGTATTCGCAAAAAGAAAAGGAGTACTTGTGGCACCTTAGAGACTAACAAATTTATTAGAGCATAAGCTTTCGTGAGCTACAGCTCACTTCATCGGATGCATTTGGTGGAAAAAACAGAGGAGAGATTTATATACACACACAGAGAACATGAAACAATGGGTTTATCATACACACTGTAAGGAGAGTGATCACTTAAGATAAGCCATCACCAACAGCAGGGGGGGGGAAGGAGGAAAACCTTTCATGGTGACAAGCAGGTAGGCTAATTCCAGCAGTTAACAAGAATATCAGAGGAACAGTGGGGGGTGGGGTGGGAGGGAGAAATATGGGGAAATAGTTTTACTTTGTGTAATGACTCATCCATTCCCAGTCTCTATTCAAGCCTAAGTTAATTGTATCCAGTTTGCAAATTAATTCCAATTCAGCAGTCTCTCGTTGGAGTCTGTTTTTGAAGCTTTTTTGTTGAAGTATAGCCACTCTTAGGTCTGTGATCGAGTGACCAGAGAGATTGAAGTGTTCTCCAACTGGTTTTTGAATGTTATAATTCTTGTCGTCTGATTTGTGTCCATTCATTCTTTTACGTAGACACTGTCCAGTTTGGCCAATGTACATGGCAGAGGGGCATTGCTGGCACATGATGGCATATATCACATTGGTAGATGCGCAGGTGAACGAGCCTCTGATAGTGTGGCTGATGTGATTAGGCCCTATGATGGTATCCCCTGAATAGATATGTGGACAGAGTTGGCAACGGGCTTTGTTGCAAGGATAGGTTCCTGGGTTAGTGGTTCTGTTGTGTGGTGTGTGGTTGCTGGTGAGTATTAGCTTCAGATTGGGGGGCTGTCTGTAAGCAAGGACTGGTCTGTCTCCCAAGATCTGAGAGAGCGATGGCTCGTCCTTCAGGATAGGTTGTAGATCCTTGAGGATGCGTTGGAGAGGTTTTAGTTGGGGGCTGAAGGTGATGGCTAGTGGCGTTCTGTTGTTTTCTTTGTTGGGCCTGTCCTGTAGTAGGTGACTTCTGGGTACTCTTCTGGCTCTGTCAATCTGTTTCTTCACTTCAGCAGGTGGGTATTGTAGTTGTAGGAATGCATGATAGAGATCTTGTAGGTGTTTGTCTCTGTCTGAGGGGTTGGAGCAAATGCGGTTATATCGTAGCGCTTGGCTGTAGACAATGGATCGAGTGGTATGATCTGGATGAAAGCTAGAGGCATGTAGGTAGGAATAGCGGTCAGTAGGTTTCCGATATAGGGTGGTGGTTATGTGACCATCGCTTATTAGCACCGTAGTGTCCAGGAAGTGGATCTCTTGTGTGGACTGGTCTAGGCTGAGGTTGATGGTGGGATGGAAATTGTTGAAATCATGGTGGAATTCCTCAAGAGCTTCTTTTCTGTGGGTCCAGATGATGAAGATGTCATCAATGTAGCGCAAGTAGAGTAGGGGTATTAGGGGACGAGAGCTGCCTCGGGGCCTCTCCTTTTGCCCCTCCACCCCCACGAACATGATACAGTTCTGTGGTGACCTAGAATCCTATTTTCGACGTCTCAGACTCAAGGAATATTTCCAACACACCTCTGACCAACATATTAACCCACAGAGACCTTCCTGCCAACACTACAAAAAGAAGGATTCTGGGTGGACTCCTCCTGAAGGTCGAAACAGCAGCCTGGATTTCTACATAGACTGCTTCCGCCGACGTGCACGAGCTGAAATTGTGGAAAAGCAGCATCGCTTACCCCATAACCTCAGCCATGCAGAACACAGTGCCATCCACAGCCTCAGAAACAACTCTGACATCATAATCAAAAAGGCTGACAAAGGAGGTGCTGTCGTCATCATGAATAGGTCGGAGTATGAACAAGAGGCTACTAGGCAGCTCTCCAACACCACTTTCTACAAGCCATTACCCTCTGATCCCACTGAGAGTTACCAAAAGAAACTACAGCATTTGCTCAAGAAACTCCCTGAAAAAGCACAAGAACAAATCCGCACAGACACACCCCTGGAGCCCCGACCTGGGGTATTCTATCTGCTACCCAAGATCCATAAACCTGGAAATCCTGGACGCCCCATCATCTCAGGCATTGGCACCCTGATAGCAGGATTGTCTGGCTATGTAGACTCCCTCCTCAGGCCCTTCGTTACCAGCACTCCCAGCTATCTTCGAGACACCACCGATTTCCTGAGGAAACTACAGTCCATTGGTGATCTTCCTAAAAGCACCATCCTAGCCACTATGGATGTAGAAGCCCTCTACACCAACCTTCCACACAAAGATGGACTACAAACCGTCAGGAACAGTATCCCCGATACTGTCACGGCTAACCTGGTGGCAGAACTTTGTGACTTTGTCCTGACCCATAACTATTTCACATTTGGTGACAATGTATACCTTCAAATCAGCGGCACCGCGATGGGTACCCGCATGGCCCCACAGTATGCCAACATTTTTATGGCTGATTTAGAACAACGCTTCCTCAGCTCTCGTCCCCTAATGCCCCTACTCTACTTGCGCTACATTGATGACATCTTCATCATCTGGACCCATGGAAAAGAAGCTCTTGAGGAATTCCACCATGATTTCAACAATTTCCATCCCACCATCAACCTCAGCCTGGACCAGTCCACACAAGAGATCCACTTCCTGGACACTACGGTGCTAATAAGCGATGGTCACAGAACCACCACCCTATATCGGAAACCTACTGACCGCTATTCCTACCTACATGCCTCTAGCTTCCATCCAGATCATACCACTCGATCCATTGTCTACAGCCAAGCGCTACGATATAACCACATTTGCTCCAACCCCTCAGACAGAGACAAACACCTACAAGATCTCTATCATGCATTCCTACAACTACAATACCCACCTGCTGAAGTGAAGAAACAGATTGACAGAGCCAGAAGAGTACCCAGAAGTCACCTACTACAGGACAGGCCCAACAAAGAAAACAACAGAACGCCACTAGCCATCACCTTCAGCCCCCAACTAAAACCTCTCCAACGCATCCTCAAGGATCTACAACCTATCCTGAAGGACGAGCCATCGCTCTCTCAGATCTTGGGAGACAGACCAGTCCTTGCTTACAGACAGCCCCCCAATCTGAAGCTAATACTCACCAGCAACCACACACCACACAACAGAACCACTAACCCAGGAACCTATCCTTGCAACAAAGCCCGTTGCCAACTCTGTCCACATATCTATTCAGGGGATACCATCATAGGGCCTAATCACATCAGCCACACTATCAGAGGCTCGTTCACCTGCGCATCTACCAATGTGATATATGCCATCATGTGCCAGCAATGCCCCTCTGCCATGTACATTCGCCAAACTGGACAGTCTCTACGTAAAAGAATGAATGGACACAAATCAGACGTCAAGAATTATAACATTCAAAAACCAGTTGGAGAACACTTCAATCTCTCTGGTCACTCGATCACAGACCTAAGAGTGGCTATACTTCAACAAAAAAGCTTCAAAAACAGACTCCAACGAGAGACTGCTGAATTGGAATTAATTTGCAAACTGGATACAATTAACTTAGGCTTGAATAGAGACTGGGAATGGATGAGTCATTACACAAAGTAAAACTATTTCCCCATGGTATTTCTCCCTCCCACCCCACCCCCCACTGTTCCTCTGATATTCTTGTTAACTGCTGGAATTAGCCTACCTTGCTTGTCACCATGAAAGGTTTTCCTCCTTCCCCCCCCCCCCCCCCCGCTGTTGGTGATGGCTTATCTTAAGTGATCACTCTCCTTACAGTGTGTATGATAAACCCATTGTTTCATGTTCTCTGTGTGTGTGTATATAAATCTCTCCTCTGTTTTTTCCACCAAATGCATCCGATGAAGTGAGCTGTAGCTCACGAAAGCTTATGCTCTAATAAATTTGTTAGTCTCTAAGGTGCCACAAGTACTCCTTTTCTTTTTGAGATTCTGATATAATCACCTGACTCCAGGAGCAGGGGCTGTGGTGTTTATTGTAGCTGGGTCCTTTGCTGGAAAAACTTACGGTGCCAGACCTTTCTCCCATAATCAAAGGCAAAGTCTTAATGACCTAAATGGGAGCGGGACCAGGCACAAGAGCTGTAGGAGGTAACTGGATCTATTGAGCCAATGGGAGCATCCTAAGCTCAGCCCATCTGGAAGTTGCATTTGGCCTGAGGTTCTGGATTTCCAACCCTCATGTTTTTAAAAGTCTGAGGGTGATTTTTCCAGCACCAGGGAGCTTGCAACTGTCTGATCCCAAATGAAAGCACCTGTCAGTGCATTGTCACATCACCATCAGTGTCTGTTGTTAAGAATGAAAAGTGCCAGGTAGAACACTCCAGAGAGGTGTGGGAGGGAATATTGTGTACTCATGGTAGCTGGAAATATACCATAAAGATTCTATTTCTATTACATCAGAAAGCTAGTGTACAATGCTTAGAGAGGCTGAGAGTTACAATGCTTCTTAAGGGATTTAGATGCCTAGGGTCCATTCATTTGAGGGGCAACTGAGCATCCAGATAAATACCTTAGGCTACTTTGAAAATCTCAGTGTCAAGGGCTGACCCTTCACCATCCCTGTACGGTCATTTACTCTGTGCAAGGTGTGTGTAAAATGCTGTCCTTCTGATTCAAGGCCTCATTCTTCCCTCGCTTACACCGGTCTCCTTAGATGTAACTCCATTGACTTCTTTAGTAACCTGTGTAATCATTGGGTTTCTATCACTGACCGGTCCGATCCCGCAGCCCTGCATGCACAATTCCCATTGATTTCCAAGGGAGTCACTCAGATAGGCCTGGCAGAATTTGATTTTTAATGTCTTATCATTTGAACAGATAATATTGATGTTTATTTTTGTGCATTTCTTTCCATTTGTAATTGATTGAAATGTTCCGTTTGGGAAAATTACGGGGGAAGGAGGAATGGGACAATTATTTAATGACGATAGATGTTGAGGTTCAAAAAGCTAAAGCTTTGTCACTGTTAAAACAAATATGACACGTCAAACAATACAAAAGTAAATATCCTGAAAGCCAGCTTTAATAAGTTCTCAAGCAGCGTTTTTCCTGACTTGGCCTATCTGTACATTTCGATTATTATTGATGGAAATATTGTTTTGTTGGTTCCTGTGTTTACAGTGAAATTGACGTTCACTCACGTAATTACTGATAAAAATCTTATCCTTCCAAGCCTACTCCTGGGGGAAAGCCGCAGGGTTGGTTCCAAGTCTTTATACTGGTGTACATTTGTTGCAATCCAGTGCACAAGGATCATGTGAAAAGACATTTTGCTAAGAGGAGCAGCTGAAGGCTTGGGGATGTAGCTCTGTAGATGGCAATGGGTGTAAATTACCCCATTTGGCCCTTTTGGTGTTTTCTGGGTATGGATGGCAAAGAGCTTAACTTTTCCTGGGGAGAGATCTCCCCCCCCCCATGAACTCTTACAGTGAAAAATAAGCCACTTTGTGCCTCCTAAACAAACCCCTTAAATGCAGGTCATGCGGACATAAGGTTTGCGAGGAACACAGCGTCAAGTAACAGTGAGAGATTTGAAACCATCCAGCAGCACCAGCGTGCTTTGCCCTGGCTGGCAGCTGCTTTTATTGTGTGCAAGCAAATAGTAATAATCACCGTGGATGGTGAGCATCGGGGCATCTGAGCGCCCAGAACGTTGACAAGAAGTGGGAGTCTAGAGGCAGAGTGTGGAACAGCAGTCATCAGGCTAAGCTTGGATCTCACTTACATGGGTGTGAATCCGGAGTCACTCCGCTAAAGCCAGCAGAGAAGCTGCTCTGGGTTTAGCTGACGAAAGTGTAAGCACAGGGTCCAGTGTAGATTAAAGAATTCCACGGTTAGAGCCTGGGTCTTCAGTCCCGTCCTGGGCAAAACTTCAGCTGAATTTCCCCAAACTAGAGCTACTGTGTCAAGCCTGTTAAGCAAGAGTAGTTGTGAGATCAGTGGGGTGTGGAACTTAGTGAGATCCTAGAAATCAGAGATAGCTCGGACCTGTTACACAGTCTACTCCATCCTCTTGAGGGCCAGGGCAGGAATGTCCCTTGTAGTGCTTCATCCAAGGTATTTCTAAATGACCTAAATCAGAGGTTTCCAAAAGCTTGTTCATGAACCACTGGTGGTGCTCAGAGAATTTGCTGGTGGTCTGTTCAGAACTGACTGGTCTTTTGGTTTTCAGCTGCTAAATCACATTAAAGGAAACCCAGGAATTCATTTATCCAGTATGATTTTTCCTTGTAAGCAACTTTTGTCGTCACTACAGGCATGTTGTTCAGCCAACAATGGTAGGTGAAGTGATCCATGAGGCCAGTGGTGGGAAGGGAGGTGAGATGATCACCGGGAGGGGAGGGGTCCACAAGATCACCATTGGGAGACTCTGTGAACCATGAAGTGACTAATGGAAGACGAGGTGACCCAACAGGTGACCGGTGGGAAGTGAGGTGATCCATGAGGTCACCAGTATGGAGGCAAGAGATTCATGAGATCACCAAGGGGAGGGGAGTTGTCCATGCGATGATTAAAGTGGGGTCACCTCATGAAAAAAAAAGTTTGTGAAGCTCTATCCTACATGAAGGGGATTTAACCTCCTTTCTTGGGAGACTCTTCCATGATCTTACATGGCAGATCTGCAAACCCTATGTGGACCCATCATCTTGGTCCCTAGGCACTTGTTTCTTCAGTGCCACCGTACAATGGGATCTCCTATTCATTATCAGTAACACTACATTTATGTCATGGAATCTGTAACTTCCACTGACCTCCATGACATTTTCTGCCCTGGGGCTGGAGCTCCCAGCCAGCCCCGCCCTTCCAGCTTCCAGCCGCCAACCTGGGGGGGGACCCCACAGCTGCCCAGCTGCAGTGAGCAGGTGAGGGAACTCCCCAGCAGCTGGCCAGCCACAGCAGGCTGTCGGCAGACCCCCTGCATCTGCCCAGCTGCAGCAAGGACTCCCCACAGTTGCCCAGCTGCAGCCACAGCGAGTGGCTGGGGAACCCTTCCACTACCAGCTGCCTGGGGAGAGCACCCCTCAGCAGCCCAGCCCCATGCACTGCATCCGTGGGGGACCTGGGAGCTTCAGCAGCAGTGGGTGCTGAACCTACCTACCCCTTTTGTCAGGGATATTTTTAGTGACAGTCAGGGACAGGTCACAGGCTGCCGTGAATTTTTATTTATTTCCTGTGACCTCTCCATGACTTTCACTAAAAATATCTGTGACAAAAACTTAGCCTTGATTATCTGTTATATAGGACTAGAACCAAACTACAAAAGCCACAATGGGGCTGCGTTCTTAAAGAGGCTTGAACTTCACTTCTGCACACATATGCAAACACCTGGGCTCAGCCTTTGCAAGGAAAGATAGAAACCGTGTGCAGCTGACAACTTTGACACATGCAAAACAGCATAGTCAATGGGTTTGATTGCCCAGCTGCCCCCATGGTAGGGTGGGTGTGATTATTGGTGATTCTTGAAAAATTTGGCTCCAGATATTTTTTTTTAAACCATGTTTGTGTATTCTCTGGCTCCGCTTTTCTAAAATGATTGCTGCCCAAAACATTTTTTTTTAAAAAACATGTAGTACTGCACCCAGACACCCCACTCCCTCCACCCCAGACACTCCCAGGTAAACAGCAGGCAGTTAGTTGCTTTCATAACCAGCATCGGTACAAACAGGTCTCGCACAGCAGAGACTGAAAAAAGTGCTTCATTGCACAGGAGTTTGCAGCCTCTGTCATCCCACAGATCAAAGACTGTCATAGCCACTTGTGCTCTAACAGGTCTTGGGCATCAAACGTGCCAGTGGCGGCCGGTGAGCTGAGCTGTACAACACACCGTGCAAGCTCTAAAATTCAGTTACGTTTTTTTAAACTTCTCCAGATTAATCTGTCACAGTCCAGGGCAGCTGCCTCTTTCCCTATTTTGCCTATTTCCCTCAGTGGCCCAGCCAGGACACCCACTTCCCAGCCGTTGCTTTTCTGGGTGGAGACCTGCATCTCTCTCACCCTTCTGACCGGGGTATTCCCAGGCTTCATAGATTCCTGCCTTCACTATGCATTTCCCAGCACAGCCAGGTAGCTCAGATACCCTTTGGCTTTCTCTTCAGAGACAGGGTAACAGGTGTAATTGCTACAGTTATAAGGTATCACACGGCACTTCCTGTGCATGCCTGCTTTATTCTTAAGCTTTATAGAGAAACCATACTGAAAATAGAAGAACCTATGTGCCTGCTAATAGGCTTATCAGAGTTAGCTTCGCCCCCTAGCATGGATTCTGGCAGCCTCAGTCCATCCAACCCCACCCAAAGGATTGGAGCGCTGTGTGGAGCAGAGGTCCTGTCCATTTGCTGGATCAGGAAGGAGGCCCTGAGGCAGTTTAAAACCAGGCTCTCTCTCCTTCCTTTGTCTGTTGGGCCCTGGAGAATCCAGTTTGAACTAATCTGTGCACCTCTCTGGGGTGTGTGTGTGTTCAGCAGATTAATAGCAGAGGAAGTACATTGGCATGGCCCTTCCCCACTTGAGAAGGTGAATACTGTGTCACAATAACACATGCACAATTGGATTTTTTAATCCAATGAACCCCATAGATGTTAAAACTAATTCAGTAAGGGTTAACATCATTCATAAAGTTCATCCAGGATGTGGAAAGAAATTGTCTGTGTGTCACATAGTCCACTGGAGACTTTGCAGCCTGCCCCCTCTGGTACCTGGACTTTCATTTTTTTCTTTCCTTATGAGGATGGGTTTCTTTTTTCCCTTTGGATTGTTGCTGCTGCTTTGCCCTATTCTTTCTTTGTATAACCTTTGCATTGTTATTTGGTTAGATTCCAAACAATGAAAATGCATCTGGGAAGTGACAAAAACAAAAATACAAAGACAAGGAGTAGATGTGTAGATACTTCGATGGAATGTTTTTGCGTTGAAGTATGCCATTTTGTCAGCATCAAAAAAGTTCCATGAAGATGTATCAATTTCATTGAAAGTTTCTCAGGGCCAGGATGAACCTTCTGGGAGGTGAGAGAGAGAGAGAGAGAGAGCACCCGATCTTTGTGATCTGAAAACCGGCCTTTTGACACAATTGCACTTACGGACAACCTTCCAAAGGTTTGGTTTCCATTCCAGTGCGGAACAAAACAAATTTGTCACAAAACAGAGTTGTCGTCCTCTGGCCAGCTCTAATTTTGAGGCATGTCCTCAGCTCCGTTCTGTCAATGGAGCTACACCGATGTACGCCAGCTGAGACTCTAGCCTTGTGTGTGTGCGCACATATATGCTCACGAAAGCTTATGCTCAAATAAATTTGTTAGTCTCTAAGGTGCCACAAGTACTCCTTTTCTTTTTTGCGAATACAGACTAACATGGCTGCTACTCTGAAACCATATATGTATGTTTGTAGACATAGACACAAAATAAAATTGCCCCTGCGACTCAAAAGGAATGACAGTTTACAGGCTATGATGGTTGGAAGGAAGGGTTAGTAGCCAGGAAAGAGTTAACCCAGGAGGTTTCTCACACTGGGATGAAGACTGGACATTCAGTCTATGGTAGACCTGGAATGCTTGTCCCAGCTTGGGGGTGTTTTGGTATTCATCACTCATTGTACCCTGGAAAGTCCTAGCTCTGTGGAATGAGCATGAATACAGGCTAGTTCTCAGAGGGTATGATACACTGCAATAAAAGAGTCGCGCACAGCCACAGCTAGCCCAGGTCAGCTGAATTGGCCTCCTGGGGCTCAAGCTGCAGGGCTCTAAAATTGCCGTGTAGCTGTTCGGGCTCAGGCAGTAGCCTGGGCTCAGGGCCCTCGCTCCTCATGGGGGTCTCAGAGCCCAAGCTCCAGCCTGAGCTGCAATGCCTACACAGCCGTTTTGAGACCTGTAGTGCAAACCTGTGGACCCAAACTGGGAGGCTCGGTGCTGCGGGCAGTGCAGACTTACCGAGCGTCCCCGGGTTTTAGGCAGAAAGGTTATTATTGGAAAGGGACAGAATTTTGACACCCGACTCCCTCTGACAGGTTGATGGAATACTGTAGTGTGGCACAAGCAGAAGAGACACTGAAGCTAGGTGCCACAAGTACTCCTTTTCTTTTTGCGAATACAGACTAACACGGCTGCTACTCTGAAACCTGAAGCTGTACAGTTCACCATTTGCTGCTTTCTCGTCCATCTGCTCTTACAGCTGCTCCCTTAGAAGTGAGCTTGTTTAAAACCAGGCTGTAATTATGGTGGTAATGTCTCTTCCCTGGTGTTTGCACTCTGATGTCTGCAGTTCCCAAAACTATAATTATCTACTGACTTTTACAGTTCATCTTAGCACCTTCCTTTTCTTCATCATGCTGTGGTCCACAGTGGCTGCTTTGACCTGCTTACAGGCTGGGGGGGGGGGGGAGAACCAGCCCTCTCAGACGCTAGCAGCAGGGGAATGCCTGGCCCCTGAAGTGTCTGTCTATGTCCCCACCCCTCAAGTTTTAGTCCTGGTCCCCTCCCAGTGGCTCCCGCAGCCCTCCTGCTGCTGAGCTTTTTGGAGGGAAATTTCAAACTTGATTTCTGACTTACCCTGTGGCTCAGTCAAGTGTCTGTCTAATTCCTAGCTGTGTTCCAGGGCTGCATTTGCCCTTGGGGGAGATGGAGCTGAGGGAACAGCTTCCTCTTTAGAGGTGTTTGCAATGGCTGGAGCTAGTGAGCTAGGCCAGGCAGGATTGGGGGGAAAAAAAAAACAACCCCATTCATTCCAGGGACAAGAGCCCCCATGTCACTCAACTCCAGAGGGACGGTGACACCAGATGGAAGATCTTCATGCCTGAGCCCCTAGAGCCTGCCCCAGTCAGCATGCTCCTCACTGCAGAGTTCAGCTCCCTCTGGAAGGGTGGAAAATGGACACAGCACAGATGGAGACTGCAGTCAGGGGCCTTTGGACCCAGCTCTCTCCTCTAACCCAGACATCCCAGGGGATCCCTGCTGATATCCCAGGCTGGCCCTCCAGGAGAAACTGACCTATCGGACCTATGTGGCTCCCATGCAGTAGAGAGAGCTAGAGCTGCTGGGGAGTCCGTCTGTTGCTCCTTCCTTGAGAAAGCCAGAAGGGGCCAATGTCGGGGAGGAGAGATGACGTGTCTGGTCTCTGATGGCAGGGAGATGGCTACCAACTGGAAATATTTCCAGAGCAATCTCCGAGCTCCGTTCCTCCGGCCCACCTCTGAGCCAGATCATGGGGGCAAACTCCAAGAGGGACATAAATGAGTAAATAAAATCCGCACTTCTTCCCCCGCTCATCTCACAGTGCGCGGCGTGGCAGATCAGTGTGGGATGGAGCAGGTCACGGACCCTGTGCTGATTCCTCAGGGTGTGTGCACACACACACAAAAAGGGCATTTGTCCTCCGTAGGGGAGGAGGGCTTGCTCGGGGAGCAAATAATGAAAATATACTGAAAACGAACAAGGAATGTCAGAGCATAGCCTCTTCCCAGCAGAGCACTGGGAAACACTTCACACGTCCACAGCTGCCCTGGACATGCTCTTGCTCTGTCTCCTTCTCGCCCTCCCTGGGGAGACGGGATAGTGGGATAGGGATTTCCTGCCACTCCAAAGAGAATGGGAAGGCAGGCCCCAGCGATGCCCTAATGTCCGTGTTATTGTTTGCAGCTTCTGCAGTGGCCTCCCAGACTTTGCCACCACCTCCTCCCCCCAGCAGCTATCCAGGGGTCCCCAGTGGATATTTGGGGGAAGTGATTACTGGTGATTCTTGTTGGGGTCCCCGAGAGCGATAAATGGATCCTGCTGATCGGTGCACAGTCTGTAGTTCAACCAACCGCTATGTCAAACCAGTGAAACGGACTCCAGTACCTCCGGGCAGGCCCCCAGGTGATGGTGTAAGAGTGTCAACCCTTATTCCCTGCCCTCCCCCCCCACCAGGTCAGAGCACATGACCTTGGAACCTCATTCAGCTCCTTGCTGCGCTCTCCAGACTGAACCCCTGTGGGGGTGTCACTGTCTCTCCTCTCCACTTATAACATCGTTTCAGTAGCTACAATCTCCAATCCGATTAGCTTTTGAAGAATCAAAGCTCAATCCTTAGGAGTACCGACAGTCTGGCAGAGAAGGCCTGTCTCATGCATTGAGAATGGCTGGGCAGCCCCACAGCCATCAATACATAGATTTAGCAAGATCTACATCTTGATCATCCTATCTTAGCCAATGCTGTTGTTCTGGCAGAAGTCTTCTCCAAGCCTCAATGTCCAGGGGTTGAGGGAGGAGATATAATAGACCTTGTTTTCATTGTCCATATTTCAAGGATGATCCTGCTTCTCACCGTGGAGGCACTGATGTGAAGCCCCCATTGGAACAGATCTGTGGTCCTTAGCACGATGAAGAATAGGAAAATGTGTCTGTGTTTACCTGGTAATTTCTTTTCTTTGTGTAATACGGTCCACAGACCTTGCTCACCCTGGAGACAAAACGAATCATACAGAACCAGGGGAGGTTGACATCTGAAGAGTTGGGTTTGTTTGGTTAGGTGGCATTTTCCATGCTCTGCAGTCAGAGAAATTGTTGTGCTGTTTCCTCAAAGTATAATTAACACAATCGCAGGAACTGAAAGACTTGGACATGTGGACACACAAATCTTGGTGCTAAGAAAAATACTGTTTTGTATTGTACTGAAGAGCCTCTAGCAAAGCTTCGTTTTTCTCTCCCCGCAGTCACATAGTGACTTGGCAGCTACCTTGCTCCACAGGCTTACAGTCCGTATCCTTACAGGTGACTTGCTACCTTCCTTTTTAAGAGTCAAGATTTCTCAGACTCCGGCCTGACAGCGCTGCGGCCCAATTCCCAGTGTTCGCGTTCCCGTCATACTCCAACACTTGGAAATTGTCAGTTAGGTGTTGGGATGGGGTGTGGGAGGGAAGGAGCGGTAACTGCCGTGGACAGTCAAGGTTTCACCCGAAAGCACAAATGCCTGAACACAGACTCCCTCTGCTGAAGGGAGTGACAGTGGTGTTTGCTTCCTGATACGGGTTGCTTTTCCCCAAGGCCTTAATACCAGCTACTGATGCTGTCAAGTGACTGGACGGGAGGGATCTGCAGTCTCATTCAGCCTTGGATTCCAGTAGGAAATCACCAGCTTCGTCTTCCTTGTCTCCGTCAGGCTAGAGAACGATAGCCCGTTTATGTGAGAGGAGCAGAGAGAGCCTGAGGCCTCTTGCATTGGCAGATTGTGGAATCGGTTCACAAGAAGAACAGTTCATTTTCCTGCTTTTGCTTATTCCTTATGCAACACACAGAAACAAGGCCCTGACCCCTCGGGATCAAGGGTAAAGGGCACTGATCTGGCCACATTCCACCTCAAGGAATTACAGTCTGCCTTTTCCTGCTGCCATTTCCATTGGGTACAGATAGCTGTTAAAACAGCTGCCACTTTCTACCCAGTGGTGGCTGCATTAGGTAGGTGGGTGAAGCAATCTCCGAGCATGGTAGGAACATGAGCCCAAGGCTGCAATCCTTAGTGGTGTGAATAGACCCGCTGAGCACAACAGGACTTCTTGCCTGGGTAGAGATTTCTGAGCTCTGGCTCTAAATCGGCTTAAAATTCTTTGAGGGCCTTTGGAATGAAAGGTGCTACAGATACACCTACCAGCACTGGCCAAGATTGTAAGAAGGAACTGGTGTTTCGGGGTGCCGCTGTCCTTGGGGGTCCAATTGGAAATCTAACTAGTTTTCAGGTGAAGCTCAGTAAGTTTATGCCAGGGATGATATGGGGGATTGTCTGCAGTAGCAGGGGATTGGCCTCCATGGGTTCAGGGGGGCTCTTCCAGTTCTATGTGCTGGCTTCCTGGGGACCCCTGAAAAGAGGGCCTGGTTTTCGGAAGGTCTGTGATTCTCCCTGGTGCTCAGCAGGAATGCCAGGAGGCTGCGGACCCCACTAACGGCCTTCCTTCTCTTTCAGGTTTGTGGTCCTTCCTGTGGTTCGTAGCTTTCTGCTTCCTGGCCAACCAGTGGCAGCACACGCCAGACAGCAAAGGGGTGTCTCAAGGAGCAGATGCCGCTCGGGCAGCCATCGCCTTCTCATTCTTCTCCATCCTCTCCTGGGTGAGTTTAGGTTCCAGATGCTCAGCTGATCACAGACGTGTGAGTGGGAGGAAATCATGGCCTACAGGGAATAGCCAGCTGGGACAAGGGAGTGCAGCACAATGCCCGCTGCCTTAGATTAATCCGAGGCACATGGTTACCAGCCGTGCTATTCCTCATCTTTGGTGATGTGAATTCAGGGATGGGTCCTGCACCCAGTGGAGTGAAGGGCAGGACTCCCATAGGCCTCAGTGGACGTGGATCTGTGCCCTCAGCCACCACCTGCTGAGATCTTAATGATTTACGAAGTTGAGAGAGTGTCTCTCATTTCATTGAGAGACGTGCCACTGTGCAGGGAGTTCATGGGCACAAAGGGAAATCCTGGCTCTGATTCTCTTTCATAGCAGAGCTTCAGCAGGGAAAGTCTTTAGAAATGTTTTTATAGCTAAAAGAACAATCTGGGGCCAACAAAACACATTGTCCGGAGAGCAGTTGGAATCACTCTCAGGGACCGATTAAAAACCCATGTATGAGTTATGGTTTGGGGACTCCAAAAAAAAATCAGTCCTGCCACAGTGCAGGAGGATGAAGTAGCAGGATCACTAGAAACCTCACCATGATGCAGTGGGATACCCCAGATATCTGACCAGGACTGCACTCACCCTGCCATCACTGTCACTGATCTTTTTCTTCATTATTGGGAATTTCAGCACCCTGATGAATCAAAAGGCTGCAATGACTCGGGGAAAAGCCAGGCTTCTAGTTCTCCAGAGGGGCATAGTTGAAGTTGAAGTTGTAGTTGTAGTGGAGACTGGCAGGGTTTTTACCAGGTTCTGAGCAGGTGGGGGAAGACACTGGCACCGTGTCCGCAGTAGCTCCCACCATAGGAGCTGAGTAGATGCAGAAGTATGTGTCTCAGTTTTCCTAGTATAGACAAGCGCTAAGTCTGTGCCTGCCCTGCCCCCTCTGTTCTGTGAGGTGGGAGCTCTGGTAGCCATCATCCCCCAAGGTCTAAGAGCTAACTGTGCCATTCACACACCAGCTTTCCAAGCGTGGTGCTGGGCCTTAGCTGTTAGACTCCAGTGAATGTAACCGGGGTACATACAACTCCATGATCATTCACCCCCCTGGTAGGAACAAAGAGTTGCTGCAGAAAGGGCCCAAGAGTGAGAGACAGCAAAGGTCAGGAGGTAAAAGAAACAGGGAAATGAAATCTGATCTGGACACACAGCTCTGATCTCTGCACAGCTGAGCAGCAGAAAGAGGAATTAGGAAATGTGATTTGGGGAACCGGGGTTCTGCCAGACAAAGATGGTTTGTAGTAAAGAAATAATTGCAGTTCAGCTATAGTCAAACCGCTGAGGAGTAAGGCTGAAACTTGTGGGTACTTGGCTGGATAACTCCCTTTAGTCTGGGGAATTCCAAACTTCCCCCAGCCTCCCAAGGCCCCAGTCCTGTGGAGTGCTGAGCACCCGCACCTGCCACTGGAACTAGCGAGCAAGCCAGTAAAACCCATCATTTCAGTATCTATAGTTAGAGCTCGGTGAGTGATTTGATTTCCAGGAATAAATCCCCAAACCTTCAGAAATATTTCCCCGCTAGTAGCCCGTTCTGTGGAGTGCCAGAGAGGTGCTGCCTCCCAGAAGCCTCCTCTGGCAGGAAAGTTGTCTTTGAGCTCTCCATGTTGACCTAACTCTGGTCTCATTGCAGCAGTGGGAGCCTTTGTCACTGATCATTGGCTTATGGGGGAGCAGAGCAAGACCAGTGCTGAGTACTTTGGAAAATCCCTCCCTAAACTAGCATGTGAGCCCTCCCCTCCAGAAGGACAGATAGTCTCCATTTTTTGCCAATTAATGACTCAGGCTGCCTCCAGGCCCCTGATTTGATTTGTCAGCTTTTCCCTGCAAACACCAGGAGTGGAGAGAAATGAAAGTAAAGCAAAGCGTGCTTTCTTTAACCAGAAAGGAAGGCAATAAGTGAAGTGAAAGGAACGAAACACACGGTATGAAAAACAAGTGCGAGCACAGATACAGCAAGCCCTGCTCTGCGTTGTGCCTCAGAGCGTAACAATCCCATAGAAAGAACTGATATCCTCAGAGCAGTAAATTGAGACAGCCTGGCAAATGTAGGAAGGATGAGTAGAATGAATCACCCAAGATAGAACTAGTCCAGGATAGGATAGAACTAGTCCAGGCAAAGAGTGCCAGGTGATTTTTCAGTCACCACCCAAATGCATCTCAGTTTTACACCTTCCTTTGCAAGCCAGTCAGCAGCACCCGCAGCAATGTGTGACCCTAACCCAAGTACTGCCCAAGCCTAACACGGCTTAGCTTGCGAGATCTGACAAGATCACAGCCCAAGGTGTCCTGCCTGCAAATAGCAAGAACGAGCTGCTTTGCT
Organism: Dermochelys coriacea; assembly: GCF_009764565.3. NCBI lineage: Eukaryota > Metazoa > Chordata > Testudines > Dermochelyidae > Dermochelys > Dermochelys coriacea. Next base: position 4,196,997 of record NC_050077.1, on the reverse strand, counting down.
TGTCTCCTTTTGGGTGGGGGGGGGGAAGTCATCTATCCACGTGATGCTCCTCTGGCTCCTGGGAGTCATGTTGACTTGCAGCAGAACTTTACCCAGAAGATGTGCCAAATATGACAGCAAAACTGATAACTGCCTGAATTAGACAGATACCATGTAAAGAAAGCTAATCTCAGAGCCATGCCTTTGGATGCCCTGTTGGAGTTCATACCTCCAACTGGTAACACAACCAGACCAGGCATGGCCATCCAGCTGAAATGATCTGTCAGACAATACTCTGTGTGCTTACTAAAGAGCTTGGGGTGGTGTGCAGGAGAGAGTCTGCTCCCCCATGCTTCCTGTCATTGCCCACATAAGCTTTATGCGGGGTCCTGAGCATGTTACCCTGTAAGATCTGCAGTAATTCCATCATCCTGCACTATAGGAACTGGATCATCTCATACAAAGGATAGTCCAGGCTTCTCCAGCATTGGGCCTGGCCCCAGTTCACTCACCAGTTTAGCTGCTCCCTGGCTCTATAATTATCCCAATAAATCTTTTTTCATCTCAGCTTCCCTGTAGCCCCACTTAATTCACAGTCCCTGATCTCTTTATTGCGACACTCTGCATTTAATGTAGCAGTCCACAAAGATGCTTTGGGAGAGACGCGCTCTCCATCTTATTGGCCACCAGGCAACCTCCCTCCTTGCCCAGATCACCACCACTCAGCCTGGCTGTTGCTTTTGATGTGTCTGATAGATGGGGTCTGACCCAGATGGGCTTTTGCCTGTATTGGGTTAGTTCCATTTATGCCCAAAGAGGGGCAGACTTTTGGGCAGCTGCTTTGCTAAAAATGGTGCAGTCCCTTGCCCAAATACCCTCCACAATGTACAGACCCATTCATGGAAACCCACTCATTTCTGCTAGGGCCTCTCAACAATAATAGCTTTTGGGTGCTCCCTAACTGGGGCTAGAATAGCATAAGTGAAGACTGTGACAACAGCCCAGCTCTGCGACCAGGATTTTGACATCTGTTTAATGAAACTGGCTGATAACGTTGCTGAGTTTTATGCAATTTACCTAGGTGTTGAGTCACAATTTGGAAGTGGTTGGACTTGTTTGCCACTGGATTTTTTTCCCCCCACTCAGTGCAGAGCTGTTCTGACATTGAGCCTGCTGCTGTTGCTAATAAACCCTTGTGCTTTACATAATCAGTGCACAGAAAATAAACAGATACTACGTGGGCACTGGTAGTATATCAAAGTGAGACATGGCAGAGACAGAGGCAGTGGCTCGCAGCTTCCGCAGGCCTGTCATGTGTAAACTAATAGAATTGTTAATGAACCAGCCTGAACTAAAAGCAGGTGCGTCATTCCTGCAGCGCCGCTGTTCACATCTCCCACGGTCTATGACCTGAATATCTGTAACCTCAAAAAGGGGTCAAGGAGTCTCTGCAGAATTGACCTACTTGCTGGGTTTATGAGACTACCAAGATTTGACTCAATACAATGACCTGAATTTTGCTGGTGGTTCCAGCAATGCAAGCCCAAGAGCAAGCGGCCCTCTGAGTCTAGAGGACAATAAAATGAGTCTCTAAAGCCAGGCGGTTCCTGGGTAGAGGGCACGGTTCCCTCTGGCTCTTTTCTCACCTGACTGGAGTTTAAGCCCTGGGGACGTGCGTGCGTGCGCAATAATAGAAAGGTTTGCTGACCAGAGACCACCGGAAACCCAGGTGTGCTCCTGGTGGTGGTGCTGGTGCCTGAATCACTGGGACTCATCTCTCAGAGTCAGTGCTGAGCCGGAGCCCCTGCCTGGTGCTATGGGGCACTGTGTGGCTGTCTCAGTCTCAGAGGGCCTTGTACTGCCCCCATACCTGACTGGCCAGCCAGGGATAGGAACATCACCCAACACTTCCTGGCTCTGGAGAGTTGGTTCCATTGACCCCAGGCAACGAAACCTGTCAGCCCCAAACAGACTCTGGCTTTTACCTGGTGGTGTATGGAAACACATCCTTTAGCCTCATGTTAGTTATTGCAGTTAAACTGTTGGTTACCACGCAAGGGGCAGGCTCCAGCAATGTAGGTTGTAGTCCTGCTTCCCTGCTCAGCAGTAGGGGCTGTGCACACACACAGCTAGGGGTGGTGGCCCCTGGCCTGTAGCAATCACAGTTGAAGGCCTGACACACGCAGAGGCTCGGGAAGGGGAACAAGTCGTAGAGTCCCTGGCGGCAGCAGGGAGGACATGGCCTTTGGATGTAGGCATGGAAGGATGGGGCTGATGGTACCACACATAGGGGGCTGGATGGGAGAAGGCACGCAGGCCCCTGTGTAAGGTGATGAACAGGCAGACAAGGGTGGAAACATCTGTCTAGGAACACTGTGTCATGAACTGCTGATGCCTTCACTAACTCTCTGAACTCCCTGATCCTCATTAAAGGTTGCCCTGACAGTGATGGCCATGCAGAGATACCACCTGGGGACTGACATGTCTCTCTTTGCCACGGATCAATTTGCCACTGACCCCAATACAGGCTACCCAGGATACACTACTGGCAGCGGCATTGAAAGCACGGAAACCTATCAGAGCCCACCATTTACTGAGACCATAGACACCAATCCAAAAGGTTACCAGGTGCCAACTTACTAAAGGACGGAGGGCTCAACACAGTCATGTAAAAATAGACAAAGTCTCCTCATGGTGCAGTACAGTTAACTGGTTGATTGCAAGTGTATTAAGTACCATTTCCTTAATGTGGCAAGTCAGTGCTGGGTAACTTACTATTAGCTAGTTGTGCAGTGAATTCTGTACAGTAGTATTGATTCTTGTCTTACACCTAAGGGTTTTTTTAAAAAAAGCAGTGTTCCCTCTAAGTTACTCTGAAACCCTCTAAGTTTGAAACAGAAGGAAGATTGCTACTACACAAAATACACGTGGCAACCACAAAAACAACACCACAATTCTCTTTGACTTGTTTGAATGCCAAATATTAGCACTGAATTTTGCTGAGCGCCTGGGAAAGTAGACAATAATGCTCCTGTTAGAAAACACAATAGCTGATGAGTTGCTGGTTATCTCGTTCTTCCAGAGCTAACACAGAATTGTTCTCATTTTGATGAACCCGGGGTTGCACACACTGCTCCCGTTCATTCTAGCCTCATACCTTCCCACTGCAAGAAGCCACCACAGAGCTTTCTTGTACTGCATAGAAACTAGAGTCTATGGACAGTGCCAAATTTAAAAAGAAAAAAGAATAATCTCTGTGTTGTTTCTAATTTGTATATATTTACTATACAAAAAAACTGAACAGATGTTGCAAACTTAAGCTTAGGATTCAGGCATCACTGCTTTTGCTTTTGCTTTTTTTAAAAAAATGTTGAATAATCAAATCTCTTACCTGCTTTGACATTGTATCTGTTTAGGGAATTAAAAATGACTGTTCTCAGCTTGGTTTGGAAAACAATTCTGCAACTGATTGTCTGCTAATTGGAAAGACCACTTATTAGTGGGAAATATGGGATGTTACAGTGCAGCGCCAATGTAAAGTTTGTCATACTAAAGAGTTTGCAAATTTACAATGGATGGCTACCAGTGATACTGAACAGTTATTTACTCTATCATTTAAAGTTGCTGACACAAGTAGTGTGGGTGTGTTAAAAGAGAGTGACTCAACTTTAAATCTAATCAAATGGAAAGCATGGCCTTTATTTTGATATTGGCAAGTGCCACCATCTGCCATTAACAGAAGCAAATAAACTCAGGTGTGAATATATTGTTACATTGCAGCCGCTAAAAATATGTAAACCATTTAGATGTTATAAAGCAAGATTGAAAAGCCATTCAGGTGGATAGCATGAGCAGTAAATGAAGAGTAAACCATGACCCATATCTTCAATTAATGTGAGAGAATTAAAAAAGTGAGTTCATATAAAATGTAAGGGGGAAAATGCCTGAATTTTAGTTATCATTTACAAAATGATCGTCTTATTAGAATCAAATGAATGTAAACTATACAAAATCCAGTAGCTAGTCTATCCCAGTAATACTCTGTCCCAGCTCACATTCCCAGGTTATCCAGCTGATCAATGGGGGGGGAGGGGGATTGTGGCATTTTCTTTCTGAGGACAAACTTCAAGGATAGCAGACACATCTGGATGAGTTGAATGTTGACGCTCCTACTGCCATGATGGGAGCTTTGCTCTGTATTTAAGATCATCCATTGCTAATCTGGATCAATTTTATTCGGTTAATTTTTTTTTTAACAAGAGCCAGTTCAAAAGTATATTTCTTGTTTGCAAAATGTGTGTTAATGAGGCAGTTGAAAGGTCTTATGACTTCTGACCTCATGATGAGCAACTAGTTAAAATGACTTTCCCCCACTTTTCTTGTAGGAAAAAACCATTTTGTCATCATTAACACGGCTCATTTCAACAGCTATTTAAATTGAAAATAAGTACGTTAATTAACAGTGACACACAGTCATAAGCAGTTTCTGTCACTGAGGAGTTACTTGAACTCCTGACTGTTCAGAAAGGTTTAAAATGTGCATTTCCAGTGAAAGTTACATTTACTGCACCTGAAAGACACAAGCTTAGCTGCCAGTGTCTAGAATATTAAACTGGAGCAGGTTTTTCACATTACAGTGACCAAACTAAAAACTTCTCCCCGGTTAGTTTCAGTCATTTTTGGCGCTGCTTTGAGACGAATTTGCACCCAAGCTGATGTTCCAAACACCTGAGAATTTTTGCATCACTCAATCCCATTGCCAAAGGGTTCCTGTCCCAGTCAGCAAAGGAGCTGGACAAGCCACAGACTGCCGCTCTTCTTTAGTCAGGCGTCTCCTGCTGGCCTGAAGCAGGGAGATGCAACAGGCAAATGCATTGGGGAGATTGCATTTGACAGGAACGCACTGAGAAACCCTCACATTAAGAAGACAAAGAACATTTGAATCCCAGTACATTATACACCTAAGTTAATTATATGACCATTGTGATTCTCTTCCAAATCAGTCTTGCTGGTGAAAAAAAAATCAAATTATTTTCATACAGGGTACAGTAGAGCTGTAGCAATATTTTCCTTAGAGGGAACACTCAAAATTTAGCAGCACAAAACACTTGTGTTAATATTTTAGCAAAATTATAATCAATTTAAATGTTTACTTAAATTGATTGTACATGTGAGATGTTTGTTCAGTACATTGTATTTTTTCTAATTATATACCTGTTCCAGAGTTTTCTTGTAACTGTAAAGAACTAAGTTCTGTCTGACTGCTAGAACTGTCCTGATCAGCGGTGTAAATGTGCTAAATATTACAATATGAATGTAAGCACGTGAGGCCTACATTGCATTTTCTCATTTCTTTCCTCCCCAAATGGAACACTCAATGGGTTTCCGCCGAGGTCTGTACAAGAGTACAGTCAATGCAAACAATAGAGCCCCACACAGACACACCAATAATGACTGGCCTTGGGGGCAGCAACCCTAAAGTATTGCTTGAGGAACAGAGGAAAGACAATGTGGCTGTGATTCAACACCTGCAGGCATTAACTTCACAATCAAAGGGCACCATTGCTCTCCTTAGGGCCACATTTTGTTTTCCAATCTTCGCTCAAATAGTCACTATGTTTAATGACACTTTTAATGTGACCCCCCCCTTAGGAAACTGGCTACTTTGACAGGTTTGGGGAGGTGGATTAAGCACCACACACCAGGAAAATTTTAGTGGTGGCAGGGAAGCCCTGCAGATTGCTACTGGCTTAGAATCAGAGACATACAAAGCTGTAACCTACTCAGTCAGTGCAAGGTGAGACTACAGCAGCACTTGCTCAGCTGAAGGAAGTCCTGCCCTGCTCTCTACTGCTGAAACCCTTCCCTGTCCCCCAATTACTCCACTCCCTGCTGTATTGGTGCTTAAGAGAGTAAAAGCAAGTGCCATGCTCCAGCCTCCATGGACTCAAAGCTAATCTGCCTTCAGTGTTGGGAAAGCAGTGTGGAAGCATGGGTAGCCACTGCACACTTGCTGCCCTATCTAGGCAACAGTGATGAATTACACACAGCCCCAGGAGGCTGTTTTAGCCAGTCACGTCAGAAAAGTGTAATTAATGTTGTATTGAAATGCGCAAGTCACACCTGCCTTGGAAACAGTATTTACAAAACTTTTAACAAAAGAAATGTTCTGGCTTGTTTGCCAGTGTGGTGAACTTTCTGTTTAAACTATTTTAATGGGTAGTAGCATAGATTATTAGCTGTTAAAGAACCTTCTGAATTAACAAATAGGCTTAAAGGTAGCATAAGACATCTGACCTCACTGCAGCCGGTAATGAGACATGCCTACCACTTGCATTAAATCTTGTTTCCAAGCAGTTTGCAAGATTCCAAGGCATTCCCTGTAGCCATTTTAAGTGTTAATAGTGCTGTTCATTAACTGTTGTGGTAGCACATCTAACGTGTCAGTGAATTGTGAAGTAGACTAGTGTACACAGATACAGATGTAATTAAATAGATTCTTATGGACTATGGTTAGCAAATTACTAGATGTCAGTATAGTAATAGTACATTATTTGGGGGTTCACATATTACTTATTCAGATCACCCCTTTCTCTTCCCTATTTTTCTGTTGTAAATTCACTGTGGTTCAGTAGATATTAGCTGCTTTTCTTGTAACGATCCAGACCAAATCTTATAAGCATGCCAGGATTTTGCTGTGAATTTGAGCATCATGGAGTTGCTCTCCATATGCTGTTTTTACAGGCTGTTTAAATATATACTGCATCATGTTCCCTAGAGATCTCCAAAAGCCCAGTAGATAATTTAACATAGAGGGCCAGTTTATGAGGCTCTCAGGCTAGTCTGCTGAAAGCTTTTGCATTAGTGTTAGCATGAAGTTTGGGTGTAAAGAATAGTGTTTAAAAAAAAAAATCACATATGCCTTGCTGGAGAGTTGTTCTATAGAAATAGCCTTGATACAGAATGCCTTGGTGCAGTAACAGAGATACATTTCAACACCGAGGTTAACAAGCAAACAGTGTGCTTTTGTGTAAGCTTCATTGTTGTTTTCGCATGTTCAATATTGTAGGGTCAAAAGAACAGCTGTATATTGGCAATGTCTCACTAAGGAAAAAAGTATCATTTCCTACCTTTTCATTATTTCCAGTGAGTAAAGATGACATGATAAACTGAGGTTTAGTAGAAAAGTTTTTTTTTTTTTTCCTGTCCATAACAAAATGTCTTTAAAATAGCATACAGAGGTTGGTCCCTGTGCTAGTAATGTCATCACCACCACAGAGTTAAGTTTGGTTTTTGCACAGATGCTTTGAAGTAGGCCAGTTTCCTGGCCTGTAAGGTGCACATAGTAGTACTTACCGTACTTCACAGCTATGTTGAAGATCAGTTCATGTTAATACTTAGCATTTACTATTCTAGCATGTACATTTCTTATTTTTCCTCAGGTCTGCATTGCCAGTAATTCACACTCCCTCGTCTCTCCTACCACAAATCAAAAAGTTAGTGTTTGCAGATTATGTTTCAGTTCCACATGCTGCAGGTGTGATCCAGGCTAACTTTAAGGACATCATTTATCACTAAGTAATTTCCATGAAATCAGTATTTCTTTTATATAGAACTACCACAAACTCACTTTTTGGCCTTTTTTTCTAATGTGAGTGGATGTGTGTGTGTGTAGCCTGTTAGCCCATTTCCATTATACATTTATTCATGGTACTTTAACAAACAGTGCTTCTCGGGGCCATTCGTGTCAAAAAAACAAAAACCAACCACCTCACAAATGAGGCTTAAACGATGGCCTTTTAATGTATCAACTTGAAGCCCAAATTTAGCTGCCTGTATTTTGTTGCAATATGCATTTAAACCTCAGATTCTTTAATAGTTTTTAATATCAAACTGATACCAAATGGGGTTTGCGAATTTAATTTTTTCCAGATACCTCTTTACAAGCAGACCGTTTCAAAGAGTTGCAGTTGTCAATAACCCTACGTGCATTGTAGTATAGAGTGGACTATGTATGGGAGTAAATAAAAATGTTTACAATTTTTGTATTGATCTTTTGAAAGAACAATCTGTGATTGTGTATTTTCAGTGTCCGTGTACCAACTGCAACTTATTTTCAATAAAGATTTAAAAAAAATTAATAGAAGTGGCCTGAAAACTCCAATAATACTTTATTTAATTATGTGAGCATATGGAACAATGAACGGACATCAGGCTAGATAAATGGGTCACTTCAAGTTCTCAATCCCCTAGGTGGGGACTACGTAACTGTTTGATAACACAGAAGAAACTAACTGAAAATAAAGGGAAGACATAAGATGCTCTTTCAAAGAATATGCATTTCATCACCTCTGAACTTTACAAACCAAATTAAGTGACAAGGGGAAAGCAGTTTACATCATGGGTCAATTGCTTATAAAAGTGTTATGAGCAGCTAGCAGATAAGCATGTAAGTGCTTCATAGTAAAAGTACTTTTTAATGGTGGTAGCACGACAAACGTAAAAATACCAATCTCTATTGCATGAGAAATGGAGATTTAAAACTTAGGAACAATAATTTGAAAACATTAACCCTTGCTATGTATACATGCATCATATACACCATCATGCAACAAGATACACCCCTTAGAAAATCATTTCTCTTCTCCATTTCAGAGGATATAGCCTGGCCCTATGAATAATGGTAGAAGATCAGGTATTCAAAAATATCCTGAGTTATATGAAAACAAATAACCCACAGATAGTGCAGTCTGGCATCAAGCAAAATCAATAATAAAAGAGAAGGCAAAGATAATTAATTTCTGTAGCCAAGACTAATGCTTCCACAGCTCAAGCTCAGTTTCATCAAAGTGCTGCTTAAACGCACTGTCTTGTCGCTCAAAAATTAATTTTAATTTCTATTCTTATCTGTTAAAAATTAAACATGGTCTGCCATGATTGGTGTGTATCAGCCACTAAGAAGCTACAGCTATGAAAGTGCATCGCAGGAAAGCTGTTCGGCACTCCCTTGAGTTAAAGCTGCTGCTGGAGGAGTTGCTTAAGATAATAAACAACCTCCCCACTCCCCCCAGTTGGGATTTATAAATGCCAAGTGGTAGGAGCAAAGCTCCTCCAGACTGTTGTCACCAAGGGAGTCCCAGGAAGTAAAACACTCCTACAATTCTTAACAGCTTATCCTCTTCAGTGCAGACCACAGTAAAGAGATAAATGCACTTAAAGGCACTGCAGAATAACAGAATGGTCAGTGACCAGCAGCATTTCATGTTCCAATATGCCGTTTGTTTTGCATTAACAAATCCAAGAAATCAAATATGGCAGCTGTTAAATAAAATTATGGTGAACAGAATGCCCTTTGAAGAGAATAAAGCTTTGAACACTACTTTACTACATGCAGTACTCCAAAATAAGTTTCTTTATAGAACACGATTACATAGAAAGTCAGAGGCAACTTCAAATCCCAGGTTCAACTAATCACAGAGAAAGATAAGTCCAATTCAAGTAGTAGTAGTAGTAGTAGTAGTATTTCAGCTTTCAGCCAGGAATATTCCTTGCTATATAAACAGCTAGGTATTTACAGCATACATTTTAATGGTCTTATTCACCAATGTAGCAGCTTCCATCTCTCTCCCTAACTCTGCACTAATTACCTCCCTCACTCTTTGTGGCTTCAAAGATAGAATATTAGCTGTAACCAGAATATTAAGGAAAACACTGTAGAGCTGTTTCCACCAATAACAATGATATATTTTCACCCTTTAACTGTAGTGTCTTGCAAGGTGGAAGGTGGCCACTCGCCTGACGAACCTGCAATGTTAGCCTGTTTCCAATCAGGTGTTTAGGAAGCTAACATTTTGGGTGTTAATTAGATACAGGTGTAGTCCAGTGATCCCGTTATACAGCTCTTTTAGGCAGGGCTGCACCAAACCTCCCAATGCTAACCTGTGTAAGAACACTCAACTGGCCCTCACAGTTGGCCACACTACACTACAAACCTCATTCCAAAAAGTGCACGTTTAAGATTGAGACTGTTTTATTGGTCTTTGTGAAAGCTAACTGATGATTCTACTGATTGCTTGTAAGGAAGGGAATTCTTCATCCTCAATATGCAAAGCTTTGTGGGAGGGTATGTCCTGCTGAGTCAGTACTTGCTGACACGTCGGGCAGATGCAGCAGTCCAGGTCAGAAGCAGAGTCCATTTGCCAGACATTCTTTTTGTTCTTTTTGGGTTTGTTTGAGCCTTGTTTCTCCTTAATTCTGAAGTCATTGTGAGCAGAAAGCAGTTCTTGTTGCTTAGCTGCGTCTGGCAACAACACCAATAACTCATTAAAGATTTTCGTGAAGTTCTCTCCAAGCAGCTCTCGGCAGCTTTGGTAATACTCTGCCGCAGAAATTAGCCCCTTTAGTTAAAAGAGAATCAGGACAATTAGCAATGAAAAGAAAGAGTATACTGACCAAGGGTGAAATTCATCCCTCAGCACTTCTAACCACTCGACCTCACTGTTCATTTGTTGCCTCAATGCTCAATGAGCTGACAACCAAGTAGGACTTCAAATATTTCTAAGGGTTTCCACTACTTACCTGTCTGAACTGTCCAGAATGAGTTTTAAATTTATTGAATCTAGACTCATCACTTTGAAGAAATTCCTTTGTAGACTGTATTAACTGAATGTTCCTTTGCTGAAAATTTTCAGGTATCAAGTAAGATCCTCGACAGGGTTTTGGCCTGCATTTGGAAAGAAAATGAATTAACACCCCACGCAATGGAAAGCAACTGAAAAATGTCTTAGATTTGTTACAATGGCCCTTGCCAATCTCTCACCACAGGGTATGCTACCGCTTCACCCAATTATACACGGAACTCCTATTGGCAACATGCACCCATCCCACGGAGATGGGTGCATGTTGCCAATGCTCCCAGTTCTTCCTGGATGGGGAGAACACTTAAAATGCAAGTTTAATCTAGTCTTGATCCAAACTGATCTGAAACATGCTTCATAAACTGTGTTAACTAACTGGGACCAAAGGGGAGTTATTTACAACAGGAGATGTCTGTATGAGGATGACAGTTATCTCATGGTAGCAATTTTAATGGAAAACAAAAAAACCCAACCCCTTCTCCCATCCCACTGCAGACATGGCCAAAGAGACCAAACTTGGAAAGGATCAGAACCAAGAGTGGCATTTAGAATACTTCATAAATTCCCCCCAAAAGCAAGTTCCCATATGCAGACAAATATTTCTTTCTAGTAGGTGAGTCATAGTGATCTATTACAAGGCAGCAGTATATTGCAACTACTAGAGTGGAGGCAAATTCAAGACTATGCTTATTGCTTCAGCAATAAGGATTCTGATATGCCAATACGGAAGCAGAATGGGAAAAGGTTTCTGATCTACTATCATAACCCAACCCACTGCCCATTGCACAAGTTACTTAAACAGCATGGTGGCATCAGCTGGAACCTCCACAAATCCCAGATAATTAAAAACCCACTTTCAAATTAAGCTTGGTGTTTACAACCTATGGGTGTGGGTGTCTTCTGCAAGGAACTTTCATATGTTTGTGCAACACTAGAAGTGAACAGCTTTTTTTGACAGCAAGTCATGCTTCCCTTGGTGAGATGGAGTCACTATGCAAAGGTTTTAAGGATTTCTCGCTGTAGGTTTAGGAACAAATATGAGGGAGTCTGAGCTGGTCCCCCGCCCCACAACATACATGTTGCATCTGTTTAGATTTGCTCAGATTCATACCTATCTACCAAAATGTAACTGACACCTACCTCTCTGCACATCACCAGGAATCTGACTCACAGACCCTACAACAGAGATCTGAATCAGGCCCTTACTTTTGTATACTGCTTGCCTCTTAAACCTCACCTGTTCAGGCTAATTGCCCCAAAGCAGCATGCAATATTAAGAACCCCTACATGGAGGAACTAAACACAGATTGTGTGTACACTAATGTGAATTCTCGAAGCGCTTTTACTTACTCGTTCAGAGATGTAGTGACAGGATCAGAGACATTGGTGGATGGAATAACAGTAAAACCTGGAGGTGGTTTACTAACAGGCACTGACAGCCCCGGAGGCGGAGGGGGACTCTTTAATAGCCCCACAGAGTTAAAGCCTAGATTAAAATAGCACAGAATGGGGAGGAAGTTAGTGCACTGTCTATGCTACACAGCCAATCTCTCAGATCCACTCCTTCCCTTCCCTCAAAAGTCTGCAGACATGATACGTTACCATTTATAAGAGCCGAACAGCTGAACAGGCACCAATGTATCTGAAGACAATTCAAACTAAGGGATTAAGCTGCTGTTTTACAGGCCACTGATCCTAGTCCCACCAAAAGATGCTACGAACTGACTGTTCTTCTGACACAAAGTTAAAGCCCTATTGATTTACTGCTTCCAACAGAAAGTGAAGTACAAACACGCACTGGTGGAAAACACATTTTTACATAATGGAACAAATGGCAAGGTCACAGCTCTACTCCACCTGAACCACACAACTGACATTTTCCAGCAGGCTGCCATCTGGCGTTACACACAACCGAGAGCTCTACTATCAAGGCTTGGTGCATTGCCACCTTCATGAGATGCAACTGCCCTGTGCTGCATTGGGTGTAGGAGAGACACTGAACTACCGCAATCTGAAATAGTCGCTACCAGCTCTCAACCTCTCTGTGATACTTTCCTCCAAAGCACAGATTCTTCCCTGCCATTTAGGTCATTCTTTTGCTCTGGGAGAGCTCTCAGCATGAGTTTTCCCACTCGGAAGGCAGCAGGTCTGTGTTTATGAGTGAACTGCCCTATCTATTCGCTATGCACAGACTACATTAAACTACACAATTCTAGGGGCTTGATTCACTATTGTGTTACTTCAGTTACACCCATCATAGCACCACTAAAAGCCAGGGCATTACATCCACGTAAAGCTAGAGTAACTGACAGATCAAGCTTATGTGTATTTATTATTTGTACTGTGATCGTGCTGCTAGCTACTGTCCACACGTAGTAGAAAGACAAACTGTCCCTCCACAAAGGCGCTTCTAAACTAGCCCTTGGAATACCCAAGCGCACAGGTCCACCTGGTTTTACTCATTAGACAAGCAGGAGTGTTCGGAGGCTGGCTGCTTATCTACAAGTTACCCTAAGTGCCAGACAGAACACAGCAGCTCTGCTGTTGAATGAGGCAAGTATTTCCCAACATTTCAATGGAATTTTAACAGGACAGAGCCACAGGGGAGGAGTTCAAGCTACTCAATGCGGTTTGCTGGGCCAAAATGTTTCTACTTTACACTCTAGCCTTGTGAGCTACTGTTCCCATTTTAAGAGTAATTTTGGCTACCCATGGAAACCACTCCTCTCTCTTGCACGTTTCACATAGCCCATTTATTTGAGCTAGTCAGAATGGGACTGACTTTTTGCAGGGGTTACCTGGTGGTGGCATTCTAGATGGTCCCAAGCTCCCGAGTGCTGGGAAGTCTTCCTGAGATAAAGGGCATTGGTTAGTCACTGGAGGCTTTTTAAGGCCAGGTGGCTCTTTGGATGCATTACAAATTGCTACTGATTTTTCCAAGTGACCATTCATGACAGCTGTGGATCTGTCAGAGAGGTGAAGATTTGCAGGGGCACTTGGAATCTGCTCAGCTTCTGCCAGTTTTTCCAAAGTTGATGCAGGAAGCAAGGTTTCCTCTGGCAGCTGGGGGGATGATGCTCTTTGCTTCTCAACTCCCATCTTCTTTTTCTTGCTCACTTTAGTAAAAGTCTGTGAGGTGGAAGCTGCTAGCAAGGAGGATACATCAAACATTGTCGGTGTATTTCTGATCTCCTGGGTTGTCAGGCCACTGCCGCTGTCTTCATCATCTGACAGGGAGAGTTTACTGCTCTTCCTGCTTCCTTTATTGCTTTTCGAGGGTGCTGGTTTTTTGGCCAGATGGTTTGAACTGGAGCTGAGGGAAGTGACGGCTTTAACCGCGCTTTTACTGGAACTGTTGCTCCATGCAGATGTGATGTTTGACACTGTTCTAGCATTAGGCCTCATTTTGGACACCAGAGCCGGAAAGTCCTCCTCTTGAAAGGCTGTTTTCTTGGCAGAAACTGTGTATGTTAAAGACACCCCAGAAGTGATGGTGGGTGCTGCAGAGGAGGAAAGGCTTGGGAAGTCTTCTTCCTTCAGCTTCACCGATGCTGGCTGAGCAGAGCTGCGGGAAGGAAAAACACTGTGTACAGCAGTCACAAGGTCAGCACAGAGGAGGCACAAATCCACTGGGCAGAAAGAGCTCAACATCTAACTGAAGTTTTCCCTCAAAAATACTATCATTTAGCGGAGGCGTTGAGACTCGCAGGTAATTGTGGGTAAAATTAAAATGCATGTGTGCTTACAAATAGGTCATGTGTAACAAAAGCCCTCCCATGAGATGTCACACTGCAAGTCTAGTGAGACTTCAGGAGCACATTGTCTGGGTCTGGACTTGGACCCTGCCTTAGAAGGCTCGCATTCCGGACCGGTACACAGCAGAAGCAACCACAGGCTTTAGAGTGGCACTCCAGTAGCCACCAACTTTGAGACGGTCATCCGGTAGCCCCTTTAAGGACCACCATTGGCTTCAGAGGAAGACACACATCCATGCTCCCACAGTACATGCTGGCTATCTAGTGGAGATAAACTGCAGGGTTAGAAAAGAGTAGTGGTCCAAGAGGATGGGATATGGGATGATTAGAAACTTATTTGAAGCAACCTTTAGATCAAGCAAGACATGGGAAGTGATAGCCTACACCTCGTCAAGCAGTCCCACAGAGGCCACGTGAGTGGTTTGCGTAGCCAGAATTTAGGGGAAGGGGGAGTAATTTCTCAGAAATAATTTAACTTCAAATTACCTGTAGAACTATTATCTGCCAAACTCGGAACCCAAGTGAGCTTATAAACCAGCCTTCACTTTGCTATGATCTTGCACAAACTTACCGTTGCAGAGGCCCTGCTGCTGAGCCAATCGCTGGAAAGTCATCTTGGCTTAAAGCACCATTAGCAGCTGCTTCTTTTGGAACTTTGACAAAAAGACCAAAGAAATGCTCTTAACTAAAATTAATTCATTTCCGCCTGGAAACTATCAACGAGCATCAGGACACCATAACTAATTCCGGTTTTGGAACTTTATGCCGCTGTTAACTGTGATATTCTAATTCAGAAAAATGGACGTACATTTTAAACTAATGTAAAAATGCACTTTTTCATTCTGATAACTACATTTGCTACCGTTTCCCCATGTCCTGGGTTTAACTTGCAGCACATTAACTATAGTCAAGAAGAGTGACAGGTTTGATTCTTGACTCCAAATATAATCCAGATAAATAGAGAGGTTAATGCCATACGAGTCTTCAGTGCATTTTATGATACTGTAACAGGAATGTTTCGCACTTAGGTTACAGAATGACATTAAAACACCAGTACTTAGTATATAATATTTAAAGCCTAAAATGACCTCAGTTGAAAAAGCACAACATGGCAGGCCTTAGCTTTCTGATTCTAGCAATTTTACCCCAATATTGGAAATTAACTTCTTCACACTAAGAGAGACATCCAACTTAGAAAGGAGTGCAATCTAAACCTACCAGTATCTGTACGCCAAATCAGGATGTTGTGCATGCTTTGGTTTGATTATTTTGGTTGTTCGAATATTTCTGCCCAGATCCATTTTAAATGTAAAGACACTGCCGCAATCCCAAAGGAAGGAATGACACGCAGATATGTTTCAAGACAGACTAGCTGAGTTGGTCTCTTTAATGGCCAAAATCAATTCTTTGCCATGAATTCCATAACCATTCACACCTTTGCTCATGCCTGTTGGAATTCTCTACAGCCATCAGAACACGCAAACAACTAACCTGAGGCTTCATTTGAAGGCTTTGGCACTCGCTTAGTGTTGGACACTTCTGGATCCCTCAATTCTTCTTTTTTACCTCGACTGCCATCCTCTTTATCCTCTACCTGTTTCTTTTCTTCTTGCCGTTTTGCCGCTACTGATGCCCTGACTGCTGCTGCAATATCTCGGTCTTCTTCTTCCCTATAAGACAGGACAGGTTTTTTAGGTCTAACAGAAAGGATTAATGGGTTTTTAAGCAACTTTGTCTCTCACTCCAACTCCCCCACCTTTAAATTTCACATTCAAATTACTTTATGTCAATTGCCTTATGCTGCCACCTGCTGAGAAAGGTTGCAACTGAAACTCAACTTAATTCAGATCATCACATCCAGGTTCAGGCTCTGGTGAAACAGGCAACATTCATTCACCAGACTTTTAAATTACACCTACGGTAATAACCAATATCTAAGTACAGCATGAACCAGGATGAGAATATCAGAGATGCATGGGAACATTAATCACTCACATTCATTTTCAAGGTACGAAAACCTCATTTGTATGTAACTCAGTGTAATATGGTTCATCATGAACTTCCAACACATGCAAGATCCACATGCGACACACCAACGTATATGGTGCCTGGAGATGGATTTTCCCAGTGAAGTTACCGGTAAAAAACGCACCACTGACTGCCCAGCAAGAAAGAAAAATAGACATACAGTACATATAAAGCTCTTAGATATTGTGTGGATGAAAGGAGACAAAGTGAAATTTAATTTCAATACTTAACCCTCTTCTTTTTCCAAAGCACAGGCCAACCAGAGACCTGTTAGTTCAATAAAAAAAGCACGATCCTTAGAACAGGAACTTAATGACTGCCCAAACCTAAAAGGTCCGCTAAGCCTGCAAAGGCATGTCAGTTACTTCAGAAAATCCTACTCTGCAAAGTCAGGAATGAAAATAATTATCTTAAACCAGAAAATTCTCAGTTATACTAACCCACAGGTTGGAGAGTTTAGGATAACTTTAAGATTATGATGCTCATCTACTTTGGCAAGTGCAGAGAGTCGAAATGTCACGTAAAATACTTTTGTTTAATTGTGTGCATGGTGCCCAGACTTCTAATGAAAACTAGTCACATCCCTATCTATCTAAGGAGTTGGTACTGCAGTTTCCTCATTTTCCTCACTTTCCTCCTGCCCTCCCACCAAAATACCATCATAGAGGTGGGACTGGAAAAGGGACCTCAGTAGGTCATCTTGTCCAATCCCCTGTACACAAGGCAAGACTAAGTAATAACTAGATCATTCCCGACAGGTGTTTAAGAACAGATTAGACAAAGTCCTCTCCTGATGGAGGTTCCACAACCTCCCTTGTTCCAGTGCTTATCTACCCTGACAGTTAGGACATTTTTCCTAATGTCCAAACTAAACCTCCCTTGCTGCAATTTAAGCCCCTTGCTACTTTGTCCTATCCTCACAGGTTAAGGAGAACAATTTTTCACCCTCCTCCTTGTAACAACCTTTTACGTACTTGAAAACTGAACTGTTATGTCCCCTCACAGTCTTCTCTTCTCCAGACTAAACAAACCCAATTTTTTCCATCTTCCCTCACAAGTCATGTTTTCTAGACCTTTAATCATTTTTGTTACTCTTCTCTGAACTTTCTCCAATTTGTCCACATCTTTCCTGAAATGTGGCATCTGGAATTGGACACAATACTCCAGCTGAGGCCTTATTAGTGCAGAGTATAGCAGAAGAAATACTTCTCATGTCTTGCTTACAACACTCCTGCTAATACAGCCCAGAATGATGTTCACTTTCTTTTCCAACAGCGTTACACTGTTGACTCATATTTAGCGTGCGATCCACTATGATCCAGGGATCCCTTTCTGCTGTACTACTGCCTTTGCATTTGTCCTTATTGAGTTTCATCCTATTTACTTCAGACCATTTCTCCAGTTTGTCCAGCTCATTTTGAATTTTAATCCTATCCTCCGAAGGACTTGCAACCACTCCCAGCTTGGTATCGTCCACAAACTTTATCACTCTTTATAACTTTATATCATTTAAGAAATAAGAAAGTATTTCACCTCTGCAGTAAGTTCTACAGCACACTGGGTTACTCACCTCTTATATCTCCAGCTCCCTCTTCTGTTTTGCTGTCCTCCTCGGAGTCCCGATCTACCTGGTCGTCCTTGCCTGTTATATCTGTCAACTTCTTCATAGTCCTCTCCACCCACAACACCTGACCAGGAGACATGTCCAATAATTCTCTCAGTTGTTTTTCTAAATCTAGGAACATAACACCATCGCTCCATAGATGATTGAAAGATGCTAAAATATATTAGTACAAAAGGACCTTTCCTGACTCTCAATCAGCAACCACTGATTTTATAAAACCAGCTAGCCTTTACCGTTATTGCATTAAAACGCATTAGCAGTATATGGATTCCATATATTATGGGACTGTGATTCAAGTTTAGGACAAATTTCATCTTGATGTGCAGAGATTTCTATGTACAGCTTCCAATAACATAAAAAATATCTATGTATTGCCCCACTCTTAGTATCAGATGTACCCCTCGGAGTACCATGGTTATCACTCCCTTCATTCATATTACTTGTATCCCAAGCAATTCTAAGATAGATCAGAAAGTCAGCTGTGAAAATAATCCCATTTTGAAATGGGATGTAATCAGTTTTCAGTCCAAAAATGGCCAACTTGCACACTGAGTTTCTGAAAATGTTCAAAGCATTAAGAAATAAGAAGGTATTTCTGGCAACTTAGTCTTTCCAGTCTGACGTACCCTCATTCCTTCGTTGGTGCCTGGGAGCATAGTTGAACTGAAGATCAATCTGTCGGTTCTGTCTGGCCTCAGCCCTGCTTTTGCTGTGGCAGGCTGTTTTGTGTGCTTTGTAATCTATTTCTGTACGGAAAGCATGAGTGAACTGTTCTGTACTGCACTGTCCCTCTTCACAAAGGAAGTGCTTTTCACGGAAGTGTTCACGAAGGTATTCGTAATCACTGGGAAGAGGGCAGACATTGATTGGTTAGTTCAGCAATGCAGTCAACTTAAAAAAATTGTTCATTCTTTAAAAAACACTGAGTGCTGTCACTCCATTTTGCAAACTCTAGAACAGCGACCTTCTGCACGCACTTCTCTGTGTGTCAAGACACAGAACAGTTTAATGCATGTTTCAGAGAAGTTAAACCAAATTCACTGCACGATGCTTCACTGACCATGTCACATTAGCCCTGCACAAAATCTCCTCCATAAAAGGAACTTTATTCAGACCTACTTTTCACCAAATAAATCTTAGACCGTGACTATTATGGGCTTATGTAGCAGAGCTGCAGAAACTGCTAAAGAACTGCACTCCAGAGTCTAATTTTTGTTTTTAGCCTTCAACTGTGAAGAAACCTTAAAAGCATGAACTGTATATAAATGGATGAAAGGCTGTCTGAATCTGCAGACAGTCTGAAGCAAGATCTCATACGTGTGAACTGTCCCACTCATCATAGTGCGTTAATGTGGAGCCCTAAAGATGACAGTTTAAATGTCAACATTTAAATTATTTGTAGTGAAATAATCAGCAGCAACACCCCTCTGATGTGTTTGTCCAATAATCCTAAACCATCCATTGTGTCTTCCTAAGTCTCAAAGGCTAGTTTCCCAAATATGGCTCAGATACCTGCCAAACCCCCAGGCTTCCCCCATGAGAATTAAGTACAAGCAAATTCACTTAGAAACTGAAAGTGAGGGAGCAGTAATAAATACATTGATTTTAAACACAAAAAGAGAGACCAGCTGCTGCACTGATTAAATAT
Source organism: Dermochelys coriacea (assembly GCF_009764565.3). Classification (NCBI taxonomy): domain Eukaryota; kingdom Metazoa; phylum Chordata; order Testudines; family Dermochelyidae; genus Dermochelys; species Dermochelys coriacea. The sequence continues at coordinate 4,177,326 of NC_050077.1, read as the reverse complement.
TTCTTTACAAACCTCCCTTCCTTTATTAAATGTAAATGTAGCCATAGTGGCTCAGCATTCCAGTCTGCCACTGAGTTCTGTGTTCAGAGGTATTGCCTCTTGCCACAGCATTTAAGGCCAATTCACTGCACAGCACAAGGTCTGATCAGGATCTCTCATTCATATATACAGGTTTATACAACTTTTAAAGCTCAATGGCTCCATTTGCACTGATATAGCGCTAAGCAATACATACATCCCATTTTCAGTACAGCATGTCTCTGTTGGCTTCAGAAGAGACAAGCAGCCGAACAGGAGAAAAAGGTGGGTCTGTCAGTCCCAGGGTTCCATCCTCAATGCAAATTCTAACAAAGATCAAAAGCAATCTGCTCACTCTTGCATTGGGTGCCTTTGGACAACCTACTCTCAGAGACTGAAAGCAGATGCAATCACCTTTCCATCAAGATTTAAATCTTTTCATTAAATTAAAAGAAACCCAAGTCAGCCACTCTCACAAACCTGTAATATTCCTGAGCACCATCTGAATCACAAAAGTGGCAGAAATAGTGATCTCGTCTCAAGTGTTTCAATAACTCGTCGTTGTCTAAATAACGCTCATCACAAAATTTACAAAGGGGATGCCCACGATGAGATGTGTCGTCTGGGTCCCCATGTATTCGATGTCGAGCGAGGTCTTTGCGGGAATACCACTTACGTTCATGCGTAAAGATCTTAAAGAAAGAATTACCTCAAGTCAACAGAGAACTACGCAGTTTACTGATGGAGTAAATCAGGTTCTACCAATCTTTATATCATTGGCCAACGTTACTAGTCAAAGCAATTTCCCACTTTCAAGCTATGAACAATCTGTGGTTAAATGGTTCCGTGAATGGGCGTAAGAATTCAAGTCCCTCTCCAACTTAAATCTAATTTACATTTCACTCACCTGGAACAATGAAAACAGACCACTCAGTTACACTTTTCTCCTAGTAAATTTTGTTTCATGTGCTAACAATGTAGCACAGTTTGGGTTACAAACTCTGTAGGAAAAGTCCTTAAATCTAAACCACCTTCTGAAAACACTTATTTCAGAGTAGCAGCCGTGTTAGTCTGTATTCGCAAAAAGAAAAGGAGTACTTGTGGCACCTTAGAGACTAACAAATTTGTTAGTCTCTAAGGTGCCACAAGTACTCCTTTTCTTTTTGAAAACACTTAGTATTCTGCTTACCCAAGATTGGGAAAATGTAAATTAAATGAGTCAGCTGTTATGCATTTGGTAACATTCCTCATACAGCTACTGGGTGCCATGCTTATACACAAACATTGGCTCAGTCCACAACTGCTGCACCACTAGCCAATATTTTGTCACTACTAGTATGGAATTTGTTTCTCTAGGAAGAGAGCTTATAAAACAAAATATATATATGTGTGTGTATATTATATATATATATATATATAAATAAAAGACATGAGGCATTGATTTGATGTAACTGTTTGAAAGCGAACCAAAAAATTAACTTTGTCAAATATATCTATCTTGCCTACACCAAGGGTATTAAACTCATCTTGGGCAGGGATTACTTTGGCTTCATTAACATCAACAGACTGAGCAGTTTTAATTCTCAGTGGAACTAGGACCTTCTTTTCCATGGGCACTGTCCACATTTACTTCTCCAGAATAAAAATGTTTATGAAGTGTTTGGAAAGCGTAAAGCACTGTGCAAGTGCTAAATACTATTATTGCTCTGGTTTCTTATCAATAACCAACTACAGACCCATTCTTTCTATCTACTGTCTACTTAAGTGCCCGCGTCCAGCCTGGTATTTATTATTCAATATCTGTGAAAGTAAAAAAACAAATCACAAAAGTGTGTGTGAAGAGTAACAAATATATTTTCTTCATGCTCTGAAGGAATTCCTTCCCTCATTAACCAGTGCTGACAAGTATCAGTCATATTGGAGGTTAGAGGTTACAAGTGTTCTTTCAATGGCAGCTGGTGATTTTAGCTGAACCACTTCAGCTACAGCGCTGCTCTCTACTCTGAAAGCTCAAATTTAATCTTTCGGATGGTATAAAGTATTAACTGTCTAGCTCTACACAGACAGACTTTAAGACCAGAAGGGACCATTATGATCATTTCCATCATGATAATCTAATCTGACCTCCGGCACATTGAAGGCCACATAACAATGGCCATTAAAAACAGAATCCATGTAAGAAAAAAGATGGCAATATGCAGTTTTAAGGCCCACTGTATAGTGACCTGTCAAGGTTAGAGACAACTCAGCTTTCCAGTGGAATCTAGTGTGGCAAAACAGATGTTAAAACAGTCAGTGATTGCATTGTGTGTGAGTAAGTTACGTACAGCTGTTTCATCCCTTGTCACCACCACTTTATAGCAAGATACAGGAGATCTGCCTCTGCACAGACACACAGGATCATGAAATGCAATTCTATTCCTTTTAACTTGCTCAGGTGATTTCTCATCATATACATGAACTCACTGCAAGTTCTAAATACTTCTGAGTTGGTTTTGCTCTTGAGGAGGACTCTGAGGTCCTATGATGCATCTTGTTCTCTGAATTGGCTCTGAACTTTTTTAGAATTAGTTTTCGGTTGGGTTTTTTTAAAAAAATACAAAAAAAATAATAATGAGAGGTTCTACAGAAAGCAGATCTCCATAGTCAGACTTTCTGATGAGACTAAGCAGGAAATTAGACCCATGCCATTAATCCACACCTGGGGTGGAGCTAACGTCATAAGATTTTTTGAGATGGCTGGGCTATAAAGATATATACACTTAAAATAGAATCCAGACGGAAAGCCTTAGATTTCCTTAATTAACCAATTTATGACAAGTGGTGGTTATAAAAAGCTGCAAGTCACTCAAACAGAATTGGCAAGGTGGAAGAAACTTCTACTGGTTCACTGATTCCATTTCTCCACCATGTCCTTTTTTCCGTTCTGCCCCTCCCTCTCCAGCAAGTCTCCTACAAACTTAGTTTACACAGATTCCCATGCAATGAAGTCTCTTTTTCCTTGCTCTAAAGCACATTCTTATGGCTCACCTTCAGGTGTTTAACACACAGTTTACAACAGAAGAGCTCATGCTGTTTTCTCATGTGCTGTTCCAAGTCCACAATGGTGCTGAAGGGCCGCACATCTGGACACAGAGGGCATTCATGCTGCAGTAGCTTCCTAAAGGACAATGATATTCAAGGAAGGTTTATCAAGGTTATTTCAAATCCTATCCCAAAAACCCTACACTTCAGCAAATATTACAGTGAAAAGAAAAAAAAGTGTTTTATTAGCAACAGAGTGTTACTTTTTTAAGCTGTCACAGCAATTTCTAACTCACGGAGGTTAGGATTATGCTTATTCCAAAAATACCCTTGATCATTCCAGGAGCAAAACTGAAGTAAACTGTATGGAAGCTGGAATATCAGGAGGGGAGCAGTACAGCTACTGCTTGAAATACAGACCAACACGGCTGCTACTCTGAAACCTGCTTGAAAAGCGATACAGTACTAGAGTGCACTAGCATACAATACTATGAACAAGCTGTAATGTGTTGGAGAATTCTAACACAAGGGTGTGTTCTCAACTTCCTCCAAAGGTAATGGTAAAAAGTTTGCAGTTTAATTTGTGATTTGTTAAAATCCAACCAAGTTAAATCTTTTTGACAGGCAATAACCTCATGCAATACTGTATCTACATTATATAGTCGAACAGTGACCTCATTTGCAGCTAATTCAATACGAGTGTAAGGGGGGTGAAAAAAGGAAGAGCTCTGATACTGAAAGAGGAAACAAGTAAAGCACCATTCTACAAGGTGACAGCAGAAGCAGAAACAGAGTCCACTATTAGGGAACTGTTTAATGGGTTTAGCTCCTGACTGTCATTCTGCAGCTATTCATGGCATTCAGAAACCTCAGCAACAAATCACTGGGTTTGGCTTTCAAAAAATGTGACATTTCTAACCAGACATCATTACAAAATGCAACTGCTCAGAGCAAATGTAATTTATTAATCAGAATGTATTTCCTACTTACCCTGCAGTCATTTACTAATAATAAGAGGCAACAAGCAACATGTTTCTGGGAACACTCAGTACAGTGGAACCATCTCTCACTTATCTGAAAACTCCTCAGACAGTTAGTCTAGCAAAATCCCACAACATACTTCCATTTTCCATTCTAAGTCAGAAGGCGACCGAACCCACTATCCAATCCAGCAAACACCAAGCCGTAAGAGAATACCAATGCACTTACAGAGTCCCATCCTTGGACCAAACAAGGCTGAATGCATTGCACTAGTCTCCAAGAAAAGGCATTGGCTGCATTTACTCCTCAGCCCTATGCCCTTCCATGTCCTGTCTCCCGTCACTTATCTTTCCATTTAGCTGATCTCCCTCCTAAATGAATCCACACAAAAAACCCAAACAAATATTGAACTAACATGATATTTGCTGCCATCCCATTGTTCATTCTGCTTGTGTTACACTCCTTTCCCCCACCAGTGTCTGTATTGTCTAATTAGCTCTTCAAGACAGGGACTTACAATCCATCTACTACTCCATGTGAGGCACTATACAAACACAATGAGGCCCCATTCTTGGTTGGTTCTTAAACACTATGAAAATACATGATTAATAAATCAGGTGATGATATTGTTCTTACTAACAGAGTCAGCACCAATATAAGGAGTAGAGGTCACTCAGCATCTTGCTCATGGCCGCAGGTGGGAAAGACGGAAAAGTGACTTTTAATGACAAATCACATATTAAGCTGCTGAAGACCTAGGATTTCAGACTTAAGGATGTGTCCATTTTGCAGCCCCAGGTCTCTTGGACACTTCCAGGCACACATGTTCAATTTTCTCCATTCTTCAGCATGGTACAAAATACACACATTGCAATAAAATTTCCACAAGCTGAGTCTGCACTGTTTTACCTAAGGGCAGCATGCATTTCCTCTTGAATACTGAGGACAAGATATTATTTTAGAAATGTCATATTAAAGTCACAGACTACCTGCTGTACAGACTTGCCTGGGGCCCTTTTTCTAATCTGTCTACCCTCATCTTTCTGAACAAACTCAATATACCCAGAAATCAACTGAAGATGCCAGGGTTGTTAGGCTAAGGCAAAACCACAGCTATAATCAAGGTCATCTCCTAGGTGTTCTTCCTGTATCAAAGCACACTGCTCGGATGACCCAAGGAAAAAAGGAAGGGAAAATATGATAATGCTAGGAAGATGAAGAGAATGCTGTGTTTTACCTATACAGTGCAAAAACTTTTCCATCAGCAAAATAGATGTCATATTTCTTCTCATGCTGCAGCTGGTTGATTGGTATTGTTGAGAAAGATGCAAGCTTCCTTCCGAAGACCACCTACAGACAACAAACAGGAAAGATTAGAGAAAGCACATATGAAGTTGTATGTTATTTTGGTCTACAGTCGATCACCATTATAACCTAAACTTGTTACGAATACTTGTAAGTGTGTATTGAATCCTAGACATACTGAACACTTGTTTCCCACCCCACTCCCCATGTGCTGCTGGGAGATAATACAGTGAACTTTCATGATATAAATGATCAGTGACATAAGCCAGAGTCTTGTCAAGGAAACAAGCTAACAAGAATCAATAAGAAAAAAAATGCAAAAAAGATTTTTTAAAGGATTAGTAAATTCAGATGCATCCGGTGTAACTATTGTTTACAAATAAACCAGCAGCCCAATAAAAAGGAAACATAATTCTCTTCCCTAACAAACAGCCAGCCAAGAAACAGAGAAACGCAAAGGAACCACAGAAATAACGCAACGGTCAGAATCTCCTGCACCAATTCAGACAAGTTATAGTAGATCTCCAATTGCTTTTCAGTTGACACTAGGACTGCCGTTGTTCATGAAATGCCTGACAATAGCAGGTCTGAGGTACTGTGTGTGCGCGTGTAGTATGATCATTATGAGTCTACTGGCTTCTTCCAAAGCAATTTAATTTAACCAAAACAGTCTTCTCCATGATATATCCCTAAATGTGCACAAGACTCAAACAAGTATGGCCTGTTTTCTTACTCCGTTACACACACTACACTGTCGTTCATCTTTAAATCTACTTTCATCCGCCCCAAACACTATGTTGATTCTATGACCATTACTTTTGCCACTTCAGTCTGCATTAGTGTGTCACCAGAGAAGATTTAGTCATACTGATATTCCCAGCTGCCTTTCTTGATCACACACAAACACTATGCTACTAACAGACCTATTCTACAAAGAAACCCAGCTGTAGTGCCTATAGCTCCACTCTTTTCAGTCAAGGACTTACTTTTCAGCACAGCTCATTTGCAACAGAATATCCTGATTTTTTCCCCACATACAACAGTACTACAGGGGGGCTAAAAAGGAAGTCTGTAGCCACTAAAAAACAAAGAGGATATCTGGAGCAATTATAAATGAGAAAGGATGGCCCAATGGTTAGGACACTAGCATATGATTTGGGAGACCCAGGTTCAATACCTTGCTCCACCAGAAACTTCCTGTGTGACCCTGGGCTAGTCACTTAGCTTCCTTATGCCTTAGTACTACCTCACAGGGGTATTGTGAGGCTAAATACACTAAAAATTGTGAAGTGCTTTGAGAGCTACTGATTAAATGTATTATATAAGAGCCAGGTATTATTACAATAAAAGGATTGTTTGAAATAATTCAAATGGGTGAAAGATGGCATAAGGAACAAAAGCTGAGCCCACAAAATATAGCAATTACTATGAATATTTACTACAAAACTGAACAGCTGCAAAAGGTTAATGTCCTGTCCACATGGCTAAGACCAGCTGATTTCAGCAAAGAAATTTTTCAATTTGATTCTCCCTTGGACAGCGGCCATAATCAGCAGCAGCAGCACGAAACTAGATCCTTAGGGGTAGTAAGTCTACAACTCGAGGGTCTATCCCTGCAAGCATGCTTAGATTACAGCAGAGGCTCTTTCCTGGCCAAGCAATTCATCCTAAACTACAGATGCACTGTGTTTGAACACACTGGTACTCGACATCACATTCAGCCTCAGACAGCGTGAAGAGGACCAACAGAAAACGTACCACCACATCAGACAGGTAGGCACACAAGTCTTAGTCAGCCGGAGTGGTTCCAGTCTGTCTGCAACTGTAGATGGAAGGAACGCAGGCCGCTGGAACAGCACACCCCCTTTTATAACCTTGCCCTCAGAATGTTTGAGAACAGGGAGGGATGGGGAAGGAGAACGCTCCACCATCCAAGCTGCACTGCCAATACATCCCAGGAGTGGGAATATGTAAAGCGGTGGTTCCCGAACTAGGGGCACTGCTTGTTCAGGGAAAGCCGCTGGCGGGCTGGGCCGGTTTGTTTATCTGCTGCGTCTGCAGGTTCAGCTGATCGCAGATCCCAGTGGTTGCAGTTTACCATTCTTGGCCAGTGGGGGCTGCGGGAAGCGGCGCGGGCCAAGGGACGTGCTGGCCACCCTTCCCGCAGCCCCCATTGGCCTGGAGCAGTGAACTGTGGCCAGTGGGAGCCACGACTGGTCGAACCTGCGGACGCAGCAGGTAAACAAACTGGCCCGGACCACCAGGGGCTTTCCCTGAACAAGCGACGCCCCTTGTCTGCGAACCACTGATGTAAAGGCTACTCACAGAACTTACTTTTATCCCAGGCCTTGAAGCAGACCCAGAGGATTATTCACACGTGCAGAAACCACCACAGACTGAGACAAAGCTTTTATCCATTTTCTAAAATACTTTCCCCAGCAATGTTACCTTCTACTCCCTCTACGCTTCTTTGTAGGAAACTCATCTTTCCACTACCACCTTCATTTAAATGTTACATTCTGAAATCATGCAGTTTAACATCAAATAATCATTTCTCTTGCACCTGCTGTTAGTTTAACTTCACGTTCCATAGTTGCGATCATCATCTACATTTATTCACTCTCCTGCTTCATATACTTCAGCTTTATTCTCATTCCACCATGTGGATAAAACCACATGCACTTGACTCATTACATATTTACCAAGCTGCATTTCCTCACCCAGGTTGCCCTCCATGGGGATTAAAACAAGATCTTCAACCATCAGAGTACAACAAGACAAAGACAGAGCTGCAGAAGATGTATGTAGTCTGGATAAAAATCATATCAATATCCCTAAATAGGATTTTAAATAAAGTGGCATTCTATACTACTGTTAACAAATTTACGTAGTAGTGAGGAAAAAAAAAAACAAACAAATAATGGACTTCTGGCTTCCACAAACTCACGGTCTCTTATGCACATTGATAAAAGATCTTCACATTGCTAAAATGATTAGCAGCCAATGAAGTTTATTTGGGAGGAGTTCTTCATTTGACAAGGAAAAAAACAACTGTTCATACTTCACTTCCTAGCACCTACAATTCATTTTTAGAATACCATTTCAATCATTCAATTCGGGTGTTAATTCTTATTCCTTAAATGGCTCGGATCTCTCCTCACATCAGTGCTGCACAAATAATAAAAAACATTTTGAAGGCTGACAATTTTTAAATGTGAATTTAGCATTCTTGAAAAACAGCTTGCAGCTCTGGAAAGTGAAGTCTTACTTATAGAACAGGAAGCACTAGTGCAAGTTTCTCCACACTGCCATCAAGGTGCCTCAACTCTGACCCAGAGAACCTCCCTTTCAGGATAAGAAGGCTGTTGACTTGTTTACTGAGACTGCCAATGAAAAGTGTTAATTACTGTGTTCTTAGTGACCTGAACATTTTTCTTTGGGAACTGGACTGAGATCCTTCAAACTCATTCCACATCAATCACCAGCCATCAGAGGGTCACTACCAACCGATGCATCCGATGAAGTGAGCTGTAGCTCACGAAAGCTTATGCTCAAATAAATTTGTTAGTCTCTAAGGTGCCACAAGTACTCCTTTTCTTTTTATTACCAACCCTGGCTATATTCAAACTTCCAACCTACAGATGAATGGCTGATTAGTTCCCCGGCACTTCCAGTCCCCCAAGATTATATTCTTAATATTATGCAAAGAGAAATGCCTGCAGATATTGACACTCTGAGAAAAGTAGATGGAAAATACACTAAACCTAACATCAAGCGAGGACAGATAATACAATAATGGAGTAAATAGGAGTGAAAATATGAACTGCAGACAGGAAGGGCAATCCAATAGCTGGAAAGAGATTTAAGTCTGCAAAAACGGAGAACTGGGAAAGCAGTGAGGAACCATGATGGCAAAGAATGTAGCATGCATAAATGGCAAGTAGTTTCTACCATGGGAGAAGATCAGCCTCTTCAGGACCAACTACCTTGGAAGTTCAGTAGTTCAATATGGTTCCAATATCTTTTATCTCCACAACTACATACTAGGATGATGTCTGGACAAGTCAAAATTTTGTTGAGAAGAGAGGCAGAAATTCAGAAGAGGTTTGTTGAACAGCAGAAAGCTAACACTGAGAGGCTGCTCCAAAGTCACCTTGCATAAATTCATGGGTCAGAAAACCCAACACATTTCATTGTCTCAGTATGTACATTTGAAGTAATAAAAGGATATTGCACATGCTGAAGCATTATCTATATTGCCTTTTGCACTGACCCAGAAATCATCTCATCCTCTCTGAAGAACGCAAGTGGGAGAAAACTCTCTTATGTTTCAAAAATAAGTTTGTTTGCCACCTTGCTACATTCTTGCTTCCCTTCCAAGCTCCAAAGAGACATTTCAGACAATGGAATTAGATAACTGGATCCGACTGATTTGCTCTTGCGCACTGCAGTAGGAGTTTGCAATACTGATTTGTAAAAAAGGGGTAAATTTCAACATATAAAAGCACATTAAAGTTCAATAAAGTTTTTCCTTTTTTAAAGAAAGTACTACAGAATCCTCCTACTTGAAGGAGCTGTAGAAGTAAACACGTCACCATCACGATGTTTTGTAATGCAGGACTTGCGCAAGTCCAGTCAGAGCATGTAAAACACCTTCCCCAAGTTTAAAATCAGAGCAAGAATCCAGCAAGGTGACAGGCAGAGTTATTGGTGTCTCCTTAATACTAACACTAGAGAACAAGGACAGGTTTATGTAAATATTTAAAATAAAAATCAAAGAAGAGAAATAATCTCTCAATACCTTCTCTGCTTTTCAATACCCTTCTATTTGCATCTGAACAGTAGCTGCATCATTGGGGCAGAGCTCAAGGCCAGGCAATATACCCAGCAGTGAAGCTAGAAAGCTTTTCTACGTGAAAGAAATGTAAAGAATTTCTCTCTCAGTACCGATCTGATTTAGCCATAAACTATTCTAGGATCCATCATCTCCATAGTCTGACCTTCGGCACAAATTTGTTCAGCATTTTAGTGGTCCACAGACGTAGAACCCACGTCCAGAACAGCTGTGTGACCATATGGGAATGCACCATCAATCCTCTTTTCTATTAAAGTTTACTTTAAAGCTGACAGAGTAGTAAACTTTATGGTCAGGGTTTCTACAACTCCGTGAGTCCCAACACAATAATTCCCAAATTGGTATTTTTGTTAGTGAGACAGAATGAGAAACCTCCCTTCCTCAAGCTAAACCGGCTTTTGTAATATTGGCGGCGTGTATCTTGGTCTCTAGGGTATTAGCGGACAAACAGGCTGGGTCTGGGTCCCCACCCTCTCTAATAAGGCAGTCTCTGTTCTTTATTACATTAATCAGCGTTTATAGGGGCGACAGCTTCAAACACCAGCTAGAACCAACAGATGGTCTCTGTTTGGATAAATAATACTGAGCCCTTCTCCGTGGGAACACGTTACCATATTTAGCAATGCGGGATTCTCCATCCTAGATCAGCGGCACGGAACAAGGGGGAGGCAGGAGGTCCTTGCTAGCACCCTGTTGGCGGTGCAGAGCCGCGCAGCCGGCAGCCCAGGGGGATTTCCAAGAAGGCCCCAGCACTGAGGCGTCCCTGATTGGGGGAGGGGGAGGGGGAGGGGGAGGGGGGGGCGCAGAATCTGAAGGCCCCCAAAGGATGCGTCCCATATTCCAGACCCTGGCCCCCCCACGCTGCTCCCTTCCAGCAGCGGCTGGACCACGCGATGGCAGGACGCCGTCTCAACGCCCCCCACACCTCAGCCGCGACCTCAGCTTCGCTCCCCACAGCGCGACAGGCCCAGCCGGAGACGCGCGTACACGTGGGAAAATCACACCCCGCCCGGCCCCGCGGCTTGCACCAGGGGGGCCCAGCCACCCCCACCCTGGGCCGCCTTCCCCCTTCTCCTCCGGGCTGCCCCCTCCTCCATCCGTCCGTCCAACCAACCAGCGCCCCCCGTCCTCTCGCCCGGCCCGGCCCGGCCCGGCCCGGCGGCTGCCGCCCCCTCCCCCCGGCCTCACCTGGCCCAGCTCCTCCCGGCACACCGCGCAGTACCGCACCCCGCACAGCGCCCGCATCCGCACCGAGCAGCGGAAGCAGATCGGGTGGTCGCAGCGGCCCAGCGCCACCACCTCCAGCTCCCCACAGCACAGCACGCAGAGCCCGTCCGGGGGACCCGCCGCCGGCGCCGGGGGCGGGGGCGGGGACGCGGCCATGGCGCCCCGGACACGCCGCGGCCTAGGCCCCGCTCAGCCTAGCAACCGGCCCGGAGCACAGAGATCCAGCCGGCCTAGAGCGCCGCTCCAAACCGAACGGCTGGCGCTCCTCCAACCATAGAGATCCGGGGTGCCCGCCCAGAGCGCGGCCTTCCACCTTTCCCACCACACTGCAGCCGGCGCCGGCCTCGCCTGACCATAGAGTCCCCGTTTAGAGTGCCAGCTCCAACCCTGTCGCGGCCAAGGAGATCGTGCTAGAGCGTCGCCGCTCCTTAATCTCGCTGCCCAGCACTCCTCCAGCATTCTGACAATAGAGACGCAGCCTAGAGCGCCTCCCTCCGTCCCAGCGTCTCTCTACCCATCAGTCTCTGTAACCATAGAGAATGAGTATAGAGTGCCTCTGCTGTCAGTGCCCCCTCTATCCCTGGCGGACTGACCTCCACTAAATTGGAGTCCTCCCCATAGGGACGTTTCACCCCAACCCTTGGGGGCTTCAGGACTGGAATCAAATATTTACCATCAAGAGGGGTAAACCCACCGTCACTATGGCGACCACCTGGGGAAGGGACCCCTCATTTTGGTGATCCAGCCTGAGGGCTTGGGGGTGGCCAAACAGCACCAGGAGACCCCACAGGTGGTTTGTACCTTTTTGGTCCCCGGCCTCAGGGTTTGTGAGCCAACAGCCACACACAGGGCCTTGTGCCGTGTGGGTTTGGGGCCTAAAAACCAGCCTCAGCTTTTCTCACTTGGGAGCCTGGGCACTCACCTTGCCCCCTGCCTACAATGGGCTAGGGACATGCTTGGGATTTTCTCCTCAGATGAACCCCCTGCCCTACCATACCCTACCCAGCCTTGAGGATTCTCTCTGCCTTTGGAAAAAAGAGAAAATATTGACATCAAATACATTTAATGAGAAAAGTGACCAGTCACCTATGTAAAGTGAATTCAGGCAGTACTTCCAAAGGGGAGTATTCACTCTGTGCCCTTCCTGGACTCTCCATCCTTGCCCCCTTATTCTATCCAGTGCAGTTTTCACGGTTTGGCGTCCACCCCAGCAGTACCAAAAATCCAGAGATGTTCCAGGGCAGCCCTGTAGAGCTGAGGAAATCCCGGAAATCCTGTATCTCCAGCTTTTGGTGAGGATAGATATGGCACACAGTCTATGACACAATGATATTTTTCACAACCTGTGGTGATGGTTTTGGAAGCATCCTCACCACATTGCAGCATGATGACCAGTTAACATAGCACGATTATGTTTTGAAACAAGTTTTGATCCTATTGTGTTGTGAAAGATCAAGACAGCAACTTGACGGACATGTTTAGCCCACAATGGACAAAATCAGCAATCCTGCCTCTCAATCTGATATAATACTGAATACGAATCCTGACTAGCATATATAATCTCCTGCAGTGGTTCTCAAAATGGGGGTACACAGAAGTCTTCCAAGGGTACATCAACTCATCTAGATATTTGCCTAGTTTTACATCAGACTACATAAAAAGCACTAGCGAAGTCAGTTCTAAACTAAAATTTCATGCAAACAATTACTGCTTATACTGCTCCATTATACAATGAAATGTATAATGGAGCAGTATATATACAGAATTATACAATGAAATGTAAGTACAATATATATTTTCCAGTTGATTTATTTTATACTTATATGTTAAAAATTATAAAGTCAACAATTTTTCAGTAATAGTGTACTTTGACACTTTTGTATTTTTATGTCTGATTTTGTAAGCAAGTAGTTTTTAAGTGAGATGAAACTCAAGTACGCAAGACAAATCAGACTCCTGAAAAGGGTACAGTAGTCTGGAAAAACTGAGAACCACTGATCTACAGGATGTCCATACTTGGAATTTAACATTTTTTAAAAATTTTATTTAAAATATATATATAGAAAAGATGTTACTTACAATAGTGCCAAATGTTGCAGATCCTAAGAACTATGTAGTGTGAAGAGCCACTAAGAGATTGGGTAGATACATGCTACAAAGAGTGACACAGAATCAGAACATTTGATGAAGGTCATGTTTTGTTTTAAGGCTTTGGTAGGAAAGCTAGTGATGTGAGCCAGAATTAACCATCAATGTGTCTGTTTCTTTAATGGGGAAATTTGTGGTTGTGTTCACACTGGGGGCTGATCATATGTTTTAAAGGCCTATGTTGCACATACGGGCCTCAATGAGATGAGAACTGCCCCACCTCTAACTGAAGAGGGTTCTCTAGTAATACAGAGAATGGATTTAACATGGATTGACCAGCTGTGTTAATCTGAAAATAAAAAATCTTCTTGGGAGTTTGTATAAAGTGAGAGATACTGGTATATTTTTTCAGTCTTTCAGGATCACCCCTTTTTTCTCCCCAGTCCCCTTCAGATGACCCATCTTGGGCTGACTTATCCATCCATTTGTGGAGGACTGGAGCAGATCTCTTTAGAGCCCATCATTTCTGTTCCTGGGTCTTTCCAAATAGTGTCTCAAAAAAAGCAAAGGTCTGTTCTCTAAGCTCTCACTCTTGCATCATCAGATGAGACATCAAGCTCACTTGGGATAAAAGATATTACCAGAGATCTGCTTCCCCACCTCACTTGACATACAGGTGCTAACTCCCATTAATCCAAGGATTGCCATCTCTCCTGGCATTGGCAAGATGGTCCCAATTTTCATAGGATCCCTCCTGCACCTGTAATCACCGGACAATTCAAAAATGTTTCAAGGCCCCGTGATGATGCATTGAAGCATTCAATGTTGTCTGCTGTGGCTGTGCACAGTAATGTATTGCCATGTTAAAATATGACATCACAATATAAAAAAATGAATATAGTTACATTGAGATGGGATGTCACAGCATGACTATTTGGGCAAATACAGATAAGATATTGTTCCCCCCTGGGACTGGGTTCTGTACTTGCAAGAACTGGAGAACAGACCTTTTCCTTGGAAGAAGATTTTCTACAGAGGTGAAAGAAGCAAGGCAGGCAGAAATGTATTAAGTTAATGTATTAAATATTTTCAGAAATTTAATGCTATGTAGGCCTTGATAGGCATCATTCTGCTGCACATAGTGCCTACTTGGAACTTCATGGCAGAAGCAGCAGCAGGGATAGAACTCAAATCCTCCTGCTCCAAAAAGCACATGGCTCAGACACATGAGCTAAAGGAAAATCTACACATACTGTCCTTCTTCAGTTCAACACTGATAGGATTTAATAATATCTATGTGGGGAAAAAGTATAAATTAGTTAAGTCTTTTGACCATCAGAAAAACTAAGTATTGTGGCAACTCAGGCCATTAGATATATCAGGTAACCTTTAACTTCTCTTTGAAGATGCTTAAAGAGACCCATTTATGGTACTTCAGAATTAGGAGTAGATAATATCTGCCTTTTTGGTAATCAGCATTAAAGTGTGCAGGGGCTGGGGGAGATAATGAGGAACGGCTGAGGATATTGACTGTAATGACTCCATGAAATTTCCACCCTAAATTAATGATACTGTTGAAAATGTTTTCATGTCAAAACTGCGTCCTACTAGTTTTGGAGAGCAATTAGCATGAAATGAGATGGAGGCTGCTGACAGTAATGGGCTGCCTTAAGTGTCACTCATCTGTGAAATTACACAAGTACCCCAGTGATATGGCCAAGTGTGGGATAATAAATATACCTTCGTAATTAGGCTTTAAAATGATGTTACTCATCATAATCATCATTGTGACAAAGCAGTTGGGCAGAACCGCTAGTCATACTTTTCAGCTCTTGTCTCAGAGGTTTCACTTTATGTCAGTAGGAACTGATGCCTGTTGCAGTCATCTAGAACTGTCTGGCCATGTCTGTGCTATGGGCATGACAGCAGCACTGGTATGACACTGCAGTTATGCTGCTGTAGACCTGTAGTGTAGATGCTTTCTACAGTGAGGGAAAGGGTTTTTCCATCAATGTAGGTAATCTATCTTTCTGAGCAGCAGTAGATAGAACATTTCTTTCATCAACCTAGCCATGCCTACACCAGGGCTAGGTTGGCATAGCTACCGCCCTCGGGAGTGTGAATTTTTCACACCCCTGAGTGCTGTAGTTGTGTCTTTCTAACTTTTAAGTGTAAATCAGGCCTTTGAATGCTGGCTCTGGAGAGTCCAGGGCCTGATCCTACAGACCTTACTCATATAAAGTATACCTTACCCCTGTGAGTAGTCTCTTTTAGGTGTTCTACAGAGCAGGGCCAGGTCTGCTTTGGGGAAATAAGATGCCATTTACCAGTATTCGCAAAAAGAAAAGGAGTACTTGTGGCACCTTAGAGACTAACAAATTTATTTGAGCATAAGCTTTCATGAGCTACAGCTCACTTATCCGATGAAGTGAGCTGTAGCTCACGAAAGCTTATGCTCAAATAAATTTGTTAGTCTCTAAGGTACCACAAGTACTCCTTGTCTTTTTTCAGAGTAGCAGCCGTGTTAGTCTGTATTCGCAAAAAGAAAAGGAGTACTTGTGGCACCTTAGAGACTAACAAATTTATTAGAGCATAAGCTTTCGTGAGCTACAGCTCACTTCATCGGATGCATCCGATGAAGTGAGCTGTAGCTCACAAAAGCTTATGCTCTAATAAATTTGTTAGTCTCTAAGGTGCCACAAGTACTCCTTTT
Source organism: Dermochelys coriacea (assembly GCF_009764565.3). Lineage (NCBI taxonomy): Eukaryota > Metazoa > Chordata > Testudines > Dermochelyidae > Dermochelys > Dermochelys coriacea. Next base: position 4,161,115 of record NC_050077.1, on the reverse strand, counting down.
CTTGTCTTTTAGTAAATACAGACTAACACGGCTGCTACTGTGAAACCTACCATTTACCAGTCTGTTGTGTTACATAATCAGGGCACTTTGCAGGCAACATTTTCTGCCAACAGATCAATTGTGACACCTTCTGCTTCTCTGCTAATCTTTAGAATGATCAAGGCCAGAAGGGGGAGCTGTTTAAAGGCTTAATATTCTCAGATTTAACCAAGCCATTGAATGTAAAGAACATCTACAAGATCTCTATCAAGCGTTCTTACAACTACAATACCCACCTGCTGAAGTGAAGAAACAGATTGACAGAGCCAGAAGAGTACCTAGAAGTTACCTACTACAGGACAGGCCCAACAAAGAAAATAACAGAACGCCACTAGCCATCACCTTCAGCCCCCAGCTAAAACCTCTCCAACGCATCATCAAGGATCTACAACCTATCCTGAAGGACGACCCATCACTCTCACAGATCTTGGGAGACAGGCCAGTCCTTGCTTACAGACAGCCCCCCAACCTGAAGCAAATACTCATCAGCAACCACACACCACGCAACAAAAACACTAACCCAGGAACCTATCCTTGCAACAAAGCCCATTGCCAACTGTGTCCACGTATCTATTGGGACACCATCATAGGGCCTACTCACATCAGCCACACTATCAGAGGCTCGTTCACCTGCACATCTACCAATGTGATATATGCCATCATGTGCCAGCAATGCCCCTCTGCCATGTACCTTGGCTAAACTGGACAGTCTCTATGTAAAAGAATAAATGGACACAAATCAGACATCAAGAAGTGTAACATTCAAAAACCAGTCGGAGAACACTTCAATCTCTTTGGTTACTCAATTACAAACCTAAAAGTGGCAATTCTTCAATAAAAAAAACTTCAAAAACAGACTCCAGCGAGAGACTGCTGAATTGGAACTAATTTGCAAACTGGATATAATTAACTTAGGCTTGAATAAAGACTGGGAGTGGATGTGTCATTACACAAAGTAAAACTATTTCCCATGTTTATCTCCCCCACCCCCGTTCCTCAGACGTTCTTGTCAACTGCTGGAAATGGGCCATCTTGATTATCACTACAAAAGGTCCCCTCAGCCCCCCGCTCTCCTGCTGGTAATAGTTCACCTTACCTGATCACTCTTGTTACAGTCTGTATAGTAACACTCATTGTTTCATGTTCTCTGTGTATATAAAATCTCCCCACTGTATTTTCCACTGCATGCATCTGATAAAGTGAGCTGTAGCTCACGAAAGCTTATGCTCAAATAAATTTGTTAGTCTCTAAAGTGCCACAAGTCCTCCTGTTCTTTTTTCTTTTTTTGCTCATCAGATCAGATTTCCCAAGCTCACCTAGCTCTGGAGTTTTATGAGTGAAGCCAAGAAGTTGATCTTGAAGAAAGGGCAAGTAAAATTAGGGCGCCCTCAATGCAGCCTGAAGGCCAAATGCAACCATCCTCTACCTATAACCATAAGGTGGATAGCAAACATGATGGACTGCAGTGGCCCAGTTCCCTTCCTGCAATATATGAGTAATTCTCCCTTAAGGGAGAAGAATCAGATCCCAGGGCTTTATTGCTCATCAAACAAAGAGGTCTGATCCTCCTCTCACATACACTGATGTAAATCAGGTGTGATTCCCTTGAAGTTAATAGAGTTAATACTGGCATGTTGACTTGAAGCTGAATCAGGCCCTTCGTAGTCATCCATGTGTAGATGCAACAGAGACAGAGAGAGAGAGAACAAGAGAGAGCAGGTTTGCTGCATGCTATGCTTTTTATTTTCAATTGTATGTACACATATATGCCAAATAAGTCCAGTCCCCAGACTTCTGGCAAGCTGCTAAAGGAGTCTTCAGTGAAGCAAAGTTTGGCCCCCCCTCAATTTCTTTGACTAATACAGTTATCTCCCTGTTACGCTGCTTGACAGAAGAGCTGAGCAGCCCTCTTTGCCTGATGTACTACAGACTATTGCTCCAAACATGCATATTGTAAGTGTGACTTCCATAGCTGTATGCCATATGTTGAAGACATATAAACATAGATCTGTCTAGATTCCATATTAGTCAATTACTAGTAATAATCACGATGAGCTAATTATTGTTCTATTGAAGTCCCTGTGACAGGTTTGGTCACAGAAACCTCCTTAGGACTGTCACCTGAGGTGCTGAAACTAGCTCTGAGCACATTTTCTTTGCCAGCTTGGGACCCCTGAACCCCTTATTGAGCCAGACATGCTAGCCTGCAGCAACACAGACCCAGGGTCTGAACCACACCCCCAAAGCTGCAGACTTAACTGAAAACAGCTCAGCAAGTACTCCTGTCTCCAGGACCCAGACACCCAGCTCCCAATGGGGTCCAAACCCCAAATAAATCCATTTTACTCTGTATAAAGCTTTTACAGGGTAAACTCATAAATTGTCTGCCCTCTACAACACTGATAGAGATATATGCACAGCTGTTTGATCCCAGAGGTATTAGTTACTTACTCTGGGTTAATTAATAAGCAAAAGTGATTTTATTAAGTATAAAAAGTAGGATTTAAGTGGTTTCAAGTAATAACAGACAGAACAAAGTAAGTTACCAAGTAAAATAAACAAACATACAAGTCTAAGCCTAATACATTAAGAAACTGAATACAGGTAAATCTCACCCTTAGAGATGTTCCAATAAGCTTCTTTCACAGACTAGACTTCTTCCTAGTCTGGGCCCAATCCTTTCCCCTGGTACAGTCCTTGTTAGTTCCAGCTCAGGTGGTAACTAGGGGATTTCTCATGATTGGCAGCCCACTTTGTTCTGTTCCACCCTCTGTTATATCTTTGGCACAAGACAGGAATCCTTTGTCTCTCTCTGGGTTCCCACCCCTCCTTCTAAATGGAAAAGCACCAGGTTGAAGATGGATTCCAGTATCATGTGACATGTTCACATGTCCTATGAGCCCCCCTCCATTCTTCCAGAACTGGCCCGCAGGTATGCAGTGGAGGCTTGCAGTTAAACAGAGCCATCTACGGTCAATTGTCCTAGTTAATGGGAGTCATCAAGATTCCAAGTCACCATTAATGGCCGACCTTTTGCATAATTACAATAGGACTTTAGAGTTATACTTCATATTTCTAGTTTTAGATACAAGAATGATACATACATACAAATAGGATGAAAATACTCAGTAGGTTATAAGCTTTGTAATGATACTTTACAAGAGACCTTTTGCGTAAAGCATATTCCAGTTACATTATAGTCACACTCATAAGCATATTCCCGTAAACATATGGAGTGCAACATCACAGTCCCAATCCAGAGCAAGATGGAAAATGAAATTACAGGTAGCTGATATTTAAAGTTCTCTCTGAAGCCTACTTCAGAGTCATTATGATTATGAAAAATTGTATTGCTACAATATGTGAGTCCTGGTTTAGATTAATTTCTTTCACAGTGTAAAAGCAAAGAGGTGTTTATAATGTCCTCTCAGTGGATTGACTCACTCTTCACTGATAACCTAAAGAAGTCATTCTTACTCCCCTACTAATTACAAATGGAATCTGGATGATAGCACTCGACGTGAACCAACGCCATGAAGAAATACAGTTATGCATATTTAATTATACTCAATGTGCTGTGCAAATAATTCAGGTGGTATTTAGTCTTATGCTTTGGCTAACAGAAAATATATGCCTCCAAAGATAAAGAGCTAATACTAATGCTACTGCTGGTTAATTTCCATGTTTATTAGCTGAACACTACATAATGTCAGAGGAAAAAGACACTTCTTGAAAATGCTTTAATCAGCATTTCTCTGAAATAATTAATAACTGTGCAGATGAACATAACAAATCAATTGTGTTTAGAAGAGCAACAGATCAAATATTTATAATTTAGCACCAAAATATTGTCATAGTGCAAATGTAAAGGCTACGTCTTGAATCAAGTTTATTTCTCTAACTTGAAATAGATACAGTACATGTGCAATGGATATATTTAGTGAATAAGATCTCAGGACCTTGATTTAAAGTCACATGAAATATAGTACCTCTGGCAGCACACTTCCTACTAGCAGCACAATGAGGAGCTGTTCAATATGGTCCCCATTGCAGTCAAGGCTGCCACACCAGGACATGACAGTGGAGTCTGTGGTGGGAAGACTGGGGCTTAACATCAATCACCAATCAGTTCCTCATCACACATCCTACTGCTCGCCCACCCGACTTCAACCTGCCACGTCATCAGTGGGCCCTTCGTAACCGATTCTGGACTCTGTGCAGCCAATCAGCACCGTTGGGGTCTTCAGGACAATCCAAGCTGCAGCTGCGGTGCAGCAAACAGTGATACACGTTGTTGAGGAGTGTGGGTGGGGCCCAAGAGCTCCACTTGTCCACTAAGAATGCTATGGCTTGGCTTGGCGAATATGCAAATGCTTAAGTAAATAGGGAATAAGAGCTGGAGATGATTTTGTATAAGTTTTCTGTTAACAGCGATCATTCTTTCAGTTTTCAGAGTAGCAGCTGTGTTAGCATTCTTTCAGTGTTTCCCTTGCCACTGTTATTGTTTAATCGGTGGGTTTAGTGGTATAGTGAACTGGCCCTCAGTGTGTTAGTGGTAAAGAGTTTGTAGTTATGCCACCTCTGGCTGTAATCTCATCAGATCTCACAGTTAAACCTTGGGCAGCAGTTGGATAGGAGTCCTGCAAAGAAAACTCAACAATATTCAAGGAACAGTTGTTGGTGTTCAGTAAGTGTTGCTCCTCCCTTTGAGTCAATACTGAACAGCTCCTCATGGTGGTACTATGGGAGGAGCGCTGCCAGAGGTACAATATTTCAAGTGGGACTTTAAATCAAGGTCCTGGTCACATGGCACTTTTTGCAAGAGTTGAAGTTGTGTTCCAGATTATTGGCAAGGTCCTTAGATCAAGCCACTGAGATTCTGTAGTGAGATACAGAATGTTTTTCTCAAAACACGATGGAGTTTTTATAGAAGTTGATGGCACTAACTTTTGTGAACAGAACGAAACTGAAGCGAGTCCTTCGTGTGGGCGTTGGGAATGTAAGCAAAGTCTGCAGAGTGATCCATGCTGTGAAGGAGAGTTGCCTTATGTGGAATTCGCAAATGTATATCTTTAGCAACAGCTTGTTGGAGAATGAGAGAGCATGATAAGAGCAGGTAATAGGGGGGAAAATATACATACACAGGAACATAAAGGAACAGTGGGGGGGAAAGAGCTTTCTAGGTGTCAAGGAGTCAATATGCGAGTTCCCAGAACAGAATCCAACCTTTGGAGAGAGCTCTGCTTTCAAAGGATATTAAGGGAGCTAACTTAAGCAGGCAAAAGCAAGACAATTCAGTGTCAAGAGCTCCCTCACTGCCTTGTGTCTGAATATCCATAGGATCTAAGGAAAGCAGACAGATAATGGGCAGCCATTCCGAGGCACTCTGCATTTCATTCAGCAAAGAATGGCAGCCTTACTAATAACAGATGTTAAACAGATCTATAACTCAACCATAACTAGAAAAGGAGTACTTGTGGCACCTTAGAGACTAACAAATTTATTAGAGCATAAGCTTTCGTGAGCTACAGCTCACTTCATCGGATGCATTTGGTGGAAAAAAACTGTGTGCATCAATACAACCAGGTCCAGCATAGTACTTAGCATATAATACTTTTCATCTGTATATTTCTAAGTATTTTATAAATGGAGATAAACATTTTATCCCTATTTTACACAAAGGAATACTGAGGCCCAGGGAGGTAGTGTCTGAGGTCACATAACAAGTCACTGATAAACCTGGGAATAAAACACAGCTCTTCTGGCTCCCCATCTGGTCCACCAGACTATGCTGCCTCTGAATGGGCTTGATTTTGCCCGTTTCCATTAGATTTTCCAGACTTCATTGTCTCCACAAATGACTCTTGCTAAATGTCACTAGAAATTACGTGTATCAAAGGGAGGAGATGACCCTGGTTCCTGCTACTATGACACAGTTGGGTGTACTGAATTCCATTTTTTAATGGTTGTTACCATGTAGGACTACTAGCATGCCTTCCATTTGAGGATCTCAAAGGGTTTTACAAATATAGGCCCCAATCTGTCACTCAGTTCAATGCAGCAGACCCTGTGCTATACAAAACATGATCCACTGGTGCAGATCCAGTTACAGGACTGTGGCCTTAGAGCCAGGGATTCAGTCCTCAGTTATCTTTCTTGACACTACTGAAGTTAATTAAGTTGCATGCACAGAGCTCAGCATAGGATTTGACTTCAACTAATTTAGCCTTGCAGCTAAATAAGCAAGTAGTTCAATGCCATGTGGTCTTAAGGTAAGGGCTCTTAGAGCAGTCAAAGCCTAGGGTTTGCTTCTCAGCTGTGTCCTTCATTACAGAAAACATGCATCATGTCAGAGCCATATTTACTCTGCACTCCATACAGGTAGGTGTTAACTCACTTTCATTATTATTATAAATTGTTTCCAGGAGAAAGGTTGAATCATGGAACAGAGGGGGCTGAAAAGTTTGCTTGCATTAGAGATATCCACCTGACGTCATCTTCTCTTTCTGCTCTTTCACCTGCATTTTTTGTCTTTGTCTTTGTTGTTCTGTTTTGTTTCTCTAGGACAAAAATCAGTACCTCAGAGTCTCATGATGTTTGCATCACAGTTCTATGGCATTGAATCCCCACGTCGGCATCACACTATGATGACATTGCATCAGCCCCAGAGATATTTAAGGGCACCCTTAATCATATATTAGCTGCTACTGTCGAAGACAGGATGTTGGACTAAATGGATCACAGATCTGATCTAGTATGACAATTCGTATGTGCCCGCAAGTAGTCCCTTTGCAGTCAGGTAAGTTAAGTTGGGATTACTTATGTGAGTAAGGTTTACAAGTTCATGCCCTTAGTTTGTAAGATGCAGGACTGACCCTTAAAGTTGGGACAGGTAGTGTGACCTGTTAGTGTGGTCTGATGGTTAGAGCCTAAGACTGAGTCTTGACCTGGGCTCAGTTTCCATCTCCAATGACTGATTCATTTTGTTCCCGCTCTGTGCCTCAGTTTTCTCATCTGCAAAATGAGGATAATGACACTTACTCACATGGGTGTAGTGTGGCTGAGTTACTGTCTGTTAAGTGCTTTGAAATCTTCAGATGAAGCGTGGTTTAAGCATGTACATTCTTAGTATTGCCACGTGCTATGGTGTGAGATCAGCTCCAGAGTTTCTGAACAAGCAAACAGGTTCATTTGGCTTTGAATAGCAGGCTATATAAAACCATGCAAAGATCCTATGAGACTGTTTTTTTTTTAAACTTAGTGCTAATGGATCTATTGTTTCACGTAAAGGTTTCCAGTGCTTTTGCTATATTGTGTGTGACATTTATAACACTCTTTGTTCCATTAGGAGAGTAATTTGGGAGGGTTTATTATCCTTTGGAGACTCTGCAGCTTGCTGCTCAACTTCCATGCTCACGGACCCTGGAGGAAAAATCTCTCAAAGCAGCATCTGACTTTATTGTAAAGCTAGTGATGAGTTAGACATGTGTGAGGAGTTTAATGATTAACCTAATGTACTTTAATAAGAGGAATTAAAACATCATGAGACATCTATTATTTCTCCCTCTTTCTCTTTAGAGACAACAAAATACATAGGAGACTTTACAATGAAATCAAGGTGCTCCTTGCCTCAAAGTTTGAAATCGTAATTTGTTTGTATCAGCTATAGCTCCTTTATTTCAGAGGAACAAGGAAATAGCATTTAATCAGTATGTTCTGAATCACTGATGAAAGGAACCACTGAGTAATCTGAGTTTATTACACTAGGACACATGCTAGATGCGAGAAAATGGCAAATGTTGTTATACCTAGAACTACCTATCTAAGACACCTGTCACCTTGGTACCTAAGGGATTGGGTTAGCCAGTTTGGGTTCCAATCACTAAGAAGTGGCTCATATGTATCCATTAACAAATGCACTCATTCTGATTCACCAAGAAAACTCACATGTGGGATGTGCGTAGGAATGTACCAGAGTTGGATGCTTAATGATCATGATTCCAAAGCACTTCGCAAACCACATATATAGGAATAATGTTTTCTACCACTAAAAAAATACAATCACTTGTGAGGTGAAAAAACATGGCAGTTGTTTAAATCTAGGGGAGGAAGTGAAAAACACCATCTCCAAACAAAACTTTCAGGAGGGAAGTAAAGTTTAGAGAAGCAGAATGTTCCTATTTTGGCCAGCATGCTTACCAACACTACTATTGTGAAAAGGGCCAGGGGAGCTTTTATGTCCAGTCATTCATATCCTGAGCTGTATATCTCATATGAAGATGGCTCCGCCCCAGTACTATGCTTGATACTGACTCAGAAACAATACCTACTGAATCACTACCATGTCCTGCAGCATCTGGGCTTTCACATGTCTTCCATCTACATACTAATCAGGTGTGACACATCTTCTCTTGTGAGGTCTGAAGAGGTCATGCCTCCAGGGCTGTATCAGCTTCAGGATGAGTGTGCTGCCAGCACATGGGGTGAGGGCGATGGCAAACAGAGAGTTAATTTAGAAATTAAACAAGGACTGTCTTCTATTCTGTGTTTATACAGTGCCTAGCACCATGGAGTTGGGGTTCTTAGATGCTGCCTGAGTACAAATAATAATAATAATAAATAATGGAAAGTGTAGCGGGGTGGTTACCCATGCCAGCCCTAACAGGGCTGAGGCCAGCCCAGGGAGAGGGCTGGGGCTGTGGGGAAAAGCCCAGCTGGATTAAGGGAGCAGCCGCAGCTGTGGCCAGCTCAATCAGGCCCAGCTGGCCCCTATAAGAGGCTGTGAGTGAGGCACCTAGTCACTCTCCCGGGAGGAGGGCCTGGCTACAAGATGTTGAGTGGGACACCCAGATTGCAGCAGGGTTGGGGAAGGGCTAGAGGAGCTGGGTGCTCCAGCCTAGAAAGCCTCAGGCTGCAGGCCTGACTACAGGCTGAGTAGTTGCAGAGGGGTAGTCCATGGGTAGTTGGAGGCAGCATGTCCAAAACCCCCTTGCCTGTGATGAGTGGTGTATACACTGCAGTCTTCCCCCAATATAAGGGGCTAAGTGTGGACTGGCAGTAGCCCAGACTGAGGTGAGGTGGGGTTAGAGGGTGGGGGTTCTCCTGGGTGGGGAGACCCAGAACCTGAGGGTGTGGTGGTACTGCTGGGGGGCAGCACCCTAGAGAAAGGGCCACTGGGTCCTGGGAGGGACATGAGGGCTGGCAGTAAGGCAGACCACTGGCTTGCAGAGGGTGCTCTGGGGCTGGATGAGCTAATTCCCAATGACTACCAGCAGGAGTCTGAACCTTTACAGGAATCTGTTCTTTTTCAATCTTATTTTTTCATTACAGACAGTCATTAGTGACTGCTATCTCCATGGATTTTTTGTTCACCCATTCTTAAAAGCCACCATTCTGTGTTACTGTGGAAGTATCAGAACGTGGGATTCAATCAATAAAAATATTTAGTAAAGGCAAGTGCAAAGTACTACACTTGGGAAGGAAAAATCAAATGTACAACTATAAAATGGGGAATAATTGGCCAGGTGGTAGTACTGCTGAAAAGGATCTGGGGGTTATAGTATATCGCAAGTTGAACCTAAGGCAACAATGTGATGCAGTGGCAAAAAAACCTAATATCATTTTGGGGTTGTATTAACAGGAGTGTTGTATGTATGACACAGCAGTAATTGTCCCTTTCTTCTCAGGACTGATGAGGCCTCAGCTCTAGTACTGGGTCCAGTTCTGGGTGCCCCACTTTAAGAAAGGTATAGAAAAACTGGAGAGAGTCCAGAGGAGAGCACCACAAATGATCGAAGGTTTAGAAAATTTGACCTATGAGGAAAAGTTAAAAAAACAGGGCATGCTTAATCTTGAGAAAAGAAGACCAAATGGGGACCTGATAATGGTCTTTAAATATATTGAAGGGCTGTTATAAAGAGGACAGTGATCAAATGTTCTCCATGTCCACTGAAAGCTGAACAGGAAATAATGGTCTTAATCTGCAGCAAAGAAGATTTAGGTTAGATACTAGGAACAACTTTCAAACTATAAGGATAGTGAAGCACTGGACTAGGCTTCCAAGGGAGTTTGTGGAATCCCCATTGTTGTAGGTTTTTAAGAACAGGTTGGGCAAACAGATGTCAGGGATGGTCAGGGTTTACTTGGTCCTGCCTCAACACAAGGGGCTCAGCTAGATGACCTCTCGAGGTCCCTTCCAGCCCGACATCTTTATGATTCTGTTATAAAAGGGGTATGCGCGCACACAAACATTTAGAGTTGTGGGAAGCAATTAACCCTTTTAAGATACATAAACTAGTGTTAATTTGTAAATTATGTTTGTGTGAGTGCAGGAGACAAATGGACTAAACTCATCGCTGGGGTAACACTAGTGACTTCAATTAATTTTGCCTTTTTGACACGTTTGATAAATTCCATATTGGTGCGCCTTATGATACTTTGGCACTTACACCCAGTGTGTGACTTGCACTCCCGGTTAACCTACAGATGAATGTAGCTCATTGTGTCAGAAGGCAGTGTGGTGTGGTATTAGAGCATGTCCTAGCCTAAGAACTTCTGAGTTCTTTACCAGCTCTGCCACTAGCTTGTGTGACTTCAAACAAGTAACTTAACCTCTCTTGCCCTTAGTTTCCCTGCCTGGAAAATGTGGATAATAATAGCTAACAAGTTTCAGAGTAGCAGCCATGTTAGTCTGTATCCGCAAAAAGAACAGGAGTACTTGTGGCACCTTAGAGACTAACAAATTTATTAGAGCATAAGCCCACTTCATCAGATGCATAGAATGGAACATATAGTAAGAAAGTAGATACAGATAAGTTGGAAGTTGCCATACAAACTGTGAGAGGCTAATTAGTTAAGATGAGCTAGTATCGGCAGGAGAAAAAATAGCTAACAAGGCTGTTGTGAGACTTGCAAAGCGCTTTGCTATCCTTGGGTGTTAGGTGCTAGATAAGGGCAAAGTATTATCATCCTGTTAGGACTGCTTAAAAAATGTTCCTCGTAAGATTACATAAAGTCCTTCAGCCAAGACATTTGCATCTGCATCACCACATTATACTCCCAGGAAGAGCTGCAGTGAAGCCTGAATTGTAGAAATCACCAGAACACTTCATCACCAGACAGCAAAAACAAAAGTGCCAAGTATGAAATGAGCATTAACAACCAAACCAAAATAGCAAGCTCATCTCTGCTGTCAGGCTGGGCTCTCTGGTTGCTTTTCTTTCATGCATGGCTGAGTTGTGAACCTTCCCAGTAAATATCAGACCCATTATAATAAAAATGGGAAGAGAGTTATCTTTAAACTATAGTGGTTTATTTTCCAAATGCCTTTCAGATTCATTTAGACCAGGAGTGGGCAAAATTTTTGTCTCAATGGCCACATCTGGGTATGGAAATTGTATGGCAGGCCATGAATGCTCACTAAATTGGGGTTGGGGCCCAGGAGTGGCTGAGGCCTCTGGCTGGAGGTGTGGGCTTTAGGGTGGGGCTGGGGATGAGGGGTTTGGAGTGTAGGAGGGTGCTCCATGCTGGGACTGAGGGGTTCGGAGGGCAGGAGGGGGATCAGGGTTGGGATTGGGCTCCAGGATGGGGGTCAGAGGTTCAGGCTCCAGGCAGCACTTACCTCAAGCAGCTCCCAGAAGCAGCTGCATGTCCCATCTCCAGCTCCTAGGCGGAGGCACAGCCAGGCAGCTCTGCACGCTGCTCCCGCAGCTCCCATTGGCCGCAATTACCAGACAATGGGAGCTGCAGGGGCAGTGCTTGGGGCACAGGCAGCACACGGAGCCCCCTGGCTGCCCATATGTGTGGGAGCCAGAGCGGGGACATGCTGCTGCTGCTGCTGCTGCTTGGAACTGTGCAGAGCTGCGGCACATGTGGAGTGCCCCCCGACCCCACTCCCCAGCTGGAGCGCAGGAGTGGGGCAAGCCCCAGACCCCACGCCCCAGCGGGAGCTTGATGGCTGGATAAAATCGGCTGGCGGGCTGGATGTGGCCTGAGTGGTGTAGTTTGCCCACTCCTGATTTAGACTATTGTCAAGAAGAGCCACAATTCCTGAAGCATGCAGACATGGGTATGTTGAGAAGACAAAGTTAATACAACATGCACATTAAATCTGATCTCTCTGATAGAGTTGGAGTGATAGTTTCTCTCTCTCTGATAGAATTTAATTCCATGGAGAATTAAAAGGAAAGCACCTCAATCTATTTCTGTATAACAGTTGTAGGGCCTAATACAGCTCATTTTCACCCATATAAATTCAGAATAACTCCCACAAAGTCAATAGAGTTAAGCTGGATTTACACCAAAATAGTGGAGCAAAATTTGGCCTGTTTGCATTGTTGGTAGTTGTGTTAATGTAGTCAGTTGTATTTGTATATTTAGGTCTTTTCAAAATCACTTAATGTTGGATTAACTCTGCTCCCACTGAAGTCAAAAGGAGAGGGGAGCAGTGGGAGCAGAATTGGGCCAACATTGAGTTATTGTGTAAATCCTACCCTACAACTTTCAAAGGTGAACAGGAAGGTGAAATCTGAACCCCATTAAAGTCAATGGAAAAACTTCAATTGACTTTAATGGGGCCAGGCTTTCACCCAATGGCTTTTTACCTGCCAAGGAGGACCTGAGTTTTGTGCTTATCAGGTATTGACATGAGGAACACCCAAAAACACATCAGTGTATTATTCATGGCTTTGTTTAGATATTTATGATTTTGTCAGCTATTGCAGGGGAAGTACAGAATCTTGAACTCGGGTCTTATAGATTTATAGATTGCAAGACCAGACGGGACCTTTGGGATTATCTTGTCTGACCTCCTGTATATAACACAGGCTATAGAACTTCCCCAAAATAATTCTAGAGCAGATCTTTTAGAAAAATATCCAATCTTGATTTAAAAATTGCCAGTGATGGAGAATACACCATGATTCTTGGTAAATTGTTCCGATAATTAATTACCCTTACTTAAAAATGTGCGCTTTATTTCCAGTCTGAATTTGTCAACCTGCAGCTTCCAGCCTTTGGATTGTGCGGTACCTTTTTCTGCTAGATTGATGAGCCCATTATCAAATATTTGTTCCCCATGTAGGTAGACTGTATAGACTGTAAAAAGAAAAGGTGTACTTGTGGCATCTTAGAGACTAACAAATTTATTGCATCCGAATGCACTGAATGCATCTGATGAAGTGAGCTGTAGCTCACGAAAGCTTATGCTCAGATAAATTTGTTAGTCTCTAAGGTGCCACAAGTACTCCTTTTCTTTTTACGAATACAGACTAACACGGCTGCTACTCTAAAACCTGTATAGACTGTAATCTTGTCACTCCATAACCTCCTCTTTAAGATAAATAAATTGAATTCCTTCAGTCTGTCACTACAGGCATGTTTTCTAGTGCTTTAATCATTCTCACAACTCTTCTCTGAACCTTCGCCTATTTATCAATGTCCTTCTTGGACTGTCAACACTAGAACTGGACAGTAGCAGTCACACCAGTGCCAAATACAGAGGTAAAATAACCTCTCTACTCCTACTTGAGATTCCCCAGTTTATGCCTCCAAAGGTCGTATTAGCGCTTTGGGGCACAGCAATTCACTTGGAGCTCATTTTCAGCTGATTATCCACCCCCTAATCTTTTTCAGTCTCTGCTTCCCAGGATAGAGTCCCCCTTCCTGTCAGTATGACCTACATTGATTTTTTTCCTAGATGTATACATTAACATTAGAGAAACAAAGTTGGTGAGGAAATATCTTTTACCGGGCCAACTTCTGTTGGTGAAAGAAACAAGCTTTCAAGCTTACACAGAGCTCTTCTTCAGGCCATTTCAGTTCTGTGATCAAAAGCTTGTCTCTATCACCAACAGAAGTGAAATGAGATTTTATGGGCATGACAAACTATACAAATGCTGCCAAAGTGTATGATTCATAGGAATAGGGTTATACACTGTATCATCTGGTGATTAGGCCATTAGCCCAGGACTGGGACACAGGTTCAAGTCCTTGGGCAAATAATTTAGCCTCTCTGTGCCTGTTACCTAGCTGTAAAATAGGGATAACAACACTCCTTTACCTGATAGGAGTGCTGTGAGGATAAATACATTAAAGATTGTGAAGCACTTTGAGACTTTCTGATGATATTTCTGTGATAGGTGGTATTAACCTGTGTTGATTTACCATTACAAAACAACATAAACTGCCAGCCCCCCTGCTAGACTGGAGGTTGGGGCAAAGTTAGAAATGAGCTTCCGACTTTTCCAATTGCAAATGATTTTCTAGCCTGAGGTTTTTCAGAGTCCATGCAGCTATAGCAGGGAGAAGGAAGCGTAATGACTTCCTTATTGGATCAAATAGAATTGATAACGTATGTCCGATTGTGAGCCAGTATTTGGTGATCAGAGCTGGATGAGGCATGATTGTCTGTCTGTGTACAGTACTGATGTCATTCATTTAATGGCTCTCTTAAAAAATGAAAGCTGTGGAGACATTCATAACTTTCAAAGGGCTAAAAATCTAGAAATAGCACCTTCATCAGTGACTACCAGTAAAGACTAAGGCCCAGATTCATCCTGAGTGCAACTCCACTGGCTTCCAGGAAGTTACACCAGGAATGGACTTGGCTCTCAGAGTCTGATTCATTATAAACGGATTCATCTTATGTACACATGTAATTTTTGTGTGCTCTGCTCAGGAAAAGATCAGCATTCCCTTCTCACATGCCAGGAACACTTTGTCACTGACTTGTAACCTTTGCAGAACACAAGAGTTTCAGAATAGGAGCAGGCATGCCGCTCAGCATGCCGGTCCTCTTACAGTTCACTGTGTCTCACTCCCACTTCTTGCTTTTTCACCAAATCCCACACCCTCCTTCTCCCGGCCACAGCCTGGCTGTGTCTGGAATTTTCTCTCTAAGCTACAGGAAAGGATTGTTACTTTGGCAACATTAGAAAGAATAAACTCCAACAAGAGAAGCAGTCACTAAAGTGAAATCTGTTTCCTGCTCTGATGCAAATGCATCAGTACTCATTAAGGACTGGTAAATCCTGTCTGAATAAACGGTGCACAACAGAGTCAGATACGTGGCTGCATAAGGAACAGGCATCCTTGAACCAAATTCACAGCAGTAATCCTGTATCTGCCTTTGCACTGTTGCTGGTGAAAAGCAACATGCCCACAGTGGCATGGACAGCACTGAATCAGAGTGCCTCAAGACAAGTGTCTGCGACTGTCTGGCTACCTTTGGGATGGAAAGTGACAAACAGGCTAAATAGTATTGGCAGATAATGGAGACTCCCCTTTAATCTAAAGGCTAGAAGCCAGTGTTTCTGGAGCAGAAAGCCTGTGTGAGGCTGCATTTTTGCAGCATAGCTGGGTACTGTGATGTCTGTGTGCATGGCTACACGTTCCTTTTTATAATAAAAACATAGCAGGCAAAATGTACAGGAATGAAATATCGTTTTGTATAACAAAAGATGGGTCTGAATTTTCTTCCAAGTAGCTGCTCACACAACAGAAAATATGAAGTGAGAGGCCTAGGCCAGATCCTCAGGCTGGGGCTATCAGTGTAGCTCCATTGAGGAGCCACACCAATTTACATCAGCTGAGGCTCTGACCCCTGGGCCGGCCTTAGGGAGGACGATGCCCTGGACCATCTTTGGCGCCCCGTAAGCGCTACTCATCTAGCAGTGGGTGGCTGCTCAGCAGGCAAAGCAGCAGCAGCAGCAGGTGGAGCCGCAGCAGAGCTGCAGGTGTCAGGCTGACTGGCTCCTACCCTCACCCCCCAGGTGGGCACAGCCCTTCTGCAGCCTCTTGATCACAGTGCCCCACCCCTGATCACAGCTCCCTGGGTGGTTGCCCATGTCACCCACCTGTAAGGCCAGGCCTGCCTGACCCAGAGTTCTAGAGGAGCTAACTGATGACTGGGCACTGTGCCCTCCCTTCCAACTCTTCGCTCATATAGCTGAGGAGGGAGCAGCATGTATTCATATCGCTGAGTGTGCCGTGGTGACAATTGTTTTAAGATGTGATGTAAAAATGATCGATAGATAGATTTGCTATGCTGTGATCATCCATCTATCATGCATCCGAGGAAGTGAGCTGTAGCTCACGAAAGCTTATGCTCAAATAAATTTGTTAGTCTCTAAGGTGCCACAAGTCCTCCTTTTCTTTTTGTGAATACAGGCTAACACGGCTGCTACTCTGAAACACCATCTATCACCTAACTAATAATTAGTCTGGGACTGTCCTGTACCAAAGCAATGCCATGCATCCAAAGTCAGTAAGCATTTGGGGCATCCTTAGGCTAGGATATTTGCTACTGAATTTCAGGAGACAGGATTGGAGACTAGGTTTTGCATTATTAATGATTAATAATGTATTAGCCCTTTATGGACACAAGCAGGTTTTGTACTGCAAAGACAAACGAACTGCACTGATCGGGGGTTTTGTGTGTGTGTGAGGGAGACGTGTGTGTGTGGGGGGGGTGTCATCCTTGTATAATTACAAGTCAACATCCTTTCTGCAAAAGATAGATAACAAAAGCAGGAATTTCATCTACACCAGGTAGATCAAAGCCCCGTTAGCCCCGGGCTCAGGACTAATTCTGCTGAAAATCACAGCAATTTAGCCCTGCTTTGGGTTCCTGTTTACTGTGAGTCACGGACTCCCTACGTTTCGTGAGTGTGTGTGCGTGTGCAGTGCTCCTTCGTGGGCATTTATGGGGCGGCTGGGGTTTGATTTCTCGCCCCTGCCCTCCTGCTGCCATAGAGCAGCTGCGCTGCAGTCCCCTAGCCGGCATCCCCCGGTGGGCTCCTGGGCTTTGGGGAAGGAGGGTTGGAGGGGGCGGGGGGCAGGTGGGGGAGCCAGCAGGAGGGATGCCTGGCGGAAGATGCTAGTCCATTTCAAGGCGGTTACCTTGGCTGGGGGGCGGGGACTCCGGCGTGGCTGCACCGCCTCCTCGGTGGCTATATACAAGCGGGGAAGAGAGACCCCCCCCCCAAGCTTCAAAGCCTCCCAAATCCCAGCCACTCTTCCAAGGGGAACTCACTTCACTGCCCGGCCCCTGCTGCTCGGCAGGCATCGGCCCGCTCCCGCCTGGAGCCAGCGGACCCCTCATCCCACATCTAGTTAGTTGCAAGATTTTTCTTTCCTCCCCCTTGAGCAGCTGAAGCCCTGCGAAGTTTGTTCTGCTCTCACCATGAATTTAAGGCACGCGTCTGGGGGCGCATGGAAAACCCTGGGCTTGCTGGGGCTGATGCTTCTGGTCCATCCGGTAGGAGCCTGGTACAAACACGTGGCCAGTCCCCGGTACCACACGGTGGGCCGAGCTTCGGGGCTGCTGATGGGGATCAGGCGCTCCCCGTACCTGTGGCGCCGGGACTTGGGGGATGAGCCAGGAGAGAGCCCGGGCTCGCCCCCCACCTCGGTAAACAGGGCGCCCAGGTTGCTGCAGAGCCGCAGGCAAGACCTCAGAGCTGCCGGGCCGCGGACCCAGGCATCCGGGGTGGCGGCCCCCCGCCCCGCCAGAGGCGAGCTCCGTGGCAGAGAACCCGTGGCACTCACACGGCTGGGCGGGCAGGACTTAACAGCCAGGCGAGCAATCGCTCAGCACCGGGCCCCCCTGCAGACAGGTGCCAGCCCCCCCCCGCAGCGAGTCCGAGCCCAGTGTCCTCCCGGCTGCCAGCAGGGTCCCTGGAGCAGAGGAGGTACCCGGGAGAAGAGGCCAACGCTCCTGGAGAGGGTGATGAAGAAGAAACAGCCGCAGCAGCAGGGCAGCGAGGAGGGGATCGGGGACTTAAGGTAAATCTCACCCAGTAAGTATGAGACTTGGAAAGAAAACCAATCTCGCTACTTAAGGAGGAAGGGGGGGAACAAGCCCTCCCGTGGCTGCAGGGTCCCTGGATGGCCATGCTTTGAACTAGGGGCTCGGTTGGGTGGCCAGCACTTTACTTTACTTTACTTTACCTCCCTTTGTTAATGCCGTGAGGGTAAGAACGGGCAGCCGCTGCCGGGCGTTCAGCAGAGCCCTTCTTGCTCTAAGAAAAGGAGGACTTGTGGCACCTTAGAGACTAACAAATTTATTCGAGCATAAGCTTTCGTGAGCTACGTCCGATGCATCCGAGGAAGTGAGCTGTAGCTCACGAAAGCTTATGCTCTAATAAATTTGTTAGTCTCTAAGGTGCCACAAGTACTCCTTTTCTTTTTGCGAATACAGACTAACACGGCTGCTACTCTGAAACCTGTCTTCTTGCTCTAACAGACGGAGGAGTTTGTTGACACCCCTGCACAATAGCCGTAGCAGGGTCGGTATCACTAATATCTCCCCTGATCGATTTCCGTTCCTCTCCTTGCGAACTCAGCCCTGCCCTGAGGGCCTGATGCTAAGCCCATGGAAGTCCTTTGCACTGATTTCAGTTTCCCGTGCAGTGAGCGGTAGCTCACGAAAGCTTCTGCTCAAATAAATTTGTTAGTCTCTAAGGTGCCACAAGTCCTCCTTGTCTTTTCTACTGATTTCAGTGGGTTTGGGATCGGGTCCTTGGAGGGCATGGTTTTATTCCAAATGGTTTAAAGCGGTGATTCGGTGAGATTTTTTTCCGAGCCGGCGGAAGCCGCAGCAGTTCCGCTGTTTGCTGTAAATGCACCTGAGCAGGAAAATCAGCGCGTTTACTGAGCACAGCATTGCTCAGTAAATGCTTTGGAGGTGCCAGGAAATTCTGAAACGAGCGATTCAACCGGAGACTGATGTGAATATTATTGTCTCTCAGTTCTGAGCTGAACAGTGGAATTTTCTTGGAAGCCTCTTGGTAGGTGGCTGCTTGCTTCTGGTTTGCACCTTCTTCTTGTTTAGTGGGTAGGGAGGGAGATACTGGAGTATTTGGAAGGAAGCATACAAAGAATTTAGTTAGACACAAAGATTTCTGTGCTGTGCGGAGAACTCGGGGTTATTAAATGATGCTCTATTATCAGGGTGTTTGGCAGCAAGAAAGAAAGAAAGAAAGAAAGAAAGAAAGAAAGAAAGAAAGAAAGAAAGAAAGAAAGAAAGAAAGAAAGAGAAAGATGACCAGTTCAGGTGTTTCACAGCACTTACTGGGAAGTACTCCTCCGGGATGAAAGACAAGGAATTGGCAGTACAGCTGCACCGAGCCTATCTGGGTGTGTATAGGAAAAGCACCAAAAAGCCGCAATCAAGACTTCTTTCTCAAGGCTCAGGAGCTTAAATTGAACTCAAGAGCTCGTGTTTTTGGTACAACTTGATGCTTCACTTAAGCTAATGCAAAAAGCCAAAGCCCGTCTATCTGCTATTGCTGAAATGTTTGACTTTATGCACCGAAGTTGCAGTCAAACAGTAAAATAAGGTGCTTATACAAACAGGGATGTGGATTCCATGACCTAAAAAGTCTTTTCCATCTCCAGCTAATGTGTTCCTTTTGCAATTGACCTTACACTTATGATCATGGATATTGTTTAACCAAGTTCATGAAGATCTTTGTTGCCCTTCAAAAATAATCACAGTACCTGCTTTGCATGACACAATATATGCTGTGGATGTAGGTTTCTGAACTTTAGCTTGGCTGCTTGACCTGGCAACATCTGGTTCATAATGTCATTTCTCTCACCACTTAGATATTTACATTTGAAAAGGTTTGTGCTTCATTTTAAAAGCATAGAAATTAACTAGATACATTCTGCAATACAGGCTCAGCCTATTTCAAGGGTACATCTCTCACTGATTCTCAGAGCAGCAGTCCCACCCCCATTTGAATGGCCAGCCCCTCAGCTAGTGTAAAACAGAGTAGGTCCATGGACTTAAAAGGAGCCACAGCCATTTACACTAGCTGAGGATGTGGATCTAAATTTCTACTCTCCGTTCATTCCCTCCTCTTAAATCCCAGCTTTTAACTTGGACTAAAGTAATACCAAAGCAACAATCAATTTAGCATGGGCTGGGGGGTTGCTTTCAAATATTAAATACCTTTTCCTCACATTTACGGTGGGATCTAACTCTGTCTTCCCTGAAGACTCCCTCTGAAGTTAGTGAGAGTTTGGTGCGTGCAGAATTTATTCCCGAAGTGCTTTGCCAATTTGCCTTCCACCCTTCCCTAAAAACAATTTGGGGAGCCCTATTTTATTATCCGCCAGGTTTGGTTAAGAAGTTTTAAAGTTACAAGCCTGAAAAGTACAAACAGAGGTCACTTCAACCTTTAACTATACCTATGCTATCCCATTAATTTCACTGCAGTTGGCTTGGGTGTAACTGAGGGCAGAATTTACATGTGTGTATTAAGGTTGTAATTCTGCTGCTTCTCTCTGTGTGTTTCAGTGGGAGGGTGAGATTTGTGTGTGTGTATATATTACAGATCGGTCCAAGCCACAATAGAGGGAGTCAAATTTAGAGTACCCTGATATTTGGGAGTGTTTGGATCTGGGGCTTTGGTTTGTATACATGATGATTATAACAGAAGCAAGCAAGTCTGTAATAAATGTAAGTCAAATCCTGGTCCCCTTTAAATCCATAGTTGAACTTCCATTGATGCTGATATTTTGCCTATGTACACTGCCATTCCTTAGGATCTCAAAGCACTTTACAAAGACTAAGTATCATTATCCCCATATTACATTGGTGCAAACTGAGATATGGTAAGGGGAAGTGATTTGCCCAGATCCACATATCTGAGCACTGGCACAACTGAGACATATCAGTCAAACCTAAGAAAAACACATGATTTCTTTTTCCTTCTTACAGTCTTTCTGAGTCCGAGATATAGTTCCTGATCTGCTGAGGTTACCCAACAGAGACATTCGAAGAGCAATGGTTGCCTGACTTGGAAACTGTTTCCTGTAGCGGACAGGGAAGATATTCAAAGCTGGTTCCCCTGATACTCTGATTTCTATGAAAACATATAGACAATTGCCATTTTAAAAAAAAATCTCTTTGGTTTTATACCAACTGTGCAAACACAGTGATAAATTCCTGTTGTTTTCAAGTTGACCTAGTGCTATAACCATGGAGAAAAAGAGAAGATATTTATTTTCTTTATTTTTTAGATCGCTGTAATAGCTTCTTAGCAATATCACAACATTATGTACTGTTTGCTTTCTAGGAACCTGCACTCATTAAAATTAGAATGAATCAAAGGAAATGTTTGCTTCTTTGTGTTGCACGTTTTTATCAAGACCTGAACTAGGACAGAATTGGGAGAGATAATTCAGTAGTTTGATTTCTCCCAGATTTTTCTGATGATCTGTTTCAACTCTTTGGAATATTTTCCTCCACATCTTTACCGTGAATATATTTTATTACCCATTATATATTTACTGTCATGCTAAGAATTAGTATATAAAAATCTTTACTGGACTTGGTGGAGCAAAGACACTGTAAGTTCTTACTTTTTTAATGTTTATTTTTGGGCTTGGACCTTGATTCATTTAAACCAGAGATGAACTGAGCTGAGGTTTTGGGATCCAGATGAAGCTGGGGTTGTGGGTTTTGGGGTTCAAGACTAAATGAGGGTCAGGTTCTGAGTTTGAATTCAAAGGTGTTAAAATCTCATCAGTTGTTCTTGGCAGATTTTGATTCCGAATCATAGACATTAGCACTGAAAGGGACCTCACGGGGTCACCGAGTCCATCTCATTGTGCTGACGCAGGATTAATACAGATCTAGACCATCCCTGACAGATGTTTGTGTAGTCTGTTCTTAAAAATTTCCAGTGACAAAGATGTCACAGACTCTCTCGATAAGTCTAGCCAGATGAGCTGTTTTCGTGAGACTCCCACTAGCTTGGGCTAAACGCTTGTGAGACTGACTTAGGGGTGCTGGGGGTGCTCCCAAGCCCCTGGCTTGAAGTGGTTTCCATCACATACAGGGTTCGCAGTTTGGTTCAATGGCTCTCAGCACCTCCACTATACACATTGTTCCAGCATCCCTGGACTGACTGTTCCTGCCAGGTTTCTGCATCAGAACTGATAGCTGGGAAAAGAATCTCTTCCCAGTTTTGAACCCATTCCAGGACCCTAGAGTTGGGTTTGGATTGGGAACCCAGGTTCTCAAAAGATTAGTATTAAAGGTTCCAATTTTGGCCCTGGCCTAGATCAAACTCCAAGCAATCCCATTCTCATCCCATGGAAAGGGAGGATGGCTCCTTTGTCTGCTAGAAGAAATTGAAAGTGCACAACATTCTGTCGCTGAGCTCAAAGCACTGTACAACAAGCAATTAACACAAACTAGTCTCTTCACACCTCAGGAAGGTAGGTATTAATATCTATTTCTTCAACAGATGGGGAAACTGAGGCTCAGAGAGGCAGAGTGACTTGCCCAAAGTCACAGTGAATTAGTAGGAGAAATGTGACCACAACCAGGAGTTCTGAATCCCCACCCACATGTCTCTAACCGCCAGACCTCAGAGTGTCTGAAGAGAGATGGCCGTGGTGGATTGTCCTCAGAGGTCCTCAGTCTCGCTTTCTGAGACCATCTTGAAAATGATTTTGCCTAATATATGGCTTTGTTTTGTCTTCATGAAATAGCAGCTAAACCAGGGGTTCTCAGACTGGGAGTTGGGACCCCTCAGGGGTCACAAGGTTATTACATGGGGGGTCCCGAGCTGTCAGCCTCCACCCCAAACCTCGCTTTGCATCCAGCATTTATAATGGTGCTAAATAAAATGCGTTTTAATTTATAAGGGGGGGGTCACACTTGGACACTTGCTATGTGAAAGGGGTCACCAGTACAAAAGTTTGAGACTGAACTAAACTATGTTAATACCAGTTGAGGGGGCTGTGGGGCATTCCGTGTCAGCATCTGGTCATCTTTATAATGTAGATGAGGCCACAGAACATCCGGAGGTGTAAAAAACCCTAATGCTGATCTACAGTGAAGCTGGTCTCAAGTGCCCACTTATGCGACTATCAACATTTCATTGCTTAATAGAACTGAGGACAAAACCCACTTGTAGCTACTCCCTTCTAATACACCTGAGTTCATTGTGGATGTAACAGAGAGCAGCATACGGCCCGTGGACTTTAGATAAAGATGGAACAGGAGTGTATTGAAGTCCTGTGAAAGCTGCAGGAGGTCAGCAGGCTCAGGGTTTTTCAGACTGAATATCCAAGAACTCATGAACCCCAAGTCAGTGAAC
This sequence comes from Dermochelys coriacea, assembly GCF_009764565.3. Classification (NCBI taxonomy): domain Eukaryota; kingdom Metazoa; phylum Chordata; order Testudines; family Dermochelyidae; genus Dermochelys; species Dermochelys coriacea. Next base: position 4,137,956 of record NC_050077.1, on the reverse strand, counting down.
ATGTTCAAAAATGTGGTTGTAAATGACTTACTCAAGAGCACACAGTGAGTCAGGAGCAGAGGCAAAAATAAAACCCAGATTTCTTGACTCCAATGCCTGTGCTTTAGGAACAAGCGCTTGATCTTAAATTCTTGTTTGGAAACATTCACTTCCCAGTCTGAGCCATGGGTGTAAATGGAAGAATGACTGCCTAAGACCTGCACAGATGCAAATGTCACTTTCCCTACAGCTATAAGATGGGTCTGCCTCACAGGTGGCCATGAGTATTAGCAGTAACCTAACAGACATTTGAACAGTCACCCATTATACCCCCATGTTACTGAGAGCTCCTTAAACCAAGGCACTGAGATCCACTCTGTCGCTATGAGCCTTACTGATCACGTCTGCATTGCACGGGAGTGTGCCCACGGACGGTGCTCATGAAACTCCCAGAGTCATGCGCTGAGAGAAAGGTCCTTGGTTGTTCCAAAAGCCTCGACGGACCGTCCCAAGGACTCTACAACCTCCGTCTTTGATGCGCGGGGGCAGGAAAATTCTCAGCCACCCAAGCAAAGGAGCGAAGGGCCTGCAAACACTCAATAGGAACTTGCTGCATACTTTCAGGGGCAGCCATGTTACTTTGTAGCCGCAAAAAGAAAAGGAGGACTTGTGGCACCTTAGAGACTAACAAATTTATTTGAGCATAAGCTTTCGTGAGCTCACGAAAGCTTATGCTCAAATAAATTTGTTAGTCTCTAAGGTGCCACAAGTCCTCCTTTTCTTTTTACTGCATGCTGTGAAAGAAACCCTTCTCTGCCAGCCTGTTTTGCTCAGCCATCTTCTTATAAATATTGCACAGGATGGTATGTTCTGGCATCAGGGGCTTGCCAGTTTCTCACAGCGCAACTGGAACAGCTGTTTGCGTAATGAGCCACGGAGATTGAATCTCAGATAGTCCTGCCACCCTCACTGAGGCAAAGCTTCCAGTGAAGTCACTGAGCCATGGGGCCAAATCCTGAGGCAATGACTTGGACTGTGTGCTAAGGTGAGGGGAGACGAGTCCTACTCACAGGTGGCAGTTGCACCCAGGGTCTGCAGTAGTTTTTGCACCCCCACTCCCTGGGGACAGGCAGCAGTAGGTGGTACACACAGTGGTAAATCCCCCAGTTCCAATACTCCTTGAACCCTCCCCATGGGCTGGAGACACCACAGCACACATCACAGCCTCTCATCCTCTGCCCTTGCAGCATGCAGCAGGACCACAGTGACCCCACTGCACCCCAGGATCTGAACTCCAACAGCGGGAGGGTACTGGGTTTCCCCCTAAGTGCAGAGATCAGAATCCTGCTCTGTACACGATGCATGGCCGAGTATCCCTAATCACTCCTGGTTTGCAGCAGGGGTGGTGTTGGCCAATTCCCTCCCTGCAGCCATATGGCAGCTGCTTCTGCCACCTTTCCGTGTGAAATCCCCATCTTCACAGCTAAGGCTGAGCCACAAGAGGCACCTGCACTAGTAAGTACTGCAGCTGCCACCTCCTTGACATGGTTCCCTGAATGAAGAGGATCTTTGCTGGTCTGAAGCTTATAATAATGTGACTGTGACTCCACCTCACCATGATCCCGTGAACTCCTAAATGCCAGCTGCCAAAGGGTTCACTGTCATATAACAACAACTCCTATCAGGCCTGACAAACTCACTGCACCTAACACATTGCTGTCATCATATTTATTTATAAAGAATGTCAGATAAGGTATCAAATAAAAGCTGATATCATACTGGTTATCATAAGCATGGTGAGATGAATGTACAGGTGGTTATGCAAGAAGTTATATGTACATACTAAAAATATGTTTAATTACTACGTAACCAGGCAGGGTTGATAAGCAATTTTTTCCCCGACAAAGGAATGTTGATTTACATGTCAGCTTAAATCCCTGATTGTTGTTTGCAATGGAACATTCTCCTGGGGCTTGGGAAGTGGAGGGCACCAAAGGTTACCTGCTGGGCAAAGTAAAGGTTGGCAGAGCTTTGGAAGCCATTGTTTGAATGGTTAACTGATGGTGAGCATCGGGGAAGTGACACACAGTGTAGCCCAGGTAGGTCTCTCTTTTGCTAAGGCAGAGGGGTAACAAGATGACCCATAGTTCTGGATTCCCTGAGAAAGTGTCGTATTCCTCTAAGTCACTATGGGTAATTCCTAAGCTCTAGACACGATGGTGTCCAGGGCAGAGCAGACTAGGAGCTAATCATTCCTACAAGGAGAAGCTATTTTACAGGTAGAGTCTCATTACTGATCCCTTTAAGTTTTGAACAATCAAAACAGCTTCTTAAGGAAGGCTGGTCTTGTGGTTACAGCCCTAGGCTAGGATGCTGAAAATGTGGGTCCAATTCACAACCCTTCTCCAACCTCCCTGTGTGATTGGGGGCAAGTCATTCAGGTCCCAGTCCTCTGCTGTCCTTAGAATCATAGATGTGGAGGCCTGGAAGAAACCCTGAGATGTTATAAAGTCCACTCCCCTGCACTGAGGCAGCACGAAGTAAACCTAGACCATCCCTGACAGGTGTTTGCCTAACCTGTTCTTACAAGCCTCCAATGATGGGGATTTCACAACCTCCCCTGGAAGCCTATTCCAGAGCTTAACTACCCTTAAAGTTAGAAAGTTTTTCCTAATGTCTAACCTAAACCTTCCTTGCTACAGGTTAAGTCCATTACTTCTTGTCCTATCTTCAGTGGACATGGAGAACAATTGATCACTGTCCTCTATATAACAATCTTTAACTTATTTGAAGACTGTTATCAGGTCCCCATCCCCTCTGTCCACTTTTCCTCACTGGTCAGGTTTTCTAAACCTTTGATCACTTTTGTTGCTCTCCTCTGGACTCTCTGGTTTGTTCACATCTTTCCCAATGTGTGGGGTGAGAAAGCAGAAAGAGTGAAGGAATTGAACCCTGGATGCAGGCTTGCTACATGGGCTAACCAGAGATACCTGGCACAGAGAGGGACCCTCAAACAGCTGGTTCCTTATAAGAGAGCCAAAGGAGGTCTTTGAGCAGGCTGACAGTGGGAAGTCAGCTTTGAGTAGGCTAGCTACAAGCTGAGCCACAGGGTGGACCATCCCCTAAGAACCTCTAAAAGGGACTCTCTGCGGGAACCCTTTGCTTGCCCAGGCTCTCAGGTAAGAGCCATGCCCTGGGGTAGATTTTTTGGGATTTGAGTTATTTGTCTGAAGAAACCCAGACTTTGGTGAGGGTGTTGATTGGATGAGTAGTTTGTGGAAGAGGGAGCATGAGGGTACCTGGGTCACCAGAGTGCACATGGGGGTGGCCAACTCATTACATATGGACTTTGGGAAAAGTCCTTAAGCCCCTGCTTAACTTCATGCACAGGAGTAGTTGCACTGAATTCCATGGAATTGTGTGTGTGTGTAACCTTAACTCCATGTTTAAGTGTTTTGCTGGACCAGGCCTTTAATCTCTCCATGCCTCAGTTTCCCATCTAGAACATGGAGATAATGCTCCCTTACCTTGCTTGGGCACTGTGAGGATACCTAGATAAATAATAATATACCAGCTCACTGCATGTCCGTGCATGGTCACACACAATGTATGCCCCCAAATCTTGGCCCTCTCCTTGTGCAGTGAAAGTGAGTCCTGTGAAACCAGAAGTCAAAGACTGGCTTGAGCCCAAAGCCAAGCACATCTGAGCTCTGGGGATGTTTGAAACTCAAATTCAGATCTGAATTATGTAAATAATACCCAGAACAACCCCTGTTGCAGTTGGAATTACAGACCGGGAAGGGGAGCATATGTAATCCTAGTTTATGCCACTATAAGTGCTCTAGCCTTCTGCATGTGCAGGAGCAGAGTTTGAATCAATGGAGCGTCTCTTGCAGCAGCTCTGAGGTGGTGGGTGGTGATGGTGGCCTCCCACTGCCCCTTGCAAGCAGGCATTGTCAGCCACGGCCACCCCAAACTGCTGAGTCCTAAGCCTGGCCCTATAATCTCCTCCCTGATGTTGTGGGAAACCGAGTCCAGGTGGCCTGGGAAAGTCTGGAAACTTCATCAATACATCTTCTGATGACCAGGGTTGAACTTCAGGTGTACAATGAAACACAACAGCAGTGAATTCAATGTGATTTTTTTCTCCTGTAGTAAACTTCCTGCTTTTCAACAATGCTCAGCTGACAAGTAAAGCTGGCCCCAGCGGAAAGGGATGGGGGGAAGTTGGCTTATCCTTGCGGAAGACATGCCTGAACGTGTGCAGCAGCTGCTGCTGCTGCTGCAGCACAAGCCCTTGGATGCCCAACTGTGTGTGTTATGTGATAGACCCAGGCCAGTTGGGTGCAGCAGAGTAGTAGAAGGCAGATATCCTGGCCACTGGATTAACAGGTTTCTGTTCCCTGACTGACCAGAGCAGGGGCTGCTCCAGGCTAATGAGAACACCGGATTCCAATCAACCTACAAAGAGTCAGGTGAGGCCATTAAGCTAATGTGACCACCTGACTCTAATTAAGACCCCTCTGATAATATAAAAGGGCTCACTCCAGTCAGACAGAGAGAGAGCGTGCGCGCGTGAGAGGCGAGGTGAGGCTGGTTAATAAAGACCCCCTCAAGTCATTGGTAAGGGAGAAGTAGGAGAGCTGTGGGGAAGTGGCCCAGGGAAATGTAGCAACTCTGGCAGTAAAAGGTTGACTGCCAACAGCTGCTACTGTTAGGGTCCCTGGGCTGGAACCTGGAGTAGAGGGTGGGCCCAGGTTCCCCCAACCCACTACTACAGAAACACCTCCTGGGAGGGGAAAACAGGCCCCTGTCAGGACAGGAGGCTAAACTGTTTGGCATGAGGCCGTAGGAGCAACCAAGACTGAGGGTTTCAGAATAGCAGCCGTGTTAGTCTATATTCGCGAAAAGAAAAGGAGTACTAGTAGCACCTTAGAGCCTAACAAATTTATTTGAGCATAAGCTTTCGTGAGCTACAGCTCACTTTGTCGGACTGTCGAAATTCTCTCACCAACCTCCATTGCTGGCTTATGATGAAAAGGGCTCAGTAGACTATATCCCTGGCCCTAGAGAGAGAAGGGCTATGTGGAGGGTTGCAGTGAGCCTCTGAAGCTAGCATAAACCGCCTGGAAGCACAGGACTCATGGGAACAAGGTCGGAGCTCTGCCACGGTATCTAAGAAGATGCATTCCATGCCTCTCTGGACACGGAATGTACTGAACATGGCTGGCTGGCTCCCCATGGTTCTCCATATACTTAACTTAAATTGCAGAGTGAACAGCCTAGTCAAGTCTCATGCAAATATCAAGCGCAGCGGTTAGATGTCCCCTTTCAACCCTGGTGCCAGCCTCAGACAGATCTAACCTGTGTGTCTGACTTGTAGCCTGCGGGAGCAGCATGACTGTTTCGTGGCTGGTGGGGAGGCTCAAGAGTCCTTGAGCTGCACTGATCTGCATCAGACAAGAGCAAGATGTTTGGAACAGGCAGGTAAAACCTTCCCAGAATGTTTCCCCCATGCTTTCCCCAGCAATATTGCATAGAAAGGGGGTGCCTAATGGCTGTTGAGGATTTTGTGATGTGAGCACTTACCTACGGGGAATTGAACAGAGGTCACCAAATTCATTTCACAAATCCAACTTCACTACTAATCTAAAGTTTTTTCTCCCCAATTTTCAAATCTGCAAAGTTTCTAGAGTCTATTCGCATTCGATACTGTGTCACAATGACTAAAAATAATCCATTAGGCTGCAGGCTTTCAGAGGACTGGGGTTTGTACCTGCTAACAATGTCAATCGGTGCCTGGAGTGGCCATAGAGGCAGATTACCATCCTTGATGGAGTTAAGTGATAAAATGAGGTGCAAAATGTAAAGGTCAGCTTTGTACTGGAGAACACACAAAGAGGCTGCTGAAAGGCTATGTGATTAGAGGAGGAATTGGAGTGTTGTGTTCCAGTGTGTGTGAAGGAAACACTTGTATACCTACCAATTACCAGGGCAGAAATAGCAGAGGGGCTTCTTAAATTAGAATAATTTTACAAGTTTATTTCTACTGTTGTTCAGAGGCATAAGCTGATCACCAGCCTGGGAACACAAAGGAATTTCCCCCTCTATCTAGTCTTGCACAATTACAGGAATTTGGGGAAGGGTTATGTATTCCTTTGTAATATTCAGCATTAGCACTGTTGAACCAAACCAGATGGACCATCAGTCTTTTCAGATATAGCCAGGTTTATGAAAAAGCAGATGGGATTTTAACATATGTTAGGAGCTCTCTGGACTCGAAGATGAAAGAAGAGCAGGGTGCGCCCAGATGTGACTCTGGGGCACAATGCCTGGATTCAGCCAAAAGCATCATCACAAAGCAAAGATTCCAGAAGGGGACTTCTTCATAGTGTAGTGGCTTCTAGGTAGCGTGCTGGGCGTCTTCAAGAGAATGTGTTCAGAACTGAAGATGCTCTTAGTCTCTAAGGTGCCACAAGTTCTCCTTTTCTTTTTGCGGATACAGACTAACACATCTGCTACTCTGAAACCTGTCAGATACCAGGGTAATGAACATGGCATAAATTATATCCTTCTTTCCTCCCACTCCTTTTGTCTGTCTTGTATACTTACATTGCATGTTCTTCTGGGCAGGGACTGTGTACTTCTGTGTTTGTACAGTGCCTAGCACAATGGGACCCCAGACTTGTTTGGTCCCTGGGTATCCATAGGCTCTATGACCCAGATCCTCAAATGGAAATTAGGCTTCCATGTATTTAAGCTCCTAACTTCCATTTGAGGATCTGTGGCTAGGTCATAGGCTGGATGGCCCTTTAAGAGGCATTGGGCTCAGCCTTACCTATGACATAGCAGTTAACCTCCAGCTGGTCTGGGCTCAGTTGCAACTAGCAATCTCAGCTGTAGACAAGTCAGGGAGAACTAGGGCTTAAATTCAGCCAGAGCTGTCAAAAGTGGAGCTCTGGTAAATATTTTCAAATCCACCCTGAGCCCTGGCGCACCCCATAGGGCCCTGGGAAATACTCTGAGAAATTAAGCCCTGGGGAGAACTAAACAGAGAGGGGAGAGAATGCAGTGAGAAGACCCAGGAGAGGCATTCCTGTGCTCTGGGAAGGCCCTGGTGAAGGCAGGCTGAAGAGAATCACAAGCATGGAGTTAGTCACTTGTGGTGGGCCCTGAAAAGGGGCAAGACCCAGTCAGGCTGCCCTGTGGTTTAGTGTTTGGGGGGAGTAATGAGGAGCCAGAGAAAGGCCTGGGGACCAGAGGAGAGGATGTACTAACCACAGGCTCCTGGGAACCAGCACGAGTTGCTGGGGGGTAGCAAGTGGCCTAGGGAAGCAGAAGCATATCTGAAGAAGCCAGCAGCTGCTGAGCACAGGGTACCTGGGCTGGAACCCAGAGCAGAGGTCGGGGGGGGATCTGCTATCAGTACCACAGAAGGGGTGTAAAAGCCCCAACACAAGCCCAGGGAGGAGCTGATAACTGATAACCCAGAGGATGGGTTGAGGAGCAGGCAGGAGAATCTCTTGTTGGGATGTTCGGAGTCTTAGTTGGACTTGTTACCCCAGAAGAGGTCTGGATTTAGCTGGAGGGCTGAGTCGTGGAAGAAAACACGCCTATACAAGGGCAGACTGGGGGTGCTAGTGGTGAAGACCCCTGCAATGCTATGACCTGACTCTCAGGGGTGCTACAGCAGTGAGTGTCACTGCTTACATGCTACCAAAACAAACATGATTAATAATAGACAGCTGGATCGAAAGTCACTGACTTCTATTATTTGTATTGCTGACTGACAACAACTTTCAAGACTACCATTACCTGTGGGAAAGCCCTACAAAATAAGGGTAGGACCCTGTCCCTATCAGATGGGCTGTGGAGCTTTGAGGGATTCAGGGAAACTTTTATATCTAGCACAAATCAAGTGCAAACACCTGTAAACTCAGTGAAAGGGCAACCAGAACCTCCAGGGAAAGGAGGAGGAAGAAACCTGTGAAAGGTGTAGAGTGCCAGCTCGTGGCCAGACTTGGGAATGCTATCAGAGAATGGAGTGTTTTCGTCAAGACTCCTTCCTGTGAGTGGGAGCCCTCTTCACTGTGTGAAGTCATACCTCACGAGGGAGTTACCTAAGAAACATGTAAATCGGTTATACCACAGAGAATTGGAAACACTGGAATGATGGCCAGGTTTGGACTTTTATTCCTTGTTTTTGGAGGGCATATTTTGGTATAAACTGGAGATAACAAGAGGACATCCAGGTCATCTTCAAAGCTTAGCCAAATCAGCTGTAGCAGTTGTTTACAATTTGGTCTGTCCAGGGGCTGTCCCCACCCTAGGTTGGTGGAATTTTACCCCAGATGTTACAAGACCCCCAGAGAACAGTGTTCACCTGAACATCTTGCAGCATTCTGGCTACATGTCTGAAAAGGGTAAGACGCAGTCTGCAGATAATGACCCCAGTAGTCTGCAGAGCGGCGTGACTGTAAACATCTGCATTACAAATGAAGTCATTCCACTTTGTGCCCAATATATGGCATTGGCATTTTGTGTGGAAAGCCTCCAGCTTTGCCCAGTCTCAGCAGCCCAGTGTCCATGTTCCACAACCGTACAGCAGTACGGAGAGGATACAGCTCGACTAGATCCTGAACTTGGTGATCATGCCGAGATGATGTTGATTCCATGTCGGTTGTTAACGACCCATGGCAGATGCTGTGATGCCAATCTGGTGAAGAACCTGTGTGTGAGAGTTGGAGGAACTGGTGAGTATAGTACGCAAACAGCAAAAGCTGGAGACTGCTTCAACAGATTCATCATTCAGAGATTGGAGTCGTGGGACCTAGGACCTGATCTTAGGTTTTGCAGCCAGGTGAATGGGTTAAAAATCATGAGAGGGGCGTCTGGAGGTGATGCCTTTAACATGGTTATCTCTTCTAGTTTGTCTGTTTATAGATGGCAATAATTGGCAGAGTGGATGGATGATTCCTGCCTTAATGGGTGTTAGACCCTTATTACACTTCCTGGGTTTGGTTCTCCATTGCCTTGCACCAGAGGTGTGCACAGAAATAAAAATTTGGCTGGTTTTTGGAGGGGCACTTTCTGCGCCCCCTGGTGCGGCTAGAGGAGCTGGCTGTCCCTCCCCAACACACATACTGGGGCTGGAGGAGCTCGCTCTCCCTGCCCTGGCCACAGAGGAGTTCTGTACTCCCACTGATTTGGCGGAGGGGCTGTTCCGCAGCTTGCCCTCCCTTGTGCATACCCCTACCTTGTGCGGTGCTTTACCCTGGTGCAAAGTGAGAAGTAAATATCATTCTGATCAGATACATAGCGCAGGGCAGTGGTGGGTCAGGGCCCCTGTCTATTTTGTGAATGAACCCACCACTAGACCATGAAGGCTCTGTTCTTTGAGAATTGCTGTGAATTCTGTCCAAAGTAGGACCAAATGCCTCTGCCTTTCCTTTGCCATAGCCCCCCATCTGCATGCTGCCTGGCTCCTCTCCGCTATTGACTGAAGACCTCTGTGAAGAGATGAGATTTGTCTATCCACATAATACACCTAAAGGCTTACGATAGCACCCATCAGCAGCATCGTATCTAAGCACCATGGCCCAGATCCTTAAAGGTACTTAGGTGCCCAACTCCCATTGATTTCAATCAGAGTTAGATGCCTAAATACCTCTGGAAATCTGGGCCCATGTCCTGAACATGGCAAGCCCAGACATCATCCTGATCTTTGGGGACATAGATGTGCTTGTTGCCCCTTGGCCTTTTAGCTCCGCTGGCTGGCACTAAGGTAGGCAGGAATTTCACGTATTTCTGAGGCTGCAGGTGACAGACATCACAGTTTGTGGGAGGGCCAGTTAGGGCCAATTAGAACCTGCCTTGGTATTTATACATTTTCTCCTGGCAAGGCGGAGTGTTCACTTCATTGTGTGGGTCTGATCTGGGAGGTTTCCTGTTTGATGCAGCAGGGTGTATCAGAAGCTAAACAAATACTAGATTGATTCTCTTGTACCTGTAACTTGCCAATTGGCCTCAGTTTGGGCTAGAGATGGTTGCCAAATGTGGATTGGAGCTCTGAGTTTGAACTGGTCTCAGAACTTCGAGACAGTTCCATGGCAGAGCTGGGTTCTGAGGTGAGGTGGTTGCGTTCACATGCAGGGTTTTGGTTCCGCCCATTTTAGAGACATGAAGTTTGGATCTGGATCCAGAGCCCGGATCTGGGATTGTGATCTGAGCCCATCCCTGACACGGCTGCTCCGTGGCAAGGTTTGATCCTGCACCTGTATATCCTATTTTGCGGGTGTCGGCTGCAGGGGATGGAACACGACTGAGTTTAGCGAGGATTTCCTGGAAGGGTGATGGGAGTTTAATCGAGGTTCACACAGTTTATCTGCCCGATCCATTTGCCAGCAGATACGCTTTCTGTTTGTTCTGCTCCAAAGGCCACAAAGCCCCATGAGTGCTCAGGGCTGAGCCAGGAAGCCGGCCCACCCTGATCCCAGGCTGAACCTGGGGCCGAGCAGTTTCCTTTTCCCAGTCTCCCTGCCCCCTCGCAACGGAGAGCAACCTCCACCCACAGGGCAGCCCGGTGCTCAGAGCACTGGAGACCCTTTGCGTCAGCGATGGGCAGGGCCCTGGGATAAGAATCAAAAAGCTTTCAGAGAAGCCTGTCTGAGTTCCTGAAGGGGCCCTGTGTCTACACGCAAACAATGTCTGCAGGGCCCTTAAAGTACAGTTGGAGGAAGAAAACTCCCCAAGGAATTTCCTTTTCTCCGACTCTGCCCAAACATTGCCCAGACCAATTCCTTACTCAACAGCATGTTGCATCTTGCCTATGTAGGCCTGGGTGTCTCACTGGGATGCTGGGCCTTTTCTCTGTAGCCCAGGGTGGCAGTGGTCTGCAGGCATTTTGGGTGAAATGCCTTGGTGAGTCCCAGTGACAATGTGACCTGCACAGAACTCCCTCTAACTGTTCTGCTAATCTGGCTCCTTATCAGCAACCTCCAACCATGGATCTTGAATCTTCCTCTCACCCTGAGGGGTGGCTCTGCTAATGTAACATTAGGGCACAGTTGAGGAACATAGGCAGGCATCAGCGGGTGCAGGCAGAACTGCTGTGCTGTGTTGGTCTGAGGCTAACCAGTCTCCAGGGCTGACAATGCCCTAGCCCTAAATTCACTTAGGGGAATTAAGAGACAACTGAGAGTTCTCCTGGTGCTTTCTGTGTCTCCTACCTATCTCAGCAGTTCCACTTCGCCCTCTTTCCAAATTGGCCAGGCCACTGATAAGATAACAGACTTTTGGGGCCAAATTCTCCTCTGTTTCAGCGTTGCCACCCTAGTGTCTTAAATGGAAAGAAGCATTTGGCCCTCCTGTTTTCTCCTCTTGCTCAGCACTGAGTAAAATAAATGTTTCTGTCCAAGATGATAGATACTCAGTGGTTCTCCCCTTCCTGCTACCATACATGAGCTGAAAACAATGTTCTTCCCACTGAATCTGCAAGAATTTGCCTGTGACTCTTCATAAAGTAATCCACTTGCTATCTCACTCTGATTACCAGGACTAAGTCTTGTTTGCTTTGATATTTTTTGCTTTTATTTCTACTTTTTATTGTCCTAATAGGTCCATGCTATTAAATACTTTTTAGTAATAAAAAAAAACACAAAACCCCACAGCAGTTTAGACTCAGCCGTGCTGTGCAAACAGGCAAATGAAGCCCTACAGGATACGTTCCACCAGCGGGAGTTAATCTGTGCATTTAATCAGAATGCTGCAAAAGCCACCTGTCTGACAGGCCTTGGGGAGAAGTTTGAGGGTGGGGTGATCAGATAGCAAGTCTGAAAAATCAGGACAGAGGGTGGGGGGCGAAACAGGTGCTGTGACAAAGGTCCTCCTCTGCGGGTCCCGCACTTATTGGCGGATTTTCTCACCTCAGAGTCACGGCAGCCCTCAATATGGCCACTTTTGCTAGCAGCTCAAACCTGCCGTTCACTCAGCTACCCTCATCACTGGCCAGCATGGGGGACACAGAGAACAATCCCTGCAGTCTGTGTCCCACCTAGTGGGTTGGGAATAGGGCAGACCCCTTTCCAATTTAGATCTTCCCTTCTGGTGTTTCCCACCGACCAGGTCAACTCTTCCTGTCTGATCAGAAGTTGGGGGGGGGGATGCGGGGGAACTCGGGCCCACCCTCTAAACTGGGTTCCAGCCCAGGGCCCTGTGGACTGCAGCTGTCCACAATGTTCCCTGTATCATCTGCGTGACAGCTACAACTACCTGGGCTACTTCCCCATGGCCTCCCCCCAGCACCTTCTTTATCCTCCCTGCTGGATCTTCCTCCTGAAGCCTGATCACGCTTGAACTCTTCACTCCTCCAGCAGCACATCTTCTCGCTCCTGGCACACCCCCCTACTAACTGATGGAGGTTCTTTTTAAACTAGGTGTTCTGATTAGCCTGCCTGCCATAATTGAATCTAGAAAGTTCTTAATTGGCTCCAGGTGTCTTGATTAGCTTGCCTGTCTTAATTGGTTCTGGCAGGTTCCTGATTGCTCTAGGGCAGCCCCCGCTCTGGTCACTCAGGGAACAGAAACCTTTTCATCCAGTGGCCAGTATATTTGCCTTCGACCAGACTCCTGTACTCCACTGGTCTGGGTCTCACAGGGCCTATATAAGAGAGAGCCCCAAATATCAGGACTGTCCAGGGGTGAAAGTAAGTCGAGTGACTTACCAGTACTCTGGGACCAGATCTGCCCCCCGGAAGGGGTGGGGCCTAGTGCAGAAGGGGCAGGGTTGAGGGGGTCAGAGCCAGCCCCAGCCCACCGTGTAAGGTTAGTGCCCCCCCCAGGGTAGCAGCAGCAGGCTGGGACTCTGGGGGCTATTTAAAGGGACCGGGGCCCCCCCCGCTTCTACCACCCAGGCCCTTTAAATAGCTGCTGAAGCCCTGGAGTAGCAGCGTGGGGCTCCAGTGGCTATTTAAAGGGCCCGGACGGTAGAAGCAGGGGAGCCCCAGGCACTTTAAATAGCTGCCGGAGCCCTGCAGCCGCTACCCCAGGGCTCCAGCAGCGGGGCTCTGGAGGCAATTTAAAGGGCCTGGGGCTCCCCTCTTCTACCGCCCTGGCCCTTTAAATAGCCATCGGAGCCCCCACTACCCCAGGGTTCCGGGGGCTATTTAAAGGGCCCACGGCTCCCCTGCTTCTACTGCCCCGGTCCTTTAAATAGCTGCCGGAGCCCTGGAGTAGCAGCAGCCCGGGCGGTAGAAGCAGGGGAGCCCCGGGCTCTTTAAATAGCCACTGGAGCCCTGCAGCCGCTACCCCTGGGATCCAGCAGCGGGGCTCTGGAGGCAATTTAAAGGGCCTGGGGCTCCAGTCACTGCTGGGAGCCCCAGGCCCTTTAAATTGCCCCTTGGGGAAGCCGGGCTGCCCCAATACGGTGCACCGGCTCTTGCCGGTATGCCATACCGGGGCGTACCGGCTTACTTTCACCTCTGGGACTGTCCCTATAAAATCGGGACATCTGGTCACCCTGGTTGAGGGTATGTTCCTGGGGAGGTGAAGAGTGATGAACAGGTCTTCTCTGTTGATCCGATGCCTTGACTGACCGGGTTACATTGTCCCCTCTATATGACAGCTCAGTGTTGCTGCGGGACTGCTGCTATGGAACTGTACATTTAATTAATTGTTAGGCCACTTAGCGCTCTCTGTATGAGCATCTGTTATGCTTTAAATCTAAAGAAATGTAACCAAAGGGCAAGATTCTCAAAAGTGCTCAACTCCCCTTGAGAGCTATGAGGAATTCCCAAAGTGGGGAAATTCCCAACCTCCCCCTTGAGAGCAATGGGAGCTGCTGGTGTCTAAACGACTTCTGAGCAACTTGGGAAATCTGGCTGCTTGCATGGGAACTGTTGGACACTGAGCTGCTTTGAAACTCGGGTGCTCTGATAGGTTTCCCTAGGCTCTTATGAGGGCTGAGAACTCTGGAGTGAAGTCTTGGGGGTGAAAGGAAGGATGGGGCTTGGGTTGACTATTTTAATTTGAGACAAGGAAGGTGAGGCAATTCCTCTTATTGACCCACCTTCTGTTGCTGGAAGCGCTTTCAAGGCCCAGAGCCCTTCTTCTCTGTTTTACACAGTGTTGGTTTTGGCATATTTTTAGATATTGTCTTCTCCCTCCCCCAAAATAACAGGAACTCAGTCTCCATCTTTGCCTCAGTTGGTGGGGATGGCTAGAAAAGCTGCAGAGAAACTGCAGCCTTGCATTCAGTAAATCTCTACCAACTCCCTAGGCAATAGTGTGCTCCTCTCACTCGCTCGTTGCGCGAGGGGCACTGCTAGATTTGATTTCAGAATTGAATCTGCAGCCTATTTCCTCAATGCAGTTTTTAACGGCAAACAGAGAGTGCCTCTGACTACTGTAGCCTTGCAGAAAACAGGCTCTTGCTCTTTTGGAAGCTTGCTCAATTGCCGTCTTGCTGCCCTTTTACGTAAGGAAGAATTGCAGCTGAGCTCTAGCAGAGGCTTTGACACAATCGTGTAGAAAAGCGCTCATCGGAGCTGTCCGCACTGAGATGGTTTTCCATTGCAGCAGAATATTTTCCACAAGGACAGACCCTGTGATATTTATTTTTGCCAGTTGTTTCACAAAAGCAAATGTGCTCCGGTCCATGCCCCTGCTCAAATATTGTAAAGGCTGTTCAGAGGCACTCCTGTCTGGTTAAGAATCATGGGCCTGATTCTGATGACACAAGCACTGTGTTAGGGTCTGGAATTGGAGCCAGTCAGAAAACTGCTCTGTTAAAAGTCTTTTGTTGACAGATGCAATTTTGTTGAAATTGAAATGATTCACGGGACTGTTGACTTTGACGAAACTTGACAGGAAAATGTCAGACCATTTTGGTTGGAATATAATTTTGATTAGTTTTGTTTTGACTTTAATATTTTAAATATTAACCTAAACATTGTATTCTATCAATACAGAAAAGTCCCAATAAAATGATGGCCAAAATGTTTTGATGGTCTCAAATGGAATTATTTGGACATTTTGTTTCCTGGGAAAGCTTGTTCAAAGTTGGAACAAAAAGCCAACATTTCAAATTCCCCCTTCTCCCCACCCCAGCTTGGAATTGTCAGCAGAATTTCTAGCTCCTAACCAGTGGGATTATTAAAGCAAATAATGCTGTTTTGGAGACTGTCGCCCTTTGTATTGACAGTACACAAGGCTGTCTTTGTGTATTGCATTTGCTGCTGTGTTTGAAACCAGCTCACCTGTCATTCCCACCTCCCTGGCCTTTGTGCTAGTGCCACTGTAAATAAATCGGCTCCGCTTCAGGAGGCGACCAGCTCTGCCCTCTGTTTCACCAACCCAAAATGAGCCCCTTTGAACCCATCAGCGATTGGCAATCCAAGGCCCCAGCAGGACATTCTTTGTATTTAGGGCCATGTTGTGTTTTCCACTTATTCACCCCAAAGTGAATGAGACTACTTGTGTAGTGAGGGGATCACAATCAAATAACCAAGTATCTCTTCATTTCCCTCTCAATTGTCACATCAGTCTGTCCTCTATCCTCCCAGTTCATATCCTCTCTATTTGGGAATGGATCCCAGTGCTCTTTGGGGATTTTAACTGAGTATTGTCAGTTGGCGAAAGTCTTAAACTTACCCGGATGGGGAAGTTCTATTGAACTGTTCAACAAAATGAGAACTAGGCTCTCTACAGACTATTTGAACAATGTCTGGGCATACTAACCTCTCTGCATCCATCCTATAGGTTGGTTTAAATAGCCCACAGAAAGGATAGCCTCTATAGATTTCTATAAAGTTTGAGTTGATTCTATAGAACCCTATTTTCATATCCATTCAGTTCTATAGGACCTTCCCAGAGGTAAAGGCGGAAAGCTTTACAGAACTTGTGTAACAGTTTGAATGAAACTGAAGGGCTGTGAAAATTATCGGTGGCATTCTGCTCTCTGGCACATCAGCAGAAGCCCATTCAAGTCCACAAGGTTCCATCTTCTGTTACGTTTTCCATCTGTTTTTTTTTTTCCCCCTTGCCAGAGCAGAAGCTGCTGTAGTGAAATCCACAGGTAAGCGAGAGCCCGAACCTGCCTAGGAGGATCTGGCCCAGGGAGCACGCTTGTGAGAGAGCAAGGTAGACTTATTCAAAGCCAGCTTTGCACTCCCCTGCTCCTGGATTGGCTGCTCTAATTTACTCCAGACATGAGGGGCCGAGAGGACACCTGGAAGTCCCCAGGGAAGCCCCAGTGCTGCTCCATTACCCCAGCCATACTTCCACAGCTGCTGGCATAGGGAGCAACATTGGCACGGTCTCAGTGCCTCTGGAGGGTCTCTGTGCAGTGGGGGATCCACCAAGGCTGGCTATGGCAGCACAAGAGCTGCCTCACTTTTTGGCAGGGCAGAATCTGGCCTCTGATGTTCGTGGACAGGCTTTAATCCCATTCACCAATGTACAACTGCATCTCCACTCCCAGTGGCTGCTTTCTGATGTCCTCAGGTCGCTAGGTTCTGAATTCACCCCAACAAGCACCTGCCAGCTATGGGTTTCACCGGCAAAGAGAAAATCAAGGCCAAAGAGGAAAAGACTGAGAAGGATCCAAGATGAGTTGGGCGGATCCCTGTTATCTGCTGCTTCCACCTTATACCCTTCCTGAGTCTCTCTTATTTATTTCTGCCATTTCTTTATTCAGACCAATACATTCCCTAGGCTCCATGCGGCTCCCACCTGCTGGACTGGGAGCAGGGCCTCTGTGCTGTTTCTTTTCCTTACAAGAGAGGAAACCGCTCTTGTAAAGATCAGCATTAATGAATGTCGACTTTCTTGTTGGGTGACAGCCGGCTGCCCTCCCTGCAGGAATTGCGCTGGAGTGTTCCGGCACTGGGAGTTCCCGCACTCCCCTCTGCAACTGGTATTTCCGCAGACGTGTTGACCTGGGTGGGTTTTTTTTTTGTTTTTCATTGTTGCCCTGGGGATTAATTCTCTCAGCACTGGCTGCCCAGTTTCTGATCTGGGGCCCAGCTTCTGCTCTCAGCTATACCAATTTAGGTCCCAATTCAGCAAAATGTGTGCTGAACTTCAAGCACCTGCTGAAATGGATCCAAATTCTGCTCTCGCTTGCACTGTGTGTCTGACTTGCCAGGATCAAAGTGTAATAATCATTTCTAGCATCCGTGGCAGACATGGGAATGGAACCCAGGAGTCCTGGCTCTAACCACTCAATACTGATACTCCCTTAGTAGCTTGCTTAGTAGTTTTCCTTGCCTCTCTTCCTTGGGCTTCTTTGGTGTTGCTCTTGAGCTTTCTCCTTTTCCATCTCTTCCCCATTCTGGACCAGTTCCTAAGTGAGGCAAACCATCCCTGAAATCAATGGGAGTTTTACCTAAGAACTGAGTGGAAATAACGGGCTCAGTTTTGCATCCCTTATTCACACTGAGTAGCAATGATGAAAGAAGTCCCATTAAGTTTAATGGGATTACTTGTACAAGTGCTACTCCGAGTGAGTATGGGTCACTGCACTTTGAGAAGCAGTATGATCCACGCTAAACTGGGCCACAGGAGCTCTGTTCCTGGCTTGGCTGTTGGGAGACCTGATGCAAGTCACTGCACCTGTGCCTCAGTTTCCCCACCTGTAAAATGGGACTGTGATACAGGCCTCGTTTGTAAAGTGCTTTGAGATCTATGGCTGAAGAGCTGTTATAAGGAGTCCAGGATCCGGTCCCACACCAGCTTTTGGGCCCAGCAGATGGCAGTGTGTAGTAACGTTTCCGTGCTCCATATACACAATATGCAGCCCAGCAAGACACAGACCCTTTGGCCCAAAGACAACAGACGATGAAAACATGGCCTGCTTTTATTCTAAAAATCACCCTGATGGCCGGGAATCGAGCTGCTAGAGAAGGTTTGAGCAGGAGGCCCAAGGCTAAGCAGGGATAAACCCTCTCAGGAGTTTAGGGCCTTTTTCCAGGTCTGGGCCTTTTTGTGTGACCAGCAATAACAAACAAATGATTGCAGCATTAGGCCAGCTTCAGTCCTCCCTCACGCTCAAGCCTCTCAAATCACCAGCCCCTATCAAAGGGACAGCACTACTACCTCCTAGGCTCTCCGCCTGGCTTCTAGACAGAGAAACTTTTCCAAAGTGCACAGCCCCATCCACCGAGGTGAAGAAGCCAGACCTAGCTATGCTTTAACTGCACCTGCCTCAGATCAGAGCTGTCCCAGAGGGGGCTCTAGCAGGACTTCACCACAAGCACCCCACAAGGCTGTCTGGCCCCAAATCTTCCTGCTTCAGGGACCAATGGCACATGGCTGCTGCTGGGGCCCCTCTTGTGGGCACCCTTCCCCTTGCAGCTCAGCATGCTGCAGATTTGTGCAGATTTCAGCACACATGAAGCCACAGCTAGGGCCTCAGTCCATGTCATGGAGGGTGATACTGGATAGAGATGACTCAGCCGGCAAGCAATCAAGTCCAAAATACTTGCCTCAATTGCACCTGGCCACCTTGTTGACTTCAGTGTGACTAAGAGGCGAACTTGCTGCCTGGATACTGACAGAGGAGTACAATGAATAAAAGAATTCAGATGGGGGGGGAATAGATGTTGGGTACAACCCTGATCATTCCTTGCACACCCAAACTTCCAGTGACCTCCGTGGTTAGAGTTGGGCCTCCCAGCTTCTCTTCCCAACTCTGCTGCTGGGACTTAACTGCCTCCCGGTGTTTTGGCTGTAGTGGCACTGAACCTTTCCTTCTGGAGTGCATGAGAGGCATGCCGTGGGGTTGTGACAAGGACTGAGTGACATGAGCTTGCCCTGAGAGCCCTCTTTGGGTTCCTTGGAGTATAAAATGGATGGGCTAGGGCAGCCATTCCTGCAGTCATTTGGGCCAGGATCCTGAAAGACATTTAGCTCCTAACTTCCACTGAAATCCACAGTAATTAGCTGCCTGAACACTTCTTGAGGATTTGGAATATTTTGGCCTCTTTGCCAGGCTGCTAATTCCAGTGGAGCTAATGGGATTCTGCACAACAAGTGAAAGAAAGAGCCATGTTTCCGATCATTAGCCTGGGGTTGTGATTTCTCTCCAGGGACCCATGGATCTGGGCTCAGCGGGTGGGGTGGGGACAGAAGGAGTAGGTAGGTAGGTTGCTTGGTTGGTTGTTCCAGCGACTGTTAGGGAAAAAAATGAGGATGGAAAGCTGGAGAAGTGAAATGCAGGATTCTTCCTGCTGTGCATGGCTCATTTTCACATGCGCCTTTCAAAAAGATAATGCCCAGATCCATGGACATTTGATAGGAATGATTCTCTACTTGCCTGCAAATTTATGGAGCACATCTCACAAGGGAGAGGCTGTAAAACGGGCATGGAAGTGGCAGCATCCACCAACCAATGCCCAAACACTGGCGCTGTCCAAAGGACCAACCCTTTGGGTCTGATTTTTCACGGGTGTACAAAATGCACCTCTGATTTATATGCCCGCTTACCTTGACGGTACCCGGACAATAGGGAGCTTGCAAAGGCCCATACCCAGGTTGCGTGCACAATCATGGCAACTGTATGTGCAAATTAGGTACAGAAACACATTTACATTTGCACACCTGTCCTTTAGATTAGAACACAAGGCCTGCAAAATTTGCATCCTGTGTGTTCCCCAGTTGACCCCAAACAAAACTCTCTCTGGGTCGGTAGGGAGCCACTCCGTAGACTGGAATACTTGTGGCACCTTAGAGACTAACAAATTTATTTGAGCATAAGCTTTTGTGAGCTACAGCTCACTTCATCTCATGAAAGCTTATGCTCAAATAAATTTGTTAGTCTCTAAGGTGCCACAAGTCCTCCTTTTCTTTTTGCGAATACAGACTAACACGGCTGCTACTCTGAAACTCCGTAGACTAAGTACCTGCAATCCATTGACTGTTGTAGGGAGTTTACCATGCAGCCAGGCTGACAGGGATGGGCCCTTTTAGGAATTCCCCCTGGCTGAGTTGTGCTGGAACTGTTGCAGCTGTATGAGCTACAGGTTGGAACTAAAAGAAAAGGAGGACTTGTGGCACCTTAGAGATAACAAATTTATTTGAGCATAAGCTTTCGTGAGCTACAGCTCACTTCATCGGATGCATTCGGTGGAAAATACAGTGGGGAGATTTATATACACACACAGAGAACATGAAACAATGGGTTTTATCATGCGCACTGTAAGGAGAGTGATCACTTAAGATGAGGTATTACCAGCAGGAAGGTGGGGTGGGGGGGAAGGAGGAAAGTTGGAACAGGAGACTGGGAATCAGGTTACCAGCCTCTGTATCTGGCTGACATTTACCTGTGAAATGAGGTAAGAATCTCTACCTCCCTCACTGAGATGCTACAGGCTTAATTCATTAACTTTACAAAGCATTTTGTAACGCTTGGGAGTTGCAGAGTAATTCTTCCTGAGGCTGTTTCTTGCATTCACTCACCCTGAGCTGAGAGATTCGGCGCCTGTGCTTTCCTCCCTGACTTTGATTGTATTCGTCAGTCCCACATCATTCCCAGGGTAGGCAGACAGGTTGGCTGTAATCAATACGCCCTAACGTTTTTGGAATCTACGGAACAATGAGCAAACATACTAGGAGTCTGGCATTGGCTCAGGGAGGAAATTGGGTCAAACAAAACTTCACATAATCTCTGATTTAGGGGAAAAAACTGAGGCATGAACTTAACTGGCCTCCAGTAAGAAGCCTGTCTCGACTATCTTTGGAAATTTCCATACCCAGGTGCCCCTCCCCCCTGTGTAAGTAGAATTGTATGGGAAAAATTGTTGGAGACAAGAAAAGGAGTACTTGTGGTACCTTAGAGACTAACAAATTTATCTGAGCGTACGCTTTTGCTGTAGCTCACGAAAGCGTATGCTCAAATAAATTTGTTAGTCTCTAAGATGCCACAAGTACTCCTTTTCTTTTTTGCGAATACAGACTAACAC
Source organism: Dermochelys coriacea (assembly GCF_009764565.3). NCBI lineage: Eukaryota > Metazoa > Chordata > Testudines > Dermochelyidae > Dermochelys > Dermochelys coriacea. Next base: position 4,117,020 of record NC_050077.1, on the reverse strand, counting down.
GGCTGCTACTCTGAAACCTGTTGGAGACGGGGAGACTAAAAATTGCCTCCCGAGTAAGTTTCTCTTCACACCACAGGTCTGCAAATAGTGTGTGTTCTAGCTCAGCGGAGTGTTTCCACTCCAAAGATGTACCTGAAGGTTAAGTGAGAGAGTGCATGGTAGATTACAAATACTAGAACAAGTGCTCCCTGTATAACTGAAGGACAAAGGATCATCTCCCATGCCTGCTTGGAGTGCTGGGTTTGTTTTGGCTGCAATTTCTTTGCATTGAGAGACTTCCATCCTAACTTCCAGAGCAGGTCTCCTGATGCAGCGTGGATGAATGTGATAACTGTAACAAGTGTGAAGTTACTAGGAAACCTGAGCAATGACTCTGCTTAACAAACCACCTGGAGGGTGTGCAAGGGCAGTTGAGGTTGTGGGGTGAGAACAGGGGATGAGGCGCTGAAATGTAACAGAATCCTGGGCCAGTCACTTAACCTCTCTGTGATGCCTGAACCCCACTCCCGAAGCTCTGACCATAAGATCCCATTGTCAATCAGTCGCCCAACCATGCAGCAGTCAATGCTATCCCTGGCCAGGGCCTTTCTTGAACAGAGGCTAGCAGTTACGTTTACCTCAATGGTGGGGTTGTGATGTGCTCAGATGAAAGACTGAATCCAGCAACTGACCTACCTTTTTACCTCCTCTGGGAGCTGAAGCCAGGTCCCAGTAGCTGAGCGGCCAGTGGAATTTATCCACCAGGCCGTGGAAAATCCCCACTGCAGCTCAGCGTCCCACCAAGCCCTCTCTGAGCTTCAGTTTCATGTCCGCTACTTTGACCAGTTGTGTGGTGTGTGTGGTTTTTTGTTTTGTTCTGCATTGCTTTTTTTGTGTTTGTTTTTTTGGTAGCAATCTGGGAAGAAGGGGCTTAAGTAAATGAAAGACAAGCAGAGACAAAGATGAGGGTAAGGTCAGGAGCCTGGAAGACAAATGAGGAATGAATTCTATTGTATTTCATGGACAGATGCCATTCCTCAGTTAGGTTTAGATGACTTCTCAACATGGCCTGAGTCACACAATCCCCCTCCCCATGCCACTGCGTACAGCCTGGCAGTGACATCTCTGAGGGCAAGTGGCAGGCTCCTTTTGCTCTCCATCAGGCTGTCTGTTGGCATGCTGCTAGATGACAAGGGGCAGTGGAGTGATCAGACTATGTGCTGGGGCAGGTCAGATTGTGTGGGCTGTGGGGACCCTGCATGGAGCAAGGTGGGCTAGGCTGGTAAAGCAGGTGCACAGCTGTCTAAAAGGGCACAGCACTGCTACACAACAGCAAGTGAAGAGGAGTCTTGTGCCTACTGGGAGCTGCAGCAGGCGTGTGGGAAGGACATTCTCCATCCTGGCATTTCAGCCAGGCCTCCAAGTCTTGCAAAGATTACCATGGGCAACGCATGGTCTGGACCCTGCATTCATATCTCCTCTAAAGGCAACACAGCACAACCCCCGCCCTCCCCAGCTACCATGCTGGAGCATTGGTTAGATACAACCCCTAAGGGAAGAGCATCACTATTTTCTCCAGCAAAGAGCTGAGAGAAGGCATGTCCAGGGCTGGGGATTCTGGTCCCAACTTGGCCTCTTCACTTTTTGATGCCTCGTTTTCCCCATCCTTTGACTGTCATGTATTTAGATTACAAACTCAGGGCGGGGGGGGGGTACTGCTTCTGTGTTTGTACAGCACCTAACACAATAAGGCCCAAACCATGATGCCACCATAATAAAAAGATTGAGCAGGTTTGCACCTGCTTAGCTTGTGAAACAGAAGGCGCTCACAGCCTCAGGCAGCCTGTCTAAATCCACGCCGCGCTTTAAAAATATATAATGCACACACCTAACCCTTCTTCTACGCATTATTCGATCTCTATAAATCTAACCCGGAACATGTCTACAACTTAATATTGCCTCCCATCCAGCTCGAGAAGAAAAGAGACGGTGTGCATTTTATGAGCTCTCTTCTCATTGCACAGGTTCCTCCTGCAGCAGAAATAAATCAATGGCCTTTCTCCACATGCTGAAATCCCCCTGAGGCTTTTGCATTCTCAAAGTTGTCTTAATCAGGTCAGCCACAGCCTGAGTTAGGGTAAAAAGAGAGACATGATTAAACATTGCTCCCAGGCTCCTCCTAAAACTGACAGCTGAGCTGAGTGGGGTTAAAAGATTTAATACTCCTATATACAGCAGCAAGAGGGTCATCCATGTTATTCTGACCAAGGTTGTACAAGTGGGTTCAAGAACATGAAGCATGGTTTCATAGCAGCAGCCGTGTTAGTCTGTATTCGCAAAAAGAAAAGGAGTACTTGTGGCACCTTAGAGACTAACAAATTTATTAGAGCATAAGCTTTCGTGAGCTACAGCTCACTTTGAAGTGAGCTGTAGCTCACGAAAAGCTTATGCTCTAATAAATTTGTTAGTCTCTAAGGTGCCACAAGTACTCCTTTTCTTTTAACATGAAGCAGTGACTCTTCTTAGAACCCGAGGACAGTGTGCACGGTTTCCTCTAGGCTGGCCCACTGCCCTAGAGGTGTACCAGCACGACCGTCACCAGCGCCAGGGGTAGCAAAGTCAAGAACGCCTCTTGATCTTTCCATCAGATGTCAACTGTGACTCCAGTGCATTGTACATCAACACCTGAAAACAGGACAGGAAAACATGGAACTAGCTGGGAAATTTAAAATGGACAAACATTGGCCAGAGCAAAATTACAATGGAGGACACAGTGACCTGTGCATGGGGAAAACCAGCACCCTGTCCTCAGGAATCCCCGTTCAACCACTGCTGAGATGCAGTTTGGTGTTTAACGAAGGTGAGCCGTGTTTACACATACAGGGGTGTAGGTGATGCCCAGCTTTGGGGTTGGGAAGGAATTGAATTGAGGGGCATATTGGCACTTCGGACCTTTTGATTTCTGTAAACATCAGCCCTTCCTGCCTTTGTCTGTATTTCCTACCCCCACGCAGAAAAATAATGCTGCTTAGCATTTATAGAATACTCTTCATCCATAGATAGTAAACCTTACCTGCTTTCTCTGCTTTGCACTCCCTATTTAAAGAGGAGGCTACTCAGAGATTTAGTGATTTGCCCAATATCAGAGCAAATCTAGGGAGAACTAGATCTTAGGCCTCTTGATTCCCATTGGACCTCTTTGGGAGAAGATGGACACAAGGCGGTTGTGCAAGAACTTTTATTTCTACCAGTGTAAGTATAAAAAGAAGGCAAAGGATAGGGAATGCATTATCAACTTTTTTCAGGCAATCTTCTGTTTTAAGAGACCATCCTTAACTACTCTCAAATACATATTCCTACTCTACCTTTTTTAGAAAACCATTAAGCCACTGATTTTTGCTGGTCCCTGGAGCAGTAGTTTAAGGCAGGCTATGCTGTATACTCTGTAGGAATCCCTGACCATTACACACAAGGAAGCCTATCCAGCAATTGGAGTATCTTCAAGTGTCAGGCTTTTTATCCTGGATGTACAGTGTATTAATTATGCAATATTCTAAAACCTAATGCAAACAAAGTTTAGCACATGAGTAAAAGTCTATGTAAGTGCTTAATGAATTGTAATAAATGAATAATAAATCAATCTATTTGCTTTGAAGCAGATGTCAAATAAAACTAGCTCCAAATTCTGCTAAGCTAAAAAGCATAAATCTACTATAAACTTCCCCCTTCTCCCTCCCTCAAATGAGACTTAAATATTTACCCAAATCAAAGAACCTAGAAATTAAAATGCAGAACTCACGCTGTTCAATGGCTATTGAGTTCTAATTGTGGCTCTGTTATATTCAGTTCACTGAAGGCAGCAATTCCAATAGGTTCTTGTGGGGGGTTTTGTGTGGAGGTGGGACAGGGGGGAATGTAAAATGGGTTTGAAATCCAGCTACTACCCCTAAGCACATTGTAAGATCTTCTTGAGCCTGAAGCCATTACTTTCTCTACAGTGTTAAGATGGTCAATGATGCAGGAATGATTTCAGGCTTTTTCCAGCTCCATTATAGAAACATGAACCTTTCCCACCAATCACAGCACAGGATGCACCAACACTTGATACACCTGTATTCCAAACAGATGTTACTTGCAGGCTGAAGAATCCTCCCCTGCAGATTAGAGTTTAACAGGGCAGAAGAAAAGGGACACTCAGGGAACAGGTGAACACCTGGAACATTCCTAAATGCAAGGAGGGAGTGATGGGCCCCAATCTAGCAAGGTATTTAAGCAGATGCTTAACTTCAAGCATATGAAGTCAGTGGAACTATGCAGTTAGGTACACGAATAAATAGTTGGCTGAATTGGGCTCTTAGCCAAGTCCTCAATTCACAAGAAATTCTTCCTCCCTATGCTACCTGCACCCAGCCTGTACTCGCAAAAACAAAAGGAGTACTTGCGGCACCTTAGAGACTAACAAATTTATTTGAGCATAAGCTTTCGTGAGCTACAGCTCACTTCATCGGATGCATCCGATGCAGCTCATGAAAGCTTATGCTCAAATAAATTTGTTAGTCTCTAAGGTACCACAAGTACTCCTTTTGTTTTTGCAAATACAGACTAACACGGATACTACTCTGAAACCAGCCTGTAATAGCAGCAGCAGCCAGTAAAATGAGATCTGCAAGAAGGTGCCTCGCATTATGGGTAATGTCCCTGATCTAGAAACACTACAGAAAGGAAGTGGCACAGAAACAGAGGTGGGTCCTACAAGTGTACTCATGGGAGTATTCCCTACTTGTGCAAGTAGTGAGCAGGGATGGCTAACGTGAGGATGGGGCTCCTATATAGCTGTTAAGGTTACGTACCAGCAGCTGTTTTTCAGAACCTGTGGCTCAGGTATTGGTCGGGTTGTTTGATGACAGCACATCATCACTCCAGAGAGAGGCTCAGGGAAGTCCTCAGGTAACACAGCAAATAAAGTAATCCTAAAGTTTCCAGACTCTCTCTGGCCTGCTTTTACATCATCCCAAGGCTTTGTGCAAACAGGCAGAGATAGATTCTTCTGCAGAGCAGCAGCTAACTACAGAGCAGCAAGGTCTGATGACAGCTGGCATATTGCCAGAGGTCTGAGGCACTTCACAGGTTAAAATTCTCACCACAAAGACACCACAAATAGAGCGATGATGGGCTGATCACAGAGCTTGGGAACTGAAATCAGTTGCACTTGTTTCCTTTCAGGCTGATGGCATCAGGGAACCTCAATTTAAGGAAATTATGTGCCTACCATAGACTTGATCAGAACCATATTCATTGCCACATTATTTCCTCTTACAGTTGCAGCAAGATCTTAAGTCAGATATGAGATCTGGACTGGCAGTCTTAATATAGAATAATAATGTAATCTATTCCTAGATAGACACTTTCCTTGCATCTATGCATCTCTTTATCTTTCTACTGCTAGGCCCCTCATCACTGTAGTATCTGTTCCAGTTCCTTGAAGGTATTTGGGCTATTACTTGCACTAAAATCAATGGAAGTTAGGAGCCTAAATACCTTTGAGGAACTGGGTCTGAATGCCTATGAAGAAATCTGACTTATCTCAATGATAGACAAATAAATAGGCACTGGGAAAGAGATGCTCTAGTATAAGACCAGAAAGAAACTTCAGCTGCACCTGCTTTCAAGCCTTGGACTTGTTCAGCACCATCTCATGAAACAGAACATGCCAGCCTCCCAGTCCTGCAGGATCTTTTAAATAAACTACAGCCATTGGCCCCTTTCTATGTGTGAAGTTGAGTGCAGAGACCAGCCATTTGGGGATAAGGTGCTGTTGCATCTCATGGGGGGCAAATACCAGCCTTAGCTTGGAATGGACTGGGGAGCTCTTTCCTGGAGAAGACCAGGCAGAGTCCTTTGTTGGCTGTTTTTAAGACCTGATCCAACAACTCCCACTAAAGTCCATGGGAAATCACCCTACAAGTCCATTATTTTAGTTACTTATTCACCATCACCTCATGCTTTCTGGCCTTGGCTACCCCTATCCTCCCATTCTTTGTACAGCTAGCTTACTGGACCATTCTTGCCCTTATGTCTGATTTCATCCCTGAGCTCTGGAATTGCATTGAAACCAGCTGGCTTCCCTCTTGGATATGTTTAACTGGTTCTGGATGGCACTTTGACACCTGGCGACAGGCACCTGGCAAAGGGCTGGAATGAAATAAAGACTAGTTTTGATCACGCCCTTCACAAAGTGGTTTTCACCAAGACTCAGTGAGTAGCTGGGCCCCTGGCGTGATCAGCAAAGAACTCACTAGGTTTTGGAAAGAGGGTGATCCAGCCAGACCTCCCTGCACCCCTATTTTACACAGTGCCACCCAGAGGATTCAGGGTGCCTGGGGCAAAGCAATTTCACGGCCCCCTTCCATAAAAAAAAGTTGCAATGCTATTGTATTCTGTGGGGCCCTGGGGCAAATTGCCCACTTGCCCTCCCTCCCCCTCCGCCGGGCGGCCCTGATTTTACATCACCCAGGCGGGGACCTACCAGTGGTGTTCTGGTGCCCCCCTCCCTGATGTCCCACACTATGATTTGGGGGGGCACGGGACTAGCACCAATTTACACAGAGACCACAAAGAGCATGAGACAGACAGGACAGCTTTCCCCCGCCCTGAGCTCTATGCTGGATTGTGGTTGGATTATTTTTTTGGTGGGGAGCCTACATGACCCCCCTTCCCACACACTCCCACCCCCGCCAGCTCTGGAAGGTTCCGGGTTGCATCAGGGAGAGGTGCAATGGTCACATCTGGCCTCCAAGCTCTTCCCTCGGCTGTAATGTCCCTTGGAGCCGTAAGCAGCGGGGAGGAGGCGCTGCAGCCCCAGTAACAGCGGCAGGGTCCGGAGCAGTCAGAGCCGCGGGCGGCAGCAGCAGCTCCGGTTCGGCAGCCGAGTCGGTGCGCCGCAGGGGCGCACGGGGGCTGGTGCAGGGGACCCCAGAGGCGGGCGGAGGACGCAGCATGGCCCCGCTCGGCGGCGGCAGCAGGAGCAGCCCCAGCCCGGCCGCCGCCTCCGCTCCTCGCCGCCTGGCTCCTGCCTCGGCGCTTCTCCGCGCCTAAGGGGCCCCGTCTCGCCAGGTGCCCGGGCCGGAGAGAGGCGCCGGCAGGGAGCGCGCCGGCCGCCCCGGGGCTGCGGCCACTTGTTGATCCAGCCGGGATCGCGCTGACCCTCGGTCCTGCGCCTCCAGCGGCCGCGCTCCGGGCTCGGCGCCCGGGCACCGACCTTGCCCCCGGGGAGCTCCCCCGGCGCGCGGCTGGAAGGGCCCCAGCCATGGCCAAGGACCAGCTGAAGCCCCGGCTCTGCCACATGATCAAGGGGGAGAGCGGCTACGGCTTCCACCTGCACGGCGAGAAGGGCAAGAGCGGCCAGTTCATCCGCAAAGTGGAGCCCGGCTCCCCGGCCGAGGCGGCGGCGCTGCGGGCTGGGGACCGGGTGGTGGAGGTGAACGGGGTCAACGTGGAGAAGGAGACGCACCACCAGGTCTGCAGGGCTGCCGGGGGGCTCCCGCCATGGGTCGGTCGGTCGGTCTGTCTGGGGCGGGGGTGCTGGGAAAAGGGGGTTCCCTGTGGATGCCCTGTCTGTGGGTGGGTGCTGGGAAAGGGGGGTTCCTGAGGACGGTCTGTCTGTGGGTGGGTGCCAGGGCAGGGGGGTTCCCTGTGGATGCTCTGTCTGTGGGTGGGTGCTGGGAAAGGGGGGTTCCTGAGGACGGTCTGTCTGGGGGTGGGTGCCAGGGCAGGGGGGTTCGCTGTGGATGCCCTGTCTGTGGGTGGGTGCTGGGAAAGGGGGGTTCCTGAGGACGGTCTGTCTGTGGGTGGGTGCCAGGGCAGGGGGGTTCCCTGTGGATGCTCTGTCTGTGGGTGGGTGCTGGGAAAGGGGGGTTCCTGAGGACGGTCTGTCTGGGGGTGGGTGCCAGGGCAGGGGGGTTCCCTGTGGATGCTCTGTCTGTGGGTGGATGCTGGCGCAGGGGGGGTGCCCATGGGCAGTCTCTCTGTCCGTCTATGGGTGAGTGCCAGGGCAGGTGGGTTCCCAGTGGATGCCCTGTCTGTGGGTGGGTGCTGGGAAAGGGGGTACCTGAGGACAGTCTGTCCATCTGTAGGTGGATGCATGGGCAGGGGGGTTCCCTGTGGACAGTTTGTTTGTATGTAGGAATTGGGGATGGTCTGTTTGTCCATGGGTGGATGCTGGGGTAGTGGGCTGCAAGTGGACAGATGGTCTGTCTGTGGGTGCTGGGGCAGGGTCTAACTCATATTGGATCCCTCTGTCTGTCTGACTCCAGAGCTGGAATAAGAGGTACCGCCAGGTGACAGTTAATCTGAGGCTGAGCAGACCAGATGTTTGCAGTGGGTTTCAGCTGGAGGTTGGGAGTGGGGAAGCCCGAGTGACATGGAAAGTTTTTGTTAATAATCTTTAGCACCTGCTTTTCATCTGCTGTGTCTGTGTCGCCTGCTGGTGGAATGAGGTGCCCTGATGTTGGGTCATTAACTTGTTTCCTGTAATTCCTATGGTTCACATGACCCCTGCTGCCCCCACTCTTTATGTATTTATATTCAGAGAGGTTAAAGTCAGGAAAGTTCTATCAAGTCACATCTATCCCATCCCCTGCCAGTGCAGGATTGTTCCCTACAATATATTTCCTAGTGTTGTGTCCAGTCTAGCAACAAGGCTTTTTTATTTAGCTGTAAAACGCAGAGCCTATACTAGCAGCTTTGAATTGGGCCGCCCATGTGTTGTTTTTCTTCTGGAGATCTGTCAGTGTCCGTTTTGGGCACTAAAACTTATTTACGATAAGACTCTGGGTCATTTTCCCATTCTCTGCTGGATTTCCCAGGCACGTTTCCAAGTGAAGCTAGCGTGATGGAAAGAGGGTCTCTCTTTGGGTGATCGTTCCTGTACCACAGGGTGGATAGAGTAATTCACACGGAGATAAGCAGTTTATTGGGGGCAAGATCCCAGTTGGGACAGGGACCAGAACTCTAACCCTGCTGAGACTTTTCTTGACCCTTCAAATGGAGCACGGAGCCTGCTACATATGCCTGAAACCTCCTTATTTTATCCTGCTCTCCCGGCTCCTTGGAAGATGTCTGCAGGAATGTGCTAAAGTTGGGGGGAGGAGATCGGAGAAGCTAGGAGGGTGATCGTCTCTCTGAATGTTTGTTTAAAAGCTTCCCTTTGCCAAATGACCAGCAGTAGATAGTGCAGTAAAATAGGTTCTCACACAGTTCTCTATCCAGCAACAAGAAAAGGAGTACTTGTGGCACCTTAGAGACTAACAAATTTATTAGAGCATAAGCTTTCGTGAGCTACAGCTCACTTCATCGGATGCATTTGGTGGAAAAAAAAAAAACTTTTTTTTTCCACCAAATGCATCCGATGAAGTGAGCTGTAGCTCACGAAAGCTTATGCTCTAATAAATTTGTTAGTCTCTAAGGTGCCACAAGTACTCCTTTTCTTTTTGCGAATACAGACTAACACGGCTGCTACTCTGAAACCTGTCACTATCCAGCAACATTATCTTACCATGCTGGGGCATCTGGTATACCCCTGTAAGTTTCAGCAACAGCAGTTTGTTATAGCATGGTTGGTCTTGTCTGTATGGACGACATCTAACTGTGCAATAATCATGTTACGTCCCTGCCAAGACCAGGCAAGGTTGGAAAGAGCAAAGGGTGTTATGACATGGGCAGGGCATTGCTGTGACATAGTCAGCCATTGAGTTGTAGGTGAACAGATTCCAGCAGAAAGTAGCTTCTGAGGATAGGACAAGATGCAATAGACTTAAACTGCAGCAAGGGCGGTTTAGGTTGGACATTAGGAAAAAACTTCCTGTCAGGGTAGATGAGCAGTGGAATAAATTATCCATGGATGTTGTGGAATCTCCGACATTGGAGGTTTTTAAGAGGAGGTTGGACAAGCCCCTGTCGGGGTGGTCTAGATAATACTGAGTACTGCCTTGAGTGCAGGGGACTGAACTAGAAGACCTCTCAAGGTCCTTTCCCGTCCTACGATTCTGTGATTCTGAGCATGGTACTGGGAATCGCGTGACCTGGGTTCTATTTCTAACTCTGCCACTGACTTGCTTTTTGACCATGGGCAAGCCACTTCTCCTTGCTGTGCTTCCGTTATGCCCTGTGCAGTCAGTAATGCTTACTGACCTGTGTAAAGTGCCTTGGCATCTACTGTTGCAAAGACTATGCAAATATTCACGATAATTATTATTATCACATAATTTATACTTGCACTCACTACAAAGTACTTTGGAAAAATAATGGCCAGAAACAAGCAGCTTCTAGCCTGAATTGGAGATCTCTTTGCATTTCAATAGCATGGTGCTTTCGAGTCCCATTGGGGCAGCTGTTTTGCCTATCTGCATAGTAGTTTTCAGGACACTGCAGGGTTGAATATTTTAGTAGCTTAGAGCATATGGCAGGTGCCTCCTGTAATAATTTCTACGGGCCGCGTGGTGATCTGTCGTCTGCATGCTTCATGGAACCAACAGCACTTTGGAAGTAGTGGGTCTCAGTTTTTAGTTGCCGACAGTGGGTCCTAAAGATGTGGAATGACTGACTGATTTGCTGAGAGATACAGAGCCATCCCCAGTCCTGGTGCAAGCTGTGGTAACGCCATTAAAGTGCTATGTAAATGAGACCCAGCCAGGATGTGGCTCTTATTGTTTGGTCGTTAATTAAGTCAATGCTGTGGACCTGAGCACCCTCTGCAAAAGTTAACACTTGCCCCTCCAGTTATATTTGGAATGGAGTCAGGGTATATCTATTACTCTGTTCTAATTGCTGGGTGGATGAGGGTGTTCTTATTACATATAGAGCTGTGTTTTGCTCCAGAAAATTGTCAAGACTTTGTATACTAAAATCTGATGTGATGATGAAAGCTGATTCAACATTGCTGAGGCATCAATTTCATGTATGAAATGTGTGGGCTTTTTGGTTGCGTAGGTCAAGTGAAACTAGAGACATTTCATCCTCTCCATGTTTTCTTCTAAGCAAGACATAATTAACCTCTGGAACTCACTGCTACAGGGTATTACTAACGCAGATAGCTTAGTATGTTCAAAGAAGGATTCAACATTTATATGAACCGAGTTAGCATCTGCAGTCACATTAGCTGGGATGGCATTACAAAGGGCTGGGCTGCCAATCCTCATGCTTCAAAACAATACGCTGGTAATATTCTGGTGGTCAGGAGAAAACTTCCTCCATGACAAATTGCTGAAAAGCTATGTACAATGTGAGAGTGTTACACCATATGTATCGGACATTGGCTTCTGTTGATGACAGGATATTGGATTTGGTGAACGGTTGGTCTGATCCTGCTTGGCTTTTCCTGTTCTCTTAGGGACATCAGCCTTGGAGCTAATAACAGGTTTATGCCTACAACTGAAACAGACAATAGCAAAGAGCCTTTTGCAAAGGAGGGTTCCCCTGTTTGTTTATAATTTTGTTGCAAGCTCAGGAAGCAGAAGCTGATCATGTTTGATTGTATTTATTTGTTCCGCCATTGTTTTTCTAACTGTAGACTAAAGCAAGCAGAAAGAGCAAACATAGGAAGTAGATTCAAGGTGCTTTGCTCCTGTCTTCATTGAAAAATTGCAGCCTGCTTCCCAGTGTTTGTGGGACGGGCAACTTAACATGTGCTCGCTCTGCTGTGTTGTCTCACACAGGTTAAAATCCTAGTGTAGACAAGGCAAGTTGTAGTTGTAACACCTGATAATTGGTTCACCCTAGGTGTCCTCTTGCCCCTGCCCCCTTAGCTAACACCGGCCATGCTAATATGGGCAGAGAGAGGAACCTCCTAGATCAGGGATACTCAATTATTTTTTGAAAAGGTCAAAATTTCTTGTTCAAGGTACAGTCAAGGTCCAGACGCCAGAGAAACATTTTTCACACCACAATAACAATAACGATAATAAGTAAATAAATGAAAAGATTTTATGGTCCGTTCAAAAGTGTCTGGCTTTCCGGATGTGGCCTGCAGTCCACCTATTGACTCCCCCTCTCCTCGGTGTTCAGATCCCAGGTTGAGGTTGCAGTGGTGTCAGCTGGAATAGCCTCTTTTGAGTTGTAAACTGAGGAATCCTTGAAAAAGGGACATAGTGGCACTGTGCAATGTCATTTTAACAGGGCCAGGTTATAGCTGCCCTTCTACAAGAATGGGTTAAGTGTGGTGGAGGTTGCCAAGGCAAACATTACCATTGGAGCCCTGGTAAGCCTGCATCACTACACCTCCTTGGGAGCCTTTTCAGCCTTTCTGTTCATTGCAGTGGCACTTCAAGACGTTAATGAAGGTTGCATAAGTACACAGATGCATAAGGCAAGTCTGTCTGTTAGGCCTTCTATAAGGCACGTGCATAGACTGTGGACATGGAGCGATTGCTTTCAATCCTCACGCTGCTAGCCCATCTTCCTTGGGGGTGGGTTATAGGGGTGGCTGCCTGTGAATGTTGCCCTTGACACCGGGAACAGCTGTTTGGCCCGGCACGTAATGATGAGCAGAAGTGAGAAGATATTTGTCTTCCTGAATTTTCACGTGCTCTCTAATTAAAATGATGCTGAGGCAGACATGAGGTCTGTGAGAAGGTTGAATCCTCTCCCCGAGGAAGGGGTGAGAGCCCCGTTGCTTGAGATGTTTAAATCTAGACTGGGCAAAGTTCTAGAAACTGTGTTATAGGGAACAATCCCAACTAGGTCTCAGGGAGAGAAACTAGTAGAACTAATAAGTCGCTTACATTTTTAACATCTGTAGTGTTGCTCTTCACTACACTCATGTGAGGTAGGTAACTATTATAACCCTAGTTTTACAGATAAGGGAATGGGAGTGCAGTGCTTTGCCCAAGTCCCCCTAGACAGTCAGTGTCAGAGCCTAGATTAGAAACCAGAGGACTTGGATTGTAGTCCCCTGTTGTCTACTAGACCAGTTTATAGATTTCTTTTGGAAGCAGTTGTCTGGTGGGGCTCAGATTTTCAAGGTGAAAGGCACGGTGGGACAGAGTGGCTACTGAGCTTTTGAAGGTCACGTGGAACCTTTCACCACAAGGTCCTTGGTTCCCGTCTAATCCCGGTTGGGAATGTGGGGAGGTGACTGCCCAAGTAATGGTGGTTTAGTGACACTCACTGAGCTGTGGTCTCAGAGTATGTCTACATTATGGAGACTGTAGCGTAGACACAGCCTACACTGACAGATGGGGGTTTTTCTGTCGGTGTAGGAACCCCATCTCCCTGAATGACGTTAGTTACATAAGTAGAAACCTCTTCTGTTGACATAGCTGCGTCTGCGCTGTCGGTTGCGTCAGCATAGGGATGTCAGTCGGGGTGTGGTTTTCTCCACGTATCTTCATCATATCTCTTCAGAGAAGACCAGGCTTCAGTCCCATCACTGAATGCCTGCAGAAACCCCAGGCACAATTAGCACCATTTGGGTCTCTTGATGTCCGTCTCGGCAGTGACCCAGGAGCAAGTGGGCCATAGAGGAGGTTTACTTGTGTGTGGCCCATCAGCTCAAGGTCGAGAGACACTGCTGGGGGAGGGAGTGTGAGGGAAGCGTCCCCGAATGCTGCTCGTGGGGGACCTGTTCCCTGGCTAAGTACAGGGCTCGTGCCTCTCACCAGCACTGAACTCACTCCAAGCAGCTTGAAGTCACCATGAGGCCAGAAGCACGGCGAGGTATCCAAATCAGAGCCAATGATGAATTTGTTTCACTGCAGCCTCTATCCTTTCTGGGAGATTTTTATAGTCCGATCATGTTGGTCCTTGTTGGAGGCCTGGGCTTGCTTTTTAGTGGGGCTGTTAGCACAAACAGCCACCAGACTGCATGCCTGCCTTCGTTGGACGTGTCGGAATTAGAGTGTTCACACCTTAATTTCTGGGCTCTGCCTCTGTGCTGCTGTGGAGCACAGTACCTTCGGCCATCTGCCGTTCTGTCTGATCTGTGCCTCTACGGTGCACCCGTCACACTCGGACGAAAGGTGCATTTACTCCCCATGGAGCCAGTGCGTTGGGCAGCACAGAAGCACTTACAATATAGTGGATTTTTTGGACAGGACAATATCTCATTTGAAATTGGCTGTGGTGACAGAGTTCTGCCAGCCACGTAGTGATTAAGGTGCTTCCCTGCCTGCTCTTGCAGATTGAAAGCAAAGTAGGGAATCCTGCAGTGCCCTTTCAGGAGAGGTGTGAAGCGAGGAACTCCGCACGAGCCTTTGAAAATGATAAAAATGTCAATGTGACCAGAGTTCCCCTTCCCTCTGCTGCATATTAATTGTGTTACAATAGTGCCCAGAGGCCCTACGCAGGATCCTGTTGGACTGGGTGTGGTACAAACGCAGAGCAGAAGGCTGTTCTTGCCCCAAGAGCTCTGTCTACATTCCCCTCCACTCCCATGCAAAGAGTAGCACTGTGTGTTAAAAAATCACAAGTCAGGCCTAAAAAATCATGAGATTTTAAAAACAAATTTAAAAAAACCTTTGTGTTCTTAATTTGCCTTCTGCTTTCTGAACCTTTTGGGTGTACTTGGCCATGTTTCCTTGTCTTTTCTCTGCAGCTAGAAGGGCTGAAACTTTGTGAATGAAAGCTGAACTTCTCATGGTATCCGTTACCTCCAGGAGCTGAGGCTTTAAGATAAACTGCACTTACCATGCAGGGCAGCGAGAACCCTGCTGACAGCAGTGATGATACCATCTTCCCAACCAGGATTGGATGGGGGCAGGCCAGACCCTGCCCCTTAATTCCACACCAGCCAGCAGATCCATACAGATGCTGGGGCATGCAATCACACCCTGTTAAAGGCTGCAGCTCCTTGCTCTGTGTGCTTTCCCAGAAGCTTTCTGCCCACCCCTTTCCTCTGTAGGCAGACTGCCTTCAAGCAGCTGCAGTGGCACTTCCCCTTGCTTTCTCTGCCACGGCAGGGCTGGCTCTCTGGCCCTAATTCTATCTCTGGACAAGCTGATGTGCATCGTCCCTGTCTCTCCGGTTTCTCTGAGCAGCTGAGTCTGATGAAGTGTTTAAGCAGATGTGAAAGGGAGCAGCAGGGATTTTCTGGGGATTGATTGAGCAGGTCCTCCTCAGGCTGGCTCCTCGTTATGGATGGGAGCCCTAGGCGAGCTGCCTCCAGATATGAGACACTGCAGAGAATGACATGATTTTTTTGCTGCGCAGTGGTTTCGCTGGTGCAGGGACAAGCAGCTGTGTCTGCAGTCTATAAATTTCTCATCGGGCTGTTTTCCATCTGTGGATGCAGGTTCTGTGACATGGCCTGGGGTTTGCTAGGTAATTGAGCAGTGGGGCTGTTTGTCACTTGTAACCTTGGTGATGGTAATATGTCCTGTACCCTGGTCAACTGAAGCTGCAGGCCATAGCTCGGTTAAACATTAATTGGTAGCAAATCTGTAGGTAGAAGGCAATTTGGGTGAAAATGATCATGAAATGATACATGTCCTGATTCTAAGGGAAGGAAGGAGTGAGAGCAGCAGAATAAGGACAGTGGAGTTCAAAACAGCAGACTTTAACAAGCTCCCGAGAACTGGTCGGTAATCTTCCATGGGAAGAAAACCTCAGGGGAAGAAGGAGTTTAGGAGAGCCGTCAGTTTCTCAGGGAGAGTCTATTAAAGACACAACTGCAAACTATCCCAATGAGAAGGAAGTATAGGAAAAGGCCAATATGGCTCTGTTGGGAGCTCTGGAACTCAAAAAGTAATCCTACAAAAAGTGAAAACATGGACAACTTGCTAAGAAGGAGTACACAAGAATAGCACAAGCAGGTAGGGACAAAATCAGGAACGCCTATCAAGGGACATAAAAGGCAATAAGAAGTTTTTTATATACATTAGAGCAAGAGAAAGACAAAGGAAAGTGGAGGATCTCTACTTAGTTGGGAAAGAGAGCTAATAACTGATGATATCAAGAAGGCTAAGGTGTTTAAGGCCTGTTTTGTTTCAGTCTTCACTAAAAAGGCTAATGGTGACCAGATACGCAAGGTAATTAATGTTAACAATAAAGGGGAAGGAATGCAAGCCAAAATAGGGAAAGAACAGGTTAAAGAATTTAGATAAGTTAGATGTATTCAAGTCAGCACAGGGCTGGATGAAATTCATTTTGGGTACTTAAAGAACTAGCTGAAGCAATCTCAGAACCATTAGCAATTATCTTTGAGAAATCATGGAACACGGATGAGGTCCCAGAGGAGTGGAGAAGGGCGAACATAGTACCTATCTTTAAAAAAGGGAACAAGGATGACCCAGGGAATTATAAACCAGTCATCTTAACTTTGAAATCTGGAAAGAAACTGGAACAAATTATTAAAAAAATCAATTTGGAAGCCCCTGGAGGATAATGGGATTATATGGAATAGCCAGCATGGGTTTGTCAAGAACAAAATGCCAGACCAGGGTTACTGGCCTGGTGGATAGGAGGGAGGCAGTATACATGATATATCTTGATTTTTAACAATGCTTTTGACATGGTCCCACATAATATTTTCATAAACAGACTGGGGAAATGTGGGAGGGCGTAACTAGTGGGGTCCCTGGCTCCGGTACTAGTCAATATTTTCATAATGACTTGGGTAATAGAGTGGAGAGAGTGCTTATAAAATGTTCCAATGACACCAATCTGTGAGGGGTTGCACGCCCTTGAGAGGACAGGATTAGAACTCAAAATGACCTTGACAAATGGGAGAACTGGTCTGAATTCAACAAGATGAAATTCAATAAAAATAAGGGCAAATTGCTTTAGTTAGGAAGGAAAAATCAAATGCACAACCACAAAATGGGGAATAACTGGCTAGGTGGTCGTACTGTTGAAAAGGATCAGGGGGTTATAAGCATCTGGAGCCTGGACTGCTTCGCTCCAGCTGGAGGGCAAGTTTCACAGCAATATCCTTCACCCTCCTGCCCTAAACAGAAGACCCCTGTAGAAGGGCGAGTGATGTTCAGTCTATAAGAGTTTGTCCGCTGAGATCACCCACAAAGGAACCATCTGATAGCTGTTTGGATGGCTTTGTTGGGTGGAGTCTTGTATGCTCCTATCTGTGAACTTATCTGGCCCCGTCACCATAGTATTCGAGCACTTCACAAGCATCAATGTATTTATCCTTCACCCTGACGAGGTCAGAGCCTGTGATGGGATGTTAGATGGAGTGGGATCTGAGTTACCCAGGAAAGAATTTTCTGTAGTATCTGGCTGGTGAATCTTGCCCATATGCTCAGGGTTTAGCTGATCGCCATATTTGGGGTCGGGAAGAAATTTTCCTCCAGGGCAGATTGGAAGAGGCCCTGGAGGTTTTTCGCCTTCCTCTGTAGCATGGGACACGGGTCACTTGCTGGAGGATTCTCTGCTCCTTGAAGTCTTTAAACCACGATTTGAGGACTTCAATAGCTCAGACATAGGTGAGAAGTTTTTCGCAGGAGTGGGTGGGTGAGATTCTGTGGCCTGCATTGTGCAGGAGGTCGGACTAGATGATCATAATGGTCCCTTCTGACCTTAGTATCTATGAATCCCCATTTTACAGGTGGCAGAGCTGAGGCACAGAGAAACTCACCCAAGGTCACACATGGAGGCTGTGGCAGAGCCTGGAGTAGAAACTAGGTCTCAAGCAGCCCATGACCACCTCTAACCTGTCCTTCCTCTCAGTAGCTTGGCCGGGTACCACCAGCTCCTTTCATCATGTCCCTCAGTTTAAAGACCAAAACACAGCCAACCCCCCTTTTCTACCCCTCCCCCCAAACCTTCTCCTGACAGCAATTCATTCCCTACTGATCTGAGCTGGATTCTGAGCAGGGACGTAGGGGTGACGGACCCCAGATCCCATTCTCAACTCCTTCAGCTGGCCTTTGCTTTCCTCAGATCTGTTGTCTGGTAGCACAAAGTCAGGATGAAGGCACAGAATCAGATCATTTCTTTCATAAATATATATGTGTGTGCGGGGGAGGAGGGGAATCAAATATTTCAGCACCATGGGGAATATGAGAGAGAGGGGTAGGGGTGTGTGGTTTATCTGTTCCTAGGAAAGATCCTGGTTACAAGATTGCTGAGACCCCATCCTTGTGGAGTGGCTGCCTCAGGGAGAGTGGCCTGGGGGTTGTGGGTCTTGTCGTTTGGTTTGCAGTTGCCTGGCTAAATCTCTCTTCCCCTTTCTGGTCCCTTCCAGGTGGTGCAGCGCATCAAAGCGGTGGATTCTGAGACCCGCCTGCTGGTGGTGGACAAGGAGACGGACGAGTCCCTGTGCAGCCTGCAGCTAACGTGCACCGAGGAGATGGTGCACGCCGGGATCCCGGGGACCTCCAACACGTCGCCAGCCAAATCACCCGGCAGCGATAACGGAGACTTTTGGAAACCGCAGCTGGAGCTGAGCGGCGGGAGCCTCAGGAGTCACTCGTTGCCCAGCTTCCCCTCGGGGAGCGGGAAGAAGGTAAATGGACAGGGATGAATAGCTTGGGGGAGGCTCTAGTGGGACAGCTCCCGTCCAACCGATGCTTCTGCAGAAGGGCTTCTGAGTCCCCTGCTGTTTTCTTGCAACCTTGTGTTACCCTGGCCTCTACCCAGCTACCTCCAGATGCACATCGAGTTGTGCTTAGCAACCCATGTGCCAGGGAAGTGACTGCCTGGGATACCCCTTGAACCCAGGGCAGCCGCACTCCCATCTGCAGCCGGGCTTTGTGCTGTCTCCTTTCTCCGAATAGTGGACGATCTCCCCTAAAACCTGGGGAAAGCTATTGCTGCTTGAAGCTACATTACCTCCTGCTGGGTACTCTGATCCCAGGGGTCGTGGAGGAGCATAGGCAGGAGCTGGCAGGGCAGGAGCTGGCAGGAGCTGGCCCAGCCATGCT
Organism: Dermochelys coriacea; assembly: GCF_009764565.3. Taxonomy (NCBI): domain Eukaryota; kingdom Metazoa; phylum Chordata; order Testudines; family Dermochelyidae; genus Dermochelys; species Dermochelys coriacea. The sequence continues at coordinate 4,098,172 of NC_050077.1, read as the reverse complement.
GTTTGGGGAGGGTGAAAGGGAGCTTGCAGCGAGATTTCTCCTGTAGGGTTAGCTGCTTTTGGAGGGTTGATTACCCAATGAACCATGGCCTTCTGCTGTGCTCTGCCCTCTTTTTCCCAACTTCTCTGCTACCTCCTCTACTCTGCAGACCACAGCAGAAAATGTAGGGACCCTGGACATCTAATGAAGCCATGAGGCCTATGAATGAGTTTGTCCCTCTCCTTGTATTTCCATGCGGGGGAAGGGGAGGGAACCGTGGGGGCTATTGTGATCCTGTTTCTGTTTAAACAGGGAGGAAATTAGCCACTTTACAAGCTGCACAGTTTTTGCCTCCTTAGATCTTCAGCAAAGTTTTTTATTAACTCCGTGAAGAGGGAAAGAATTTGAGGTGGAAAATGTGTGGTTTCCAGGGCTGCGGTGTTTCATGGAGATGGTACGGGCTTGCACTCCGTGAGAGGTGGGAGGGATTCATGTCCAGGCTGCCCTTGCTCACTTGGGATGTTGATAGGGCAGAAGCAGTGCAGGGATGTTTGTGTGTCACTGAGCTGATTGTTTTATGACCCATCCATGGGCTGTAATTCCCCCAGGACTTCTAATTGCAAACATCTTTGTGCTGTTCCCCTTGGCAGCAGAAAGGCCAAGATTGGAATGAATCAGAGCGTGAATGCTCCGATTTTAGGTGTGGTCTCTCCAGGCCAGCCTGGAGGTTCACTGGGGCAGCGGGTGTGCAATGCTTGTCCTGTGGCTGAGTGGCAGGTTTCGCTTTCCAGGGCCCTTCTGATCAGCCCTCAAGTCGGCATAAGTTTTTTTTGAAAAGTAGTAAAAACAAATTAAAATGTCTCCATTGTTGGAGCAAGAGCTTTGCGCCGTGGTTCGCTCTAGGAGCGAGGGAACCAGCAGCTCAGATTCTCCTTTCTCCTTTGCCAGGGTAACATGCTTTCCCTGCTCCTAGTATAAAGACATGGTGACCTGCCTTGCATCCTTTGATACAGAGCCCTATAGACTCTCTTGCAGAGGCTTTGCGAGCGGCCTCGGCTCTGTTATGGGACTCGCCTTTCTTTTCCTTGGGAGACCAGAGGCAGCGTGGTTTTACTTTTAAATGATTTGAAGACCTGGATAACAATAATCTCTAGCTCTTATCTAGCACTTTTCATCCATAGCTCTCCAAGCGCTTTCCAAAGGAGGTCAGCAGCATTATCCCTAACATCCTGAGCTGGTCGCTGAGGAGGAGCAGGTCTGTGAGATGCAGAGGGTCAGTTGTCAGGGTAGTCTAAGGTGGTGTGATAGGTCACAGCATAGGATAAGCTTCTCTAGCCCACCCTGGCATATACCATTTTTTTTTTTACTGTGTTCCTCTGGCCTCTGTTATCCAGGAGATCAGACTAGATCAGTGGTTCCCAAACTGGGGTTCGCGAAATGTTACAGGGGGTTCTCGGGGGAAAAATTCCCTAATGGCAGACAGAGTTGTCCCTAGGGACCGTGGGCAGCACAGGGCCAGCAGCCCAGAGCCCTGGACTTCCAAGATCACATCAAAGCAGATCAAAGCAAGCATATCTATCACACTGAGGAGATTTAAACTTCAAGACTCCTTATAAGAACTGGAAAGGGAGGTGGATATTTTTTGCTGTTTATAAAATTAAATCAGCAGCTAGTGTTGTTTTTTTAAATTATGATGATGAATAAGCTTTGTTGTAATGTGCATTATTTGCCTGGACTGCTCAAGACTTGAATGCTTGTGTAGGATGAACTCTTTGAGTTGGCTTCTTAAATCCCTTCCTGCTGTTTCATATCTGATACTCCTTGATGAAACATAGGAGCCTTGTCTTATAACAGGCTTATTCAAAGTGATACAAGCTATGAAAGTGAGCTCTTAGAAGAGTGTTGCCATTTTCATCATATAATAAAAATACATGAATAATAAATAGTGTGTAATAAGTATGTCATAAAAACAAATTTTATATTTCAAAGATGACTGCTTTTATAATTTGTATTTGGGTAAAGGAGAAGATCCCTGGAAATATTCATTCTTAGGAGGGGATTTGTGAGACTTGACATTTTAGTGAAAGGGGTTCACAGGTTGTTAAAGTTTGGGAACCACTGGACTAGATGATTCCAGCCTTGGAATCTACAAATCGGTTCAAAAAGTGGGGGTTCTCCAGAGACCTGAGCAGAGAAAAGGGTGGGGGAGGAGAAACTTGTCAAATAATTTATTTTTAAAAGTTGTGAAAGAGTGTCCAAGAAATGGTTCCAAGCAGTTCTAGTTTGGCCTCCTCTAGACTTTGCTTCAGTTCTCCCGGGCCAAGCACAGTAATAGAGTGGGCCCAGAATAGAAGCAAAACTGAACAGCTCGATGGTGCATGAAGCCAAGCGAGGTGGCTTTGCCTTCAGACCATACAGGTTGCTTTGCTGGATTAGGGCTCCTGTTTCCAAAAGTCCATGCCACGTGCCTGGTGGTGTGGTATGTGCCTCACTGCCTTCTATTGGATGGAGCATGTCAGGGCTGCTCTGGTATTTGGGGTTCCTGTTAATGGGTCAGGCAGCAGGAAGGGGTTTGTGAATCAGCCGTAGGTCACAAATTCTGTTCCCTGGGTTGCCTGCTGATGCCTGTGGCTGCGGATATGTACTTGTGGCTTGAGGCAGATTGCTAGTCTCCAGAAACCAAGAGAACTGACCTTGGTTAATGCTGAGGATGAATTGACGCATGTAATGGCTCCAATTAAATGTTTTCTCTCTCACCTTTGCCCCCTCTCCGGGTGGCCCTTTGAAGAATGAGCACGCGGGCCCCCCGCCCAAAGTCGTTTATCAGCGCTGGGTCTATCGGTGACCCTGTTGGGGGGCGGGGTCAGGGGTGAGCAGAACAGCACAAATTAGGTCCCGCTCCTTGTTTATGAAGGGAAACTGCTCGAGAGAGTGTGGAACCAAAACAACCCGTCCTGAAGGTTGGGGCCTCTTGCTGGGTGCAGCGAGGGGAGTCGATAAATACTTTGGACAAAGCAGAGCGGTGCTCTGACATGTGACCAAAGAGAATGAGCCTGGAGCAAAGCAAAGCGAGTGACTTCCCAGGCTCCCTGCTCCTAGCTCGACCTCCTGGAAAGTGAAACCTCTTTCCCATCTCCCATTGTTTGAGAAACAGCAGCTCCAATACCCCTCCCTGCACTGAAACCCATTGTGTGCTGAAAAGAGCATGGCCTGGGTGGGGCAGGGAACTGCAGGGAAGCGGGACACTGGGGTGTGCTGTTTGCTCGGCCTGGCACAGCGAGTCCTGTTGTGAATGCCCGTCAGCTGTCTTGCTACCCCGGCGGAGGCTCCTGGTCATATTGTGAGCTCCTCTAATCACATTGATCTGCCGTCCTCTCCTGGGCATCACCACGGAGGCTGCAGGTGGTTTCTGCATCACTTCTTCATACAACACTTCGCACTTGACAGCAGCTTCAAAGTGCTTTTACAGCCCATAACTAGCAGCCTGGGGACGGGGAGTGAGTGTCCTTCTCCTCACTTGATGGAGGGGGCAAATGGCGGGATGGGGAAATAACTATTTGTGTTACTGAAGGGGCCAAAGGTCATATAGCAATTGCTCAGTACTGGGATTAGAACTCGGGACCTTGAATCCCATGTTCAGGCCACTAAATTGAACTGCTTCATATGCTTTCTGGTAGTATTCTAGGTAAGATTAGATTTGGCCCATCCAGCTGGCAATCAGCTTTTCAGGAAGGTGCCATGGGACCTCAGGCACCACCCATTGAAAACATCATGCCCCTGCAGAAAGGTTCTGGAGCTCCCAGGGGAGTTTCCGTTCATGATCAGTGTGGCTGCAGGACTCTAGGGAATACAAGCCTTGCCCCATTGTGCTGGAATCGCTCTATGGGAGGCATGGTTGCCTGTCAATGCGTGATCAGGTATCGTTACTGGATCCCCCCACCCCCCATGCCAGAGCTTTGGGAAGCTGGGTAGATACAGTATTGATTCAGTGTCTGCCTGAAACCACCCCTCTTTCTCCCCCCACTCCCTTGGGGCTGCGTGTCAGGTTACTCCATAACTAATGGTAGGCACAGTCATGTGACACAAGCACACGGACTTGTCCTGCTCAGTGGCTCTGTTCCCCCAGCCAGTTCCTGTCATGGGAGCCAGAGAGATTAGATAAGAACCCAGCTTTCCGAAGAGCTCAGGGATCTCCTCCATTATCATCCATTTATGCAGAGCAGGCTTGGGGAGTTGCGCCATGGTGCAATGTACATGGATGCAGTGGGGATTGTAACCCCCTGCGGGATTGCATGGGTGGGCTGTTCAGGTTGGGAGCTATTGCTTTTTCACACAGCAGCAGCCTTATGTTGGAAGAACAAACCATCCTCTCGCCTCCGAGACCCACCCCCAATGACTGTCATTTGAAAGTGTATCCCCAATAGATCAACTTCCCCAGGATTGTGTCCCTTGAAATAACTACGTCCTGGTGCTGAATAATTCAGTGTTTATTACAATCACCCTGGCTGCCATGAGACAGCCGATCGGCAGGACTGTGTGCCAGAAGGTTATGTCATTGACTAGAGTGAGCACTGCCATGCCATGCCCTGGGAAGAAACGCGGAGCCACATAAACGGGATGGCGTTGTTGCAGGATGCTATTTTCGGCAGGCCACTCCGGTGGTTTGTTCTCTCTCACAATCTGATATGGTGCGATTCCTTTGAACTAGAGTAGCATCTTTCATACAACATCTCTGCAGACGCTTTCTGGGGAGAACCAAGCCGAGTGCATGGGGGAAAGACACATGATGAGGAGAGCATTAGGGGCTGATGGGACAGAAATTAAAGCAGAACCCCGTCCCTACTCATTCCACATGAAAGAACGGCCAGAGTGCAGCAGAACAATCCAAGAATAGGAGATGGACACATTCCAGTAATAACTCACCCCCTGGACACCAACACCCCCAGGTCAGCCACCTCTTTGATGGGGGGAACCTTGTGCTCTGGAGCCAGTGTCTGGGATGTCCAGGACTGGGATATCCATGTTTGGGAGGTCTGTCTCTTCTAACTGGTGCTGGGAATTTTTTATCCTCCAGTAAAGCTGAGTTTAAGTTTTGTTTTTTAAAGGTCCAGGTCTCCCCATGGAGCAGTGTGGAGGGTCCAAGTCCCGATTCTCTGTGCTGCAGGGGGTTAATAAATTAATTGACTGTAAGGTCAAGAGGCACCATTAGATCGGTCCTACCGTCTGTATACCACAGGCCAATGAGTTTTACCTAGTTACCTCTGCGCTGAGCCCAATAACTTATGTTTGACTCGCGCAAATCTTCAAGGATGCAGAACCTGTGAGGAAAATGGGGAATTTCAGTCCAGATCTACTCTGCAGATCTCAAAGGAGCACTTCCCCCACTAAGTCAGGGATGGTGTCATGTGGCAACAACCAATAGGGACTCCTCTCCCCATATGATGGCCCAGACAGCAGTAACAATTTAGTAACAGTGAGGATCCTTAATCCTTAGTGAGACTCTGCCGCCAAACACCCCTGTATCTCCCAGTGCTCAGCCATTATCCCGAGTTATCATTAGAGCAATTGGGATGGGATTCAGCTCTGTTCCATTTCCATTGTGGCCAGCTGCGGGAAGAAGAAAGTGAGTATGGAGACATGTCATTGGGTACCATCATTTTCAGATGTCAGCTCCTCTCCCCAGCGTGGTAGTAACATCTTCTCTTTGTGGAGCACCTTGGGTCTCAAAATACTGTGTGAACTGTATACCTACACATGTATACCATAGATACGCGATCACCTCTGGAGTACTGGAGCTCTCACCGGTAAATAGAGGGGAGATTTTGGCAGAGATGCACAGGGACAAACATGCATTTAAGGATCTTAAGGAGTTGACCTAAAGGAGCTGAGAATACCTTGGGTTTTCAGGTCTTCTCCAAAGGTCCTCAACTTCCTTGCCCTGGAAGGAATAGGGCTGGAGCTAAACTGGCAGTTTCAAGGAATGTAGGTGTTTAAAACCAGGTACTTAAATCACTAAGCTATCTCCTCTGGCATCACCCTTCGCCTGTACTGCTGTGAGGTGTTATGGGGAATCTGACTTTTTACTGTTGCTTGGTTTGAAGTCAGTGGTTGCTTTGCTTAGCTGGAGCGGTGTGTGTGCGCCTGTGTGCTGTTTGCCTGGTTTTCAAGAAATTTCTCTCCAGGAGGTAAAGTTAACATAAGATTTAACTGATACATTGTGGCTTGCCCCATAAATTACAACTTGGTCTCTTGGCTGAAGGAACCATATAATTTGTGAGCGCGCGTGTATATTTGGACCTTTTACTGCAATCTGTGTTTGGAGGGATACAGAAGAAAATTTGCCATTTGCAACTTGGAAGAGGAAAGGACACAGCTACTGTAAGACGCTGTTGTTTAGAACTCCGATCAATGGGACTCTGAGTTTCTCCATTGTGTTTGGACTGTCTTGCTGTTCTACCTTGATCAAGTCATGTAACTTCTCTGCTTCCATTTCTCCCCTGGCAAAACGTAGTTATTAATGTTGGCCTGCCTCACAGGGGGGTCATGAGACTTAAGTCGATGCTTTAGTGCTTTGAGATCCCCTGCTGGAAGGGTCCTAGAAATGCAAAGTATTGATAGAAAGTGGAGCTCCTCCGAAGAAATGTTCATTCTTTCCAAGTTCAGATGGTCCTTGCTTTTGAATAGACTGGGTGACCCATGTGCTGGCTAAGTTGAATATCTCAGCATTTAGTGGGGCTCATATCAGCCAGGACACTTGAGCTTACGACTCCTAGATCTGTGGGGCTGCAGACGGATGCATTAGGGGAAGGTCCTCATCTCTGCAGTTTGGTCCTAAAACAGCATATAAGCCCAGCTTGTCGCTAGGTATGTGTTGAGGGCCTCACATGGGGCGTGTGACCTCAGCAGGAGCTATTAGTGTGTATCTAACGTCAATCACCCTATAGGAAAAATAGATCAGTAGGGAATAAGATGCTAACAAAATACCCGAATCCAATGTGTGTAAAAGATCGGATTGTTTTATGTCACAGCACTACCCCTGTTTTGCTCAGGGCTGTACTAAAAGATTGCACAGCTCTGGCCCAGCTGCTTCTTAGCTGTGTGGGTGACTTTCAAAATGCGCATGTCGCAGTAGTATGAAGAAATGTTCAATAGTGTGAGAAACCTGAGCCTGTGCCCTTTGAGATCACAAATCCAGGTGTGCACAACTGCAGCTAGACGCATTGCTTTGACACCAGACTGCTCCCTGGGGGAATATTAAGAGGCCAACCTGATCCCTGGTATAGCAGCACTGAAGTCATTGGGGTTACACCAGAGGCTAACTACTCCCAGTAGATTCAGCTGCACAAAACTAGCTGTTTGAAACAGTTGGATATTTGACTTTCTGCAAGAGCTCCCCAGTGTGAAGTTACCTTTTAGTCTTTCTTTTGGGGGGGCTGGGCCAAGGCCTGACACAGAGTGATGTTCTGGGACCAAATCTCACGCGCAGGCCATGAGAGCTGCGGCAGAAGAGTGGAATGTTGAACCAGATGTGGATGGGCTCTAACTCGAAGCAGTGCTCCCAAAGGAACAGAGCAGGGGTTCTACTTTATTGCAGTGCAGGGTTCATGGTGCACACAGGCAGTGCCTGTGTAAAGACACACATCTGGAACATGTGACCTACAACTTCGCTGCTTTATGTATTGCTTTTCTTGCCACTTTCCTGCAATGAAACCCTTGGAGAGTGGGAATGGTTCAGGCCAAACCCCAGGACCCGTTCAGGTCAGAACTGCTGCTGGGCCACTGACCCCCAAACTATGACCTACAGCTAGAGCTGAAAATGGCAGAGGAATGCCATACCCTAGCTCTGTTGAAAGCAAGGCAAATCTCTCATTGACTTGAGTGGCATCAAGGTTTGACTCTTAGTGCACTGAACTGAAAAGTGACGTCAAGGAGAAAACCTGAAAGCAAGAAAGCAGAGTGGCAGCAGGTACTAGATTGACAGCCTGGAGACTGAAGGCATCTTGTGTCCAGAAAACAAGCTTCCTCCATGGTGCCTCCAGCCAGTGTTTCCATCCTTGCACTGAAAGGACCAATGCGAGGGGACAGGAGGTATTTTGGTCTCCACGGCCCATCCTACCCTTGCATCTCTGCGGAGACTGCCTCCAAGGAGCAGGGGCAGGTGAGCCACGTGTCTTGTTGCCGCTGTAAACACCTCACTTCATCGGATGCATTTGGTGGAAAAAACAGAGGAGAGATTTATATACACACACACAGAGAACATGAAACAATGGGTTTATCATACACACTGTAAGGAGAGTGATCACTTAAGATAAGCCATCACCAACAGCAGGGGGGGGAAGGAGGAAAACCTTTCATGGTGACAAGCAGGTAGGCTAATTCCAGCAGTTAACAAGAATATCAGAGGAACAGTGGGGGGTGGGGTGGGAGGGAGAAATACCATGGGGAAATAGTTTTACTTTGTGTAATGACTCATCCATTCCCAGTCTCTATTCAAGCCTAAGTTAATTGTATCCAGTTTGCAAATTAATTCCAATTCAGCAGTCTCTCGTTGGAGTCTGTTTTTGAAGCTTTTTTGTTGAAGTATAGCCACTCTTAGGTCTGTGATCGAGTGACCAGAGAGATTGAAGTGTTCTCCAACTGGTTTTTGAATGTTATAATTCTTGACGTCTGATTTGTGTCCATTCATTCTTTTACGTAGAGACTGTCCAGTTTGGCCAATGTACATGGCAGAGGGGCATTGCTGGCACATGATGGCATATATCACATTGGTAGATGCACAGGTGAACGAGCCTCTGATGGTGTGGCTGATGTGATTAGGCCCTATGATGGTATCCCCTGAATAGATATGTGGACAGAGTTGGCAACGGGCTTTGTTGCAAGGATAGGTTCCTGGGTTAGTGATTCTGTTGTGTGGTGTGTGGTTGCTGGTGAGTATTTGCTTCAGATTGGGGGGCTGTCTGTAAGCAAGGACTGGTCTGTCTCCCAAGATCTGTGAGAGTGATGGGTCGTCCTTCAGGATAGGTTGTAGATCCTTGATGATGCGTTGGAGAGGTTTTAGTTGGGGGCTGAAGGTGATGGCTAGTGGAGTTCTGTTGTTTTCTTTGTTGGGCCTGTCCTGTAGTAGGTGACTTCTGGGTACTCTTCTGGCTCTGTCAATCTGTTTCTTCACTTCAGCAGGTGGGTACTGTAGTTGTAGGAATGCATGATAGAGATCTTGTAGGTGTTTGTCTCTGTCTGAGGGGTTGGAGCATTTGGTGACAATTTGGTGACTATTTCACATTTGGTGACAATGTATACCTTCAAATCAGCGGCACTGCGATGGGTACCCGCATGGCCCCACAGTATGCCAACATTTTTATGGCTGACTTAGAACAACGCTTCCTCAGCTCTCGTTCCCTAATGCCCCTACTCTACTTGCGCTACATTGATGACATCTTCATCATCTGGACCCATGGAAAAGAAGCTCTTGAGGAATTCCACCATGATTTCAACAATTTCCATCCCACCATCAACCTCAGCCTGGACCAGTCCACACAAGAGATCCACTTCCTGGACACTACGGTGCTAATAAGTGATGGTCACATAAACACCACCCTATATCGGAAACCTACTGACCGCTATTCCTACCTACATGCCTCTAGCTTTCATCCAGATCATACCACTCGATCCATTGTCTACAGCCAAGCGCTACGATATAACCGCATTTGCTCCAACCCCTCAGACAGAGACAAACACCTACAAGATCTCTATCATGCATTCCTACAACTACAGTACCCACCTGCTGAAGTGAAGAAACAGATTGACAGAGCCAGAAGAGTACCCAGAAGTCACCTACTACAGGACAGGCCCAACAAAGAAAACAACAGAACTCCACTAGCCATCACCTTCAGCCCCCAACTAAAACCTCTCCAACGCATCATCAAGGATCTACAACCTATCCTGAAGGACGACCCATCACTCTCACAGATCTTGGGAGACAGACCAGTCCTTGCTTACAGACAGCCCCCCAATCTGAAGCAAATACTCACCAGCAACCACACACCACACAACAGAATCACTAACCCAGGAACCTATCCTTGCAACAAAGCCCGTTGCCAACTCTGTCCACATATCTATTCAGGGGATACCATCATAGGGCCTAATCACATCAGCCACACCATCAGAGGCTCGTTCACCTGTGCATCTACCAATGTGATATATGCCATCATGTGCCAGCAATGCCCCTCTGCCATGTACATTGGCCAAACTGGACAGTCTCTACGTAAAAGAATGAATGGACACAAATCAGACGTCAAGAATTATAACATTCAAAAACCAGTTGGAGAACACTTCAATCTCTCTGGTCACTCGATCACAGACCTAAGAGTGGCTATACTTCAACAAAAAAGCTTCAAAAACAGACTCCAACGAGAGACTGCTGAATTGGAATTAATTTGCAAACTGGATACAATTAACTTAGGCTTGAATAGAGACTGGGAATGGATGAGTCATTACACAAAGTAAAACTATTTCCCCATGGTATTTCTCCCTCCCACCCCACCCCCCACTGTTCCTCTGATATTCTTGTTAACTGCTGGAATTAGCCTACCTGCTTGTCACCATGAAAGGTTTTCCTCCTTCCCCCCCCTGCTGTTGGTGATGGCTTATCTTAAGTGATCACTCTCCTTACAGTGTGTATGATAAACCCATTGTTTCATGTTCTCTGTGTGTGTGTATATAAATCTCTCCTCTGTTTTTTCCACCAAATGCATCCGATGAAGTGAGCTGTAGCTCACGAAAGCTTATGCTCTAATAAATTTGTTAGTCTCTAAGGTGCCACAAGTACTCCTTTTCTTTTTGCGAATACAGACTAACACGGCTGCTACTCTGAAACCTGTAAACACCTGTCCGTGAACAACTGGGTCAGGAGTGGGGCATCTTGGCTGGGCCAGTGTTTGTAGAGGAAGCCTAGCGCTGCCTGTGCTAACATAGCGCCAGCTATGGGTACACCTACACGGCAATCCGTAGGTGTGATTGCAACACAGGTAGACATCCCTGAGCTTGGATCTAGCTAAATGAAAGCTAGCTCGAGTACCCATCGCAGGGAAGCTGCAGCAGCATGGGCAGTGGATGCTTGAGTATGCACCAAATGTCCTGCAAGGGCCTTCGCGGCCTTCAATGCTGCTGTTACTCACCTAGCTAGATCAGAGATAGCGCAGGTATGTCTGCACCTGCTCCAATTCCTGGTGTGCAGGTGGAGGCCTTCCATTTAACTGAGTGGCCAGTTCAGTCCTGACCACCTCTAATGAAACCATCCCAAAGGCTGTGTTTGCAAAGCACCTGTTTTCCTGGGTAAATGCATTGGCCATTTTATTACTTCTACTAAATACGCAAATACAAAAAGGATCACTCTGCATTCAGGATTTTGTGGCTGCTAAATGTCTGTTCTTAAACGTTTGCTTTTTTGCTTTTTATCACTGCAGCCGGGTGCCCCACTCGCCCCAATCTCTGCTCTGTATTATCGGCTTTTATCACTTTTTATAAAACAAAAACGTGTCTTGTCTGGTAACTCACGTGGCAAGTCTTGAGTTATAACAGCCATGCACAACCCTGCAAAATGCAATGTTTTAATGCATAGGAATTAACATCTGATTCTTAATTTAAACCATGCTTCCCGGGGCCTCTACAAGAATGTTATGAGGGCAGTGTTGCCTACTAGTTAGTGAAAGAAACTGGCCTCCTCATGTTTCTATTCCCAGCGCTGTCAGTGGCTCACTGTGTAACCTCGAACAAGCCCTTTAGCTTCACGGTGCCTTAGTTTACCTGTTAGTATGATGGGGATAATTGTTACTGTTTATATTGCTGTAGAGGCCCCAGATGAGATCAGAGCCCTATTGTGCTAGACATGGTAGAAACTCATAGCAAGAGATGAAATTACAGTCTAAATAGATAAGACTGCCAAAAGGTGGTAGGGGAAACTGAGGCACAGATAGCTGAAGTGTCACAGCAGGTCAGCAGCAGAGCCAGGAACAGAACCCAGGTGTCTTGACTCCCAGATGAGCATCTTGTCCTCTACATCACATTGTCTCTTGTGCCCTTACCTGCCTCATTAGGGTGCTGTGAGGCAAAACGAATTGATGGTTGTAATGCACGTTGGGACCCTTGATTGGAAGATGTTTGAAGAGTATTTGTATTATTGTTTTGCTGGTGCCTGAGAACTCCATTTTAAAGAAGCTCTTGGGCTTGTGAGTGTCAGGGGGTGACTCTCTGATCCTGCCAGGTGGAGACGAGCAGTTTGCTGACATGAGTGAAGAGTGTGGGGTTATTGCCATCCTAGAAACGTGACTTTACCGAGGCTCCTTTATTCGGATGAGCAAGCTGACCCTGGGCCCAGCTTACCAGGCCATTCTGGAAAATTAGGGGCAGAATGAAGAACCTGTTAATGTTCTTTGTTCACCAGGGGAAAAATCCTGCACTGACTTCAGTGGGGCAACTTCACCCTCTGTTTGTGCTTCTTGCAGGGATGGGAAATTGATGGGAGTTGGGGGAAATTAGAGGCCAACAGGGATAGACTTGCCTCAACCTAGTTTGTAATTGGCTCGATTTTCCCCTCCGCTCATCCAGCCTAAGCAGCACTCCAGTTTCCAAATCTGTCTGCAAACATGTTGTTTTGAACATCCAACACCTTCGGTCATCTTGCTGCGTTTTCTGGGGGTTTGAACAGAAAGCAGCTGGGAGCGGCAGGCATGTCGCCTCGCTCAGATGGCAGCATTTCCACCTCTACCAATCAGGCCCCCAAGGTGCACAGAACCACTAAAAGCACACGTGAGACACACGAGGCTGTCAGTAAGGAGGTTTCTCTGGTGGATTTCTTGACAGGCCCTTAGTGTGCCAGCCACATGTGATGGGACAGTGGCTATTAAACCTTCTATGTGTTGGAGATGTAATAAAAACCCATGAAAAGTTTAGTGCCTGGGTACAAACTTGATGCATTCTTTGCTAGAGAAACACTGGTATAGAATGTGCAAGCTTTGTGTGCCGCTAGCAAGAGTTTATCAGTAACTGCAGGTGTAGATAAAATATTTACATCAAGTCCCTAAATATTTACTATTCTGTTTGGGTCAGGAATGAGAATTTTTTTCCTGTTGCAAATAAACCTTCTAGGCTGGCAATATCTTCTCTTATACAAATTCTCCCCGAGTACTGAAAGAATATTGAGCAACAATGAATGCTTTAAAAGGATTTTGCCAGCTTAGTTGAGGTTCAAAATTTAGGGTTTGTAGGATAGCCAGAAAGATTTAACAACACCTTGTATGAGCAGAAATGTCTGCAGTAATTATGTTATGAAATCACATAAAAAAAATGCATGGTTTTTAAATTAAAACATGCCCTGATCTCCCTATGCATCAGTTTTAGTGTGCAGAGTGAAACTGGCTAGCAATCAGTGTGAACATGAATCTCAATTCACAGACCAAGTGGGGTAAAATGCAAAGCTAAAGAAATGGCCTAAGCACTTAGACTGAAAGTCTTTGGGGCAGGGATTGTCTTTTTGTTCTGTTTGCTTAGTGCCTAGCACAATGGGATCCTGCCCCACGACCGGAGCTCCTAGGCGCTACAGCAATAGAAATAACAAATAGTGAAAGATAAATTCGATTTTTTAAAAATCATGTCCGTGTTGACTGTTTCAGGTGTTGCCACAGCCCAGGTAAAGAAGTGTTACATCGGATATTGTTTTTATGCAAAATCTCGACAGTGCCCCTTTAAGATCCGCTGTTGTTTTTTCTGCAGTTGTGCTCGTGAACATTGCACGGTAGTCGTAGCTTTTCTTCTGTTATGCTTTCCTTGAGGCTGGAGCTTAATCATAACCTTGGCATTGAGCCGCGGAAGAGACTTGATGGGAGGATTAAATACATTTCCCTGCTTGGTGTTCTATATATTTTCTCCCCTTCTGCCAGTGTCTGCACTCAGGTGCTCTCTGGTGGTAAAGCTAAGCAGCATTTTGCTGCCTCGGCACGGATCGACTGGTGGTAGCATCAGTGAACATTGCATGTGCATAGGACTCCCGCAGCCTCTCCTGTCTACACTAGCACTTCTTCCTCTGTTGCCTTGGTGGGTCTGCACTGATGCTCATACAGTGATGGGAGATTTCCCCACATAGTATATTGCAGAAGGCCCACGTGCATTTGTAACGCACTGGTGAGTGTATGTTATGGATCCTGCTCTGTGCTCCACAGACGATGTGCGGCTGTTACAGCTCGCTGCTTGGCAGGTCAGCTCTTTAGCTCAAGCTGTAGCTACTTGTGCTTTTAGCTCTGCAAATCCCCAGTTCAGGCTCTGCAGTTGGCCAAGATAGGTAGTCACATAAATGGAGCCTCTTCTGGAATTTGAACTGCTCCAGGTCTTAGATGCTTGGGACAAACTTCCTCAGTCCAGAGGAAGTATGTAACGCACAAGTTAGCATGTCTTATGTGTCCTGTCCTAGTGCTCCATCCACGTGAGGGTCTGCTGCCGCTCTTGGCTGCAGCTGCAAAAGGCTTGTGCTTTTGGACAAGCCTGGTTCAGTCCTTGGTGTTGGCTGAAATGGGAGCTGTTTGGGGATTAGCTAACTTTTTGTACGTCTGAGTAAGTGCGTGCCTGAAAAGAAAAGAGCTTTCTGATGACCTCTATCATGTATACCTGTGTATATATAGTCTAACCATTGGAACACAAACACACTCCACCCTGGTTTAAAAAAAATCCTTTACAAACCTGTTTCCGCTACTTCTTGGCTCCCTGCTCCGCTGAACTGCATTAGAAATGTCCAGGGCAGGTCACCAGCAGGGCAGCCCTAGGAAGGTTAAATTGCAGCTGCCTGCCATACCTGGCTTAGCAGAGATGTACGGGATTTCAGGTTCCAGTGCTAATTAGCCCCTTTGTAACCTTCATGGAAAAAAACAACAAAACTTGTTGACCTCCATTGCACGGCTTGTGAGCAAAAAGAGCCAGAGGGAGGAGGTTTCAGGACAAATGAGCGTCTGTGCTTCTCTGAAATGACAAAGTTATAATTGAGGAGCCAACGCAGAGAGAATGAGCTGTTTCTAAATGAGTGAAGGCGGCCCCTATTCCAAGAGTGTTGCTAATGAGCATCAAAGCCTGCTCGCTGCAGTATGTGTATCTGCAAAGCCAAATTTTCCATTTAGATTATTGCTGCTTTTTAAAATCTAGCCCAAGAAATAGATTATATGTTTTGGGTGGCTGTAAGAGTGCCAGTATATACACTGTACCGTGTGTAAGACCCTGTATTTACCCCACTCCAGTAACTTGCTTGGATAAGCAAGCAACCTACTTTGCTAAATCGCCTAGGGGCTGTATTACCCTGTTCCAATCCATTTCTGAAGTGGGGGGTTGTGAAACTGACCTGAGCTGGTTTGCTGTAGGGACAGACAGCCTGCAGGCTATGCAGTGAAAAGGGCTGGGGGATAGAGAGAGAGAAACACTGCAAACCTTTCAGAGTAGCAGCTGTGTTAGTCTGTATTCGCAAAAAGAAAAGGAGTACTTGTGGCACCTTAGAGACTAACAAATTTATTAGAGCATAAGCTTTCGTGAGCTACAGCTCACTTCATCGGATGCATCCGATGAAGTGAGCTGTAGCTCACGAAAGCTTATGCTCTAATAAATTTGTTAGTCTCTAAGGTGCCACAAGTACTCCTTTTCTTACTGCAAACCTTGCAAGTGCTTGACTTTGCTGCATTATTGATTTGAAACTTGGGTCTCCAGGATAACCTGAGAAGGGTTCTGATCTGAAGCCCAGGGAAGTCGATGCAATGACTCCAGTTGACTTCAGTGAGCTTTGGACCAAGCCTAAGATGCTGCATCCTTAGGACAGAAGGTCAACAGAAACACATGCACATGCACACCACATGGTAAAGGCAAAAGAATCCCACAGCACTGGGACATACGGGGAATGTAGGCATTATCACCGTTCCCCATGGTACTAACAGCACCTGAGATTATAGATCTGAGAAAACCTTAAATGTCTTTTTTCCTATCAAAGCCCATTAGAAAATTCCCTATCTTGGCAAAGCTCAGCCAATAGCCTTCAAATGACTGAACAGTTCTTTTTTCCTCTCTGCTTTTCCCTGATCTGGATCTTGCAGGAGTTCTGATAGATCTGATCAATACCCGCAGCATCTATTTCTAAAGTAATTGATTTTTCAGATCATCCGTGCTTTTGACAATGCAGACACTGGATGTTCTTTTAGAAGTAGAGCAAGGTGCTGTACAGACACATAATAAGAGCCAGTCCCTGCTCTAAGGAGCTTACAGTCTAAACAGACAAGTGGTGGGAGAAAGGGAGGAGCATTATTTTACTAATGCACAGAAGATTCAGTGACTTGCCCAAGGTCACACAGGGAGTCTGTGACAGAGCCAGGATTTGAACCCAGACCTTCAGAGTGCCAGCCCAGTGCTTTATCACCAAAAACCAATTTGGTTTTAAAATCTCAACGTGTTAGCAGTGTTTTGGATCATGCCTCTCTCCTGTCCATACCCACCTTCTGGGAGTTGGGTTCTTGAATGCACCGATATTTAAAAACAGCCCGACCTTTTGTACTTCACCCTTTAAGGCAGTGGGAAACAGATGTGAACTGGCATCCCAAAGTATTTTGGTTCACCTCCTTGGGAAATCTGGGCATGCATGAGAGGGTACCCTTATCTGGCCCCGGGATTCATGCGAGACAAATGCAGTTTTGATGGCTGATGCGTGGGGCTTTGTGGCATCTTGAAGGCTGTCTGGAAGAAAGTCTTGCTGGGGAATATTGGCTGTCAGCTATTTTTGGCTTGGGGTGTTGGCAGGAAGCCCGTCCTCAGGAGGAAGGTATCCACCCCGTGGCAGTTACTTCCTCTGCGGTGATATTTTTAGTGAAAGACAAAGCAAGTGGAAATGAGCTGGAGGTAGGAGCTAGATTAGCATCAGGATGGATTGTGAGGCTGCCAAGGTGCCTTTTGTTCCCGGGGACACAATTTTTTTCTGGCAGAGGAAGTCCTGATCCCGCGGACGGGTGGGTGCTGCTGCCGCATCTCAGACCCTCGAGCAAAAGACTTGAAGACTCGAGGGCCGTCTTCATGGCAAAGAGTTTGGAAAGCTGATGCTCAAATGCTTTCTTGAAATGTCTTCGGAGTTGGCCTCTGCCTATTGGGGCCTTGAGGACACGGGGCTAGGGGCTAGGGGTGGACAGTCATGTCTCTTATTAAGTCTGAGTATGACAGATACAAGTTCCAAGTAGTGTTTGCGGAGGGACCGTCTGCCGGCTTGGCACTGCTCAGCAGAGCGCGGGGTAATGACATGCTACCTGTGTGACACGTAACCGAATCTCTCCGGGCCTCAGTTCTCCATGTGCCCAGTGGGGATGACGACACTCACTCTTGTCTGGCTTGTGTGTTCAGGGCTGTGAGGTCTGCAGGGCAGGGCCTGTCTCTTACTGTGTGCCTGTGCAACGCCCAGCACAACGGGGCCTGGACTGGTTGGGTCTCCTGAGGCCTGACAGGGGCCTCCAGGGCTACACAATCAAATATTCTGTATCTGGGCGGGGAGCATCCTAAGGTGCAGCCAGGTGAAGCGACCGGTCCAGAGTCCCACAGGAAATCAGGACCGGAACCCAGGTCCCCTTGCTCCCAGCCCATGCCTCAGTCACACTAAGCCCTGACCTCCTTGTTTGGCTTTTATTCTGGTCTTAGTGGCATTATGACTCAGGCCTGGTCTGCACCTAAAACTTAGGTCAGTCTAAGTTGTGTAGCTCGGGGCTGTGAAAATTTAAAAAAAAAAAAAAAAAGAGAGAGAGAAATGGAAAAAACGTTGCTGTGAAGGATTCTTCCCTCTTCCTAGCTCCTGCCTCTCGGGAAGGTGGATTTACTCCATCGTCTACACTATGGTGCTACAACAGCACAGGTGCAGCTCTGTAGCTGTGTGGCTGTAGTGTAGTTGTTCCCAGTCATGGCCTCAGGATTTGGTCAGCCTAAGTAGGGCAGACAGTAGGGAGCAGGCGCAGGGCAGGGCTGCCTGCCTTTCACTGGCAGATCATTGTTTAAAGTGGAAGATTTCATTGGCACATCATTGTTTAAAGTCCTCAGTGGAAGAGGTGGGAACGATTCAGTCCTGTCATGGCTGAAATGTTTCTTCAGTTGGAAAAACACACTTCAGGTTGCTCAGATGAAGCAGCAGAAATTGCTTTTTAAATAAAGGCCAGTTGAATATGCTGCTTGGAATGGATATAGCCCCTTTCACCAGGGACACTTAAAAGGCTTTTAAAATATGAGCTTGTGAACTAATCCTTACAGCTCCTCTCTGATGTCAAAGTTCTCCCCATTTTACAGAGGGGAAACCGAGGCACAGCGGGGGTAAGTGACTTGCCTGAGGTCACAGAATGAATCAGGATTAGCACCCAGAAGTCCTGACTCACAGACCCTTACCCAGACTTGACAGTGCTGCTTACAGTAGGAAGGCTAATAGGAAGATTGTGAAGTCTAATGTTTATCTGTAGTTGAAGGTCTTTGTTAGGGCAGTGTAAACAGCAAGCCGGTTTTGTACTTCCGCTGGTAGTATCAAATTCTGAGCCAGCGAAACACTCTTTTGCAATTGCCTGTGTAACAAGCTCTTCATTAAGAAAAGTTTTCCCTCAATGTGACTTTTTAAAAATGTTACCATCATGTTAAAAGGGATGGTTTGAAAATCAGTTTGTCTAGCCATTAGTCTCAGCCAATCCTATGACACCTACAGGACGCTTTTGTTGGCTGGTTGGAAGAAAAGAAGTGCTATGCTGCTTATAAAACACAACTCCCTTTGGTAAGAGACCTAGTTACAAGCTGGATCCTTTTCAACTAGTTCATGTTTCCATTGGATAGTAAGAATATTAAATGGTTTTAAACCAATTAAAGGTATTTTGGCCAAATCTAGATTTCATGCATATTCGCTTACCATGTGGAAAGCCCTTTGAGGCGGCTTTGGTCCTAATCCTTTACACCTGACTGTTATGACTGTCTGTCTGACAAACAGTTTTACATCATGCAAGTACTTACCATATATATATACCATGTTATATCCCATGTTATATGCCAGTGAGTCTTCCAAAGAAGCCCTGTACTTTTGGGGACTTCGCCCCATGGTGGAGTGAACTTGAGAAGCACAAAAGTCATTTAAGAGCTCTGATTGCCTGCCCATAGGTTTAACGGTACAAGAGGTCCTGTTGCTGCTCTTAAAGTCCCAGATGAGCATGGAAACCTTTGAAAATCAGTTGGGTCACAATTTTGCACTGAAATTTGTTTGTGACTGAAAAAGGCTTTTCCAACAAAGCCAACAAATTTGTGAAAAATTCCCGTTTTTGTTGCCGGGGTTGTGTTTTCAGTGCAGAGCGCCAAGCGGAACATTTGTTGCGGGGTTGCCAACTGAAAAATGAAATTATTCGGTTTGGGGGTTTTTTTGGTGGAATTTTCAGTTTTCTGTCTTGTGATGAAAAACCCACTTTTTTTTTTTTTTTTTATGGGAGGGAGCCTGTAATTTCCTAACCAGCCCAATCAATGAGCCATGCTCACCCCTACTGTAGCCCTGTGGGGTGGGATTTTCCAACGTGCCTAAGGGAATAAGGTGTTCAATTTCATTGAAAGTCGGTGGGAATTGAGGGCCTAACACCCCTGGGTGTTTTAATAGAGTTACACCAACGTTGATTTTTGTCTCGTTCTTTTTAGAAATGATTCTGTCCATAACTCATGTTCGTTCTTCTGCTCCCCTTTTCCTTGTTTATTTTTAGTAGTAGCATTTACATCAAAGCAGGATTGCTGGTCCTTGTTCTGCCCCTCCCCCTGCCATTGTGGTGTTTTGTTTGTGGCATTGCATTTTCTGTCTTTAAAGTACTTTTCAGATATTATTTATTTAGCACTCCAGAGTGCTCCAAACACCCGACCGCCGTGCATTGTGCGTGCTCTGGTGGCTGCTCCCGCAACGCTCTCCCTTGCCTGGCTCTGTACTGTCAGGACTGTAGTGACTGCTCTAACATGCAATGCTGCTGCACCATGAGGCATGGCCGCTAAGCTTGAGCTGTAGCTCACGAAAGCTTATGCTCAAATAAATTTGTTAGTCTCTAAGGTGCCACAAGTCCTCCTTTTCTTTTTTGTGAATACAGACTAACACGGCTGCTACTCTGAAACTTGCACATTTAGTGTGTCATGACATAAGAGGGCAAACTTTACCGTGCAGGATCACACTTTGAGCCTGAGCTCTGGAGCACATGCTGTCCGGTAGGCAGCGGCATGGGGAGCACAATCTGGGCAGTGGAAGCAGCTGGAGCCAGCGAGCAGACGGTCAGCAGCCTGGTAGCAGTCCCAGGCTAGCCCCTCGGAGAAAGGAGTGGGCAGGGCTGGGAAAGTGAGACAGAGGGTCGAGGGGACCTGAACAGGCTGAGTGGGGAGCTGGGGGCAGGGGAGGGGCTTTTGTGGTTTTTTTTTCTTTTGTGGTGGAATTAAAAAAAACCCTTACAAAATAGTAAAGTGTGTATTTATGCCGGCGTGTGTGCATACACACACTGTATCTGTGTAATGCTGGGTCCCCCCAAAAAGGACAAAATGCAGCTGGTGGGTCCCCTTGGTAAAAAGTTTGGGAACCACTGCTCTCCAGTCCTGTAACCCAAAGCACTTACCATCTAAACAGGTAGCGTGCCTGCAAAAGACCAGGGGAAAGGCTGCAATGTGGGATCTCAGAGTCAAGCTGGGCTGTTTCTGACTCTCCTACCATCACCAGGAATAAAGATTCTGCAGCCCAGATGTTGTCACCAGTCATCCCTGTGCATCCCCGTTACTTTTATTGATAGTGCACAGGAATAACAAGGGGTAGAATTTGCTGCTGCTATTATTTGTATTAGAGTAATACTTGGAGGCTCCATCTGAGAGCAAGGCTCCATTGTGCTAGATGCTGTACATTCACTAACAGGAGACAGTTCTCCTTGCACCTAAGGACTTACAGTCTAAATAGACAAGGATGGGAGAGGAAATGGAGGGGAAGCGATTTGCCCAAGTCACACTGCGGCTCAGTGGCAAAGCTGGAAGTAGCATCCAAGTCTTCAGATTCACTGTCCAGTGCCCTGTCCTCTAGACCACACAGTGGGTTTTGCCCTCCAGTCATCATTCTGTTAATGTGTGGATTGGAATAGAATCCCATTCCGTCTCCCAGAGCTGGGTTGGTCCTTGCATGGCTCAGAGGGACTAAAAAAGAAGTCCAAAGCAGATCTGGTGCTGAACAAACGACACAGGGAAGATCTTTGTGTAAGAAGGTGCTATTTTTGTATAATCCTTTTCCAGAGTAGAAATGTGTGGAACGAATTTAAAAATCTATATTTTTACTTTAAAGTAAATATTCCAGAATTGCAGAGGGTAGAGCGGCGTTCCAGCCATCAGAGAGGCATGCACAACGAGATTTTAAGAGTGTTGTACATAATCCATAAGACATTGTCTATGTACTGGTTACAACGTAATGGGTATGTTAGTGACGGTTGATAGCAATGTCAACATTTCAGTGAGGTAGCCAAGTACTTTTAATCCCTACCATACACAAAGGGAGAGTAAGGCAAAAGAGTGAAGTGATTTACCCAACACGGCGGAGTAAGCCTGTGTATTGAGGGTTAGAACTCAGCTGTTTTGGCTCCCAGTCCTGTGCTTATTAATTACTATGATCTAACCAGCAGACTTGAGCCTCAATTGATTTCATGGGATGAAAGAGAGGAGGTGAAACTCATAAGAAGTAATGATTTTCTTTAAATCCGGATATCCCTAATAAATAAGAGGAGGAAAACAGCAAGAAAGCGTAACAGGCCAACAGGATTATTTCTAGGGAGAATATTTCTAAGGCAGGATTCAAGTCGTCATCTGATTGCATGACAGCTTTCGCATGAACCTCTGTAGCATTTTATTTACACTGCTGGATCAATTTATACTAAATTGTAACTAGACTTGGAATTGAATTTTGTTGACCCTATGTCTGTTTTCCCTCAGAAGCCTTACAGGTGTCTGTTCAAGTTAAAACAATGTACACTGTGACTTATTTTAAGCCAAATTCCTTTTGTTCTCCATTTCTCTTAAGCTGAAACCTCTGGCAAAGTCCTTCTTTTGCATAAGAAAAAGGTACAGAAATGAACATTTTCCCCGAGGTTCAGTGCTTCTTTAATTCTGTACCGTGGCTGTCTATCTCTGTTCTTACACAGACACCCATTCCTGTATTATCAGAATGCTTATGTAGGAGCGTAGCAGATCCCCCTATTTCTTGTCAAGAGAAAGGTGAGCCAGTTTTATGAGGGACCACAGATGCAGGCCCATTAAGAGAAATTTGGGGCCCCAGGGCATCTTGTTCACTGGAACTCCATCCCATCACATTTCACCCCAGTTACTGATATTTTGGCTCCCGCCCCCCGAGTTTGAGGCTCCACTACAATTATCCCTCCCTTCCCCCCATCTCATCAGCAGCTGCAAATGATGTTTACAAATCTGACCGCAAAGCCCTTCCAAACCTTATGCAAAAACCTTATGCCGAGTCAGGTAGATCATATGGCAAAGCATGGGCTAATGTGGTGCTGGGTCTTTATTCTTTAGTTTCAAATTGTACTTTACTCTTTTAGATCTCCAAGCTCTTTGCAAATCAATATTTGTAAACCGCTTGCTTGGGAGTTAACATTAGCAACACCCATTTTGCAGCTGGGAAAAGAGGCACAAAGAGGAAATGATTTGCCGAAGATAATACAGTGAATCCAGGGCAGAACCTAGACTTGAACCCAGGACTCCTAGCTCCCAGTCCATGCTCTCACTTCTGCATTTGGCTGCCACCGGTAAATCCTGTTAAGTGAGGGTCATTGAAATGAATAGGCCTCAAAGGAATAACCATATCTAAAGCTATAGAGTTATATGATTAAACCTTCTGAAATACTTACTAGGAGTAAGCCAGTTGATTTCCTTAGCAGCACAAAAGGACAGAGGCACCAGGAAGAGGCTGGGCTGGTGAAGCATGTACCTGTGACCATCCCGTTTGCTGCTCTATCATGCAGCTTGGGGGCTGTGACTTTCTGAGCCATCCTCATCGGGGTGGCTGTTTTTGTTATTACTGTCAGGGTGACAGGAAATGTCTCACTCTTTGGAATGGTGAACGTGCTGAATTCTGGGCAGGTCGAATTCTGCAGAGTCCACCAATGGACCCTGAACAGTAGCAGTGCCAACTTCATGGGAGAGGTGCTGCTTTCTGGGTGTTGCTTACAGCCTGCCAGCTGCAGTAACTTTGACGCTGTCTGCTGCGGGCCTGCATCAGAGGCTGCTCCAGGTCACACTGTCCAAGCTTTGGTGCCCCTCCTTACAGCATATGCTGTGAATCCCTCCTCCTCTCCCTCCCCTGGTCCAGTGCTCCTTGCAGATCCTCTCCTTTTCTCCAAGCCCAAACAGTTACTGCCTTGTTCTCTTTCCAGAGACCATGTTCAGTACAGTGACTCTTTCCTGATGTAAACAGCTGTATTTCCAGCTGTGGCTCACACCTGGCTTGACAGCCGCAGTGTATTTAGCCCCTGAGCCTGTCAGTGGACATGGTGATTGTTTTATGCAGATAATGACAAAAGGGCATCCCACAGTAAGTAGTTCACGCAGGCCCTGTATCTTGTTTGTGATCACCAGGCTTTAATTAAGCATGGAGCCCTAATTAATTGTAGTGAGGGTGGATAGTTCACTTTGCCTGGAGAACAACAAAGCTGCTGCTTATGTTATAGTCTCTAGGCATGGTCTGAAGCCCATTGAAGACCATGGAATTCCAACTGATTTCACTGGACCTGGGATCAGACCCAGTGTGGGTTGTGCAGCTTACCATTAGCTGCATAAACAAACCCAAACTGCAGATAAGCAATTAGCCTTCGCTTGGGGCCAAATAAATAATTACCAGAAACTGCAGCATAATGACCATTAACTGGAGCACTGTTGTGTTGAGTTGGCCAAGGTCTAAATTCACCAAGATGTGATCACAATGGGACCAGCTTTCTTCTCAGGTCCCACCTGGACAGCATGTCCTCCAGATCTCCAACTCAAAGTGTGATCCTGCATGGTAGTGTTTGCGCTCTTATGTCATGACATGCTAAATGTGTGAGCTTAGCGGCCGTGCATCATGGCCTGGCTGTCTGGGGAGGCAGAGCCTCCCCTAAACAGCCCTCCATACAATTTCCAAAACCTGATGCGGCCCTCAGGCCAAAAAGTTTGTCCGCCCCTGATGTAGCTCCTTGGAAGTGGCTGATTTCCATTGCCACAATAAGAAAAGGAGTACTTGTGGCACCTTAGAGACTAATAAATTTATTAGAGCATAAGCTTTCGTGAGCTACAGCTCACTTCATCGGATACATTAGTTCTCTTTACCCAAGTGGACCATTTAAGTGTAGTTCTCTTTTTAAGGCACTGGGCTTAAAGCAGATGGAAACCCCCTAGTATTTTAACCAACTGGATAGAATGGGCCAGCTTCATTCCTGGGGTAGGTGGATGCAGCTCTGAGGATGTTACACTTGACTACACCAGGTCTGAATTTGCTCCAGTATCTTAGGAGTATGTAACCAGACTGGTAAATGGAGCACTTAGAAATGAACCTACCCCTGGCCTTTTAGGTTGAAGACACTTGAAGTTCTCTTATTTGCTTATGTGCTAAAGATGTGTCTAAGCAGGCCAAGTCTGGCATGGATTGGAACTTGGGGGTGTTTGCATCTGAGGTCAAACCCACCTCCCATATTTTAAAGTTCTCCACTGTATAGAAGTCTCTCCCAAGTGCTTCCATCCTATACATTTGCTTTGGGCTACAATTTTCAAATGGGTCTAAGGGATTTAGGCGTCCATATCACATTGGAAGCCAGTGAGAGTTAAGTGCTGAACTTCCTTAGGCTCTTTTGAAAATCACAGCGCTAGACGTTTTACCGCATGTCTAAGTGTATTACTCAATGTAAAGTTTTTAAAATAAAATATCAAATGCCCCTGGCACCAGTTGGCTCTGCTGAGGCTGTGCAGAACCCCTCATTCTTCTCCAGAGAGCTGCACCTCCCTGCCAAGGTAAATACTGACCGGAACCTGTTTTCATCAGGTTACTGATATTTCTACCAACTGAAAGTGATCAGCTGCATTCTGCAGATTGCTCAGCTCGATTCACTTTCCTCTGTTCTAAAGCTGTGAGTTAAAACAAGCAAACACACAAAGGCATTGGGTAAAAAAGAGAAGGAAAACATTTAGATCACCCGTCATTTTTCCAATTGCTCTGTCGATTTAGTTGTCTGCGCATCAAGCTGTCATTTGAAAGGGGATTAATGCAAGTTTTGTCATGCACCCTGTTTGCACATGGTCAACATTCTATTGTCTGAATGCCATGGCAGACATAAAAAGCAAACAAGATATTAGGTTGCATTAGCAGCAGGGGAGGATATAAACAGAGCAGATCCTGTTGTTGGAAGAGGGGGATAATGGTCACAAGGGTGGTGTTGAGGTTAAAGCCAGTGTAGTTGTGGAGCTTAATGGAGCGTTAGTGGGGCAATTCCAAGAACGTGTGTGAGGGAGAATCCTGGGGGAAGAAGCAGTGCGAATGCTGCGTTCAGCATCCCTCAAGAGGGGCCCACTAGGCTGTATGGCAGCTTTGGGTACAGTTGCTGTGTAAGGCACCTGTTAGGGCTCCTTTAGGGTGCTGTGTGCAGGGAGGTCCTTGCCAGGTGGAGAGGGCAGTGCTGGGCAATGAGATACCAGCTGGTTTGGACAATCCTACAGATTAGGAAAGATGAAGAGCGTTGGGCCTTTGTAACTTCGTTTGGAAACAGGAGGCAGGAAGGCTTCCGGGTATCAGCAATGGGGGGACATCATCTAAAAGCCAGGAAACTAGGACAGGGCTCAGAAATGCTATATTTCTTGCAAAGGGTGCCAAGATCCTGGAGGAGCGTAACTGGAGCAGAGGGCATACGGGACCTCGAGGGGAACGAGGATACAGGCAACGGAGCAAACAGAGATTAAGATGAACCACAAAAGGGGCCAGTGAACTGGTCTGCAAGACCTTTCCTCTTCCGAAACGTTTTCTGTTGGGCGCTCTCAGTTTGTCCGTAGACTCCATAAAAGTGGATTTGGGTTTTTTTACATGAGAAGGCCCAAGCCAGGGAGTGCGGCGTAGGAAGGGCAGGTGGTCTCATGCTTGGAGATCTGGGCTCCATGCCAGGCTGCGTCACTGGCCTTTGGCGAGCCACATAGGGCAGAAATATTAGCCTTGGGCCTCTAAGGTTGGACATCTCAATAAGGGGCCTGTTTTTCCCTGAGGTATTTTAAGTCAAGAGGGGAAGTGGGTGCTCAGCAACTCCTCAGACCATCCACAGGCCTAATCTGAAGGCCGTAATGTTAGGGATCCATTTTTTAAACTGTTGGCTTTTACTTTTCTGTGGCCCTCTGTAAAATAGGGACTAGAATACCTACTCCCTAGAGCGTCGACATGCTGGGAGAAAGATGCCCTTGTGATCAAGGAGCTGCCCAAAGACTCAGGAAATCTGGCTTCAATTCCTGGCCCTGCTACAGCTTTCCTATGTGATCCTGGTCAAGTCACTTGTAGTAAAAATTTTCAAAAGTGCCTAAGTCACTGAGGTGCCTAAGTTTAATGAAAAGACAATGGGGTTTAGGTACCCACCCCAGATCGTCAAAGATATTCAGGTGCCTAATCCCATTGCTTTCAGGGCTGAAAGCTTCTTTCAGTGTCAGTGATTGTTCTGTCTGAACGGGGAGTAGAAAGCTCCAGAGGCACATACTTAGGGAGAAGTAGTGCATCATCGCCCCGTATGCTGCACCCAAGACTATCCACGGCTGGATGCTGTACCACAGAATGGACTGTCTTGTATACAGCACCCATGTGCTGGTTCCGGGGAGCTCGTATGGAAGGAACACAACCTGCTTTACTAACTTGAGACCTTGTTTGTGTTGCTGTGTTCAGCACTTCCCTTAAAGGGGCTTATAAAAACGCTGGAAGTGTTGTCTAGTGCTTAGAGCGAGGGATATGGCATCCGGACTCCTGGGTTCTAGTCTGAACATGGGCTGCTTGCTGGCGTGGTGAGGCTCTGTCCCTGTGTGTGCGATCGTTGCGGGAACGGCGGCGGAAATGTGTGGGATTAATAGTTTGGTTTTGACTACAAAATAGAAAATCCTCATGTAGAGCCAGACTGCCCCAGGGAGGAGGGGGGACGGTGACAAGCAAAGTGGAATAAACTCCTGGAACTGTAGCCAGCAGGTGTGACCCATTGGCCCAAATAGCCAGTGCACAGGGAGTTTGCTGGACACTGCTGAAATCCAGAGGAAGCAATCGCAGTCGTCCTCTCTGCTGCTGTGATGGATGCCAGGGTTTCAGCCAGCCAGGAGGGTGATGCTCATGCATTAGGTCCATAGGGCAACTTTCTGTCTGATACCCTGTGCAGCTTGGGGTAGATGCCCTGGCTCCATCCCCAGTGGCTTCTATCCTCAAATGCCTGCATCCCTCCCTGATGGCCTGGCTTCCTGATGGCAAGAGGCCAGCCCCTGCGTCTCCTCCTCCTCATGCCCAGTGGGCTGCCTGCTCCCTCTGACGCACAGGCACCGAGAACTCATCCTGCCTACCATCTGTTGCTGGGCAGAGCGTGTCAGCAAGGGAATCAGTCCTAGAGGAAAACAGGCCCCTCACCGACTGGTGTGCAAAGCCAGCAAGTTCTGGTGTCTACAAACACGCAGCCTGTGGGACCACAGGTAAAAACTAATGTGATCACTTGATGGCATCTGGCCAGTGCGATTTGGCGTGAAAGTCCCAGGGCAAAATAAAAGGGTTTGGTATGTTGGTGAAACATACAAGGAGGAATTGTGCTCTGTTGGCTTTGGGTAGCCTGGCACGTGGCTCCCCAGCATTCAGCCAGGGCAGGGCTTGCTGCCGAATGCTTGACATAACTCTGTGTAGGGGTAAGTATGTATGTTGGTGCACATATGGTTGCGTTGCAGTGCTCTGCCATCCTGTGTAAAAGGGGCCTGCATTGTTACAGCAGGGAACATCCCTGCCTCATGGAGGCTGCAGCTGCCTTTATGCTTCCTGCAGGGGAGCATCCTGGGACGGGTTTGTTGTCTGATTGCTGCAGATTCATCAGAAAGGCCTGTTTTATTTAACAAGACCGTCACATGGATCCAACACCTTGGCACTTCCCAGACCGCAGGCTCGATCCTGCAACCATTACTCACACACAGAGTCTCATAGGAACTCCATACCTAATGGGGTTACTTGAATAGGGAAGAGTCACCAGTGCGGATGCAGGACTGAACCCCTGCAATATTCACTGATCTCTGTAGCCCCGATTGGGATGGCATCTTGGCCGTGATATGCAGTGCCACTGAAATGCACCTGCCTCTGGGGTGATGGGGGATCAGGCTACGCAACAGAGAGAGGCAACATTTTTGGCTACAACTTGCACGGCAAACTCCTGCTCTTGGAGACAACACTGTAGAATCTATACAAGTCCATGCAGTTCTTTGATGTTTAAAGTCTCCTCTGAAAGATCCAGACACAGTCACCCCCACCCAGGTTTGAACACTTGCTTTGAGGGAATTGGCATGTTTTATGCCCAACACTTTAGAGCACTGAGCTGTCCACTCTGACACTGACACACTGTGCTTCTTTCCATTCTCAAATAGGCATCTGGGGCCCAGAGACCAGAGTGGGGCTGGTTCAGCGGGGGAGAGATGTTAGGGCAGAAATGGTGCCAAAAAGACTCCCTTCACCTGCCCGACCACTTGCCTATCAGCTAGTCTCTGGAGAGCTGTCCTAGCAAATCCAATAGGCATTAGTAAATCAGAGATACTGAGAGGAAAACACTCATGTCTGTCCATTGAGTGGCTTGAACAGTGCAACAGGCAGGGTGGCTTGATTTAAATCAAGGCCATTGAAATCAGCTATTTAAATCACCAAGTGGAAAGCCGCGATTTTAATCAACTTTTTCATTTGTGCTTCAGTTACTTTCTAGAGAAAGATGCATTCTCATTGGTTGATAAAATCACTAAAACATGTTGATTTACAACTAAATAGAGCCTTTACATGAGATTTGGTACATCTCTTTACTACCTAGGAGTGTACACTGTAATTTTATACATTTATTTAAGCAATTATATAGCTTAATATTTTCAGATTGTTCTTAATTGTACATTTTTATTATGTGAGAAAATGGTGAATGAGATACTGCTTATCTACTAGCTACTTAACTTTTTGCTCATGATTTGTATCCGGCTGCATTAGGATGCTAACTGGAATAGAATTCAACACAAAACCTCAAATAACATTTATTTTTATTAACCAAAACAAGCCCTTAATACAGCACATGCTTTGTTATACCATATTTATAAAGCTTGGCCTCAAAAGTGAGATGTTTCCCCCCCAGTTCTTTCTTTATATTGAAAAGCCACCTTTAACTTAAAAGTTTTTGCTAGAGGCTTATGGACTCAATATATATATACTTGTTATAATGTAAATAACAAAATAAATCTGATTTAAATCAACAAAACCATTTTTTTACCCCCTCACTCCCACGGCCAAAAAAAAATTGATTTGTATCCACCCTGGAGTTGGGTGTTGTCCTTCTGCCATTAAATCCCCTCAATGCAGCTTGGCACTAGTTTTGCCCGGCTTCTCCTCGGCACAAACTGATCCTTCTCTGAATGAGCTGGCTGGCTGGCAAGATCCTTCACTGTCCAGAACATACATTGCTTACATTCCTCTCCAAAGTCAAAGCCCACCCGTTCTGAGGCACAGAGGCTAGAACTTGGAAATGTGTTCTTGCTCATGCAGGCAGCACCCACTGGCCATCCTGTTAGAGCTTCCGTTCACATTCACTGGCATGGGGGCATTAACGTGGTCTCCCCACGGTCTCCCCACACTGTCCGGCGGCTGTCCTTTCCTCCCTTATTTCCCTGAGGGAGGAGCAAAGCAGGCAGAACCTTTATACGTTTTTTTTTTTTTTTTTTTGGCAGATTGCACTGGAAAAGTTGTATCTTTTAAAGAAAACACCTACGTGCCTTTCTCTGTCCCTCCTGTCCTCTCCCTCCTCTGGGCCAGCTGCATGCTGGTGCTTGAGGCTAAAGAGCTGCGCTGAGAGGTATGCTGCAGAATCAAGGAATGCGTGGTGGTTGCAGGGATGTGGTGAGCATGCGATTTGTTCAGCCTCAGATTGAATGAAGTAAAATGCCAAAAAATAATAAAATTCTTGGGGTCTGTTGAAGGAGAAATTCCCCAGTTGGGGAGTTCCCAAGAAGTTCTGTGGAAAAACCTCAGGCCTTGATATCACTGTCTGGGGTTCCTGCGTCACTTGGATCAACCTGCAGCTGATAACACAAGCCTTGTGCTGAGTTAAAGCAGGATGCTCTGGAGAAGAATGCCATGGGCAGACTTGTTAATCCACAGTGCTGTGTGTTAACTCTCTCTCCTGTGTTATCCCAAGGGAGAGGCTTTATCTGGATGGGATGACAAATCTATGAAACCTCCCAGCTCTCTGAGCTGCTTCATTTCTCCCCTGTGAGCAATAAACAAATACTGAAGAAATACACCTGTATGCACGAGGCATCGTTAACTGGTGGAACTCATTGCTACTGTATATCAGTGAGGCTAAGAGCTTAGCAGGATTCAGAAAAATTCAGAGAATGAGAACACCCCTAGTTACTATGGATAGGACTTACATTTCTAATAGGTTATTTTATCCGGAGAGGCAGGTTATTAGATATTGTCTGCTGGGGGGATTCTTGCACCTTCCCTAGACGTGTCTGGTGCTGGCCAGCATCAGGGGCAAGGTGCTGACACCAGGTAGCTGGACCATGGGCCTGATCCAGTCCAGGAAATTCTGTATTCTTCAAGGTGCATCATGGTGCCAGTTAAGTTCCTGATGCCATCTTGGTTGGCACCCAGCAGAGAGATCAAGGACTGAATGTGTCAGAGACTGAACTCCCCTTGGATCCCTGCTGGCTGTTCCTCCAGGCTGGGGCTGAGGCACTTGGATAGGGATGGGGGGGGAGGGGAAGCTTGCACTGCTGCTGTTCATGCTTTTCCTGCCGCATGGCTAACCAGAGAACTTGAACCTCCAGAGCTCTCAATCTAGCACCTGTGAACCAGCACTAAATTTCGGCTGCTCCTGACTGGAAAAGTCTGTAACTTGTTTAGTCCTAGAGAAAGACAGCCACAAGACAAGTACATGACTTTCTATTGCAGTAAGGAGACATGCAAGGTTGGGGATCTGAGAGGAGCCCCATCCAGGTGTCGGAGACTCAATGGCAAGTTTGTTTTTCAGATACATTCCAGCAGCTGATGGAGGGACCCTTTATTCCTCTGAGCTGGTTATGGGTCCCATGAGAGATGGCACACAATCTGCCTTGTGCCAGTTAATATGCTTTGTAGCCTGAAGAGGAGTAGGGAGGTGGAGGAGTGGCAGACCGTGTCTAAACACAAACATGGTATCACTTCAGCCGGACTGGTAGACATACAGGAGTACAATGTCCCTAGTGGGCATTCAGTCATCTCAGTGTACAGGTGCTTATGCTGGCAAAGCTATTCCCGTACAGGAAGAGGAATACGCTATACTGCTATAAGGCACCATAACGGGGTTCACTCATCACTGGGGCACCTCCTCCTCTCTGGGGCTGGAGATCAGCTCTCACCCAGCCTGGTGCCCCTTTCTATCGGATGAGTGCATCGTGGTGTGTGTGTGAGAGAGAGAGAGAGAGAGAGAGAGAGAGAGAGAGAGAGAGAGAGTGTGTTTGTGTGTGTGTCTCTCTCTCTCTCTCTCTCTCTCTCTGGGATTTGGGGTGCTCTCTCTTCCTGACTCAGCCCTCTAGCCAGGTTGCTATTTAGTCTTCCCCTTCTGGGGTCTCAAAGTCCCACTGGACAACCTGACTGGATGCCCTATCAGACAGTCCTCTGGTCCACATCCAGATCCAGAGCCACTTTCCCAATGACTGCTAGGGGAACCTGGGCCCACCGACGACTTGGGGCTACCTCACTTCTCTAGTACCTCGTCCATCTCTGGATTTACCAGCCTGGGCTTCTTTTGCTCCCAGAGGCTCCTTCACCCCTCTCAGATTCTTGGCGGACTCTGTAGTCCAGGGCTACAGGCTCTCTCTAGAACTCCTCTTTATCCCTCCCCAACTCCCTTCTCTCCCAAGTGATTGCAGAGTTCCTGCCTGCCACCCCTTCTTGCTCTCAACTTCCTGGCTTTATACAAGTCAGCCCGCCCCTGCCCCTCTGGGCTTCATCTTCAGATCTCCATCCCTGGCTCTCCTCCACAGGCAGCCTGTAAGGTTAATTGGCCCCTTTTAACCATCACACCCCATGGACACCCCATCGTGGGCACCTTTATATCTGTATAACTGTGCATGAACTAGGGGTTGGACCGGGTTCCACCCCAGATCGACATAGTTATGCTGGAACAACAACGGTGTAGCTCAGGCCTGGGTGAACAGGAAGGAGCCATTGTTTTCCCCGTCAGCGTGGCAACGTTGTTACATTTGGCCTATGTCCTCACTAAAGACTTCTGATGGCGGAGCTGTGTCAGTCCAGGGTGTGAAGAGGTGTGATCCCTGCCTGACACAGCTGTGTGGGCAAAGCCCCGAGGGTAAATGCAGTTGTACTAGCTACATTGCACTTTTACTGGCGTAGCTAGTTGTTGTCCTGGGGAGTGGCTTTACTGGTGTATAGTGCAGCATTGCTGGTATAGCGGCAATCACCCCAGCAGTGCTGTGCCGGTACAGTGCACCCAGTCTTCCTACACCGCCGTGCAAAATGCCTCTCGTGTAGACCGAGCCGGACTCAAGCTCTCCCTCTGCGAGCTCGACAAACCTCACTTTGTAAGAGACTGAGGTTTGAATCACCCCTCCTCATCTGTTGAAAGCAAGAACGAATCTTGTTGTCAGTTCAGGCAGCCTCTACACTGATGGTGGTCGAGGTCAGGCAGCCATGAAGAAGCCCAAGAGCATTTCTCAGTGGCAGGAGGTGCCTGATTATTTGTTGCATTTTTTTCCCCTTTGCACGCCTCTAAAACATCAAACATTGGACAATGGCAGAGGCAGAACCTAGGCCCTGCTTATCTGACCTGGTGCATCAAATCCTGTATTGCATGTGTCATTCTTTCCTTCCAACCTTCTGTTTTCAAGCTGCACCCCTCAAAACCAGCTGTCTGCCTTCTCCCGGATACCAACCTGCATCCTTTTCACTTTATGCCTTGCTGCTGTTAACCACCTAATGTGCCCTGTTTTATGGGGTGAAATTGCTGATGCTGAGCAGACTTTTAATTCTTTTTTGGTCCATTAAAAAGACCAAACCGGTTTTCTCACCGCTTTGCTAGTGAATCTGTTGCCAAGAGCTGAAACCTTAGACCATAATGGCTGTTTTCAGAGTCTTTGAATGTGATTGGAAAGAAGCTGGCTCTCTTACCGAGGTCCTGCCTTACCCGTCTCAAGATGGGTTGGGTCCTATAACAGAATTTCTGCTGCAAAGGAGGAGCAAATTTTCTATTTCTTCTGATTTGCAGCAGTTCTAAAATGGAGAATACCACACCCCTACCCCTGCAGGGACCTTCCACAAGGGCTGGTGAGCCTGACTCTGGGATAGGTTGCTTATTTTGTCAGGGATTTGGTCATGTTGTCTTTGCTACGTGCTGTTGTTGCAGCTTGATAAGCTGGGTGGAGACAACTGGCATCAGGCCTTTGCAGAACACACACCCTTGCAGGCAGAGGACAAATGTCGGCACAGGGGACCTTCTTGCCGCCTCTTGATAAAATGGTGCACTCAGGAGTCCGAGTTTTGTGCGCGTGGCTTTGCAGTTATTCCTGCCAGCTCTGTGCCTGAGGGTCCACCTCTGTACCCCTTAGGATCCACTGCTGGTACCCTATAGAAAGTTCAACCTGATGTTTACTTTTAGTGAGCTATTGCATCAGAATTTCTTTGAATACCACTTGTATTTAAAGAGACAGTAAAAATAATGTTTGCCTGGGATTACTAAAATTGAACAATCTAATCATCTGTTTCACTCTATAGTATGGTTTGTTTACTTGCTGCCCTTCATTCTTGGTCAATTGATCCAGGCCTGGTCAGTTCCACCTTCTGTTTATAGTAGTCAGTTTCCTTTTGTGGGTGGGGCACTAACCCAGTGCTGTTTTGTTTTGACTTTCCCAATTTAAATCCTTTTAAAGAAAACAAACCTATTCTCCTTGAAATAATTTTTTAATGGAAATTTTTCTTTTCCCTTTTCCTGCACCGATGCCATCTCAGAAGGAGTCCTAACTCAGAGTCACAGTTCCTTGTGTGTCCCCTGGATCCACAATGCAGGATAAATAGCTCCCTGAACCCCGTTCTGGGGAGCTGCATTCTCCCCCGTGCATCGGGCAAGCTTTGCTGACTGGCATGTGGAGGTGCAGAGGTAGGGCTCTGCCTATCTATTTGCAAGGAGAGTATCAGACATGCAGCCTCTGTTTGGCCCTTCCTCTACCCCTCCCCACCCCTATGCAGTCCTATCTCGCACTGTGAATGGGCAAGTTCTCCTGTTGGGATGTAAGTGACACAATCCACACAGAGGAGACACCCCAAATCCCAAGTCAGAGCAGCTGATCCGGCTCAGTTTGTTTACATAATGCTGTTTCATGGCAGAATTCCCTGGTCAGTCAGAGATCTCTCCCACAGGACTCTGCCCTCCTGCCGGGGTGAGCACTGATCCTGGCTATGACTTGCTCAATGAGAGGGGCCTTTGTGCCTGGGGATTCTTATAATTCTAAAGAAGGGGCTGGCATGCACTCCAGAGGGATTTAGGAAAGGTGGAAAATCTAGGCTTATTACTCTGTAATCCTCCTTCTCCTCCTCCTAAGACGTCAGCAGCTGATAAATCTGAAGTTCGAACCCTCAGTTTTGGCAGCATGTTGCTTAAAGGCAAAATATTGGGAAACTTTTTGAAGGGAAATGAAAAGATAAAACCTCCTTTGGATTCTCCCTTCTTATCATAGTGTCGCAGAGAGTGGCAGGCATGGGGCTTTGCAGAGTGATGAAAAGCCCTGGGCCAGATTCAGATTTCCGTTACGCTCATGGAATTCCGTTGACCGCAGTGGGGTTACTCTTGGGTTAAACCAGCGTAGCTGGGATCAGCATCTGTTCCCTGCCCAAGGAGCTTGCAAGAGTCAATGCACTTGATTCTCTAGCCTCCTGCCTCTTCCGCAGCCATTTAGACTAGTGCACAGAGAGTATTTAATGCTTCTGCATTGGGGTGGGAGCATTTTATACCCACGTTGCAGTGACTGCACATGGTGCAGCGCTCTGGACATTCAGCTCCACTGCTTCCCCTGGCAGAACGGAGGCTACTATGGAGAGTTAAAGCCGAGCGTTTCCAGCAGGAGACTGGCAGCAGCCGTTCTCAGTGCTTTGAACCCATTCGTTCTCCCAGTCTCCATATCCTTCCTGCTTTTGCTTTCACCTAGCCAGGGGTTCCCCAGGGTAACAACTTCTCCATTGTGCCCGAGGCCCTGGCTGGGGCACTGTGGAGATCTAACATTCATGGTCTGATTTTTTTCAAGTGTGCTCAGCACCTAACACTTCCATTGACCAGCCCTGGCTGTGCAGGATGCCCAGCACTTCAGATGAGCCGGCCATTAGCACTCCCAGGTTTCTTTCAAATGACAGTGTTGATGGTAGCCTGGGACACTCCCCATTCCAACTTCTGCTGCTGGATCTATTTCTAGTTATCTCTAGAGTCCAGTACCCTCCCTACCTCCAGCTGATTGGGTCAGTATTAGCGAATCTGCTCCCAATACACAGGATTATATGCGAAGAGCTCCTCCTGTGTGGACCCATACTGCCATGTGGATTCCTTGGGAATAAGGACCACCCATACAGATCCCTTTTCAGGATCGGGTGCCTGGTTTATAAAATGATGATGCTGATGTGTCATACTTGAGCATCACAGCTTATGACGTACACTCTTGGAGGGACACCTTGAAGACAGAAGACACTGTGTTACTCCTTCTTTGAGAGAACTACTCTAGAAAGAACATCATGATTCTTGTCCCAGTTGCAAACTCTTCTTCTCTCTCTCTCTTTTTCCAGCTCTGCTGTCTTGCACTTTTCCCCCGGGGGTCAAGCCACATCTTTCTTCCCTCCTGTGCCCAAGTCCTCTTCTCATCAGGGACCTTCTGTCTGGGAACCCTCCTCCCTCCCATCCTGTTATCGGGCCCTCCGCACTCTAGAAAGCAACAAGCATTTTGAGCCTTCTTGTCCTTGGCACGTTTTCTGCTGTCGAGAGTTGGTAACAATTTATCGGCTCTCTGTGCAGGCTGGAGAGGGCAGCGAGAAGGGAGTGTTACCCGATAGGGGCCATGTGCTGCTCTCCAGCGCGTTGTTAAATATGCATGTCAAAGTTATGGTCTTATCACCTCATAAAGCGATCACTGAGTCTCACAGCTGTCTCAGTCTCGTTGCACTGACCTTCTGTGATACTTGGGCCCCCAGGCTCTATGGCCCTGGGTTGGTAATCTCCTCAAAAGAGACCATCTGGTGAAACTGCCTATCTGTGATTCCTAAATGCTTTGTATCCTCTTTGTAAGCCTGTTCTTGCTCCTAGTGATAACTGCGTGGAGCTGTGGTTGGCTCTCTTACACAACCACGTCAGGACTTGCTGTACGGTTAGTGCTGTGAGATAACCCGTAAAGGAGATGTGCTGTGTGTAGAGAACTTCTAAACATGGTCCTATAAACAGGTGCCTTTCCCAACCTGTTGTACAAAGTCCACCTGCTCTGTAGTCTAAACTCTCATCCTCTTCCTGAGGCTTGTCTTTACTAGCAAAGAAATTGGCAGTGGCATAGAATTTAGCTCAAATTTTCTCCCCAGGTTTAGCTGCTTCTAGGGCTCCTCCCTAGGATTGCTCAGCCCACACCCTAGATCTTGTCTCCCTAGAGAACCACTCCCACCATCCCCAATGAGTCAGCAGAACACACTTAACCCTTTGCCATTAAGATCAACACCTGCTAACAGGATAGGGGACAGCAAATGCTGCTACCCTATTGCAAGGCTAAAGGCACAGCATCTTGAATGCTAATCAGTTAGCATTCTGCCACCAGAGTGTGGGAGGGGACTTTTTGAGATATAATTAATTGTGAAGTTTGGGGAAAGCATCTACTTAAGACTGTAACTCATTTGTGCGTCTATGTTTACCTACTTTAACCTTGTAAATAACTCTCATTTATTTTTCCTAGTTAATAAATCCTTAGCTAGTTTATTATAGGATTGGCTACATGCCTTGTCTTTGGTGAGAGAGCTAGGGTGCAATTGACATGGGGTAAGCGACTGGTCCTTTGGGACAGGGAGAAACCGGAATATTGTTGTGATTTTTGGTGTAAGGCACCATCAGTCATAAGGGCAAGTGTATCGAGGTGGCAAGATAAAGCGGAGTACCCAAGGGGACTGTCTGTGACTCCATGGCAAGGCAGGTATAGTGCTTGAGGAGTTCACACCTGTTACTTGGTTGGTGAAATCTAAGTATAGAACTCCTAACAAGTTTGTGCCCTGGTTCTTAACAGTCTGCGCTGAGGCTGGTACTCCCACTTGTGAGCCACTCCAGACAGCTTGACAGAGACAATAACACTTCCCTGCCTCACAGGGTGTTGTGAGGACAGTTGCAATAACAAGGTGCTTAGCGTCTATGATAATGGAGGACACATAACTACCCTAGAGAGTGGTGTGTATGTTGGCTGTGAATTAGATGGTTGTTATAGTTTCTCATGTGTTCTCACTAAGCGTGGTCTTTATGTGCGAGGTTGATTTACCCCAGTTTGTTTACAAAGCAAATTTAGTGCTGGTGACTGGTGCCTCAGTTTATCCACAGAAGAAAGATGGATGAAAGGAGGGGTGAAAGGGGGCCCAGATGATTCAGTGCTGGGTGCCCTAGAAATACTATGGTGACTAAGGATTATTCTTTCCAAAGCCCTTGGGAGGTGTTTCTCCTGCAGGATGTCACATGAGGATCTGCAGCTATCCTGGCTGCCCAGTGATTCTGGGTGGGGATTTGTGGCTGGCCTGGATTCACACGGCTCTGATGCTGCTTGTAATGACATTGACATGTGGCCCAGAAACTCTCAGAGATCAAAGGGTCCGTTTTTCTTCCATTGCTTTTGGCATACACTGAAAAACCAATATCCCCAGGTACCCTTGAGTCAGTGGCAGTCAGCGAGACCTGATTCTCATCTGCTGTTAGAGCGGCTGAAAGGTGATTGGGTTGACACCGACTTTGGGACTGAAGGTGTCTGGCTGGCCATCGGAGAGACGCTGTTGCTCTCCGCATAGCACATGCTTCTTCTGTGCTGCCCCACCAACATGCCTCCACATTGCCCTAGAGAGACTCCCTCTCAAAGTAAATAGATCATAGGATTTCTGTTGCACAGCGATTCCTGGCCTCCCTGCTGAGATTGCCATTGTGCTGCTATGTCCAAGGACAGGATTGAGACCCACCAAGCTCCTGTCATGAGCGGCTTGGGCTGGATTTGAACCAGTGACCTAGCAGCAAAAGGCTTTGTATGCTGTTACCAAGCCCCAGAGCCACCCAGTCAATCCCCATCTGTCTCTGGCTGGGTGGCTCTGGGGCTTCGTAATTGCATACTATTACTAAGGCTGCGTGTGGTTGCAGCGCCGAAGCGAAAAGCTTGTTGCGGGGCGGTACCTCCAAGACCGTCTCTGGACAGTAGCGATCTCTCTCCTTCACAGCTGACACAAACACAGCCCCCGCCAAGGTTTAAAGCTCAGTTACTGAAAATAACCGAATTACAACATCTGGTGTGAATGGCCTCTTTCTGTCTTGGCTTTAAGTCACCGTTAGTGCCTTCGCAGGGAGATTTCGATTACTCACTGGAATCAGTTTTCTATCTCTGAACTTGTTTATAACATTCTTTTGCTCCTGTTGTGTTTCCCCTTGGCAGACAAGTGCAACAGAGAGCGTCTGAGTGGTGTCTTTTTGTTGGGGCTGGAACACTCATCTCAGTGTTTGTGTGTATCAGATCCTGCAGCTTGTTTAGTGCAAGAGACCCGTAGGTGGCGGCTCTAGGGACTGCTTCTGGGCTTTGTTCAACCCAGACACAAGGACCATTGTAGGGTCCAGCAGTGATGTTGGGTTTGTTCCAGTCTTGAACCATGAACGGTCTTAATTGAATCATTCACTTGGTGTTGGACGATGGGAGGGGTTGTAGTCTAATGACTGGGAGACAGGCCTCCTGGATTGTGTTCCTTGCTCTGTCACTGACTCTTTGTGGGGTAAGACAGTTAGCCTCTCTGTGCCTCAGTTTACCCATCTATAAAACAGAGATGTTATTTCACAAGGGGGTTCAGGCGGACTCGCTGTCAACTCGTAAATCAGTCAGGTATCACGATGCTCTGAGTGTGAAGTAGTATTACTCCGTTACACAGGGGACATAGAATTGAGCAAGAGGCTTTGGATCAATGCTTTAAAATATGTAACTTATTCAGATATTTAACCATTTCTAAGCTTTGCTTCTAGCATGAAACATTTTTTCCATCATAAGTCATGGGTGGTTGGGGGAAAAGTTGAATTCTTCAAGCATGCATCCTTCAGGAGTGTGGTGACCAAGTGCTCTAACCTAGAACTGAATAACATGTTCTGTTGGCACATAATATGCTCTACAAAACCTCAATACTCTGCATCTTCCTGGGACGTTCCTGATTCTTGAGTAGACTGGCCTCTAAGTGACCTAGTAGCTTGTCAGGGCATCAATATGCCACAGTGTGAAGGTCTGACAGTCCCATTGGGAAGTGGGAACTTCTCCTTTCCAGGCATAAAAGCCCCATTTCTAGCTCTGCAAGGACGTCTACCTACAC
Organism: Dermochelys coriacea; assembly: GCF_009764565.3. Lineage (NCBI taxonomy): Eukaryota > Metazoa > Chordata > Testudines > Dermochelyidae > Dermochelys > Dermochelys coriacea. Next base: position 4,058,325 of record NC_050077.1, on the reverse strand, counting down.
TCAGGAAGCTTATGGAAGGACCGTGAATTGAACCCAGATCTTCCGAGTCCCTAACCACTGGACCATCCTCCTTCTTTGAGGATCCATCTGTCTAAATTTCCTACCAAGCCCCTGACCATGGTATGTAGCCATGTCACATCCTTCCTTATACACTGCTTGCATGTATAAGCCACATCTCTCTTTCAAGGGAAAACCCAATCACACAGAGACTGTAAGGCTCCTGCATACTCATCCCATCCACACTCCTGTGTACAAAACCCCATGATTTATGTTGCACGCTCACCTCTACTCCCATTCCACCTCTGTCAATTCAGAGTCACTCCACTTGAAGCCAACAGAGTTTCTCCAAATATATGGAGTTACTGCAGTTTTACGCTGTTGTATCTGGGAGCAGAATCTGCCCACACAGGAGATTTTCCTGAGAGCCATATCCTAGCCTTCCTCCGTGAGAAGGTGGTGTTACTCAACCTGAGCAAGGATGGCAGAGTCTGGCCCTAGACTATTTTAAGGACTGCTTCAAAAATGATGTATCCAGTAAAAAAATAAAATGAAGAGGCAAAGAATTTTATCCTTTAAAAACATTTTTTTTCTTTAGTTCTCTTTTGCAAAGTCAGCAGGAGCAATTTAAATAATTGAAGCAATTTGAATAACAGAAGCAATTGAAATCATTTTAAAACAAACTCCACATTCCAGATTGGCAGCCTGTGTGGGCAGGTTAGGTGCAGTGCAATTTGAAATGTCTAAGAGACTAAGTTTTGAAAAGCAGGGAGGTGGGTGGGTTAAGCTGTAATGCGGATGCTGACGGACCCTCAGCTTCCTTAGGACAACTGAGTGCCATTAAGGGTCTGTCTACACCGCAGTGAAAGCCCAGGGTTAGCACAACTTGAGTTAGCAGACCCTGGGTTTGTTAACTTAGGGCCTGAGCGTGTACACTCCTTTGTAAGGTTAGGAATTGTTGAACCCTGGAGTCCCAACCTGGGACTCCAGGGTCTACACTGTATTATGCGGGTCTGAGTACAACCACCTCTATCCCAGACTTCCTAAATGTGACTGCTGTAGCCCTTTGTTCGTGGTGCGGTGTGGGAGCTGAGCCCTGGGTTAGCATAATTTGTGTGCAGTGTGACAGGGTCAGGCCAGATGGCTACAGGAGAGCGATAGAAGGCAGATTTATTAGCCCCGGGTTAAGTAGGTCCCTTTTCCCTGGGTAAGGTAACAGGGAAGGTTCCAGAACAATCGGGAACTTTCTGGAAACAATTAAGGCAGACAGGCTGATTAGAACACCTGCAGCCAATCAAGAAGCTGCTAGAATCAATTAAGGCAGGCTAACCAGGGCGCCTGGGTTTAAAAAGGAGCTCACTTCAGTTTGCGGTGTGCGTGCGAGGAGCTGGGAGCAAGAGGCACTAGGAGCTGAGAGTGAGAACGTGGACTGTTGGAGGACTGAGGAGTACAAGCGTTGTCAGACACCAGGAGGAAGGTCCTGTGGGGAGGATAAAGAAGGTGTTGGGAGGAGGCCATGGGGAAGTAGCCCAGGGAGTTGTAGCTGTCACACAGCTGTTCCAGGAGGCTCTCTAGACAGCTGCAACCCACAGGGCCCTGGGCTGGAACCCGGAGTAGAGGGCGGGCCCGGGATCCCTCCATCCCCCCAACTCCCTACTGGATACCGGAGGAGTTGAACCGGACTGTGGGTTCCACCAGAGGGAAGGTCTCTGGCCTGTTCCCCGATCCACTGGGTGGATCAGCAGAGACTGCGGGGATCGTTCTTCTTCCTTTCCCCAGGCTGGCCAGTGATGAGGCTGACTGAGGGAACGGCGGATCTGAGGCCAAACTGCGGGCTGCCGTGAACCTCTGAGGCGAGAAAAGCCGCCAATAAGCGCAGGGCCCCCCAAGGCAGAGGAGGGACTCTGTCACAGTAGACAGAAAGAGGGCTAGGCTTGAGCGTGAGCATGAACCCTGGTCTTACATTGCCGTTTAGACTTTCCATGCCCAGCATGCGTCATAGGGTGAGACGCTTTGAGAGGAGAAACCATTTGGGGGGTGGCGGTGGGGGATTGTGGACTTTAAATAAACTTTTTGTTTTGAATTGAAAACATAGTTTGGAACTTGCAGTGGAAATAGGTTTGCTCTTTGACACTTCGTACAGTCCAGTCAAAGCAACCAGCCGCAGATGGAATGCCGCACAGCCAAGCTTGGCAGTCTGTTAGGATGACGTTTCCGTATCCCAGGGTCTTCAGGATGGTTCAGAATAAAAAAACGAGGTTGTTTCCTTCTAGAGTCCTTGGAAAACTGAAATCCATATTTCTGTGTGGGTTGCCTGCTTTTTCCAAAAATCCGTTTCTCCTCCAATCAGCAAAGAAGGTGGTTTGCTGGAGCCCATGTCAATTTGTTTCCCCTCATTGTTTGATCAAAACTTATTGTGTCTAGGTCTGTAATTTCCAGGCTGCGTGCTTCCTTATATTCCACAATAAACTGTGTGTGTGTGTGTGTGTGTGTGTGTGTGTGTGTGTGTGTTTAGTGAGCTTTTGCGGTGGTCCCTAAAGCACAATGAGCTGTAAGGCTATTTAGGAACAAATGTTAATGCCCTCCCTTGTTTGATATGATAATGCCTAGCTGTCCAACATATAACCGGACTCCAATCAGACACATCTTCAGCCTCTTTAATCCTTTGCATGCCATGGCCAGTTTGCTTATGAAGCTGAAGTGAACAAAACACTGGAGCATATACTGCAGGGACTGATCCTGCATTGATTGTGGAGTGGACAAAAGTGTATTTATTTGTATTACAGAAGTGCTTTGAGGCCCCAACTGAGATCAGGGCCCCATTTAGCACTGTAAACACACATAGTAAGAGAGACTCCCTGCCCCAAAGACCTTAAAGTCTAAATAGACCAGATGGACATAGGGCGGGAGGGGAAACTGAGGCACAGTGAGGTCAAATGATTTGCCCAGGGTCACAGGGCAGGTCAGTGGCACAGCTGGGTGACCCCAGTACATCATTTTCCACTACAACTTTCTGTTATATTGTTCATCCTGCTGTATTCCAGGCAGCATAGCTGATGTCATTGGGCCAGATGCTGATTTTTGTTACAATAGTATAAATAGCTCTGTTAATTTCAGTGGAATTTCAACAGCTGGAGTAAGAGAGAGGAGAATTTGCCTGTTGCGTGCTGAGCAAATGGAAATGGGAGGTGCAAAGTGCATTGTCTGTTTCTATTCTGGTCAGCTTGGTGAAGCAAAGTGTGTCTTGATAACCTGCATTTTTTTTCTGCTACTTCCATGGTTAAGGCTGACCAGTTGAAAAGGCGACTAACTGCATTTCCAGCCGTTCAGAGTGGCCATCCTCTCTGTTTGCAGGTCTGTCACTGACAAGTCGTGCATATAATTATGGTGAATCAGAACACTGGTTTAGCTGCCACAGCTTCTTTTTTCAGAACTACCTTGTGAACCGATTCTCAGCTGCGTGTGCGAAATATGTGGGAATTCCTCAGGCAAACCCCATATTTGCGAATGGAATTTGGAATACAACTCTACCGCTGAGATACAGGAAGGATGAGAGCCCAGCTCATGCTCTCAGAGCTGTGTCAGCTCTTCAGAGCTACCAGTAGGAAACGGAAGTAAAAACTTCCTTTGGTCACCCAGTGAGCAGAGGTGACCAAACACATATGATGGAGTAGATCTGGTGCATAAAGATGCCATTTTATGTAGTCACTTTTCTGAGTAGAACTGCACTTTAAGACCGTCCCTAATGATTTACTCATCTTTGCCATAATTTTTCCTCTAGGTTATGGTGCATGTGATAAACACAGAGGGAACACATCTAAAATGTCATCCCGCATTATCGGCAAGTGAAAAACGGAGCATAATACTCCTTCCCTCTGTTTTGTTGTATGTTTTGCTGCAACATTAAACATAGATCGCAGCCAAGAGTGGCTCAGGGAGGGCAGTCACCTCTCTGGCCTTTCACCTCTAGGTCACTGACTCAAATCCAGTTCAAGCTGATAGTGACTGAAGATTGTTACCCTTGGATGATTGTTTGCTGGCCTGTGTGAAGTGAAGTTTGGTGGTCTCAGGTTAGCTCCCATGGGAGAGCTGCCTACGTGGCCAAAAGCTCAAACAAAAGTGGCATTCATTGGCCCCCTTGTTGCCTGGCTTAGCAGAGAGGCTCTCAAGGGTTGAACAGGCCACAACAAATGAAATCATTTCTCATTCCTAGAGATGATTCCCTGCACGTCAGCATTTTGGGCAGAGTGAGGAAACTCATCCCCGTGCTGCCCATGCTTTGTAGATGGAGGATTTCTGCCTCCAAAGCAGTCTGTCTAGCAGCTTTCACCATCACGCTGTACTGATTGTGCTACAGACGCTGGAGTAACCAGAGATGTTGGGTTTGAGTCAAAAGTAAGAACAATCCCCCGCCCCGCAACTCGAGCTGAGCTGCAGGGACCCTTACATTTGCAACGCATTCTGGCTTTGTCCTCCAAAGTGCCGAGCGCTCTGGCCCCAGCCCAGCAAAACTCGTAAGCACGTGCTTAACTTTAAGCAGGACTGAGTCCTATGTCCGTTTCCTTTTAGAGGGAAGGTTCTGTGACCTGGATCAGCATAAATCGCCACCCCAAAACACACAGGAGATCTTTATCCTCTGGCATCCAGAACAGATGCTGATTTAAAATGTTCTGATGTGTTTTCTGTCACAGTTTAGGGCAACTGCACCTGTATTTCCCCATTGTGGTCAACAACTGCACCCACTCCCGGCTTCTTGCTTCCCAGCCATTGCCATTCTGGGTGGAGACCCTCATCTCTCTCCCTTCTGACCAGGGTATTCCCAGGCTACACAGATTCCTGCCTTCACTGTGCATTTCCCAGCACAGCCAGGTATCTCAGAGACACCTGTTTCCTTTCTCTTCAGAGACTCAGAACTGAGTGATTGTCAACAGTTATCAGGTACCACATGACACGTCCTATATAAGCCTGCTTTAGTCTTAAGGTAAAAAGCACAAGAACATAAGAACGGCCATACTGGGTCAGACCAAAGGTCCGTCACAGAGAAAATCTATTAAAAATGATAGAAGAACCTACATGCCTGCTGCCAATAAGCTTATCAGTGTGAACTCCACCTCTTAACATGGATTCTGGGAGGCTCAGTCCTTCCAACCCCACCATAAGAATTGGAGCGCACCGTGAACCGTTTTCAGGATCAGGAAGGAGGCCTTTAGCTAGTTTAAAACCAGACTGGCAATACCGCGACCCACCTAAAATAACCTTGTGACCCCCCTGTAACTCCCTTTTGGCTCAGGACTCCCATTTTGAGAAATGATGATCTCCACTGTGAAATCTCTATAGTATATGGTAAAAGCACAAAAAGACCACATTTCACAGGGGAAGACCAGATTTCACGGTCTGTGATGCGTTTTTCATGAATGTGAATTTGGCAGGGCCCTGTCAATGAAGTTTACCTGAATTCAATAAAGTTTATTCAGGATATTGCAGGAAAAGGTCAGATTCTAATTAAAAATCTGTAGTGTTTTCTACTTCTTTCCCTCCACCTTCTTTTTTTAAACACTGTCAGCTGGAGACATTTAGGATGACTTGATGAGTTTCAGGGTGACCTCAGGTTCTGTTGCGGTAGAATATTGGTAGTTTAGCAGCAATGTGTCTTTTTGGTTGTTTTTTTTTTTTTAAACTCATCCTTTTTTTTTATTTGACTGGTAATTACTGTGAGTGATCCATACAGAATCGGTACTTTCCTGAGGGAATGTTTGAGATTTGCTTCTGGAGGTTATGAAGCAGTAATAGAAATCGTTGGTACTGATTAGATGCTATGAGGAAGCCACATATAAAAGCAGGGGTCAGTCAAACTGTCAGACTTGCATTGAAAGGATTAAACTTGGTTATTTTTTTAAAATGCTTTTGTTTGAGTTAAAATACCTTCTCATCTATCAGGTAGGCCATGGTCACATATCGGAAGCATATTATTTGGTATTTGGAGTCTCAGCGAAACAGTATTCTGAGCAAGGATTTACTATGGAGTCGAGACAGATCTGGGAGACTGAGCAGGATTATCTTCTGGTTTACGCATCAGCGCCAGCCTCATTAGCTAACTTCGTATTTCAGAATCTCCTATTCCTGCGGCTGGCACGTGAGCCAGAAAGAACCTGCTTGACTCTGAGAGCCCGAGGCTGGCATGCGGACAGAATATTTGTAATCAGAGCAGATTAGATCTGGAGTCAGTGGGAGAAGACAGACATGGAATCCAAAGATGTCCGTTTTCGAGTCACCTGTCAGAGTAGAGCTACGTCTTAAACGAATGGAAGATCATCCAAACACCTCTGAATGTGATTCACCCAGCGCTGGGTGACTGCCATATGCTCAGTGGCAGGGACTCTCCCAAGAGCAGCCCCTCTCTGTAGGCATCCAGGACTTTCAATTGATCTCCTCCTTAAAGAACTGCCAGCCTTTCTTTGTAGTACTCAGCTCGCCTGGTCCGTCCATGCAGGCTGAGCAAAGCCACACAGACATGCTTTTTGTGAGGAAAATGCCAACCAAACTTTTACCCCTCCCTAATATCTGCAAAGGTTCAAGTCAGTCGCAAGTTGCGGTCAAAGGCTCGGGTAGCACTGCTCTGAGGACTACATCCCAAAAGCCAAGACAGTGGTGGGACTTTTTCTTTTTAAATATGCTGATTGGCATGACTCGGAAAATCCAACAGCTCAGTGCACAGGACACGGGAAACGTGAGGCTCATCCCCTGGGGCATTGCAGTAGGAAGCAGAATTTCTTGAAAAGCCTGATTGAGGTGGCACATCTGAGAAGCCCATAGAACACAGACCAAAGCCTCTCCCAGCTCAGCAGAGACAACTCACCCTTGCGGCTGTAGGATGCCATTGTAAAGGTGACTCTAGCCCCAGGGTCCCAAGTGTGGTGAGTTCGAGTGCTCCTCTCTTCTAAGGGCATGATACCCTGCAGCTGAATGTCTGTGTGGCAATTGCATAGCCCTGCAGTCTGAGCTCCACGCAGCTGCCCCGGGCCAGCCGTGCGTGTTTCATTACAGTGTAGACTTGCCCTAAATGACTGTGGGGCCTATCTTAGCTCCAGTGGTCCCTGGTCTATACAATATGATTGTGATGGTCCAAGAGGCAAGAGACCAAAAGGGAGAGGGTGTGGACTAGAGCAGGGGTTTTCAACCCTCCCCCCCTTTTTTCCCCCTCGTCATTTGCAGACCCCATAAAATTTCAAATGGCAGTGTGGACTCCTTCGGAAATCTGAGACGTAGTCTGCGGACCCCTGTTCTATGGTAACAACAAGCTTTCACGGACCCCTTAGACAGAGTCACCAGAGGTTGGAAACCACTGCACTAGAGCATAGGGAAAAGAATAATGGAGAGAAAGGAGAGTCATGGTGACAGGGGGAAGGATGGTGGCTTTGCTTTACATTAGAAAGCAGTAAAATCTATTTCTCTCTTCCAAGCAGTAAATTCAGCTGGGCTCTATTAAAAACATACGGTTGAATGAAATAGTGGCAAGGAAGCTTGCAGCAGCTCTCTCCTGCCTGGGTGCCCCGTGAGATTTCAACCCATCTGTGTATTAAAAATAAACAAAAACCCCTTCCCCAATCTCCTCCTCTTCCTCCCAGCTCCTCCGTGATTGCTTGGAAACTGACACCAGGCAGAATGAGCCAGCTCTATCCAGGCCAACGCAGGAGTGGCTCTGAATCCAGTGTTTGTGAAACCTCGGTGCAGCTCTGTGAGTGAAAGGGGAACATCTGGTTATGTTTCCATGGGACTGAGGCCCCATTAGCCAAGATTTCTGTGTTTTATTTATAGCTTTTCACCAGCACCAACATCTGGATTTTAAGCGATGTTAAATTCTAACCATGCGATTAAGTTGGATCGCAACGGTGCTGTCGCTAGGGACCTTGCCAACGAAGATGGTGTTCTTTAAATGGGGGGAGAACCTCTGGAGCCTTTTCCAGCTGTATCCCGGAAGGTGCCAGAGCATCTTAATCCCCGTAGAAAACAATACGCCATTGTACTAAGGTTTTGGAATCATTTTTGATATCTCCAGCGTTCTTCTCCTGAGGATCTCAAAGCACTCTGCAAACAATGAACGAATCTTCCCAGCCCAGCTGTGTGTTGAGGCAGTATCAAGATCCTGATGTTACAGAGGCATTAATCTCTCATTGCCTCTAAAGGACTAGCACTGGGTGATCCGGTGAGTCATCAGGACAGCCAGCAGGAGAGTCCAGGAATCATGGCTGTAAGTCCTCGACTCTCATCACTAGACCATGCTGTCTTCTTAAAATAAACAGGCAAATCTGAGATCTGGTTAGGTTTCTAGGAGGGAGAGGATCAAATAGGGTGAACTGGATAATAAGGGTCTCCGGGGAAGGATCAGTTTAACCCACCCCTTTCTGCTGTGCCTACGCTTGAGTGTAGATGGGTGTGAGTCGTTTAGCCACTCTCATGATGCAATGGTTTCAAGGCCAGTGACAACTGGAGTTCCATCTATGCTAGCGCTCCTACCCCGTCTGCACCGATGCTAGTACAACATCAGGAAATGTCCCCAAAAAGTTCTAGTGCAGCCGAAGTCTCAGCATCCACCTGTGGGTTATAGAAGCTCCTGGCTGGGTTTCGAGAGTCGTTGAGACTCACCAGCCAAGTAAGCCACGTGATTGTATCTAACTCAGATCAGGAGCAGCAGAAGCTTCCATAAAAGTGTGTGTGTTTGGGGGGGCGGCACCAGCTCCCGAACAGTGGCCTGGCCCTGCCCCTTCCCCCTGAGACCCTAGACTCGCGCTGCCCCTTCTCCCCGAGCCCCTGCCCTCGCACCATCTCTTCCCTCAAGGTCCCGCCCCCACTCACTTCTCTCTGTCCCCACCCGCCCATCACTCGCATTTATGGCCCGTAAAAAGTTGGGGGGACATGGCCCCCGGCCCCCCCATTCCAGCTCCCATGACTCAGACCCTACAGACTTGCCAAATAGGGGCTTCTTCCATCATACATAATCGTGGGTTACTGAGCCCTCTGTGTCCTGGCAGGATGACCTATTACAATGAACCCCTTCATGGTGCTATTTTAATGGGAAAATGTGAGTTGTTCTCTTACAGAGGGAGAGCAAGAGTGAATGTGACCCAGCCCTGCTGCAATACGCGGCAGATTGCTGGCACTAATATGAATGAAGACAATAATCTCCACTCATTTCTATGGCAGGAACCCAACTTCTCTCCGGTTCTTACAATGAATGCGGCTGCAGGCAGCAATAATAGTTTTAGCAACGGGCTGCCGTCCGGATTACTGCTCTCTTCTGTTAAGTCCTGCGTTGTTTTACTTTGCACAATAGAAGATGGCAGGAGGATGCCCTGGCTGAACTAAATGGGAATCATTAGTTCTAGTGGGATTGCAGCCTGGGGTCGTGTTCTCGTGATAGTTTATTTTAGCCCCGACCTTTGCTCATCGCAGCTCTTCATGCTGGCGTTTGATCTGAACAGATTCCATTCTTTGTAAGCACTTAATTGTTAAGGATCCACTAGCAGAATTTCGCCCTGAGTGTTTTGGCTGTTGGGTGTGTGTGACTTGTGTTGGCTGTTGGCAGGCAGAAGTCTTCTGTTTCCTGTGCGAGAGGTTGGAGCAGGGGATTGAAGCATGTGTGTATGGAAGGGTGTCACTGATGGATTTTATTCCTGCACTACCAGGGACCTCTGCCCTTCCCTGTGTCTTCGTTCTTTGATCTGTAAACTGTGGTGGCACTGGCAGTGAGGATTGGTTACAATGATCCCCAGGTGCAGAGCATGACAGGCCAACACTTGGACCCAGGTTAATCACTGATGAGCCCTTGTAGGTCTTGCCCTCCTGCCATGTATCTCATACCACATGGAGCCATCCCTCATCGCTCCCCTGTCCACCAGGGCAAAGACCTGTCCCGCTTGGAGCATAGTTTCAGGCCATGCTGGGGGTGCCGTTTCCCTGACTGGCCTCCCCATATTCTGTCTCCCAGCTGGGCAGAACCAGACTGGTTCTGCTGTATTTGGAGCCAGGCTTGGGAAGGAGAGGGGCAGCAGGAGATCAGATGCAGAATTTATCACTGGAGAAGTGCAGTGTGTGCTTATAAACCTGAGTGAGAAAATGGGTTTGTTGTGAGAGATGAGATGCAATTTATTTATTCTCCTGGGGTGATATCTCAGTAATGTGGGGAAGGAAAAAGGACTCTCAGGAGTTTAGACCCCACATGTCCTTTTTGTGTGGACACAAACAACATTGCTGCTTGCACAAATATTGTCATGAATTTCCATGAAATCAGCAGCGTAAACACCAACAGTGCTGGGCTAACATAGGATCACAGAAGATTGACGCACTCAGACCCTGGGGATGAGCATATTATAAATGCGACAAATCAGTTTAAAAAGAAAAAGAAAAAAAAAGTACCATGTAGCTTATTCTAAACAATCCTGTCCAGCTTCCCTGTGAAAGCCGAAGCAAGGAAAAGAGCAGCCTGTAAGCTCCGTGGAGCAGGGACCATGGCTACCATTTCCAACGTCAATTTAGGGGATTTTGCCACGGCTCCTATTGCAGCTTTGATAACTGCAACCTGGGTCAGTGCATGTGTTTGTACAGCACCTGGCGCTAGGACTGTGGCCTGATTGCAGTCTCTGGATGCTACAGTAATATAAATGTGAAATGATGATCAATTGCATAAGGTTTATACTACATTTTTTCCTTGTGGTCTAATTGGAGCGATTGTTAACACGGCAGATGTTACTAAAATAGGATTGTGAGCATGTCTGTTTCCTCGCTAGAGGCTGGTGATTGGGATCAGTCTGACACACGAGGAGGTTCTGGTGCTTTCTCCTTCTTTGCCGCACGATTTGAAGTCTGTGTGTGTCTGACTTTTGTTCACTGAGTGGAGGCTTCATGGAGCCATTTTCCGACCAGAGCCACATGTACAAGGAAAGGAAACGCCACTGGAGTTGATTTAAAAGAAAATATGTTAACCATGTAAATTAGCCAAGAACGCTCTTGACTGCATTTTCTCCAGCTCTCTCTAAGCCAAGGCGGAAAAGCTTGACATGTTGCAGGGCGCTTTGAAGCTTGGAATCCTTCCAAAAACTGCATAATTCCTAATGGGAGTGATTAGACCCTATTTAGCTGTGCAAAGTAAATAGCAAAACCCACTTAACTGCAGCATGAAGAGAACACTGGGCTGGATTTTGCTCTGGGAAAGAGCATAGCCCACTCCGGCTGATGCTGGAGCACCCTTGTTTGTCTTCTGGATGATGGGTCAAGGCTGAGATGATTGACATTGAAAGAGCCAAGTTAAATATCACACAGGTCTTCTTTTTTTAAAAAAAGCTCCTTAGTTCGGCAACTTACCAACTTTCCTTATCTAATTAACCTAAAACATCTTTGAGATTCAAAGTGAGAGAATATTAAAAATCTGATTCCCCCTAGGGACCATTGGTGCTGTTTATTTTATTGATTTATTTTGCATTTTGTTCTGTTGAGAAAATGAAAACTTTGTAAAGAACTGGATGATGGGCAGCTGTGTACACCACTGGATGGAATCAGAACTGTGATGCCAGACACCCTCTGCTGTTAATAGTTTGAGGAGATTCTCCCTTAGTGCAAGTGGTAGGGACCTGTTGTTTTGGGGAGAAGGCCGATCTGGGTTCTGTCCTGGTTACTGCTGTGAATATCCAGCTGGCCACACTGTGCAGCACGGTGGCAACAGGAAGTCTGAGACTGCCCCAGGCCTGTTGCAGTATTCAAAGCTGAAATGTGAGCACAACCCATGGAGAGGTGCCGTTCCCTGTGCTGTAAATGTTCTGTGCGTAGGATGTGGCTTGAGAGCCCGAAGGGCTGTGAAGTTGGCACCTTTCACCAGTGCTGAATGTGCTTTTAAAATGAGATCTTAAAGATTAAAATAAAAAAAAATCCAAGCCTCCTCCGCCTCTCTTCTGTGTTCTTGTGCGACCAGTAACTTCCCAAGCTCCATGGCCCTGGGCCTTTCTGAGATTAGAACTGAGGCTAAAACAATCAATTTCCTAGCAACACCGTTGAAAAAAGAGAGGGGAACCTCGGGGAGAGGATATAATTGGATTGTGGGAGCCCCAAAACTTGATTAGAGGGTCCCCGTCAATATAAATTGGTCTCTACAAAGAGCTAAACTGGCCTCTCAGACAGCCATGATCTCTCTGCCAGAGTAACTAATGGTACCTGTGACCGGATGCCTGGAATGAGCTGTGGCTTTCGAGAAGCAGATAAAAAACTGTCCTTGTTTAAGATGGCTTCTCTCAGCCAGTGCCATTGTTTAAATGGCCTTGTTCAATTCTTTTGGCTCACCCACTGTACCCTCTAGCCTAGGGCTGGTGCATTCTGAGCCTGACCCCAAAAGCCTGCTGAAGTCAATGGATCAGAACCTCTGTGCTGAAATGCAAAAGTTGCCTTGACAGTGCAAAAACCAAACCTTCATTAGCTCATTGTGAACTACGTATGTCACTGGGGGCGTCTTTGTATGTTACTGAGGCCAAATGTTTCAGGACCAGGTTGTCTCTGATCAGCCAGCTGCAGACACAGGAGCTAGCAAACAGAGCTGTAAACAGGGGAGTTTGAGTGGGAGTTTGAAAGGGGAGTTTGTATTGTGGTGCTTGTTTGGGGTTTGCTTTTGCTGGGGGGGGGGTGGTCTTTTTGGTGTGGCTTGTGTTTCCCAGATTAACAGGATTTAGGTGGGAAGGTGATGACAGATATGGAGGCAGCTGTGGGAGTGATTCCTGTAGTGAAAGACACATTGAGGATGACTGGATGTGGAAGCTGTGGTATGTACATGATCCTGGAGGGGGGATCTGGTAAGAGTTTTTTCTGCATGAAATGCCGTCAGATAGAGCTGATGGAGGAAAAGATCCGAGGTTTGGAGATGCAGGTGGAAAGTCTTGTTGAGTTTAGGAAGGGGTTTGAGCAGATGATGGAGCAAAGATATGAGGTATCTGAAGGGAAAAGCTCAGACTCACAGATGGAAGCAGGGCTGGGGAATTTTGAGGGGGGACTGGGTGAGGAAAGTGGTCAGTGGAAGCATGTGACTAAAAGAACCAGGCAGAGGAAAAGACGGGCTAGTGAAGGAGAAATAGAGCTTAGGAACAGGTTTGCAGAGTTGGAAAATGAAGAAGGGGCTCAGCAGGTACTTGTTGAAGGTGGAAGGGTAAGGAAGAAGAGAAAAGAAGCTAGTCCTATAGGAAAAGCAGAAGAGTCAAGGGAGACTACACCAAATATGAGCCCCAGGAGGATACAGGATGGGTTGAAGAGGATTATAAGGGAAAATAGGAATGGAAAGAACTTGCAGCCAGAGGGAACAGGGGAGAGACTGGAGAATAGCACCGTCACCAGGAAAAGGCAGGTCTATGTGATAGGGGACTCTTTATTGAGAAGAATAGACAGGCCTGTAACTAGAGCTGACCCAGAGAATAGAAGGGTGTGCTGTCTTCCAGGTGCTAAGATACGGGATGTAGACCTGAGGTTGAAAAGGATCCTAAAGGGAGCGGGAAAGAACCCCTAATTATCCTTCATGTGGGAACAAATGATATGGCTAGATTCTCACTGGAAAGTATTAAGGGAGACTATGCTAGGCTGGGGAAGACGCTTAAGGAAATTGAGGCTCAGGTGATCTTTAGCGGGATCCTTCCTGTTCCTAGAGAAGGGCAACAAAGGTGTGACAAGATTATGACTGTCAACAGATGGCTTAGGCAGTGGTGCTATAAGGAGGGCTTTGGGATATATGGCCACTGGGAGGCATTCACAGACAGAGGACAGTTCTCTCGGGATGGACTTGATCTGAGTAGGGAAGGAAATAGACTTCTAGGATCGAGGCTGGCACAACTGATAAAGAGAGCTTTAAACTAGGAATTAGGGGGAGATGGTTGGGAGATGTCCAGGTAATCTCCACGCCAGATTTTAGCATTGAGAGGGAAGAAGACGAAGTAAGAAAGGATACAGCTGTGGGTAGGAGAATGTATATAAGGAGCGAGGGCGGTGTGGATCATAGGTTACACTGGCTGTAGAATGACTGTGCCTAATAGGGTACAAAATGTGAGCGAGGCCAAACAGCAAAAATTAAGATGTTTGTACACCAATGCGAGGAGCCTAGGTAACAAAATGGAGGAACTAGAGCTACTGGTGCAGGAAGTGAAACCAGATATTATAGGAAAAAGAAAAGGAGTACCCGTGGCACCTTAGAGACTAACAAATTATAGGGATAGCAGAAACATGGTGGAATAGTAGTCATGACTGGACTACAGGTATTGAAGGGTATGTGCCCTTTAGGAAAGACAGAAACAAAGGTAAAGGGGGTGGAGTAGCATCGTATATCAATTATGAGGTAGAATGTAAAGAAATAAGCGATGCAATGGATAAGACAGAGTCCGTCTGGGCAAAAATTACATTGGGGAAGATAACAAGTAAAGCCTCTCCTACGATAGTGCTTGGGGTGTGCTATAGACCTCCGGGATCTAATCTGGATATGGATAGAGCCCTTTTTAATGTTTTTAATAAAGTAAATACTAATGGAAACTGCGTGATCATGGGAGACTTTAACTTCCCAGATATAGACTGGAGGACCAGTGCTAGTAATAATAATAGGGCTCAGATTTTCCTAGATGTGAAAGCTGATGGATTCCTTCATCAAGTAGTTGCTGAACCGACTAGAGGGGATGCCATTTTAGATTTAATTTTGGTGAGTAGCGAGGACCTCATAGAAGAAATGGTTGTAGGGGACAATCTTGGCTCAAGTGATCATGAGCTAATTCAGTTCAAACTAAATGGAAGGATTAACAAAAATAAATCTGCAACTAGAGTTTTTGATTTCAAAAGGGCTGACTTTCAAAAATTAAGGAAATTAGTTAGGGAAGTGGATTAGACTGAAGAATTTATGGATCTAAAGATAGAGGAGGCCTGGGATTACTTTATATCAAAGCTGCAGAAGCCATCGGAAGCCTGTATCCCAAGAAAGGGGAAAAATTCATAGGAAGGAGTTGTAGACCAAGCTGGATGAGCAAGCATCTTAGAGAGGTGATTAAGAAGAAGCAGAAAGCATACAGGGAGTGGAAGATGGGAGAGATCAGCAAGGAAAGCTACCTAATTGAGGTCAGAACATGTAGGGATAAAGAGAGACAGGCTAAAAGTCGAGTAGAGTTGGACCTTGCAAAGGGAATTAAAACCAATAGTAAAAGGTTCTATAGCCATATAAATAAGAAGAAAACTAAGAAAGAAGAAGTGGGGCCGCTAAACACTGAGGATGGAGTGGAGGTTAAAGATAATCTAGGCATGGCTCAATATCTAAACCAATACTTTGCCTCAGTCTTTAATAAGGCTAAAGAGGATCTTAGGGATAATGGTAGCATGACAAATGGGAATGAGGATATGGAGGTAGATATTATCA
The DNA here is from genome assembly GCF_009764565.3 of Dermochelys coriacea. Taxonomy (NCBI): domain Eukaryota; kingdom Metazoa; phylum Chordata; order Testudines; family Dermochelyidae; genus Dermochelys; species Dermochelys coriacea. Next base: position 4,042,916 of record NC_050077.1, on the reverse strand, counting down.
TATCTGAGGTAGAAGTGAAACTCAAACAGCTTAATGGGACTAAATCGGGGGGCCCAGATAATCTTCATCCAAGAATATTAAAGGAATTGGCACCTGAAACTGCAAGCCCATTAGCAAGAATTTTTAATGAATCTGTAAACTCAGGAGTAGTACCGAATGATTGGAGAATTGCTAATATAGTTCCTATTTTTAAGAAAGGAAAAAAAAGTGATCCGGCCAGTTAGTTTGACATCTGTAGTATGCAAGGTCCTGGAAAAAATTTTAAAGGAGAAAGTAGTTAAGGACATTGAAGTCAGTGGTAAATGGGACAAAATACAACATGGTTTTACAAAAGGTAGATCGTGCCAAACCAACCTAATCTCCTTTTTTGAAAAAGTAACATTTTTTAGATAAAGGAAATGCAGTGGATCTAATTTACCTAGATTTCAGTAAGGCATTTGATACGGTGCCACATGGGGAATTATTAGTTAAATTGGAGAAGATGGGGATTAATATGAACATCAAAAGGTGAATAAGGAATTGGTTAAAGGGGAGACTGCAACGGGTCCTACTGAAAGGCGAACTGTCAGGTTGGAGGGAGGTTACCAGTGGAGTTCCTCAGGGATCGGTTTTGGGACCAATCTTATTTAATCTTTTTATTACTGACATTGGCACAAAAAGTGGGAGTGTGCTAATAAAGTTTGCAGATGATACAAAGCTGGGAGGTATTGCCAATTCAGAGAAGGATCGGGATATTATACAGGAGGATCTGGATGACCTTGTAAACTGGAGTAATAGTAATAGGATGAAATTTAATAGTGAGAAGTGTAAGGTTATGCATTTAGGGATTAATAACAAGAATTTTAGTTATAAGTTGGGGACGCGTCATTTAGAAGTAACGGAAGAGGAGAAGGACCTTGGAGTATTGGTTGATCATAGGATGACTATGAGCTGCCAATGTGATATGGCTGTGAAAAAAGCTAATGCGGTTTTGGGATGCATCAGGAGAGGCATTTCCAGTAGGGATAAGGAGGTTTTAGTACCGTTATACAAGGCACTGGTGAGACCTCACCTGGAATACTGTGTGCAGTTCTGGTCTCCCGTGTTTAAAAAGGATGAATTCAAACTGGAGCAGGTACAGAGAAGGGCTACTAGGATGATCCGAGGAATGGAAAACTTGTCTTATGAAAGGAGACTCAAGGAGCTTGGCTTGTTTAGCCTAACTAAAAGAAGGTTGAGGGGAGATGTGATTGCTCTCTATAAATATATCAGAGGGATAAATACGGGAGAGGGAGAGGAATTATTTAAGCTCAGCACCAATGTGGACACAAGAACAAATGGGTATAAACTGGCCACCAGGAAGTTTAGACTTGAAATCAGACGAAGGTTTTTAACCATCAGAGGAGTGAACTTTTGCCCCCACTGCTTCCCTTGGAAGGTTATTCCAAAACATCTATCTGGTTTTAAGATTCTACTCGATAAGTTTATGGAGGAGATGGTATGATGGGATAATGTGATTTTGGTAAGTAATTGATCTTTAAATATTCAGGGTAAATAGGACTAATCCCCTGAGATGGGATATTAGATGGGTGGGATCTGAGTTACTACAGAAAATTCTTTCCTGGGTATCTGACTGGTGAATCTTGCCCATATGCTCAGGGTTTAGCTGATCGCCATATTTGGGGTCGGGAAGGAATTTTCCTCCAGGGCAGATTGGAGAGGCCCTGGAGGTTTTTCGCCTTCCTCTGTAGCATGGGGCATGGTTGACTTGAGGGAGGCTTCTCTGCTCCTTGAAGTCTTTAAACCATGATTTAAGGACTTCAATAGCTCAGACATGGGTGAGGTTTTTTGTAGGAGTGGGTGGGTGAGATTCTGTGGCCTGCGCTGTGCAGGAGGTCGGACTAGATGATCAGAATGGTCCCTTCTGACCTTAGTATCTATGAGTCTCTGTGAAACAGTCTGTAGGCAGCAATGAAAATCCTAGCATGTGGGAGAATATGAGCACTGTAATTAAGTTAATGCTGTGTTGTTATTATGAATAGCTTTGATTTCCTTCAACAAAGGATCTTTCCCCCAAGACTATTAGATAGCGATCTGTTCTGGTCTCAGACCTCCAATTACCCTTGCCAAGGGGAGAGTTCATCAGATGGTTTTGAGCAAATCTCTGGAAATTTCCACTACATGCATCTGACGAAGTGGGTATTCACCCACGAAAACTTGTGCTCCAATACGTCTGTTAGTCTATAAAGTGCCGAAGGACTCTTTGCCGCTTTTACAGATCCAGACTAACATGGCTACCCCTCTGATGATAATCTAGAAGTGTATAAGAGAAGAAGAGAGCGCAAGTTGTTATCCATTACAGAGAGAGACTGCCTTTAGGAGTGTCTTGGTGAAAGGTGGATCCCAGCTTTCTGGACTGGACAAGTACTGTAAGGACTGACCAGTGGGTGAGCAATGTCTTATTAGACAGGAAAGTAACTTGTTAATAAGTAAAGGGTGTTGATTTGGTTTTGTGTTTCTCTTTTTACCTGTAACCTGATGTTTCCAAACTTGATGCTTGTATTTGAATCTGTATCTCAAGTTCTGTTAAATAAACTTCCATTTGGTTGTGTTATAGACGCATCTAAGTGCCTTGTGCTAAGCAGTGTGTTGAACTTAGGTGAAACTAGTAAACTGGGCTGCACTGATTCCATGGAGGCAATAGATAAGGGTACCTTGTGGGTGCTCAAAGGACAAGGGACTGGGCACTTGAATGTAACAAAGTTGGGTGTGTAAATTGCTAACCTGCAGTGGGAAAGAGCAGGGCTTGCAGAACCTGGAGTGCTTGTGTTGCTAGTATTCAGTAATAGGGGAGTTTCTCCTGGTGAGCAAAGCCAAGGCGCCCTCCTGCTGTGAGCAAGTGGTGGTGATTCATCCCTAAAAGTCCCCTGACATGCTTCAAATGCCATTCAACTATGTTTGATTCATGCAACAGCCCTGGATGGTTCAGAAACACGATTCAAACATAGTTTCACCCCAACTGTACTGCAAGAGCAAGCTGTGTTCCAAGTGGTGTGCCCCCAACATGATAGATGTCATAGTGTAAATGGGACTTAAGTGAGTCAGTTCCTCTCTAGACCAAACGACTTGCATATCCCTGTTAAGTTCTCCTTCTCCTTTGGAGAGTCCTGGAGGAACTCGGTTTCCTCATTCAGACCCCAGCATTTTACCAACTGTCCCAGCTCCAGTCACAGATCTTCTCCTTTGTCATTTTCCAGCTCTGATCTCATTCTGCCCTCAGCCAGGTGCACAGGGCAATGGACACTAAAATAAATCTCGTACACTCACAGCTATTCTTAGTGCATGACAAATTAAACCTCCCCTAGCACCATTGTTGGCCTCAACTCTGACCAGAAGAGGTCATTTCAGAAAGGCTGAGTGTAGATGACTGACCACTTACCCCTTCCCCTGCTTGCATACAGAATGTCCTGTTTTCTGTCGCTGGAAATTTTTCAGCGTGTGAAGTTTCAGTACAAAGCAAGGTGGAGTCGAAATAGAAAACTATAAAACATTAGATAAAGGGATGCTGCCTGGTGGCTTAGGCCCAAAATGCAGGGTGTGGTTCTGTGTGGTTCTTTAATCTGCCTGTAGATGGTTGGGAACTCAGACACACACGCCCTGGAGGGGAACCAGAAAGTGAAACTGGCAATGTGTAGAATGTGAAACTGACTAAACTAGTCTTGTACTCCAAGTTCAGAAAATAAAACAAAAACTCCATGAAAAGTAATGTGTATTTAGATCTGTATATCCTTGCAGTTTAAATAATCTAAATTGTGGTGTGTAACACATGGAAGGAATATTTTTAATATATGATTTTTAACTTGGGAAGTATTTCCTTTTAACTCCCTATTCAAAAAGGTATACACTCAGCAAAGCACATAAGCAAGTGCCTAACGTTCAGCACATGACTAATCCCATTAACTTCACCTTCCAAATTGACCTTAAGAACGGCTATATTGGGTCAGACCATCCAGCCCAGTATCCTGTCTTCTGACAGAGGCCAGTGCCAGGTGCCCCAGAGGGAACGAACAGAACAGGGAATCATCAAGTGATCCATCCCCTGTCACCCGTTCCCAGCTTCTGGCAAACAGGGGCTAGGGACACCATCCCTGCCAATCCAGGCTAATAGTCATTGATGGACTGATCCTCCATGAACTTATCTAGTTCTTTTTTGAACCCTGTTATTGTCTTGGCCTTCACCAACATCCTCTGGCAAGGATTTCCACGGGTTGCATAGAACAAATGGTCTATCAGTGCCTGGACACTGGCTAGGATATTCAAGTGAACTGAAGGATACCTCACTCTCTATATGCAGTGGTGGGTGCATAATAGACAGTCTTCAAGAGAACTGAGCTCATTGTGTTGTGCCCTGAATGGAGGCTGGCAACCATAGGCACTGAAGCAGCTGTTGGGGAGTTGGGTAGTGTCAATCTTTCTGTTGAGTTTCCACAGCAGGGTATTGGGGTGCTGGTGTAACTGTGCTGGGCTTGGCTTGGCTGCAGTTCAACACTGGTTCCCAGAATTTAGAGACAGAAAAGTGAACTTCCACTTGGGGAAGCAGCAAAGACTAAAATCTCAGCTGAGGTTTATTTGGTGCTTTTGAGAATTGATTCTGTTTGCACAGAGCCTGACACCTGACTAGTTAGTTGTACGGAAACCGCTCGTTAATCACGGCATGTGATGTTTATGATGCTGATTCCATGGTGGAATGTGCTATTGGGGATTTTAGTTACAAAATGGGAATGAAGGAGCCAAAGTCGCAGCAGTGAGCCCTATAAATCTGGCAAAGGGAACAGCGTTAAGGGCCCAGAAATGAGCCAAAATATGCCTGGAGCAGGCCTGACAGGACTTAATAAAATCAGTAGCAATAGTATTGCCAACTAAAAGTGTTCTAAACAGATTGAAAGAGCGAGACGGATACCCAGAAATCACCTACTATAGGAGAGGCCCCACAAGGAAAATAACAGAACACCATCACATACAGCCATCACGTACAGCCCCCAGCTAAAACCTCTCCAGCACATTATCAACGATCTACAACCTATCCTGAAAAACGATCCCTCACTCTCACAGACCTTGGGAGACAGGCGAGTTCTCACTTACAGACAGCCCCCCAACCAGCAACTACACACCACACCACAGAAACACGAACCCAGGAACCAATCCCTGTATCAAACCTCGTTGCCTACTCGGTCCCCATATCTACTCTAGTGACACCATCAGAGGACCCAACCACATCAGCCACACCATCAGAGACTCATTCACCTGCACGTCTACTAATGTTATATATGCCATCATGTGCCAGCAATGCCCCTCTGCCATGTACATTGGCCAAACCAGACAGTCCCGACGTAAAAGAATAAATGGACACAAATCAGACATCAGGAATGGTAAAACACAAAAGCCAGTGAGAGAACACTTCCATCTTCCTGGACGTTCTGTAACAGATTTGAAAGTAGCTATACTTGAACAAAAAAACTTCAGAAACAGACTTCAAAGAGAAACAGCAGAACTAAAATTCATTTGCAAATTGAACACCATTAATTTGGGCTTGAATAGGGACTGGGAGTGGCTGGCTCATTACAGAAGCAGCTTTGCCTCTCCTGGAATAGACACCTCCTCACCTATTGTTGGGAGTGGACTACATCCACCCTGATCAAATTGGCCCTGTCAACACTGGTTCTCCAATTGTGCGGTAACTCCCTTCTCTTCATGTGCCAGTATATTTGTGTCTGCATCCGTAACTTTCACTCCATGCATCTGAAGAAGTGAGATTTTTACCCACGAAAGCTTATGCTCAAATAAATCTGTTAGTCTTTAAGGTGCCACCGGACTCTTTGACAAGTTATTTCAATGGTTAACTGTCCTCCCTGTTAACAGGGCTCTTCCTCCCTGTACAATAATAGTCTCCTCTCCTAGATCTTATTCCTAGGATAATTCTGCATTCACTTAAAAGACCTGCGACTGTGTCCTTCGCTGAAACCAGTGGTCTGGGGGGAAGAGACTGGGATCAGTAACAAAGCATATGTAATACAGTGGATCAGGTCTTTGGGAGTTTATTCTGGACTTTGTGGATAGGCAGGCAGTGGGAACACAATCAATATAGCTGATAATTATGTATCTCATTACTGAGTCTGTGTTTTGATTTTAGGTGCTCCCCTTAAGGTGGAACAACAGGTGCTAAGAGAAATCTCCCAATTTTCACTTTTTCAACACCTTCCACGGCTATTGAAACTGCAGTTTTTTTTTTTTTTTTTAACATTATGCTTTAAGGAGAAAAGATTTGAAATTTTTTACTCTTTCTTTTTTTAAAGTCATGAAAAGAAAACCCCAGGCATGTACCTTCTACATGAAAGACACCAGCTTTTTCCTGAGCCCAGGCCCTATGCATCCTTTAGGGTCGTTTAGAAGCCTCAAAGGTCTGACATTATTCAATCTGTTGAATCATTTCCTGTTTTCTGCAGGTTTTGAAGAATTCTGCGGGGCAGGCTGGAAACATTTGCAGATATGGGTGAACTTAGTGCTCTGAGGCCATGGGAAAAATCCTGGGTTGCTAAGTTTGTGAAGAAAGATGAGCCATGTGTGGGTGTTTGTATCAGACTATGTATAATTTTTAAGGTTAGAGACATTTATTATGGTCGTTTTTTTGCTGATCAAGTAATTGAATTGTTCCAGAATTCCAATAGTTACAGCACTGTTTTGTCAATAGTATAGAGCTAATGTCTTAGGTACCTGGATTTTATCAGTGAATTTTAGAGTTATGTTTTCCTGTTTAAATGAATTCAGATTCATACATTAAAACAGCTGACAAAGGCAGAACCTTTTGCATCTCTCCTGGTCAACTACATTTCATAACTTTGCCTAAATTAGTTTATTGCCGGGTTCATGATCTGAGCCAAATGTTAACCACAAGAAATAATAGCTGCTGTTTGTAATAGAACAGGGCAATAAAGGAGCCAATATCTCATAGTTGGAGATCTTAGTGAAACAATTGTCTTTGTTTCACAAGGTCGTAGGGGAAGATTATATAAAATTTAGCACTTTATGCCCTCGCTCTCAAAGTGCTTAACAAAAGGGGGTGAGTATCCTCATCTCTGTTTTACTGGTAGGGAAGTGGAAATGCAGAGAGGCAATGTGACATGCCCAGAGAGCCCATAGCAGAGCTGGGTCTAGAGCCTACAGCTCTTGACTCCTCGTCTGCTGATGTAGCCACAGGATTCAAGCTAGATACTTAGGTTACTCCTACAGCTAGGACGTGGATTGGTTCAAGCTTCATAGCACGGTAGAGTAGGCAAAGCTAAGTGGGAGAGGGCAGTGGCGTCATACCAGGCTCTAATGAAGAGTCTTCTCAATAGCCTTGTCTACACTGGGTCTCAACAGCAAAAAATTCTCCACTGTGAGTACCTCTGGCGCCTCTCCTCTGGCGCCGGCAATGGGAGCCCTCCTGTAACCAAGACTGCATGGATGTTGGGGTTCTTAATGCTGTGTCACTTAGCCTCATTCAGAATAGGGCCAAGTCTTGGTATTAGAAATGTCAGTGGCTGCAGAAGCCTTGCCTACGCTACAGCCCTACTGGTGCTCACCCCAGTGGTGCTGCAAGGGGGAGGAATTCCCAGTGCAGGCAAAGCCCCAAAAAGCGAGATTCTGCAAGCCTTCCTCATGTGAGCAAGTGCAGCCCAGTGGTAGAGCGAACTTAACACACCCCTACACAAAGTCAGAAGTGCCAATGACTGAATCACCAATGTGAAAAACGGGAGTACCGCAGAGGGGGAATTGGGCTAAGTGATCGGAGGGAGAGACTTGTCAGTTTTCTTAAACAGACCAAGGGTGAAATTGTCAGGAGCCTTAGTGAATTAGGAACCTAGGTCTCTCCGTAAGTCACTCAGGCCTAGCTCCTCAAAGGGATCTAGGTACCTAAACCCCTTTCGCAGTTTTGGACCCAAGTTACTTTTGCAAATGGAACTTAGTCTCCTAAGCCATTTAGGTGCTTGTGAAAATGTCACCCCAAGTCTAGCTAACAGTGTGTATCTCTGTCTGGGAGGTGAATCTCCCTCCTTCACAGCCTGCCAGGAACTCGGCGTCCCAGGGAGCAGACGGGAGCTGTGATGCATGTAGCCGAGTAGTAGTTACTGAAGCTTCTGTGATCCCCGCTGCAGCCTCCTTGTTTTAACCTCTCAATGTGGTTAAAATAAACCTGTAAATATTTAGCTCCAGCTTGCAGCTGGTCTCTGCAGCCCACAAAACCAAACAGGCCCCGTCCAGCTGACCAGCTGGCCACTTGGGTTTTTAAGCCTTTCGTAGAGCGTGTGGAGTTTCACTGCGCGTTCACTCTGTGCCGAGTCTGGGATCTCTTGGCTGCTTTCTGACCGGTCCTCCAGCAATGTCAGCCTTTTATTCACTTGTTCTTCCGGGAGGCCAGGCCTCAGATGATCCTCGTGCCTTCGGGCCTTAAAATCTATGGGTGAAATCCTCACCTGTCGTTGAAGTCCATAGGCAAAACCCCATTGACTTCAGTGGAGCTGGATTTCACCCTAGCAATCTAATATGCCTGTGACTTGCGTGCTGGAACCAGAGTTAGCTTTCCTACGCAGTGAGAGCGCACCTCCCCTGTGAACCGCGTGCAGCTGCGGGAGAGATGCTGCAGTCTGCATGGTCTGTGGCCTTGTCAGTGAGAGAGCTGTAGGTGCAGGGAGATTGTTTCCCAGCCGTGCCAGAGACAGGAGAAGGGACTGAGACATGGGAATAGGGCTGCATTTGGGTGCAGGAGGTTAGAACCTGCCTTGTACAAAGAGCCGTGATGGGATTTGTGCCCAGACGTGTCCTGGCAGCCTGGTTCTGAATTCCCCGGGAGTTCACGTAAAATGACAGTGCCCCACTTCCATCCCACTTGCCTTCAAAATAGGGCTTAGATGACACACGCAGATGGGTCTGCAGGCCCTCTGCTGAGGGACGGATGTTGCTCGTCAGAGCGGGAGCTCTAACACTCCACCCACACACTGCAGCATGCTCCCTACCCCCCTTCATGCTTTGTGCTGGTCCTGCTCTCCTGGCTAAGAACAGGTGGGGCCGGGAGGACCACGCAGGCCCCTTTGGAGGCATTTAGCATCGTCCCTTACAGAACCCATAAGAGCTGAAATGCTACTGTTGGCATTGAATGGTTTGACGGGAGCCCAGAATCCGATTTGGTGGTGCCATTGGCAAAGGTGTTCCAGCGAGCAAGGAGAGGGCTTCCTCTCCTGGCCCTGCACCCTTTGCCCACCCACCTAGGGTTATCCGCAGTCTAGACTTCAGAGTAGCGGAGAGTTTGTGTGCGTGGTTCCTTGGACTCACTGGTCCTTGGACTTTAAGCTACTGGCAGTGCTTAATTTGTAACGAAAGAGGTGCCCGGGCTGAAGCAATGTTTTACATTCATAAGTGATGCAGCAAGGCCAAAGGTGCTGGGACTATGTACTGCCAAGCCCAGAGGTGCTGGGACTCAGCCCTGGCACCAATTAAGCACTGGCACCTAGGCTGTCCTCCTTCAATGTTTGGAAAGTGCCTAGCATGTTGTGAGCACTACTACAAATCAGTGAGTAGTAACAACTCTGGGCTAGATCCTCAGCTTGCCTCAGTCGGGGCAGGGCCAGCTCCTCAGCTGGTCTGCATCCATGTAGCTCCAGCTCAGGATCTGGCTGTGCGAGTCTAGGGCAAAGATTCTCAGCTCTTCCAGGGCTAATAGCTAAGTGAAAAGCCCAGCTGAGATGCAGCAGTGCAGCCGGGTGAGTATTGGAGCCAGTTGCCGCTGGAGGCAGCTTCGTCTCAGTTTAAAAAAATAACAAATCGCCCACGGATTCCTTTGTTTTTTGCTATTTTGTGTTTTCAGCCGCATTGTTTTCTAGCTTGTCCGGGCAGGGTAATTAAACCAGCTGCAGCACAAGGGATATCTCCGGTAAGCCAAGCTTGGTGCTGTGGAGAAGAGGGGGAGAGAGCTGACTGTCCCTGGGCTGCATTCCCTGGACTTGTTCCAGCCCCGTCAGAACCCAGTGCGAAGCCCAGAAATGGGGCTGGCTGTTGCTAAAAGACAACAAATGGGCATTGACTGTAGCATTTCGTTGTCTTCTCGGGGGAGACTTGAACACGTCCGCTGCAGAACCTTTCTCATGTTCCCCAGGCCGAAACTCATGGGGTGCTTTAAAGGAGGATCTGGGAGTCTTCTCTGGTGGGCAGGGGGCTTGGCGGGTTTTGTTTTTAGATGTCAGACAGGCCAGGAACTTCATTTCTATGAGTTTTGGTTAGTTCAAAGCTGAAAAAGGAACTTACTGGTTAAAAAAATGAAGCCATGTCATGTCACTTCCCTCCCTACAACAGCCTCAGGCTCAGTAAAGATACAGCCTTAAAGGATAGGGCATGAAATGATGTGATCCAGGTTGTATTTCTAACTGCCCAGGCAATTGTTAGGAATGCCAGACATATATATGTGTGTGTGTGTGTGTGTAACAAATTGTTTTGAATGAACAACAGTTTATTGCTTTATAAAAGCCAGTAATCCACTGTGTTTAGTCTTCAATCCACAGTCCTTCCCCGTTTACGTGCGGGTATGTAAATGTAATGTCTATTAAATTTTTCATGCATAACTTGTGTTCAAGCAAGGTCTGCAAACAGAGCAGAGGTTGAACACAATACCTGACTAAAGCTGTCCCACTAGTGGACAGTACAAGTGACATGTTGTCTTTCCAGAGAACAAAAATAGGGCCCTGTAAGGTTATCCTGCCGGATTAGGTCCCATTCACAAATTATTCAGGAAGGCTTCCCTGGTGCTCTATAGGAGTAAAATATTTTGTATACCTGTGTGTACTTGCTCAGGGTCATGGTGACCACCAGATTCAGGGTCAGGAATACAGTTCAAACAAGATCTCACAGACACTGTCCTTTTGTATTTATAATGAAAATGGACTCTAGGATTTCAGAGCTTTTTAAAAAAAATTCTCAAACCCGCCTTACTAATTTGGCCCTTCTAAGACATATTTATAAAGCAGAATGGGTTATAGTCACCTGCCACTTCCCATTGTCTTGCTGTGATATATCACAGTGGAGCAGAGCTATATGAATAATGGATTTTTCGGGTCACTGGCAGTTCTGAAAAATCAGAAAAAAATTCATTTCGAGTCAAACGGAAAACACAACTTTTAGATTTTTTTGGGGACATCACAAAGTTAGATCAGTGGTGTTTTTTTGTTTGTTTGTTTGACCTGAAACAAAACATATTGTTTCAATTTCAAGCACTCTTAATGTTTTAAATAAAATTAAAGGAAATTTGGAAATGAAAAGCTGTTTAAAATAAAAAAATTAATTGAAATGTTTCAAGTTTTTTCAGAACTGTTAAAGGATTTTTCCAGCCAAAACAATTCCTCAAAATCAACATGAATTTACAAAATGTTTTGGTGTTGTGGAATCTGAATTTTTTTGCTGAAAAAAGTTTTGGTCAAAAAATGTCACCCAGCTCTAAGAAGCATTCTTTGCTTGATGTTCAGGACCAAAAACTAAAAGACAGGCAAACACAAACATCTTAAGAAGTGGTGATATGCAGCTGCTCTTTCACAAAAATGGTTCAGCAAAGCACCTAAGCATGTGAGTGTTAGTATTTGTTTGTATTTTGGTGGGGCCTGGAGATCCCAGATGCATTGTGATAGGCCCTATATAAACACATATAAAGCAGTTCCTGTTCAGAATAGCTCACTGTCCCACTGACTTCAGAGGGCTTTGGATCAGACCCGTATTATTTTCCAGGGGGAAAAAAATCCCTTCTTTAAAAGGATAAAAGAGGAGAGGTTAGAATCCCGTTAGTAAATTCACAGCTTCCTCATTCCACTAAGGGATGTGTAGCCTTTTATCGGTATCGAATCTTCTTGAGTAATTGGATTGTTTACATGATGTTTTTCCAGACATTGAACCCTGGGGGTGTTATCAAGAGGTAATTATTGTCTTGACAGGGATGCTGGGAAATGGGAGAACACTTGAAAATTGATTAGTCTCTTCACTGCCTTTCATATTCTCCATTCAAGATCTGTACGAGCACCGTATTAACTTCAACCAGCCAAACAGGGTTGGGCCAAATGTTAAATTCCCTGTGAAAATGAATTGGTTTCACGAACCCTAATGTGAACAGAAATGTGTGCTCATAAATGTGGCTGAAAACACTTTGTCAAATGTGTTTCCCTGAAGCATTACAAGCCCTGGAACACTGAGTCCAGGAGTGCGGAAGAACTAGAAAACGAATTGTATTACATGATTACTAATTTAAATTATAGAATTATTTTAGCTTTACAGATGGAGAAACTGAGGCAAAGGAGTGGGGTGAATTGCCCCAGGGCACATTGTGAAGTGGTGGCAGAGAACTCCTGACTTTCTAGCTCCCCACGCTGTGCTGGCTGCTCCAGGCGATAGCGCTGCCCTTAAAAGGACTTTTATCTTGATAGTGACCCTTTAACATACTCCCTCAATTTGCAGCAATTATTTTTGCTTTGTGCAGTTTGAAAGTGCCATGGAACAAAGTGACCCGCCATAAGAATGTAATTCTCCTCCGCTCTGATGTCATTTTTTTTTAGTCTGAAAAACAATCTACTGAGCGTACTAATCTGCGATGGCTCTGCCCTGAAGTTGCCCTTGACGCTAGCCTTGTCGCGCTCTGCAGACAGCCAGCATGGAGAGCAAGGCGGGCTGCTATCGAGGCATAGGCTATAGATCATCTGGCAAATGGAATTATCACTCCCCTGTCATCGCCAGCATGCGGCTGTTTCGTTCGCGGTTCAGGGAGGCAGCTGCGATACTGGTCCCCCGTGCCTCTGTGGGGAGTTTTGGCAGCGGTTTGCTGCCTCTTGCTCCACTGCCTGTATCTGGAGATATTTCTGATGTGATTAAGAGGTTAGGGGAAAAGGCGACTGAAGACATTTATGGTGCGTTTAATTTCACATAAGCCTGACAGGATGGGAGCAGTGAGGGATTCTGGCTTCTGATTGCTTGGGGAGCAGCCCTTATCTCTCAGATAAGGGACAGCGGTGACAATGCAAGCCAGGGAGGAAAATACTGCTTCACCCTCTGGTTTACATCGGGTGCTAAGGGGCTGCTAGCAAACAAGAGTGACCAGGAGTTGACCTTCCATTTGAGTCCATCCCTAGACACAAGCAATGGCTTCCTGTTACACCCCGACCTCCCCCGGTCTGTTTTGGCTGTGAAGCAACAAACTGCTTTAGGTAAAGGTGTTATATTATTTCCCTTTTCCTTTTAAGCAGTCCCATGAGTAACAACTATCCATCTTCACTACAGCCATCCCTTATCATTGATGTGGTGACTTTTTATTCTTTTGTACAACATCTTAATGAGCTCCTGTGGGTCATATTCCATCTCTGACTGATTAAGTATCAGTTCAGAGCTGATTGAAAACTTTCCCCAACACAATACTATTTTTGGACAGAAGATGCCCTTTTTGTGGAAAAATGTTAATTGTGGTTTTAAAAAAAAAAAAGATGTCACCAGCTCTCATGTTAATGTAGCTGTCCTCGCGCTTAAATTGTGTAGCAGCTGGGTTTACCTAGGGTCATTTTCCTTACCTGCAAATGGCAATAATGCTTAGCTACCTCTGGGGGGAATTGTCAGACTGAATCAGCTAATAATAATGGGTAGCGTTCATCGATCACTTTTCATCCATAGGTCTCAAAGTGCTTTACAAAGGGAGGTCATTGTCATGATACAGATTGGGGAAACAGAGGCACAGAGCGCTAAAGTGGCATGCCCAAGGTCACCAAGCAGGCCAGTGGCAGAGGCAGGAATAGAAAGCAGGTTTCCTGAGTTCTGTTTTAGGACACACAGCTAGTGTTTGTAAAGTGCTTAGATCTGAAGGGTGGGTTCCAGAAGGTATCTGTATTGTTGCACAAGAAGCAGCCAATATTAAAAAAAATGTTTATTTTATAATGATCCAAACACTGTAATGACGCTAGTGTAACCTGCAGGGCATCGGCTCAATTCACTCCTGTTCAGAGGGCCAGCACAAGACCTATGCACCCCTGGGGACCCATGTAAAGCCCTCAACATAGAGGACTGTGTTTATGCCTAGTGCTTGCCCCCAGAATTGCACCCTACCCTGAGCAGTCTGCAGCTTTCTACCCAGCACCGGCGTTGTTTTGCCGACAGTTAATCCGCTGCTTGTGCTCTGCTATAGGGCGTCAATACCAAGGACTGCAAAGTAATTCATGCAGAGATGAGGCAAAAGTGGAAGGCGTTTGCTTGAGTTTCCAGCTCGCCTTCTGACTGCAGCTAAATATCATTGTTTGAAAGGAGGCTGTCCTCTTGTGTGTGCAGATCACAATCCAATACCAGCACTAAAGACAAAGCCATCTGTTGTTGGGGAATGGGTCGCTTGGGGGATTTGGAATGGCATGCCAGGCTGCTGGTGACCTGCGTGAAAAAAATTAGTGGCTTTAGTCCAGCTCCTTACAGACTGATTGTCCGCATTGTAGTTGGTACTCGCATAGGTACTGGAACTAATAGTGCTGGGGGGGGGAGGTGGGAGGGCGGTTGCTGCACCCCCTGGCTTGACGTGGTTTCCATCATATCCAGGGTTTATAGTTTGATTCAATAGCTCTCAGCATCCACACTGTACACATTGTTTGAGCACCCCTGGGTACTAGTGGATCTCCCCTTCTGGGCAGCCCTGCAGGAGCCAAGCATTGAATGGGCCAGAGAGATAGGGATGAATTTGACCGCACCTGCTCGTCCCAACAGGGAAGCTCAGTTGGTTTCTAAATCTACAAATTAGATCTTGTTAGAATTTTTCATCGCGTTTTTCCTCCAAAAAACAGCTTTTTGACTAAAACAAAAAATTTCCACAGAAAATTTCCATTTGGGTTGAAACTTTGATTTTTCATAAAGAAACAAAACTCACAATACTTTACCAAAGCTGGATTTTTAAAACATTTTTTTAAGGAAAACTAGAAAATTTTTAGCAAAAAAAAAATCTTGTTGTTTTTTGTTTTCAATGAAAAATCAAAAAATGTCCACAGGAAACTTCTGCAATTTTTGGAGCAGCTCTAATCTATATACATCACCGCTCTATTGCTAATGAATTAAAGAGAACAGTCACTGGTTTTGCAGACCCTGCGAAACCCCAATATTTCCTGCTCCCCCCTTGCTGGTTTTGAATCGTTTTTGAGCAGAGCCACATGAGCCCAGTTATTGCAATAAAGCAATTTCTTTCAGGGCTCACGTGAATGAGGGAAAGTGCTAAACATACCACATGCTCCTGACATTTTAATCTGTTGCCTACAGCAAGCTTTTATATAGTCAGTGTTTACATTCCACGGACTTATAATAGCTTCATGGGACCCCAGAGGACAAACCGACATGTTTCTTCGAGCTGTACTGGCGAGACAGGCTCACCTGAAATTACACCAAAATAAACAGAAGAAACCCAGTCCCTGGGATAGAGGATAGAGCTGCAACTGTGGGTGAGCAGCGCTCCGTGGTCAAACCAGACTAAGCACAGTGAAAAATAGCTGGTGAAGATGTCATGGGCTCGCTGATGTTGGTGGCAAATAGAAACCATTACAGTGACTGCTAACACTGTCGGCTGTTGGTTAGAACAGTCCTTTCCATCCAAGCCTGCCTGGCAGATTGCTTGACTGTGAGTCAATGGCAGAACTGAGAAGAGAACCCAGGAGTCCTGATATGCCATCCTGTGCTTGAGTTCCTCCCCCGAATAAATAAGCTCCACCATCCCCACATGCGTGTCCCAACGCGGCAAGTGGGCTGGGATACAGCACCCAGCGTTTAGACATTTCTCCAAGCTCTGTGTCCCTCTTGGATCTGCCCAGCTGGCCAGAAAGTATGGGTGAGGATGGGCTTTTTCAAGAGCTTCCTGATCCCAGCCAGTCTAGCGATGCTGCAGGAACAGGCTTTGCAGCGAGCGAGGGGCATGGAAACAGCTGCAAAAATTAGCAAGAGATGGGAGACCCTTCAGAACCTTCCTAATGAGTTGTTTGGGTTTTTTTGGGGGGGGATGGGGTTTGCTGTTCAACCCCAAATGCTTTGCTTCTTGCTGACAGAGGGGGCAGCAGATAGGGAGCTGCCATGATGAGCGACGTCCCCATCTATGCCCAGTCGGTCCCTAAGCCTCTGCTTAGCGGCTGGGGGAAAGGGCTGGCTGATCAGTGGTGGGAGTCATGCTGCAGGCAGAGTGGTGGGGCTGTTACCCCTTTGAACATGGCCACTGTGTGAGGAAGCTAGGGGCTTCTCACCGCAGCTGCGTGTGGCTCTGCACCAGGTTCGTGGGCCATTTCATGGGAGTCACACGCCCTGATTTCCATCTCGTCAGAGGAGACGAGTCAAGAGCTCCGGAGCACGCTCAGCCCTGCCAAGGACGAGACAAGCCAGCTCCACCGATTGCTAACAAGGGCAGTGGCATGTCACAGCTGGCCCTCGGCCTAGCCCCACATTCACCCCCTGCCCCTCCACAGACCCAGGCTTCTCTCGCTTTTAGCACGGACTTCACAGGCCCAGACTTGGCAGGCGAGCCAACATACATGGGCCCCTGGCGGGTTGAGATGGGCCGGGGCCAGAATTCAGCCCTGCTGGAAGCCAGGGGGACCTGGTTTCATGGAGTGGCTCGCCGGGACCATGGGAGCTGCGGTGACTCTCCTCGGCCTGGCAGATACATCGCCAGCACTGAGTCAGCACCTCCCTAGTCCTTTGTCATTTGTGGAAAACAGTTTTCCTCCGTGTTCTTGTGGGAGACACGGCTAGAGTCTGGGAAAATCACAGTGTCTCCTGAAGGCTGGACAGAGGGGTTCAGAAAGCCCCTTTGTGCAGTAATTCAAGCCATGGTACCCAGACCCCTCTCTCTCTCTTTATCTGAGCGTAGGTTGCTTTACTCATAAAAGATCACACTACAGGTGTCTGGACACATTAGCTGTACCGAACACAAAAGCGACTGGGCAATAATAGTCTGGTGTCTCTATCCCTCTGCCAAAGCCAAGGATCTCTAAGTGTTTACACATGTTAATAAATGAAGTTCCAAAACTCCTCTGAACTAAGGAAATATAATCTGCCTCTTATTGATGGAGAAACTGAGGCTTAGTGTGGGTAAGTGTTGGGTCTAAGGCTGCAAAGCCAGGAATAAAGTCCAGGCCCTCTGTGCTTTAGCCCCAAGACTTCCTTCCTCTTAGTCCTCACAGAAGCTAGTTGGCGTTCCTCCCTGTCCAGGGTTCTGCACATGCTTCTATCAGCAGACAGGTTTCCGCAGTGCCAGACGCAAGGGCAGCATGTTCAATGTCATCGCCATCGTCCGGTTTCATTGCACGCAGACCTCGCTCTTTTGGAAGGTCTTGTTCAGTTTCTTAATCATGACCCAGTAAGAAGAGACTTGCACAAATCCCTACAAAGCAATACCAGTAAGTTCTCCGTGTCTTTTTCCAAGACCATCCCAGAAATGTATGGACCATATTAGCCCCGTATCAGGGGCCCCATTAAGGTCCATAGCATGCCCTTTATCCACATGTCCTGACAACTTAGGGCACTTTTTGCAAGACTGAGTGTGCTGGTCGAATTCCAATATGGACAATGCCATTCTGCCTCCCTAAGTTCTGCCTGCAGTCTCCATTGTATAAAGGGCAATTATTCCATGGCCAGATGCCGAACCCATTGCACAGAATTCCTGTGTAGTCTCCCTTGGCACATCCTAGTGAGGAGGAAAGTGATCTTATGAGACAGCATGTGACTGGCTGTTAGGTTCTTCACGATCCTTGCGAATGAAAGGAGCCCGGTAAAGGGAAGATATTATTATTATAGCCATGTGCAGGGGCTGCTGACGTGTGCAGGGGCTGCTGACGTCAGCAGGATCAAGGGCACTATCCTCCCTTAAATTAATAAGTAAGGTTAATACATTGTCTCCTAAATCCTGTGTTCTTCAAACAGGCTCTTGTTTCTCTGTTTCCTTTTATTCTGGGACGGGAGTGTCAGACTCATGTGTTCAGAGGTGGGTGTCCAAATTAATGGGTGTATTTTATTTGAGCAGTTTGTGATTCAGGAAATGCATTTTTCTTTCTTGTATCAGAATGGAGTCGGACAATTGGCTTTTGAAAATAGACTCAATTAGAGGAAATACGTACGTTAACGTGTCCCTGTGTAGCTGGGAGAGGAGGGGGTCAGTATCTCAGATAGGCCGCTTTTTGTTGGTTTTGTTTCTAATTGTTACATCTGCTTTTTTTTTTTTTTTTAAAAGCAGCGAATATAATGCTGTGGCTTTTATTCTCTTTCACCAGGATGTCAATGGACCAACACAGGAGCTGCGTCCGCGTCTCTGTCACCTTAAGAAAGGCCCTAGTGGCTACGGGTTCAATCTCCACAGTGAAAAGTCCAAACCTGGGCAGTTCATCCGTTTGGTAGATCCCGATTCACCGGCCTCTAAAGCGGGCCTCCGACCCCAGGACAAGCTTGTCGAGGTAGGGGCTTGATGGCTCCTGGCAGGCAGCTGGGTGGTGGGTGGAGGGGTCTGTTGTGGGCTGGAAGGAACGTTGCAGGGAGGGAATCCTTGTTCTCTCCCAAAGATGTTGGTCATCACAACCCAAGCAAATGGCGCTGAGTTCCGGATCCTCGAAGGTATTTGGGGGCCAAATTCCCATTGATCTCAATGGAAGTCAGGTGCTTGAACACCTTTGAGGTAGTGTTGGGTTGAGAGCTGTGAGCAGGGCTTCAGTGGACTCACTGGAAAGATTCCTGGGCTCCTGCTTTGTAAATGCTGCCTGCTGCACTTTGCCAAAGAGGCAGGTTGGCAGGAAAGGAACTAATCAGCTTCCAATTTTTTATGAACCGTAAACACCATTAAGATGCTGCCCTTCCTAGGGCCTCCCACGCAGGGATCTCAGAGCACAGTGCCTACATCAGTGAATTAATCCTCTGAGGCAGATCAGTGGTTCCCCTATTGTACAGATGGGGACCACAGAGAAGGTAAGTGGCTTGCCCAGTGTGTCACATGGAGTCTGTAGCAGAGCTGGGAACTGACCTTGGATCTCTTGAGGCTTAGTCCAGTGACTGACCCATAAGGCCATCATTCTACTTCCTCTTCTGTGTTACAAAACCCCAGCAAACCTTCCCATGGCAGAGAAAGTGAAGGAGTCTCTATGGGACAATGAATTACTCCTTTCAAGCATCCAGCAGCAGCTGGCTGGCTGTTGTAGGTGCCACTGCAGAGAGTGGTTTTGCAATCCTACAATGATGCTTCACTCTTTCAGCCAGTGCAGCTGTCTGGCTGCTCCATCTCCTTGGAGGGAGTCAGTCTCGCTTCCCTGGATTAAGCTCTGTAGTTGATCAGTCTTAATCACTGGTCCGAATTCTAAAGGACAGTGCTAATTGCCCTGGTTAGCTAGAGCCGCCTTCTGCCCATTGTATCAGAGGGGTAGCTGTGTTAGTCTGGATCTGTAAAACTGGCAAAGAGTCCTGTGGCACCTTATAGACTAAAAGACGTATTGGAGCATAAGCTTTCGTGGGTGAATACCCACTTCGTCAGATGCATCTTCTTGCACTTCTTCTGTTGCATTTGACGAAGTGGGTATTCAGGACTCTTTGCCGCTTCTGCCCATTGGTGAGGGATGGAATGCTTTAAGTGGCCTTCAGAGAGCCAGCTGCTGCCACACGGCTTTCTTCATCCAGCCTCTATGCTTTTCTCAGCTGTGTCTTTTGGGCACTAACCCGCTTTGGGATCTCCAAACTTGAGTGCCCCTTTTACACAGAGCTGTAAAGTCCAGATCTGAACTTCCCTAGTTTGAGGGAAGTGTGTGTCTGGATCCAGGGATTTGGCTTGAGCCCAGACATCAGCAGGAAACAAGCCCAATCTTTGGTAGCATTTCCCTGCCAGACGCCGGAGTAATGTGGAGTGAAGCTCAGGACATTTGCTTCTGCAATGTCAGCCACTGGGCTGCCCCATGATGCACCCGTGATCCTTTTAGATAACATCTTACACAGCCTCTTCCACCCCCAGAAGACCCAGCGCATTTTGCAGATGATGGACAGAATTCTCTCTTCTTTGCACTAGGGGTCTCTTGCAGGTTCCAGGCAGTAGCTTCCACTGACCTGAGTGACGTGACATCAGCCAAATGTGGCTAGAGAAGCCGTGCCAGAAATATAGGAGAATTTTTGACCTCTGAGTAGCAATCGCTTTACCTGTCACTAAAATGAAGCCACCTCTGGAGTGGTGTATGGCAGCTGTTTAACAGCACACAACATTGCTACCACACCACAGTTTAGGACAGAAATGAAGCCTAATGTAACCAGTTGAAACTGTAGTAACAAACTGTGCAAATAGACTTTAGAACATGAAATTGTGGATTGTGGTGGGTTAGTACAAAAATGATCCTTTAAAGGAATTTGCTCTTCACTTAATTGTGAACAATAGAAATATTTAAAATGACAGAACCACCTTCCCTTAGATGTAATTGCTTTAATTTAATTCATGTAATTTTTACTACTCTATAAGAATGACCATTAAAAGCTCTGCATGCTCTTGACAATACTTTAAAATTACACAAATAAATAAACAGAGCTGTCTTTAATCCAAGATCAAATTCTCCAGCAACAATTTATTTTGTTATTATTTAAAATTTATATCATGGTAGCACCTAGAGACCATCCAAGTCAGAGCCCCGTGGCTTGGTGCTGTAGAAACCTACAGTAAATTCCAGTTTCTGTCCCAAAGATGTAGTTTAAATCCTTTCCCTGGGATCCCACACCACCACTATTCAGCCCTAGCAACCACCTTCCAGGCTAGGGGTCAAAGATGGGTCTTGCAGCATGCTCTGAAGGTTAGCAAACTCAGACTATTAATTACCAACAGTGGAAGTGATTTCCAAAGGCCCAGCAAGGTGAGTGGGTAGGAGTGTGCACTGAGATACAGCAAAGCACTTTACCTGGCTTTAACACCATTAACAATCCCATCTACCTCAATGGGGACTACTTGTGCACTTAGTTAGGCACGTGCTGACTGGCTTTGCTGAATTGGGGCCTGCCTGCAGTCTGTCTCCGTGAAAGGAATGTATTAATTGGTGCTGGGGTGTGTGTGTGTCTCAGATTATCTTGATTTTTGGAGAGAGACAGTCGTGCTCTAAATACCGCTTGAACCCGAATGCTTGGTTGCAGTGAACCCTGCCTGCACCCTGCCCTGACACCAGCTGTTCATCAAGGGCTGAGCACACACTCTCCTGGCACCTGAATGTTTCATGCATATAGCCGTGCATATGTCTGGGAGGGGGAGAACTAGTGGAGGAGGGGCACTTTATGGCCAAGCATTATGTCACTGCGTGGCATTTTATTATTTATTTATCCGTCCCTGGCACAGCCCCCGACACGCACAAAGAGGCAAGAGGCGACCCGGAGCCTCCAGAAACCTGATCCATGCACTGGCTCTTTGGGCTTAAATAAATATTTGATGCTAAACAGCTCCCTTGTGCTGAGGCATTTTCCTGGCAAGCCAGGGATTGTGGGTAAAGAGTTGCCCCCGGCCTGGGAAGGCAGAGCCTGCAGGGAGCTGGGTTTCAAACCACACCTCCACATCAGCCTCCCCGCTCCACGGGAATCTGGGAATCTATTAGCTGGCCCAGATGTTTGTTTAGTCGGGGGTGAGCGCCAGGTAGGGTGACCAGACAGCAAGTGTGAAAAATCAGGACAGGAGGTGGGGCGCAATAGGAGCCTGTATAAGAAAAAGACCCAAAAATTGGGACTGTCCCTATAAAAGTGGGACATCTGGTCATCCTAGCGCCAGGCAGTAACTGATGTGAACTGAAAAATCTCACCAAAGCCTCACAGGGGTAGCCAGGGTTAATAAAGCCAGGAGCTCCCTGATCCGAGCCCTGGGCGATCCAAGATGCTCCCATTCCCAGCCTTAGCCACCCTTGGGCCCACATGCCAGCCATGCCCCGAGACCTGAATTCACAGAAGGGCAAGCTGCTTAGCTTCTGCGGCAAGAGTTATGGGGGAGAAGGTAGCCCCCTTTGCTAGGGTATGGAGAGAAGGCAGGGAGCCTAGGTGTTTGTTAGTGTTAGCTGCAGGTTGCAGCTGTGGCTGGCCCTGGTACCAGTGGGCCAGGACACTGGCACTGATTTAGTAGAGATGGGCCCTGAATTCACCCCTCTGAGCCAAACCCTCCCAAATGTAGGGATAAGGTTGAGCTTCCCAGCCGGCTCCTATCTCTAGATTTGTGGAACTAACTAGCCCATGTTGTTTTCTAGGTGTTTCTCTCTCTCTCCCCAGCCCCTAAGTGAGGTCTCCACCCATTCGCCAGACAGGGTCCCCTCATGATGTGATGCTAAATGGTGATGCACCAAGAGTTCGGGTGTCCATGTGGCAATATAACTGGGCCTTTCGGGGAAGACAAGTTTTACCCAGCCATATATATCGTGACCTGTCTAGTCTGGTATCCTGATTCTTGCAGTCACCAATACCTGAATGATTAGGGTAAGGTGAAACCCCACTCAAAGGTACTTAGCCTCCCAGGAGTGAATCTGGAGTTAGATCTTGCTCAGGTCTCCTTGGGTCCACTCCAGGCTCTGCTGCTGACTTGGTGTATAATGCTGGGCAAGTCACTTCACAACTCTTTGCTTCAGTTTCCTGTCTATAGCTGGGGGAAGGTAATACTGACCTGCATGAGGTGGGGATAGAAGACAAAATATGTTAATATTTGTAAAGTGCTTTGAAATCCTTGTATGAAAAGCACCGCAGGAGAGTAAACTGCAGTGCTGTGATGGTGAGGGTCAAAAAAAGTGATTCCGTGGGTCAGAAAGGAAGCAGCCGATGCCCTGAAACATGACATTTTAGTTATCCTGTCATACATGCGTACTAAAGATATAATTGATTATAAAATTATCCACGCCTTTTAATAGAGACACAGTCACAGTAGCTAACCACCTTTCTGCAGTGAACAATATCTCTGAGTGCTTTAGCTCGCTCAAAACTCACTGTGATATAGTAGCTAGATGTTTTTAGAGGGCTGGACAATTTCATTACCAATTGTCTTTGTAGTATACATTTACAGTGAGATGATGGACTATATCTATTGTGCTACTATTAGGACTAAATCAACACATCTGGTTTGAAATCTATTGAGCCTTCTTTTTAAGATGCAAAGCGCAAACCTGATGAGGAATTGGCAGTTTGAGGTTTTGTAACCAAATGAAAAGAATGCGATTAAACAATTAGTGCTCAAAATGGTTCATGGAGCGGAACCAGTGGAGGCGGCTGTACCTAGAAACAAAGAGTGGCTCGGCAGCATCGGATCTTTTCACTCAGGACGCAGAGTGTACTCACTCAACACCAGGAATGATGGTTCGCGGTTACAATTGTTCCTCCTGTGTCGCATGGAATAATGAAGAGAATAATTATCTCAGTCCTTTACAGGCACCAATTAGCATCCAACAAAGGGCAGCAATTAATCACTGCATCCAGTATTTGGAGAGAGATGCACTACTCTGTTTAGCCAGGGCAGACATGGGAGCAAATAGGCAATCCTCTTCTCCAGTGTGAGGGTTTTGTCACATTTTTTAAAGATGGCCACGTGGCATTGGCTCATGAGTGGAGACCTGCAGTAAAGACCTGACTGTAGCCTTCCCAGCTGTGGAGACCTGGTCTTGTGGAGAGAAAGGACCAACCAGTGGCTTGGACTGGGAAGGGGAAGATACTAGTGGGATCAGTTGGGCTGTGATATAGTCTCCCAAGGAGAGAAGATTTGGGGGCTTAGGCTCTTTAGAAGCACACTAGGCAAACCATTGGAGAGTATGCTGGAGGGGACTGCGGTGGCCAGTGGGGTATACTAGGTGTGGCCTAATGGACTTTGTCCCCCCTGACACCAGTGATAGAAGTAGAAAAATTTTAAAAGCGCCTCAAAAGCTGCCCAGCTGGTGGGAGACCTGAGATCAGTATCAGAGACACTTGCTCCCATGACCAGTGGAACATGCACATTCAGGACACGGGAAAAAGGCAGAGGTGACCTGGGAGTTGATGGGATCTAATGGAAGATGCTCTTGCAGGGACCTTTCGGTGGCCATCCGAATGAAAGTTCACCAAGCTCTTCTCTGGGTACAGTTCTATCTAACCTGCCTGTGCGTTCAAGGCAAAACCTACGACGAGCTTGGTAGGACATGGTGGCTAGCGTGAAAGGAAGAAGAGTCTTTAGCCCTTGTGTCCCCCTATCTTCAGACCCAGAAGCGGGGAGCATCCCCTCTTGTTGAGGGCTAGCGGAGCCAATTGTGGGTTTGAGGGCCAGGGACTGGAGAACCAGCATCATTCCTGGGGGAAAAAATTACCTTTGAGGCTGTTAATTTAGCTGGGAAAATGCATGTGTGGAATCATTCCAGCTGGTGAGGTGAGGTTCCTGATACGGTCGTGTGCAGCACTATGCATTTTACAAAGAGATGCTCGCCTTTTGCACTGAGGCTGGTACGTAAGCTACAAGCTGCTCCCCAGCAGTGCTTAGGAGATAAACCTCTGAAGTTGCTGGCGCCCTAAGGATGGTGCTTTTTGCGTCGGTGTGCGACCTACCCAGAAGCATTAACGCCCCTGTTGTCCCTTTGCAGGTGAACGGGATAAATGTGGAAGGCATGAAACACTCCGAGGTTGTGTCAAACATCAAGTCCAAGGAGAATGAAGCCAAGCTCCTAGTGGTGGATCCCGAAACAGATGAATACTTCAAGAAACTGGGGATAATTCCCACGGAGGAGCACATCAAAGGTGAGACCCTTCTTACTCCCAGGTGACTGTATTCTGCTCTCCACAGTTATGAGCTTGGGGTCAGACTTTCAAAAGTGATTTAGAACCACAGGTCCCAGTGACTTCCTCTGTTAGTCTAGGTGCTGGCTAACTTTTGCTAGTTACCTGAGTGTCTATGAGGTTTTTATAAATAGAAATAACAATACTTTCCAGGCAATCCAAACATTTATATATTTTAAAACAATTCATAATTAACCCATGGAACTCCCTGCCACAAGATCTTGGGTAGGATTCAGAAGAGAATCAGACATTGATATGAATAATAAGTATGTCATGTATAACTAGCTAGGGTAAATGTTTTGAAGAGACATCAATCCTCATACATCAGGACATAAGATGAACACTAACTGTCTGAGGTTAGGAAGAAACTTCCACTAATAGCAGATTATTATTACACAATTGTTCAGGTGTTTCTTTCACTTTCCTCTGAAGCATTTGGCATTGTCAGAAGCAGGCTATCAGACTAGATGACCCATTGGTCTGATCCAGTGATGACAGTTCCTAAGTCCCAAAGACAACATGTCCCATATATGAGGGAGGGGCAAGGAAGTCTGGAAGGGGACTCAGAACGGAGCCTGCAAGTTATTCCACTGTTGTCCTGGGGCGAATTTTCTCTTACTTAAAATGTCTGGATTTGGACACCAGAGGAAAAAATGTAAAGCTCCTTTAACTTCTCATAGCCTTTAGGAAGCATGTGCATGTATGCATATGTACAGACACACAGACCAAGTGCCATGTGTACGTGAAGGAAGACATTTCACAGGACAGCAATAGCTCTGATAATTGGTGCAATAAATATTATCCTTGCTGTTGAGAACTAGCAGAGAAAGGTGCCTGTCTACTATCTGACCTGTGGAGCTGCAGACTCCCATGCTGGGAGAGATCTCTGCGTTCCACCAAACACATATTTCCCTCCTTGCTGGCTGGCTGAATGGGGAGCTCTGTTTTTCAACACAGCTGTTTCTTAACTAAACTGAATTCTAGCTCAGGCAATCACTTTGCTCTTTCAAGTATTCAGTGGAGAGAGCTGTCCAAAAAACCGGGTCAAACAATTCTAAGATCCACCCGGGGGGAAAGTGGTGTCAGATGCTCAGAATTCAAAATGGGAACAAACAGGAGATGATGCGAGAGAGACTCTGCTGTTGGCACAAATGATAATGAAGCCCTTGTTCGCTGCTTGAGGAGATGTAACCAGTGTTACTGGGATATACATCATGATCAGTTGCCTCTTCAAGCAGCGTGTCCTGGCATCAAAACTCAGACTGCAACACTAGATGTGTTTTGTCACCTTTTCTTTGCAGATCTCATGATCACTAGGAATCAGGCCCATATAGCTGCTAATACAGGGACAGATTGAGTTTAAAAACACCCAGCAATGCAATTTGGGTTTTTGTACCACCCTAGATCTCAAATTAGGATTGTTGTTTGAAATCACCCTGGCTTTCACTGGGTCACTACTCATGCTACTCATGCAGACTTTGCCGGGCTATTGTTTTTGGCTGTGCCAGTGGCTGAATCCTGAAAGCTGGGCTGGGAGATCTTTAGAACAGTCCTGAAATACTTTTGTCATTGGCACGATGTCACGACAGACATGGTGATGCAGCGCCTTGCTATTAGAAGTGGCAATTTTGGATTTTCATGGTTTGGAAATTGCCCCAAATTTACCCTTGGCAGATTGGCATTGAGCACTGTTAGGTCCTGCTTTACTAGATTTTGTGTTCTACAATGAAGTGTGTGCACCTAATTATTAATATTTATTACGATAGCCTCCAGAAGTCCCCATTGGGACCACGGTCTTGTTGTGCTGGCTGCTGCACAACCACACACAAAACACAGTCCTTGCCCAAGAAACTTACAGCCTACACAGAAGGATTACTTATTTAATACTGGCTGTTCTGTGATTGGCACATCTGTACTGACTATTGATTGCATCTCATCTGTTCCAAGCTTCCTTCCTAACAGGGATGCAAAATTGTTGACTGGCAACTCATCTAAGTTGTTGTCCTTTGTTAATAGTGCAGGAAAATTGGAGGGCAGTGAAAGATGTTACAAAAATGCAAAATACTCCAAAACCAGGTGTGTCCCCCCCCCGCCCACACGTACTCATTTTATTGTGAAATTGACAAGGTGACAATTGCAGCAAAGAATATTGCTTGGGCACGTAAGTATTCTAAGTCCAGGAAGGTCTGTTTTTTTTTTTTTAGCAAAAATGGCTTTGTGTTGTATTTGATTCAGAAAAGAAGCTACTTCATCCCCAAATGATCCATGAAGTGACTTTTTTTTTTTTTTTTTGGTGGGGGAAGAAATCAAATGAAATGGGGGGAATTAAAAACAAGCTGGGTCACAGAAGAGAAACCCAAGGGAATGAATAGGTTTTTGTAGGGGCTCATAAACAGCCTGGGTGCAGTCTGACTATGACTCCAGGAGGATGTACATGCCTCACTTCACATGGCCTGCAGAGAGTGCTCCACTGCATTAACCCTGGAAATGGGAAAGGCGTGTGAGTTCCCAGAGTGGGTATGCTAGACGAAGCTCTGTCAGACACATGTCAGTCTCGGGTTAAATGTATTTACCAGGGTTTTACTTTGCTTGGTCTATAGGTGGAATTCCTCAGCCTATTTCTAACGGGTCTGCACAAACCCAGGTGAGTGTCTGTCACTGGCATCCTATTCTTATTAATCAGATAGACTGATTGCTGGAAAAAGCCTAGCAGAGATCTAGCTATTTTGAGAGGCAAATCTGTCCAAGGAGCAATGTCAACGTCCCAATTCACCTTGTTTTAGGATGACATGTGACCTTGTAATCAGAGTGGGGAGCTGGAGTCAAGACTCCTGGGCTCTCATCCCAGTTTTGCCTCTGACTCACCTTGTAATCTGGAGCAAGATGACTGCCTCAGTTTGCCCAGCTATAAAATTGGCATGACCACTGCCTCAGGGAGGGTTCTGAGGTTTATTTAGCTTAATTAACATATATTGAATTTGATTACTTCCCTCTGCATCTTTTAATTCAAGGCTGGCCTCTCTGCTATTTAATTTCCTGCTCCTGCAACATGCAGGGAACACGAGTAGTTGCTAAATGAGAGTGAAAAAGAAAAGGAGTACTTGTGGCACCTTAGAGACCAACAAATTTATTTGAGCATAAGCTTTCGTGAGCTACAGCTCACTTCATTCGATGAAGCGAGCTGTAGCTCACGAAAGCTTATGCTCAAGCTCACGAAAGCTTATGCTTAAATAAATTTGTTAGTCTCTAAGGTGCCACAAGTCCTCCTTTTCTTTTTTGCGAATACAGACTAACACGGCTGCTACTCTGAAACCTGTTATTAAATGAAAGTGGAGACACAGGGCAAACTCTGCTCTGGGGTAAGTGGGTGGAGCTCCATTGACGACGATGAATTGTAACTGGACCCTGCCTCCACCAGGTCTGTGCTGGAGGAGAGCGTCTATATAATTTGCTAGTAAACACTTGCATTTTTTTGTCACTTGAATTTACAGGTCCCCCCTGCCTTCAGTCTTTGTTTTGCAGCCAGCCATGTGTTTGGTGTTATTTTTCACTTGGCAGAATTGGCTCTGATCTGATCTCATGAGGCTGTAAACTCCACATAGTGTTTTTCATCTCGCTTTATGTGTGTATCTGCAATGTACATATTAACATTTCCATTCCCAGCAGCTGAACGGCGGATCCATGTCTTCATCCCATAGTGATCTCCAAAGTCCTGAGAAGGAATCAGAGGTAAAAAATACATTTTTACAAATGTTCTTTTTTTCATATTCTATAAAACATGCATATTAAATACCCTTTCAATGTTAGGTTCATATTTGGGTATAATTGTATTGTACCTTTTTAAACTCACCCAGCAGTTAGACAACAAGATTTCTTCTTCATTGCCTGCCCAAAACTAGCATGTTGTGTTCTTGTGAGCTGTTAAACAGCTTCCAGCCCAGAGGTGGCTGCATTTCTATGATGGGTGAGCAATCTCTATAGTTTCTGAAGTAGCTCTAGGATCCCATGGGATGAAAGATGTTGGGGAAATGCAATATGATGTTGTTGCAAAAAATGTTAATGCAGGGAAAATAATCCACTGAAAACTAGCAAATGAAAAAACCCCAAACCCACGACTAGAACATGTAATTATATTTTGGGGGGGAGAAACTAAAAACCATGATGACTTGTTCTTGCTTTAAGATGTGCAGAAGCTAAAATGTGCAGGGTTTGATTAAATGGAGTTTAAAAGGACTACTGAGAGGCTCAAATTACTTGGATTGCTTCTGTCTCTTGTGAGTGAACCACTGACTCCATGTGCTGGAGTCCACAGTGCATTCTTTCCACTCTTTGTCAGGGGTACAGGAAAGCTTCCTGGTTTCATGTGGCCTCTGCCAGAGGCAGCAGATGTCCCATATTAATACAGACAAGTTTTGCAAGGATTCTGATGCAGCATTGTGCTGCTTATTTGTTTACTTAGTTAGGCCCCCATCCTGTAAAGACTAAACCCCTTTGTGTTCTGTGAAGTCAGTAAGCTAGGCATGGTGTGTAAAGTTACGCGTGACTGGCTTGGAGGAGGAGGGCTTTACTGCACAGCATTATTTGGATTTCTCAGCCTGTTTATTCCAGTCAAGGACACACAGAAACCAGCAGTTTTAGGAAGCACGATGCAGAACCAAGACTTTCTATAACCTAAATGTCACAAGTCACGCTTTAGCCTAAATGATTTAGCACCCAAAAGGGAAATAAATAGGTTAGAGGTAAACTTGGGTCTAAAACAAGGGACAGGTAAGAAGTAGAGTAATAACTGAGGAAGACAATTGGTAACCTCATTAAAAGGGTTCACTGGTACCGTTGCATTAGCCTGGTATAAGGTTTAAGCGAAATGTATACATTCAACTAATTTTATGCCTCAAATATAATCATATTAAATACAGTTGCATGGAAGGATTTTACAATATCTAATAG
This sequence comes from Dermochelys coriacea, assembly GCF_009764565.3. Taxonomy (NCBI): domain Eukaryota; kingdom Metazoa; phylum Chordata; order Testudines; family Dermochelyidae; genus Dermochelys; species Dermochelys coriacea. The sequence goes on along the minus strand of NC_050077.1, from coordinate 4,013,171 downwards.
GAATAGACTTGTTTCATTAATTAAAAAATTGAATACAAATTTCAGGATTATTTTTTTAAATTAAACCGTTCTCTACCTACTGAAAAGCTAGACTTTGTAGTATTGTGCTAAGGCCTGAGAATCAGACTAGGACACTGAAATTGATCATTCTTTCATTATTCAAGTTGAATGAACGATTAAAAGCAAATACATGGCTTAAAAGAGAGAAAAGATTAGATTTGTAACACTTCTAATTTTACTAATTTAGCATGTGGTTAGTAAAAGAAATAAGTGATTTCTAAAGTTTTGAGTTGAGTGTCCTTTAACTTTCATTCTTGTCATGCCTTGGAATTGTTCACTAAAAATAAAGAAATGCATCAGCCAAAAGCCCTGATTTTGAAAAGTGACTTGACTCTGGGTGTCTCTGATTTTTGTGCCCAACTAGAAACATCTTAAAGAGCCCCAAATTTCAGAAAATACTGAGCACCCATCCTCTGAAATCAGGTCCCTTGAAGGTGTCATAAATTGCATGTCTAAAAATGTAGGCACCCAAAATAAATCACTTTTTAAAAAACCAAGTGTTCTAAAGTTAGGCATCTGAATTCATAGTTAGGCGCTTAATAAAAGTGACCTGATTTTCAGAGATTGAAGTAGCGGAAGAATTGGTGATCTGTACCCCTGAAATCTGGCCATTTTCATTCAGGTGCCTAACTTAGACACCTCAGTTTGAAAAAAGTGGCCATGGCCGTTTGGGGGTAAACGCTGGAAGTGTCGGTTGGAGTTTCAGCTGCATGGTGTCAGTGGGAGTGGTGCAGACAAATGGCTCTAAAAACTTCCCTTAAACTTGAAGGGCGTTTCTCCATTTTACTGCACCTGGTGAAATCGCTTCCAGCAGTGCGAAGTGAGTATAAAATCCTAATATTCAGATTGGGTGGCATTTTACACTTTTTCTTGGTGTAAATGACTGCACAAGGCAATGAAGAATCAGGCCTTTAGCCCAGTTTTCCATCTAAGAACTTCCATGATTTTATGACGGGGTGAAAATGCGAATGTCTTTCCAACTTTTGAGCATCACTTTGTAGCTCTTTCCTGAATGCTGGTTTTTTCACAAAAACCTACTCAATGCAAATGCAATTCCTGAAGCAATAAGCTTTAAATTAAGCTCCATATTCAGCCTGTCTATGATACGAACGTTCTAACTAAAGTCATAGCAGAAAAGATACTTCCTTGTGCTCCAATGCTCTGCCAGTGCAAGTTAATGGACTTTGAGTCCCAATTAAATAATCTTTGTGCTTACCATGAAGATGGTAGTGCAGTAATGCAATTTAAGGCCTGCAGTAAAATGTCTCTTCAGAAGACTAATAGCTACTTAGCTGAAAGCACTTCATCCTGCATATTAATTGTTCCCTAGGGATTTGAAGATTTCCCATCTTTTGCCCATTACAGAAATAAGAGGGCTGCAATGAACTTACAGGCCATTGGGGTTTTGCTCAGAGGGTTTATTGAGGTGCTAGCAATCAGTATCATGGGGGGAAAGCTATGAATCAAAAAGAAAAGGAGGACTTGTGGCACCTTAGAGACTAACAAATTTATTTGAGCATAAGCTTTCTGAGCTACAGCTCACTTCATCGGATGCATGTTTCAAATCAAGTTTCATACAAGATGCATTGGAACCATCTCTCCTAAATATCCCACTGAATTGGCAAAAAGAAGGTTGGATTGTTATGCTTTTCATTGGGCAGCTCCCAATGTGCTATTCTCATTACATGTGGGCAGAGCTCAGTCGCCTGTAAGCAAATATTTGCATTGTAACAGCTGGTGGCTTTGCAATGCAGTGTAGGTGTGGCCTTTTTAAAGCCATCCAGCTGAAAAAAATCCAGCTAGGGTTCTCATCCGCTCTGAACACCACAGCTATAGTTAACCAAGTCCGTAATGTAACCGAATCAGGAACTCAGTTGTGGTCCTCAATGTAACATGATGTGCAGTGCCCTATTGTAATGAGCAAGTTTGTGCTTCCACAGAGCTCGCAGTTATTCCATCTTGTTTCCTCTTAGACAAGCTTTTACTGTCATTAGGGGTTTAATTTTGTGTTTCCAAATGTGGTTCCGTCTCACCTTTGGCAATGGCACCACATTTTTCTGCTTCGGCTTTTCCAGTTCCAGTAACAGCAGAAACACATTCTTCAGGGTATTCTTCCCCTTCCAATATTGTAATTAAATCTCTGGCCACAAAGACACCCTGGTCGCCCCTTAAACCACAAACCTGACAAACTCGATGATCTGCTTCACAAAACACAGGCTTCTTATCATATGCCCTTAAGGAGAATCTGCCCTAGTTCTGTGTAAGGTTTTATGTAGATGAGGTGCTAGAGGGCAAGATAACCACAATCACAGGCATAGGCCTGATGGGCCATCCAGCAAGTGATGTAATCGGACACACATACACCCACCCCAGTCAGCCCATTGTATTCCCGCAGGGGCCACTGTTGCACCATGCATGCCCATTTCACTCCACGGGCACACCTATGCTACCCAGCATATTACACCACAATACACCATAACAGTAACAGGAAAGCTTTTTATGTCTTCTTCCCCTTTGCAGGAGGGGGAGTCTGAGAAGAAGGACCCATTCGAGGAAAGTGGCCTGAACCTGAGCCCGACTGCGGCAGAGGCCAAAGAGAAAGCACGTGCCAAGCGGGTGAATAAAAGGGCTCCACAGATGGACTGGAACAAGAAACGGGAGATTTTCAGCAACTTCTGAGCCCGGTCAGCAGCTCTTCCCCTTCTCCCCACCCTCCAAACTGAACATCTCCAACACGCCCCAGCCTCATTCCTGGCTGTTGACCCAAGACGCTTTGTGCTCTGCTCTTCATTGGTCGCTTTTTGCAAGGCAAATTTTTAAAAAGTGTCTTTTATGGACAAGTGATTCCAGTAGAAATGTGACCAAAGCTCCTCCCAGCACTCACCCGGCTGCTTGCGGTTCCCACATTGCTGCTGAGGGAAGACTGGAAAGATTTCACTTTTGCTTCTTACCTGCTTTATTTTGGTTTTTACTATTTTGAGCTTCCCCCCGCCGCAGAATCCCAAGTGGGATATTATGCATTCCTGTTTAAAAGGCTCACACGGAGGCCTCCCAAACTGCAAACCCTCGTTTGTTTCAATTCAAAATATTCTAGTTTGTTTAAAAAAAAATTGAAATAATCCCACTCGAGCTACCATGTTCAATACTCACATGGTGAGAGATTGGTGAGTGGCTATACATTTCTCTCTTGTTGGCTTCTCTATTGATTTAGAAGGGTTGGTGGGGTTTTTTGTTTGTTTTTGGTGTAAAAAAGAAAATTCCCCATCTGTTTCTCATTAATGCTGTAACCGCTCTCCCCTAGGATCCCTTTAACCAGTGCAATAAAAGCCCTTTTCTCAGCAAACCTTTTCCCTTCTGTGCTCCACCCCCGCCTCCCCTCAAAACAAACTCTGGGTGTTGAGAAAATGGTAGGACTTAAAAACAAAAACAAAAAAACCACAAAACCCAACAACCCAAGCCTCAGATGTGCATAATAAAATGCAGAAATGGCAGGAGAGGAGGGAATAAGCTGCCCCCCGCCCCCCGACAATAAAGGAAGGTCTGTGTTTCCTGTTAGCACATCCACATGCAAGGATTTCTGTCCCCACTCTCTATTGGAAGCCCTTTGAGAACAAACTTAATGAGACACTGGAAACATGGCTCTTCAGGCGGACTTCAAAGAAGCACAAGTGAGCTTCTCATCAGCTGGGAACGGAAATCCTTGAAGACCCTGCTTTGGGAGGCACTCACGAAAACAGGGCTTCAAGCAGGAGCAATCCAGCGGCCGCTCTTCTACTCAGATGCTGGCTTCAGAACCAAGCCACAAACCAAACCTGCTCTGCTATTTCTGACTCAGGTTTTAAACTTCTCCCATTTTCCTGCTGATCTCTCACTAGCTGCATTGGCAACCTGGAAGAATAATAAGCAAGCTCTCTCTGTTGTCTTATGTTGGGCTGGGCCGGGCCCGTTGTAGCAATGTGATCTGGCATGTGGATTGTCTTATGGGAAGACGGAATACTTTCTGCTGGTCCACACCATATTGCTAACTGTTAGACAGCGGGGTTGGCGAGGCAGACAATTGCTTTGGCTTTAGGCCCCTCTTTGAAAACACCCTGCTCTCAATGTTAAAATGTACATTAAAGCTATCTTACATAGCCATGACTAAACTAGCATAAAATCTTCACTACTTACCTCGGGCTTCAAATGTGGGACACTAACGAAGATTAAATTAAACATGTACTAATGGCTTCCAGGCAGTGGAGTGGTACTGGGGTTGGATCGGTGCCGTAGAGAGCGGATGATTCCCGTTGCCTTCTTACCAAAAGCTAACAAAACAGCCTTTTTGGCTGACATGTATTTTATAACAATGGCAAAAATAGTATTAAAAAAGCAGGTGGGGTGGGGAATGGGCAGAGCAGACAGTTTAGGTAAATGACCAATCTCTCCCCTCCCCCCCACAAACTAATGACACGCTAGGGCAAGAATGTAAGATTTGCAATAGTATTTACGATAAAGCACATGGCTCAGTTTTTTTGCCCCAGGTTACCCTCAGACTCTGTATAATGAACAAGTGGCCTTTGACTTCATGCACTATGGTCTTGTTAAGGTTCTGTGTATATTTCATAAAACTGAGCTAAAAAAGGTGCCTTATAACATTTACTGTTCCTGTCAGTAGATGGATGTATCGCAGCACAGTGGGGAAGGAGGGGACTGGCTGGACGCTGTAGCAACGGCCCAGGGGGTGTTTGGCTTCTTTGCAGGGACCAGTGAAATGCAAGGCTGTGACCATACTGAAGACAGGGCTTCTGGCTGGGCTTTCTTTCAGGGAGGATGTACAGTGTTAGTGGGGCAAATGGATGCAAATTGGATCTTGGAAAGAAATCTCTGCAGGTGTTTGGCTGTAAACCTTGGGACTGACACCAGGTTAGAGAGAGTTAGTAAGAAGTTTAGAGCTTTTCTTCCCTACAGGAGTCTCATTGTGGCCTCTTACCTTGCGTGTTTCAAAAGACAGTTTAATGGCGGGGGGCTGCTTGCTGTTGGCCACAACAAACAGTTGCTGCTCTAAGAAGTCAGTAACAAAAGAATCCTTACACTCATGACATGCAGATTGCTTTCAATCCCTGCACTTCCAACCAAGCCAGAGACAGTATGCGAGTCTGCTAGGGGTAAAAGCTCCCCAGTTACACTGCAAGGTAGATGTTAAAATACAGCATAGCAAACAAGGAAGTCATTTTCTAAAAGCCTGTAAATACCATATTACTTGCATAAGACAGAACCAATATAGTTGAGGGGAAAATAGCATGGTTGTGTTTTCTTTTTAATGCTGATCAAAAGAAATCAGGTATGCAAATATGTACCAATAAGATTTTAAAATTATCGCTGCATAGTCCATGGAAACAGCTCATGGTTAAAGCACTTATCACTATTTCTGACATCTAGTAGCTCTGTAATAATAATTATTCAGTTTCTGTACATTTAACTTGAAAAATCAATACAAGTATAAAGCTGTTATCTGCATTGTAAAGACAATGTATACTGTAATGTCAATAATAAACTTTGTTTTGCCATGTACAGCTTAAAAGGGTAATTAGTCTGTTCTTCATTTCAGTCTTGGTATTGTAAAGAGCTTCAGAAAGGAAGCAGAAGAGTGTGTGTTATTAAATTCCATTCCCTTCACTGGTTGGTTAGAAGAGTGGGCCAAACAACCTCTGTAGTTCTGCAATGGGTTAACAATTGTTGTTGCTTTGAATGGTGACTTGCAACAGAGGAAAATTGTTTGTGCCCTTTTTAGCTTCTTGGAGGTATAAGGGGGTCTGAAAGGTTTGATTTTGGTTTACTGCTTTCTGAAATTTAGGAATGTCTAGTATTGGCTTCATTTCATGACTCTGAAATCCATATTTCTCAACACTTAACTGGAAAAAGCTGGGTATGGGGAATCTTTAGCACAAAGAACTTTTTGCCCAACTGTTGGGGATAAAGAGGCATAATCTAAACATTTTAAAGGTTTATAAAAAAAAATCACTTCTCTCAATCAGCTCTCTTCCTTGGTGTTTCTGATGTTATACACCCGCTACTTCTCCAGTTTTAAGTAGGCCTCATTGTAGATCAGACTTCAGTTTCTGATGTGTGCAGGGAAAGAGCATAACTTTGCAGGCATCCATTAAACATTAGAAAGAAGCCAAAAAGAGAAAAGGAAAAAGCACAAGCCCGATGTCCCTCTCTGGATGTCCCCACCTTTAATACAGAGAAAAACTCCCAACCTGCAGTTCTTACACCTGAGCCACAGAGCCTGGCCAGGTCAGGACCGAGCACCGCAGATGTGATGTGTAGGCTGTGTGGGTGACAGCTCTGGAATAAAGATTATGCAGTATTATGCACACAAAATGAAGCAGCCCTTCCACTCCAACCCGTTGCTGATTTATCCCCTCTGCTAGGCAAAGTTTGTGTGATGCTTGTGCAAGAACAAGCTGTTGGAATCTTAACCATTTCAGTAGCAAAGTTTTCCCCAGCTTGGGCTCAGTTCCTCAAAGGCAACTAAATCTCTTTGACGCTCTGGACTTCAGTGCAGGGCCACCTGAAAGCACACTAGAGTCCCATGGGGGAATTCCTGCAATATTTAGGGGGATTTTCTGTTTCCTTCCCCCCACCCCCAGCTGTGATAAAGCTGGCTGAGGTGTTCTCCTGTTTCCATTTCAATTGGCCCTCAGTTCTTTAGGGGTTAAATCTGGACACACACGAAGGATCAGTCAAAACAATATTTATCATCTGATTAAGCCAAACCACCACAGCTGCTACGGGAATGGGTGGTTCTGTGACGGATTCCCCCCACACCCAAAATTCAAATAGCTGACCACTCCAAATTTCATACCCATTTGACAAACCCCTTTGCAATTCAGCACCCTTTGAAAGGCAGACCCAGCACCAAGATCAGAAATCGAGCTACGTTTGCATCCCCATTGTGGCAGGTGTCAAAGGAAAGCTTTTACGCATGTCCTTAAATCCTGCAGACTTCAGTAGCGTTGAAACACATGCTTGATGTGCTGTGCTGAATCAGGGCCCAAGCTCAAAACAGTTCCCACAGGGAGAGTGTGTTCAGAAGAGGGCAGCATTGCCAAAGCTGAACTTAAGAAAGGCCCTGCTGGCCATTCTCTGCATCGCTCTCGATGCTTCCCTGGTTCTTGGCTACCAGCAAAGCCCCAGTTTCCTGGTCTGGGTGGCTGGGCTCATCTTTATGAAGCCCGAATTATACCTTTTTAATGTAATATTCCGCCCCATGGAAGGCTGCTTCCCTGCTGCCTGGTCTGCCCCATACTCCCATCCTGCCTCCAGCTGGCCCTTGCCCTGCTCAGTCGCTATGCCTTCCAGCTGGGTATGGGGAATGAGGCCACCACGGCTCCCTCCTGCACTGTAGAGATGTCAGTAAAACCTTAATAAAAAAACCACCTTTTTTAAACCAGTTTGTGCCCAAACAGCTTGAGGCAGGGACTCCAGGCATGGCCGGGCACCGAGCTGGCGGAGGTCTCCTTCCAGCTCCATCAGACACTGCAGCATGTAGCATTTCCCCGTTCCCACTGTCCCTGCGCAGTGTTTGTGTTAGACACCCACACCCAAGGACTGCCTGCAGAGCTGACTCGGCAGGACGGCTGCATTTCAGAGAGCTTTTCCTCTTCAGAGATCTGCTATTGCTGGGTAGCTGCTGATTCCCATTCCATCTCCCTGCAGCACAAGGTCTCCTCTCCCCCGTCCCCTCCCTGCTCCAGGCCCAATGCAGTCTTACTGGGGCTCAGAGTCCGGCGGCTTCACAACCCCGGTGCAGATCTGTTGCTCTAGGAGGAGCAGCCATTCCCTCAGCATCTCTTTGCAGCCGGACAGATGTCCCTGTTGAGGCACTCTTTGCAGCGAGGGTTCACAGGCAGGCAGATCTGCTGGCCGAAGCCCACGAGGAGCCAGTTTATCTCACTCCAGAGATCCCTACAGACCCAGAAGGGAGACAAGTTTTGTAAATGCTGCTGCTGGGCAGGACTGAAGAGCAGCTCAGGTTTTTAATTCTTTTCCCACGGATAGTTCAGCTGCCTTAGCTCCTCATCCTCACGGAGGCATAGTCCAGCCCTAGCTCCCGTCCGCCCCACAGACTTTCCCAGAGCACAGCCCTACCATGCTGCCTGGGGGCCAGGACCTTTGTGGGCTGGAGCAACTAAAGTAACATTTCTGTTTTCTCCTCTCTCCGGTGCAAATGGGGGAAAGGGATGTACACAGCCAGTCCCACAGCTGGATGAAGCAGACAGGCTTCTACTTGAGCTCACAATATGGCTGCTGGCTGTGCAATGCACTGGCACCGAATCCCCACTGCACCCGTGGCCGGGCCTTATACCATACACATTCCAGAGGCCACTGCACACAGAGTGGAGCGCTGGTTTGGAGCACTTGGTGGGGTTTCCTTCCTGTTCAGTGCCTGTTATGAGTCTCTGATACACAGAGAAACTAATTGATCATTTAAGATATCAGCCAGAGTTCATCCCTGGTGTACTCCATTGCAGCTGACGAGATCAGCAGACAGATCACCCCGATTAGATGGTGGAATGGCCTCCCAAGGGAAGCGATGGCCTTGGGCTGTGTTAAACTAAACTGGACAGTAGAGAATGCACGATAGGGCACAAGTCCAGCAGCAGAGACTAGGAGTGACTAAAGTCTCTGTCATCTCTAACGTCTGTGAACTGTCTAAACAATTGAACGAGCGATGGTCCCCGGGAAAACAAGAAATACCCCATAGCCAAGTCCCAGGCCTGTGTGCTGCAATGCCAGGCTTCCTTTCCTGCTGCGACTGTAACAAGGGGAGGGGACAGGCTCACTGAAAATACCATGGGGCGGGTAGGAAATAGCTCCGCAGGGTTCTGCGCACTGGATGCGGTAGCTGCTTGTTGCCATAAACCACAGCAATGAACAAAAGATGCTTCAGGCTGGTACTGGGGAAAGGAGTGCAGGTGGCAGTTTCCTGTGAAGATTACAACAAGGAGGAGGAGAGAGGGGACTGTCAGGGTGTGTGTGTGTGTGTGTGTGTGTGTGTGTGTGTGTGTGTGTGTGTGTGTGTGTGTGTGTGTGTGTGTGTGTGTGTGTGTGTGTGTGTGTGTGTGTGTGTGTGTGTGTGTGTGTGTGTGTGTGTGTGTGTGTGTGTGTGTGTGTGTGTGTGTGTGTGTGTGTGTGTGTGTGTGTGTGTGGATTTCAGAGCCAAGCAGCAGCTGAAAAACAGCCCAGATCCCCTGTTGCATGCGACACCTCACCTGGGCAGCCAGTCCTCCAGCGCCACTCTGGTCTCCTCGGGGGTTTTAGTTTCCTTCTTCACCCATTTCAATCTGTTAGAAATCCTGTGCACATGGGTGTCCACACCTGGGGAGCAGAGAGGTTGGAGTCAGGAGGGAACACCTGGGTCAGGAGGAAGCAGGGTGTAAGGAGTTAAAGAAGCAGTCCACTCAGGACCCATAGCAGATGCACCAGGCTGTACTAGGAGGTTCTTCCATCTGAGGGCAGATGCCAAGTGGGTTTTTGATGTTCAAAAGTAGGGCCCTAGGAGGCAGGGTACCATGGCTGGAGTAAGTGTGTGTGTGGGTGTGTGATAAATTGACATAAAGAAGAAACAGCAAGGTCTTGCCAATGGTGAAAGTGTGAAACAATCTCCCCCTCTTCCCAGTGTGCCATTCAGAAATGCCAAGATTCGGGGCTTAAGTTGGCCTGTAGCTTTTTCCTTAGTTTTATGTATCCCCAGCCCTAAGCTGAATCCGTTGCAAACAGGCAGGTTGTCAGTCCTGAAGTTTTAGCCTTTGAGGATATGTGGCAACCTCTGACCTCCGCACCCAAGATGGCAAGGAGCGTGTGAGCTGATCTCACTGACGCCACCATGCTCTTGTAGAGTGCTTTTCATCCACAGAGCTCAGCGTGCTTTCCACAGGAAAGGGGGGGGTGTCATACCCACCCGGTGGCTGTGGAAACTGAGGGGAAGTGACTTGCCCACGGTCACACAGCTGGGCAGCAGAGGTGAGAGCGACTTTCAGGCCACTGCCCTATTCACTTGACCATCTGCCTCTCTCAAGGACCCTGGACCTGAGTTCTCAGATAAATGCAAGATAAGACTTTACCTTTTCCTCTGAATTTTTTGCCAGTCCGAGAAACCCCTAACACTGCCCAGCTAGTCCATGTCCCCAGCGTCTTGGCCGTGTGTTGGGGCTACTTGCTGGCATATTTCGGAGCAATTATTTTTGGCACTTCCCTATGAGAACATGGATTAAACCAAGACTTGCTTGGAGTTATCACTAAATGTTTTGGGGGTGGGGGAGGCAGAGTTATTCATTCTCCCTGTTCTGATAGCTACCAGGCTAATCTCAGATTGTTATTCAGAAACGCAGGAGCAGATGACAGAGCATGGACAAGAAGGAAAAAGAGCTCCTTCCGTTCCCAACTCATTCCATCAATGCTACACAGCCAGAGGACGCGGGTTGTACAACAGAGGTCACAGAAACGGCTCAGGTCTGTGATGTATTTGTCAGCTTCGCTAGCAGCATGAGAGCACTTCATTTATCGTAATTGGTCTGGTTCCGTAGCAGTGTTTTCTGTGTGTATTGTACCCGTAAGGGCTGAATGAACAGAATGCTGACTCCCCAGAGGAAGAATGGGTTTGCTCATTGTGATTTCTGTTTGTTCGTTCAGTAAACCCCCATGGTCCCACTCCGGTCATCCACAGCGCTTGGCGCTTTTGGTGTGTTTAACCCCCCCCCCCCAAAACCCAATACTTACAAAAGCCAGTCCTCACCGTGTCACCAAATGAAAATGAAAAACTCCCTCTCTTCCGCAAAATTCTCCACCCCTATCACACTCCCCACTTCCCTCAACACAGAACAACTTGCAAGGGGCCCTCAAGGTCAAAAGATTCAGGCGCTCTCAGACCAAAGGATGGGCAGTGAATTTCAGAGTCACACCTGGAGAATGCCCTGTGGCCTCCTCTCATCCCACAGGAGCTCTGGTGTCTATATGGATAGCAGGCATGGCAGCATCACCCAGGGACACAGCTGATCTTTCAGACAGAAAGCCCTAACCAGTCTTGAAGCTGGGTCAAAACCAGCATCGTTAGCAGCACTCTGAAACCGAGGCAGCCAGCACATGTCCTACATAGCCCTCAAAGGTCAGGATTGTTACAATATTTGTATTTCAGTGATTAAGTAGCCAATAATTATGGAGTTAATTAAACAATGCTCAGGTGTTTTAAGATGTACTTTGTCCCAATATTTAAGTTACTGGTACTTTATTCTTTAAGTAGGCAGCAAGGAAAAATGTGCCAGAGCAGGATTTCCAAATACAGGACCCTCTAGGTACGGAACCGAAGTAAGTGCACCGATTTACCAAAGCAGCGAGCTCCCACATGCTCCCACTAATCCCTGGGAGTCCCTGCAGCAACGCTGATCTACCAGGGTTAGCAGCACTCAGGGCTGAGGGTTACTGTAAGACCCAAGCCCTGCCAAGCCACAGAACAGTGTTGAAGCATTACGGCCAGACAGGGTGTCAGGAAAGGATGCGAGCCAGCTTGGAATGGTTCAGAACCAGGCTGAGCAGAAAGTCAAAGCCCTTTCCAGCTGCAACCATGATATCTGCACTGCCAATGGATTAATATGGGAAGGCTAGAAAACAGCAGCCGCCAAGCCCCAAAGGCCACTGCCGGGAGTTTGGCCATTTTGAGTTATATCTTGAAGGATGATAAATTGGGGGGAGAGGGCAGGGGTGTGTGCATGCGTGCATTCACATAATCGAAAAGACTTCTCTTCACTGGGAGACTGATCCTAGAAGTCCCTTTGACTTCAGTGAGGGAGTTCTCTGCATCAGGGGTTTGCTAGGTGGGTCTCAGCATCAAGTGAGATTACCTCTCTGCAGGGATCACGATGATTAAGTCATGAGATGTCGCTGATCATCTCAAGAACTTTACGAGGATGCTATAGAGAGGGGGCTCCTCTCTAGACACATGGCCCAAAAGTGGTGGGACGTGGCTTTGAAGGAAGCCATGATTTTCCCAGGGCGACATCTTTCTGAACAGATTGGGGCCACAGGCTGCCCACTGTGAGAAAGCCAACCCATTTGACTTACAGTTTGTTTCACCATAAACAGTTTTCTTTGTGGCGGTGTGATCTAGCAGGGCAGGGCACAGGACTGGGGGCCAGGACTTCTGGATTCTCTTCCTGCAGTGGCCTCAGCTGACACAGGCAAGCTGCAAATGCTGCCCCTTCGTTTCCCCAGGAAATGCATCTAATAATGCTACACAAAGAGTTTGGAAGGCTCGGGGAATGTTTGAAAAGTGCTTTGAGACTCTCAGATGAAAGGCTCTAAGCACAAAAGTAGACTATTGTTAGATCAGCCGTGACAGACTGGTCCTTCTGTTGCTAATTGAACAAAACCCAGGAAATTGCTGTAAACAGGAAGAGTATAGCTTTGCCTCCTAAATCAAAACACTGCGTACAATTCCTTGGAAAGCTATCAGAGCTCCCTCTAGACTCTCCTCCCCAACAGCGGATTAACTGTTCAGAAGGAACAACAGACTCAAAAGCTTGTCAGTCTAGTGCAAGAACCACTCTTAGTAAAGCCGAGTTTCAAGACACAGTTGTGGCCTGTGTTGAACTAGGTATTGAATTTTCACTCCATGCAGACGTCATTCATCAGGTGGTAGCATTACCAGGTTTCCCATGACTCTCTCTGATTAAGCACCAAACACACTTGGAATATTAATCTGTCCCCACAGACCTTGATGCATACCTGGAGCTCCGTCTTAGCCTAACAGAAAAGCTAATATGGCAGTGCCACCTGCTGGCCCTGATGAGCTAAATCAAAATCCTGCCTTACCCAAATTCCGTTCCTTTAAAATGAAGGGGTACAATCGCCACCAGAACCTCACTCCAATCCAACCCAGCCTCTGAGGCCCATTCCCACTATAAATCCAAGAAGCCTTCAAACGATAAGCCCCATTAGCTGAAGATATCAAAACAGGACCTGAATACACTGCTATCTAGGCCCCCAACTTTTTTAAGTTTCCAGTACCAGAAACGGGGCAGAGAAACAAAGACACTGATTGCCACAAACCCCTTGGCTGACAATTCCACAAGGAACCCTGTGGCTAGATATTAAAATTAATTCCAATTCAACCTAAAACAGCCAGTTTCAAACAAAATCCTCCCAGAGACCGTCAGCAACTAAGCTCTTTCTAAGTATAGTTGCAAAAATCAGACCTCCTCGGTCCCTTCTCCAGCTGGCCCTAAAGGACCATTTCTGAAGTGAGATTTGTTTAAACCAAAAAATACGTTCTTATTTAACAGAGGTATTGTGGAATTATATCTCCGTTGCTTTGCACTTTTCATCACGGGACCTTAAAGTGCGATACAGGTCACCACACATCCCTAGTTATTATTAATTAAGCAATGCCTTTATTCTTAATCAGCACACCTAGGAGGTAACAATTAGACCCATTTTGCAAATAAGTAAATCCAGGGAGAATGAGCAACTAGCCCAAGTGACTTCACCAGCCTTAGAAACCTTCTGGTATTGAGATCTATGGCTGAAAAGCTCCCTAAAAGAGCAAGGTATGATGATGTTACTAGCAATGGATTAGGAAAGAGTAGGATTGGGAAGAGTGGGCAGATCACGGAAGAGCAGCGCCTTATACACTGCAAAACATACCAATCCCAGTCACGTTATTCCAGGCAATGTCCATGACCAAGTGGGCCATCTTGGGCCCAACTCCCGGCAGGTTCACCAGCTCCGCGACAGTACTGGGGATGTCACTCCCGTATTGCTGCTTCAGGATTGCTGTTGTCTGTTTTATGTACTTCACCTTGTTCTGGGAAACCAAAGCAAACTAAGTTCCAATCCAAGAAATGCAAAGGAGAAACATGTACTAGACAATAGAACTATTTCCTTCATTTGAGGGAACTGACATGAGTTTGTGGAGGAAAATACAAACGATATCCTAGATTTATCCTCTATAGCAAGAAGCTGTAATGTGATCACCTCTAACCATGCCTGGGATGATGCCAATGAGTGCACTCTTGTCCTGGATACAGATTGCTAAAACTGGGATAAAATACGGCTTCCAAATTACAGCGGATCAGGATGGAGTCTCTCGTAAGCAGGACATGATACATGATTCCCTGCAGCAAGGGGGAAGAAATGAGGGTCTACAGTGGGGTGAAAAAAAAGGAAATACATGTAAAGGGAGAAAAGAGAGGAGTTCTCACTAGCAGGTGAGTGGAAGAGGTGAGAGTAGCAAAGGAGAGTTAGAGAGGTAGGGAGCATGAATGGGACAACAAGGGGCACTGCTTTGAGAGAAGTCAAGATAAATAAATAGGCAACGACAGACTGAGGACAAGTCACTTGAAGCAGATGTGGTTCCCAGCTGCCATCACAGGTCATTTGGATAATTTTTATGGAAGAAGGGGGTGAAGCTTGCAAAGGCCGATCCAACCACCCCGATCCGACTCATCTCTTTGTGCCTCAGATATTCCTGAGACAACTCCAATAGTTTGGGGACCAAGGGCATTATTCAACTTCTGCTTAAGACACGCGGCCATCCACAACCACTATGGTCCGGCACTCACCTTCCAGAATCCCACCGGGTAAATGAGCCGCCCCAGAGTCACGTCATCTGTCTGCAGAACGTTGTCCACCGTGAGACCATGCTCCCGCAAGCGCGACATGGCTGCCGAGGTCACCTGATCTTTGGTCTGGCTGGACAGCATCAGCGACAGCAGAACCTGATAGCGCATCACCTAGAGGATGAGATGGGAGATGGAGTGTCAGAGACGACTGGACTAGTCAGGGCTGGGATCCTGAAAGTTCTGGGTCTGGGGTCTGCAAGTCAGTGGGGTGCAGCGACACACACAAGTGACCGTGCTTATCAATCTGTACCATATGGGCCTCGCCTCAGCTCTTATCTTACTATTACTTAAATAAAAGAGATTGCAGCCGAGAAGAGTCAGAAATTGCATCGACTTCTGTCTCCCCAGAACCCTAACGTTTTCCTCTTAGGTAATCACTGCTTACAGAAGAGCAACAGAGTGATATTATGATAACTCCCTGGAGTTCATGTCCGTGGAATCGGCATCTCCGCAAGCTTAACAGTGAAAGATAGAGCTGGGATTTTCAGAAATGCCTAGGTGATTTAGGAGCACATGCCCTTGACTTTCCATTGGATTTGTGCTTCTAAGTCACACCCACCTGACTCCTATTGGATTTCAATGGGATTTGGATGCCTGATTCCTACAGGCCTCTTTGAAAGTTCCAGACTAAGGGCTTGTCTCCGGGTTAGTGCACGGCCAGCCAGGGCGTGGATCTACAGTGCGCCAGCTTGCCACGCAGTAACATCCCACATGTGCACTGCAGTGAAAGTCACTCACATGGGACGTTCTAGTCCAGCAAACTAGTGGACTGCAGGGTCACACGCTGACTTGACACACAATAACTCACCATGTAGACAAGCCCTTAGAAATTAAAATCAAATATGTAATGAGACATTGAATTGCTGGACTACTCTGGACAGAGCATTTCACTGTGATGAATTTGTTTCTCCAGACTCAGGTCTCATAACATTGTCCAGCATGTGGCATGGTCACCAGAAATACCCTCGTTGGCTGAATTCTGATCTTACACCAGTGTCAGTCTGGAGGCACTTCACTGAACTAAGTGAAGTTGCTCTGGTGTAACGGAGCAGAATGTGACCTGGTGTCTTTAATTCCTACTTTACCACTGAGCTAGAATTTCCTCCCCTCTGTGACTCTCCACTGCAGACCCTGTCTTCCCAGCTAGGCACCTGGTGCTGGGGGCTAGTGTAGCTAACTAAGATGATTGCAGAACATTTGGGCTACAATTCCAGCTTCAGACTCCTCAACCCCCTAAAAACAGCCCTTGAAAGTTCTGGCCAGCAGTCGGAAAAGCCCAGGGTTATTGTGCTAGGGGTTATGACAATGCCTAGGTTTATCTTGGTAGGAATAAGTCTATTCCCTTAGGGAAAAAGAGTTATTTCCCAGTGATGACTTGCGGTTCTCTTTAACCCCAGAGTATCACTTTGTGCTGGTTGATGTATCTTTACGGTGTCACACGCTGTCTCAGACTAAAGCAGAAGCTAACCATTTTCACTAGGGACTTCAGACTAGAACATGACCCCAGTCCTGGGGCCAGAGATTACAAGAAGAGCAATATGTCAAATAAATCTACGCAGTTGCATCTTCAATATCATCCCTTTGGAGCCCTGTGGGCTGCTCAAGTACATGTTGCCGAGTTGTTATGCAGAGATCACCAAAGTCAGCCTGCCCTTTATCTAAATGTTTTCACACAAACAAACAGTGCCATTTGATAGAGACTCCCTGCAGCCTCCCATCACAATATTGCACCGGGTTTGTTTTTTGTACCGTTGCAGATGTGTGCAGATGCTCCCTTTTGGAGGGCTGCGTCATTCTGGGTCTCTGATTCTGTGCCAGGGACTTGGGGAAGCACAGCACCATTCTCAGCACACCCGCGTTTTTAAACAAATGTTTTCTTAATGGTGAACTGAAGGGGGAGAAATACTAGATATGTGTCCATTTTTGCTTCTTTATAGTGCAAAAAAGCAGCCTGGAAAGTTTCCTTCTGTCTCCCCCGCCCCCACCCCCAATTCTGCTTTGTTCTTTGTGTTAAAGATTTAAGTCTTGTCTGCTCTTTAGATCTCGCATAACTCTGTGGCTGACAAGAGAACTGGCAGGATTACATCATCAGATAAGCCATCTAAGAAAAAAGCATAACCGAGAAGGGATTTGCACACAGACCGTTTAAAGCTCTGTTACTATCTATTTAACTCAAATATCTAGACATGGGCCCAAAAGTTCCTTTGGCAGAGGGCCAACACCTTTGCCTCTTCAGTTACAGGCCGAGAGCTCTCGCAAGCCACATGTCTAGACTCAAACACAAAGAGCACGGCAAGTCTAGTAGTGCAAGACCTTGCGCGCTCTAGGTACAAACTCACACTCCTTTAGTTAAACCAGTACAAGGCTCCTGTGTGGCTGTGCGTAACTGGGTGGTCTGTCCCTTTACGGGCGATGGGGCCAGCCAGCCCTGTTCTGGGGCAGAGCCCCTTTAAGGAAAAGGGGTTGGACCTGGGAAAGGGGATAATCAGACCCAGCTGGAAAGGTGCCCCCCCCCCACGGCTTCCAATAAAGGCTGAAAGAGCTCAGCTGAGGAGAAACTGCAGCAAGCTGTTTGGCCTGCAGCAGGAGGAAGAGACCCAAGGAGAAAGGCCTCTGGGCCCCTGCAGCCAGTTTTGGGCAGGGGAACAGCTTGGTTTTGTGTTACTCTGCAAGTTGGTATCGCCATAATAAACTGTGCCCGGAAGGAAGGGCCCGGACAGAATCTGGGGGAGGCATTTAATCCTTCCTGGGCTGAGGGGAGAGGGCCACAGCCTATAACCCACTTAGGCCTTTTCTACCTGAGACACGGGCACCAGTTTAACTTGAAATCAGTTTTTAAACATATTAAAATTGCGGCAGACTCCTGTGTGGATGCTCTTAATTGGTTGGAGGGCTTATTTCAGTTTCTTAAAGCTGTCTCTTATGAACATCAGCTAACCCAAAATAAGAGCATCCAACCAGCCTTTGCACTGGCCTAACTGAAGTCACTTTAGAACTTACATTAAACTAGGGCACCAGTGTGTGGAGACCTGCAGGCTGCCTTTATCTAACAGAGAAGAGCAAAAAGGGACAAGCAACTTCCTTCCCTCCCCGTCCTTGCAAGTCACCTTTACACGAGATGCCTCATTGCAGTTCCCTGCTAGAAACCAGTGTAACAATCAGAAATTATGTTGAGAGAATCCCATGAGTAATGCTCACATTGATTTATTTTGGGAAGAGGTGGGTTTCCCAGCTCCTCTTAATGCCGGTTCCCCTCTCTGGAGACTGTTGAGACTAATCCATGGCTCCCAAAGGGATTTCTGGAGCTGCCTTTATGAACCACCAGCCTACACCAATGGAATATTTTTCCATTGCTTCTGCTCAAAACCAGACATCACCTTGCTCCCTGGCTCACAAACCTTAATCTTCCCATCAGCAAGTGTCTCCATTTAAGATGGAATTAAAAAAAGAATCATGTCACTAATAAAAACCAAGTATGTGGCATACATCACTCTTCATTAAGAACATAAGAACTGCCACGTTGAGTCGGACCATGATCCGTTTTGCCCAGTATCCTGTCTCTAAGAGTGGCCTGTATCAGAGCTTCAGGTGGAGTGTACAGAACAGAGCAGTTATGCAGCGATCCACTTGTCTTCCACTCCCAGCTTCTGGCAGTCAGAGGTTTAGAGTTGCCCCAAGTGTAGGGTTAAGTCCCTGCCCATCTTGGCCAATATCCATTGATTGACCTATCCTCCATGAAGTTATCCAGTTCTTTTTTTACCCCAGTTACCCCTGACTGTCCCCCTCCCAGTGTTTGTGGGCCGCAGACTAGAAGTTACTTGCACCAGGGACCGGTTTTTAGCTATCTAAAGCATCTAGCATGTTGGTGGTGGTGGCGGCAACTCTGTCTCCTATTCTCTGCCTTTGGCACACAATGGTTCAGTCTCCTGAGGACTGACATGCTTCAGTCTAACCCAAAGTAAGGGGTCAGTATGGGGTAACTGGGGGAAATTAATTAGCAGAGCTATGTAGGAGGTCAGTGAGATGATCTAATGGTCCCTTCTGGCCTTAAACTCTACAAAATTAAGAAACCTGGTTCAAGTTTTGAGTGCAAAATGAACCTCCAGATCTGGAGCACTGTTTTGCACAGCTCTGTTGGCCATTCCACTTCTCTCCCTATGTCGGAGCTGCTGCCTGAGTGGAGAACAGCAGGGGAAATTCACACTGTTGTTCCATAGCATGTCTCCAGAGCCTGGCACTGAAGGGAGCTCCTTCACCACACGTTGCACTTGGGGGAAGGCAGCATCCACACAGCTGCTGAGACTTTTCCCTCCGGTGTGTCTTTTCCCCCATAAGGTTCCTAACACTTAACATATTAGAGAATGAACAAGGGCAGATGCTCGTGGAGGCAGAATGAGCAAGAGGTAAGGACAAGTCTCCCTCCTCCAGTTCTCATCTTCTGACTTGCTAAATACTTAGCTCTGTGTGGTGGGGCTGACTGCATTGGCCTTTGTTGGATGTGGCTTCTAAGTACGTGGTTGTAGGGTACAATTATCTCACTGTCCGTCTACGTGCTCTCCTACCATGCAGCAGTAGGGGATAAAAGGTTTGTTTGTGTGCAGGGCTGAGAGGAGCAAAACGAACGGCATGGATCCCCAGCTGAACTCTGTGTCACTGGCCCCACAGTAAAACAGCGTCCTCCCCTTACCTTACAGTGACCTGCCATTAGCTCTCATTGGGCCTCCAGACCAAAGGATTAAGTCTCCGTAGCAAAAGTCAGAGCACAGCAACCCTTCATCATACTGGTTTCCACCTGGGAAGAGTCTCTTTAGTTGTAACACTCAAGGTCAAAGCAGAGGCATCAAGATCAGGGCTGATGAAAGGGACGGTCAAGTTCAGGTAATGGAATGACTGACCACCCCATGGAACAGCCCTTCTTCATCCTTCATGCCCTGCAAGGAACTGTCAAGGAGAACTCATCATTCATCTGGCAAGATAAACCACTCACTGAGTGACCAGCAGAATTTACACCATTTCTCATGGCCTAGAGTTCTCGTACCTTTCAAACTTATTTTCCACGGCAGAAATATCTACACACACATATCCCTGGGCAAATCACAGAACCTCTGTAAAACTAGGGTAGGGTACCTGTCCTCCAGAATGAAGGAGTGTCAGATCTACAGTTGGAGAAAGTTGCACAGTATTGTCTGTTGCTCAGCTAACGCTCTCAGGTTGAACAGTAAGCTGCGTGCTTTACCTCCGGAGGTGCGCTGCTGTCAAAACACTTCTCAGCCCCCATCTGATCCACAGGAGCATCCTTATTCTGTCTCATTTCCCGGATATTATCCAGCTGCTGCTTCCAGTTCCCTGGCTCCCATTTCAGTCTCTTGGAGTCAGTCTCCTCCTTCTCAGCAATGCTTCCTTCCAAAGAGTCATAAAGAACGCTGACTTTCTTCCCCTTCCTTCTGTTCTTTGATGGGATGGTTGCCGTGCAGTGGGCCCGATTTCCTGAAAGAGGGGAAAAAGGGACTTTCAGACCACGGCCTTTGGAAGAAGGAGGGCCAAGTTTCTCCTTACACCAATACAGCGGAGCCATGCAGCCTAAAGTCGGGCTAAGGTTCCACCACTCCCCGCTTGTCCCGCAAGCCCTACCATCTGGAACACAACCATGTCCACAACATACAAGTAAGGCAAGTTTTCTGGTGTAGACTTAGGAGTTGTATAAGAATTTATTGGAAAACGGCCCCTTTCACATGTAACAGCGCACACACACAGCGTGACAGGCTATCACGTCTCTGGCCTGTGCACAAGGCTGGACCACGTGCAAAGGGCTGCCTTCTGAGCCGCGGCAGCACTTATCTCCAGTGCCTGCCAGTGCAGGGCTACGCTGGAGCAGGCTTGCCTCCTGGGTCATGTCAGGGGCAGAGTCCGTTTAATGGCCCCTACTGTGGGGTCTACCATAGCCCTCCTGGCTGGGGATGGGCTTGGTGACCCGATAGGGCTGTTCCACCTGTAGCCTCTGTGAGCAGGAGCTCAGAGTTGGATTAGCTGGGCCAAGGCTCCCACAACAGCGACTGCACAGGGCCCGGGAGTAGGTGGGTGCAGGCAGCAGCTCCAGCAGGGGAGCCCCCCCCAAAGTTCACATCCCCTCATAGCCAGTCACCCCCCCACGTCAGATCCTCTTCCAAACCCACATCCTAGCCCCCTCAGTGCACCCCACTTTCATCTCCCAGTCCCACCCCCAGTTCTTCCATCCCGTCCCCAAGCCCTCTCCCCTTCCCCCTCCATGCACCCCCACTTCCATCTCCCAGCCCCTCCCCCTCCATGCACCCCCACTTCCATCTCCCAGCCCCTCCCCCTCCATGCACCCCCACTTCCATCCCCCAGCCCCTCCCCCTCCATGCACCCCCACTTCCATCCCCTCCATGCACCCCACTTCTATCTCTCCCCGAGCCCCAGTTCATGCTGGGGAAGCCCCGCTTCCCCCAGCTCGGGGGGCAGCCCTGGGCTCTGACCCCTCGTACCTATTGCTGCCGCCTCCCCCCCGACCCTGCTCAGCTGCCTGGTCACCATCCTCCCGCCGCAGCCCCCACACAGCAGGGGACGCGGGACCGCCGCGCACATGGCTCCGCTGGACTACAACCCCCGGCATGCCGCGCGGCAGTCACGTGCCCCCGTCTTACCCGGAAGGGGCGGGTCCTTCCGGCCGGCGTGGGCGGGGAGCTGTGAGCGGGGTGAGGGGGCTGGCCGGAGGGGTGAGTGTCCCCGGGGCCCGGCAGGGGGGCGCTGTCTGGAGGGTATTGCCCGGGGAGCGGGGGGGCTGGGTGACATGGAGGGCCCCCTCCTCCCCCTCGGGGGGGCTGCGTGGGGGGTATCCCCTGTGGGGCTGGGGGAGGGTATCCCCTTGGGGAGAGGGGGCTTATGTGGGGTCACCCCCCCCCCAGATGGGCTGGGGATTTGGAGGGCTCCTATGCGGGCTTGGTGCATTGGGTGGTTATAAAGAGGGTATCCCCTGGGAAGCGGGGGTAGGGGGATGGGGTTTGTTATGAGAGCGCCCCCCCCCCCCACTCACCGTGAGCAGCTGGAGTGTGGGTATTTGGGGATCATAGAGGGCCCACCCATGGAGGCTGCGAGGTTTATCGGGGGGATCCATTCTGGGGGAAATTGTACAAGGACCCCCTATAAGTAGCTGGGATATTGGGGATTGAAGGGGGTTATACAGTGGTCTTCCCATGAGAGCTGGGCTATCTGGGTACTAGGGAGTGGATATGGAGAGGACAGTTCTGGTGGCGATAGGATGGGGGACTATGTGGGAGAGGGGTTATGGAAGGGGTCTGTCCCTCTAGGGAGCTGGGATATGTGTGGGGGTGGGAGCGGGAACTGTACAGGGAACCACACCGAAATATGTGAGAGATTGGGGCTGGGAGAGACTTATAAAGGGATCACGCACAAAATGCATATTGGGGTGCATTGGGATGTTGGGGATTAACTTGTTCCCAGTACTCATGGGACAGCAAGCCCATTGTGGAGTTGGGACTCTCTTTCTCACATAAAGGAGGCATATGTGATGAAGAGTATATTTATTTAGCACTTGCCATATTTCTGTAGCAGCCACTGAAGCTGTATCTAGCCTAATGGGAGCCTGTTTTGTGGTGGTGTGGGAGAAATGGCTTCTGAGGGCCTTCACTGTTTTTGGTTGAGATTGACACACCTACTCCTTGTACCCCTCTAGCCACCCTACTGTAGCTGGTGTGATGCAATGTTTAATTAGTTTCACACTTTTGCGATCACGTCTCCTTTTTTCATTTATTGCTACTTTCAAAATTTGCTCTGAGATGAAATTTACTATATAAGGTTTTTAGCCTGGGAGCAAAACACCTTACGAGTTCCTATAAAATAAAACAACGCTACAGTTTGAAAATTGACGTGTGCTGGTCAAGCATTTGGTGCTGCTTTACTGCACGTACAGCCCTCTGGGAGAGTGCTGCCACAGACAGGGAAGTTCCCTAGCTAGCTCGAGGACATGTTCAGCAAAGGTTACAGTGGCATAAGCATCCCACAACTTGGCAGCATCGCCCCTGCCAGTGTCTCTTCCCTGATCTGAAGGGAGTTCACTCCTTGGCTTGTTTGCAAAGACTTGTGAGAGTAGAGCTGTGTGTAAATATCACATTGAAAAGTGAGATGGATTCCAGTGTTGCCTGGTTCATAGGTTCTGTCTACAGCTCTCTATATAGTAACTGTTCTATGCATGCAGGGGCCTCTTGGTGTTTTCTTGTCAACAATGGCGAAACTGCAAAGCAAGGATCCTGGGTTAAAGGAGAAGTTTAAGAGCCTCTTAGGTCTGGGACCATCGCGGGCTAGTTCCAAATCATCAGAGGGCAAGCAAACAGAGTTTATCATCACTGCAGAAATACTCAAGGTAAATTGTCATAGGGTTTGAGGACTGAGTTTAGTCCCCCTGAGTCCTATTTCCAGCTTTGCCACTGACTCCGTTTGTGACCTAGGGCAATTCACTTATCCTACCTGACTCTCAGGTCAATCATAGATAAAATGGGGATAAGGTTAAGTACCTCATAGTATTGCTGAGTCTTAATTAGTTAACATGTCTGGGTAGTTTGAGATACCTGGCTGAAAGGCTCTGTGTCAGTGTAAAGTGCTATTATATTAGGCTAAATTAGAGCACACTTTCCATTTCCCCCTCATTCTGTCATCATTCTACATGAGCTTTAACTTGCTGATGTTGGTTACAGCTTCATTTAAGTGTATCTCTGTGGGGGTGACTAATGGTTAGGCTCTAAAAACAATTTTTAGACAATGTGGAGCTAATTTGATAATGATCCAAGTGGTCATTTTGAGAGCTGGAGAGGGATGTTTCTGATGAAGAAAGGCAGAGCCTGGATTATCTTAATTATTTCCATTCTTCTTTTCAGGAATTAAGCGTAGAGTGCGGATTAAATAACCGGATACGAGCGATCAGTCAAATCTGTGAAGTAGCAAAAACCAAAAAATTTGAAGAGGTATGTTTGCTGTCGGGTGTAGGGTAAATGTTACGAGGATTGAGATAAGCTTTAAGCAACAGCCTTTGGCTTCTCTTGTAACAAGACACTTAGGTAATTTGGCCTACCTTAACATTGTTATAATTGTTGTAATCCAGAAGTTATATCTTGCATTTTTATTGTGCTGTACAAACCTATAAGAAATCAATGATCCCAGCTCCAAAGACCATTGGAACAATTTAACAAGTGTAGTGGAGGATCATAGAATCATAGAATATCAGGGTTGGAAGGGACCCCAGAAGGTCATCTAGTCCAACCCCCTGCTCAAAGCAGGACCAAGTCCCAGTTAAATCATCCTAGCCAGGGCTTTGTCAAGCCTGACCTTAAAAACCTCTAAGGAAGGAGATTCTACCACCTCCCTAGGTAACGCATTCCAGTGTTTCACCACCCTCTTAGTGAAAAAGTTTTTCCTAATATCCAATCTAAACCTCCCCCATTGCAACTTGAGACCATTACTCCTCGTTCTGTCATCTGCTACCATTGAGAACAGTCTAGAGCCATCCTCTTTGAAACCCCCTTTCAGGTAGTTGAAAGCAGCTATCAAATCCCCCCTCATTCTTCTCTTCTGCAGACTAAACAATCCCAGCTCCCTCAGCCTCTCCTCATAAGTCATGTGCTCTAGACCCCTAATCATTTTTGTTGCCCTTCGCTGTACTCTTTCCAATTTATCCACATCCTTCTTGTAGTGTGGGGCCCAAAACTGGACACAGTACTCCAGATGAGGCCTCACCAGTGTCGAATAGAGGGGAACGATCACGTCCCTCGATCTGCTCGCTATGCCCCTACTTATACATCCCAAAATGCCATGGCCTTCTTGGCAACAAGGGCACACTGCTGACTCATATCCAGCTTCTCGTCCACTGTCACCCCTAGGTCCTTTTCCGCAGAACTGCTGCCGAGCCATTCGGTCCCTAGTCTGTAGCGGTGCATTGGATTCTTCCATCCTAAGTGCAGGACCCTGCCCTTATCCTTATTGAACCTCATTAGATTTCTTTTGGCCCAATCCTCCAATTTGTCTAGGTCCTTCTGTATCCTATCCCTCCCCTCCAGCGTATCTACCACTCCTCCCAGTTTAGTATCATCCGCAAATTTGCTGAGAGTGCAATCCACACCATCCTCCAGATCATTTATGAAGATATTGAACAAAACGGGCCCCAGGACCGACCCCTGGGGCACTCCACTTGACACCGGCTGCCAACTAGACATGGAGCCATTGATCACTACCCGTTGAGCCCGACAATCTAGCCAGCTTTCTACCCACCTTATAGTGCATTCATCCGGCCCATACTTCCTTAACTTGCTGACAAGAATGCTGTGGGAGACCGTGTCAAAAGCTTTGCTAAAGTCAAGAAACAATACATCCACTGCTTTCCCTTCATCCACAGAACCAGTAATCTCATCATAAAAGGCGATTAGATTAGTCAGGCATGACCTTCCCTTGGTGAATCCATGCTGACTGTTCCTGATCACTTTCCTCTCCTCTAAGTATTCTCCATCACTGGCAATTATTAAATCAAAATTAGATCTTTTTCTAAAAGACATGCTGTAGTTCAACGCAGAATTATTTCAAAGAACTTCTATGGCCTGTATTATGCAGGAGGTTTGATGAGTTGATTACGGTGGTCCCTTCTGGCCTTAGAATCTATGAATCTATATTCGTCTGATTTGGACAGTGGAAACATAAACTGTACAACAAAGAGCTCACACTCCAAAGCAAAGCAGAGAGAGCATCATTGAAAGGCTTTCCAAGACAAGTAGGTTTAAGAGGTGCTTAAAAGAAGACACCAAAGTTATTATACCTGTTGTAGGGTGGTGGGATGTTGCTCTTGACCTAACCTTATTAGTAGCTGTTACAGTCCTGCAGGGAAGTGTCCGCTAGTTCCCTCTGACCTAGAGTTGCTCTACGAACAAACAGGCACTGAAATAACTTTAAATCAGCTTTAATTCACACTCTTAATTATTTCTGTGCAAGTCTCTGTGTTAGATGCTCTTTATATCAGATTGTCATGTTGGTTAAACTCAAAACAAAAGCGTCCACACAGAGACTTGAATGGAAATAGCTAATGGCATGAATGAAGCCAGTCCAGTCATTTTGTTTGTGTAGGCCAACTTTCACTGGGCAAATGTGGTGCACAATTTCCACTCTGGCTATAGGAGAATGTGGAAGTAGCACTCAGGGAAGAAGGCATTAGGAAGCTACGAGGCATGAATCTTGTTAACTCATCCCAGCATGACTTGCCCCAATTCAAGAAGTGACCTTGTTATAGGGGGAAGACTCCAGAACAAGCTCAACCCTGCTAACGATAGCTATCTAATAAATGGTGCTGTTGCTTTCTATGTCCACTTATAGCATGCGGTGGAAGCAATATGGAAAGTGGTAGCTGATATGCTGCAGCCAGAGCTACCAGCAGAAGCCAGACATGCTGTGCTTCACCTGCTGAAGGCCATCATTCAAGGACAGGTAAAGCCTCCCCCTTCCAAATGGGGCTTGCACAGAGCAAGATGAATAGCACTAGCTGGCTGCCTCCTGCCATTTAAATTCTTCTCATTCTCTATCTTAGTCCAGCACAGTGAACAGGAAAAGCCTTGCATTCAGTTTGATTCTCTTGGCTCTCAGTTTAACCTTTTTTCTCTTTTAATTGGGGAGGCATTTTGTACTCCTGGAAAGGGGAGTATTTGCAGTGGCTGAATTCAATCACAGTGCAGCAAGCACAGTATAATCTTTGCCTAGACAGCTGTGTCAAGCACGTTAATCCTGACCTGCAGCATCCCTGCTATGGCAGGTACGCTAATCATCGAGGCAAATTCTGTACATGAGCCTTTTTCTTCAGTCTGATCAAGTCAAGCTCTATGAATCCTCAAGCTATTACAGCATCCCACTGAGCAGTGCTGTCTGTAGCATTTCCTTTTCAAGTCCTGGAATTAGTGGTCTGGCTGTTGCTATGTGGGACACTTTCCGCATCTCTGGGCTTCTGGGCCTGCTGAATGTTGGAAAAGCTGTCTGGGGTCAGCAGTGACAGCTTGATAAATGTCTCTAAGAGGCTAAGGAGAACTGACTGCATTCCCAGCAGACCATGGGAAGATTTTTAGTAGACACTTACACAGCCCAAGGGGGGAAAAGTTTGCTTTTAAAGTGTGAAGAACTTTCTGATAGTTTCCTAATCATGGTCTATAATAAGCCTAGTTTTCAGTTTCTATTGTGTCTCACACTATAATTCTTTCTCCTTTCAGGGTGAGAGACTAGGGATCCTCAGAGCACATTTTTTTCAGGTTATCAAGGATTATCCTTCTAATGAAGATTTGCATGAACGGCTTGCAGTGTTCAAGGCTCTCACGGATAATGGAAGATCCATTACTCACCTGGAGGAAGAATTGGGTGAGTGTTGCATACAAATGCCGAGGGTTGCTGTTGTCTTCAGATTTTGGCATAGGATTGTCCAAAAGCTGCAATGCCGTTGTTTTAAAATCAGGCTGAAAAAAACTTTATGATGCTAGTTTTACCTCTTTAAAATAAAATTCCATGGCTTTTCTATAGGGCATAAAAATTATGTACTATTCTACATTATTGTGTAAAGTTTTACGGTACAAATTCTCCCATGCCAATGTGATAAACAGTTTTATAGTAGTGACAAACCTGTGGATGTTCTGCATCTGTGAGTTTGGGGAGCTCTCTTAATTTTAAACTGTTGCCTGTTTATTTTTGGAGGATTTTCTGTTGTTGCCGTCTTGTGGCAAACTTAATACAACCCATCTGACGTTGTTTTACATCTGCAATGTGGTTTGATCCAGGCAAACTTAGCAAATTCGTAAAAATGTGAATTCAATGCATGTGGCAGTTTATAGCAGGATAAGCAAGTCAGTTGTAAGCAACAGCTAAGAAGAGTGCGATAGATCAAATAGCAGCCTTGGTCAGTCGACCCTCACTCTTTATTATTGCCTTCTAGGGAGCAGTTTATATAGCTGGAAATATATCAAAGGACAGATCTCTTTTTCAGCAAGTAGGGCCAGAAGGGAAATTGCAGCATTTTTGGATTGAAACCATGTTATAACACCACCACTTCCTTCTCCTTTAGCTGAGTTTGTCCTGCAGTGGATGAATGTCGGGTTGTCCTCAGAATTCCTTCTAGTTCTAGTGAACCTGGTCAAGTTCAACAGCTGTTACCTGGAAGATTATGTTGCTGATATGGTCCAGTAAGGTTAAACTATTAACACTTATTGTTTCTAAATTGCTGTGCAGAGTTTGTGGATAAATTCAGTGGTCTAAATTTTCAACAGACCTCCACGTGTATCTGTTTGCATGTGCAACTCTGGGTTTTGTACACACAGATTGACCAGTTGGGTGACAAATGACCAAGCTAGCCTCTGAAAGTGAGCTTTGTGAGGGGGAAAGGGTATCTGTTGAAATAATATTAGTATGGCTGTGGTCAGAAAAGTAATTAAAATGGCACCAAGGTGTTTTTATTTCAGAACATAGGTGGTTGTCAGAGCTGACTTTTCTGGCAAGTGTATTCTTTTGCTGCTATTAGCTGTTTTGGCTCTAAAGAGTTATGGGAGAATGATCCTGTTTCTGGTTATGTGTCCGTCACCAGAATAGTTCAATAGATTCCAAATGCAGGGCCAATTTCTGCCCAGAATTATACCTGTGTAACTGCACTGAAGATGGTGGGGTGGCGTGGGTGTACATGACGGTAGCACTTGACTGGCTTAGTTGTCACAGCTCAGCGATGCTTAAACCTGAAATAACCCATCTCGCTTTCCCAAACCCAGAACTGAAGATGCAGGAGTGACACTTTAGAAACCTATTTGTGTAAATCAACCAAATTGATATGGAAGCAATGAAACACAAATATGGAGTCTCTTGATGTCATGTTTCAGAGTAGAACTCTCCTTCACAGACCAGATTGTCAAAAGAGCTCAGCTCCCAGCCACTCCAAAAACCTGATTCTTCTTGTTGGTACTGAGCACTTTTGAAGATCTTGGGAACTTAAACAGTATAATGCAATACACCAGCTCTTATAATATTCTGATCTATAAACCTGGGTTAAATTACAATAGTGCTCAATCCCCAGTTTGTATAGGAGATTAACTTGACCATATTCTCTTCACTAGATTTATATGCTCGGGACCCTGGTACCCAGCTGTATTTAATGAATATTAATGATAGTGAGATGTAGCTTAAGTGCAGCTGAAAACTAGCTATTCGGAAAAGGGCTGGTGACACTAAGCATGCTCCCAGAAGTATTATCAAGAGAGCCACACACAGTCAGGAAAGCAACAGGGCAAACTTCTACACTAACCTAATTGTGTTAATTTTGGCCGATTTTTTTTGGTCATTTGTTAAATTAGATTAAAATAAACATATTTAACTACGTTTTCCTCCAACAGTATGATCTGCCTATTGTGCATTCAGACATCATCTTCGGTTGATATAGAGGTCAGTAATTGGAGCCTCTTCTAATATCGATTACATTCTATAGAACTGATCCATTACAGATCAGGCCACTTTTGAATAGCTAGGCCAAAACTCTCTAGGGTTCCCAGGGATTTTCTTCCTTCAGGAAAAGCTGCTGTAGCAAAGTGTGGAACTTACTATATTGTTGGATGTTGGGTGGAGAGAGGCATTATGACTTAGGTGTCTGAGCATAGAGGTGGGAATCAGAATATTATGAGTCGCAGTCCCAACTGGGCAAGTCACTTATCCTTCTCTTACTCCAGTTTCACCCCCTATGAAGTGAGGACAATAAAATATTGTGAGGATTAACTAACTCTGTAAAGCACTTTGGGGTCGTGTAAAGCACTGTACAGCTACTAAGTTATTAATTTAGTCATAAAACCTTGGGACAAAGGAACCAGGATGATCTTGCTAAGGGATTTCCTTCACTGTTTAACCATCCTTGTCATGGTTTGGTTTACATCCTGAACTGATGTATCCCTATTGACTTCTGAGGAGTTTTATGGCCATAAGTCAGGACAGTTTAACCTGCTGTATTTCAATGCCACATCAAGGGAGAAGTGAGTAACCATTGTGCTTTTCACCCCCCACAAAGGTCTCCCTGCAGGTCCTAGATGCTGTGGTTTGCTACAACTGCCTGCCCTCGGAGAGCCTCCCAGTATTTATCATCACCTTGTGCCGCACCATCAATGTTAAGGAGCTTTGTGAGCCATGCTGGAAGGTCAGAATCCTTTTGTTTCTCTGGACATGAGTTCATGTACCATGCACAGTTCTGTCTCATTAAAGCTATGTTGTTCTGGATATTAGTATGTTAAAAATCTAGACTCCAGTTACCTTTTTGATTTATAATAGTTCTTTGAGAGGAGATCAGAGCATATACCACACTTCTCTAGTTTATTAGAGAATCTAATCTGCACTATCCATTATTAAATTGAATATGTAACCTCTCTTGACTGACTGGACCCTGAAGCTGTATAATGACCTACTAAAACCTTCTCTGAAAATCCTCTAATACTTGCTTTTTAGCTTATGCGCAATCTCTTGGGAACCCATTTGGGGCACAGTGCTATATACAACATGTGCCGCATCATGGAAGACAGGTATGGAATATCATGCTATTACATTCTTTTTTAAGAAAAAGCTCAGTGTTGCTTTGACTGAAATAAATGACGTACTGATTCTAATGGGAGCAGGAGCAGACCCAAAATTTCATGTGTGGTATAGCAATTAGAAATTATGACTGCTTTGTGATTTTGGATGGTGCTAATAAGCGATGGTCACGTAAACACCACCCTATACCGGAAACCTACTGACCGCTATTCCTACCTACATGCCTCCAGCTTTCACCCAGATCACACCACATGATCCATTGTCTACAGCTAAGCTCTACAATACAACCTCATTTGCTCCAACCCCTCAGACAGAGACAAACACCTACAAGATCTCTATCAAGCATTCTTACAACTACAATGACCACCTACTGAAGTGAAGAAACAGATTGACAGAGCCAGAAGAGTACCCAGAAGTCACCTACTACAGGACAGGTCCAACAAAGAAAATAACAGAACCCCACTAGCCATCACCTTCAGCCCCCACTAAAATCTCTCCAACGCATCATCAAGGATCTACAACCTATCCTGAAGGACGACCCATCGCTCTCAGAGATCTTGGGAGACAGGCCAGTCCTTGCTTACAGACAGCCCCCCAACCTGAAGCAAATACTCACTAGCAACCACACAATAGAACCACTTACCCAGGAACCTATCCTTGCAACAAAGCCAACTGTGTCCATGTATCTATTCAGGGGACACCATCATAGGGCCTAATCACATCAGCCACACTCTGAGGCTCTTTCACCTGCGCATCTACCAATGTGATATATGCCATCATGTGCCAGCAATGCCCCTCTGCCATGTACATTGGTCAAACTGGACAGTCTCTATGTAAAAGAATAAATTGACACAAATCAGACGTCAAGAATTATAACATTCAAAAACCAGTTGGAG
The DNA here is from genome assembly GCF_009764565.3 of Dermochelys coriacea. Lineage (NCBI taxonomy): Eukaryota > Metazoa > Chordata > Testudines > Dermochelyidae > Dermochelys > Dermochelys coriacea. The sequence goes on along the minus strand of NC_050077.1, from coordinate 3,981,958 downwards.
AACACTTCAGTCTCTTTAGTCACTTGATTACAGACCTAAGAGTGACTATTCTTCAACAAAAAACTTCAAAAACAGACTCCAACGAGAGACTGCTGAATTGGAATTAATTTGCAAACTGGATACAATTACTTTAGGCTTGAATAGAGACTGGGAGTGGATGGGTCATTACACAAAGTAAAAACTATTTCCCCATGTTTATAGCCCCCGCCCCGTCCCTCAGACGTTCTTGTCAATTGCTGGAAATGGCCCACCTTGATTATCACTACAAAAGGTTTTCTCCCCCCTTCGCCCCCGCTCTCCTGCTGGTAATAGCTCATCTTAAGTGATCACTCTCCTTATAGTGTGTATGGTAACACCCACTGTTTCATGTTCTCTGTGTATATAAATCTCCCCACTGTATTTTCCACTGAATGCATCCGATGAAGTGAGCTGTAGCTCACGAAAGCTTATGCTATAAAAAAAAATTTGTCAGTCTCTAAGGTGCCACAAGTACTCCTTTTCTTTCTATACCTATGTTTCCCCATTAGTAAAATGAGAACAGTGCCTAAATGGTTAGTCTTCATGGTTTTAAAGTCCTTTTAAGATGCTCTGATTTAGAAGTACTAAGTATTGTTCGTTTCCCTTTGCATGAGTCTTGTACTCTAAAACTAAACCTGCTGCTATAGTGTGATCTAATAAAATCTTGGCTTACCTTCTGCACCCTGTCTTAGAGCCTACATGATGGATGCAGCATTACTGAGAGGAGCAGTGTTCTTTGTCGGAATGGCTCTGTGGGGTGCACACAGACTGTATTCTCTCAAGAACTCACCTACATCAGTGCTGCCCTCATTCCTCAAGGTAAAGTGGTACTTGGGAGGAACTTTTATATTGTGATAGTGCCTAGGAGCCTCAGTTGTGGACCAGCACTACATTGTGCTAGGTGCTGTGCAAACTCAGAACAACAAGACAGTTTCTGCCCCAAAGAACTTCCAATCTAATTATAAGACAAAAGCCAACAGTTGGATAGAGACAGATGGGGGAACACATGAAACAAGAAGGCAATAGCTAGTTCAAGCTTAAACTGATACTTCGTTTGGGAATATTTTACTGATTCACGAAGCAAATTCTTGAATTTTTCATAATTCTGTAGAGTTTAAGGTCAGAAGGGACCATTAAAACATCAAGCCTGACTTTATTTAACACAGGCCATTAATTTCACGCAGTTACCCCATAACGTGGGTTAGACCTAAAGCATTTCAGTCCTCATCAGAGTGAACTGTTGTGTGCACCAGCAGAGGACTGGAGACACTGAGGTACCACAAACAACATTCTAGACATTTTACACAGCAAAAAAAATCCTGTCCCTGCTTCAAGTAGATTCCAGTCTACAGCATACAAGTGCAGGGAGAGGGGACAAAGTCAGCATGAATGAAAAGTAAAGTGTGGCACTTTTTTTTTTTAATTAGTGCAAGGATTTTTTAAATGGAGAGCCACCCTGAAGGGAGGATTAAGATTTATGAGGTTGTTGGCAGAAGTGCCTGTTAATGGAAACTGCAGCTATTTGAGAGAAGGCTGAAGTGTTCGACCGACTGGGTGTTAGTGCTGAAAGCTGTACTGTGATCACTTCTCCTCTATCAGGGCACTTACTAAACCCTTGGTACGATATTAAATTGGGAGTAGCCTGCCACCTTTCATGCCCTCTTCTGTACTTTGGCAGGTGGCAAGGCTATTTTTGTAATGGATTTTAACCACAGCAAAGGGAATGGTGTTGAACTTCCCTTATTGGCTAGCCATGCTGTATGTTTGATCTGTAGATTATACTTTAGGCCAGAGAGAGTCCCTGAAACAATATTAGAAGTTTCATATAATGGGCTTGGTTTGAGTGACCAGATTGAGTGGTCTCATTACAAAATCCTACTGTGTCTTCAGCATATGGGGACCTTTCAGCCAAACCACAAGAGCTGGTAGCACTGTCTACAACCTCATATTCCTGTGGAACCAAGGGTGCATTTTAACATCCGAGTTGCACCTGTTGGGAATACATTATTGTGCTTATAAAATGGCCATCTTTGATCGGCTTTTGCAGCTGTAGCCTCAGACTTCGGGCTTGTCTATCCTTGAAACACTACAGTGGCCGTGCTGCAGCAGTGTCACTGTAGCACTTCAGTGTAGACATTTACTATAACGACAGAAGGGGTTCTCCTGTCACCGTAGTTAAACCATCTCCCGAAGAGGCAGTAGGTAGGTTGATGGAAAGATTGAGCCCTTCAAACTTCTTAATATGTAGGATGTTGATCAACTTCAGTTTAAGAAGGTTACAGATCATTAACTGACCTGAGGAACTTGTGTTCCAGGCCATGACTTGTCCCAATGCAGTTGTATCGTATGAAATAGTCCTGTCCATAACCAGATTAATCAAGAAGTATGGGAAGGAGCTGCAGGCTGTCACTTGGGATATTCTTCTGGATATCGTTGAGCGATTACTCCAGCAGTTACAGGTAGGTATTGAGCCAAATCTTGATATGTTATAAAAACATCTTGTAGGAAGTATTTTGGTTTATAAAATGGTCTTATTTTTTAATACTGAAAAGCACTCTACAGCTTCTGCTTTTGATGGGGGGTAGTGTGTACCCTGCCACAGCCTATAGACTTGGTGTCTGACCCTGGGGCTCCCCCGTCAGTGGAAGCTGTGCTTGTCATGGAGGTGGTGAGGTATTTGGTGTTGGAAGGGAAGAGGACTGAGTGTGGGTCTGGCTTAACTTCTGACTCTAGTACTTCTCAGCCAACACTCTTATTTAAATTGTGACATACTTTGTAATGAAAAAGAAACTATTTAGAGCGGCCTTGTCTGTGTTTCAGAGTATAGAGAACCAGGATTTGAAGTCCATTGTACATGCTCTGTTGACTACTGTAGAAGAACTCTGTGACCAGAATGAATTCCATGGGTCTGAGGAGAGATACTTTGAACTGGTGGAGAGATGTGCTGATCAGAGACCTGTAAGACCTTCTCTCCCATCTCAAGTCAATACAGTCTACTGTGGTTTTTTTCCCCTTTTAAACCTCCTGGAAATGTTTCTCCATACTACAGTAGTGTCTAGAAGCCCCATCCAAAATCTGGGGGGCATTGTATGAACGCATAATAGGGAACAGTCCCTGTCCCAAAGAGCACAAGAGACGCACAGGAAACATTCAATATTCCTATTTTACTGATGGGGAGCTGAGGTACAGGGACAGTAAGTGATTTGCTCAAAGTCACACAGGAAGTCTGGCAGAGCCAGGAATTGAACCCAGAACTCCAGAGTCCCAATCTGAGTGCCCACAAGACCATCCTTCCTCTTATTGCTCACGTCAATAATAGATTTTTATCCCATACAACCAAGGGCGACGGGAGTTATAAAATAGCACACATTATAAAGCTACAGTGAAGACTTCACAGACCCTTGAAACCTATTTTGGAGGGAGGGGAAGGGAGATGCATGCACAGTACGTAAGCTCAGGACCATTCTTACATTTTCTTTTAAAGGAATCTTCTCTACTAAACTTAATAACGTACAAAGCTCAGTCTATTCACCCTGCCAAGGATGGCTGGATTCATAACCTGAAGGTGTTAATGGAGAGGTTCTTCAGGTAGGAAACTGCAGCTTTAAAAATAAAAGGTTGTTTCAATGTGTATGCAGCCTGTTTAATGAACTGTCTGTGTTTAAAACAATCTAACTCTCTGGATCTCTTTAATGTTAGTAACGGCTGCTGAAATATGGGGGTGATTCCAGAATGCAGGATTTGCTTTTTGTCCAATCAACAGAACAAAAACGTCCAACTAAGGCTTATCATCCTTCTTTTAACAAAGTGGAGGGTGGCCATTGGCTGCTTCACTTCTCTAATTAAATCTGTCCTGTGCTCCATTGCGTGACACTCTTCCTTAGTATCAGAACTACAACCCTACCTCCTAATTATCAGGAATGCTTCTGATTTGACAGTATCCTGTAGTATGGGGTTCTGCAATGGTAGTTTCCCAGAACATGCTTTTGTATTGTAGAATGATCCCCTGATATAGCAATCCAGAGCTTTTGGCTCCTTTTAAAAAATTAGGATAAAGACCACTTCACCCCTGTGTATGTGGTTCTAAAGTTGTGGCACAGAGTATCTCTCCCATTCACACATGCTCTCCCTGGTTGACTCTAAGATTTGGAGATGGGTACGGCTGCCCATGTGCTACAACAGGAACTCTTGTTTTCGTAGATAGCCTTCAGTTTTTTCTTGATGGTAGCACCTTGTCTGCTTGGTGTTGCAACTTCATATGCAGAGAACATTCACTGAAGGTTCACGTGGTCTTTGATTGTAACGTTTTTAACCGAGAAAAAAGGGAGTTTGTCACAACATGCTCTCTGTCCTCCCTTTAAACTCTTTTGTCCATTTTGGGTTTGTTTTTTCTTTGTTAGGAACGAGTGTCGTAGTGCAGTTCGGATTAAAGTTCTGGATGTCTTGTCTTTTGTCCTGAGCATTAACAGACAGTTTTATGAGGTTTGTATTTTTTGATATTTAGTTGTGGTGTTTGAATTTGAGATCTGGAATGGGTGGTGGAAATGTTTTTCTGATGCTTAATCGTGTTAGTTCTTCAGGCCTAGTTTCTGCAATTCTGAAGAGTCAGTCCAACGGTTCTGAAAATGTAGGATGCTGTAATTAGGTTTCTTTGCAATGTGACTGGAAGGATTTGCCTATTAAATGTGGTCCATAGCTGCTTTTTTAAAGTCTGTTATCGGTTTGGTGTATACATAATGGGAGTTGATATTAGCAGGTCTATTTTGACAATGTGCATTTTTAATTTTCACCTTTGTGCATCTTGTGGATACCTTCTTTCCCTATCCTAAGGTTTCCCAGAGAGGTTGTCAATTCCATTCATTTTACTAAAAAAAAAAAAACAAACACTTTTTTTTTTTAGTGTTGGGGATGGGAGATTTAATTTGGTTTGGATAGAGAAAAAGTTTAGTTTGTACCAAGATGAGGTCAAGATATTATCTGACATGAGTGGATTGACACTCTTCAATGTTTCTGTCTTAATTGAAATCCAACATGGTAGGCGCTGTGATAGAGCAGAGACCATTGATTTGCTTGTTGACTCAAAGGAATGTCTGCTCAATGTGTCTGTTGCAAGGAAAGTGGAAAAGGCGCTGCTCAGATTCCTCCAAGTTCTGTTAAACTGGCAGCCACCTCTGTTTCCTGCCTCTCTGAAAAACAAGGCCTGTGAATCCTATGTGAATAAGGTCTGTTAAAGTTGAGCTACAGAGCCTTTGTCAGATCGATAAAGACCTAAGCTGCTGAGTCCAAGTTCAACAATAGTCTAAATGTTTGGAGAGATGACCTAGAAAGATATTTAAATAGGCTGGAGGAAGAAATCCAGCAGACTAAACAATGAGCTAATGAAGACTAAAGCTATTATGACCTCGTGATACATTTGTGTTAACTCGCTAATAAGAGTGAGCTGGGAGACATTTTGCTGAACAGCCTGTCCTATTACAGGAGGAGCTGATTAACGTAGTGGTGATCTCACAACTGGCACATATTCCAGAGGATAAAGACCACCAAGTCCGGAAACTGGCCACTCAGCTATTGGTGGACCTGGCCGAGGGCTGCAACACGCATCACTTTAACAGCTTGCTTGATATCATAGAAAAGGTGAGGCTTTGCTTGCTCAGTAGTGACACTTGCAATAACTTCATCTCCATCTCTTATCCAATCCCTTTACTGGAGAACAAAGAAGGTGAACAGTTAATTATCTATATGATCCAGAGGGATGCTGAGTAGGACTCCTGGATTTTGGAGGAAGTCAGAGCTCTAATGAAAAGCAAAAAGGTGCTTTGGAACCAGCTCTGCTAACGCACATCCAAGCTAATCTACAATATTAGAAGACTTTCAGTGGGACCATTTATTTTGTGCCTTTCTGACCTATTGGCATGGAATTAAATCGGTGTCTCATTGTGCCCGATGTGGGTTTTAAAGGGCATTTCTCCTTCTGTTTTTAAAAGGTGGCTGCACGTTCTCTTTGGGCTCCTGTTGATCTGGAGGAGAGAGACTTTCTGTCTCATTCTGCTGCTTTAGAGGATGTGAAGACAGCTGTTCTAGGCCTCCTGGTAATTCTTCAGGTAACACTGTGGAGCGTTTAAAAATCCCTCTCTTAAAACAGTGTTCTCTAGGGCTTTGTTTACTGGCCAGTCAATTCCCAATAACAAATTCTTTCTCTTCTGTATCTTCATAGCCTAGTTCACATGTCCCACTCTTTTTAAACTAACAGAATAGAGGATATTTTAGCCATGGTTGGGTTAGTTCTATTCTTGACTGGGTACCTTGCATATGGTGTATTAAATATTAAATCTTTATCTACTAACAGCCAGCATGTCATAAATGTGAATGTTTTGGTGATATGTTCCTAGGGTCCAGCTAGAAAGGCGCCAGAACTGGATTCTCAAATCTGAATCTTTTTGAATCCTAAACCCAAAGAAATTCAGATCCCCAGATCCAAACCCACTCCTGTGACTTTTTGGGGTCTGGATTAGATAAAAAATGAGGAGTTCTAATGTGACTGAAATTTCTCAGCAGAAATCTCACTAATTCAGTTGCTATCTTGGGCAAAAACTACCCGATTTCTTGTATTGCCAGACACTCACCATTCAAGATGGGGGAAATTCCACAAGAACAACTTAAGCCTGTCAGGATCCAAACACCACTTTCTCAGGCCATCTCAAAGCCTGCCCTGCCCTTTGTTTGTTGACGTTACTAGCAGCGTCAGTGGAGTATAGCGTCATACCTCCAAGCAACGTCTTTATTGGGTAATTCATAAATTAAAGGTCAAACTTGCCACTCTAACAGTTTTCATAGAAATGTTGGTGTCCATAATGCGCACATGCTGCATTCATTTAAGAGTAGGAAGATGGATCTGTTTGGGGATTGTGTGTGTGTGTGAGATCCCCAGGATCCTCTGAGGCAGGCCGTGGTGGTTTCCTCTTCCTGTGCCCCAGTGGAGGGCTAACTCTGCAACCTATTCTGCCCATTGCTCCGGAGTCTGCACAAAAGGTCTGTACAGAACCATCTGTTCGTGTTGGCCTCAGGAACAACTCTCAGTTGCCTTTCTTTTTACGTTTGATGCCAATTGACCAAAGATGGGCTACTCTGTTAACAAGTAAACCTTCAGTGTGTCTATTGACTGTTGTTTTGTGCCTCCATAGACGAAGCTGTACAGCTTGCCTGCCAGCCATGCCACTCGGGTGTATGAGATGCTTATTAATCACATCGAACTCCACTATAAGTACGTTTACCGCCTCCCGATTGCTACCAGCATCAGATTGCAGGTATGGATCATCTCTCTCCTAACACTATGATAGAAGGAGGGGCTGAACTGATGCTTTAGTTGGGTAGAAGATGGGGAGTTTGTAGGAATTTATTACTGTGTACTCTGCAACATACTTCTGTAGCTGTAGAACAATCAGTGCTGGAGTAAAATGTTAGTTAGCTGATGGCAATGTGTATAATAAATTCCATAGCTGTTGAGTTCAGGGGGTGGGAGCCCCTACAGAATCAGCCCCGATGCAGAGCAAATCTTCTTGCTGGCCAGGAACAGCAGCAGATTGGGTGGTGAGAAGCTGGGGGAATATTCCATCAGCAGAGGTTTTGAGTCATTCCAGAATGCAGTGAGAAATCTTCTCTCTTGCAGGCATTTGACTTTCTGCTGATGCTTCGAGCAGACTCCCTCCACCGCCTTGGCCTTACCAACAAGGATGGAGCAGTGAGATTTAGCCCCTACTGCCTCTGTGACTTGGTGTATGTTTCTCATTGCATTGTAGTACCTTTGAAACGGTGACATTCTCATTTGTGTATTAATAGTCTGTCATAACCTCTGTACAACTCTTCTCAATCTCCCAAATTCTGATCAGCAGTTATCAGACCACATTCATAGTTATGGCTTGTGGGGGTGTTCCTCTAGTAAATAACTTCGGAACCAGTCCTGCAAATCCTTGGCATTCAGAGCTCTCAGGAGCCTCAGAGTTCTGTGTATTGGAGGCATGGGATTTACGTAGCTACTCTGCAAAAGTTTACAAATCTGTTGTTTGCAATTTCTGGCCAAGAGTCTGAGAAATCTGGTTTTACATTAAGATGCGGTACAGTGATTTGTAGAAATGTTGCTATTCAAGCTGCACAGCCTAGTCTGGTACTAATTGACTCTTTAACTTAACCCTCTTAACAGAGGTATCTCTGAAAAGGAACTTGGAGAAGCAGTCTTTGTTGTAGATAATAAAGTGATGCATGTTTCTGACTAGTTGGCTTGGTCACTTCTCTGAAATCTGTTGCTTTGCATATGCATTTCTCATCTTGCTTTTGTGTCTGGTAATGACTACTGAAACACTGACCTGGTTTGTATTTCCATGGTGTAGAGAACCAGAGAAGAGGGTGTCTGAGAAAAAGCCTGCTGGGACCCTCTCCCCTCCATCAGGAAGCCCCAGTGTTTCCTCCCAGAATGCCATTCTTCGGATGGGCTACTTGCCCTATTCACTGCTCTTCCGAATCCTCCTGCAGTGTTTGAAACAAGTACGTTGATGAACTCAGTCTGCAGTGGAGTTTTGCACACAAATTTGCAGGTTTAAAACTCAAGGGTTTGGAATGTTAATGCTGAAATGTTCCGGAATGTCAGCTTTTTATTCCCTTTATGCCCAAAAAACTCCCACTGAATTTTTTTTTTAAATGGATATTTCTTGTGGAAGATCATGATACCCATTACACTAAGAAGCAGGAATAGAGCTTTTAACTCATCCACTTGTGGTAGCTGATTAAACTGCATATGCAGTGCTGAGCCTAATCTGTTTACTCAAGGAAGGCTTTAAAAATTGTCTGATAGGAAGCGTTTTTGAAAATACATAAAACAAAACCATGCATGAATCTTATCTCAAAAATATAATCTTTGAGACTTACCCACCATTTCACAATACAGCCAATTAATACACTGTTGTGCTTTATTTTTCTTAAAAGAACATAATCAATTATATTTAAACCTAAAATATGACCAACCCGTGTTTTAAAATTATCTAGCAATCAGTGTTATCCAGGTTGCCCAACACCAGCCGAGGGTATCTAAATAGCTTCTTGAAATCCAGAACTTTCCATCCAAAAATTATTTGTGTGTGATCCTACAACTCTTCAGCCACCAGGAGGAGCACAAGTAAAATTCTTCCTAAATCAAGCAGACCAACACTGGATTCTGCTTCACAGGAAATAAGGGTGAATTTTTTTTTTCATTTAACAGAGGTGAAAAGCCAGTAGGAAAAGTGTCACGCTGCTTCTCAAAGAGAATTTAAAACTAATAATAAAAAAAACCCAAAATTAGAAGTGCAACTTAAGTTGACAAACTGTTGACCATTAGATATTTGAGTATGGAAAGGAAATAATGAAGTGCATTAATGTTGGCTCTGGACAGCATTTTATTCATTTTTTTGGGGCCAGGAGTTGTCTTGAACTCTGGAATCACTTTTTTGTTTTGGCGGATGGAGGAAACGTGTAGAAAAGGCCTGGGTCGGACTCTTTCTGCTTGTTTTCACCGTCTACTTGGAGATCAGTCCATTTTATGGCATCAAAATGTCTATGCTATATCTGAGCTAAAGGATGCAGCTGGGTGAAACCCTGGAAGCAACCCATGCATCAAATAAAAGCAGCATCTTTGCTAACTAACAAGGCTGGAGAAACAAGGATCACAGCAATAAACAACAAATCATTGTTTGAAGCTTGCTGGGCTTTATTTTCAAATTTAACATATCATGCAAAGTTTCCCATGGAACGTTATTTTCTTCCTTACTAAACTCTCTCCCCTTCTTTCCAGGAGACAGACTGGAAGGTGTTGAAACTGGTTCTCAACAAGTTACCTGAGTCTCTCCGCTACAAAGTGCTATTTTTAACCTCCCCTTGCAACCTTGACCAGCTGTGCTCTGCACTCTGCTCCATGGTAATAACCAGTGTGTCCTCCTGGGGTCTAGACACCACAACTTCACTTCTAATAGAAATGTGTTTGCTTTAAGGCTTCCTTATTTTATACCCTTTATTTTTGGGATTAATCTGTAATTAATCTGTACCTCACCAACAACGTGACCCCTTTGCTTTAGCTTAAAACTTTGTGTTAAGGATAATTAAATTCCTTTAGATATTTAACTGTCCATATGCTTCAATTGCTAAAGAGTATAGTTATAAAAGTGTATCTATAAATTGAGTGAGTTTTGAGGACACTTGAGCCTAAACCTAAACAAACTGACCTTCATGTAAGGCTTTGGGGTTCTGGGTGTGTATAACGGTCTCCTGCAAATCCATTCCCCCACACTAAAACTCTGTGCAAAGTTAGCTAAGGGATTTATTTCATAGTTTTATTGTGAAGATTATGTTCCAAGTACAGCATCCAGATCCTAGTATGTATATGACTGAGCTCTGGGACCTAGAAGCTAATATTGTTTCATAACGGGATGCTGTACTGCTCTTGTACTATGAAAATGTGCCCAAGAAGACCTGAATTGAAAAGGCAGGTGAAACGCAAAGTACTCAAGCCCAGTGTGTATCTGATTAGCTTACAGACAAAAAGACAACGGAGAGGTTACGTGGCACTCCAGATGGGTTCTCCCGCAATGACATGCACCTGGCTGTTGTTCCAGTGTTGACTGCATTGATATCTTACCATAATTACCTGGACAAAGCTAAACAGGTACTGTCAATGGGATGGGCTGTGGGAGGTGAAGTCTGAGTCTATCTCCAATGCCCTTTCTAATGCGAGCCTGTTTCAGACTTGGAGACTAAAGGTACAGTTGCCCTGTAAGCATTTGCACTGGACATATAAAGGGGCAGTTCTGCCAGAAAACAACATACCCACTGTAAGTAAAAGTAATGTAGGGTGACTGTAACTGAGAGAAGTTAGTAAAACTCTATTCATATTGTGAGCTTTGTGCATTTAATAGCACTTTGTATAGTCAGTTTTATTGTTGCCATCCCCTGCATAGTCATTGTTCTTTCTCCTGGTCTGAAAGACCCTGATAACCATCAGAAGGGAGCAGAAAAGCCTTAAATATTTTGTCCCTTTTTATTCTGTCAGAAACTGTTATCTTAAAATGGATTATTTCAAAAACTTCAATATGACAAATGTTTTGTCTAAGATTTAGAGCCAAGATGTGTCCAGCAGTGCAGAAACACCTGTGACTTTTTTTTTTTCTCTTGAGATTGTAGTCTTTAATTGCTAGTGCATTTCTGGTAAAAAATTCTTGGAGCTGCTGGCCCTAGCAATGCAATTACCAACACACAAGTAGCATTTTAGTACCTAGAAATGTTAGAGATTTGTTAGTGGCAGATGGATCCTGGTCTTATTTTACTATACCGAGCATATTCTGTTCTGTTCTTCTAGCGTGAAATGGTTTATTGCCTGGAACAAGGCTTAATTTATCGCTGTGCAAACCAGTGTGTTGTGGCTTTATCCGTATGCAGCGTTGAGATGCCTGACATCATCATAAAGGCACTGCCTGTCTTGATAGTCAAGTTAACCCACATTTCTGCTACAGCAAACATGGCAATACCTCTCTTAGAATTTCTTTCAAGTAAGTTGCAGTGGAAATTGTGTTTTTTACCTATGTTCTTCAGCGGCTGTGAAAAGGCTAACTGTATTATTTAGCATGAGTATCATCATCTTGGTTTAGTTTAAGGTCAAATACAACTTGTTGTAGGGTTCACTGTATTTCTGGTAACAGTGCTGCAACTGCCATAAAATCTTAACATCTAGTCTACTCTTGCTCATGTAACCCAGCTGCTCAGCCTAATACACGTGTGCACTGAGAAAAAAGAAACATGCTTTACATATAAAAACATTGGAGAATTGGAAAATCTGGGGTTATCTTTCCCTCCTTGTAGCTTACACCTTGCAAAATAATAACAACAGAATGTAATGTAACATTAGCTTTCCTGTTGGCACCAAGTGGTTTAGAAAACACTGCATGCTTCAGCTCAATTCTGAGTCAGTAACAAAGTGCTCTCATCCATACTTCACAAATGATTTTCTTATTGACCTGTTTCAGCTCTAGCCAGGCTGCCTCATCTCTATAGGAACTTTGCAGCTGAGCAATATGCTAGCGTGTTTGCCATCTCTCTGCCATATACAAATCCCTCCAAGTAAGTTCACGCATCTTTTTGTTGTTGTTTTTCTCTCCTTTTCCCTATCTGTAAATTGGGGAAAATGAGACTGACTTACCTTTGTAAAGTGCTTTAAGATCTACAGAGGAAAAATATAATTGTGTGTGATACCTTTTATATATGGTCTTGCTGCTGAGGGAGGGCCATATTTAGCTTCAAGACAAATAGTGCATGTTGCTAATTGCACTCCAGGTTCCTTTCCCCCTTCAACTTACAATAGTATTCTCTTCCACATCTCTGTAATATTAGAATTGAACTGCATCTCTTCTGAAAATGTGTTCAGATTGCACAGCTAAACTGTTGAAATCTTCCCCTGTTCAGGTTTAACCAATACATCGTGTGCCTGGCACACCATGTGATCGCTATGTGGTTCATCCGATGTCGTCTGCCCTTCCGGAAAGACTTTGTTCCCTACATTACAAAGGTAACAGTTATTGCTGGATCTTGCAATACAAAGGGTGCTCTAAGAACTGCAATCTGTGGGTATTATTGATGTAAATTTACAGAGATTCTATTTTACATCACAATAACTCACCTGTACTTATTAATACATTAGAATTTCAAAATCAAATGTAGCTCTTGAGAATTGGCTCATGGCATGTGGGCTGCAAATACCAATGGTTTGAACCATTATCTGTGTGTCCAAATTGGCAGGGCTTGCGGTCAAATGTCCTCCTCTCATTTGATGACACCCCTGAGAAGGACAGTTTCAGGGCTCGCAGTACAAGTCTGAACGAGAGGCCGAAAAGGTAAATTTGTATTCCATTCCAGTTGGGGCTATGGATAGCTCTTCATTAGGAGCTGTTTAAATGCCAAATGCTTTCCTGTGTTTTGTGGAGAGAACTATCTGTGTCCTTAAAGATGGTGTGTAATCTTTCTGATAACCGGAATGTTCTGTATTAAGACACAGTCTGCGTTGTAGTTAAACCTGAAGTCAGAACGAGCTGGTGGCTAATGGTATGTATTTGTACTAAGGCATCACTGGTTGCCCCATCCACTTCTGCAGAATGTAAGCTTACATTCTAAAAATAATACTGTCAGGTGAATATGAATCAACATAGTGCTAGCTATAAAAATAGTGAGAGGGATGCATGCTCTGTTCATCTCCATGGTTTGTTAATTCTGCATCTTAATGATAGTTTAACAGTGGATGCTTAAATGATTTCATTGTGGATCATTTTAATAGCAATGTGTACAAACTGGAGCAGTTGGGTGGATTATGAAAGCCCCCACTTTATTTTTGCCCAGTCTAAACTCTGGTAGATCCAGAATCTGACCTATTGCTGCTCTATTATTCTGTGAAGAAGAGAGTTCTGGATCTCTGATCTCTTCTGAAAGGAAAGAAAACTAGAATGACAAACCAGTCTGCCCTGGAAAGTTTCTGTATGGCAACAGAGTCTAGATTTCAGTTTCATAAGAGGAGAAGAGATAGCGTCCGCTTCTTAAAATCTGTGTAGCTAACAAGCAACTCACTGTAAAGTATCTTCACAGACTGATCCCACTAGGAAGGAGTGTTTTGAAATCAGTACTTCAATTCAGGTAGAACCCTGAAGTCCATTCAAGTATTAATGTTATTGGAAGCAGTGATTGATATTTTGAAGTACCATCTGCAGAGAGAGAAGGGAAGATGTAGTTTGGAAGTCACTCAATGTTTTGCAAAGGTGGCTTATCCACTGGACTCTTTGAGTTGGTTCACTGAACTTGCTTCAGCATTTCTCTATAGTGAGGCCATAGTAACATCAAATCTCTGAGGAAAGTGCCTCTCTTTTAAATTGCAAGGTATAATAAGGATCTTGTAAAAAAGAAACACCATCCTCACCTTAATGGCATAGCTGTAAACCCTGTCTTGTGTTTGCAAGTTAATATTCTTTAATCCTTCATCTCCTTGTTTCATTTTTAAAATTTGGAATAGACACCTTTGCCAATCTATCTTTTCCCCAAAACCTACTTAATTTCATTGGGTTGGAATACTACTAATTCTGAAAGGCTGTTGCTCTTGTTAACATAATTGGATCACCGTGGCTAGTTCTGCAAAATTCTTTTAGGGGATGCAAACTGTAATTGGATAGTAACATGGACTCCTCTGCAAACCCTTGTTTATGGAAGAAGTCCCAGTCAGTGATGCTGTTTCTGTGAGTAAGGGTTTTCAGGATCAGGTCCATGGGTCTGACTTCATTGAGGACAAATTAGAAAGCTTAGTTCATGTCCAGTGTCCCAGAGCCTTTTGGGAAAAGAACTTTATTCCTCATGCTAGTAATTACACATAAGCAAGGCAGGAGAAACTATTACTGATTAGTCAAGGCACCTGGGTTCTGTTTCTAGCTTAATCATTGGCTCACTTTCAGACTTTGGGCAAGTCTCTTAACCTCTCTGCCTCAGTTTCCAGAGAGGTAAAACAAAGATACTTGCCTGTCTCAAATGGATATTTTGAGGCTTAGTGTTTGAAAAGCACTTTGAGATCTCGGGATAAAGTCTCTATACAAGTCTTATTTAACGGTGATAATATTGCAGGAGAGCCCCTGGTTAGAGTAACTAAATGGGAAGTTGAAACAAGCCCAGCTCTTCAGACTGGAGAAACCTTGATACCAAATCTGAGTGAAAACCTATTTTCTCTTCCTCAGTGCAGTGTAGTATTCCAACTATCATTTACATCAGTTTTTGTTTGTACTAATTTCATTTGTTTGTAGTATTTGTTAAAACCTTGTTTTCAAAAGTGATTTTTATGCTTTCAACTCTGCCTGGTTTTATGTTTTTAATTTTTCCTTTTTGACATTTTTTTTGTTTTACATCACCCTCTGGGATTCCCCAATATTGACCCTGTGACCTGTGACCTTTCAACCTCCATCCCTACAATGATTTCTTCCCTTCCTGTGACCTGTGCAATTACACCTCTTTCGGGGCTTGGTGCTTCTTCACCTAGTAGTTTAAGAATAGCCAAAAATGCAAGGCAAGGCTTGAATAACTCTCCTCCAGTGAAAGAGCTGAAAGAACCCTCTGCAGTTGATGCCTTCCGATCCCGCAGCATCAGTGTGTCAGAACATGTGGTCCGCAGGTAGTGGCACTTTAAAGGGGGAGAATCCAAGAGCAAATTTGCACTTGGAAACTTTGCTGCAAGGGTGGGTGGGGGCAGGGTGGGTTTGCATGCGGGATGCTTGCATGACCTTCAGAAAATAAAAATCGGGTCCAGTCTACAAAATATGCTTTGGAAAAGCTTCATGGAGTTCCTGTGGTTTACCAATGCTGGTTGTGGTGGTGTTACATTGCCCTGTGCTTCGATTTAGTGATGCTCTATTCACAAAAGCTTCTTTTATTGCAGAGTAAAGATTAAGGATAGAAAGGTTGCATTCTATGCAAGTTTGAGTCTTTGTTAAACGGCTTTTAAATTACAGCCTTCCAAAGGCAACTTGAATCACGAATGTCGCAGTTTTCTGCTAGGATTGTGTGCAAACCTTCCCTGCAAGGCGGAGAGAATGGTTCATATGATTATTGCTGGGGAAAAAGGCACGCAGAAGTCTGTTGATATAAAGTAACTCACCATCAATGCATTAATTTATCTCCAAGATATTGTATCTAAGGGACAAAGCAGTGAAGGGCAGGCCTTACAAAACGGTTAATGTTTTCATGACCAAAGAAAATAGTTCAGTCATTGACTCTTGATTTGGCCATATCACATCTTTTAAAAATCGTAAATCCTTTTCTCCTGTTTCTGAATTTGTCCCTTGAATATTAAATTGCTGGCTAGGAATATGGTGGCTAGAAGTTTCTTTGCCTGAAAATGAATGTTGTTAGGCTACAGGAAATAAGCATCATACTGTCACTGGAATTGCATTGCAAATATTTCTGTTTTTGATACGTCTGGGGGGGAGGGGCATAGAAGTGACTATTGTGAAAAATGCATTTGACGCTTCAAAATCTAATGTCCCTATTAGTCTATTACAGTATATTACATGGTTCTCTTCTATTATTATATTTAAATTATAGGTAACAAAACATTTAAATAATTACTATCTAATAATGCCAAAGAAGTTGCTGCGTAATATAAACCCAGCTGAGATGCAGCCAAATCTTTTTGCAAATGACTGTGTTAGAGGCATTCTTTATAACAAGTTCTGTAACACAGCCTGCTATTGCAATTTCTTCAAAATTGCATTGCTTAAAATACAATTACTTGAAGACATAATTGCTTTATATCAATGTACTAATTGTGTGCAGAGTGCAGTTTTTTTTGCCACTGGCTTAGCTAGATTTTACATAACTCTGAATTTTATTTCTGCAGTTTAAAATCAATATATGTAACGCTACTGTTTGCCTTGCTGTTCTGCACCACATCCCTCCTAAAGCTGACCCTGCTCAAATTGCACAAATGTCAGCTATGCTTCCATTTTTTTCTCAAGCTGAGCTGTCAGTTCTGGGGTGACATAGCTGTCATCTTCAATGACTATATAAAATACTGGTGATTTGAGAATGATTCTGAGGTGCCCTGGGTTTGATATGTGTGGACATAGTCAAACCTATTGTGGCATGTGCATGTATTGCAGATTGCTCCATGGCTTAGTGCTGATCAGATGACAATACTGTATCTGTTTTGCAGTGTAACTTGACACACTCTAAACTCCCTCTCTCAGTAGGATACAGACATCCATCACTAGTTCAAGCCTGGGCTCTGCAGATGAGAATTCAATGGCTCAGGCTGATGACAACTTAAAAAACCTCCACTTGGAACTCACAGAGACCTGTCTTGATATGATGGCCCGATACGTCTTTTCAAATTTCACTGCGGTGCCCAAGAGGTGGGAGTCAGTTACTTGTTATGGTGTTAGCTATTCTTTGGCCTAAAGGTACGTCTTGCTTCATCAGCAGGAAATTGCTGGATCAAATTTCAGGTTCTTTTGAGCACAGCAAGTCTCATATGCTTAACCCATCCCCTCTGGCTAAAACCTTCATTGACTTAGCATGAAGTCTGGCAACACAAAACTGCCCTAGCGCCGTGTATTAAATCCTGTCAGGACTGCCTCAGCATTGAGCCTTTCCAGAGTAGATACATTGAAAACCATTCAGTCTTTTTGCATGAAACCTTTAACAACCTTTCTGGTCTGTGTGGTTTTTGAAGAATCCTAAAGCACTTTTCCTATGAGCAGAGGCTTGCTTCCAGTACGTGGGCTAAATTTCACCCTCCTCACCTCCTACAATATAATGCAGTTTGCCAGATGACTATATTCCTTCCCATCAGAGACTGTGTGTCTGTGTGTGTTGTGTTTGGGGATCCTTCAGGATGAAAGGTGCTGCACAAATTGGAAACACTGAAGTTTTAATCTGATTTGGTTTCCGGGAAGGAGTTGTGCAGCAGGGATCAGCTGCATCGAGGCCAGGAATAAATTTGCAATGCTGTCTAGCAGCCAGAGAAGTAATTGATATTGGAGGCAGCATGTCCTTCATCCTGATGGAGAATTTTTATGCTTTACCAGTTCTACCCTGGTGCAGTTTGCAAGAAATGTCATTATATAAATACAGAAAGAGCAGGAATTTTTTCAACCCCAATGCAGAAAATAACTTCCCGTCTGAATCGCTGGTGTTGGGCGACATATGTGAGTTGTATTCACTCCAGACTGTGTTTCTAGGTCTCCTGTGGGAGAGTTCCTCTTGGCTGGAGGAAGGACGAAGACATGGCTGGTTGGTAACAAGCTAGTGACTATCACGACGAGTGTTGGAACAGGGACACGGTCATTGTTGGGCCTTGACTCTGGAGAGCTCCAGAGCAGTACAGAGTCAAGGTAAACATCACTCTGATTTTAACATTCTTTTCCCTAATGAAGCCAGTTAAAAACCATTGTGTTAGAACTGATTTGAAGTTACTGTTTTGTAAATAAAAGAAATGATTTTTTTTTTTTGTCTGGTATGAATTATAACCCACTGTGTTACTAGTTTCAGAGTTCAGAGTAGCAGCCGTGTTAGTCTGTATTCGCAAAAAGAAAAGGAGTACTTGTAAAAACTAGTTGTAAAACTATTTCCCCATGGTATTTCTCCCCCCCACCCCACCCCCCCACTGTTCCTCTGATATTCTTGTTAACTGCTGGAATTAGCCTACCTTGCTTGTCACCATGAAAGGTTTTCCTCCTTCCCCCCCCTGCTGCTGGTGATGGCTTATCTTAAGTGATCACTCTCCTTACAGTGTGTATGATAAACCCATTGTTTCATGTTCTCTGTGTGTGTATATCAATCTCCCCTCTGTATTTTCCACCAAATGCATCCGATGAAGTGAGCTGTAGCTCACGAAAGCTTCTGCTCTAATAAATTTGTTAGTCTCTAAGGTGCCACAAGTACTCCTTTTCTAGTTTCAGAGTAGCAGCTGTGTTAGTCTGTATTCACAAAAAGAAAAGGAGTACTTGTGGCACCTTAGAGACTAACAAATTTATCTGAGTGTAAGCTTTCGTGAGCTACAGCTCACTTCATCCCTATTCTGAACTCTAGGGTACAGATGTGGGGACCTGCATGAAAACCCCCTAAGCTTATTTTTACCAGCTTAGGTTAAAATTTCCCCAAGGTACAAACTATTTTATCTTTTGCCCTTGGACTTCATTGCTGCTAACACCAAGTGTCTAACAAATATATAACAGGGAAAGAGCCCGCATGGAAATGTCTTTCCCCCCCAAAATCCTCCCTAAACCCTACACCCCCTTTCCTGGGGAAGGCTTGATAAAAATCCTCACCAATTTGCATAAGTGAACACAGACCCAAACCTTTGGATCTTAAGAACAATGAAAAAGCAATCGGGTTCTTAAAAGAAGAATTTTAATTGAAGAAAAAGTAAAAGAATAACCGCTGTAAAATCAGGATGGTAAATATCTTACAGGGTAATCAGATTCAAAACATAGAGAATCCCTCTAGGCAAAACGTTAAAGACACAAAAACAGGAATATACATTACTAGTTATCCTTCTTTTTCCCTTCCCTCCCCCGCCTTAGTTCAGACCCTGTTTTGCAAGTGAGACAAACTAAAGAAGCTCCAGCAAAGCTGGAATCTCAAGCTGGCCAGCAGGTGTGCAGAGGATCTCGCAACAGAGTCAGGTCAATGTCTGGTAAGCAGTCTCAGCACATTTCTGTCCTTGGAGACTTGCAACCATTATTGGGTAAGTCTGATCTGTGTGTCCAGCCTCAGACCTAAACTTAGGCCACGTAAAAAGACAAGAGTGGTCTGATCACAGGACCCAGTACTTAGTATGAAGAACTAGAATGAGTAGCAGCAATGAATGCTGGCTTCCTGAAAGGTTGATTTCTGCCTGCTGGTCTTAGCAGTTGTTTGTATGGTGAAACCTGCAGTAAAGCCTTCTCTAGTAGCCAATCCCCCTGGCTTAAGAGTCCAATGTATACTTCTGCCAGGTTTTCAGCACAATGTACAATTCATTCATGTGAGATATAGGGATCAAAGATGCTATCAAAGTGCACAGAACTATTGGGTCGGGAAGGAATTTTCCTCCAGGGCAGATTGGAGGAGGCCCTGAGAGTTTTTCGCCTTCCTCTGCAGCGTAGGTCACTTGCTGGAGGATTCTCTTCACCTTGAAGTCTTTAAACCATGATTTGAGGACTTCAATAGCTCAGACATAAGTGAGAGGTTTATTGCAGGAGTGGGTGGGTGAGATTCTGTGGCCTGCATTTTGCAGGAGATCAGACTAGATGATCATAATGGTCCCTTCTGATCTTAATGTCTATGAGTCTATTTATTGCCTGTTTTCTTGGCATTGCGTCCGGTTGTGTCTCTCTAAACTGAGCTCCTGGGTTCCTCCTTTCTTACCCTCCATGTCTTTTGTTTTACCAGGTGGTCATGCCTTACGTGTTGGTGCTTTAGACAGCTCAGCCCCCCAGGGGTTACGGAGTCCTGCTGGTTCTGCACCTCGAACAGAGAAGGCCACTCCTGGTGGCCATGCTCCTCTGCAGAAAGAAAAAACAAACCTGGCTGCATATGTCCCACTGCTGACACAGGGCTGGGCAGAAGTATTAGTCCGGAGGCCCACAGGTACTCCTTAACCAACTGCACAAAGGGACTTCTGAGCTGTGGTTTGCTAAGAAATTAGGATTATATAGAAAAAATATCCGTGTCATTAAATGTAAATGGAATTCTTCCATGCTGCTTAACCTCTCTGTTCTTAATGTTTAATTTGTCAGCCAGGTCTTTGGAAATTGCACCTTTTAATGATGCAAAGTTTTAAGACGCACCTGTGAGAAGATTAAAATCCTTATGTAAACTAAATCCTGCTGCATTATGCGTATGGGCATTGTGTTGGCACTCAATTATCTATTCATTATGGTACTGCCATTTCTGAGTGCCGCTGCATTCCTTCTTACAAATCTAATTTCCAAAGTGTGAACAAGGCCCAATGCTGGAGTAATAACTTAGTGCATGACTGCTGTTTGTGAAGGAATAGCAATGGTGTTGAAAGTATGAAGGTTAAAAAAACAGGGTAATCCCAAAATTCCTGGACATCAATGCATTCCAGAAGCCACGTGGAAGCAAGACTTGCATATTTCAGCTTGAAGTTGTCTTGTAAGAGAATCATTTAAAATTGCCTTCTATGATTAATTAAAATACTCCAGCAGTTGAAAACCTTTGGGGAGCCGGCTTTGAGCTAAAACATCAGGACTAAAGAGTTTTGGGGAGGAGAGAAGCATGCGGCACTGGGGACTGATTCTCATTTAAAATGTGAAATTAACCAAATCAGCTGGTAACTGTCAAGAAAACCCTAGAACTACTCAGCTTAATTTTTATCTGCAAGTCCCAGGGCCGTTGATGCTGCTGAGTTTGGCTATTTGAACTTTCTGTCTCCGAAAGGAGAGAATATCTAACTTTCCTGACTGTTCCCCTCCCTTCCAGGTAACACAAGCTGGTTAATGAGCCTGGAGAACCCGCTCAGCCCCTTCTCGTCAGATATAAACAATATGCCACTGCAGGAGCTATCCAACGCACTCATGGCTGCAGAACGATTTAAGGAGCACAGAGAGACGGCTTTGTACAAGTCCCTCTCAGTCCCTTCCTCCAGCTTGGCTACTGGGACATCCAAACCATCTCTTCTGCAGCGTTCCAATACAGGTGAGAGATGAATGTAGCATGTCGCAGAGAGCCGGCATTCGCTTGTATAAAACGTGGTAAGACTGCAGCAGTCTTCTGTCGTGAGTTGCAGCAAATCTAGTAGTACAAAGTAAAAAATAAGGTCATGATTGGGAGAGCTTAGTATTCAGTAAAGTAAGCCGTTCCTGATCTCCCATGGCATATTAGAAGTGAGGTAATCACTTTCCTTAAGCACCCCTTATTCCTAAAAGGGAGCTATTTTGTAGTGGTCTCAAGCTAAATGTGTCCTGAGTGAAACTGACCAGATTTGAAACTATTTTTTGGTCTACTGCTTGTTTTAAGGTTGAGCCAAAGATTGTCCGTGTGTCTGGATGGATCTACTCCAGCATTCATGTTTTTCGTTACCTCTTGCATAGATTTTTCCATTGGGCAGTGGTTACTAAGTTAATGGCCTGTTACAAACCCTCCCTCTGAGGAGTCATTGATGCTCTCTTTCGCAAGTGTCTTCAGGATGATGTGGCAGAGCGCACATCACGTTAATAGAAGGAGTGTTTGCCTCTGTGCTGACTTCTGACTTGAGTCCTGAGTGTTTTATTCATTCGACTTTCGGGCGGTGGGCTTTTTAAACATCCACTTCTCTGCACCAAGGAGGCTTTGGGCCTGCTTTACACTGCTCCAATTCCAGTACAGCTCCCCGGGTGTTATTAATATTGGGATTCCTAATGTCGACTGACTGCTGGCATTTCAAGCTAACCCTGTTCAGAGCAAATCTAATGGACGTGCTGCTTAGAACTCTGAGACTGACCCACTGTTAGCAGCAGACAAGACTGTATGGTGGCGTCAGTCATAGTGCAGGTTGTCTGGGAGTTCAGTAAAAATGCCTATTTCCAGGTTCAGCTTTGCTATTAAACCTTGCCTATGCGGCATCTGATTTTATTCTTTCAAAACATGTGCATGCAAAAACGCAGGCAGTTAAAACTGGATGGCAAAATTGAATGGTGATTTTTTTTTTTTTTTTAAAACACTCCTCTGCTCCAGCAGGCTCTTTGATTTTTATGAACTCCTGTAAGTTCTGGTGTATAGACAAATGCTGCCTGATCAGTTTGGAAAAGCTAAAAGCAGACAACTTTGAGATCCGCTTTTTGACTGCCACTCACACAGAGTTTTGAATGTGCAGTGAATTGTTTCCGCCATATTCATGTTCAGCTGATGTCTTACTACGAACTTACCATAATCAATTGGCACAAAGACCTATATTTAAGAAGTGTTGAGATTGTAATGCCAATGTATATGTTCTTTTTAAAGAGGCTAAATCTCTCTTTGTGTGAACCTTTATCCATATCCTGCTGTTTAAATTCTCCTAAATACTTAAATGACCCCTGCAAAATAACTGGCTGTCTGGGCTCATTTCTTGCTTGTGCTGGGACTCTAGTAAAGCTGACCCCTCTTGTAGATTTAAAATAACAAATCAGAAATTCCTTTTCTCCCAGAGAACAATTTCAGAGTCTGATTGTTTGAATGTGTTTATGCCTCTTTATTTGTGTCAATGAGACCCTCGACCCTTAAGTTTTCCCTTTTTACATCTAGTGAGACTTTCACAGCTTGTTCCTTGCTTTTATTTTATTTTTTTAAATAGGCTCCTGGTTACATTAAACTCTGTGCTTTTTAATTTTTTCATATAGTCTCTCCTTCCTTTTGATGTAGCTGCTCACTTGATTTCCCTTTGCAGTGGCTTCTTTCTCTTCCATGTACCAGTCCAGTTGTCAAGGAAAGTTGCACAGGAGCATATCCTGGGCAGGTATATATATCTTTAAGGAAAAAAAATATTGCCATAGAAGAACACCTCTGATTCATAGAAACTGTCTCCCTCATACCTCATCACCCTGCCATGTTTCCTGTTTGTCCCTGCTGGTCTCATTACCTTCGACGAATGGGCTCTTGACTAGCATGAAGAAGTCCAAGCCAGATACGACATTTGCAAGCATGAGTAACTTTAATGCAACCCTTTTTTGGGTGGAGTGAGGTCATAGCTCATGAGATTTAGACTATAGAGTGACATCATAAAAGATCTGAGTTTCCTAACTTTTAAGTTAGATCTTGTAATTGGGTTTGTGTTCTGTTTATTAATTCAGAAGCTTCCCCCTTCTAGAATAGCTCCTGCAATGCTGCATATATAACTCCACACAAATGAAACCCAGTGCTTCTCATTGCACTGAGTAGTCAACCAAAACTGGCCATGGGAAAAGAATCTGAAAAGAGAAGCTGGTTAGAAAGTCTAAGTTTGAAACTACAGTATAATTGCTGGTTACAAGGCCTTTTTAAAAACAAAAACCAAAATCTGTTTCAAGGAGAAATATATAACAAATTGTAGCTTTCTGTAAATTCAGTAGCTGTGTAAAATCTTCCTCTTGCTTTGGGGCTGTAATTTATTTCCTAAGTATATCAAATCTGTAGATAGTAATCAAAATGGATACCTCTAAACACAGCAGTTGCATTGCATTTGGTCTGCAGTGCTTAATTAGGTGAATTAAATCCCACCTTCCTTCAGTGGAAAATCCTATGTGGAATAGCTGGTTATTCATTACTGGATTACTGTATTGGCACAATGCTATTAAAGTGACACACAGATGTTGCAATACATTACTCTTCTATGGTCCTCTTCTTTGCTCATATTATCCTACTTCCCCCTACAGTGCAATTACTGAACATTCAAATTATTTAAAAACACCAGCAAAATTGGCAGTAATATTAGAACTAGGGAAGTGAAAACCACAGAGAGTATGTGCAGGTGTGTTCTGGCTTGGACAGCTAACCAGATCAGCACGTTTTTAGAAGGTATGTGTGTGCAGTGCTAACTCTTAATTGCTTCTTGAAATAACTTTGGTCCTGTGAGCTGAAATCAATCCAGGAAAAGCTGCTTTAGTGACTTTTTTTTTTGCTGATTTTTTTTGTGTGTGCGTGTGCTAAATTTTTTTTTTTTTTTTTAAATTTTACTTTGGAAAACAAATCTTAGCCTTTCAGATTGGTCTTCCAATTCTGTGTGTACAAAATGGGAAGCCTCCTGTACTTCAGCCTTTTCCTCAGGACAAAAAAACCAAGGCAAACAGAAGTCTTCAGTCAAATGCATTCCTGTGTTCAGGGTTACTGTGTATAGTAGACACTTGGTTACCCCTTCTACTAACCTCTTCACCATACACAGCACTTATACGGAGCTTTCTTTCAGTCTGGTCTATTTAATTAGCTATTTGTCCGATTGGAAACCACATGCAGACTTTCCAATATTGCTGCAATACATGCATTAATGATGTCCTCCTGTCCTTTAATAAAGCATAGACTATACTGTTTAATTTCTACTGAAGCATACTGAGAAAACTGTCAAAATGCAAGTAAATGACTTCTAGTAAATTTTTTTGTCTCTTTCGTTTAAGGCACGAGAGCATTTGTTATATACAATGCTTATTCTTTTCCACAATTGCATAGAACTTATGTTTTCGTTGCCTGTTTAATAACAAACTTTAATGCTAGTCTTGCACTTCCTTACATCTGTCTAGTTACTGTCTGTCCTGATACTTGAGTATTAATATGCGCAAGGATCCATTTTCTCCATTATCTTTCTATTACTTGTCCAATAGTAACAGTTTGGAAGCACTGCGCTTAGTGTGACAAAGCAGTTATACAACCCTTTGGTATGAGGGTAAGTCGACCAATTATTCTGTATGAAGGGGAGACCTCTAGCAAGTCTGATGTGCCATTAAAGTCCACACTCTGTGATCAAAGATATATGTTATACCACACATTGAATATGGCCTTCCACTAAATTCCTAGTAGGGAAAAGGCTGGTACTTCAGAGGAAAGGATGGGGTCCCATCGTGCCACTCCTCTCTACGTGCCTGAGTTACTCTGTTTGTGTCTTGGTAGAATCGGCGGTAGTTCTGGAAGAGGGGAGCCAATTGGAAATGGATTTAAAAGAAACTGATTCCCTGGCATCTCAAGAGTTTGAAGACTTTAAGGCTGTGTGCTCTGAGCAAGCCCTGGCTGAGGAGAAGTTCAGCAAACCACACAAGGCTTACAGCAGGGTAAGGCTGTCATGCAGCCAGCTAGATACCAGTCTGATAACTTTTCTGTCCCAAGCCAGAGAAGGAGCTTTAATATACACTGCAGATTTGTATGTGTTTTCCATTTGTACTTTTTATTGTTTTAACTATAGCAAAAGGTTTTGAACTTGGGTAGATTGCACATGCAGTTATGCTTGTGGGCTCAGATGGTCAATCTAAGGCCTTGCTGGCCATTTGCACACATAGGAGAAATGGTAACTGCATGTGTATGGGCTCAGGGTTTAGGCTTCTGTCCTTCTGGTAATTAGGCCATATCTGCCTATATTGAAGCAGTAATTCTTTAGTATAGTGTATTTAGTGGTGGCAATGTCTCCCTGTCCACTGGTGTCTTTCCCATGCATGTTCTCTTGTGGGTTTTATCAAGGTGCTACTCAGAAAAACAGCTTTTCTTTGACTTTTTCTTTAAGTCCTCTTCAACATCTAGTCAAGAAGAGAAATCTCTGAAATCCGACGAACTGGTGGCCGGCGGAATTCCCATCGGCAGGGTTGTCCCTTCGGAGGATGGCAGGACTCTGGAAGAGCTCTCCTTCCAGCCTTCCCAGCCACTCAGCAAATCCAGCTCTTCCCCTGAGCTTCAGACGCTGCAGGAAGTCCTCAAAGACACAAACCCTAAAGAGGCAACTGGAAGGCTGAGCACGGAACTGAAATTGAAATCTCAGTCTGGGAACCTTGAAGGAGAAGGGGCCAGTAGCTGGCTGAGCAAAGGGGATGACGCTGGACTAACGGGTACAGCCAGACTGGATTGCAGCGTCCCTTCTTCCTCTCCCCGCTCACCCAGCGGCCACCGTCCTAGAGGGTACACCATCTCGGATTCAGCCCCTTCGAGGAGGGGCAAAAGGATAGAGAGAGATGCCTTCAAGAGCAGGACAGCTGCCTCCAATGCCGAGAAAGTACCTGGAATAAACCCAAGGTGGGTAGGTAGCTGCGGGGGGTGCCTAAAAAGGGCTTATGGTGTTTCCAGATGTAAACTTCATTTTAACTCGTGTCTTAGAACTAAGATTTTTTTAGAGGTTTAGCTAAATTTGTTTAAATGCAACACATGAGGTTTTCTGGATCTTACAAACCCTAAAACTGAACAGACAGGAGATGTAACTGCCTATAATTTAATCCAGGTTTTAGCACCTGTAACCTGAATTTTGGGCAAAAAGAAATGTGGCAAACATCTCAACAATTTCTAAACTTTTTTTTTTTTTTGGTTTCTAAAAACAATTAATTTGGATTAATATTCCTCCCCATTTGGAATCAAAACACACATGCAATTTGAATGCAGGAGACCTAGAAAGTAAATTAACTATAAACCAGTGAACCAGAGCAGTCTCTCCGTCCGAGATGAGTGAAATGCAAAATGGTACACAGCATGAACAGTGGGGGGGGGGAAAGTAAATTATATTGGTTGTTTGAGCCTAGTAGTATCCCAGAGATCTAATTTGAAGATCTTTACCTTGCTGGTGGTATATTAATTTGTGAAATATTCAGAGGAGTCCAGAGCCTAAGAGAATTCATTAATCTTCTAGATCTGAAATAAAACAATGGCCGTGAGATAGGATTTGATTTCCACTCCTTTGTGTTTCATAAAGATCCAGTGCCCTTTCTGGTATAGGGAAGTCATGCTGCTGCCACTATTGAGCTAGTTGATTTTGTGGTATAGTATGTGCATATACAGAAAACTGTAGGTGGAGGAAATACCTGCTGTGCTGTCAAAGGAGGGATCCTGCACTGTGAGCAGTTGATCTCAGACCTCTCCTAAAGCGAAGTTGTAGGCCACAGATAGACGGAGGCTTTCTTGTAGGGTAACGGGATTTAATTTCTCTTCTTAGCTTTGTGTTTTTACAGTTATACCACTCCCCGTTCTTTGGAGATGAATCCAACAAGCCCCTTTTGTTGCCAAATGAGGTAGGCAATGGTTTTAAGTATGAACACTTGGAATGATTGCTTTAATCACACTTGCTTTTAAAAATCGAAATATATACTAATTAACGAATTAAGAGGCTGGATAGTGGCAGTTATGGGTGGTCCCTTAATGGCCCAGCTGCTGGAGATGTAAAATCTTGGGTATCCCTGATGAACTGATGACCCTTGTTTGTAATTGTGGATTGTGATTTCCCTCCCCTCCCCATTTCTCACAATGCTTATGTACTGCTGTGATGAGATGGCTCAGTTCCCACTCCTAGAGCCAACAGCAACCGATTTGCTTGCCAAACAGTACATTTGGTCTCCAAGGGCAGGGTTTTTGCCCCCTAATACTAGCTTCCAAACAAGTAGGTGTGTTGTTGCTTTGGTGGTAACAGCACCGGGTGAAATTGGGCAATATGTGTTGAAGAAGGTGGCTAAACAATTGGTGGTGACCAATATGACAGACTGGGAGTGGCCAAGAGGAATTATCCATCGCAGAAATAGACCAGAATAAAACCAATGTTCTGTGGGGAAGTACAACTCTGTAGAGATGGCACAAAGCATAGAGAACCTACTAGTAAAATATGAGTTTGGGTTGTCATTTCCTTGGTCCAAGTAGCAAACTAGCTCACCCATTATTTGTCCATCTCCCCGCTGAAGTACTATTCTGTGTGACAGTATTATCCAGAAAAGTGTTTTCTAGAACTGACCCTGCGGTGAGTTCTCTATGCTTAGAGTTAAACACAGTATAAGAAAAAAGAAAAGGAGTACTTGTGGCACCTTAGAGACTAACAAATTTATTAGAGCATAAGCTTTCGTGAGCTACAGCTCACTTCATAAGAAGAGTCTATCAGTTGTCATGGCTGGTGCTTCAGATACATTCAGTTGTCAGGAGATTAAATTAATATGAAACATAAAAAACAGAAAAAGGAATAATACACTCTATTAAATACTTTATTTGTATCAGTCAGAAGCTAATATTATATGTGCCTTTCTGTGGTAAATACCTTAATGAAGTTTATCAAGGAATAATTGTGTGGAGATCAGGAATCTCTCACTACATATGCTCTCAAGGTCTATGATGTGGCTGCTTATCAGTGCCATTCAAAGAAATGACCAGTGAACATGTTTTAATTGTAGACATTTGAAAGTTCGGTGCAGCTCCTAGATCAAATTTCTTCCTATGATACCCACAAGATTGCTGTGCTCTATGTAGGAGAAGGACAGGTGAGTTCTTACAAGTACTAAAGTATAACTTTCACTAGAGGCCAAGCAGCTTCCCTTGAACTGCAGTAATTTCTACACATTTTAAAGTAGCTTCTTTTTGTGCTGTGGCTTCCCAGTTTATTCAGAGAGTGCCCAAGCGATAGCAAAACGCCTTAAGGCCTGAGGTTTCACCTTAGTACTTGTTCATAGTGCTGTACAAGCACCGACTGTGCAACTTTATAGTAGCTGGGCTTATATTTCACTTAGTCCACTGTATCTTTTGCTAATTTCATTTCCAAGTGACTCTTCGTGACATTGGTATTTCTTCCATGTGGCCAGCTCTAGAAGCTTTGACGGCTTTAGGCAAATATTCTGCTAGCCCAGCCCAGACTCAGTGAACACTTTTGTCACCCACCTGTTCTGCCTGTACAGAGTCTGCCCTTGTGCTCTGCTTGCCAGTCGTGGAATCGGTTCACAGCACTTGTAAGGAGGTGAATACATTTTAACAGTCAAAAGGTGTGAGTAAGTACTTGAACCTCCCATATGAGACACTCAATTTTTTTCTCTAGAGCAACAATGAGATCGCTGTTCTGTCAAATGAACATGGCTCCTACAGATACACGGAGTTTCTGACTGGCTTAGGGAAGCTCATTGAACTCAAAGATTGTCAGCCTGATAAAATTTACCTTGGTGGTCTGGACGTGTGTGGGGAGGATGGTCAGTTTACCTACTGCTGGCACGATGACATTATGCAAGGTAGGGCATCCCAATTAAAGGGTTACACTTCTTGGGGGACAGGATTGTGCCTTAATGCACAAGTCAGCGGGTCTGTACACCTTTAAACTTTACCCTGTGGTGCCAAATTGCTTCTGTTTTTGGGGTGTGGTAAAGAGAGGGATTTCCTACTAGCTTCCTGAGTCTGCCTGGATTCCCTTTCCATGTTGTTTAATACGTTTAATCTTCTGCACTGATGACTTGGGAGAGGTTGACACACACATTTATATTAGGCAAAAAAAAATCTTGCTTTTTATTCTGAACATACGGACCGTATGAGACATGGTTTTATGTCTGTCCTTGTATCAAATCAGTCTTGTTTTATGGGCCACTAGAGTACCAGAAACCAGATGATGTATTATAGCAGCCATCTGCTACCATCGAAACCATACCAGATGTTTCTTTAAAGAACAATATTTAAAGCTGGGTGCTGTTGTCAACCTTAATCTCATGACTGGGTGTTAACACAGCATCTCACGCAATCAGCAGTGAAAAGAAATTCATTTAAAAGTCTAAGGTACTTAATTCTTTTTGTACATAGCAGATTCTCCTCATCTATGCTGCTGTGGCCCTACAGAAATTGCTGTAAAGGACTTTTTCCTTAAATCTCTCTTGGATATTGGGATGTGCGCTAATAAATGTAGGGTAACAGGGAATGCATCTGAGAAGGTGAACTCATACGGGGCAGATTGGCCATTTTGGCCCCGATATAACTGGGAGCAGACGAAGGACTGCTCCCAAGTTCCACCAGTTTCAGAAGTTCCACAGGGTCTTCTCCACGGCCTCAGAATTGGCTGCAGCGCTGTGCACTCTGACACGTCCCCTGTGCAGTGCACAGCAGCTAGAATGGGTCTGAGGAGCTGGCCGATAGTGTTCAGCTCTTACAAATCAGGACAGATTGGTCAAAGCAGCACAACATGAAAGTTCAGCTGTCAGTTTGACTTTCAGACAAATGCCGTATACAGAACGTTACTGCTATAGGATCATAGGTACCCTATCAATCTGTCTGTTTCAGCATCTCCTGCAGTAAAGTTATTAGTTGCATCTTCCATTTTCTATCCCAGTTTATTTTTGTTTGCTTGATTTTTTCCCCCCCCACCTTCCCCCAGCCATTTTTCACATTGCGACTTTGATGCCCACGAAGGATTTGGATAAATATCGCTGCGACAAGAAGAGGCACCTGGGGAATGACTTTGTTTCCATAGTTTATAACGATTCTGGTGAAGACTTTAAATTGGGAACGATAAAGGTACAAGAATTTACACTTGGGTCTGCTTATAAATAGAACCGTACCGAATTCACGGTCCATTTTGGTCAATTTCACACAAATTTCAGCTATTTAAATCTGAAATTTCACAATGTTGTAATTGGAAAGCGGTGGCTGCTGGCCAGGAGCCCAGCTCTCAAGGCAGAGCCGCCGCCAGCAGCAGCACAGAAGTAAGGATGACATGGGATGGTATCGCCACCCTGACTTCTACGCTGCTGCCTGCAGAGCTGGGCCTTCAGTCAGCAGCTATCGCTCGGCAGCTGCTCAGCTCTGAAGGCAGAGGCACAGAAGTGAGGGTGGCTTGCTATGGCATTGCCACACTTACTTCTGTGCAGCTACTGGCGGAGTACTGCCTTCAGATCTGGGCACCTGGCCACTAGTTGCCGCTCTCCCGCCACCCAGCTCTGAAGGCAGTGCAGAAATAAGGGTGGCAATACCGTGACCCTCCTAAAATAACCTTGCAACCCCCCTGCAACTCCCTTTTGGGTCAGGGCACCCTATTTGAGAAACACTGGTTTCCCTCATGAAATCTGTATAGTCTAGGGTAAAAGCACACAAAAGACCAGATTTCACAGTCCGTGATGTGTTTTTCATGGCTGTGAATTTGGAGTGGCCCTACTCATTACACATCTGTTGGGCTGATGCAGCTCACTGGAAAGCATCCAAAGATGAACAGGAATTTCCACTTGCATGTCAGCAATGGGTTCTTTGTAAAATTGTTAATCTTTGTGTGTTGTCTAAAGCTGTGGCGCCAATTCAGATATTTCTTTGGTGGGGGGCAAGTTCCAGTCCTGGTCTCTCTCTACTTTGCGCCCCGCAGGAACCCTGGTTTTCCTTCAGCAGGGAGTTTCCCCTCTCTGTACCGCCAGGAGTCAAGTTCTTGGCAGACTCCCCTCTGTTCTGCCGTACAGGAACAGACAACCCATGCACCAGGTCACAATGCCACTTACTGAAATTTGGCTCTGCTGCCCCTCTGTCTGCATGAAGGGGCACCCAGGTCATAGTTCAGTGGCATTGCAACCACACAGCCAAGTGATGCTCCAGACCACTCCACCAATAGCCGTACTGATTTAGTACAGGACCCCTGTTTAAAAGTGGTCGGACCCTGGTCTGCACAGCTCTGTGGCCTGTGGAACTTTTAGCGAGTGCAAATACCTGGGTGGAGGGAATGCTTCCCACCCCACAGCCTCCTAACTGGTGCCACTGGTCTAAAGACTATTTGGTTATGAACTGGGACTTTTTACCTTGCTGTATTCAGACTGCATCAGTGGATTGCATCTGTAGATGTCAAATGGTTTCCAGTAAAATATGCCTGTAAGTGTTAGTTATGCTTCTGTTACAATATTTTGTTTCCTCCCTAGGGCCAGTTCAACTTTGTGCATGTTATAATCACACCGCTTGACTATGACTGTAACCTGGTGACGTTACAGTGTCGGAAAGGTAGGGTTAGTTCTCGAAGAATGTTTCTACTGGTTCGCACGACAACTTCCTTAGCTTCATTGGAATTTTTGTACAAGTCTCCAGGTGGTAAAACTTTAGAATCGTAGAACTGTAGGACTGGAAGAGACCTCAATATAGGTCATCTAATCCAATCCCCCGCCCTGAGGCAGGACTAAGTATTCAGAGCCAGTCCCCTTTTGTAACAGCGTATCCCATATTGCCAGTTTACCTAGCTTAGGTAGACCCTTCCTGAACTGTGATTTGTACTCTCAGTAAAAGCTTTCTGGCTCCCTTTAGAGGAGCCCATTAGGGGAAATTCTCCAAAATTGTGTCACCACCTAGTATTTGGTGATGCATCCAATCAGTAATTCTTCCCCACTGGACCATAAGACAGCTATCTTCTAGTTAGGGGGATGCATGGCATCCCAGCCAGTGGATGGAATGCCCCCATTTTGGCTTATGCTCTGCACACCAGTATAGTGAAACCTTTTTTTGGCAGGTTGGAGGAAGAAATCCTGGTGGCTAGTCCCCCTCCAACTTCTTTCCCAGCAGTGCAGTGAGTGACCCTTGAGAGCTGGATGTGGCTCCTCCTGGAGCTGAGCAATGCTCTTTTGAACATCAGTTGGAGGGGGTCACAGCTGTTTCAGGGCTTACTCCCTTGCTTAGGGCTGCGTGTGGGTCTTTTGCAGCCTTACCAGATCCCACATGGATCCCCAGCACGTATAACCAAAAGGCCAACCATACACCCCACGCCCCTCCCACAATGCACTTCTCTAATGAAACTCCTTCCAGTCTGAGAAACAGCTATGAATATTCTGTCCTGCCTCTGTGTTTTGGGGGAATAATGGGTTGTGACTAGCGTTTCTGGGAAAGGCCTTCTCTGTGGAGCAGTCGGAGCTAGGGAGCCCCGGAGTATTGCACCCTTGTGCTGTGAGCAGTGTTACAATAGACGCTATAATGCTTTATGGAGACCTTTCTTTCGAGGCAATTGATTGGAGAGTAAAATGTATTCCGATTTCTCACTATCTTGACTCTAATACTGGAAATCCTCATGAAGTTGAATTTATCACGTCACAGTACATATAATTACTGGCTAATTCTGGCTTTTCACCTCTTAAAGTGACCATCTTTGAATCTTTTCCATTTTAACATAGACATGGAAGGGCTGGTGGACACGAGTGTTGCTAAAATTGTCTCGGATAAGAACCTGCCATTTGTAGCCCGCCAGATGGCCCTGCATGCCAACGTGAGTACTGTCTGGAATCTCTTTAAGGACTGTTGCCTCTGCTAGGATCACGCTCTGCCACCCCAGGGAAATTAATGCAACTAGGCCAAGAAATTAAACTCTGAGAGCTCTTTTAGTTGAATAACCAGTCGAGTCAGATTTAGCGTCTGAACTTCACAGACTGAGTTAACATCAATGACTAATTATGTTGTCTAAACAATGTATTATTCTTGTTGTCATGGGAGCTGTGTTTAAAACTTCTTTTCCCTTGAATCAGATGGCTTCCCAGGTTCACCATAGCAGATCGAATCCTACAGATACTTACCCATCAAAATGGATAGCGAGGCTACGTCATATCAAGAGGCTCAGGCACCGGGTAATTCAAGTTTGTTTTTCCTTCCCTGACACATTGCACATCTGGAATGCTTAGCATAAGCAAGCACAATTATAAATATCTGGAGAAAACAAGAATGAACTGTCAAAGGCCTGTGAATAAGTTAAAGGGATGTCTGCCTTGAATGCTTCAGGCCCTGTCTACGCTACAGGGAAAAGTCGATCTAAGCTACGCAATTTGAGTTACGTGAATAGTATAACTCAAGTCGACTTAGCTTAGATCTACTTACTGCGGGGTCCACACTACGCAATGTCGATGGGAGACGCTCTCCCGTCAGCTCACCTTACTTTTCTCGATCCGATGGAGTACAGGAGTCGAGGGGAGAGTGATCTGCAGTCAATTTAGCGGGTCTTCACTCGATCCACTAAATCAACCGCCAATGCATCAATCGTCCCACATAAGTGTAGCCAAGCCCTCAGACTAACCAAACTCTAGTGAGAATGATGTGTGAGGAAATAGGGTTTGAAGCTACAGATAGCCAAAGAGCCCTCCATTTCCATTGTCTACAGTGGGAGTTGAGGACACCAGGTCCTGCAGGGTTGTGTGTGATATGCAGTGTGCAGATCCAAGTGGCAATTGGGAGAGCTGTACCTACTAACATGCCGAGGGGAAATTGTGGGGATATCCTGCTGACCTGTTCCTCCGTGATGCTCTTTCAGATCCGAGAGGAAACCCAGTACCAGACACCTGGCTT
The DNA here is from genome assembly GCF_009764565.3 of Dermochelys coriacea. NCBI lineage: Eukaryota > Metazoa > Chordata > Testudines > Dermochelyidae > Dermochelys > Dermochelys coriacea. The sequence continues at coordinate 3,947,716 of NC_050077.1, read as the reverse complement.
CCCCCTGATGCAAATGCACCCTTCTGCTCTTACTAAACCCCCTCCCCAAGTACCACAGGACCCAGCACCAACCTATGAAACTGGACAGAGAAAGAGGCTGATCTCCTCAGTGGATGACTTCACAGAATTTGTGTAAATCCCCATGTGATCAGTGTCTGCCCTCTGGCATGCGGCGGTGAGAGGAAGAGGGGAACGCTCTTGACCCTGCACACTATTTCAGCACTGCCACAGGGAGACAACTGGGACTTGGAAACTCAGTGTGACTGTTACCTTCGTGTGAACTAGTTACTGGACTGCCATGTGACTTGGATAGACATCATCGTCTTGACTTTGAGTCGCCCACCATCATGAAATAAGAAGGATTTTCTACCCTAGTTGGAGAATCCCAGAGTGCATCAAGCCTATACATTTTTGGTCTTTATTTGGCTAGAGACATTAAGTGAAGTTTAAAGGTATCCATCTCTGCTAGCAGCTTTCGGGCAAAATTTAAGCATTTCTCTAAGCAGGAGAGGCAAAGCAGTAAGCCAGGATACTGTTCTGCACTCATCACTTGATGGGACAATGGACAAGCAAATGGTGTTTTGACCCAACCAAATGAAAGCTTCAATCACACTTGAGATCTCCATTTCCTCTACGTGGGTGGAAAAGCTCTATTAGCATTCATCAGACTTGCATGCACTTTCAGACTAGTTCTTAACACCAGCTCTAATTATAGGAATGTCCACTAGCTTCACAAGTTACCCGTAAAAACTGCAGCTGCCTTTATTTCCAAGGAGCTCTCCTTGCTTGAGGACATTTCCATGAGTTTCCCACTCCAGTGAAATTGTTCTCTCATACCTTAACAATATAAGTAGGGAGATGTCTGCAGGTCAGTGGAGAGGGAGAATGGTAATCAAAACTGGTATGGAAATCGCTGACCATGAATAAACTGGCTTGTAATGAAGACTCCGTTAAACCCAGGATTTCAAAGACAGTTTGGGCCTGTTTTAGAAATTATGGGCAAAGGATTTAGCTAGAGGCCCAGACTTGCTCCTAGTGCAGTCAGTGGCAAAGCTTCCATTGACTCCAAGGGCAGCAGGATGGTCCACAAGAATGTGGCCAGGATGCTGGGAAGTAACTTGACCCATTTGTGCGTATTCACATACTCTGCTGAAAGGCAATCTTCAGAGAGGTGAGTGGACCTAAGTATGTAGCCCACTGTGTGACCAGGGTGCACTTAATTGGTCTTTAACCTGTTCTATAATGTGGCCTTGCCAGAAATCTTTCCTCAAATGCAAAATTTTCTCTTCCCTTTTAAATGACCCTTGGCTCTGGTTGGTGGCAGCATCGCCATATTGGACTTGTCATATGGTGACAGTTCCACCTTTGGAAGCCAGCAGTTTGGATTGTTTGTAAGGGGTCCTTTTAATGCAGGTGTGTGCCAGGCCTTTCAGAAGTAGCATGTCTTATGGTGAAAGATAACAGGACACTACACTACCATAATGGGAGAAGCTATGTAAGCTGGAACATACTGTGACTACTTTATTGGGGCTTTTGTCACTTCTCAGTGACTGCTGTCCTCATCAAAATGAGTGATGAGCTCTTAATTTGCTAAACAAGATGCTAAACTCAGTGACTGGATAACGGCAGTTTTTAGTGACTGGGTAACTTCTGAGTAATTTGAATGGAATCCAAGGCAAAGCAATCGAAAGCTGGAATTCTTTGGGAGACTTTTTTTGGAGGGAAAGGGGACTGTCCAGTAACTCATGTTTACGTCCTATTTTGAGTGTTTATAAATTGTAAATGAAATAAAAGTATTTGTATGGTTACTGGTATGGGCAATCTCTCGTGTTGCGTATCGGAATCACTCCAGATGAATCTGCTCCATCATTTGGCAATAAGGCCATTTCCCACTGACCTGTTTCTTCTCTCTGACCTGTGAAAGGTGTCTGGTACTAGAACCCCACTTGTCCAAAGAACAGGTACAGCATGGGCGGCGGCAGCAGCAGGACAAACTCCCACCCTACCTTGCCAGTTGGCCTCAACCCTGATTGGGAGGGATGGCTAGGCATAAGCATAGATTAGTTCTCATGACCCATTCAGTCCTTGACTGTCTTTAAGGAGGTCAGTGGTGAAGTGTAGACCCGTGTCTGAGCAGCACTGGACTGAGAATCTATGGACTCCGTGCCCAGAAGCACCACTTTGTAAAGTGTTTGAGTGCTGCTACCTGGGACAGAAGTAAGATGCTGATTCCCCTCCTGTGAATTTTTCAGATCTTAAAGTGCATAATGCTATGTAATCACCTGCTGCAGCTGCAGGAATGCTGGTGTTTCCCAGTGACCTATATGGAACCTCATGTGACCTATGTTGAGTTCATGTGCCAGATGCGTGTTCAGCCACAAGGAAGCAGCTGTGAATCTCTTTTACATGGAGCAAATTCTGTATTCGTTTTAAAGTAGAGCATCTATCAAAGATCTCGAAGCTCCTTAATGAAGTAACATTGATTAATTACCCCACTATCAATTTGTTACCAATAATCAAAACCAGATATTTTTCAGAGGTTTGAATTTACTCAGTATTTGAAGTTGTTGTCGAGTTGGACTAGCTCTGAAGCTAATAGCTTTCAGACCTTTCTGTTGTACTTTCGGCACAGTACCTCCTAGATGCATCCTTCAGACAGCGGTGTATTTGGATTGCTAACAAGCAAAGAGAATGTTGTGGCAGCTTCCAACAAAAGCATAGCAGACATTTACTTAGCAGTCCATGGTTTTTATTTGACATTGTCATTTTGAAGAAACATTCCCACAGTTACAAAATAGGCTATTTTGTTTGCAAATGTAACATTGACCAGAAGGCAATATTTTGATGCATTGGTCCTGATCATCCATTGCTACAAAAGCATTATATAGATTTCCCACCCCCCCCAAACCCCACTCCTTAACTAGCTGATAGGGTTCTGTATTAAGCAGCTTGATACTATTGCATCATCGTGAGACTTAAGGCAATAAATAAGAAACCATCTCTTGGTGACTATAAACACAAAATATACATTCAAGAGTATTTATTAGTTAGGGATGCAAGTCAAATGTATTGCTGTTGACAAGGAGTATAATCTCATGACTAATAGTTCTGGCTGCAGCTAAGCTCAGATTTCATATACTTGCTACCTTAACTGTGACACTTCAAGGAACCCCATGTGTGTGGCTAAAGGCTCCATACAAACAAGTGCTCCTATGAGAACTATGATGGCTTCAAAGCTGTATGACTGAAGTGTCTGGCTTTTCTGAAACACCTGTGTAGGCTCTAGAGCTGCTCCACCTACTGGGATCCAAGAAAAGTAGCAGGACGGTTGTCCTAACCCATCTTTGCTCTTCTACAGTTAGAAGAAGCACTGATAAGACTCATTCATACACACGCACACGCAGCTAGCTGGATAAGAAACTCATTCACTTTAAGGCCTAACTTAAGAAAAACCTGGCTCTTCACATTGGGAGCATCCTAACTTTAACCTTTACTGCCACCTACGAGCTTACTAAAGGCTGTGCAAACCGCTTTGGCTTTCAGTTCGCCATCATTTCTTAACGTGTTAACTTGTCTCTGTGTTAACTGTGTTCAGTTAACTTCCTCTAACACAGCCTATTCAAGGCTTTTGTGGGAGAGGGGAGTCTAAATACACAAACTAAAGCTGACAACAAGCATCTCATTTTTGCCCTTTAGCTCTTAAAGGTTCTATTCGACTTTCAGAGCCCTTGACAATTAACTGATACATTCAGCCATAGTACCTAGTCCCTGAAGATACCATTTAGCTCTTGAAATTTACAGTTGGTTGAGAGGCCTCTTATCTCAGACAGATATTAACCATACTCAATACTATGTTTTTAATGGCTGTCATCTCTACAGCCTGTCCTAGATTAGACCACGTGTTTAGTGGAGCTGTAAAAGTGGAGTCTTTGGCTGGCCAGCTAATTCTGTTCCCTGCATAAGGATCAGATCCCTAATCGGAACAACTAGAGCAATGCTGTCTAGTGTAGTGGGCAATTGTTTTAATCCATGTGGGAAGCTGTTAGCAGTCTTGGTGTCATATGAGCATGGATATTTATAATCAGGGAGGATCATTTTATTGTGTTCTCATCTGGCCTGGCCTCGTATGGTGGTCTGTGGTCTGCACTCATAAACATTCTTACAGCGTGGGAGGGAGACCCTGTGGTAATATTTTTTTCCCTGAGCTGCACTCCAAACCATCCATCCTCTAGGTCCTATCTTCCCAAATGGAAAAGGGGACGCTAATTAGTTTGTTCAGCTGGCAGAGCAAGTTTACATATAGGGGGTGCTAGTGGCCATGGGAATGCTGGGGTGAAATAAACTTGGGGAGGGTATCATGTTCACTGCAGCATTGGGTGGGGGGAAGTGTCTGTCTTCATTGTAGAAAAGACCTAAGTGTGTGGAAAAGTTGCTAGAGTTAGGATAGCAAGGATATTCAAATAGTGAAATTCCCACTAATATAAAACTAGACCTTACCTTATGTAAGGATCCTAGAGGCACTTGTCTGTCTTGTGCTGGCTTTTCCCCCATCTGGACATAGTGGTGCTAATTCCCTTATTTGTTAACAATCAAAACTCATCTGATTTCTAGAACCATTTCTCCTCTTGAGGCTAACCTTCCCCAGATCTAGACACTTCTTCATCAGAAGGTGCGCTGAATGTAGGAAATGGAATTTAATCACAAAGAATCCGTTCTGAGATGCCCTATTATCCCGTTACCACTTGTTCTAAAGAAAGCTATAGCAGGCATGTTGGAATGTTTGTTCATTTTAAAAGGCAGCAGATACTTGAAAATCCTTCCTTAATACAGTAATACTGGTAGAAGTTTGCCTTTACCGCCAGTCCTTTCACACCACTTAATTCTCAAACCTTTCCTCCAAGAATCTCCAAGACTCCCTTGAAAGAGTCATCAATTAAAGGCAGAAGAGGGACCATTAGACTTAGGCTAACCTGCGTAACACAGGCTAGAGGATTTCATCCAGTTACCTCTGTACTGAGCCCAAAGCATTGGTTCTGTCTCTCAGCCTCCCCATCCCTGCAGTGAGGTGAATGAGTAATACCTATGGAACCGCTAGGGAAAAGGACACCTGGAAATTGTGACTTTAGCAAGGTCACATAGCACATACTGTAGGCCTAGAAGGGCTGAGTCCTGGTTACTGTCAGTTAAATCACACACCCCTTCCCTTCTAATTTGATAGAGGAGCCTGTCTGCTTCATTTTTTTCCCAAGCATGGGGAAAATCAAGTGATTGTACAGACGGCACTAAGGCACTTCTGTGTTTATATGGTACACCTCTCCTCTAACGCTGCTTTGTCTCCAAAGCCGGGCATTGGGAATCTAGTGGAGACTTTGTGGTGAGTACTTAAACGGTGGCTATGCTACTTGTAAAAAGTAGAGGGAACTGGGGTTGTTAAAAAGCCATGGTTAAATAGTCTGAATGTGCCTCTCTCTCCCTCACCCCCCCCCCCCCCAAATAGTCCAAGGGCAGATGGACTGCAGTAATAGGAATATTAAACCATTTTTGTCTAGAACATAGAAGGGTTTATTGCTGTAAACTCAATAGCAAAACCTGCCCCTGGCTCTGGGTTCAGTTCTTGTAGCTGAACTATCCTTCTGGAACAGTAGTGGTGGTGATTTTGTTGGCACTGTTTTCCTTATTGACTGTAGTACCTGCAGCTAAGGGATGGGTACCATTAATGCCCACCTGCCATTTTCCAACTCTTATCCTCCCACTCCAGATGCCACTTCCAAAATTCCAAACACTTAATGTTTGCCACCGCTCTGCCCCAACCACAGCTGTTCCATTACCTATGTGAAGAGTGCCGATGGTTCCTGCTTCCATTTCCTTCCATCTATACTCTACTTACCTCCTGGCTTTCTGTTCCTTCATCCCTTTCCTATCACCACCAAATCACCTTGCCATTGTAAAGAGAACTTTCTTTGTACGTCATGCTAATCCCTCCCCCACGCCCTCTGCAACATCTCACCTAATTCTTTCCTCCATGCAACTAGCTCAACAAGTACAAAAGTACAAGAATAACTTCCATGGATGTAAACCCGATGGCCAAGAAACCCCATGCTTGCTGCTCAAGTCTCCACAGAGAGGGAAGCAGGTGGGGAGTGCAGCACAAGGAAAATCAACCTGGATACAATCTGGGGATTGTTGGAATACAACGCTGTGTGCAAACCATCTCATGCGAACAGCAGAGAAAGGCATCAGGAGCTGGAGAGCGAGAACAAGCAGCAAAAAGGTCAGAAGAACTAACTCCAATGGAAGTGTCTTTGGGGAAACCCTATCTCTAGCCTTTATAAAGTTACTTAGTTGGAAAGGAGTACAGACTTTTCCGCTTAGGGCTCTCTCCTCCTCTGGATTAGATAGTTGCAATGCTTGGAAAGGAGAGCTCTGTTAAAAGACAAGTGTCTTCCAAGAGCGGAAGCAATGGAGGCTAGATGGAGTCTAACAGAAGATGCTGTACCATGAACAATGGCCCCTGCAAACATTGGCTTTGGTTTCGAAGAGCTCCATAGAACAATGTTACCTTTCAAAAGCATTGAGCAAGACAGAGTGGGGAACAACACAGTGCATCGCGAAAGATCCCACTGTCACTCTCAGCTCCATGAGTTGGGACTGCCGTAGTGCCAGCCTGGCCCACACCTCATCTGGCACAAGAGCACGCACGCCACACGCACTCTGACACCTAATACTTTATATACAATGAACATTCCCAGAAAGAAGCACTTAATACATCCTTTAAATAACTGACAACAGTGTTCTGTCTCCTATCTACATGTGTCAAACATGGTACCGATGCTATGAAAATATAGCAAATATATACATTTCAAAACCCCGTATAAATTACTTGCAATATACATAACGCGGAATGACAAGGGTGAGGTGAACACGGGCTGGCCAGGGGGTTTCCATGGGCACTAGCTGCCAGGGAGGTTTTGCTGTTGGTAGCACCACTTAGCATAGCGGGAAATAATTTACATAGGCTGTGGCTGCCCAGAATAGGTGCATTTGATTGATTGTTACCCACACCAATTTTCTAAAAGGGAGTGCTGGACAAGTACCTGCCATGGCATATCAAGCATAGCACAGCTGTAGCTCAATATACTGTGGATTACAGCAAAGTCGGGAGTGGAAGCAGGTTGGAGTAGGAGCGGATACATCTTCCTGTCCCAGACAGAAGCAAACTAAGAACCATCTGCCCCTGTCTCTCACCACCTGCCTCTGCTGGCAGGTGGCTTATTCCCTGCATCACCTATTGCATTCATTTTTTTCATGCATTTGTTGTTCCTCTTTGGAAGCTCCTAAGAGTGCTGGTGAGTAGGTTTGAGTGTCATTAGCTGGCACCCAGCCCGAGGCAGGGCTGCAGCTGGGGATGGTTCTTTTGGGAAGTGCGTTCACATTACCGTTTGCTCATTTCCGTTTATGATTTTTTTTTTTTACAAAAAAATACTGCTTTCATGATATATTATTCCATTCTTGTTAAAAAGGTTGCATGTGTCATTGTTAGCCAAGGAAAGCATTGTTAAAGTGCTCGGCAGTACGTACAAAAAAGTAAACCAAAAAAAAAAAAATACATATGTCAATACATTCCTTCAACTATAAAAACCAAGCAACCAACACACCATACTTACCCATTCAATCCACTGGCTGGGGGAAGATCAGTAGCTAAAGGGAAGCTGGGCCGGAATGGAGCCAGCATGCCGACCGCCCCCTCTTTTAAATGACCAATTAAAAGAACCCCCTCCCCCCCAGGTCTCCAGTACCTTTTTGGTTGAGCTGTCACTAATTGCCATGTCCTAAGACTGGCTGATTATTGGAAGTGGTGGCTTAATGTGGATTTCATGGTCATTCATATTTTTTAAATATTGAATTTCTTTAAATACAAATAATAGTACCAAATGCTGGAGGATAACACTAGCCAATACTGAAAACTAACTGATCTGAGTGCAGATACTGTCACTCTATATTCATGCCAATACAAATATTGAATTAAATATTCCCCTGAAACCTGTCGTTTTCCTTCACAGTGTGACTGGTCTGTGAATTCAAAAGTACGTTAAACCTTAACTATTCGCAATTTCAGCTCCTCCCTTCCCGTTTTGGCGCAGCCAGCTGAGCACGGGAAATCCTTCTTGAGTTGCTCCTTGCACCATTCACTTTACTTTGCAGCAGTTCTTGATAAAGCAACTTAACAATAACAGGCCTCTGCTTTTGGAATCTGTTCATTTTGTTTGAAGCTAGGGTCACTTAAAAAGAGAGACACTTCTTTTTAATATTGCCCTGATTAATGTTGCTTGCCCTCTTGCTGCCAACGCTAAATATGATTAGGTGAGACTTCTGCGGCTTCTCTCATCTGGCCTTCTTGGTGAAGCTGAGTCTCTTAAGTTGTCCTGGACTGAAGGGCCAAACAGTTTCCAATGACACCAAAAAGCTGTGAAACCATTGCTAAAGTAAACAGGAAACTGAGGCACCTTGGTAATAGAAGCTGCCAGTATGTACAACACACAGTGGCTGTGTCCATCTTCATTAGGCACTTGGGAGGCTCAAGGCAACACCTGTATTCTTAGCCACATGTCCCAAAGCGGCAGTGATGCTGCTAGCATCCAAGCTGGCCAAGAGCCCAGAAAGGCACAGTGACTCCCCAGTCCTTGATGTGGTGTGAATGCGTCAGCTTTCCACGCCAGTTCCCTGCGACTTCTGTTTCTAATTCTGAGTTGCGCTGGAACCTTCCCGGGCCACGTTACGAGGATCTCTCTGCCTTCCCAGGGGAGGCACAGTGAGGTATTTTCCCAGAGACGCTGCACATGGTCTCCAGTTACTTGATGCTGGGGTGGACTTTGTTCTTTGCCCGCAGTGGCTTTTTCTTTCTGACCGCTGGCGCTGTGGTGGCATACGTCTTGTGCGGGGAGAGCAGAGAAGAAGCCGTGCTGAGGCCCCTACTTGCTCGGACTATCCGGCTGGGCACACAGCCGGTGCTGCTCTGTAGGGTACTCAGGGCGCTGGCGGGATGGGAGGGCAACAGAGGGTCTCCGGGAGGGTGCAGGCCGGTGTTGGAAAAGTTCTCAGGATAAAGTCCCTGTCTCCTCTGATCTGTGCTCCCCAGGTGGTACCGACTCAGCAGGTCCTCAGTCATCTGGATGTACTTCGTCCTGGTTCTCCTGCTCTGCGAGTCCTCCAGCTGCTGCTCCATGCGGTAGACATCCTCTGTCACCTGGTTCACTCGGTCAAACTGGGCCAGCAGCATCTCAAAGAGGGAGAGGAGCCGCTGGACATCAGCATCCACCTCTGAGCTCTCTCTGGTGCTCAGCACCAGGCTGAGCCCGTCCAGCTGGCTCGAAGAAGTGGAGGCCCTGGAGCTGTCAGAGGCTGCGCTGGGGGTGGGACCCCGGAAGGATTTGTCACTGGAGGAACGGGATGGTAACGGCTCCATCCCTTCGAACCTCACCTTGTGCCGAAACTGGAAGGGAAGCGAGAGCGAAAGAGGGTTAGTGCAGAAAACAGGCACTTGTGAACCCTTGCTTGTCACCCCGGGGTGGGAGCACCCCCTGCAGGCACCTGCTCCACCCCAGCAGGCAGGATGGGGGTGAGCTCTTCATGTCAGCCTTGAATGACTATCTCCAACTGCAGAGTGCTCCCCACTTGGCCTGGCCGGATGGCGGGGTGACCCAAATGAGAAGAATGGTGGGGTGTTTTTATACCCACCAGCCTGATTAGAAACCAAACTGAACAGTGGGAGTGGCACAACATGGACATGTGGGGGACAATGCTGGGGGCAGTCTCTGCTCCTGCCAGCCAGGACATGCGCATTGCCACCAGTCCTCTACCTGGGACACCAGCTATTGTTACCAATCCTTCTGCCTCCTGTCAGTGATGGCCCCTGTGACTCATACTGCTGTGAGCAGTGGCCTGTCACCGTTTGCCCCCACCCTGCTGCACAACTGCAATGGGGGAAACAATCAGAGTGTTTTTATCACCGGCTCCATCAGCCCTGTGACTGCAAAGGCCGGCCAAAACACTGCAAAACCATGCATCCCATGTGGCTGACAAGGGACCGGCACTTCTGGCCGTGACCCACCAGCCAGGAGCCCTGGGCCTCCCCCGGCTAGCACACTGCACAGAGATGGAGGGTGGAGCCCTCTGGGATTGTGCACCTACTTCCTTGACTTTGCTAAAGCCCATCCAGAGCTTCAGCCTGCGGACGAAGAGCTCCACCATCTCATAGTCCTGGGGCTCGAAGGCCGGGCGGTACAGCTCAAAATTCATCTCCCGGTAGCGGTGGACAAGCACCACGGCAAACAGCCTCAGCACGATCCACATCTCCAGGATGATGTAGCTGGCGCAGAACAGGTAGTACAGCCCCGAGGGCTCGGACAGGCAGAGCCGGAGGTTCACGCTGCCGCGGACCGCAGCCAAGAGGAGCAGGAGGCTGCTGCTGAAGCTGCTGAAGGATTCCGAGCTGGAGGAGAAAAGCTGCGAAGGAAACGCAGGGGTTGCAATGAAAGGCCGTTGTCTCAATGGCAGAGTGGCCATACCCCCCCCCCTTCAAGACTGCCTTTCGGTCCCAGACCTCCGAGTGCCTTACAAAGGCAGGCAGGCAAGCAGCAGCATCCCCAGCTACACCGCAGGGGCTTAGGAGGTGGGAGCCCTGCTCCATCTATCAGCTACAACATTGATGGGCTGCCCCTGTGCCCCCTGCCAATGGGGCCTCAAGGAGTTCTGGGAGTTCCATCCCAATGGTCGCGTCAGTCACTGGTGACTCTGCTGCAGGCCAGGAAGGGGCCAACTGCAGTGTGGCTTGCTCGGCTGAGCCCCACTCACCAGAATGCTCTGGCTTGGATTGGAGCTGAGGTCTCTCTAATGAACCCTTCCCTTTGTAGCTAATCAAGTCGCCTCTCCCTCAGCAATGCCCAGCTTAGGGTGAGTCTTGACAGTATAATAAAAATAAATATTTACCAGGAAGCCAAGCTGGGTATAAGCAAGGACGAGCAGCGCGAAGGCCACCCCGGCAGCAGCCAGCTCCTTCATGGACTTCTGCAGGGTTTTGCCGAACACGGACCATTGCCGGACAAAGCGCAGCTGTTGGGCAGCCTGAGACCAAAGAAGAGAAGCCAGGTTTATACCCGTGTGGATCAAGGAATCTGCTGCATGTGTTTCTCGGGTAGCCTTCCACCCTGGGGCACTTTTGCAAAGAAACAGACACTGCATGCCTGGTGTTCAGGGTCCACTTGCACAGCTGGCATGTGGTTGATGAAGGTCCAAGTACCCTCCGCCTGTTTTCCACCCCCACCATTAAAACATCTGCACTGGCTAAAGCAGCCCTCGGATGGGGAGTTTGAACTCATTTAAATAAACACAGCAAACCTCAGAAGAAGAGTCCCCAGTGTGTGCTGCTCCTGCCCACCGCCTGGGCAGCCATTGCACTCTGCCAGTCTGTTGCCACGTTGGTTCCCCCCTCCCCAAACTGTGTTCGGGCAAAGTTTTTATCAGTCAAATTGACCTGAGAGCCTAAAGCTGCCTGCATGGCCCTGCACTTCAGACTATAGACACATGACCTGCGCTGTCTCTCCCCTGCATGAATGCTGGGGGTGTGAACTAAAAGATACCTAGTTCGTGTTAATGCTTGGTAATGTGTCGCTTAGCCTCATGCATCCAGGCTCTGGTTAAGGGGTGGGAGGGGAGGACGTTTCAGCATTGAGGGTCCCTTGCAGAGAACGTCCTGCCAGCAGCCCTGCCTGTTTATAATGAGGGAGTTCTAGTTTGAGTGCTACTTCCTCATCTCAACCATACCAGAATGATCTAGGGCAAGGGGAGGCTTCAAAGGATAAAACCAACCCCATGTGTGGCTCTCTGCTGGAGCACAGACCAGTATAATGGCCAGGCTGCTGGTGTGTAGAAACTACTGGCCTGGCATGCTGGCCTGCATTATTGTCGCATTGTGTGGGTGTGCTCCCCCATCTGTCTCACCCCCCGCCTCCATTGTCTCTTGTCCATCCCTGTAAGGTCTAAGGGGCAGGGAGTATCTTTGTTCTATTTGTACAGCACCTAGCGCACATTTCTGGGGGCATGCTTAGCATCACGAGCCCTTTTCTGAACAGTCAGTTTGCAGTTGCACGTAAGCTACATCTCATGACCGTTACTATTCATTAAATACAGCTGGGTACCAGGGTGCCACATACATAAATCTGGTGAAGAGAATATGGTCAAGTTCATCTCCTATACAAACTGGGGATTGAGCACTGTGTAATTTAACCCAGGTTTATAGACCAGAATATTATAAGAGCTGTGTATTGCATTATAGTGTCTAAGGGCTCATGGACAGATCTTCAAAAGTGCCAAGTACCAACAAGTGGAATCAGGTTTTGGGAGGGGCTGGGAGCTGAACTCTTTTGACAATCTGGCTTGCGAAGCAGAGGTCTCTTTTGAGAAGTGAGCGAACATGACTCCACGTTTGTGTTTCACTGGTTCCACATCAGTTTGGTTGGTTTACACAAATGGGGATCTGATGGTCACCCTTGCATCTTCAAGGCTGGGTTTTGGAAAGTGAGATGGCTGGCGTTCCTCAGCTCTGCTGCAGTATCCTAGAATCATACGACTGGAAGGGACCTCGAGAGGTATCTAAGTATTATCTAGACCATCCCTGACAGGTGTTTGTCTAACCTGTCTGTACTACTCTTAATAAAGGAGAGACAAGGATCTAATTCCTACTCATGCTCTGGAACTAACACTGCAGAGGAAAGGAGACCTGGGACAGGCGTAGCTGACTCAAATGTTGCCCCACCTGCATGACGTGCATTCAAGACCTAGCACTACCTCACAGCAGGCCGACTGCCATACCTTCACAGTCAGCAAGAAGAGAAGGGAGGCGGCCAGGCTGTTGAAGACTGAGTTGAGGAAGGCCACCTGGTAAAAGTTGGTGAAGCTCTTGCGGTTCTTCAGATAGTTTGCCCACTGCTGGTCAGCAATGGTGGCTTGGCTCAAGTGCACCACCACAGTGCAGGTAGTCAGAAGGATGAGCAGCCATTGGCTGTAGCTCCCAAACACGGCGAAGTAGGCCCTGCCTTCCTTCTTGATGAAGAGGGACTCGGAGACCACAAAATAGACCACAAACACCATGAGGAAGACCTGTAATGTAGGGGAGGAGGAAGAGTTCATCCAGAAAGAGGTGTTCAGAGTGGGGCAATGCTAATCACCCAGTGTTGCAATTACAGAACCGCAGTGCTGTCAGTCCTTCGTCATGGCACTGCCTACTGGCCCCTTGGAGCAGTGGCAGGGCCGTTGTCCCATAATGGCAGAATGGGGTCCATACTACTGGCCTTTAACTCTCATGATGATGTTATGGCTGCAACCCTGCCACCAGAATTTTGGGCCAAACCTGTCCCTGGTGTAACTCTGCTGACTTGCTGGTGATAGGTGAGCACTGGAGAGTGAGGCAAGGCTCTCCCTTTCTCTGGCGCCTGAGGGGCCAAGGGTACTATCACCACAGCACTCCCAGCCCAGAGAGCTAACTTAGGACCGGGCCTCGCCTTCGAGCAGCGGTGCACTGAGTTCCTGTTAGACCCTCATGGCCTGCCCAACCTGGGGTGGATCAAAGCACAAGGCTCCATGACTCTCCTCCAGTCCCCTAGGGCAAACTCTGCCCGGCTGGAGGCTCCTGGTAAGTTGGGGTTTTGTCTGTCAGAGGGCCTGCCCATGCCACAGCCCTAAGGTGCCCCCATTGATACATAGGCCTCATCTGTTAGCAATCGCCCATAAGAGGAGAGGATGAAACATGTCTAGATTCTGCCTGAGGGGGAATTTTTCCCTCTCCCACCCAAAGAACACTCCTTCAAAAGGGACATATTCAGTGACTGTATCCCTTGTACTAGAAGTGGTGATGGGCGTGCAGGTTTTGGGCCCAACAATGGGGGTGGGAAACCATCAGCCAGGTGACTGAGCCATGGGAGCAGGAGGCAACTATTCTCCTGAGCCAACAGCACAACCTAAAAAGGAGGTCCCTAACAGCCCTTCCACAGCACAACTCTCAGGCACGTCTGGGAAACGGGGTCATAGCAGCAAGGAGAACAGGGCCGAGTAACTCCCTCCGACAGCCAGATCCCAGTGATGTCCATCCACTGTGCTAAGGTTGCAACTGCGAGCAGGGCTGCCAAGGATGGACAATGGTACCAGGACCCTGAGCGCAGGGGCCCCGCAAAAGCCTGTAACTGGGCTGAAATGGGGACAGGCCTAGCAAATGTGATGGGAGCCCCAAATTTCTCTCCACAGGCCTGACCAAGAGGAGCAAAGGTGGTGGTGAACTGACCATCATGACAAGCTGCAGCGTGACTCCCCCACTGAGACGCAGCAGGGGGAAGGGCCCAACTGCGATGGCGGCCACTGCTCGCCCCACCATGGGGAACTCCAGGCGCAGGGTGACGGCAGCATGCAGGTCCACACTGGGGTTGTACTGCATCAGCTCCACAAAGACCGCTCTGCTCCTGTGGGGACAGAGAAGCGGGCAACAGTGTCCGTCATGTCAGGTGACACCATTTTATAGGGGCGAGAGCTGCCAGAGCAGCTCAGGGTCTGTCTGGGGCAGCACCCTCCCTGCAGCTGGTGCAAGGGAGGCCTGGTGTGCATCTCCTGGTGCACAGGGTGCACCATGAGTGGATCTGCCGCCACTAAGGAACCACAGAGGGGAATGCATCCTGCCTGCCTTGGTTGGATGGACACCGCCTGACAGCAAAACCAAGGTGAGGGAAGATAAAGGGGGGTCCTCTGGCTGAATAATCCCCCCCCCCCCAAAAAAAAAAACACTTCTAGGCTTGGCAGACACCACCTCAACTACCTGCACTAAAAAATTCAGATTAGGACTTGGGGCTGTTCCCAGGTTAGAGCCAAACTCTGCTGTCTGGCCAGCTGCTTACAGGTTGTTGATCCAGTTGTTTTGCTGAAGATAGTCCACTTGCGCTCTGCTCTCTTCCAGCGTGACTCCCAGCTCCTGGATGTAACCTCCGCTGTCATACATGGAGACGTAGCCCCAGTACCAGACTCTGAAAAAGAAGAGGAGCCACTGGTTGCATTTTGGGGGTGGGGAGTTGCTGACCTGGCCTAAAGCCAGGAGGAGTTGCATTGTTTTACTTTCCATGCAAACGGAGGATTTGAACTGATGTACAGTAAGTGTCTTATTTAGTGCATCTAGGGCATATGAGAAATTACAAACAAAAACTGTGTCAACTTCAATGGCCCAAAACAGGCCCTAGCACACCCACACACCCCTCCAAACCCATCTTGAAACATACCTCCCAGAAATGATCCAGAGCCAAACAAATGCTAGAAGCTAAATGAGCATAGACCCAGATTTTATACCTGTTTCCTGAGCCCCTCTAACCGGCAATAACGGGAAGCTACCACCAATATGCAAATCTTTCCTTGCTTAGATTTTAAATTGCTCTGTAACCCACTCCTGCTCTTAAACAGCAGTTTTGAAATATCGGTACCCCTGGCATGTGCCCCCACTGCATTGGCAAAGTACCTCACGGTGGCACTCGCACACACAGAGCTCCACTCTATCTTCCATGCAGTGTGTGTGCCACAAAATTACAAATTGGACCGCATGATTCGTGCCAGTCAAACTGCTACGGAACAAAAACTGGCTGGTGATCAGAACAGCTTTAGGCCTTCCGTATTGTTCGTTCGATTGGCTCTCGGGGGCAGCAGTTGTCTGACTTGACATGACAGCTGGAAACGGAGTGGCTGTAAGAGCCCAATACTGTGATTGGATTTTGCGGCCAGAACACAAAATGTACGTGTGGAATGCGCAGCTTCGTACCCTGCTAGGTCAGGCGGCGAGTAGGACCACGGCTGTGACAAATTTACAGAGACCCTCTTCCAGCCAACAGCATAATCACCAGTATTAAAGCCGTTAGACTCATATGTGCATTTCTTCGCAGCGACAGATGCATCCGTCCCACTAAAGAAATCGTGGATGGTATCCAGGCATTCTGCTGAAAAGAGGCCAGTATCATGTTAGCTTGGCAGTGACGAGACATGAGACTACCTGTGCTGGGGTGTTTGTTTATCTGAAGGGGTTCAGGTACCTTGGAAGGGGTAATTAATCTAGTGGACTGCATCTGGGGGAGGATTAGGCTGGATAGACAAGCGCTAATGGAAGGAGAAGCTCAGCTGAGCAGCTGTAGCCTGCGCGGGTACAAAGTTAGCAAGCTGAGACCAGAAGGGGTTGCTGGGAAAGGAGGCTGCAGTCATGCCCTGGCAGTTGGGAGCTTGAGTTGGACCCCAGGGGCGGGCCAGAACACCAAGAAAGAGAAGGGAAGTAAGAAGGAGCAGAGGGCAATAGCAATGAGGTTTGGAAATAAGCAGACCGAGTCATTGCTGGATAGCAGGTTCCTGTGCTGGAACCCAGAGTACTGGGCCGGCCCGGGCTCCTCTGCCAGCCACTGGGAAAGTGACACAGACCAGAAATTACAGAATACAGCTGGGCGGATTGTCCAGTGGGACTTAGCAACCCTGGAAGGGGAAAACTACATAGTGACTTGGCTGGAGGGCTGAGTCACGAAGAAAGAGCACCCTAAGTTCTGTAGTGGGAGACGGGCCACGGGCTGAGCGAGTGATGGAAGGGGGTGCTGTTCCAGGTGAGAGCTGTTCCTCAGACCCAGCCATGAGGGGGCACTGCAGCAGTGAGTAGGGAAACCCGTTACATGGCCATATGAACATCCCAGTGCAGAAAGCTATTCCTCTACATTGTGTCCCTCCCCCTGCTTCAGTTAAACCCTCCATTCCAGTTCCCTCTTCCGCGGCCAGACCTAGAGAAGGAAGCAAGTCCATATCATTTATTTATAAATGCAAAATCCGTAACTGAGCTACTGGGATGAGCACAGGAGAACGCGAGTCACGTGGCTCAGACTTTGCTCCTCAGCTCACCCCATCCTGATGGCTGACCACCCTCGCTTGTTGCATCCTGTCTGAAATTGGGCAGGGCCCGGGTTTTTGGCTTTTGTACAGTACCTGGCACATGTTCTTGGGCGTAAGGATAACCAGGAACCAACCTGCAGCCTCGCTGGCCAAACTTCTGCAGAGAACAGCGGTGTGCAAGCCGGCTACTGTGGGACTAGAAAACTAGAGCTGGCTCTCAGCTTTGTCCCTCCCTGTCTCATTGATCTGAATCTCTTCTGTGAGGCACCATTGCTCCCAAACCAGGGACGCCGGCAGCCACGCACCTTCCTGCAGGCGGAGCTGACGCAGCCGTGGCACTCCCAGCATGGTGCTGTAGCTCTCTTGCCCCGACTGGTTATTGTAGAGAGAGGGCAACAAGACCTGTGACATCCACGCCCAAAACTCATCGGATCTGTGCACACAAGGAGGAGAAGAGAGGGAAGTTTATCCGGTCAATACAGAACAAAGTGTCTCCACTCAGCCCAGCCCCACACCCAGCTCTGGTTCTGAGGAGTTCTCTATACCAAGGGGATGATCTGAAAGCTTGCATCCTGCCACTGGAGGGAGACTGAGATTTGGAAAGGTGACCTCCACTGCTATTCAGTGGCCCAGCAGCTCAGCCAGAGGCAGGCTTTATCCTCCAGACTATTCTCCTATATCCTGAGAGATCACACAGTATAGTCATTTGGCATGCAAAAACCCTACAAGATAAAACTAGTCCCCTGCTTCAGCATATTCTTACAGCATTAGGCACCCAGGGGTGCACAAGATCCTCAGTGCTGAGGTTATAATGTACATGTCTGAGTTGTCAGATGTTAATTTTAGAAATTCACCTTGGGAGGTCAAGGATGGTTTTGTGACCAACACCCAGTGCAGGAATTCAGGAGGAGATCCGTGTTTTAGTTCTGCCTCCATCACACCCTCCCTGGGGGGCACGTCCTTTCATTGCTTGATGCCTCCATTTCCCTATCTGTAAAATGAGGATAGGGGTTCTGTGAGCTTTAATTCATTAATGTTTCTAAAGGACTGAGCTTCACTGTTGGAAATGCGGGGGGGGGGGGAATCAGTTTATACTTCTCTTTGGAAAGAGACCATCAGAACATCTGATCTAGTTCCAGGCCAATGCACAATTGTTCTCCAGTGTTATACTCGAGTAATTTTATCCGGCCTCGCTGCGAATGAGCGAAGAAATGAGGATTCTATCACTTCCTTTGGGAAACTAACCCACAGCCAAAGTGATCTGGCCATTAGATCAAAATTTTCCTTTTGTTCCGCTTCATCCCATTGCCCTTTCCCCGTGTCACTCTAACCTCGCAAAATAAGTGTCCCACAGAAATCTTTTGAGCCTGAGTCTCGTTTACATTAAAGCGAATTCACAGCATTCTTGTGGGGTAAAGAGGCCTTCAGTGGGATGTAGCCATACATACGCTCCCATGGCACAGCCCCTTTCCACTGCCAGTGCAATGTAAACGTGAGCTAGGTCCCTCTGTAACTAGGAGCTAAGTCCACTCTCATTTGACACCACTTTTAAACCCATGTAATTGTACTGATGTCCGTGGGATGACTCCTGACTTCTATCTTTGTGACTCAGATGTAACATGGATTCCTGCTCTCACTTTGCCAAGTCTCATTTGTCTGTAGAACAATCAAGAGGGCTGACACAAGGACAGAACTAATTCCAGGAAAGCAGCTCTGGGGCCATTCTGGACAACAGGGATGACGTCATCCTGAAAACTCCACCAGGAAATTGTCCTCTTGCTACAAGCCCCAAAGAATGGTAGGGTTTAATATTTATAGAATAGATTATTTTTGGTTTTCATAAGCCTCTTTATTGCTAAACCTTCTCTAAAGCTGCAGTTTTTAAAGGTCATCTCAGTCTGTCCTGATGCTGCAACTCTGAATTCATTGCTCAGATGTCAGAAAGAGAAGTATAAACTGATTCCCCCCGCCCCCATTTCCAACAGTGGAGCTCAGTCCTTTAGAAACATTAATGAATTAAAGCTCACAGAACCCCTATCCTCATTTTACAGATAGGGAAATGGAGGCATCAAGCAATGAAAGGACGTGCCCCCCAGGGAAGGTGTGATGGAGGCAGACCTAAAACACGGATCTCCTCCTGAATTCCTGCACTGGGTGTTGGTCACAAAACCATCCTTGATCTCCCAAGGTGAATTTCTAAAATTAACATCTGACAACTCAGACACGTACATTATAACCTCAACACTGAGGATCTTGTGCACCCCTGGGTGCCTAATGATGGGAGAAGGAACCTGAGCAATACAGTTAGTGAATGTCAGTCTCTCCTGTCTTCTGATACCATGAAACTGGACACAATGGTGACTGTCCCGTTTGAATGGGAGCAGCGAGGGCTGTAGTGACCACAGACGATTTGGCATTTGTGTGTGTGTAATTTGTCACCAGTAAAGAAACGCGTCTGCTCACTGACTTCTAGCGCAAACCCCCCAGTGTTCAGCCTGAGGCTGCCTGGCCCGGAGGATGGAACAACCCACATGGCTTGATGCTCCGAGCCCCACTGGGGCTTCGCAATTACCTCTTGATGCGGAGGAATTCCTCACCACCGAGCTGCTGCTTGAGGGAGCTTTGCAAGAGGAAGGCCCTGCCGTTGCGGGAGGCGTCGCCATAGTTGGTGAGCAATGTCACCAGCAAGAACAACATATAGATGAGGAAGCTCTGGCAAGCAGAAAACAGAGGCATGCGGTCAGAGGACTGCTCTCAGCCTAGGGCACGGGTGCCTACCCTGGTGGGAGCAGGGCTGCTGAATACATGAGGCAAGCTGTCCTACGCCCCAAGGGCTGGCTCCTGCTCTCCTTGGATGTCAGGGCAAGACCCCCATTGGGAGCAGAAGCAGGCCCCGACATACTGGTTTGGTGTTTTCCCATATGGGAGCTGCTGTTAAATGAAATCCAGACCCAGACCATGGCCTTGTAACAATTTTTTTTTTTCCAAACCAGCAAGCCCAACTCCACATGTTCAAGTCGATACCGATTACACAACATCCCGGCCCTCTCGGTGCTGGCAGCACTGCTTATGTAACAGCATCCCATTTAGTGGGGTTTTTGTTCTTGAAAGGGATAGCCCCCAGTTCAACACAGAACAGCATTTAAACCCTGGGTGTGTTGCTAACACCAGCTGGGAGTATTAACAGTGAAAGATCTTTAAAGCGATGGAAGCTCCTTTTCACAGCTGGTTGGCTGTTTGCATTTCACTGGGCTTAGATAATGCAAGTGGCCTGTTCCGTTTTCTTGTACCCCAGGCCGGAGCTGTTGTGTTTCCAGCACTGCAAGGGAATGCTTTGACCCCAAAACCAACTGATTTCACGGAGAGGAAATAGTTCCATTCCTCTTAGATTTGGAACCCCACCACCTCGCTCAGACATAACGCTTTTCATCCACAGATCTCAAAGCGCTCTAGAAAGGTGGTCAGAATCATCACTCCCTTGTGCAAATGGGGAAACTGAGGCACAGAGCTGGGACGGGACTTGCCCAAGGACACCCAGCAGCCCAGTGGCAGAGTCGGGAAGAGAACCCACATCTCCTGAGTCCCAGTCCCGTGCTCTATCCATATCTCCCACTTTTAAACAAAACATGTGTGGTGGGCTGCAAAGACTGGAGAGACTCACCCGGCCCTTCATATAAGCCACACAGGCAGGCACAGTTAATTTCCTTGCTCTTTTCTCCTAACCTGATACAAGGTTTGTCACAGGAGTGTCCTTTAGGTCAGTGGTTCCTAACCCTTTCAGGGCAGTGCTATTGCTTCCCATTCAGTGGTGCTCGCTTGCTAGGCTGGGCTGGTTGCAGTCACAAAGATGGTGTTTGGAGCAGCCCATGTTCCATGGCAGGTTATTGCAGGCACATCCTGATGCAAGGAGGGCCCAAGCCGCACCCTGGGGCCAAGCTCAGAGGCTCAGTAAGGTAGAAAGCAGGGAGGAGTCTATGGATTCCAAAGTCAGGAGGAACCATAGTAATTGGCTGGTTTGACTTCCTCAATAACATAGGTCAGAGAATTGCCCCCCCTGCAATCATTCCTAGAGCAGATCATTTAGAAAAACATCCCATCTTGATTTCAAAATTGTCACTGATGGAGAATCCACCACGACCCGTGGTACATTGTTCCAATGGTGAATTCCCCTCACTTGTTAAAACTTGACACCTTATTTCCTGTCTTTGTCTAGCTTCAACTCCCAGCCATTGGATTGTGCTAAACCTTTCTCTGCTAGATGGAAGAGCCCATTATTAAATATTTGTTCCCCATCTAGGTACTTAGATTGTAATCAAGTCACCCTTAAACATCTCTTTGTTAGACTGAAGGAGCTCAATCTATTTATTTTATCACAATAAGGCAGGTTTTCTAATCTTGTTTAAGCGTTCTCATGGCCATTCTCTGAACCCTCTCCAATTTATCAACATCCTTCTTGAACTGTGGATACAAGAACTGGACACAGTAGTCCAGCAATGGTTGCACCCAGTCCAAATACAGAGGTGTAATGACTTCTCTACTTCTACTTGATATTCCCCTGTTTATGCTTCCCACGATTGCATTAGCCCTTTTGGACACCTTCAGCTGATTATCCACCCCATCCCGAAATCTTTTTTAGAGTCTCCACTTCCCAGGATAGAATCCCACATCCTGTAAATATGGCCTATATTCTTTGTTCCAAGATACAGTTACATTTAGTCTATTAAAATGCATATTGTTTGCGTCCACCCAATTTACCAAGTGATCCAGATTTCTCTGTATCAGTGACCTGTCCTCTTCATTATTTACCACTCCTCCAATTTTTGTGTCACTTGCGAACTGTATCAGGGATGATTTTAGGTTTTCTTCCAGGTAATTGATAAAAATGTTAAATAGCGAAGAGCCAAGAACCTGCAGGCGCCTACTGGAAATGCACCTGCATGATGATGGTTCCCCATTTACAGTTACATTTTGAGACATATCTGTGAGCCAGTTTTTAATTCAGTTAATACGTGCCACGGTCATTTTATATCATTCTAGTTTTTTAATCAAAGTGTTGTGCGGTACCAAGTCAAACATCCTAGAGAAATTGAAGTCTATTATGTCAACGCTATTACCGTTATCAACCAAACTTGTCATCTCGTCAAAAAAAGATATCCAGGTAGTTTGCCAGGCGCTTTACCTTTAGCATCTTGTGAAGCAGTTTGACCTTCCTGGCCTCCTCCTTGGCCTGGAAAAGGGCAAATCCCTGAGGAGGTCGGACTTTGTTGATCTTCTCGGAAACGTGCTCGACAAATGGATACTCCACCAGTGTGTCGTCTTCCTCCGGGTACAGGCGCTTTGCAACCAGTGCGAAATAAAGGGCTTCCAGCAGAACCTGTGACCCAGGAAATCAATGTGCTTTAAGACACCTGTATAGCAACCCCACCAGCACAAGGCCATGTTGGGAACGTCCTCACTGTTCCCAACATGGATCCAAGCTTGGATAGAGGAGCCGGCCTTGACTTGGATCCAGGCGGCTTCATGGCTGCCGACCATGGGTCTGTGCTAACAAATTTCTCCTCTCTGAGGTAAAGCCTGTCTGGCTGTTGCCATCTGAGATTTATTCTCCATTTGCCCCATGGAATTGTGCCGGGGGTGGGGAAGAACATCCATGTTTTCCTAAAGCCAGATGCTGTACAGCCTGATACACAACAGCGATAGAGACTTCATCTTTACACCTCTATAATTTCCATAGATGCTTCCCTGCCGCAGGCAGAGATATTGAACCATTTCACGGCCTGCCAAGGGCGTCTTGGTGCCAATTCCATCAGGGCTGATCTCCTTTCAAAAATCTGCGGTAACTTACAGAGGGGAATGATGGAGAGAGAAGCAGGACCCTATGCAGCCTAGACTGGTGGGTACAGAAAATCATGAAATAATAAGCAATTTCAGCTACCTGGAAAAGAAATTACACACACACTCTCCACACCCATCCTTACCTTCAGAGGTTCCCAGACCAAGAAGGATGCCAGGAAGCTGAATATCCCTGAGATGAGCCACATGAGGGCAACACTGGAGGTGAAGCCCACTCCGATCCACACGGAGACCCCAATGGAGGTGGCAAAGAGGAGGAGGCTGACTGCATGAGCTAGGTATGAGCACCAGTGTGGCAGCAGGCGCTTCCTGAACGTGTGGTCCACAACTGCAGGGAGCAAAGCAGGGGGCTGAAATCCCACAACGGTGCTACCGGCAACCAGCAGGGCCAAGCAACTGCCAGCCCCACCAGAGACCTGAGCCATTGTGGGGAGCCCTCAGAAACCTGGTTGCTCTTTAGAAGGATAATCCACGTTTCTGTGGCCCCACCACACTGGACTGACCACATACATAGCTCGCTGCTGAAATGCATCCATCCCTGAAGTGAAGGGCAGTAGCCACCCATCTGCAAACTGCACTGTGTGTACATGGGAAAGGGCAGCCATTCTGACCCAGACACTGGCCCTCACTTACCAAAGGCCCAGGGGATCTTTAATACCCAGCCAGAGCCTTGGCTTAAGGTGTCACTTGAAAGACCCAATCCAAGGAGATTGTTCCGTTCACCCGAGAAGGACAAGGGTGACCCTGTGAGGCTTAGAACCCGCATGTCACCAGGAGTTGACTCTCCTAACCGGCTGCTTCTGCCTCTAAGCCACCCTGTCCAGGAGGGGCTGCTTAGACAGAGAGATTCTTTCATCCAACCATGTGACTAAGCTGTACAAATCAGATACTACAGTACTTCAGGCAAAACCAATGGATGGATTTTAATAGGCCCCAGAGCCCCAGCTCCGTGTTTAGTTTTCTGTACTGAGAAGAGAGGCTGTAGTGCAAGAAATTCCTGGGGGGTGTCTGAAAGCAGGACAGCTCGTGCTAAGAAAGCCACTGCTCTAAGGTCCTTACCAGGACTCTTAAGTGGAGAAGCCAAGAACCTATCACCACCCATGACCCGTCTCCCATCCGTTCAGCTCTTCGCCTCCTGGCCATGGGAAAGGCTGGCCTGTAGGGAGACGGTGTGAACTCTTTGTTTGCCCATGTTATACGTCACCGCCTGAAGTCTCCTTTCCTTCTCCCTCTCTCTTGTTTAATTGGTTTGAGTTTTCATTTGAGTTCTAACTCCCTTTCCCCTGTGCTTACATCAGGACCCTCCTGTACCTTCAGGTCTAATTAGTTCACTGCCGTAATGTGCTTTTGAAATCAATCCCCCTGTGGGAGTGGGGAGTGCTGGCTTTGTTTTTGCGCATGGTAGATAAATGCCTTTGAGCACGAAATGCTGAGTTAGGGCTTTTCCAGAAGGAGTTTTTATGATGATTTTAATGACAGCACAGGGAACAAAGGGAAATGGATCCTGAAATGGTAAGGAATAGAGAGCTGGAGAATTGTATGCAACGAGCATGCCCCCTTCTGAACCTGGCTCGAAAAGGGGCGCACATCCTGACTGTCTGTGTTTATCTGCCTATCCACCCCTTATCACCATAACATCTGAGCTCCTTTCTTCGCCCTAGCTTGTTTCAGGGAGCATGTTCTTTGCGCTGGGCACTGACATCAGAGAAGGCCTTGCCCGCCCAGTACCTGTCCATGTAGACTTGGCAGATCTGCTCATTTCCCTGGCAGGGGCTACCATGTTCTGCCCTTTCTCATTCAGCCGCTGCAGCATGATGGTCTCTGTCTTCTCCCCAAACACGCTGGATCTGCCAGGGCAAATCAATGCTATTAGCATGGGTTTGCTTTGCAAGAGGCACTCCATCAGACACACGGGCTTTGCGGTAAGTGAACCGGCGGCAGCCTGGTTCGGAGGGCCCTAGAGAGAGGATTCTGAGCCCAAGAAATGTGACATTTAATCTAGCACCAGCCTCAGGCAACTCCTTGGCTAATTAGCAGTTTTTCTTCTTTTAAAGGTGCGTGCTTCTTGAGATAGCCAGTCCTCCCTGCTACCAGCCTGCTCCATAGGGATCACTAACATCATGCCCTGCAAAAACTGCTTCCCTCCCAAGGTGACAGCATCAGTCAGTGGGAATTGCTAACTTCCCGCTGGGCCACCTGGTTTGATTCACCGCCTGCAGAAAAGGGACGGCAGGAGTGCAAGGCTGCTCAGGTTTCTGCTGATGACTTTTGGAAATTGCTCTTCCAGCAGCCTTCCCACGGTGCCCCAACGCAGATCCCTGCGCAGACGGTTCAGACTGGTGGCCTCTTTGTTTTATATAAGGGCATGGCGAGGCAGAGAGACCCTGATACTTTCCTGTCTTTGCTGGCACTGTTTAAACTGGGCTATAAACCTAGACACTGGGAGATTGCAGCTCAGCCAGGCGTTGTCGATGTGGAGCTGCTCTCGAGCGGAGCTGACCTGCACCAGCGGCACTCGCTGAGCAGGTCAAAGGAAACAGCGACAGAGACGCTTCTGCAGCCTCTGGAGGCTCCTTCACCAAGGTGCTCGCCTGCAGCATGGTGGAATCTAGAGTGAAACAGGCAGCTGGCGCCCAGGGTTTGGGGCTAACAGGAGGTACGTGAGCTTGCCTGCCTGGTTGATATGGCTCCAGGTGTTTGCTTTGTGAGTGCAGCTGCCAGCCAGGATCAAAAGGCCAGATTCAGCAAAGCTGATGCAGCACAAAACAACTCCCCCCGCCCAGGGCACTGGAAAAGGGTGGGCCAAGGGGCCATGGCCCTCCCAATTTTGAAAGTGGATGGGCCTGGTCTGTCCACTTTATGCCAGAGGCCCAGCCCCCTGTTCCCCCACACGGCTCTTACCCTGGCCTTCCGAGACCCTGGCTACATCGGAAGCTGGAGCCAGGTTGGGGTAGGAGTCGCATGGGGGCAGCAGGCCCGGGGAGCGGGGGCCAGGGGCTGTTCTTGGTTTCCTCCCAAGATGGAGGGCAGGTGGAGGGGCCTGGGCTTTCCAGCCCAGCTCTGGCTTCCGGCTTAACTGGGGGGTAGGGCCTCGGGAGGAAGAGGAGGGGCAGGGGTGGGGCCAGAGCCTTGTGGCTCCCCTCTTTTAGGCAGAATCAGTCACCCCTGTCCCCCACGCTCCTGGCAGGAGGACAGGGGCCCAGGGAGTGCTCACTCACCACACCTTGGTTAAGCACTCTTTTCTCCCTGCATACTTACAGGCCGGAGATCAAGTCCGTTTCGGCTCTGGCATACTGCCCCGTATCCTGGGGGTGGGAAATTCCACTCGCTCCATCGGCTAGGATCTGCCGTATCAGATCTTCATCTGAGAGAGACAGACAGCAGGGCAGGAAAGTTAGCACCCCAACCGCTAATCATAGCTCCCTCATCCCTCTCCCTGTTGACAGGGCTGCTAGCATCAGCGCCATCTTCCCCTTTGCCCTCTGGGTGCTTGACCCCACCATCCCCAACTCTGGCCCCACCCTTGCCCCACCCCATTCACCGCCTTCCCCCAAGTCCCCACCCCTGACCACCTCTTCTCCGCCTCCTTCCCTGAGCGCACTGTGTCCCCACTCCTCCCTCCCTCCCAAAAAGTCCTAAGTGCCGCCAAACAGTTGTTAGGTGGCCGGGGGGGGGGGAGCACTGGGAGGGAGGGGGAGGAGCAGGGACACAGTGCGCTTGGGAGAGGAGGAAGCAAGGAGAGAGCAGGGGAAGCTTGGCTGCCGGTGGGTGCGGAGCACCTACTAATTTTTCCCCATGGGTGCTCCAGCCCCGGAGCACCCATGGAGTCGGTGCCTATGGTTGCTAGATCTGTTCACAGCACCTCTCAGTGGAATGGGGGAGGGCTTCAGGCCAGTTTCCACATAGGTGAGGCTATCAGGGTCCCCTCCTGCACAGCCACCTTGAACCTCCTCCTATGGCTTCCCACCATCACTCCTGTACCCAGTGTGAACCTGCTTGGTCACCCTGGTTGGGATGGATGCACGAATTGGGGAGCACCCTCTTTTAGGGTTACTTTAGGGGCTCACGGATGAGGATGCTAGTGCTCCATGACCAATGAGGATGCACAGGTCACTGGGGAATTCAGACACCCTGGGTGTGTGAGTCTCCCCTTGCTCCCAGGGGTTTGACAGCAGGGTAATGCCATGGGTTCAATGGACTCGCGCCCTGGGCGTGAGAGCAGCACCAGGTTCAAACAGCCCCTGGGCCCGGAGTCTGACCCACCTGCATTCCGTGGGTGCCCACGCTGCAATAGCCCTGATGATGGGCCAGGCGGTGACAGCAAACAGGTCTGCATCTGCAGCTCAGCTGCCCCAGGCCAGCGCAGGATTGCTCTCTGTCGCCCATCTCCTAGGGCATTAGCTCCTCTGCTTTTACAGGCCCCATATTAAAGAGCTCCGAGGCAAATGCAAACCTGATCCTGGGGGATTTTTTTCAGTTATCTTAGCAGAGGAGCTGCACTTTGAGTGCTGGCTGCTGACACAGGACAGTGTGGGGAGGGGGGCAGTGCAAGCCAGGGTAGGAACAGATCATGCTCAGACACAGGGGAGCAGTGTGATGGCTGAGGGCCAGAGTGCCTCCTTCCCATGCCCTGAGGGCTGGGGACAGCCTGCTCCAAGCGAGATTTGCAGCCAGTGACTTCCTGCAGTCCCGAGTCCTTGACCTGTTCTGGTCATGTTTGGATTCGGACTCACAACATGCAGAGAAATGGGTCCATTGATCACTTGGGCTGAACCAAATGGCCTTTTGCTTCTTCAGCCAGGGAGCCGTGGTGCCAGCCCTGAGGAGTCATCGCAGGGTTCCCTGGCCGAAGGAGGCAGCAATAACCCTGCTGCCATGAGCACAACTCTTCAGTCACCATCGGCGATAGGTGGGCCGAATCCAGATGCCTTCCCTCAGGCCAATCGCCTGTCTGAGTCAAGGGATTGAGCCCAGGACTTTTATCTTAGCACCGTCCCCTTTCACAGTGGTCAAGGGCAGGGGTTGTGAAGGCTGGTGTATTGGACACAGGAAACTGGAGGTGTCACTGACTTTAGGACTAGAAATAAAGAGGGGTTTTGATGTACAAAACGCGCCCTACTCAGTCTCTGTGTCCAGGCATAATTGCTCAGGGTAGCAAGTGCTAGACAGGAGAGAAGCGCTAAGGCCAAATGCCCCTCCCTAGCAGCGCTACCGGAGCAAAGCACGCCCCGCCAGCGCTACATCACACTGCTCTCACCCCTACCTGAGGCAGAGAAGTATTTGGTCTGCCCTTGGTGCAAGCCAAGCGACAAGCTGTCCTCCTCAGCCGGCAGAGGCACCTCGAGCCCCAGATGGCGGCTGGCCCGTCCTCGCTTCAGCTTCTGGATGGTGTTGCCCATGATGGAGGGGTCGCTGAGGAGATCTGGCCAGTTGAGCAGGGCCTCGCTGGAGTGCCACCGAATCAGACTGCGGGACAGAAGGCAGAGCGGGAGGTTCACAGGCAGGCAGCGGGAGAGGGAGAGAGAGCGCTGTGTATTAATAGCCGGGATAATGGTCTCCAGGGGGATTTGTATCAGAAGCCAGCGTCCTGCCTTCCAGTCGCATTCATTTATTGTGATTGCTAATCAATACACGCAAGCAGGGCAGAACCCCTGTCCCTGGGAGAAATCAAAATGCAGCCTGGTGTGGCAATAAAGCTGGCAGACGCGCCTCACCTCTGAGCTGCAAAAAATGACCAACTACAATAAAATTGAGCCTTTTGCCCACTGACATTAATCAGGGCTTGATGTCTCAGGTTCCCCAACCCACAATTTGCTGTCTTCCCTGAAAAGGTGTCTGTGTGCACGCGCGCCGAGGCTCTACAAATGCAGCCTCCCTACCGGTTTTCATCCCCGGCAGCTCGCTCACCTCTTTGAATCATCTAGGAACAAATCGGTTTTGGTTTGCTCGGAAAAGGCCTGCGGGGAAGAAGCAGAATGAGTTTCAGTCACCAAATGCTGGCTGGGCTCTGGCTAAAATCACAGCTGATCAACACAGCAGGGGTGGGGATCTCCAGGGGAAGTGGCCCCGGGGAGGGGCCAGCCTCGCGGTCTGTGTACAGGACTGGGAGCCAGGCATTCTCACACTGGCCCTGATGTTGACTTGCTCTATGGCTTTAGGCAATTCACAGCACCTCTCTGCCTCCATTTCCCACTGTAGAAGATGAGGGTGCACCGGGGTGTTGAGCCGATCAGGGTGTTAACGTGTATCGGGCAGAAAGTGCTGGATGGATGCTGAGTATCGTTAAGTGCCTTGGAACTGGCGTGGGGGCCGGAGGGGGCTTGAGCGCATGCTGATCCCACTCTACATGGCTTCCATCCTCCCTGACTCATCAGGTACTCAGCCAGGGGCAGGACCCTGTGCCAGCTCCCACTCTTCCCTGTACCACGCTGCATTAATCCATGGGCCAGGGATTGACGCCGCTCCGCAGCCACACGCAGGGACAGAATGAGGCTGAACGGCGCCCAGAGGGGTTGGGGGAAGCACAAAGAACTGCCTGCTTTGTGCCTCCTTTAGGCAAGAGAGGCCTCCCGTCGCCTGCTTACCTCGGCCCGGATCCCGGGGAAGGTGAGGAAGGAGCTCTCCAGGAGGGAGGAGTCCAGGTAATTATCAATCTCCAAGGACTGCTGGTCCGACTGGGTCAGGGTGTGACTGATGGATGCCTGCACAAGAGGCAGGGAGGGGAGGGTGAGGCCATTGTTCTGGCTAAGAACTAGGTCTCGCTTGTATAATTAATTTATGGCACCACCGCTGCCCCTCTAAGTCCAACACCACCTACATTGGCACTCCAGGCTGCAGCACCCCCTTCCGCTGCTCCATCCATTAGATCAGCGAGCAGATGCTCTTGACCTGCCTTATGTGTTACATCAGGAAATAAATGGCTTGGTAGCACAACAGTGCGCGTGACCCCATGGGCACCTGAAGCGGGCAACCCTGGCCTGCCTGGCAACAGTGAGAGCAAAACTAGGGGAGCGCCCCAAACCCATGTGGGTTTTTCGAATACCTCCCAGGGGGCAGCTCTCACCGGCCAAGGCTTTACAAGTCAAATGACACCAATTGCCGGGTTGCCTGCATGGTGCCCCTGAGTCTCCCCTAGCCAAGGGCATGCCAGTACAGGAACGGCTCGCAATCTCCTGCTGAGCATGGGTGCTCTTAAGGAAATTAGGAAGAGAATGTCACTTATCAAGCACGTAATGGCCGGTTGTGGTACTTAATGGGGCTGCCTAATTGTGTCTAGCCAGTCCCTATAGCCCCATATCATCCTTTTGTGGCTGCATAACCACCATACTGCCCAGTGGGACCTCCAGCTACAGTGGTACTTCATTAGATCTCTAATGTATCCATCATCAAAGCAGCTGGTAGCTAGCTGGGAGTTGGTGGGATCCATATTACAACATAAGTATGGATACAGAATCCACAGAAGGAAAAGAGGAACATAGGCACTGTCAGACTGAATCAGACCCGAGGGCAATGGAGGCCAGCGTCTCATCTCCAATAATGATCAGTACCAGAGGCTTCAAAGGAAAATATAAGAATGCTGCAGTGGGATAATTTTCCCCCTACATTAGATCTCATCCTGATCACTAATAGTCAGAAATTGGCTAAGGAGGTTTAATGTCCCCTCCAGACTCAGTTAGCCTTGACTATTGTAACTGCTATCACTACTAATTGTTACAACTAGTATTAACTATTATAATTCTTGCTATCCATATAAATGTCCAATGTTGAATCATGCTAATTTCTTGGCCTCAGTGAATTCCCGTGGCAGAGAGTTCACTTTCTGTGAGTCTTTCATATGGTGCTTGGCTTCCATCGTTCTTCATTGCAGTTGGCATATTCCCACTTGGGGTTTTTGTTCTGGTCTCACCTGCCCTGGCTCTGGATCACAGCTGCCTGATGTGTCTGTGGGACTGGATCTCCTATCATTTATACCCCTGGCAGCCCACCGGATGCAGAGGAGCAACACCTGATTTACGAGGGTATGAGTGAAAGGAGAATCAAAGCTGCTATTTGTATGTGCACAGAATGCTTCTGTAGCATTGCTATGGGCCAGATTCTGTGCCTCTTACTCATGTCCATGCTGTTACTCCTGCAGTAAGATGCAACACGATGGGAGTAAGGATGACAGACGCTGGCCCTCTATAAGCAAATCTGTTGTCATAAAGCACCCCTTGAAAGTCAATGGTTTTTCTTCCCTGTTACCTTGCTACGAGCCATCCTGAAGAGGAATAAAATGACCAGGTACAACGGATAGACCACAACGCTAGACACCAAACCAACAGCCACGGTGTCAACGCTAAGTGGGATCAGGTTGGAAACAGCCACGTTACTGGAAAAGGTCAGGAAAAGAAGGAGAGAGATGTCAGAACCAACATCACCTGTGTCGCCACCTGAACTAGGGAGCCAGTGTTTGGAAGAGAAAGTCATTTTTAACGGGACACTGTCAAGAAGATATTGGTGGATCCCCTGGGAGTTTTGGGTGTGTAAGAAGCACAGAATAGAGCCCTGGCTTAGACTCAGATCCTCACAGGTATTTAAGTCCTAACTTCTGTTGAAATCAACAGGATTTGATTTGAAATGGACGGTACCTCACATGTATCAAAGGTACCTGTCTAAATTGGAGGATCTATAGCAGAAAGCCTTCCGCATGGCGTTATTAGTACCAAAGTGAAGGGCTATTGTGGTCTGGCAAAATTCTGATTATGTAGCAAACAGCTGCAGCTGCTGCTGACCTCCTCTGCTTCTTGATTTTTGTTCAATGCTGAGAGTTTCCCTTTAATGGCAATTGTTCTGTTCAACTTGTCCCAGCTCTGTCCCTCTCTCTCTTGGGCTCATTTTCAGCGGCTTTGTCACTTTGCTTTTTACCAGTATATAAAAAGCCTCCCAAGTCTGGAACCACAGAACAAATCAGGGTTGGACTATTGGAAAAATTATGGGCTGTGTGTGTCTGCTGCTTTCTGCCACGCATGGCACTTGTGTCCAGAGCAAGCAGGACATCTTCACAGCTGCTGCTGCTTAGCCCCCTTCACAAGTGTCAGGAGGGAGAGTATTGGCAAGGTATGAAATATTGTTCTACAGGCAAAGATAAGAGGGGTGGTGGTGGCAGGGTAGGTTACAAGGTGGTAAGGTGGAGCTAAAGAGAGAAAGGGACAGCAAGATCTGTCCATCCAGTCTCTTCTATGACACCCATCCCGGGGATATCTGAGCATGGGAACAATTCACAGATTCTTGGGGTAGGGAGGTTTGGGGAGCTCCTTTTCCTTTACGCTGGTGGAAATGGAGGACATTAGGGAGGTGATAGATCAAGGGCCGGGGCTTCATAGGATCATGGTCCATGTGCCACATAGCCAAGTGACTGCACAGATCATTACCAGGCAGGACAGCCAGCTGCCTCTGGCAGGACCAGGGCACAGGCTTGGTAAGGTGATCCTGAGAGACCAGGAGCAGCGCGGTAGGATGTGCAGCCTACCCGAGACTGACGTCTCCCACCACGCCATACCACACGGCATTGGCGCAGAGGAAGAGGAAGATGAGGGCAGAGCAGCAGGTGGCTCTCTGCACCCGAGTGAAGCGGCTACGTGGGGGCCGATCCCACATGGAAAGCCAGACATGCTTCTCGAAGAAACCCCGCTGCAGCTCAGCCACGAAGATCCGAGGGAAGCTCCTCAATTCCGTCTCGCCTGAATGCCGGGAAAAGAGAGCCAGGGTCAGGCTGAGATGAGCAGATGAGAGCCACACACTGCAGAGGGGGCCATGCTGTGCCCTAGATCTACCAGCCCTCACAGCTGGAGCTCACAGGGGCCTGTGCTGGCCGGGACCCATCCCTCAGAGCTGGGGTTCACGGGGGCCTCCCGCTCTGCCATGTACACTCTGGTAGTGGAGAAGACAGAGCCAGAGGAGGTAAAAGGCAGAAAGAAGCCAGGAGAGCACCTCCGATCTGGAGGCAGCATGAGGGCGTTGACGGGAACCCATGGTGGTGTCCGTACAGTCACTCTTTTCCCTACAAAATAACAAGCCCCAACGTCCCAGGAGCTGCTCTGCCCTTCTCCTTCTATCCCATGAACACTGACTGCTCCAGGCCCCATGTCCCAGCAGCCAAGCACTCACTGGCAGCATAGACCTCCTTCTCCACCATGCCGTCATTCTCCTCGCTCTCCACTGATAGCCAGTCATTCACCAAGAAGAAGTAGCTCTTGCTGGTCTGCAGGTCTCGGACTATGACGTGCTGCAGGTACCAAGAAGGGCTGAGTCCTAAGAGCAGGGAAACAGAGAGACGTGGCTCATGGCAGACAATCCCTCTGCCGGAGCGCGGGGGTTGCCATGCAGTATCAATAGCTGCACAGCCCCGTGGATAAGATCAGGAGAGTAATAACAGTCAGTTGGTTCTCAATCACTCTCCTCATCCCTACAGGGACTGGGTGGCATGCAGGGGCTATGGTATGGAGCACTCTGGAAGGGTGCATACTTCAATCTCAAAGCACTTTACAAATTTAGGTAAATAGAATATAGCCCTAATCTGCAGTAGCTGAGGCACCAAGGACATCTGTGAAAATCAGGCCATGCATTTTGGGGCCTGCACGTAGATTTACACACCTAATTCCAGGCAACCCCCTTGGAAAATGTCAGCCTACGTCTTGGGCATTCAAAATCAGAGTCCTTTTGCAAACGTGGCTTTGAGACTTTCCCAAGGAAACCCAGTGACAGAGCTGGGGCTAGTGCTCAAGTCCCCTGGCTGCCAGCCCCATGCCCTGGCCACTGGACAATGATGTCTCTCCGCAGTGTGGTGTGTGCTAAGGCAGTGAACGTTCTTAGTTACCCGTCAGAGTTCATCAGCTTCCCAGCATAATCCCCTGTGCAAGAATAGCTGCTCATGCAGGATTTCTGGGGGTAGCCAAGAGTGGTGCAGGCAGAAACCTTGCAAGAATATCGAATACCACGGGTCGGATTCAGATCTCATACCAATTGACACCAGTGTAAATCACCAACCCAATGGTGATCGTCACAGCTGTCCAAATCTGGCAAACCTGCCCAGACCTCACCTTTATTGTCATGCCAGATGTGGATTTTCCAGACACTGCCCAGGCTCCGCTCCGTCGCAATCTGAAAAACATCGAGGCTGTTGCGATGGAAAGCGTTCTCCCCATCCAGATGCCTGTGACCGCTTTTATTATCCACGCCATACAGGGTGATCCCCACATGGGCGGTGGTACCTGGCAGGAGTTAACAGGAAGGCTCAGTTCGGCAGATCCCATCCAGTGCAGAGTTCTCTCCCCCAACCCCATGACCAAATGAAATGGCCCTTTTGAGAGGCCACCCGGAGACCTGCAAGAAATTAACATGCTTGTATCCAAGGCTGCTGCTTGGCCTCCCCACACCCAGAGATAGGGTTACACACAGCTTGGAAGAGTCGGCTGGTGAGATCGGATTGATACATGGGCTTTAGTATGTTTCCTTCTGAGATGGGATGTGATCTAATGTTCTTTAACTTGCTGACATCCTGGTGGGAGGAGATGTTTGTTCTGGATGTTCTTTCCATGGAGTGGCTGAAAGGCTTGTTTTCTTTGACTACTCCCCGGGACCAGCTGCCAGACACTCCTTGTTTCACCTGGGCCACCTAAATGTCCCCTGCTCGCCTATCGGGATCCAGACGTGGTTAGGGGGAGAGGCCTGCTCCCAAAGAAGCCACTGGAGCCAATGAGAGCAGCTTTCCGACGGTGACACCATGGCATTCCATACAGACGCTCAATCTACGCTCCCAGATTATATCCGCTCGCGTTTCAAAGTCCAAAGATGATATTTCTAGCGGTTGTGGCTGCTATCCCAGCCCAACATGTGAAAGCCCAGCTTTCTGCCTCCTTCCTCCTCGCTGCTAAGAGAGACTCAGGGACCAGAACGAAGTGATTAATTGTACTGGCGATGCATATAAAGCAGGAGAGAATCCAACTCTCTGTCTTATGGCAGTGCTGGCCCCAAAGGGCCAGCTGGGAGTAAAACTCAACGCTCTCCCTGAAATGATCGGAAATCACGAGAGACACTTCAACAAAATGAGAGGAGGAGAAATCGTGCCTAATCCTGGGAGACGGGAGCAAGAGGGTATCATGCTGCGGAGCCATCGCCCCCAATCAGGAACAGCCACAGCTGGCAAATGGACACGGGCTCAAACCCCAAGGCCAGTATGAAGACCCATCCTGTGTGGATCATCTTTATATTTGGCACTTACCTGAGGGCTCTGTTTTCTATTTGTGCAGCGGCATCTCATCATGCCAGCAAAGTCTCATTGAACTGGCCTGAACTGAAAACGTCTCAAAGACATATGTGGGTGCTTTCAGCGGAAGGAGCTGGACCATGGCAGAATAACTCAACCCCTTCCAGATCCTCAAGGGCAACCCTGCCTCACTGCTCTGGAGAACCCTGGGAAAGTTCTGTGCCATGCAGGGGGATTTGCTATGATGCGGTGCCTAGAAGTCTCAAGGGACTAGTATGGAGGCTACCCCACAGTCAGTCGTTCCAGAGAGCGATGCTGTTACTGACCTGATCCTCGGCCCCAGCCGGTTTTCACCAGGATCTCATATTTATACATCCCGTTCTTCCCGCAGAATGGAATCACCCCCACTCGGTTAATGTCAATCAGGTCCAGTTTGTGCACAATCAGCATGGCCACAGAGTATGTCACAAAGCAGACGGCACATGTCAGCAAAACGATGTAGTTGAGACCTGGGCCAGGAGCCTAAGCAAAATGAAAGATACTGAAAGATGCTTTTCCCTCCCCAAGCTCCTCACTTCACAGCCTCACACTCACTGCCTCGCTGATTGCAATAACAATAATTAACAAATATCTTCATCTTACATAGTGACGTCCATCCTGCAGGCTCCCTAACTGGAGTACAGACTATGCATATGCATATCAATCACTTTGCCCACTGCGAAATGCTCCACCTCCGGAGTGGAATTCAGCAGCTGTCCGGGTCTTCATGCAGCAAAGTGCTGAACGCCTGTAGCTTCTCTTGACATCACTTACAGAGCTACAGAGAAGACTGAACTTCATCAGGAGGCACAGAGCACCTGGCAGGAGCAGCCTCTAAAAGTGTAAAATGAAACTATGCAACAGCTTTGGGCAGGAAGGGAAGAACTCCATATCCAACTGAAACAGTGGCAAAAACAATAAGGTAAGCAAAATGCAACCAGAATTTGGCCAGGACACTGGGACTTAACCACCCTCCACTCAGTAAAAGTGCTATTGGATTTTTAATGACTACAGCTGGTCAGGACCAGTGTGCGCGTCTCTCTGAAACAAAGCACCTCCAGCAGCAAAGTTCCAAGGGGGCTATGCTGGGGCAACCCAGAGAGAGGAACACCCCCAGCCTCCGTCTTGCTTGTTGGTCTCCCATCCAAGCATAGATCAGGCATGACTCTACTTAGCTTGTGAGATGTGTTGAGAGCAGCAGTTGTTTTTTCAAGTGGGCACATTCAAAAGCCAGCGAGCTGCTAATTTATCCCATGTGCAGGAAAACTCCAGTGTCTGGTTTTTGTTTTTACTCACAGGAAATATAAATTGGACGGAGTTTGGGGGGAACAAACAGGCTGGCTCCGAAGGCTGTCAAGTGTTGGGTTAAGCACACAGCCTGATTCGGGCTGGTCTCCTCCAATGGGATGATGCCTTCCGTCTTCCACCTCATCTCCTGCTCACTGAAGTACTGGCACAAGGAGGTGTACAAACTCAGGGTCACCTCCACTGGCGACCAGCTGAAATGATTTGTGATGTTGAAGTAATAGTCCTTGGTGGTATCATCAGAACTAAAAAGAAAAGAGCAAGCATGGGGTTGCTTATCCGCCAACCTCTGGATGAGCTGCAAATTCCTATCCTGAGCCGATCTATTGTATACAAGTGTCTTTCCATGCAAACAGCCCTGCTGCATGGAGAGCAATGTACTCTCAGTACCAACTTCTGTGCAAAGTGACATAGGAAAAAGGATCCTACTAATGGTGAGTAATTTACAGAGTCCTTTTGCTGTGGGGAAACCCATTGGCTCCCCAAGGCTTTGTTATTTATTATTTGTACTTCTATTAGTCATGGACTAGAAGCCCAGTGTGGTAGGTGCACTAATTATATGGCACATTCTCCTCTTTTGCAAAAGCGAATCGGTGATTAGACTTGCACAGTTACCCCACCACCCCTTAATTGCGTTACCCTGACCTGTGTGATGCTTCCTGGGAAAGGATTTGTTCATTAAGACTATGAATCCACCTGAGAATCTTGTGACCAAAAGCCCTGGAAGCCATGCTAAATGAGACAACAGTGGCTCTACCCTGGCCCCACCTATTCCCAGTCCACCAACTTTCTTCTTGGGTAACACCTAGGAGTGGTTCATAAATAATGGGAGGTGTAAACATTTATTGCTGTGGGGAAAAAAAGAAAAGAAATATTTCAACTACTGAAATTATACCGATGATTAATGCAATAAAAAAGAAAGGTAGGATCCCAAAATCTAACAGTACAATAATAATCCTAAACATTTATATAGAATTTTATGTGTTCAAAGTGCGATGCAGACCTGAACTAAGTGGTAGGTGGGTGAGTACCAATATCCCCATTTTACAGATGGGGAAAATGAGGAACAGAGGCCAAAGGTGATTTGCGGAAGGCCACGCAGTAAGCCAAGAGTCAGTATTAGAACGCAGGACCACCCAGTGCCTAGCTCACTCCTCCAGACCCTAAGTTTTGTGGCACTGTACAGTAGGTGATCTGTGCTGAACCATTAATGCATCTGTAACAGGGCAGTCTGTTCCTTTCAAGGGCCGTTCCAATGCACCGGCATTCTGGGATGTGTAGTTCTTTGGATCACATGACAAAACTGGGCACAAGCTCTGCTGGGAAACGGGGGCAGGTGACAGTCAAGTGACTGCAGTATATAAGGCAAGCCTCTTTCTTACTCAGGAGAGAGGGCAGGTGTGTAAGCTGCCCCATAACAGCTGTCCGGGGACAGGCAGACCTGGAGCAGCAGCCAGGATGGGCTAAGGGCAAGAAGCCTGACTGGGGCCTAGGAACAGAATCCAGACGGGGCTAGGAGGTGAATGGAGCATGAGAAGGAAGAGGCTTGGGCAGCACATTAGCAGTGTGGGGTTGAGGTCTAGGTTGGCACCTGTGCTCATGTAGGTGTTCCCTGAAAGGGAGGGAGGAAGCAAGCCCCTTACTTAGCTTGCATCATCAGGGTGAAGGAGCCATTGAGTTCTGGGGAATGAGCCCCCTGCAGTGGTGACCTGCCACAGAGGGAGGTGGTGCAGATCCCTGCCTCAGTAGGGCGAATAAATTGAGCATGGGGAAGGGCTGATGAAGGCCTGCTTGGAGCTGGGGCGGAAGGGGGGTTTGAAGGAAGAAAAGGTTACTGGGAAAGGAGCTGCAGAGCTGGGCGGCTGGAGGCTGTTCCCCTGGAGTGGGGAGAAGTTGGGCAGGTGCTCAAGGGAGGGCTGGGCCCTAGTGAAGAAGCTGGGCAGGGGAAGTCATAGTAATCACACTGGGACTCTGCCTGGGATGGTCCTAGTTGGGGATCGGTCCTGCTTTGAGCAGGGGGTAGGACTAAATGACCTCCTGAGGTCCCTTCCAACCCTGATCTTCTAGGATTCTATTATGCTGCTTTCCCCAGAAGGAGAAGCCGCCTCAGTTTGGCCAGAAGGGGAAAAGCACCAAACTGTCCTAGCAGTAGAGGGACATGTATGCTGGCAGGAACCAGACTTCGACCGAGGGGAGACCGAGGCAGCAGATGTGCCTGATGCCAGAATGGGTAAGCTGCCCCTAAAAGCTTATGGTCTAAAGCCACGAGTGAGAGCCAGGGCTTAGGGTTACAAGACGGGGGTGGGGAGGGGGGTTCTCTTACATGGGGGAAATGAAGAAAGTGTAGCGCTTGTGGTCCTGTCTCTCCACGGCCTCCAGCCCGATCTTCTTGGCCACACTGCAGTTGTGCTCGTTGGGTGCAGGCGAGGGAGAGAGGTAGGCTGTGATGAACGGCTCCAACTCACTCGAGATGTAACGATCTGGGCAGCAAGGGGAAGAATGCACTTTACAAACACCCAGCATGGCTTTACTTGCACGGGCCCCGATCCTGCTGAGGACTGCTAGATTGGACCTGTGATATTTACAGAAGTGACTGCTAAGTGCCACGGCTCCTGGTACCACGTTCGAGTGTCAGCAGCCCATACAGGTCTGGTCGGAAGGATCCATCCTGAGAGGTGCTCAGCACCTGCTGCTAAGGGTTTACATGCCTTCCGTTCCCATTGCCCTCAGCAGGGAGGGAGGCTGCTCCGCACAGTGTGGGACTTAGCCTTTGGTGCTGAGGAACAAATGCTCAATCCCGCTGTAACTTAATGTGTCACTAACGCCAGAGGTAACCCATGGACCATTCTCGCCACGCAGCTCAATTCGCATTTGTGTACCATTAGCTCCAGCCCTCCAAGGGGGAAATGCTCGATTTGGGGTTTGACCCTGTGTCAGTGAAGTCAGCGGGAGCCAGCCCAGACCAGCCTGACATTCCTCCTGGAAGAGGAGAGTGGCACCATGCGTGCAGGGCGAGAGCAGCCAGACAAAGGTAGAGTATCCTGCAATGTCTGACGTGCCCTAGTCAAACCTGGGGCTAGGTTCTGCCAGGCTCTTGCAAGGGCGCAGGGGTGAGAGTAAGGAACTTCCTCCACTACTTGTTGTGCAGCTTGCGGAAGGGCTGGGTGGAACAGCAGCTCCTGGGCTCAGAGGAATGCCGGCCGGCTCCCTAATTAGGCATCACCCTGCCCCTCTGCAGCAGGGAATGGGAATCCTAAGCACGATCCTCTAGTGGCTGGAAGTCCACAGAGACTATAATATACCAGTACTAGCACAGCTAGACTCTGAGCATTTGGAAAGCATCTACCTTGCACAATGTCACTGGAACACACAGACTAAGCTCTGAAGCTGCTGTATGCCAGCAGGATTCTCCTTTGGTTCCAGTGGTTCAGGCTTGTGTTCCTGGAGAGCAAAGGATTTGAGCTCTAGTCCCACTGGGGACGGTGACTCCCATATGGCTGTGACTTGCAGTGCAGCTCTCAGTTCTGATCCCTTGCTGCACCGTGCTCACTTGTTGTGCTCAACTTATCCCAGCCTTGTAAGATCTCGTTTAACATGCAGGCCCCAGCTCCTGTGCTCTCTCGGCCCTTTAGATGAAAAGTGTATTGAACAGCAGAAAAAGTGCAGTACCTACCATTTAAGACTCTGTAGGTGAGCTGGAAATGCAAGCCTGCTTCTCTGTTGTTGTTTTCTGTCGTAACAACTAGGTTCACTGAAGTCTTTCCCTGGATGATTGCAGAGCCAGCAGAGATGTTCGTCATGCCATTGTTCAATACCATCACAGTGATGGCCTTTTCTGCATCCAGACTCCCGATGGGAATCTGGGTCCCATTGTTGGTTTGAAACTCCATGGAGGCCACCTCTGTGGACACAGTGTAGTTGCCAATATAGCCAAAAGGAAAGGGGTTGGAGTCCACCCGGAACATGACTTGGATCACGTCGGTCAGGTCGGAGAAAGTGGTGTTGAAGGCCTGGGGGATGGAGAACTGGCAGTCCAACGTGTTCTCATAGCAGAGCAAGTTGAGGGGATCAGACCGTTTGCCTTTTGCCACGATTTCTCCTCCCACCAGTTCAAGGGGCTCCTCATTCAGCACCCGGGACTTCATGAGGATGCGCATCAGGCTGGAGGACAGGCTGTAGGCTTTGGAAGCTACCAGCACATGGTGGGGATCGTTGCACAATTCCTGGAGTTTTGACTCCTGTGGAACTGTGTTGACAAGGTGTATTAAGTCCCCTGTAAGGAGAGAGATAAAACAGCAAACGGAAAAGCAGTGAGTACCACAGTCTAGGCAACATTCAACTCCTTCCCACAACCATCAGGAAAGCTCCTTTCTTACTGGCTTTCTACTGGACTACAGCATTGTGACACACGGCCTTCCGCAGTGAAAGCTCGACATCGTCCATAGCTAAACATACAGCACTCTACCGCATCGCTGGGTTTTCTCTACTCTATGGTGTGGTTAAGATCTCAAATTACAAGATCCTAATGTGGGCTTTCTCTTCCTTCTGCGAAAGGGCTGAGAGAAAAGTGGAGAGAGGGAAATAGACACATAGAACCAATACAAAAAACCTCTGGAATTATAAAGAGTAACGCCCTTACAAACACAGCCTACTGCAAGCATGCAAATAAAGGGCCTTTCTTTAAAGGTAACCTGAATGTGATGTCATCTGCCAAGGCCAATGAAGTTTCCATAAGCACATCTGCCAAGGGTGAAGCCCAGCTTGATGCTGTGCATGGCAGCCCACACATCTGGAAGCTGCCTCTGTTATCCTCAAGCTTCCTATAAAAGGGCTGTTCCCTAGAGAATCAACTGCTTCATTAATTCAGGGGCTGTCTGTTTCAAACGACCCAGCAGGGAACAGGCAGCAGCAGGATGACAGTGGGAAAATTGGGCAGATGATAAATTACAGGTGGGGCCAACCTACAGATTCAGATTTCCCCCAAAGCCTGGAGGTGGGGGTGCTATTCAAATGGAGGGCTTGGCACTGGCCCACCTCTGTGATAAACACCAGCTGTAGGCAGCCTTTGTTCAGGATGCCTCCCGGCCGGGAGAAAGCCTAAGAAACCTCTCCCAGCTTTTCTAGCCTGGTCCTTCCCTGATCATCTTTTAAAATCTACCTCCCCCCACCCCACGCCGTGACGTCCGTGCCCTGAACACCTCCTAGAGAACATCTCCCCTGTTGCTTGGGGCCCCCCAGAACTAACCCGTAATGTTGAGGATGTTGTCTGCGATGGCTGTCGGTGTCATGATGCCCTGAGTGGTTTCGCCCTGGAGGATGGCCATCATGCTTTCCAGCTTGCTCAAGGTCCCAGTCACACATGATCTGCAAAGAAGCTCCTTGCTCGCCACCTGCCATTAGAAATGCAGGCTAATCCAGCAGAAATCAATTCTGTATGAAAGGCCATAGCAGCTGTGCATGGTACTTACTGGGTTCAGTCCTACAAAGTAGTGAGCGCTCTGGCTCTGAGACTACTCACATGCGTCTAGTTCAGCCTGTGCTTAGGAGCTCTGCTGGATTGGGACCGTACATCCATAATATTTCTCTTCAGATTGTACTTTATCTGCAACCAAGCCCATTTCCCCCCCCCCCCAATCATCTACTTACCCCTCTCACTGGATACCCATAATCTACCTACCTACTGGACATCTAGAGTTCCCTTCACTGTAGTACCTAGGCAATTCACACTGCAATAATAGCCTGCCTAGGGTACCAAAACAAGGCAGAGCACCCAAGTCCCTGGGGTTCTGACACCAGGAGTGAATGTGTCTCTTGTTGTTGCTTCTTTCAAGTTGTTACCTCAGGGTTGAATTTTACTCCTGTTGAAGTCAACCAGAGGTGGTTGGATTTTTTCCATTGTCTTCAATGGGAGCAGGATTTGCCTCTAACTGAATCCATCTCCAACATTCAAACACGTCCTAGAGCTGGGGGAGGGATTTCACCACCCAGTTTTGATGACCGTCCCTCCCATCTACTCCAGATGTGTCTAAGAAACAGAACGTTCTACATTTGAAGCATGGGCTTGAGTCTGCAGCATACTCGGCAGGCTCGATGGGAATAATCTATGAAACACATGGAAGCGGTTACCACCACCCAGCTCCTCTTCTTTTTGTCATCAGAGGATTCACTACAGATGTCAGAACAGCTTGCAGCACAAAGGGGTGTGAAAGCCCCCGTGGCTGGTATTTGTACATTGCTATTATACAGCACCATTTACAGAGGTATAAGAGGACCTCTCTCTACCCTGAGGATCTTACTATCTGAATAGGCAGCAGCAGCATGTAAGATGGAAACAGGTTACACAGAGCAAGGAGGAAGAGAGAGAACAGCAAAAAGGAGTGATGGGAGAACTGCCCCAGGGAGACTGTTACGCAAGGAGCAGAGCTGACAGGAGATATTTTACAGTCAGCAAATGTTGTTTTTGTCAAAATAGAAACTCTCTGTAGGGGGAAAATGTCCATTTTAACATTATTTTCCCTCCCCAATAGGGAGAATAGAAACAAGCAGGTTTATTCTGAGCCAACATTTCTAAAACCAAACAAAAAAGTTACTTTAAAATGATGCTTTTCGTTTCTGTTTTTCCAATTTCAAATTTTTTGTTCTCTGCCTTTTTTGTTGTTGTTGCTATTTTGGCTCTTTGTTCCGGCTCAGAGCCAAGAATTTTGTGAGTGATGCTCAGCATTGGTATGTTTGATTCATGTCAGGCCGTATTCCCAATGAGAGAGCTTGCAGAGCTATTTATGGGTATGAGGGAGGTGCTCAGAAATTACGGTGATGGGCAAGCAAAGCCTCGCAGCCCCTTCAAGAGGTAGAGGAGGAGGAGTAGCCAGCTGATTGGCTGGCCAGCCAAAGCCAAGCCCATTAAATAGCTGGGCTCATTTGTTTGATGCCCAGCTGATGAAATATAAAAAGCCACTCCTGAATCCAACAGGGAGCAGCCCCAGCACGGGAAGCGGGGCCTACTGGCTAGGCTGCCACAATGTGGAATGCAGTACTTCAAATGATGACAGGCTCAGAGCCTCCTGCTGCCAAACAACTGTGCTAGGGCTGTTTCCAGAGGACAGGTATACATTTTTTGGTAACATCTGCAGCAGATGAGAGCGCACATTCATCTCTCACTGCCTCTCTAGAATGACAGATGAGAAAGGTGGTGGTGATAATTCTTGCACTTAAAGATGGATGGATAGAAACACACACGCCCTACAGATGTCACCAACAAATTATAATTGTTCTCTGTATATGATCAATGTGTGTGTATGCGTGCGAAGTTGAAACAGAACAAGGAATGGCCAGAGCTACCCTTTCTTTCCATTACTCAGCGTCAGAGCAGAATGAGGCTGGAGGGTCCCATACCATGCACTGAGCAAGGGCAGCAGAGATCTGCTGGATATCATCCACAGTGTTCACATTCAGGGAGATGAGGGTCTCGGTAATGTTCCTCCTGGTCCAGGTGCGAAGATCTTGTTCGTTCCTGGTCTCGGCTTCTGAGCGCATCAAGTGCTCATGCTTAGGGGAAACAAAAAAGCAGGGGGGTTTATCAGAATCTTGCAGAATAGGAGCTTTAGCACTCAACCACAAATTTCCATTGCAGCATTTAATGACTTTCCAGCTGGGAGTCTCTGATATCTGGGTTCTCGACATAGCTGCTGCTGGATACAATTTGAAAGTTAAAAAGCCTCTTTGCATTCTGCTTCCAGTGGAAAATATAACTGGAAGCAGGACAGGAAACAGGGTCTCAGTAGCACAGGGTAAGAGGCACTCTTGCAGCGCCTGTGAAAGAGTCTTCTCCTCTGCAGCTTCTGCCAGCTATGAGAACGTTCTTGTCTCTCTCCAACTGGTCACTTTTCAAAGCTGCTGTGTGATCATCTCAGATCTCTTCTCTCTTGCCTGTGCTGTGGTTCGGGGGCCCAGCTTTCAACAGAGCGTTCCAGTCTAATTCTGTGATTCAAATGGGCACTTTAATAGGACACCCCTGTTCTGCAGGCTTAAACTGGTACCTAGATGCATACAACTGGCGTTTACACAGCAAAACACAAAGCGGGGCACCCAGCTGGAAATCCGGAGGCTCTGTGTCAGTGGCCATGTTTTGAAAATTGGGCTCCCCAGCTGTACAGTGACTCTTTACAGCATTTTAGGGATACACAGTTTTATGCTATGGACAATCCAGGTGGGTTAGATTGGCACAGGCATCTGTGCCCACTGTACTGCCATGGAGTATTCCATGGCTGGAGATCAGGGCCTGTTCCCCATTCACCTAGTGGTCTGGGATTGCTGAGGAAGCCATGTGCTCAGTCCTTCAGGGATGAGGAAGGGAGAGCCCTGTGGTGACACTCTGAGGGACCAACACTGATA
Source organism: Dermochelys coriacea (assembly GCF_009764565.3). Taxonomy (NCBI): domain Eukaryota; kingdom Metazoa; phylum Chordata; order Testudines; family Dermochelyidae; genus Dermochelys; species Dermochelys coriacea. The sequence goes on along the minus strand of NC_050077.1, from coordinate 3,902,943 downwards.
GGCTCCAAAGGATGGGACGAGACTCATCTGCGGCAAGAAAGAGGGATCCACAAAAGTCTATGGGAACTGGGCATCTGCTAGGACTGGGCCCTGAATGAGAGACGAGTGACAATGAACAAAGGGACTGTGGGAGCTGTGGGGGTAGCCTGGGAAGATGATGGTTAAGAGAGAAAAATCATGAGTTGTACTTTGTGGCCACGTGTTGGGCACCTGTGGAAGGCCCTGTGTGCAGGTGCAGAGCTGTTCTACTGACTCATCCTGGCAGCTGGGCCAGGCAGGTCTCAGAGGCACCCACTCAGGTGTATGAAAGGCTAGCGGGAGAGGGAGAGCTTAGCGGCAGCCAACCCAAGGGGGAGCTCAGGATGAGGTTTCTGTTGGTAAGCGCAGTGTTTAAACTTGGGGTAGAAGACAGTGAGGGAAGGCTGGCTGAATCCGGAGGAGGAAAGTAGGCACCCCACCGCAGGTCTCCAACATCTACTAACTTACTTGGGAGACCAGGTGAAACCGTCAGTTCACCTCAGGCCAAGGTGAGCTCATGGACTGGATAAGGAGTGGCCAGCCAACCACAGCCGGCAGCAGGGCAGACAGCACTACTTTACCTCATTTAAGATGGTGATGAGGGCCAGGGAGTACTCGATGACGTGCTGTGGGTCCCCCTGCTTCACCAAGCCCTGCAGCACAGTGTCAGTCTGATTGTAGAGCCAGTGAGAGAGGCTGTGGACTCCGGCCGCGGGGGCTGGCAGGGTGATGGTCATGGAGCTGGAAGGGGAAGAGGCAGTCGGTTTGTAAAGAGCTGACTGTCTAATGGAACCAAGGGCGATGGGCATATTCGCCCCCCGGCCTTCCCTCGGTAGCTCCTAGAGAGAGTCCTTTGAGCGTCACCGACTGCTGCTCGGACCCCGGGTTTGGACTGGCTCTTCTCATACCCCAGTCCCACCAAAGAGGGAGGTCTGTTTCTGAATAGTTGAGATAAGGGGCCAAATTCCTCCCTCATGTAACTCCACGTAACCATGGATTGGCACAAGGGAAGTATTTGACCCTGGGAGTAAGATCTGGGTTCAGTTTTAGGGAGTTTAAGAAGTACCCAAGAACTGTCTTCAGTCCACTTCTGCCTTTGGCTTAGTCCTCTGGGCTCTAAGGGATACTCATGAGCAGGATTCTTAAACCCTTAGATTGTAGAGGAGTCAATCCTCTAGGATCCAGGGGGCCCTCGTAGCTTGGATTTAGTCCATTGGGGCCCAAGGTGCATGGGGTTAATGCACTGGGGTGGCTTGTGTTTATTCACTACTGAATGAAAGATGGGATTGTCAGAAATCAGCCCATGCTGGGACCTGTCCCAGCGATCCCCAGATCCAAACACAGGAGTGTTCCCCCTTGAGCTAAATGCAGCTCTGCCCCTGCTTGTCAGCAGTGGGACACCAGGTTGTCCAAGCACCAGCTCCCTGCTGGTTCCAACTTTCTTTAAAAGGGTTCAGGCTGCAAAGGAGGGGCAGGATGCAGAGTGCGCTCGCAGCACAAGCTGGGAGATCTCCAAGATAAATGGGCCAGGTATCATTTATTCATTTGGCTTTCCCTGTAAGCCATTAATTATAATGCAGTCATTTGTTCTGGGTATGAAAGGAACATTAAATTCTTCTCCCACCCAACTGAAATGCGAGTCAGTCACAGCCTCTTTGCCTGATGCATTGCCCATGAACAATGTTGCTTGTAAAAAAATAGATAGATAGATCTCCCAGAAAACGATACCATGTCTCAAAAGGGAAGCATGGCTGTGAATCAAGATGAATGGCCTGGCCATGGGAATAGTAACTCAGGTGAGGGGAAGTGTGTGCACGGGGGGCTTTTTGATCTTTCTTAACAAGGCAGCTTTCATCAAGCTTTACTGGTCTAGGGGCCACGACTATTAGCTGAGAGATAAAACTTAAGACGTACCCGAAGAGGTCTTTAAAAGATTTCTAATAGTGCTTGTGTTTGATTAAAATGAATGAGGAGAGGAAGTGCATGTGAAACACACACACTATCGACAGATGGTTAAAAATAGAATGAATTTTTGTGTGTGTCTATCAGAGAAGTTAGTGCTTGTGAGGACCTGAAGGAAGTGTGAAATCCTTCCTCTACCTACAGACCAGGCATGACAGAGGCAGCTGGAAGACTTAGAGTTTCTGAGGTGGGCACGGTTGCAGTAGGAATCCAGCTTATGAAGGATCCATAGCCCTCGAACAGACATGCCCACTGCACAGCTGTTAAGCCACACTGTTATCCAGCCAAGGGCACAGGGCTGTGATTAGGGATTCCTGGTTTTTGTGCCCAGGTCGGCCCCACTTCACCATGTAGCTGTGGGCCTGTTGCTTCCCCTGTCTGTAATAGGAGAACCTTACCGGTTGAGGGCCACGAATGTAGCTCCCAGCTGATCCTGCACGAGCACGGAAACATACACAAGGAATCTATTTGCACTGAAGCCGGGTGGGAGGAAGGCGCTGTGCTCAGAGCGGCTGCCTTTGTACATGCCAAACTCCTCACAGTGCCCCGCTTTGCAGCGAGTGGCCAGGAGGATGTACACCAAGGGGGGCCTCTTCATCCTCCGTGTCTCTCCAGCCTGCAAGCCAAGTACACCGGGCAGTGTCAATGGGATCTGAGCGCACCTACCAAGCCAGGCCTGTAGCTGCAGCCATTGTCTTAACCACTAGGGATCAGGCTTTTAAATCCATCATTAACAGGGGCCAGTGCCCTCTCTTCTCCTCTCTGCTACTCTTATCCCTTGATTTGCATAATACTGTGCAGAGTTACATTGCTGACTCCCCCTGCCTCTTTACCCTCATCACTAGGGCCCTACCAAATTAATGGCCATGAAAAATGCATCGCGGATCGTGAAATTTGGTCTCCCTGCATGAAATCTGGTCTTTTGTGTGCTTTTACCCTAGACTATACAGGTTTCAGGGGGATACCAGCATTTCCCAAATTGGGGGTCCTGACCCAAAAGGGAGTTGCAGGGGTGGTGTCACAAGATTATTTTAGGGGGGTCACAGTATTGCCATCCTTCCTTCTGCGCTCCCTTCAGAGCTGGGTGGCTGGAGAGCGGTGGCTGTTGGCCAGGTGGTTATTGTAAGGGGGGTTGAAGTATTACTACCCTTACTTCTGAGCTGCTGCAGGCGGTGGCATTGCCTTCAGTGCTGGGTGACTGGAGAGCGACGGCTGCTGGCCAGGCACCCAACTCTGAAGGCGGTGCCCCACCAGCAGCAGTGCAGAAGTAAGGTTGGCAATACCATCCCATGCCCTCCTTCCATTTGCGCAGCCGCTGCTCTCTGGCCGCCCAGCTCTGAAGGCAGCGCCACCGACAGCCGCAGCGCAGAAGTAAGGGTAGCAGTACCGCAACCCACCCCCCTTACAATAACCTTGCGACACCCCCCACCCCCTCCAACTCCTTTTTGGGTCAGGACTCCTACAATTACAACACGGTGAAATTTCAGATTTAAATAGCTGAAATCATGAAATTTACAATTTTAAAAATCCTATGATTCTGAAATTGACCAAAATGGACCATGAATTTGGTACAGCCCTGCTCATCACTCCATCCACAGTGAGTGTCCCTGCTGCCCTGACAGGGTGAGACATGCTGAACTAAAGTCTCCAGAGAACTGATGGAGGGACCTGAGATACAAAGCTCTGATCTGGATTTCTCTCAAGTTTAGGGGTGTTCTGATATGGATTTTGGGCCCTAGAACATTTGGTCATAGAGTTTAAGGCCAGAAGGGACCACTGGACCATCTGGTCTGATTTCCTGTATATCACAGGCCATCAACCCCCACCCAGCACTCACGGCCTAAACCCAACTACTGAAATGAGACTAAAGTATCACAGGCCACAGGAGACTAGACTAGTATGTGCCATGAGCAGAGGATAGGCAAGACCAAGGTTCACCAAGGCCCCTGCAATAGCAGGGATAATATACCCAGATAATCCTGCCACACGACCCGTGCCCACACACTGCAGAGACAGGCAAAATTCTCCAAGGTCCCTGCCAGAGTGACCTGGGTGAAAAGTCTTTCCTGGCCACACTTACGGTAACCAGTTAGACCCTGAGCATGTGAGCAAGAACCAGACAGCCAAGCCCCTGAGAGAGAGGATGCTTGGTGCCACCTCAGAGTTCTGGCCAAGCCACTCCATGGTCCAGCTTCGGCTGTGACCAGCCTTGATGCTTCAGAGGAAGGAGATCAATAAAAAATCCCAAAACAACCTAGAATACCTTGGGGGTAAAATATCCTTTCCTGTCCCCCTAGAGGTGGCCAGTTGAAATCCTGAAGCCTGAGCTTTTAACCATTCAGGAGACCTAAAGAAATCAACACGCCACCATGGGAATAGTCACATGCTCCCCATAATTCAAGAGCAATAGCAAAACCAGGATGATTCTGTTGTACTGCAGAGGCTGAATACAGCACGTATCCAAGGTCCAAGGCTAGATATAATGTCCTAGACAAAAGCCCTATAAAAGCTGCTATTAACCTGAGACCTCAGTGCAGGCCTGTTATAATCCAACAGAACATGTCCTACCAGCCTTAGGAATGAATGGTTTATTACACTGGATATAGCCCACTGATCTGTATTTTGTATCCAGCACTGCTTAACAAATATTACTACTAATAGCTGCAAACCCCATAATGCCAAAGGTACAAAGTTTTCATAATTAGTGCTGGCAGATCAAAATATACCAGACATTAAAATCACATCATTCTGATTACCCTCTTGCTTTCCCCCCTGATTTAAGCTGCAATGTGATCACCATCACAAGAATGACTAGCACTAGAAACCTATTTGTCCTACCATCGGAAACATGGAATCCCAGCATTCATGTACAATAAAGCATGAATCTTTAATAATAATCATTTGGGGGAGAGGAGGAGAGTTTCAGAGACACTTACTTGCTGGCCCACAGCAATATGTTACAGGGACCAGTCAGTTTTTTGCATCATTGAGCTAGATATTTTTGTCTCTGTGACTGCGTTAGAAATAGCTTGCAGGAAAGGAAACTATATTTGTGTAGGGAAAGCAGAAAGAAATCATTCAGGCCACATTTTCAGAGTGGCCTTTAAGTGGTGTCCACAACTTTGAGTTGAATGTGGGGATATAATTTTGGGCACTCACTTTTTTCCCCACGCCCAAAACCCAGGTTTATATGCACAATCCACTCTCACCGACTGTCTTGATAGACATTCAGCCACTTGATTTAGATGTGGAAAATCTTGCATAAATGAGTTTTAGAATGTGCATGCCCCGGGTACAAAAATTGAGCGGGGCCTGCAGTCTGGTACTTGCAAACCTAAGGGTCTGCTTATGAAAAATCTGACCTATCCACAGGTCCCCTTAGGAATAGAACTGGAGCTGAAAGTAAAGAGCGAGAATTCTGTGGGACCAAGGAATACATGCATCTGGACAACTCACTTGGTGTGTGAAACACACTCACCGATGAACAGTAGAGATGCCAGGCTAATCTCTGGCACTGTCACGACCATGCTCTCACCTGCACATTCAAAGTGAACCTTTGCCATCAGTGCCCTGACTTCTCCGTTCGGAGAGAGCTGACAGAATCCTCCAATCGGGGGCCGGTTCGGGAGCAGGTCAATGGAGGCGTAACCTTCCTCCCCAGTTGTGAGGTCAGTGATGTGAAGGGTAAAGGTGTATCCTTCCCCATCCTTTAAGGCCCCTGGCCGTAAGACCAGGTTCATTCCGGTGTTGCCAGTAGAGGTGGTGGTTTTGTCCAAGATGAGAGACTTGTTTTTAAGGCTATGCGCTGCCCATCTCTACAGAGACAAAGGGAGAAAGACGGGAGAAATTCTGGTTTAATCTGAAGTCATGTCCCTAAAATGTTTTCGAACTGAGTCTATAGGGGAAAAAATAGAATCTAGGGGCAAAGGCTGCCAATTTTGCAGTTGATAATTCAGCTTTGTTCTCATGTGCTGAAGCAACAAGAACTGGAAAGCTTCCAAACTGTCTGGTGGGAATATTTCCACTGAGAGATCCACTTTCGTCTCTGGGATTACATCATCCACTGACAAAATATTTCATAATACAGAACACAAAACACAGGAAATCAAATTAAACAGTGGTGGAATCTCCATGGGATAACATTGCTTTTACAGGCTGCAAGTTGAATGTGTCCTGCATTGTTACTGTCAATAATACAAAGGTACAACTGTGACAACGAGACACACCGAGACAGGTGGCTGGAAAACACCGCGCAAGAAACCGCTCAGTTCACTGGGGATACAGAGCAGCGTTTCCAGTGGGACTTTCACTCACAAAGCCTGTTTCATCCAACAGCATATAGCCCAGTACGCGGATGGGAGAGGAATGTGACTGGAGGTGAAGAAAACAGACTGAGTGATCTATGTTTCAACTCCCTGAGCCAGAATAACTCAGACAGGCCACACAGCAGAGAGATGAAAACATTTCAAAATCTCAATCAAAAGGAATGTGAAATGAGCAGGTGGTGCGTGAGCCCATGTTGGCGGTGCCATGGCAGGGGCATTGTGGTTTGAATGGCCCTGGGGTAGCGTTGAGCCATTCTGATGGAGGGAGGCCACATTTCCCCAACTCCCGGGGGTGTTACTGAGAAGATCTCTCCACTGGGACACGATTCACACAGCCCTGGGAAGGCCCATATGGGCACAGCTAGGGGAAGGCCCACTTGGTGGAGCTGCTGCTGACAGAACCTGAGCGGCTCAGTTTGAATGGCAGCTGCAGCAAGCTTGCGGGCTCAACAGTGGCAAGGCCTGGCATGACTTGGGAGGCTCTGTGATGGGGTAAGTGTCCCTCCCTGAGGTTCACTGCAAACAGAACCTGCTCTAAGAAGCTGACGCATCACCCCCTTGGAGGTCAGATTCACTGGGGACTGCAGTGGATGAAGGGGACACACTGAGCAAAGCCTCAGAGCCCAACTGCTCCGTTTCTCTTTGGGAGTTCACAGCGATTGTGTTGTTTTTTACTTAATTCTACCCCTCCTGCCCCCAAAAACTAAATGGATCGATTTTTGCCTCCAACAGCAACAGCTTCCCCTTTACCCCAAGCTTGGAGTTGTTCTGGCAGTTCCTGCAGGTGCCCTCCAGGTAGACATAGGAGCTCTTGCTGACTTCGTAGACAGACTGGGCTTTGCAGGAAACACATTCTAGGGACACAATGGGGACCCTTCCATTCTTGATCAACACCTACGAGGAGGGAGGAAGAGCAAGAGAACAGCTCAGGAGATGCCCATTCCATGCCTGATTCAACCAGGGGACACAGAAAAGACAAAGGGGATATTGCTATCAACTTCTAACTAGTTTGCAAATGTCCTTGTCCCCAGTTTTCTGCATGGGAGCTCACACCATTTCAGCATGATGTGTATTTAGGGTAAAATTCACCCCAATGCAGAGGGACCAGCACGGGGCCTGTGCACAGCTTAAGTTCACTTAAGGATTCCCAAAGGGTTTTAGTGGGACAAGCCATGAATAAGCCACATAGCGATTTCACCTTTAGGGCCTAGATACTACGCTGCTGGGATCTCTGGAACTTCCCTACATTGATCCAGTCTAGACTAGGTGATTTTGTTTTGCCTTATTTTTTAAATGCTTTGCTTTGGAAGTTTCTGTGTATTGTCCTGAGTAGGATGCCAAGATAGCTCTTGTGGTTTTAGTAACATCTGTTGCTAAACTGAGGTTCTTTGAAAGATGAGGCATCCTTCAAAATTAAAAAAAAAATCCCTCTGACCCCAGTTAAGACTAACCTGTGTTCTGTAGAGAAGATATCTAACTGGGAGAGGGAAGGTCTATTTGGATCTGAGATCAAACATCTTGCATGCATCTGGCCCTGGAAACTTCTGCAACTCGCCTTGATTTTCTTTGGGCCAAATCTTTGGCCCTTCGTCCACAGCTGCAGCAAGCCCTGAGCCAGTGAAACTGGCTGTGAAAAGGGGGAGGCAGGACTGGCCCCTTGCTTGCCACAGAGCCCTGAACAATGGGGGTTGTCTGTCCTCCAATATACAGAGGGTGCGGGGCAGGCCCCAGATCTGTGCCTGCCTAGGCTCCTGGGCATTCTTCCCAATGGAAGTGGAATGCAGTCGGCCCTGGTCCTGCAGCAGCATCTTCCTCCCTTGTTCCTGCTGAGATCCTTAGCGCTCAGCCTGGGCCTTTGTGCTGGGTCTCAGGATCTGGCCCTGGGCCTGCAGGGCTCTGTTCAGTGCATTCTTTATGTCACTACTTTGTATAAACGATCAGCATTCTAAATACATTTTTAAATGCCCTTGAAAGACAGGAGAGATGATAAAAGAAGCTAGAACAGTAGCCCCTACTGGCTATCAAATGCATTTTGCTCTGCAGTGCAGGACAGCCAGCTTTTCCACAGGACGGTGTGTGGTCCCAGACATTCCTCTCAACTTCACCGCCTACACCTGGTTTCCTCTAACATGCCTCTCCTACAAAGCGCTTACGGGATAAGAACTTTAGCATCCCTGTTCCCTCAGAGCCCCTGGCTAGTGGAGTGTTATCTCTATCTATCTCTATCTATCTATTATCACTATCCCAAAGTACTTCTCCTAAACGCCTTTAATCCCCTACCAAGCAGCGCTATACGGAGTTTACCTGGGCCCTAGCATAATGAATATTCTGCATGTAAAGAGAGGCAGTAATGAAGACATTGTTTAATATGGCAGGCTGTTAAAAGAGAAGTGTTCCACCAAGTTAAGGGGAAGAGCACTGAAGCTTCCCTTATTCCTCCAACCATTGCAAATTTCCTATGACACTGGATTCATTGTTTTGCGCTCATGCATGGAAAGCTGATAGTACGGAATGTCCTTGAAAGACTATCAATTTAATTTTTTTTTCTTTATCCTCCGGCTTTGGTTTAAAAATCCAGGCAGTAAGAGTTTCCACTTTCAAACTAACTACGTCTCTTAATTGCCAGACGCACCATGATGAATGTTTCTGACATAAGCCATAAGTGCTGTCGGACTGCAAATGCGCTCAGTGTTCAGTTTAATCTGACATAAACAACATGCCCTTAAAAAACCTTCCTTTTCTTTTTTAAAAAGGAAAAAAGAGTAGGAACGATTGACGGCAAAAGCAAGTACCAGCCCTCTGAAAGCTCGCCAATTTGGAAAGGGCACGGTACTGTTAAGTGGAGGTAGGGCTGGGGCACGACATTGCTGGGCACATTGCTGGATCAGTTCTTAACCCCGTGGGCTGCAGTATCCTCGTATTCTCCGAAGGCAGATCAGATACTGCAAATTCAGAATCTGATCTGCTGTGAACTGGAACCATGCATGATCAGGTTATTAACATGGCACATGCAGACAAAGACAGAGAGAGACGGTGTGATCTTAATAAAAGGTCTGCAGGAGGAAACACAACAAAACACGTTACCTTGTCAGCAGATATGCTGCCCCCTGGAAATTTAAAGCATGTCCATCACTGAGTATATGGTATATGCCCCCACGAGGGCCATGGACAGTGAGAGCTTTAGGACTCTCGAGGGATCAAAGGCAAATCTGTCCTTCGATCTCTTTCTGCGTCCTCTCCAATTAATGCAGACAGCAGCAAGCTCTACAGTCCTTTGTTACGTTTGTTACTGTCCTGCAAAGTGGGGTCAGGAGAGGAGCAGGACTCAGGACCTACCTATGAATGTGGGTATCCCAAAAGCCAGCCAATCATACACCTTTCTGGAGTTTTGTTTGGAAAGGGGAGTGTGACCCTGCGCATTGTCCTGGTGCCCAGGAGCGGACATAAGCACAGTGAAGACAGAGATACATACGGTTTGATTCGTAGACTCGGGATTCAGACCCATCTTCCAGACACTGAGGTCGAACGTATATTCCACATCTGCTTCTAGTATTGCCTTGGAAATGGTGATGATCCCTCCTGTGGCACTGAAGTGCAGAGAGCACCCTGCAGGCGAGCTCTGCTTGCGAGGAGAAAAAAATCATTCAAACCCTCCTTTGCACTGATGCACTTTGCATGAGTCCATAGCCAATTATGTTCAGTTTCAGACACCATCAGTTCTTGCTATAAATTACCCATTTTAACCCCCTTGTTTGTGGCTGGGGAGGTAGGGTGGGATATCATTAAGCACACTGTATTTTCCATCAGATTAGTAAACAACTCTTGGAACACCCCTATATTTTGGCTGGCCTCCACATTTTTTAAAAATTAATTCTGTATTAAATATCTTGTAAATATGCTAACAGAAGGCAGACAAATGAGAGTGCTTACATTTACACGAAGTCTGATGCACAAACCTCCATGTGATTTCATTTAGAAAGTGGAAACGACCAAAGAAAAGGTCTTTTAATAAACAAGACAGTTTGGTGTCAACAAGACAATATTAATCGAGAGAGTTTGCCATGAGACTCTGAAGGGAGATCCTTTTTTATTGGTGGCCAAGACTGGTTTGATGTGTCGACTAGAGAGGAACAGTGTCCTGTACCCAACTGTTAGTTGTGCTTATCCTTCAAAAGCTTCATTTGGCTCCTGCTGAACTTGAAGATTTTTAAATGACTCTAATGGGAACAGGATTAGAACACAAGCCTGCTAGACTATAAATTGGTGACCCTAACGAGAGTCTGTTACAAACTCTTCCGTCTATGCCTTCCCAACCCAGACACAAAAATGTGTTATGTGTGCGCACAGCGCCTAGTACAATAGAGCCCTGATCCTTGGTTGGGGTCTCTAGGTGCTACTAATTATCACTGTCTTTTTCAGTGCAGATTCTCTTACCTTGGAGCAAGACGTGCAGGACCACCGGTAAAGCAGTGGCGTCTGTTCATCATCATCCAGGTTAGGGTCATAGGATTTCTCACCGTCCAGGATTAAGTCTCGCGTGTTGGACCACACGCGGTAAGATCCCCCATTGATGATTGGGACCAGCTTACTCGGCGTCACAGTCACATTGGCAAAAATGCTCTTGGACAGTGGGGTGTCTCCAAAGGAGACAAAGAAGACGAAGCAATAGTTTCCTACTTCCAGGGCCAGCTTGGGTACGACCAGCTGGGGCCTGCTCAGGTCAACGCTCAGCAGGTGGACCCTGTCGGTGTCATCAAAGTGCAGGCAGCTGGGTGCTCGGTAAATCTCCCACAGATACTCGGTCTGGTACTTGACGCAGCCACGGAGGTCAATCTGTGCCTCCAGGTAGTTCCTCTGGGATCGTTTCATGACTACCTGTGGCGGCAGGGCTAGCTCCACCTCCGGCTCCTCGCACTCCAGGACTCTGACGGTGACTGTGAGATGGGCTGTCATAAAGCTGACAAGGTTGGTGGCGTTCACCTCTACCTGGTAATCTCCGGCCTTCAGGTAGGAGTAGTTGGCAGCTGCCACCTCTGTGATTTGAGCTGGGGAACCATCGCCAAAGTTCCACCAGAAAACAACTTGCCATGCGCTGGGCTGCACGGAAGCTTCAAACAACACCGTCCTGTTCACAAAGGACAACGCTGGCTTAAGGGAGACTTGAACGATTGGGTCTTGCACTTGGATCACTCTGGTGATATTCAAACTCCCTAGGTCATTGAAAGCACTGAGATGAATTTCTAGTAGCCCTGGCGCCGCTGGAGTGTAGGAGACACTTCTGCCTGCCAATCTTACCAGGGCACGGCCATGCTCTTTCTGCAAGGAGAACTGCCAGGAGTACAACACCCGTGAGCCACTCCCAACCTGGGCGGTGAAGGTCTTTTTTGTTCCTGTTGGGATTCCCTGCTCGCAGCAGTTCACAAGCCTTAGGTCATGGATGCCTTCCAGTACTGAGATAAGCACCTGTGCGCGTGCCTTGCTGACTTGGTTCTGCACCATCACCACCACGAGGTAGTCACCACTCTCAGTGAACTCATGGGTGAACCTAGATCCATTAAGCACCACGGAGTAGCCCACACTTATGTTCACCGAATAGCTCACGGAGGAACCAGAGGACATGCTGATCACAAAAGAAATCTGTTCCCCAGGCTCCACCACCTTCTTGCTCACAAAAAGCTCCAGCCCTTCAATCCTGTCCTGCACTGTGATATTCTTGCTGGCCACAGCCCAGCTGATGTCATTGGATACATTCAGATGGACAGAGAAAAAGCCTGCCTTAGGGAATGTCACCGCCACAGTCTGTCCAGTCTGCAAACCTTTTGGCAGCTCCCACAGCCATGTCACGTTGGTCCCCTTTTCGAGTTCACCACTGAAGGTTACCATGGAGCCCGATGGGATGTAGCTGCAGCTCACCTCTGCAGTCTCAATCCTCAACCCCGCTACGGGTTCCTGTATAAAGATGTAAACCAATGCATTAGTGGAACTAATCTTGTTTTCAGCTGTGACAGTGATCGCTGTAGCTCCAGGTCTTTGGAAAGAATGTATGATGAAGGGTACAATGGTTTCTCTCCTGTTACTATCTTCCAGGTGCCAAATATATATTAGGCAAGTGCCACTGGTTACGCTGGTGCTTATGTTAACAGAGGCGTTTATGGCAGCTGGATTGGGGAAGGCAGAAGGTTTTAAAAGGCCGATACTTTCAATGAACTCCACTGTCCTGTTAACAGCTGTGCTTCCCAGCATGTTAGTGGCTTTCAGATGGATCGTGTAGTTCCCAGCCTCCAGGATGCTCAAGGAGAAGATCTTCCCACCGAATGTCTGCACAGGGGTGCTGTCCTTCAAGGCCATCCAGCTGTAAGAGATGTTTGTCCCATCTCTCACCACCGCCTGCAGATGAAGCGTTTTGTTGGTTGGGAAATAGGCATCCTCCACAAGGTCGCTGCTGGCGATCTGCAGTCCTTCGATCTGTTGCAAGACGTAGACGAAGATGCTGTCCTGCAAGGAGCTGATCTCATTCTCTGCTGTCACAATGACATTAAAAGTCCCCACGGACCGGAATGTGTAGGAAATGGTGTAGGAGCCTTGGATGGGTGTGCACCTATCGCACAGGATCCAGGAATATCGGCTAGCATTGCCAGCTAGGAGAGTGGCTACAAAGCTCACTGACCCATTCAGTGGCACCACAGTCCTGCTGGCATTAATGGTAAGCCCCTGGAGTCGCCTCTTCACAGTGAGGTTGAGCCTGGTCTCATTGATGCTTACATCATTCCAGCCAGTCAAGCTGATAGTGTAGTTGCTGGTATTGTTGTAAGAGTGGGAGATTATTGGTCCAAGCTGGTTACAGCCATCCCCCATGTCCCAGCGGTAGCTCACTTTGGTCCCATTCCCACTGGCGGAGAACAGATAGATCTGGTTGAGCTCCAAAACTCTTGTCCCATTGTATTCAATCTTCGCTACCCCAACTGGTTCTTGGACTTCCACAAAAGCTGTGTCATTGTTGAACGAGACATTGTTGGAGACGGTCACTGTGACCAGATAGACCCCTGTGCTCTTGTAAGTGTAACTCACTTCAGTCCCTCCGGACCTAGCGGAATCGTTGGTCCCAAAGTCCCAGTGGTACCTGTATTGGTACAGAGGCATGGTACTGACCTGGAAGTTGCTCTCTTTGCCAAGCCGCACAAACTGCTTGGGGGGTAGGAGCGTGACATTGACAATCTCTGGCTCCACACAGACGATGGTGAAGTAGTGCGCCTTGTTAACACTGCTTGAGAGAACCAGGGAGAGTGCGAAGATTCCGCTGTGAGTGAAGTTGTGCGTCACCACGGGGTCCCCATAAACAGTGACGTTGGACGAGCCATCTCCAAAGGTCCAGTCGAAAATGTAGTTTTCTGCGTTCCCCGAGACGTATGCGGTGAACTGCACGTTGGGGTGTTCCAGGATGCAAGAGGAAGGTTCTATTTTGAGGACCTCCAGGACGAATACCCGGACAGGCACAGTTTGTGAAACAGAGTTCACAGGATTCACAGCTGTCACGTTAATAGTGCAGCAGTTGACATCCTTTTCATACCTATGTTCTACTGCTGGCACCGTGCTCATCAGTATGGTCCCGTCCCCCATGTCAAATATCCAGGTGATATTGTCTCCTGTCTCCACTGAAGCATTTATTGATATTGAAATGCCTTGCTCTGCCACCTTATCGGATGAAACTCTCAGCCCAGTGATCTCTTCAAAAACACGATAACGCTGGTGTGTCTCGACGCTGCTAATCGTGTTGTTGGCTGTTAGGCTGACTTTGTACACCCCTCTGGTCTGATAGCTGTGAGTCGCTCTAGGTTGGCTCTCCAACAGCAGTGAGAAGCCATCCCCAAAGTCCCAGGTGTACCAGACTCCATAGAGGGATGGCAGCGGATAGGCTTTGAAGGTGACAGGCCGGCCTACGACCAGGACGTCTGCATCTGCTTCTACAGTCAAGTCAGTCAGGTAAGTGTGGACGTGAACCGGGATCTGGTAGGTGAGGTTCTCAAAACTGTTTGACACTAGAACAACCAGGGTATATTCTCCTGCAGATGAAAAGAGCAGAACGTGGGCATGTTGGAGGGGTCTATGTAACCACCACAGGCCTTAACGGCCACATGGGAAAGGTTAAAAACATTCCAAGCAGACACTGCTCTGCTTCTGCACCACACACACTTTATTTCTCTTTTTTTCCTCATTGCTTCTAAGGGTGCATGAAAATAGGACATGCATGTGTGGCCAGCCTACCTATATAAGAAGCCAGCCTGACAATTCTGGAGGCTGATTCTTTTTCTGTTCATCCACATAATAATAGTGGATGAACAGGGCAGTGGCCATGCATTCTGCTTCTACCTGTGCCTCACCCCGACCCAAACCCTGGATGTGAGGGAAGTTCAGTCTCCACGGGCCATTCTGCTATTGGCCTATCTCCTGAGACTGCCAAAAAGGAAATCTGCTTGTGCCAATGAGGGTAGTTTCTATGATATGAACACACATCCAGTGAGATTATTGGATGGTGACACTTTCTGCTCACTTCCAGTCTGGGCTAGATTTGAACCAGCGATTCAGAGGAGAAATTAAGCTGTGAACAGGTTCTCACAGTCCGAGATGATGTCTGATCATCCAATCCCACCACCTGTCATCATCAGCACCTTCCTTGACGCTCATTCTGCCAGGGCTTTATCTGTTGTTTATTACCGCCAATGACCAGCAGCACTAACAGTGGAGGGAGTTTAATCAAGAAAGAGCCTAACAATACATGCAGGCCTCTGAATCATTCTCTAGTGTGGAGGTGCTAGGACTTTCTGAAGCTCTTGACCCCTGTAACCCCAGTGCAATAAAACTGCATGAGCCCTTTTTGCCCAGAATACACAAACAGAGCTTACCTGGTACTTGATAGGTGTATGATACGTTGTGCTCGATTACAACCTGATGGATGCTGGGATCAGGAATGAGGAAAGACTCATTATATGGAGGTTTAAACTGGTAAATTTCATGACCACCATCTCCAAAATCCCACCTGGGGAGAGGAAAGCAAATCAGACATGCAGGCCATGAGCTGGTCGTTACATAGTGAAACAGAAGCTGCTTTTGGAACATCTTAGGATCCCGCCTGGAATCCCGTAAGCACCCCCAGTGCCATTCCCAGTGTTCTGCTACAGTCACAACACTGTGGTTACCAAGGGAGCTACCACAAAGGGTGCTGCTGAGTATCACAAGGCGAGTTGTTCTAATACATCGCAGTGCCATGGTGACAGGAGTATGGTGGCAGTTAGAGAAAGGGAAGGAGTCACTTCTAAACAACCAAATAGCAAGTGTTGTGGAAGAAAGGCATTATGGGACTGACCTCCAGAAACAGTGAGCACCCACTACCCTGGCTGAACCCAATCGGGATGCTGGGATACTAAGCCCCTCTGAAAATCAGTTTCTGTGTAAATACCAGATTTTGTTGTTCTGGTACCACTGTGTTTAGATTTCTTTACCAGGATTGCTCGGTCCTGCTCCAGTCAACCACCACTCAGCTCCTGTTCCAAAAACCTGGCATTACAAATACCAGCATGCCCTTTCCTGGTGCCAAAACATATCCCATAGCAGAGGAGAGACACTGCACAGGGAGTTCTGTGATTCTCTTCTGAGCAGGTGAGGAACGAAGACAGAGCCAAACAAAGGATCACCTAGCAAAGGCCTCACTCAGGGAATTCAATAGGAATTTGCCTTGAGTGAGCACTGAGGAAAGAAGAAGCCAGACCCTGCAAATTAGGCCTAATACCCGTTTGAAATCAATTGGCCCTCAGGTGAGAATCAGCCACGGCAAAGCCCCTGAGCTGTGCACAGTGAGCCCCTAAGTTTGGGCAACTTGCAGAGGACTCACAAGAAGGCAGCGTCCACAGCTGTGTCGATCTGTACTCTGGCGGTAAGCTCCACGGTTGTGCTCTGAGGGAGGACCAGTGGGATCTCAGACACGGTCAGGTCCTTCATCCTATTCATCTTCTCCACCGTGACGTTGTAATCAACTGTGACATTGCTGACGTGATTGGAGGCGGTGAGCTGTTAGGGACGGGCAGGACAAACGGAATAGCTCTGAGGTCACCTCACCACACTCCCCACTCCTTGGAGTATAGCATCAAGGAAGGATCTGGGTTTCACTGTGCTAAAGGGACACTGGGATGGGGTGTCTCCCCAAATGGGCCCTGAGAGAGCTGAATTAGGCCAAGTGGGCCCAATCAGCCAATTAAATGGCAAACAGGGGAGAGATTTAGGTGAGGAGGAGGCCACTAATTGGAAGCAAGCTCATCTGTGAGGGAACAGGCGGGGCTTACATAAAGCCAAGGGACTAGCAACAGGGGGAAGGCTTCAGGGGGAAGGGAGGTGTGGTTGGGACTATAAAGGGAAGTCTACAGTTACTCCCTGGGAGAAGGGAATTTGGGAGGGAGAGCCAGAAAGGTAGGAAAGACTCAGGGGAAAAGCAGCAAGGGGTAGGAGAGGCCAGACCTTGGCTGCTGAGGAGAAGGCCCCTGAGTTGGAACCCAGAGCGGAGGGCGGACCTGGGTTCCCCGGCCAGCCCCCGAGGGAGTGGCACCATGGGGCAGTGAGTGGGCAGACTGCCTGAGACAGCTCATGTGAACAGAGACTTAGAAAGACTTTGATACCCTAGAAGGGGGAAACGCATATAGTGACCAGGTCAGAAAGCCAAGTCATGAAGAACAAGCACCCAGTCACAGAGACTGAGTGCAATAGGACATGCAGCGAGCAGCAGAAGGGAACCCTGGACCTGGAAGGAGCTAATCCCAGAGCAGCCAGGAGGAGATGCTCCTAGTGGTGAGTGCCCCCCTGACAGGCTCCAATAAACCAGAGAGAGTCCAGAGGAAAACACTGAAAGGGACTGGAGAGAATGAAAGGACAGGGCCAGTGCCACTCAGGGGAGAGCTGGCAAATAAGTGTGAATGAGGCAGGGGGAGTAACGAAAGGAAAGGGAGGCAGAAAGCCAGGGTAATAGGCTGTCGGAACTGGAAAGCACCATGACCACAAAGTCACATGCCAGTGGAATAATCTCCCCCATGAAGCTGTCATGGCTCCACTGCTAGGTCTGTTCAAGATAGAACTGGCTTCTGGAGTCAGGGAGAGGAATTTCTGCTCTGGTGCCCTGGACTTCAACAAGTGCACAAGACCCAGGAGACTCTTCCAGCCCTGAATTTACCAATCGTTCATTCACTGACTCTGTCTGAGTCTTGTTGCTAGCAAGCTGCCTCCAGCTGCTGTGGACAGGCATTCACAGCCACTGATGGAGAAGCAGCAGCTTCCTTAGGGGCAGGGGCAGGTGAGTAGCTCATGACAGAGGCCGCAGGACGCAACATGAAAAGTGCAGCTTCAGCACTTCTAGTGAGACAAGGCAGGGATGGAGGAGAGCAGAGGGCTTGGGGCAAAGCTGGATGGGGGGCTGAGAAGAAAGAGAGGAACAATCAGAAAAGGGGACCAAAATAAACTGAGAGAGAGGCACAAAGCAACATGGGAGGAGAATGGACAGGAGGGGAGGAAGGAAATGGGCAGAGGAGAGACCTGGAGATAACCGGGACAAAGGAAGAGAAAAGGAGAAGGCGGGGAAGCAATGAACTGAAGAGGGGAAATGAAGAATGAAGGAGAGGGGAAAGGGAGGGGGAAGAGGCGAGAGAGCAGTGGAGTGGAGGACACAAGAGGAAGCTCTCACCATCTTTCTTTTCAAGAGAAGCACAGAGCAAAACTAAAGACTAAGCAGCTTTGCAAGCGCAGCGAAAACCTCTTCAGGCAGCTGCAGTGCACAGCCTGCGTTACCCATTGGCTTGCGGCTGGGGCAGGGTGTTGGCAGAAATCTCTGCCTAATTGTCAAACTGCTGCTTTTCCTTTTCAGCTTTCAATGGAAAAGCAGATCTGAAATGGTGCCACGGGAGAGGCTTTGGCTTACCGAGAGCTTGTACACAGCTGGGCTTTGGTAGATAACGTTGAAGACGACGTTGTAAAAAGTGAAAGATGGCTTGTCATCTACCGTCCATCTGAAAGTCGCATCTGACCCGGCCTCGATCACAGGGACGTAGCTCTGAAAGGTACGAGGACACTTTACACTAGACCGGGGGTCTCAACCTTTTTCTTTCTGAGCCCCCCTCAACATGCTCTAAAAACTCCACGGCTGCCCTGTGCCACAGCAATTGTTCTTCTGCTTATCCAGGAGATTAAAAGCCAGAGCTGGTGTTAGGGGGTAGCAAGCAGGGTAGCAAGCAGGGCAATTGCCCTAGGCCTCACAGAGGCAAGTTGCTCAGGCTTCAGCCCCGCACTGTGGGGCTTGGGCTTTGGCTTTCTGCCCTGGGCCCCAGCGCATCTAATGCCGACCTTGTTTCCTGGGTTATTTTGAAGGACCCCCTGAAACCTGCCGTGGCCCTCCATGGGGCTCCAGGCCCCTGGTTGAGACCCTCTGCACTAGGGTATGAGAAGCATGCACAGCGCTTCCCAGCTGAACAGGAGATGGAACAGATTCAATCTTACAGGCCAGTTCAAGATTCACTGACAGCCGCTGCTAGGACAAGAAACGGTTTCTGCATCCTTTAGACTCTGCCTTTTAGTTACTGTATTTTGGGCGATTCCGTTTTTAGTCTGAATGGAAAGTAAACAGGAGGGTTTAACTCTGAGTCCCTTTAGCTCTTTCATAGTCCAAGCTAATCTCCCCTCCTCCGGTGGTCAGATATCTTTCTCTCTCCAGCTTCTGGTTGGCACTGGGGGAGCCTGAAATCCTGTTTATTGCTGCTAGTTCAATCAAATGTACAAGTGTCCAAATAGAGAAGCAAGAGAGAGGGGGAAAAACTTGGAGACTCTCAGGTGGGGGGGTAACAACAACACTGTGACTATTGTTGGGTTTCCTTTCAAGGTAATTTCAAAGTAGCCTTTCCTAAAATTAGTTCTTATGCCTGGGACTTTCAAAGGGGTTTCAGGAGGGATGTGCCCTAATCCCACTAAAAGTCAGTGGGAGTTGAGGGGCTAAATTCTGCTGAAATCCCAGCCTACAGCTCCTTAGGTAAGCATGGCTCTTACAACACATACAGTAAGCAGACCAGGGCCTTGCCCCAAAGAATTCACAATCTAAATTATTTTGCTGTTGAATCTTCCCCTCTGCTATCATGCCTTAAAAAAGAAAAGAGTCCAACTTAATGGGATGTTCTAGAAAACCTGGTTTTCCAGATAATAGTAATGAGCACTTTTCAAACAATAGACTGCAGCGCAATTTGCAGAGGTGGGTGAGCATCTTTAGCCTCCTTGTACAGATAGGGAAATACAGGCAGTGAGAGAATGTTGCTTCACTGAGCTAGTCAATGGCACAGCTGGGACCAGAATCCAGGTCTCCTGACCACCCCCCTTCCCTGGAGATCTGTTCACAAGACCATGCTTCCTTCCTGCCACCCTTTGGCTGCTTCGCTGCACTGAACCTCTGACCCTTTTCACTAGGAAATATCTGACCCAAAGCCTAAACAGATCCAGTTGCACTTGGCAGGCTGGGATTGGATTCCTGCTCCTCTATATCATGTCTCATTAGCACAATCAGACTTCTTAACCCGACAGCTGCAGAGACCAGCTGGTGAAGGTGAGACTGAAAGGCACTGACTTGCATATTTTCTGCCATTACGCAGCCAAAGATTAAAATAGAGCATTTGACAGATCCAATGGGTAGTTACCAAACAGCCTCTGAGCAGGGTTTAACTTTGCAGTGGGGAAAGAGAAGTGGAGAAAAGGACTGAAGACACCAGGATAATTACAGGACTTTGGTGGACAAAGAAAGTATGTAGAGCTCCAGCTGGCAGGTGGACAGTATTTGTGATAGCAAATCAGAACTTCAAAAGAAAGTCAGAGGAACATGAACCCTGACCTTCCACAATGCACCTGGTCATTTGGGCAATTTATGGGAGCAAGGAAAGAAACACGGCGCTAACATTCTCCTATCACAGTAACATTCTCCTACCCTAATGCTGGGGTATTTAAGGTCGACATCAGGAGGTGTACTGCTAAGTTACACACCCAATTCAGGGGCAGCTGCATCTTCCCCAGTGAGGATCGGGGTTGGCAGTTTGCCAGGGGATCAAAGACCCTATCTGATATGCATAAAGTGGGGCAGATCGCATGGAGGTGCAGCTGTGATTCACCTTGTATACATCTGGGCTGTTTTCCAAACCTAAAGCATTCACATTAAAGGCTGCAATGAAAACATTATTAATAATTTAACAATTGTGCAATGACTCACCACCCGGGTGTTTAGCAAGACTCTGGTTTCTGGGTCAGGGGTTGCTCGGAGTCCTCTAATGGGCTCTTCCACCTTCACCTTGACAGTGATGTTTCGGGAGCTCACCGAGTTTTCCACCATGAGCAGCATGGTGCTCACGCTTTCCCCACCACCACTCAGCTTGACCACTGAGAACCAGGTGTCGTTGGTGTCCCTGGTGCAGTCTGCTGTCAGGGGAACAATGGCTGGCGGGCATGCCCCTTCGAAGGGGAAGGTCCTGTTCTCGCCAAGCCAGCTTGCTGTCGCGTTCACCCCTGAGGATATCTTCACCACCAGCGAAGAGTGGTTAGTTGGCACATAGACTTTGCCACTGTGAGAAGGTGGGTAAATGACACGGAGACCTGACACCGGAGAAGTGACCCAGAAACTGCAAGACAAGTTGGCACTGAAGACTCCATTGTCTACCGTGGCTTTAACGGTGTAGAGGCCATGACGCTCTAGCCCGGGATTGTGTTGACTGATAAGTGGCATAACCTGTTCTGTGGCATAGAGAACCCTGAGAGAGCATACGGTGTCATTCTTCCAGATTGCACCGGTGAGGTTGGCAGACAGGCTGGGCACCCAGTCAGAAGAATTTGTGCTTAAGTAGTTTATTCTGTAAGGTGATATTATACTTGGCCGGCACTGGAGGAACAAGCCTGGCGCTGCATCGTGCTGGATGCTGAAGACATCCTTAGGCCTGACAAAGGTGTCTTCACCTTTAAACATCACCTGTGAAAGGGTAGAGATTATTTTGATTCCATGGCTTAAATTCTCAGCAGGCAACACCATCCCCATCACCAGTCCCGAATTTGGGTGGGTGAGAAAGTTTACCATTGGATTTACAGCCAGGATAAAGACCACAGCAAATCCAGTAGCTCAGGGAGCTTTCTTAAAATGCTATCCTCTTTGCTGATATGAATTGGATGTGCTGTTCACTGTGATAAACATCAGTTTTATTCTACAATTCAACCTTCTTGTTAAATGCAATGAGCCTGGTCCTGTTAAAATCTTGCACAAAGCTTTGAAAACTGACCCTTCCATCCACTTTATTGTTGCAACAAATTACGGAGGGAGTGGTTAGAGGAAGGAAGTGGGCGTCACAGCTCCTGGGTTCTATTCCAGATTCTACCTCTTGTGTGATCATGAATAAGTCACTTCACGTCTCTGTGCCTCAGTTTTCCCATCTGTAAAATGGGGATAACACCTGCCACACAGGTTGGACCCACAGTTCCATATCCAAGGAAAACCGCTCTGTCCACACATTGGTTATACCGGCTAATTTGCACTTACCAGATAGTGAGCAGAAGTGTTAGCTGGTATAGTGAAGAGAAACTCTTTGAGGAGTTCATAGCTGAGCTGGCGTTCGTTGTGCCAAAAAAGGGATTTGGAGCTATTGGTGATGGAATCATTGGCACATTCCACTGGGCTGCAGCAACTGCTTAGCGACAAACATGTATTAGTCAAGCGACACCACTGGAAACCAGCAGGGCATTCAAGTAGTGTCCAGTTCCCAATATCCTGAGAAGTGCGTAATGGATAGGTAGCCTTTTTTCCCTCCTTGTAACCTGGAAGGCAGGAGGAAAGAACAAATCTGATAGCTCAGGCACATACTTGTGTAGAACTAAATTAAGAATAAAATCCCCAAATACTCCAGATTCAAGGCTTTCTCACATTTCTCCATGAATTTGAAAAGTCAAAAATGTCAGTCACCTGCATGTGCTCTTTGGGCCAAAAATTGACCATGTTAGTGGAAAATTTCATTAAGATTGCACAGTTCAGAGGGAAAAAATGGTCCCTTTCCCAACTTTAGAACTATTTCCAAGCCAAAGCAGACCCATTCTTTTGAGCAGAGCTGGCTTTGACGTTGAAAATGCATTGTTAGTTTTCACAAGTTAGCACTTAGACGTCAGAATATCAATTTTCCAATGTCAAAATATTTTTTTTCACAATTGTGGACTGTGTGACTGCATCAAACCTTCTTGTGGGAAAATTCATTCCCACAAAAATTGTGACTTTTGCACAGTTGCACTGAGACTCATGGAAAAGGCCTGTTAGACCATATTGTTCATCCCTCTTCAACCAAAAGTATAAGTATGCCCTATTGTCATGTTTCACAGTCAGGAAGAAATTTTCTCCCGTTAACTTTTGGGACTAGATGGAGCACAATCCATCATAGTGTGACATTTTCTGCATTCTCAAGTAGAAAGAAATAATGCAGAAGGTGAATTCATTTCTGTCCAAGATCTGGTTAGTCTTCATACTTCATGACATGCGACAATTCCTTAAGGAAGCCTTTGGAATCTATTATAAGAAATATCATCCTACAGCTCGGCCTTGGACCAAATGCAGACCTGGCGAAACTGACTTCAGTGCAGTTTCCATAGTTACTGTATGAACTGAGACTGTGGAATTTGCAGCATCTATTTTCATGCCAGCGGCCACAGAGTAATTCCCCTGCAAACTGCCCCAGCATTAAAGCGCCTGGGTGTTACAGAGGATCCTTGTCCAAAGAGTGCTGACGGTTTGTGAGGCAGACACAAGGAGAATGCGCAGAAAGGGGATTTGTACAGCTCTCTAGGCCTTTCCCAATGCTGTTGTGTGTTTTGGTCTGGGAATCAGCTTTGTTTCCCCCTGGAGCTTACAAGAAGCGGTGCATTCTGAATAATCCAGTGAGCCACCTGGATATTAAAGAGGAAAGCAAATGGGCTTGTGCCACACCTGTTCCAAGGGTAGGTCCCGACAGCTGCAGACTGTATGCTAATGATGTAATGCCCTGACTTGTATACTTGATGAATAGCCATTATCTCTTTTGCATAAATCCCCTCTTCTGTTCACCATCCAAAGATGCTTCCTCTGTGACTCCTTCTCCACAGCAAATCCTTCCTTACATTTCCCCACCTATCCCCTTTCTCTGACTGGTTCCATCTTCCCCATCGCTGTCCTGGTTCCACTCCCCCCCTCGACTTCCTAGCTTCTCCTCACCGCACCTCAAGTTTCCCCCTGCCCCACCCAACATACACACTAACCCTAGACTCTCGGAGAAGAAATTCCCCACACAACCAGCCCATAGCCTTAGAGTGTGTGTCTGTCTCTCCCTCACATTGCCCACTGCTCTATCCCTAGCCCTATGTCATGTGGGTTGGGAGCTATCCTGGAGGCAGGATCTCTATGGTTAGAGTCCTGGAGGA
Organism: Dermochelys coriacea; assembly: GCF_009764565.3. Classification (NCBI taxonomy): domain Eukaryota; kingdom Metazoa; phylum Chordata; order Testudines; family Dermochelyidae; genus Dermochelys; species Dermochelys coriacea. Next base: position 3,879,157 of record NC_050077.1, on the reverse strand, counting down.
CTCCTGGGGGGTCTCCATAATTTAGAGCTTCAGTCCTCCTGGGATCTTACCATTGAGGCATGGTCTAGAGTGCCTCCCCTCATTCAATAGCAGGAGACTGGAGAACTCTGGAGGCTTGGCCCATTTTTTGCTGCTCTGTGGTTTGGAGAGAAGGCCAGAGTGGCTCCATTGGTTGTTGAGTAAGGAGTGGGGAGGTTTCTTACTTGATGTCTTCTTCAGAAACTCAGGTCCTATCCGGCCCAGGAGGTGCCATGGGACCAGAGAGCGAGTGACGCCACTGGCATCCCAAAAGCAAAGAGGTGGGAAGCCGTAGCCATGGTGAGGGGAAGGGTCTTTGTTCTGTCAGTTTAATGCCAATGCCCAACACAGATTCTGCGGAACACGCAACTGTGTTAAAGATTCAACCCTCCAATTGAAGGGCGAGAGCTCATGATACACATGCACTGAGATGCCCCCAGGACATCCCCCAGAAAAACCAGGGAAGATGAGACCTCACCTGAGACTTCTCAAGATTAAAAAAAATAACCATAAAGCCTCTCTCAGGCCTCCTTTCAAAAGAAGAGGAAAGGCCACAAACCCAGTGTGGGTCACCTTTAAAAGAACCTGGAGTCAGGGAAAAAGAGGAGATGTTGTACCTTCTCTGCGTGTTGGTCTGTGCACCTGAAACCTCACATGAATAGACCGCTGCAGTTCTTGAGTCACAAACTCAAGGGCCGTTAAAAATGCTTCCTGCTGAAACTCCAAACTGGGGAACACCATCGTCTGGAAAACAAAACCCAAGGCCTTCACCTTGCTGCACTGCTCACGGAGCTCCCTCCATGGGGCTAGGATGTGAGCCCTTCTTACCTCCACAGTGTCCAATGGAGCCGGCAGCGATGCTTCTCTTGTCACGTATCTCACAGACCCGGGTGTGTCAAACGCAGGATCACCCACGTAAAAGTTTTCGGCGTTCAAGAGAATTCCTGTTTTCAAGGGAAGCATTAGGCAAAGCCAGTGAGAGCCAGCAAGGCCTGTGTTTGTGCCTCGGCCCCGCTCACACTAGATCACATCACGGATCGGAACGGTAACACCCATCACAGGGGGAATTACAAAATGGGTTTTGGACCAGTTCAAATCACATGATTCTCAGTTCTGAGGGAGAGGCAGCTGCGATTATGATTCAGTTACCTTTCTCTCCACGCTGTGGTTTTGATTCCCTTCCCAGCCTGTGTAATTAATGTTTGCAGCGTCCCAGTGCGATGACAGAGCCGCGCAACAGTCAGCAGCTTCGGCTTCTGGGAATCCTGCAAACTCTGTCCGTCCTCCTTCACACGGGATTCACACTCCGAGGTTTGCGTTGAATTATTGGATATAAATACAACCCTCAAAACGCCATGTAAAACTCAACCAAAGCCACCTGGTTTCCATCAAAATAACCTCACCTAGCTCAGGCTTGCTCACAACCAGGGCAGGCATTGAGGTACTGTATCAGTGAGCAGTTATTGGGACCTCTCTTCACAGTCAGGGTGGGTCCCCCCGTCTCTTTACCTTACACTTTATCTGAGTCCCCTCCCATCTTTATTCTCTTTCTTATTCCCAACATCCCCCTCTGTCTTCCACTCCCTCTCCCTGGGGTGAGGAATTTGTCTTCCAGCCAGTCTGCTTCTTCCTCCTGCCTGTGTGATGGGGGTGGTGTGTTTTTCCTATGCTGCAGGAGGGTGAGGTCTTCTGCTAAGATGTCTTCTTCCCGCAGTGGACTCTCCACTCGGAGTCACCCTGAAAGGTGGCACCTTAGGTGGCCAGGTACCCAGCCTATGCCTGCAGCCAATGCACATTCCAGCTTCGGCACGGGAGGCACACCCAAAGCTTGTCCCTCACTCCCCAACATGTTCATGAACTTCAGGGAACCTGACCATGGCTCTCCAAATGGAGGAACCATTTGCAGCTCTAGCAGACGGGTTGTACAGCGGGTGCAGGAAAGGAAGGCAGCCTCACGCAGTGCCCACAAAGCTGGAGGCTCCAGGCGAGACAGGAGCTGAACCAGCCCTAAAGGCCCTGTGAACCCAGAGAAGGTAACCCTGTGCACCCCGGCATTACTTTCCATCCCAGGCTGGGGTACAGATGTACCACTGTCAGGGATGGGGCAGAGGGTCCTTTGTGCTAGCCGGTTTTTGGGATATTTCTAGATTAGGAAAGGAGGTTGAGGTTAGCTAACCCTGACTTTTTCCTAGTGTAGATGCAGCTTACCACCTTTTTAACCTCAATTTAGCTGGTCAAAGCTGACCCAGGAGCGTAGCTAATCCTCACTTAACCTCCACCTCTTTTCCTTATTCAGCTAACCCCTTAGGGTACGTCTACACTGCACTAAAAGCCTGCAGCAGCAAGTCTCAGCGTCAACTGACTCAGGCTGGGGCTGCGGGGTTCAAAATAGCAGTGTAGCCATACGGGTTTGGGCTGGAGCCTGGGCTCTGAGGCCCTGCGAGCAGGGAGGGTCTCAAAGCCCAGGCTGCAGCCTGAGCCCAATTGTCTACACTGCTATTTTAGCCCCGCAGCCTGAGCCCCGTGAGCCCGAGTCAGTTGACCCGGGCTCTGAGACATGCTGCCGTGGTTCTTTTATTGCCCTTTATGTGCAAACTGAAAGAAATATCCAATAAAATCATAGGAAATGCCTGTGTAAAATGCCCCGCCCTTGCTAGGCTGAGACAGTTGGGGTGCTGCACAAGCAGTCAACATAGAAAAAGAACAAAGAATGAAAGACCATGGTACAGCCATGTTTTGTTCTGTCTTCCTCCCTAACTTCCCAGCAGTGAGAGGGAGTTTGTTGTGACATATGGGGACTAAACACTTCAAGAACCACTGCCTGAGAGCATGTTTCTCCAAGATATTTTTCTTGCGTTTTATTAAGAATATGAGGCCATGTCTTTGGGTGATAACTTAGTATGTGCGTATTTTTAGAGAACATTTTAGACATTCGGGAAGGGTTAGTGGGCTGGGCTGCAGCTCCATCAATGTGCAAGTTTCCTGCTTCAAAACCCACAACAGAAACACCAATTTATGGCAAGTCAGTTGGCTATTCTCCTAGGGCTGCTAGTCGTGTCTGAATTACAAATCAATGAGTTGTCCTACTTACTAGGTCAGACTTGAAGTGAGCAATGACCTATTCTATGCACTCAGGCCTGGTATCTGTGCTTCCAAACTAGTGCATGCTCAAATATTGTAGGTGGCAATAAAATAGGGCATTTGGTGCATTCTGCCCTCCTTCTGGGGACTCTACAGAACATGCTTTTATTTCCAGAGCATTTGTCAGAGGCTTGGAAATTCCCAACTTCCATCTAACAAAGATGATGATTAACCAGAAAAACAATGAGGCCCTTCCCTTTGGACTGACCCATGCCAGTAGTTGATGATAAATACATCCACCTCCAATGAGGACCCAAGTGCGGAAGGCCTGCTGAGAGCAGGGCAGCAGGAGAGCCCACCTTTTGGCTTGTACTCGCACACGTAGCTGTGCTTGGCCATGCACAGGTCGGTGTTGCACTGGCCTGTCGGGCCCATCCGGACACAGTGGTCAGCGTTTGATGGATGGGGCTCTCCTGGCAGCCAGTTCTGACAGCTTTCCAGATTAAATCCTTCACCCCTCTGCTGAGCTCCAGCACTTGCAAAATCATTGAATCCAATCCAGACGTCAAGGCCCCTTCAAAACAATGCAAAAGAATGCCAGATTTTTCAGGAAATCACAAGTATTGAAAGGATTTGGGACAGACTTCATCCAGGGTTCTCAATGAAAATAACCATAACAACAACAGCTTCCATCCATGTGTGAGTCAATATTCAAAGAGCCCTTTTAATTACTAAATTATTGCGATACTCATTCTACCTCAAGGACCTGATGCTTGAAAGACAGTCTCCTAAGTAGAAAACCATATTGTGACCTGCTAATGAGTTAAAGCCATAGTCATAACGGCATTTAATTCATGAGGCAAGCTGCCGCATAAGGAGCTCAGATGCCATGGTGATGGGTATGCTACCAGAATCTGCCAGATAATAATATAACAAAGCTGGGACCATGTAGAAACTTCACATGTGTCACTGAGCTGCACTCGGAACCTCCTGATGATGTCCGGGATAGAACGTGGGTTCTCCTGAACAGGTGCACTGTAGATAAAGGAGAATTTCCATTATCTGTCAGCATCTTTTATAAACCTCGCGTTTCACCAATAGGAACTTCTCATTAAGAAAAGCTACTCCAGTATTCTCCAGTAACACTAGAGTTGGGATAGCATTGGTGCAGAGTTTAACACCATACTATGATAAATCCTGGCCCATGAATGGGGTTCCTCCGCACTACCGAAATACGTAATGATATATAGATTATGCGTCACTGACGACTGAAACATAGCAACGTCTGGGGTAGAATACAAGAGCAGAGCAAAGCAATTTAGGACATGGAAGTGAAGAAGAATGTCCCATACAATGGAAACTGCCAGGATAATTTTAGGTCAATGGAATATAACTGCCCAAGTTGGAATTTTGGCTGACTACCAAAGTTGGCTCTTGTGGAAACTCCTGTAGGATCTCTAGTGGTCAAAGGCACCCAGGAACTTCTGCTTTACATCTCACCCAAAAGATAGTGCTCGTATGCTAAGGCATTTGTTCCATACTAACTCACAACAGAAAGCATCACTCGTTGACCCTTTCCTGCACCACCTGTACCATCACCTCGAAGGTAGCCCCTCCAAATTGCACCCATCACGGCTTCACTTTTGAAATCTGAGATGCTTACAAGGTAGTGCTTTGCAAAGAGCAGCTTAAGGAGATAATTGGTGTCTCTCCACCACCAAGTCTGTACCAGATGACATGATTAAGGCTCTGTGTTTGTCACAGAGGTCGCAGTCGAGTAGCGGCCCTGGGGACAGCCACACTGGCCACTGCTGGAGCGGCACTGCAACGGTCCCAGGGGTGGTGGGAGCAGCCACAGCTCAGTGGTTGGCCCCAGAGCTTCCCCTCATGGTGGCCAAAAGAATTGCTGGCCCCCCGGGACTTCCCTCCCCTGCCCAAGCTGTGGCCAGATCAGCAGCGGGCCCCGAGGACTTCCCCCCCCCCCAGGTAGCGGCGGGAGTGGCAGCGGACCCCCAGGGCTCCCCCCGCAGCTGGTGCTGCGGACTTGCCCCCCACAGTGCCCTGCTCACAGCACCCCTCCTCCCGTAAGATTCAATCAGAGGTTGTTATGGTCTAAGTCATGGACAGATCATGGGCTGTGATTTTTTGTTTCTTGCCTGTGACCTGTTCATGACTTTTTCTAAAAATACCCAGGATTAAATCATAGCCTTAGACATGATTAATGAGGTCATACTGAAAAACGATGATGAACATAATTGTTCTGTGAATCAGTAATTTTTATCACAAATCAGATTAAAAAACAAATAATTGCTGTGCTTTGTTCCTGAAACACTGGAAGGGATTAAGGAGAGCGGGCTAGGAAACAGCCTATTTGCTGTCATCAATAAAATCCAATAGTTTTTTTCCTTTTCTAATTCCAGCTATGATCTAACTGCAAGTTGTCAAAAAAAAAAAAGAAAAGAAAAGAAAAAGAAGAATGAAACAAACCAAGATTGGCTGGATTGTTCCCTTTCACCCTCCCTGGCTGGTAGGTCCAGTATCTCTAAATGAGGGTAAACTCTCTCATTTGAAGTAGGAGCTGGATTGCACTTTCCTTATTATAGCAGTAGCATTTCTTGAGAACTAATGACCTGTCTATCTTGGGTCACCGGAGGGAGAGGAAAAGTTCCAGCATTTTGGAAGGGGAGAGTGCTTCATCCCACACTGGTTGTAGGTGTGGGGGGAAACTGGTTCACAGGGCCCTGGTTCTTGGTGGGGAGAACTGGTTCAGAGTTCACAGGCTCTGGGAAAGATCATCAAATGATGGTAGAGAGGAAGAGAAGAGAGTGACCGTAACTGCCATGTGCGCTAATGGGAAACAGATTTTTGCTTCTGTCATTTTCCCACAAGAAACCCTGGAAGTCACGCGTTCCAAAAAAACATGGCTTATACTTCATTTCTCTTTTATCGCCAGGGAAATCACATCCTGGAATCAGCTCATTCATGTTTATCTGAACGGATTAATAAATAAATAAATTAAATAAAGAGAATAAGGGAGCCGAAGTGGAGAACAATGAGCTGCGGCAGCTGGGAAACAGCTTGGTCGGCTTGCTCCTTTCTAGATCTCATGATTTCATCGCCACTGCAGTCCGTCAAAAGCCCTGCACGCAATGCGAGATAAATCAATGCGCTGAGTGACCAGCTCCTAACCCTTCGGAAAGGATGGGCTCCTCTGACTTGGCCTTGCCGGTCGCACATGTTTGTAATCTCGGGATCAATCCCAGTGTGAAGGGAGCGACACAAGAAAACAAGTTCAGGAGAAAGGCCGTTGGGCCCAGGACAGACCTGTTCAAAGACTACATCACATGCAGCTGCTCCAATCTCGTGTGCTTTCTGGGACGTATTTATTAAGAAGCCCCTGCCAACATCTGCATCTGCATGGAGCTGTCAGGCTCCTGGGAAGGTCTGAGCGCTTCCCCTTTAAGATGGCTGGTTGCAGAAAGGGCATTTGTGGGGTGGATTTCGTCAAAGGCTGACACATTCCATGTTGCCTGTTTAGAAACCGCTGGCTGTGAGGTGGAACAGATGCCTTCAAAGCCCAACACTTGGGGAAGCGGGCTGCTCTGTCTCAAAAGGGACAAGGGTCTCCAGCTGAGGCTGACACCATGTGACTGGGCGGCTGTGTGAGACTCAACTGAGAGAGGCCAGGCTTACAGCACCATCTTTTTCTATAGCGCCTACCTCCTGTCACCAGAACTCCTGAAGCACTTTGCAAACTGGACAAGCAGAGCCCTGCTGCCATGTCTGGGGTGGAGGGCAGTGCCAAAGTTGGGGAGCTGGGAAATTTTAGCTAGGAACATAGTGCAAGCTTGGATCCTCACTAAAAGGACCCAATTCTTAAATGCCCACGGAGAGCAGACAAGGTCTGGGGGTTCCAAGGTCTCTTTCAAACAATTCATGTGCAATAAACCGGAATAAAATGCTTCTCTAGCGGGATTTAATTCCTGACAAACTCAGTCGTCATTCCAGGGTCACAGCCAGGGATGCTGCGGTACAGCTGTGCTCATTCCACTACCTTCCTCCTATTCAGTCAGTGACTCCCTTTCACCCTCACCCAGACATACACGCCAGGGACCTCGGCATTTTCCTCATTGGATGCAGTAACCCTAATGCAGCTATATTCTGCCATCCCCAGACACCAAGCACACATGACGTGGGAGGCTGGGTTTCTGATGAATGATTGCAGTAACCCTGACATATTGCACTGCTTCTCCCATCTTTAGATAGTGCCCATCTTTAAAAAAGGGAAGAAGGAGAATCCGGGGAACTACAGTCCAGTCAGCTTCACCTCAGTCCCTGGAAAAATCATGGAGCAGGTCCTCAAGGTAGAAGCACTTGGAGGAGAGGAAGGTGATCAGGAACAGCCAACATGATTCACCAAGGCAAGTCATGCCTGACCAACCTGATTGCCTTCTATGATGAGATAACTGGCTCTGTGGATATGGGGAAAGTGGTGGATGTGATATATCTTGACTTTAACAAAGGTTTTGATATGGTCTCCTACAGTATTCTTGCCAGCAAGTTAAAAAAGTATGAGCTGGATGAATGGACTACAAGATGGACAGAAAGCTGGCTAGATCGTCAGACTCAACAGGTAGTGATCAACGGCTCAATGTCTAGTTGGCAGCCGGTATCAAGCGGTGTGCCCCAGGGGTCGGTCCTGGGGCCGGTTTTGTTCAACATCTTCATTAATGATCCGGAGGATGGCGTGGATTGCACCCTCAGCAAGTTCGCAAATGACATTAAGCTGGGGGGAGAGATAGATATGCTGGAGGATAGGGATAGGGTCCAGAGTGACCTAGACAAATTGGAGGATTGGACCAAAAGAAATCTGGTGAGCTTGAACAAGGACAAGTGCAGAGTCCTGCACTTAGGACAGAAGAATCCTATGCATTGCTACGGGCTGGGGACCGACTGGCTAAGCGGCAGTTCTGCAGAAAAGGACCTAGGGATTACAGTGGACGAGAAGCTGGATATGAGTCAGCAGCGTGCCCTTGTTGCCAAGAAGGCTAACGGCATATTGGGCTGCATTAGTAGGAGCATTGCCAGCAGATCGAGGGAAGTGATTATTCCTCTCTATTCGGCACTGGTGAGGCCACATCTGGAGTATTGCATCCAGTTTTGGACCTCTGACTACAGAAAGGATGTGGACAAATTGGAGAGAGTCCAGCGGAGGCCAACGAAAATGATTAGGGGGCTGGGTCACATGACTTACGAGGAGAGGCTGAGGTAACTGGACTTATTTAGTCTAAGAAGAGAAGAGTGAGGGGGGATTTGATAGCAGCCTTCAACTACCTGAAAGGGGGTTCCAAAGAGGATGGAGCTCGGCTGTTCTCCGTGGTGGCAGATGACAGAACAAGGAGCAATGGTCTCAAGTTGCAGTGGTGGAGGTCTAGGTTGGCTATTAGGAAACACTATTTCACTACAAAGGTGATGAAGCACTGGAATGGGTTTCCTAGGGAGGTGGTGGAATTTCTGTCCTTAGAGGTTTTTAAGGTTAGGCTTGACAAAGCCCTGGCTGGGATGATTTAGTTGGGGTTGGTCCTGCTTTGAGCAGGGGGTTGGACTAGATGACCTCCTGAGGTCCCTTCCAACCCTGATCTTCTATGATTCCTGGATCTTCTCTTACTCCAGAGAGTAAGGATGGGGAGCTAATCAGCAGCGCCAGCTATGCCCAGCCAACAGGTAAATTCACCTTGGGGTCATAACACCCCTTTCTTTGTCTGCTGCCGATACCTGCAGAGCACAGTTGCCCCTTGGACTGTGGGGTGCCATGAAAATGGTGTGAGAATGACATGAAGATGCACCAGGCGCTGACTCTGCCCATAGCAAATCCCAGCCATTAGTGCACTCACTAACCTGGTGACATGAGAGACCAAGAAACTCTTAATCTCAGGACTGCTCACAAAAGCCAGCTCTCCGTCACCATGGACCTGGCAGTGCTGTTGGGCCTCCAGCCACTGGGCCTTCTCCACCACCAGCTGGTAGCAGTGATTGTTGCCAGGGAAGACCAGGCCATCTGACGGGCACATTGGGTGAATCACTGCATGAGAAAAAAAACAAAGCCCCTTAGGTGGACACATGTTGGAAGGTGGGATGCCCGACCCACCAGCGAGACCCCACAATGCAAGTGTAAGACATCAGCTCAGCAAGTGTGACCATGTCCCCCTTGAGTGGCTGGCCTACATAGAGGATAAGGAACCTATTAGAAGTACCAGCCTTTTGTCTTACTCCCTTAGCTCCAGCAGCAGGGGCTTGTGCATTTGGTGCTGAGAGATGTGGGTTCTTACCCCATGGGTGGGCTGTAGTGGGTGGAGGTTGTTACATAATCTGGGGCATGTGAAAACATGACTAAGGCAGGAGGAATTTAGAGAAGAGTGAATAAGGAGGAGGTAGGGAAGGATATGAGACATAATGAAAAGAAGCTTGAGGTGCTCAGATACTATAATGCAGGTGGGCATGTCCACACAAGGGTTCTCCTAGTGAGACTGACCAGATGACTAAACAGGTGCTGGGGGGAGTGGAAGAAACCCTGGGTACTGAAAATGCCTGCTCTATTTGGACAAAGTGGGCCTGGTTCTCCAGTGCCCTGTGTCTTGCGCACTCCTTTCCACCAGTGCAACGTGGGTGCAAAATGCTGCCAGAACATTTTACTCCAATTGGCAGTGATGTATAAGTGCAAAAGATGCAGGGCAGTGGTCACGCGGGCTCTTCATTTCCGGTGCTGGCAGGGCCTTGAAAGGAAGGAATTTTTGGAGGAACCAGTTCTCAGTGTAATTCTTCCCTCCACCCAGTCCAGCCCAACCCAACTTCAGCAGGCACCTCATCAGCCAAACTTGACTCACCTTTGCCCGGCTCTTCATTCTCTGCAGTAATACTATACACAGCTGCTAGGCCAGTGCCGCCCCTATTCCTGATCTGTAGGTCCAGGATTTCGTTCGTCCTGACCAGGGTAGGACACTGCAGGTCTATCAGCTCTGGGGGAGCCACCACCTCGACGTCCGTCTGCACAGAGGTGACCCTGGCGCCCACGAAGAGGGTGACAGTGACGTTGTAACGCCCGGGCAAGGCATACTGATGGAGCGCTGCGTTTTCGGTAGTGTTGAGAAGCCCTGATAGGTCCCCGAAGTCCCACTGTAAAGTGCTGACAGCAACTGGAATACTGACATTGAAGGCCAACATGTGGTGAAGGCCATGGGGGCGGCGGGGACCTGTGAAAGAGGCATGCAGCTGTGCTGGGAAGACAGAGCGGACGAGGGAAGGGCTGCCACAGGACCACCTAGCAGAGTCCTCAGTGCAAAATGGCAAACAACCGGAGGAAGAATTTGGTTCAAGGGCCTCGCCGCACAGACACTGCTCCTGGTCGCCAAAGCCACCGTACTCCTGGGCGTCAGCATAGCAGAGGGCGCTGCAGGTCTCCTCACTGAGGTTTGCGGAAAGGACGGACGAGAAGAGGATGACTGAATCGGCTGCCCCTGTGGTGTTGTCAGTCAAGCATGCTATGTAAGGCACTCCTAGAGGGGAAAGAATAGAGAAGCCTGTTGAAAACCGACCATGCCAGGCCATAACTCATTGGAATCCTCAGTTAGACACCACACCTCTGCAAATGGACTTCCCCCAGGCTGTGAGCTGCAGGAAGACTACGCAGCAGAGGGTTTCTATTCTGAGCATTTCCTGTTGCAATCTTACTTGGGAACCCTTTAATCCATCCGTGGTGTTTGCCAATCCCTTTGTAGCGGTGACAAGAAGAATATCCGGCCATCAGCACAGATTTATGGAGCAGCAAGGCGCAGTAAATAAAGAGTACCATAGAGAACATTCCACTCCCACAGAGTACAAAGCTGATCTGATCCTGAGTCCCTGCTTAGGAGTGAGTGTGGCTGGCACATGGGAAGTGGGTTCTCTTTCTAGTTCTGCCACTAATTCTCTGCAGGGCTTGGTGTCATTCACTTAACTTCACTGGTATCTGAGCAATAAGCCCACACCCAAACTCAGCCAAGCAGAGTGCGTGCACTCAGGCACCCCAATGCGGTAGTATATGGGTAAAGCTTCTGATGCCCTAGCCCATGCCAGACTTGTGCTGTGGATAAGCAGAGGATATAACCCTACAGGCTCGTGGATTACCACACATAGTCACGTGGTGCACGCACATGCACCAAACACAGACACACGCATCAGATCCCATTCCCAGGGCAGTAACTTATTTACTTGTGTTCCCCAACTCTTGACCTGCCCAAGAGGGGTGGGGGTTTTTCCCTGCCACAAACACACACTGATTTTACAGCGTACACAGCCTCAGCCCAGCTGGGATTTCCTTGCTTCGCATCCAATTCTGCCCACGCAATTGAGGGATGTTTACTGGTCTGTTTCTGACTGTTGCTACAACATAGCTCCCAAAACATCTCAACACTGCTGTCCTCGTGCTGGTTTCCCATAACGATCCCATCTGCCTGCCCTGGTCTCTGAAACCCCAGTATAGTCATTGAGCCAGGGTACCTATTAAGAAATGCATGGGAAAAGACTCTTGTTATGATTATAGATGTTTGGAAAGTACCTTTTTTAAAAATACCAGCCCAATTACATCCCAGGGGCCACATGTGATCAGCGATAGCCATTAATAACTGCCAGTATTTCCCAAAGAGAGACAAGGTGACTGAGGTACTATATTTTATTGGCCCAAATTCTGTTGGTGAGAGAAACAAGCTTTCCAAGCACCCAGAGCTCTGCTATTACCTCACCCACCTTGTCTCTCCCATATCCTGAGACCAACACAGCTACACCTACAAGGGTATTTCCCAAACCCATTCTGTTCTATACAAGTTCTTATTCTGCCCTCTTCACCCCCGAATCTGAGCATCTGCCAGTCCTGGCTCCTTATGGTAGGATGTTCCACTATGCCTGAGGAGCAGAGGTGTCGGCTATAGAATCATAAGACTGGAAGGGACCTCGAGAGGTCATCTAGTCCGGTCCCCTGCACTCATGGCAGGACTTCTTCTTTGGGACACCTTAGAGGAAAGTTTATTGTCCAGATTAAGGCCTTGATTCAGCAGAGCACTTACGCCGTTGCTCATCTCCATTCCTACTCAGCATGTATTGACGTCCCATTGACTTCAAAGGGATTTCAACTCGTTAAGCACGTACTTACTTGCTTTGATGAATTGGGGCCTAAGGAAAAAGGACACAGAGGCCACCATCCGGTGGTTGCTTTGGTGGCCGGTGGGTAATGAATTTACTGCTCTCAGCCCTATTCTCAGCGAATGGGGACTCGGTTAATAAAGTCACCAGCATGGCAGGCACTGATCTCTGGTCTGCGCAGAGAAACAGAGCTAAAAAGAAAGGTGAAATGCAGTGCATATCTAGGCAAAAAATGACTTGTGAATACAGTGCTGGGGAAAGGCACTGGCTGCTGGGAGAATGAAGCCCTCTCTTTGTCCACACCACAGATGTGGCATGGGCAACCGGAGCACAAGATTCCTCCTCACTGCCCCACCAATGTGCCTCTAAGGTAGCTTGGAGAAACCTCCTCTGGGGTGAAAAGATAGCAGCTTCCTGCCCTTGGCCCATCCAATCCTTAGCCTCTCTGCTGAGACAGACAACAGAGGAGCCCCATTACTGATATGGATTCCAGTCTACCAGGACCTTGTCTGAGATTCACCAAGGAGCCATCAGATGAGAATGACTTGCCACCGCTACTGAGTGGGCTAGATGAGAACCAGCTGAGATGACTCGAGGGATGGAAGAGTCCTTAGAGGAGTATCAGCCTCTTTGATCTCAATGTTTCCACTAGATTTACCTTTACCATAAACCAGAGCCCATCCCCCTTCCTTACCACAAGTAACATTGATGAATGAAACATTGAAAAGAGGAAGGTTTGCCACTTCAGGAGGCTGGGCGCATTTAGTATCCAACAGCCGACTAACGTTAACTTTTCTTTCTTCCACCCAGCGGGGGAGCCAGGAAAGTTTGCAGTCACAAAGAAATGGATTCAAACTTAAGTTTCTGGAACAGATAGAGTAGAGAAAGATTATGCATTAACTTGACAATGGGAACCACATGATAAGTGTTAATTACACCATCATAAAAATCCCCCTGTTCCCATCTGCACCACTCCAAGGAAATGTCTCAGAAGACTCACTAGGGGAGTTAATGAATAGAGAATCAAGCAATAATTAACATGATTTTTCTAAAGGCTAGAATTAGTGCAAGCACTTTCTTCTCACAATATAAATAATATAAATAATTGTTGCAATTAGAAGTAAATTACAGCCATAATCCTATATTCAAAATAGTCTGCCATCTAACATCAGTTGGTTGCAATACCAACCTCTGTAGCTAAAGGAGATTTTTTATAGTGTCATTAAAAAACATCTACGAGAATCAAATTGATCTATCAAAAAAGAAATGCAAACGCAGTGGCAGTTTTGTCATGTGGCAGTTTAATGAAAAGATGGAAATGTTAACTGCAGTTGTGTTTGTCCTAAATTACAGCCGTTGGCATTCAGCTGCAAAGAGGATAGAGGCGGGACAATGTTTGCACAACCAACTATAGTTGTGCTGCCAGCAGCGTTTGAACCCAGTTCTCTTGTATTAAAAACACAAGCCTCTACTGCTTGAGCTAAAGAATTAAATCCCCTTGCTGGTACATGTAGCAAATGTACTGATCTCTCAACCTGTGGCACAGCCACTAGAAGAAAACAAAGACCCACATGCTCCTAGTGTGGGTTTTATTTATGTTAAAGCTAGATAGTAGTGCAACTATTCTTTAATCTTGCTCCAGCTATTACGGCAGTAGGTCTTGCGGGTCCCAGTCCCACTGCAGGACTCTGCTGGACAGTATTATTATTACTGTCAACAATGGTCCTAATTCTCTGTAGGAGGGAAGATGCAGAATTGGAAGTGATTCTTGCTCATTTGCATATTCCTCTGGAAGAGTACAATGGGAAAAGTTGCATGTGAGTTCTACTCTTCTTGTCTGTTTCAATTATTTCAAGTGACAGAGGCTGTAAATATGTCAATTTCACCTTCGGAGTTTAACCCTTTCAGGTAAACATTTTCAAAAGCATTTTCAAAAGGTGCCTAAAGGATAGTTCCCTGTGTCCCAGGCCAGTGCCCCTGCCCCACAGAAGGAAGGCGAGCAGAGATTTAGCCTTGCTGCTCCCAGCCACTCTCGGAGTCATGTGCTTTGAAAATGCTAAAGTAAATAGAACACTTGTGCTCTTGAAACTCCCTGAGGGCTCATCTACCTGCCCTGTGGAGTACAGGGGTAAGAACAGCGCTGCCCACCAAAGTGCTGCCATGTAACTTCTCTATGTGGACGCTGCAGGTGCAAACGAAAAGGTTCCTAGTTGGTGTTAACATCATCCTCTTGAAACACCACCACATTCATGTGAACTAGGAACCATTTCGTTAGCGACACAGCGTCCACACGGGGGAATTAGGGTGCAGCACTTCAGTGCGCACAGCTGTTCACAGCTTCACAGACTGAACTGCGGGGCAGTGTAGACGTAGCCTCAGGGTACATCTACACCGCAACTGTGGCGGTCAGTCTGATGGACATACCGAGCCAGCTTTGAACTAGCTACCTTGAATAATGAGAGCAGTGAAGCCATAACAGCATGGGGTATAGGCCCCTGGGTATGTGTTCAAGCAGCTAGCCCATGCTGCTGTTGCTTCACTGCTATTGATACTGGAGCTAGCTAGGTCAAAGCTACTTCGAGTATGTCTACATGCAGACACACCTCTGATTGCAGCAGGAGCCAGGGGAAGGGAATTCTGAAAACAAGAGCCGTATTCAGAGAGCTGAAGATTAAGGAACAAGAACTTACATGTAACTTAAATTAAATAAATTATCAAATATTCCATCTTCTAACGTAGAAATCATGTTGTGGCTTATATCTCTGTAACACAGGGAAAATGGGAAAGAAAAGTTTAATAATCATTCATAATTATATAAATAATTTTCTGCCATTCTTACAGGGTGAAAATCCAACCCTGAGCTTTGGATAGCTAGGGCCCCTGCTCTAGGACTTTTCATCTCAAAGGGCACGCTACATATAAAGGTACAGTCATTAATGGCCAAGTACTAAGTCCTCCCTTCAACCTACCTTCTCTTTCTGGTTCTAGGAGCCAACAGAGCCTCAGGAGTGAAGAAGTCAATAGACCAGATGTTAAAAGGTATTGGCCCTTACGGGCCCGAGGCAGCACATCTGTTAAGGGGACGTGGCCTCTTTAAGGCTGAGTTTTTGGGAGAGGCAGTCTATAGCTGGAGCACAGGACTCAGTCAGGTCATGTGACTTCAGCAGGGGAACCAGACCTGCTATAAAAGAGGCAACCTGCTGCCAGTAGGAGAGAGCTCAGGGTGGGGGTATGGTTGTTGGGGTGGGGCTCTGCTTCCCATGTGCAGTAGCTGTGCAAGGGGCTTTGGAGGGAGTGGGGGGAGAGGCCTGAGGCAGGGCTGCCCACACAGGCTCTGAAGCAGCCCACAGGGAATAGGGATGCAGATGGGTGAAATTGGAAGCAATGCACTAGTGAGAACCTTGGGGCTGGAGCCTGAGAGAAAGGGAGCGACAAGGGCCCCCTCCCTTCCCCACACACACACACTCCCACACCCTTTGCTGGTCCTGAGACAAGGGTGCAGGGCTGCTAGCCGCAGTTCCTAAGAGGAGAGCTGTGTGAGCCTTGCGCCAAGGGCTGAAGGACTCTCTAAGCCTGTGATGGGGCTAAAGTGCTACTGAGCCCAGAGGGGCCTGTGAGCCAGGGCTTGTTTTGGCTCTTTCTGTTGGACTTTTATTTATCCCAGGAAGGGGGAGGCCTTTAGCTTTTCAGTGGAGCACTAGGAGAGCCTGTGGAGGGTCCCTAAGCAAGAGGGGAAACCAAAGCACAGAGCATCAGTTGATGGGACAAGGTAAGTTGACCATCTTGTCCTAGGTCTGTCTTTGGTCCAATGAGACCTCTCTGTTTCCTTATTGTGGGTCTATTTCTTGTTATTTTTCTATGCGGATTTTGTGCAGCTGAAAGGTGCTGGCTTGGCATCCTAGAGACTGAAGCCTGTCTTCACCCAAAGAACAGGCTCGGCACAAGCATCACCAGCTCATCTCAGCTATGCCCCGGGAGGAACCCCACTTCTAGAAGCAAAAGGGGAGCTCCTATTCCATGGGCTGCTCCACCCTGGTCTCTCTCCTGGGCCTGCCAAATGGGCTTTTTAATGCTGGTTGTGATGGTGGCTCTTAGGTACCTACCTCTTAGCAGGGACTGGACTGAGAGACACCAGCACCTTCTCTTTTGCCTGTGAAAAGCCACCAGCTCATAACAACTCTGTTACTTTTGACCTAAGCAGCATTCAAACCAGGGAGCTCGCTAACAAGCCACAGTCGTCTCCCTCACCAAGTGGTCTTAGTGACATCAGTGGATAGGACAACTTGGAAGAAGAAGGCAGCTGGACTTTTCAGAACAGTCTAAGGACACTAGGTACCCAAGACCAAGAAATTCAGTGGGATTTGGGCACCGAGTTCTAAAACCCTTTACCAACATGCTGAGATACCATCCCCAGGGCTAGTCCTTTATTATGATCATAATGGTCCCTTCTGACCTTAGTTCTATGAATCTATGTCCCCATTTACAGTACTTGACCATTCTACCATCGACGACCCTGGTCATTGGGTTGAATCAAATTGTATCCGAACTCTTGAATGCCAGGAGAGTTCATCAGTAATTCACTAGATCATAAGTTAAATGCACTGTGCAAATATTCTGTTCTGGACAAATTAGGCTTGCATCAAACAGTAAAAAAGGGCCTTTGATGCATCTGAACTCTGGGCATAGGGGATATAGGGCCAGGAAGGTCAGACCAAGTGTTATGGAACAAGGGTAGCTTGCCAGACACCAAAAGGGATTTTTACATAATTGCTCAAATATGCCTTAAATTTGCCATAAGACTACAAAGGGGTAACATGTACTCACAGTTCTTCCAGGGAAGTCAGATGTTCAAAAGCCTGCACATCTAAAATGGTTATCTTGTTATTGGAAAGATCCCTAGAGAGAGAGAACAGTGCAGCTTATTATCATGCAAATTCATTGTGTCTGTCTTCCACCATCGAGGCTTAGAAAAGACTGTCTCCAAACTCCATCCAGATTCCAGACAGAAAGTAAGTTCTTGGTATATTAAAACGGAACAATTCTCCCAGCCAAAAATAACACCTTTCCCAGCTATAAAGCATCCGCTGCTCCAAGCTTTGCATTATGTGTCGATATGAATTAGGCCTATCACTATACAGAAAAATACCCCCATAACATTTTTAAAGTAAAATAATTACAGGCATGACAAATTTATTACTAATTCTGAGGCACCAGTTTGAAACCCAAGTCTAAAATATGCCTCATAAAGAAATTACTTTAAGGAATAATTTTGACAAAGTAGTTATTGAGTTATCCATAGAATTTTCTGTGGAACATTCATATAGTGTTGCCAGTGCCAAGAAACTGGTAATTAATTACAGGAGTGATGCATTCAACTTAAATACAAAAATCTTTTTTAATGACTGCAGTACTTACAAGAGGAGAAATAAGAAAATATTTTTTGTTAAAGTAAATACAGGGGCCGTATTGAACTCTATATAAAGGAACACTGGGGAAATAACCCTTTTAAACCCTTCCCTGTCTTTCTAATAACCTGCACCTTATTCAAACTGGAACTATTTCCACCCTCCCATTCACTTTACTTTATTTATACTGTTCAATTTATGTCCTTTGTTTCACTGTCCTACCTAAGTGACATTTAAAAGTAAACAAACTAGTCAGTTTCTATTTCAGTTCCCAGCGAGTCTCATTTCTTACACCCTCACCCAATGCTGCTAGGGAACTGCACCAGCAAGAAAAAGGTTAAGTAAAAAAAGAAGAGAATCTTTGCAATTCCTCTCTAAAAAATTAGCAAAAAAAAACCCCTTACGCTCTCCTACCATCTATCTCCATCCCCTGACAATTTACTATTTATATTAAGTTTTGCAACACAGGACAAAACCTAAATTGGGAGCCTAAAATACTTGACTGTGCCCTTTAATATACTAATATAATACCAGTAACATACATAGCTATCTAATAGTAAATACAACAGTTCTCCTAGCTGTTTGAATGCTGAACTAGCTACACCATCAAATTGAAAAGGGGGTTGGAATAAGCACAATGGGCTGATCCTTTAAGGTGTCATGCACTTCCCTGACAGGTCTAGCTAGGCCCACTCTACAGTTCTCCTGAGTTCCAGAAGTGCCACTTAAAGAATAAAAATCAGAGTCTTTTTTTTTTTTTATGCTGAATTCTTTCCTAGGGCATTCCTTGCAATTTCCTTTTGCTGCCTTATCTCTGATTTCATTCGGCAAGGTTTAATCCTCCTGATGGATCATTCATCTGACACATAAATTTGGTCTATATTTTTTTAACCGAACACACAAGGTAAATCACAATCCAAAATTCAACAATCCTCTCAAATAACAGACAGAAAACTGTCCTGGAACCACAGGAATTTGGGGTTGTTGGGAGATTAATGATGGGAATGCCTAACAAGGAAGGGGCATTTATTTGTGGAGTTACGGTATCTTTACCTGGACTTTCTCTGGAGGATTTTACCTCCAAGCTAATAGCACATTTAGAAGAAATTTCCAGCAGCCCTCTGAAGGGAACATGAGTGCTGCAAAATAACAATTAAGAAATGCACAAAGGCAGAAGCCAACAGAGATGTTTGTCAAATCAATATGCATTTCCTTTGCTCAGCCTAGCCAGATAATAGCAGAAAATGAAGCATCCTTTGCTAAACTTTAACAAAGATGCATGAGCTGCACTCTGTGTAGGAGGCGTTTAACTTCCGGACATCAAAGTTACTTCCAAAACCATTTATGACTCCTACTCACAAGGCAAAAAAATGAGAGTTTTGGAATTGGATCCCAGCTGCTCCAGTCAAGACAGGTTTAAGCCCTTCCCCATGGAGATGCTGTCTCATTTCTCTAGTTTATCTTCTTGGATCTCTGCTGTGTACCTCTATCCCCACACACCACAATCTAATTCATTGAGGACAGGTAGAGATAGTTACAAGGGGGTTTTTGCATCGCTTGTGAATAAATTTAGTCTATCCTTTCTAAAAAGTTTTACAAAACCTGATGGAAAAAGATAGCTTCATGAAGTTTAAAAAAATGAAAATAAGACATTTGGGTGGATTTAAACCTTCTCCCTTCAGTGCTGGAGGCCTTGTACTGCCAATCTCAAATGTTCAAAAACTGCGAGTCAGGCTCCTGCAAAAATTGAAAGATTGATTTAAATATGATGCCATTTAAAAATATATATTTTTGGTTGCATTTGCCTCCTGACTTTTGAGTCTTTAGGGGTCAAGTGTTCTTGCTTTTCTCCAAAACTAAGAGAGCTGAAAACTTTTAAAATGAAAGCAGAGGTTCTCACATAATCACATGACTCCAGAGTCTGGGGCTTTAAGAAAAAAATCTAACATGATACTTGCAATAAAACACAGACTTTGACAACCCAGACCCAGCTGTGTTATGCTACTGCAGCAGAGAAAATGTGGAACTGACTATAAACAAAATGATGCTAAGCTGAGCAAAGCTCACCCATTCACCAAACTTGTGTTATGCGGGGAGAGTGAAATTCATCCTTGTGCAGCCAGCCAGCCCTATGGGCTAAGTGGGACTTAAGCGGCATATAGGCCTTGTGACGATCCCTCTGAACTGAAATTAATGTTACCAATAAAATTTGGGGTAACTTTTTTTTTTTTTGCATTATGTGACCAGCTTCAATAATGAGTAAAATACCACCACCACCAACAACAAAAAATCAACCAATTCAACAACCCCAAAATAAAACAAAAAACAGATCAGTGGTGGAAAGTGACTTACATTTTTGAAACCCTTTTGGCTGTAGGACCCTAAAGCGCCCCTCCCCTCCCCAACCCCCTGTAACACAGGAATGGATGATATTTCTTAAATACAGGATTGTTATCTTGACCGTGTTCCTTTAACATGCTTTCAAAATACATTCCACTCTCGGGCCCCTAGCACTCAAATGGTTAAATGTCTTCAGTTTCTCCTGAAACCACGTGAGGCTGGTTAGCTTGAGATTGGCCACCTGCCACTTCAGTCACTTTCACAAGAATAGTCCTAGACTATTTAGTTGATTTCCCTTTGGCTTCTAACCAAAACCATTGCTCGTATTGGATATCCCCCTGACCCCCACCTATCTACTCGCTGCTACTGGACCCCAGCTAACCTACAGGAGAAAACAGCCAAGCTCTTAAGGATTTCTGTGCATAAACACTACATACCTTCAGTGAAAGGATGGGCTTGACAGCAAGCCAAGTCTTTAGCAAGCACCGTGTACCTTCTGTGAGGGGTGCACACACAGTGAGTAATTAATTTCCTTGCAATAACAAGGAGACAGCTAGAGTATTTCTTTTTCAGTTCTCTCCTTTGAGATGTCTGGAAATGTCCCGTTTATGCTGTCAGACAGGACCTCAGGCGCAGGGCAGAGGGAGATCGTGTTTCAGCCCTGACAGCTCCCACACGTTGTTCCCCAAAACAACAAACTGCAGTCGCGCCTTCAGAGTCAACGATGAGCCATTCAAAGTGTTGCCTGGGCCCCACCATGCAGAGAGGCAATGGCTTTGCCCGGCCCTGTCATATTTGTGGATAACGTCACTGTCAAGGTGGGGGTTGCAGGTGGCCTATGATACTTGCTGATGTTCCTGTTCTCCCTAATGTACCTGACAGATTTAGCTGGCTTCCTCTCTACTGTGCCCCAAACTTTACTGTACTCCTGGCTTCCCCTCCATTATGCCCCACACCCTACTGTCTACTCAGGGCTCCTTTGATGTTCCTTGCACACAGTTCATTGCTTCAGGCTCTTTCAGGCCTCAGACAGCCCCTGAGGGGAAGTGATTCACTCTGGGAAAGCAACATGGCTCCTGCCCATCCATCTTCCAATGTTACTTCAGTGCTGAGGCCCTCCACCTCCTCTGTGAACGTTAATTAACGAAGCCCCTACAGACACCTCCCCTCCCTCAGGTAGTTGAGTATCATTCTCCTTGTTTGTCAAAGAGTCAACCTAGAGCACAGAGCGGTTCCATGGCCAGCCCAAGGAATACAGCCGAAGAGCCCTGGCTCCCCAGGATTATTAAGATTCACTCTTGCCCTGGACCAAGACTGGAAATGATGATCCCTCCTGGTCTGCTCCATGAAAGGGCAGGGAGTCCAAAGAAGCTTCTCTCCACAGTCCATTGGGCATCTGGGCCAGTTCCAGACAAACTGCCCAGCATAAGCAACCATGCACAACGTAATGCTGTGCTGGATTACAGCTCTGCCACCTCATAGTCCTTGATTATACCTCTCACGCTGCAGCACGGGCAACAGATCCAAGCACCTTTTACTCCAGAACCACAGGCTTTTACCACCTGAGTTAAAAGATAGCTCCTTTAGCCACCTCTGCCAGTAAGGCTTTTATCCTCCCTGTAGTCCTACCACTAGAGGGCACCACAATCCACGTACAAGCCAAAACATTATTCCCTCACTGACTGCTAGTCAGCCCATGGCTTCTCTGAGCCAACAATAGATTAAAATAATCTCCCTGACTTTAAGCAGCACCAGATCTCTTCTGTGCAAGGCCTGTGACAGCAGCAAGATTCCTGGGGAAAGTGATAAAGGGTGAGAGAAGAACGGTGAGATTACCCGCAGCCCCACCTGCACAATGAGATCACTCTCTGCCGGCTGCACTTCCAAAGGACTGATCATCTTTTCCCACTGTTTCCTCTGCAACATGTATGGAAAATAATCTGATGCCTTACCGGCATGGGAAGGGCTGCTTCTTAACCAAACAAGTTTACAGCATAAAAAGAAACTTGCCAGGAAAGAAACTACCAACCAATACAACCCCACACTAAGGCTGCAGGACGGGACCAAAATGCAGTGGTCCGGTGCCACAAACGGCCATGGCTACATTTTCCCGTCTCCTTGCCAGGACCAAGGAAATTCGGAACAGGTTCAAAGCCAAGCTAAAGCCAACAAGAGAACAAGGCTCCTCAGTGATATTTAATCAGCATATAGGCTGTCATGTGTCCTAATTAAAAAAAAAGAGTATTATTAGTTCAATTGTCTCAGGGGTGACAGGAAGGCTCAGGGGTTGAGCAGGCTCAGTTTCCCTGTCTGTGAAATGGGGATCATGTTACTGCCCGGGGAGGCTGTGCAGATCAATGTCTTTGTCTTTGTAAAATGCTCTGTAAGCCTTGGTTGGAAGGCACAGTAAAAGAGCAGTTATTACTATGAAGGAATAAAAACTGAGCTGGAAATACTACAGCACACGAGATCTCTTCACAACTCCCCAAATGACCAGGAAGCTCAGAGATGCTTGAGTCAATAAACATATGTAGTTAAGCAAATTTTATCAAAATTGCCAAAAGCCCACTGGGGTTGGATTCAAATGGGACAGACAAAGATATAGAGAGGAAAGATGGTCTGGTGGTTAGGACATTAGCCTGGAAGTTGGGAGAACTGTCTTTGGTTCCCTGCTCTACCACAGGCTCCCTGCGTGACCATGGAAAGCCACTCAGTCTTTCTGTGCCTCGGATTCCCATTTGTACAATGGGGATTACTGCACAGGCAGACTGTGAGTATCAAAACATTAATGACTGTGAGGTGCTAATACTCCAGGGATTACACACTTAAGAGAGATAGCTGGTCCCTTTATCTGAACCCCACCTTTGCTATCTGCTACCCCTTGAGCAGACCAAGAAGGAAACCAGCAGCAGCATATGGTGCCTGGTGGCTGCTTTGTTCATTCATAAAGTTTAGATAGGCAGAGGATTTGCAGCGGTCAAACTGTTCAATTTACACTGGCCAACTAATGCTCTGCAGGGCTGGGGCAGCCATTGTGTTTATTCCTGCAGCATTCTGGGGGAAAGACTTTTTCAGTGTGTTTTTTTTTCCTCTTCCCTAGTCCAAAAAACATATAATGTTAAACAGAGTATAGCCTGCCCCTCACTGCCAAGACTGATGTCATACTCCCATTATGTCATTCACGGGCCCATCCCGCCTTCCTTTCATGAAGCAGAAGGGGAGGGAAGAGAGGGGCAGGAAAAAAAAAGAAAAAAGAGCTACGCTGGATCACTCCTTTCTCAGCCCTTTTGGTGCATGGAGTCCAGCCAGAACAGTAATGGGAAAAGCATCCACAGCCGCAGAGAACTGTCTGCACAGATAGAGGCTTGTGTGCAGGCTGACGGAGGGCTGCAGTGATTCATTAATAAAGGAGCTTCGAGTTTATAAGCTACAAAAATAAAAGCCACTGGGCCAGGGAAGAAAACAAACCCCGAATGAAAGTGGGGGAAAGTAGTTTCCCTGCCCTTCTGAAGCAGGATGGAGCACACGACTCTGAGCAGGGGGCAGGGTCTGGTGGGACTCAAAAGCAGAAGCAGCCAGGGTCATGCCTTGTTTGTTTCATTAAAAGAACCACCAGCAAGTCAGGACTCTGAGAGTCCATTAAAGCCCCGTCAGTATTAGGGGAAAGTGAGGGAAATTCATCCTTGTGTGGCTGCTGCTAAGAGTCCCTCAGTCCCAGCAGGGGGTTGAACTCCGAGCCTCCAGGGGCGCATAAGCTCGTAAACTTAAAGAAGGGAAAAAGCTATTAGATCTTCCTAGGCAGGACGGGGCTGGTCCCTGCAGGACACACTAGGGCTTTGGGGTAAGAGGAGCAGTCCCTGGCTAAGTGCCAGTTCAAGGGACCAAGTAGGTGAGCCCACATTCAACAGCTGGGCTGTCTGTCCTTCAGGAGAGACTAGGGTTTCCTTGCAGACCTGGAAGGTAGGGCGTGCCTCCCTCCCCACGACTGCATCCCCTTCCCAGAAAGTCTCCCCTCCTGTCATGTAGTTCCCAAACGAACAATTGAAGATGCATTTCCTAATGTCCCCACAATGGGGCTCCCGCTCCTCCTGCCCTGTGTTCTTGAGGAACACCCCCTGTCCCAGACACATACACACTGCCCCATTCCCAGCCCCCACACTACATGCACACAAGCAAAAAAAAAAACCCCATTGCATGCCTCAGCCCAAAGAAACACATCTCATCTCAGCAAGGCCTGGGTGGGACAGCCTATGTGAGTGAGATCACAACTCCAGTGTCATCAGAGCCTGGAAAATCACAGAGAGAGGAAGGGGTATTTACACACACACACACACACACACACACCCCAATAAGGGTGGGAAAGGCATGACTAAGATACAGTGTGGTGAGGTGATTGTACTAACTGTAGCTCATTCACAGGGTGCAGATAAATCCAGGTCCTGCTGTGAATCAGGGGAACCGCACTGAAGTTAAACTGGAAACTGCAGGAGTATCTGACAGGAGAATTGGGCCCCAGAATGTCTGCATTTCCTCCCTTTTGAGTATTTAAAATGGTAACCTTAACGTTCCATTCACGGAAGGTTTATTTAAATGTAACTTCCCTACTTAATAGAGGGGAGGGAGGAGAATCAACCAGCAACTTCTGCTTATTCCCCCAAACATTTCCCAAGTTGCTCCTTCAGAACCCCGAGGGCACACAGCACCTTGCAAGACTCAGCTCTCCTTAACAAAGTCTCACAGAGTGGTAAACTGTGGCACTGACAAGTTAAGTGATTTGTTCAAGGTGCTGCAGCACATCACTGACAGAGGTGGGAATAGAACCTCGGAGTCCTGACTCCCCGTCCTCTGCTCTTACCATCAGCTCACACTCCCTCCCAAAGTGAGATTGCACAATTGTAGGATACACAATAATGGAGCACCCGGGGGACAAGTTGCATGGGAGGAGGGGAGCAGGAGAACAGAAATGCAAAACTGTCTGAAATGCCCCCTTTTAAAATACAGACACACAGAGCAGCTGACCAAGTAGGACTGCTATCTAAGGGTGTCTGTACAGCAGGAATGTCACAGTAGGTATTAATGTGGCAAATGCTTTTGTAGTAGATGGGAAGAAAATGCAGGCCAGTGCCCCTCTGTAGAAAGTGTGTGTCCTGGTGCTGCCTCACTTTCATAATAGCCTTTCCAGAAAATAGAGCTTCTGGAGGGAAAATAAAAACCTAGGTGTTTTTTGCACACTTGAGCCAGGAAAATGTGTTTTTTAACTGACTTGATTCTTTTTTGGCTTGCGCCTCTCCTAAGTTGCAGAAAGGAAGCAACGGGGCTTGTGTGCAGCAGGGGGGTTCCAGATTTATGCCACAAAGGCTTTGAAATTTTAAAAAATGCGTCTCGTTACAAGTCTAGAGTTGGGCCCTGGGGAAGTGACACTTATGGACTCATGCTATAGATAGGAATGTCCCAGCTTTCAGTTTGGAAATGAATATTCTCTCTGCAGTGCTGCTGCATGGCGGTCTCTCGGCATCGTAACAAGCTTGGGGGATAGGGGTAGGACATGGTGCCTTTCTCCATGGGATCGCTGGTTTCAGTCCAACTCAGGTGGGCACTGACTAAGGCTGGGCTTCCAAATGAGGTTAATAGATTAAGGTGCCCAAATCCCATTTCCCTTCAGAGAGCTGAAGCGGAACATATGCATAGGCCCTGTGCTGGTCCTCTGCACACTTCACCCTTTCTGTCCCAAACTGTTGTATAGGGTTGTTGTGGGCTGTGCATTCCACCCCAGAGCTGGCTGCATTTCAGTACAGGGAAATCCCAGTAATTCCATTACAGGTATAATTTTCTAAAGCATGTTTGGGTCTGTAGGGATTAAATGTACTAGACAGAGTGCCATGCAGAGACAGGAAAAGAGACATATATTGAGACTCGGGGCTGGACCAGGGCAACTGCTGAGCGTGAGCGAGACCCCTGCCTCCTGGGATCAACAATACTGTGAGACCAGGGCCATCTTCCATCCAAGGCAGCCACTGTACAATGCCAATTTAATTTAAAAAAACAAACAGAACAAAACCAAATTTTTATTTAAAAATCCAAGTCACAAATGTTTAGCTCTCAGAAAGGGTGCTGACCAAGAAGATCTATTTTCACAAATGTTCCCCTACAAACTTTTCCACAACAAAATCACAGTTCCTGGGCTGAAAATTCAAGGCAAGGACACAGCAATTTTTGCAATGTTGTGTACGCTTTGTACTCAGACAGCACTGCTCACTAGAGGACTGCAAAGAACTTGTCGTACACCCTTGCAAGGTAGCTGTTATAACGGTGTTATAACGGGGACAAAGAATGGGTTTTGGTTGAGGTGCTGTGCTGGGATGCATGAGATGTGGATTCAATTCCCTGCTCCGCCACAGACTCACTGTGTGACCTTGGGCCGGTTGCTGGGCCTCATTTCCTTCTCTGTAAAACCGGGATAATGCTACATTCTTTCTTCCACTCTTTGTCCATCCTATCTATTTAGACTGTGAGCTCTCTGGAGCAGGGACCAGCTATTACTCTCTGTTTACACAGCATCTAGTGCAATGGGTGAGCTGGATTTGTAAGGCGTGCTAGCAGCCTTCCTATTACTGAGGCGTGGCTCCTTTAAGACCTGGCTGGGAAAGGTCATGTGACTGCCTGTGGGAACTATATAAAGCAACACTCAGCTCAGTCTGGAAGAAGCTAGGGTAGAGGCAAGATCTAAGAGGAGGTGTATGTCTCGGCAGCTAGCTAAGTGGTTGAGGGACAGAGCCTGTGAGTGACTTAGTCATAGGAAGGCAAGGCCTGAGGGGGGGGCTGGGGTAAAGGCCTACCCCAAGCAGGATAGGGAGTAGCCCTGATGGAATAACATGTGGTCAGGTGAAGTTGGAGTAAGGACATCGGGGCTGAAGCCTGGGGTAGAGAGATGGACTGGGCTCCCCAACACCTTCAGTTGCCCCTCCTGGAGAAGGGAATGGACAATCCTAACCAAGGCTGAAGGGTTGGTTGAAGTTTCCCTATGGAGAGGGCTGCAAAGACGCATGCGCTAAGGGGGAAAAGCTATCAGCAGAACCCTGAATCAAGGGCTGGAGGGGTCTGTCTGAGCCTGGGAGGGGTTGTTAGGGCCTATTTGTTTTTGGAGTTGTATTGCCCCTTTCCTATGCTGGGGCGGGGAGAACTTAAAGATTGGATTAGAGGGTCAAAAACACCCATGAGCTTGTGACAGAACATTGAAGGTAGGGAAACTAAGGCAGCAGATGACCTGATTCTGGAAAGGGCAACCAGTTATAGACCCTCTAAGTGCTACTATTATACAACTAATTAATCATTTCCCGGATAGCAAAAGAGAGACACGGAGAAGCAAAGCATCCAAGATCACAGAGCAACGCACAGGCAGGGCTAGGGATGGAAGCCAGCAGTCCTAACTCCCAAGCCTCTGGGCTCGCCACCCCTCGCCCACCCTCGCTTTGCAGTGTGACAGGATGTTGGTGTGTTGCCAGGCATGTTCCGCTGTGTTCTCCCCAGCATAAACCTCGGATTTTATTCTTTAAGTATCTGGCAAAGGCAAGCTAGTGGCACTGCTGTAATTCCAGGTGGGATCTGTCTGAAGTCTATCTGAGATTTAAATAGCAGTTATGAACATCACTCTGGCCAGAGAACACTTCTCAGACTTTCCCAAATATGGTTATGAGAGCAATCAGGGATGAAGCCACTTGGACAAAGGGAACGTGTTACCTCATGGAGCGATGTCATTTTTGGCAGGGCTGATTCACTCACTCGTGTGCGAGGGCATCGTTCAATACCTCCTCCTCCCAAATTAGGAGGGGAGGGGGGTTGATTTTTCACACCATGCCCTCCCAGGAACTGGAGAGATGCTTGGGACCTGCAGCGCAGTTCATTTTCCAAGTTATTTTTAGATTATCATTTCCTTCATCTTCTTGTTCCCAACATTTAAACAATGAAGCCAAATGCAACAGGACAGTAATGACTCACTGAGAGCCTCCTACGTCCATGAAGGCCATTGAGAGTTTTGCTGTTGACTTTTGGTCCCAGATTTGGAACTTTCCCTGTTTACAAATGTATTTTTCACAACTTTTAAGATCATTTCCCAATTGTTCAGCCAATCATGTGACCTGATTGGTCATCCAGACATTCTCAAACAATATGACCCCACTGTTGCATCTCCGGGGCTTGTTCTCTCATGGGAGCTCTAACCAGGTGACTCTCGTTAGCATGAAACTGAGCTTATGCCTAATTCGTCACATGCGTACAGACACACTCCTGTAGCAGGATGAACTCCCAGCCCAACCCCTCCCTGGGAAATCATGTTTTAAAACCAAAACAGACAAGGCCTTATAGTTTGGAAATCCAATCACCCAAATATTTAAAACTGTGTTAACAGTCACAGTTAGAGCTGCATATAACAAGCTGCTTGCAATTTTATCCAGCTACGGGTCAGCCCTGCAAATATACATTTGTTCTACGAAAAGTTTGCAAAGAAACTAAAGATATGTTAAAACAGCGTCTCTTCCCACCATGCAAAGCAGAATGCAAGGGGGTTGGAATAAGTAGGCTAGAAGCCTGCACTCTGAACCCAATCATTTTCCATGAAGCTAGCCACCTTTCTCCCCCAATAGTGACCCTTTGGAAGAACCCCATAGTGATGTGCTCTCTTCCCAATGCCCAGCCCTGTTCTCTCAAAAATCAGGAGGGCTGCAAGAGGGCAGTATGCTCAACTCCTGGGGCCGGGGGATGTTTTATCTTCTTATCTTACACTAGCCATTTAGGAGCTATGCAGGTGGGCTGCTAAGAAAAATGTATCTATGCTTCCTTTGGTTGAAAGCGAAGCATCCCCAATGCGTGTCCCTCAGCATGACCAGACTTAGCTGAGGTAATGTGCAGCCAGGTTGGCTGAAGCAGTATCATCTAGGTTCCAGAAACAAGCAGGGCTCCCTGAGATAAATAATGTGAAATTTTGTAGTATTTTCCCCAGCACCAGAAGCACTGATACATATAATGAATGATCGACAGAGACAAGGCTTTTAAGATGCAAGAAGCTTCAGAGAATATTTAAATGATATAAAAAGGACCTCAGTTAGCTTAAATGGAAGGCGCTAGCTCCAGAAAATGTAGATAAATCCTGGTAAATCTTCTGAAAGAGAAAGCATCAAATTGGCAAACATTCCCACATGATATGAAGTAAATATTTGCATAGCCTGTTACTGTAGAAACCTCTAAGGACATCCACGTTTTGTTTCACCAGGGGAACACTAAGATACTTTAGATATTAACATGCAACAATGAGACCTTTGAACCATGTAATTCTGCTATACCACTGGTTCTGCTATATCATTGATTTGAGTAACTGATACATGCTCATCTGAAATGCAGCGGTGGGGCTTTTAGTTTAACAGCAGATTTTTAAATCAATAATGTCCAACTGACTTTGTGGCTGAGCTAAAATGGAAAGACTGCTAGTGTGTGACTGGAAAGTGCCCAGTTGATAACAGATCAGAGGGCATCTCTGGCATATAATCTGACACTAACCATGCTTAAAAGGGAGGAAAACGGTAGCCCCAAAGCAGCAAGCTTATTCCTTTCAGGGGGAGCTCATGAAGGACTGAGGAGTTAATAGTAACCTTAGTTCTCAGCAAAGTGATCTGCTAACAGGCAAAGTTGGGCATCCCTGGTTCAAAATTTTTGTAAGGAGGATGCAGGGGAAGAATCTACTCAAAATATGGTTGTACCTGCACTAGAGACAACAGACCTGATTCTCGTTTATACTAAGACCACTCTGTACTACTCTAGCTGTGTCATCAGGCCCTAAGTGGGTATAAATATAATGTACACCCACATTAAGACCCCTTTACACCAGAGTGGTGTAAAGTGGCCTGACTATTAATGAGAACCAGACCTAATATAATCATTTTGTGGCAACTTATTCATGAGCTGTTCTGCAAACCATGGGTCACATGGAGAACGTGAGATCTGCTCCAAAATTCCCAAACCACAAGTGCCTGCCACTTGGGATCAAGATGAATCCTCATTATCTGTGCTTATATTAGTGCTTTATGTTCTCTTTACAAGAGTCACAAGAACCTAAGCAGGTCTGACTTTCTGTTCATCAGCGGACAGACATGATATTGGCATAGTAGCCAAATAACTACAACAAATTAGCAATCCCATCTCAAACTACCTCTTTAAAGCTTCCTTGCATGGTTTCCAGTAAAATTTTGTTTAGTTAAGAGCAAATTCTACCAGGCAATCAAATATTGCAGACCCCTAGGGTATTGCTTAAAACAGGTTTCAATGTATTTATTTTAAGTGTGTCTGGCAAGCAGATTTTATTTCTGGACCTTTTATCAACGTTATTCTCTTCTGATTTAAAAGGCTCTCCTGTTCAGATCTCTTGTCAATGCCATATAGCTTAAAACTTGGACAGTAACCTAAAAATAATTGAGGTAGTGGAAAGGCTAGGACTGGTAATAGAGATGTCGTGCCGTCTACCTTCAGGTCATTGGTTCATTTATGGCCCCAGGCAACTAGTGACCAAGAATAACTTTTGGAAATGTCTTGCAGTCCATTTTGTGCTTGACAAGTGCACAGCTATCTGCAATTTTATCCAGCTGAATGTCAGCCCTGCAAATATACAGGACAGAAGATTTCAGGGCTGTCAGACCAATATTAAATTCATCTAAAACCAGAATAACATAAATGGTGCCACACTCCGAGCAAACAGTGATGTTGAGAATAAAGACAGAGCCCGCCCCCCAACTGTGTTGACTGAACAAATCCAAAGCCACACTACAGCAAGAGAAAAGCAGCTGCATGTTCACGTCACTAGAATAGACCAAACCATGGGCTGCTGTGAAGTCCAGCTTTTGTTTTCCCTGCAGCCGTAGTGTTAGGTCTACTCTCTGTGGTCTAATAAATGACAGACGGGTCCTCCAGATGTTCTAAAACACCCCGACCTGCCCAGTACATTAGCCAGTTGGGGGGATAAGCTAGGAACCCTTTCCCTTTTCCTTGGCAATCTGCTTTCTTCACTAACAAGGAGCAAAGAAGATGATTCATCCACTTTTAAGGCCAGAAGGGACAATTGAGATCATTGAGTCTGTTATCTTATATAACACAGACCATAGGACTTTCATAAATTAATTCTGGCTTCAAAGCCAATAGCTGCAGTTGAACTAGAGCAGGGGTGGCCAATCCGACCCTGAGAAGGAGCCAGAATTTACCAATGTACATTGCCAAAGAGCCACAATAATATGTCAGCAGCTCCCCGTTTGCTCCCCGCCCCCCGTGCCTCCCAGTCAGCTGTTTCATGGTGTGCCGGAGGCTCGGGGGGGGACGGGACAGAGAGGAGTGAGGGCACGTCAGGCTCAGGGGAGGGGGGCGGGAAGGGGTGGAATGGGGGCAGGGCCTGTGGCAGAGCCAGGGGTTGAGCAGTGAGCACCCCCTGGCACATTGGAAAGTTGGCACCTGTAGCTCCAACCCTGGAGTCGGGGCCTGTACAAGGAGCCGCATATTAACTTCTAAAGAGCCGCATGTGACTCCAGAGCTCCAGGCTGGCCACCCCTGGTCTAGAGCATAGCTTCTAGAAAAACATCCAGTCTTAACTGAAAGTGACAGTGAATCCACCACAACCCTGGGTTAAGTAGTTCCAATAGTTAATTATCCTCACTGTTATAAAAAACCCTGTGCCTTATTTCTCTAGCTTGAAATTCCAGCCATTAGCACGTTATACCTTAGTCTGCTAGATTGAAGAGCCCTCTCTTATCCGATTAATGCTTCTCATGTAGGTTCTTATAGACTGTGGTCAAGTCACCCCTTAACTTTCTCTTTAATGAGATGGAGCTCCTTGAGCTTATCACTATCAGGCAGGTTTTCTAATCCTTTAATCATTCTCATGGCTCTTCTCTGAACCCTCTACAATTTATCAACATCATTCTTAACTTGGGGACACACCAGAACCAGACACAGTGTTCCTGGAATGGTTGCACGAGTGCCAAATACAGAGATAATATAACCTACTCAGAATCCCCCAGTTTATGGCTCCAAGGATCACACTGGCCCCTTTGGGCACAACATTGCACTGGGAACTCATGTTCAGCTCATTATCCACTATGATCCCTAAGTCTTTTTCAGAGTCGCTGCTTCTCAGGACAGTGTCCCCCATCCTGAAAATATGGCCTACACTCTTTGTTCCTACATGTCTGACTCTACATTGAGCTGTATTAAAACACACTGTTTGCTTGCGCCCATGATACCAACCGATCCAGATCACTCTATATGTCTTCGTCATTATTCACCACTCCCCGCAATCTTTGTGTCATCTGCAGGCTTCATCAGTAATTATTTTGTTTTCTTCCAGGTCACTATACAAAATATTACATAGCACAGGGCCAAGAACCAATCCCTGTGGGACCTCACTACAAACCACCCTCTCCAGGATTCCCCATTTACAATTACATTTTGAGGCATAGCATTAGCCAGTTTTCAGCCCATTTAATGTGTGCTGTATTGATTCTGTATTGTTCTAGTTTCTGAATCTAGTTGTGTGGTACTAAGTCAAAAGTTTTACATCAACACTATTACCATTATCAACCAAACTTGTCTTCTCATATACAGACACACATATATAAGAAATCAAATCAGTCTGACAAGATTTATTTTCCATAAATCCATGCTGATTGGCATTAATTATATTACCTTTCTTTACTTCTTTATTAACTCTGAGTTCTGTATCGGCCATTCCATTATTTTGCACAGGAGCAATGTTGTGCTGACAGGCCTATAATTACCCAGCTCATCCCATTTGCTTTTTTTAAATATTTGAACAACATTAGCTTTCTTCCAGTCCCCTGGACCTTTCCCAGTGTTTCAAGCGTTACTGAAAATCAACATTAATGGTCCAGTGCTTTTAAAATCTTGGATGTAAGTTATCTTGACCTAATGATTTGAAAATGTCTAACTTTAGTAGCTGTTGTTTAACATCTTCCTGCACTGCTGTTGGAATGGAAAATATATCATGATCATCATCATACGATATGAATACATCATCTGTCTTTTTCCCACATACAGAACAGCAATATTTATTGAACACGTCTGCTTTTACTGCATTATTATTGAGAATTCTACCATTTCCATCTAGTAATAGACCAATGCCATTGTTAGATTTCTTTTGTTTCTAATAAACTGTAACTCCTCACTGTTCTTAAATCTGCTGGCCATAAATTTATCCTTGTCTCTTTTTGCTTCCCTTATCAGTTTTCTACTCTTCCTAGCTTCTAATTGATAATCATTGCTATCAACTTCCCGTTTTTTTCATAAGTTACATATAATTTATTTATTTGTAAATGCTTTCAGTTCCCCTCAAGCTGTTTTTTTAACAAGGGTAAATGACAAGGACAGTTCTATATACTGGTCACACTGGTACTGAGCAGAAAGAACGAGGTGTCCCCATCACAAAACCAATCCCAACACCCTAAATGACCTTCTCCCCAAAGAGGTCAAGATGATGGAACTCCCTTATCACCCGTAGAGGTGGGGTCCTTTCAGGACAGGCTTGATGTAATAGAATCTGGCTCTGTTGTTGCATCTCTTCTGTTCATATGAAAAATATCACTCTCATCCGGTACCTTTCATCAGTTATAATTTAGAAACACACAAGCAAACAGAAAAGGGCCCCTGGGAGCTGGGATCAGTAGCCAGTCAAGGTTTAAAACAATCCAAGCATGATCATCCAAAGTTGCAACCCAGCACCACCCAGGCGGTGAAGTTGATGCTTTCTTTATACGAAGTATTGAAATGACTTTTCCGATCTTGTAGCAGATGCAAATGCAGCTGTAGAAAAAGCACAAAATGCTCAATGCCCTGGGGAGCAAGAAATGGTGGGTGGGAGGAGGATTCCTACAGCATTAACAGCTTTCTAGTGTAGCGTTCATAACCCCATGTCAGTGTTCCATGGGGGCCAGGGCCAATGACAGCGATGGACTTCCCGGCAGCGGGTTTCGATCCTGCACAATACAGATACTATTGGAAAAGAAAATCACAGAAATGAAAGACGGAGTGAGCCGCTAAGTCATCTAGTCCATTCTCTTCCCCCTGCAGGATTGTTCCCTACAATTCTCCAGGGCTTGGTCTAGCCGTGTTTAAAATGTCCCAACCGATGGGGTGTCCATTTCCTTTGGGGGAACAAACAGGTAATAATCTTCTTGAATTAAACTAAAACTTTTGTTCATTCCTTCCTGTTTTACCTCCTTCCAGACTATCCTAAACAACTCCTCTCCCTCCTTCGTCTTTACACACTTCAGGTACTTGTAGGCTGGCACCTTGTGCCCTGCTAGCCAAATTATTCATGGTTCTTTCAGCCATTCCTCATAAAATAATAACGTATAGCGTTGTGTAAAAGTCCAATGATACAAACAACACTCCCAGCTAACAAAAGGCAGCAATATGGAATCTCGGTTAGGCCAACACATGTGTTGGTCCATGTGCTGGCAGAAGCCGATCTCAGAGCGTTTTGTGGCTCCAGCAGAGCCGGTGGGCTTTGTACATTTAAAAGGCACCGAGCGACATTCCCAGCACTGGTACAGCCCCACAGGGTCATGTGTGCCTGTGTTTGTTTGTGATTTTGTGAATAGGGCTGTTTTAACATGTTGAGTCCTCCCAATAGGGATGCTGTGTTGCAGCGGATTGGCTCTCTATTCCCCAAAGGAAACATCTGCACATTCCAGACACATTTTGTAACGGGAGTGAAACCCATCCTTGAAGTGAAATTTTACAGCCTCCACGGCACAAAATAACGATCCCTGGCAAGCAGCAGTGGAAAAGTAATGTTTAAAATATTATTACAGGGAAGCGGCTGCCAGAACCTCAAATTAATCATTAGAATGTGTCTTTGGAGCAGCTTGGTGCGTTATGTAACATTCATCCACCTCCAGTTTAGAAAACGGCTCCTCTGTCTCTCCCCCACACTTCTTGGTTCACTTTTTATATTTCCCACAAAGAGAGCCATGCGGGATTGGAAGCTCCTCAACAGGTTCCATGTGTCTCCCACTAAATCCGACACACCAAGGCTTGGCCCAGAGGGAAAGTGCCCACCTCCAGAATGGGTTGCTTTCAGATGGCTTCAGTTAGCACTTAGGCAAATATTTCTTCCAGCTGCGTTATCTCTTTTTTAATTACAGAAAATCCCTGGAACAGACAGGACTAGGGACTCAGCTTCTTATAATCACCTGGGAGAGGAAGTGTTTTCACAGCTCACAACAGCAGAGCAAACCCTAAAAATACTAGAGCCATTCTTTGGGCCACATGCTTTAGCCATTCACTCTGAGAGCGTCTGGACTGCTGTATGGTCATGGGGTGGGAAGCCTTTTGATTTTGATTCAGAGCTGTCTGCATCCCTAGGTATGTCTACACTGCAACAAAACACCCACAGCTGGCCTGTGTCAGCCAACTTGGGCTCGTGGTGCTCAGGCTGTGAGGCTATAAAATTACAGCATACACACTAAGGCTCAAGCAGAAGCCTGGGCTCTGGGATTGTCTCACCATAGCAAAGGCCAGCTGACCTGCAGCATGGGGTGTTTGCTAAACGGTGGCTGGGATCCCAGTTCAGGATGAGGAAGTCTGGAATGTAGCCAGGCCCTATGCTGCTCACCTTTCTATATCACAGTCAGGATGGGCCGATAAGGTGAGCTGGCTTCTAAAGGGCTGGGCTCAGCCTTGCCTGTGCGAGGCTAGCCATCTCCACAGGGGATGAGAATGAGTATGAGGGCCATGTGACTGTCAACAGGTAACTAAGAACACACCTGCAGGGAGATATAAGGGCAGACTGTGGGCATTCAGGAGAGACTCCAGGGAGAACAGACTTAGAGCAAATGCTCCATTAAAAAGTAGGAAACCAGCCAGGAAAGGGCCAGTGAGAAGACTAGGTTTAGCACACGGGAAGAGGTTGAGGGAAGGAAAGTCAAAGCACTTGGAGTTATCGAGCGCAGAGCTCAGTGGCTTAGGTCCCAGGGCTGGTGGTCCATAGTAGAAGGTGGGTGTGGGTTCTCCCTGTGCCACCGCCTTGTGAGGTACTGCAGCCACCCCTGTCAATGAGGGGAAGAAGGGACTGACTGGAGCCCAGGAGGGCTGGAAGCTGAGCCCAGGAGAAGGGCTACAGACTGTGGAGGAAGAGAACAGTCCCTGAGAAGAAGAGCTGTGCCTGGCAAACTCTGAGGTGGAAGATTTGGTGCTATGTTTCTTTTGGACTGTCCTTAACTGTGGAAGGAGGGGATTTTTGTGACTTGCCCAGAGAGCTAAGTCCCCTCAGTGACCTACCCACACCGGGAGCCAA
This sequence comes from Dermochelys coriacea, assembly GCF_009764565.3. NCBI lineage: Eukaryota > Metazoa > Chordata > Testudines > Dermochelyidae > Dermochelys > Dermochelys coriacea. The sequence continues at coordinate 3,842,794 of NC_050077.1, read as the reverse complement.
TGGATGACTGCCGTGAGTCACAACGGAAGCAGCACTAGGAGGGAAACAGGCACTGGACAGACCAAGTGAGTCCCTGCTACAAGCTGGGTCTGTTTCACCCAAGTGCTTGCAGTCTATCAGTGCATGATGGGACCATTCTCCACAAAAGAGTTGGCCCATTGATCCTACAAGGTCCTGGCCAACTGTCCTTGTGCTGCTTTCCAGCACCTGGAGGTCATACTGAACTTTGCAGTTTTTGATCTCTCATGATGTTGCAATTAAATCTGCAGTCAGCCAATCCATGAGAGTGTCCAGTTCTTATTTTCTCCTCCTGAAAAGCAAAGTGCCCCTAACGCACACAGTCAAATGCTAACAGGTTTCAGAGTAGCAGCCATGTTAGTCTGTATTCGCAAAAAAGAAAAGGAGGACTTGTGGCACCTTAGAGACTAACAAATTTATTTGAGCAAAAGCTTTTGTGAGCTACATCGTTGCATCCGATGAAGTGAGCTGTAACTCACGAAAGCTTATGCTCTAACAAATTTGTTAGTCAAATGCTACAAACCCCACATGCTCTTTAGGTTTAACAAAACTTAATGCAAGTAGCAATGTTGCCTGGGCTGCTTTTTTTTTTTTTTTTTTTTTCCAAAAAACAACAAAATACTGGGGCAGGGAGGGGGGAGAGGGCAGAAGCGCTACGGTGATGCAGCTGCATCGATGCAACTGCGCTGATGCCTTGCAGCACCTCTGATGGTGAGCGATTAACCCCATTGCACAGAGGTAACGGGAGCTACACACAGAGGGGAAGGCTGATGTTTTCAAAAGTGGCCTTCTTTTTCAAAATGTCCAGGGCCTGATTTTTCAGAACTCCAGCCGAAGCCAACAGGAGCTCTGGGGGCCCAGCACATCTGAGCAGCAGATCCAAAGCGGCTCAAATTGAAAATGTTCACACTTGTAAATGTCCCTTTATTACCTCTGAGTTCAACTTTCCATCAGACACCTCTGGGCGTTCTCCCAAGCAGCCTCCTATGCTTGGGAGGAGCACCTCCATTTTAAAAAAACAGCCCATTCCCTTCTCCTCTTGAGAATGGCTAGGCAGTTGGTGTGCTGTCATTGCTACTTATCAAGCCATTTGGGATTCTGTCAGTGATTGCCTTGTTCTCGCTACCCATTTATTTGTTTTATCCACTAGTTGTTTCATCATATGTAAAGAGAGTCTCTTTGGGCAGGGATTATCTGTGTGTGTGTGTGTGTGTGTGTGTGTGTGTGTGTGTGTGTGTGTGTGTGTGTGTGTGTGTGTGTGTGTGTGTGTGTGTGTGTACAGTACCTGGCACAATGGGCCCTGCTTCACAATCAGAACCGTGATCTGGTACCAGAATAGAAATAATAAATTAATTTATTAAACAATAATAATTTTGGCCTAAGTGACTTATCCAAAATCGCAGGACAAATGAAGACTGCAATCCAGGCCTCTTGTCTCCAAGGCTTGCTTTTGAACCAGGAGACTAGGTTAAAAACAGTTTTTACAAAACTATTAATGACAGTCCTTTCCTTTAATTCTGAAGTTCCAGTGTTAAGTGAGTGATATGAACTCCCCCTAGGTATTTTTAATCTGGTTGTTTGGGCTGGAAGGTTCTACGCTGAATGCATTTGGAATACGTCTGCTGAGGATCCTTAAATATCTTCCCTCTAAAAACAAAAACAATCCGAACCCAACAGAGATTTGCTGGTTCCAGGGACAGAATGACTTTGCATGCTTCTTGAATAATCTGGGTGGTTGGTTTACTTCCTCTTAGCACTAGAAGATCTTTTGTGACATAGTCAGAATGTTCTAGATAAAAAAAAAAATACCACTGTGCAGGAGGCTCCACATTCAGAGGAGCTGCTGCGTCCTACAAAAGCATCTTGTACTCGAGCATGGGAAACCATAACCAATCTGTCCCTTATGCTGGAGCTCAGCAAGGAGGGCCATCCGTTGTTTTGAGGGACTCCACCCACCAATCCAGGCTGTTTTCACACAAAGGACCCTAATAACCAACAATGAGGGGGAAGGCAAATGCAGCAGGAAACACAGGGCATTTAGGGCAGAATTGTCAAATGGCAGTTAATGGCATTACCCCCAAGATCAATTTAGCCCCTTGTGCTCCAGGGTTACAGAGAGACTTTAAAAAAAAGAAAAGGAGGACTTGTGGCACCTTAGAGACTAACAGATTTATTTGAGCATAAGCTTTCGTGAGCTACAGCTCACTTCATTGGATGCATTCGGTGGAAAATTACTTTAGCAGTTCTTTGATGTGCAACAGGTCCGGATGGCACCGCTAGCACATCTGCTGTGCAGCAATGGGGGTCATGAGATCCTGATGTTGCTGAAAGGAGGGAGGATTTGGAGCTCAGGGGTTAAACAGGAGTTGCACATCTAACTCTCTGCCCATCACTTGAGAAGCTGAAAGTCCAGATAGGAGAGAGCCAAGATTTTAACAAGATCTGCTTGGGAAGAATAACTGGCCGCAGTTCTGCCAAATGTTAGCAGCTGATAAATCCACTGCTGTGCATTCAAGTAAGTATCTGGGGATGGGGTGAAGGGGGAAGGACAGGTGCCTGGGAAGGGCCCTGGCAGGACGGAGCAACTGAGCTTTCCGCCTATCCTGAAAAGGTGCAGCCGGCCTCAGGATAAGCTGCCCACTGCTGCTCCACCCGATCCCTCCCTCCTGACTTAGAATGACCTCCACCTCTGGTGGGAGATGAGAATGATTCATGGCGCGCTCAGCCAAAGGCTGCCTCGCCTCTGCTGGCTGTGAGGCAGCTTCTGTGCTGGTTTCTGACAGCCCGTGAGAGCCTCAGCAACCGTGCTCGCTTCCTACTTCGCCCTGAACCAAGAGGCTGCAGGTGCAGTCGCAGGGGGAAAGGCCGGGTGTGGGTCCTGCTAAGGAAGAAAGAGCTGCCCTTCTTTGAGGTTTTTGAACCTAAGCGGCCATGTTTTCTGACGGCCCCCAACATGTACAGCGATTATAGATCCGCACGGTTAGGGCCTCGGGTATCATTCGCTATCCTGGCGGGTATCTGATCTGCATGTACGCAGGCACCAGCTAATCTCAGATGAGCAGCATGTCTCCCCCCTCACCTCTGGCTCATCCGTTTCAAGCTGCCCAGGGGTATAATGAGAGGAAGTCATGGCTGCCTGACAGCCCTTTGGTGGCCTAAGTGTAATGGGCTTCGGGGCCTCAGCCCTTCCTAGTAGACTGATGCCCACATCACAAAACTGCCAGCACTGTCGGCACAAACGAGCGCCTTCCCTGGCAGCCGCCTCAGTGGGGCCATGAAACCAACGAGCCACGGAGTATAGACTCCGCTCTCACCCGGGGAGCTGATTCATGCAGGTCAGGGCGTCCCGAGGAACGAAGGCAGTGGGGGCGGGGGTGGGGGGCTGTCCCTGCCGATCCAGCACTGTCTGCCACCCAGTGACCACAGGGGGCCTGGCCCTGCAAAGGACCGAGCAATTATGATGCTGATTGCAATCAAACAGCCTGCCCAGGAGCTCCTAGGCAGTAGCAGCACAGCTCTGGCCCTGCATCTGCCATGTGCATGAAGAACTCTCCGGGGAGCAGCTGCTCCTACCCGCTGGTGCCTCCCCGTCCCCTACCCTTAGGTTTTGGGGTAGGGGGAATCTGTGTCCTGCTGCCCCATCCAGCTTCTGAAAGGATAGTCAGTGGGGATGAAGTGAGCTGTAGCTCATGAAAGCTTATGCTCTAATAAATTTGTTAGTCTCTAAGGTGCCACAAGTACTCCTTTTCTTTTTGCGAATACAGACTAACACGGCTGCTACTCTGAAATCAGTGGGGAGAATGACACTGTGGGAGGAGAGCAGAAACAGTGAAATATGGGAGTGAGGGAAAGTCAGGGAGATGGAAATGTTGGATGGGGGGGTAAGAAAAGGATATGTTGGAGTCTTTCTTTCTCTCTGCTCCCCACTTTCTCTCCATCCCCGTTTCTCTGTCTTCCTCCCACATGCGCCGTCTTTTAGGCCAAGATCCGATCTCCTAGTTTGTGCTCTCTTGGTGCGGCAGGCCTGGGCGTTCTCAAACACACCAGCAGGCCTTTGCCTTGCTATCCAGCTCCCCTCTGGCCAGGGGGGTAATGCAGGGGGGAGAGGGGACAGGAGCACACAGCCATGCAGTAGAAGCTCATCTCAAGAAGCAGACCTTGGCCTCTCCTGGGATTGGAGATCATGGTTAATGCTAAGCTTTTTCTCAGTCAACAGACACGAAAGCTGGGATAGAAATCCAAGATTTTCCTTAGAGCCTAAGTCACCAAATTCCCAGGAGAAAGACAGCCAGGGGCAATTGGCTGTTCTCTCCCCCGGTGGAAGTGCTCAGAAACTCAGCTGCCCCACCTGAATGAGAAATACTACCGCACTGGCCACAGACTCCACAGTGACATCTGTAAATCCTGCCCTTTCGGAGCATTGCTCTAGAATCCTGTCGCATTATTTATTCTGACGCCGTCATCCCATTCAGAGCAAGGGGGCTCCAGGAATGAGGCTGGGAGCGAGACTAATCCTGTGGTGGCTACATTTACCCACCTCCCTCTCCTTCAAAGATGGGAGTACGCTTCTGCAAGCTGCCTTCCCTGGACCCCTTTCTGAAAGGGACATTGTTCCCCTAAATTAAATAAATCCTGAGCTGATTCTATTTTCAGTGAATCGTAAAAAGGATAATTTCATTCCCCCAAGATTATAAATCCTGTTACGGATCTTCCAAGGGAATTTCCTAACGAGGTCTGTTTCTTTTCCCCCTCAGGACTGAAACCTACAACCCCTTCTTTTTATCATCATAACATGGACTAAACCTCCTAGGGGGAAAAAGATGGTCTCACAGCTCCACTCATCTTTCTAATGATTTAATACCTGCAAGTGCTACAGGGAGATATCTCTTTCTTGATCTTGTTAAAAGCTGTCACGCTTAACATCTACCGCACTAGATCACCCTACTGTGGATTTCTTTTTAAACACATCCAGTTTCTCCAGAGACTTGGCGGGTTGTTTTTGTTTTGTTTTGGTTTCTTGTGTCTTGGTTCTTTAAAGACTTCCTAAATGCCTGTCTGGGGGAGTCCAATGAGTCCTGGCACAGGGTCGCTAACGAGTAGCGAAGCTAAACAGGGTACGGCTGTTATTGCAGGGATCATTTACTGCCAGCATAAATACACAGACTGGACCATTCAGTCTTCTACAGAGGGAAAGTTGATGTTTCACATCCAGAATCTTTCCCCACACTCCCTTTAAAAAAAAAAAAGGTTCTTTATTTTTGGCAATCCTCCCCTCCCCATGGCTTTGGTCGGGCATTTGTTTTCTGATTTGTTAACCATAATAGCGAGACCATGTGCTGCTATGAAGAACGGGCAGGGGAAGCCCTAGAGCGGGCAGGTGGAGCCCTAGAATGGGGCAGGGGGAGCCTGAGACGGGCAGGGGGAGCCCTAGAGCAGAGCACATGATTTCTGCATAGGTTCTACACAAATGGCGTCTATGGGGTTGTTGTAAGACCTTAGTGACAGGAGCCTGTGGTTTAGTGAGACAGGGTGAAATTCTCTCCTGTGCTGAAGACAAGCATAAGGCCTACCCACCACTTAAATCCTACGTAAGACTTCAAAACGGGGCTTAAATGGGTCATCAGCCTTTGTTTGTGTTGGCTGTTTGCCGAAGGGTGAACCTTGCCTGGGGTACATTATGTATTTTTTCATTTAAATCCAAAGGGCTTTTTCTCTCCCAGATAAATATTTACAGGCAGGTCAATTTGGGAGCTTCAGCTGCTGTCTGGACCCAAAATAAAAGTTCATCAGAACTGTTATTGTAGCTCAGAGGGCTAAATTCTGCCCTCCAGCATTCGCACGCAACCATTCATTGAAGTCAACGAATGCAACAGCCCAACACACGACATTTCATCCAAAGCCACAGAGGAAACCGAGATGGCATCCAGATCCTTCACCAGGGCAGGTTTGTCCCCTGCAGTCTAGTTGGCAGAGTTTTGTCCACTCTCATTTTAAACGGCTCAAGAACGAGGCTTCCTCTTCCTCCTCCCCCGACCCCTTCCCTTGGGACAAGAGTCCACAGTCTCTTAGAACATGCTGTTAAAAATGTTTACAGATTTTCAGTGTCAATCTTCCCCTTGCTCAAGCTCTACCCCATTTTCCTAGTTACAACTCCTGGGACAGCCCCAGACAATTCTTGGTATTCACCCACTTCTCTTACCCTCAGTTGTCATGCAGCAAAGCACGAGGATTAGGAAAGGATAAACAAACATTCAGAGAGCCACAAAGACAGGTCCCACGGGAGGAGAGACATAGACCATCACTTTTTTTTTTTTTGGGTAAATCACACGCATTCCCTTTTACAGATTTTATTTAATGTGACTTAAAGCTCTTTTCGTTTTTTCATTCTCTGCCAAGTAAAAAAAGAAAACTAGGAAATGAATTCCTTTTCAGCTGTGGTCAGTACACAACTGGGGAATAACTGGTTGATGATTTTTTTTTTCAATTTCATACTTCGCTTCAGACGCCTGGGATTATCTTGGGCTGCTTTTCCCTGTAATGATTTTGAATAAAAATCTAACCTAGCAAACTGTATTCTTAATATACCAGGAAGAAAAACAAAGCAGGTTGTGCAAAAGGCCTTTGGTGACAGGTTCGTAAATGAGATGGGTTCGTAAATTTTGCCTGGTTTGAAACAGAAAGGAGAGTTTAAACCTGAGCATTTTCAAGTCCAAGAAAACGTAGAGCACTTCCAACCAAGCCAAGCAATGAAGCACGCTTTCCTGTAGCTTGTACGCCCTGGAGCTGCGTAGCACTCAGAATGGACACCAGTCTGGATGATAGCAGAGTCATCTGCCTAAGCCCCAATGCCATAGAGTTTGCCAAGCTACCAAGCGTAGGTGGGGCATGGTGGGCAATGGAAACACAATGCCCAATCCCTCCCCAGCCGCCCTGTTATTGCTTCAGATGGAGGTTTGGGGGGGTTGGTTTTATTTTGTTTGTAAATGCCCTTGGTGATCTTCTGACTTTGCAGCCATCTTGAAACCTCATCAAGAACCATCACATTCATAAATCAGACCTTACATCAGCGCCGTATAGCAGGAAAGAACATCTGCCCTGGCTCTCATGGAGCGTGGCATCTGAGACAATGTCATCGTTTTATAAGATTTATGGCAGGTTCTCCATTAAGCTACTTTTTTGGTCATCTTAAGTTAAATCATCTTCCTGCCAAAGCTAAAAATTACTCAGCAGTGTAATCACAATTTCAGTCAGGACAGTGAAATAACAGATTCCCTTCCCATATAATAACAGCCATTTATGTTTCCATAGCGCCGCTCATCCTCAAAGACCCAAAAGACCATTGCAAACTTAATTTACTGAAGTACAAACTGTACTCAGAGGTCATGTAACCCACAACTAAATGCAGCTGGGGCTGGATAACAGCAGAGAACAACATGACATGAGAGTTTAGGACAGGAAGCGAAGAAGAATTGCTAATCTCATTGAGATTGACACAAGATGTCCCAAGCCACTGTGCCTGGTCATGATTCCCGTACCTACTACCCAGTGGGCACTGCTCCTTTCTTCTCATGCTGTCCTAACCCCCAATTTGTCTGACAAGGAAGGGCAGGATTTTACCCAGGCTTTATCAAGTTCTCTTGAACTTGATCGATGCAAAATGTTGTCTGAGGACTTGTCTCCACATGAAGTTGTTTCTCATGAATACACGTGAGGTTTTTCCATAATAGCTATTGCACTTTAAATTCGCTCCCTACCTTAATCTGTGTTAACCTTCAAGTGTAGACATGCCCTTAACGTAGCAGATCATTGCGCTTTATAAACCGAACCCTTGCTAAAGGAACGTCCAGCGTGAAAGCAATCTTCCACTACCAACGCATTTCTCTTGCAGAACACAGCGAAGGGCTTCCAAGCTTTAGCCTGACATACCTGCCCTCCTGTTACATCAACACCGCCCACTCGGATTCTGCCCAAGGCGCCACAGTTGTACACAGTACGAAGTCCAGCCAGGGCTTCTCCTTTTGAAAGGGTAAAGCCAACAAACTGTCCTGCCAAGAAAACTCCAAACACTGCCTGCATGGCTGGCATAAATCTCCTCCCTAGTGAGCACACTCACAAAGGAAGCACTCACACTGGGGCTGCCTGCTGCTTGAGCAGCACTCCTATGAGCTGCCAAGAGGTTTGCAAAGCTCTTCTCTTGCTCCAGTCTCGCCGATCGAGAAACCCCCTTTCTAACATGTCTAGAAAGAGGAGAATCAGTGGGGGTTGGTTCTGCACTTAGGGACCCTCATAATCAAGCAGGCTGCTCCACTCCCATGCGCTGTGGGAAGCCTCGGAGAAGAGAGGATCACATGGCATGGAGTGGGAAGCACTCAACGGTTTACAGCAGGAATCCGCGAAGAGTGGAGGCAATTTGTTAGAAGCAAGACAGGGATTAGTTGCATACTCTCAGCACCTTGGGTTGTAAAGAGAGGGTGCTAACTGTGATGGCCATTGCTCTCATGGCTTGGATTAAAGCTGATCCTCCCATCTCAGGCTGGGAAGATGCTTTTCCTCATGGGGGTGTGCGATACACTTCGTATCTCTCTGCTGAGCTGGCTGGGACCATTCCCAGGTCAGCAAATCGCACAATCAGTTTCCAGGAGGTAGCAGCCCCCATCTCTGGCTGAAATCAGGGAGTCAGTCAGCAGCTGGCAGGAACTGTCTCTAGGCATCCCAATGGATGTGCTCTTTAGAAATGGGGCATGTGTGCAGGAACCTTCTGCTGTGAAATGTGGTGAAGCACCAGTGCCAGGAGAGATTGTCTGGCATTCATAGCTGATTCATTGATTCCAAGGCCAGAACAGACAATTGCAATCACCTAGTCTGACCTCCTGCATAGTATGGGCCAGAGAACTTCCCCACAATCATTCCTAGAGCCGAGCTTTTAGACAAACATCCAGTTTTGATTTAAACATCGTCAATGATAGAGAAGCTAATGTGAGCCTGGATAAATTGTTCCAATTTAACCTGCATGGACACTTTGGAGAAAATGCAAACGCACAAGTAATGGGTGAGCTGTTCCAGGCCCTGGCGCTGTAGCCTTGGGCATTCTGCACAGAACGAAACGCGTGAATTCTCCTTCCCGGGCACTGCCTGCCCGGGCAGAAACACCAAAGCCTTGAGGACGTCCCTCTTGGGAATGTCATCACTAGAAGAGCAACATAGCTTCTCTCCAGCGGTGGGGACAGGGCTTGTCTACACTGGAAAGTTAATTCAGGTTAAGGTCAGGTGTGAATTTACCTAGGGAGGTGGTGGAATCTCCATCCTTAGAAGTTTTTAAGGTCAGGCTTGACAAAGCCCTGGCTGGGATGATTTAGTTGGGGATTGGTCCTGCTTTGAGCAGGGGGTTGGACTAGATGACCTGCTGAGGTCCCTTCCAACCCTGATATTCTATGATTCTATGAATTTAAAGCACACTAGCTATTCCAGAGTAAATCCAGGTTTGGCTAAGCCCTGACTCCCCACAGGTGTCTGTATGGAACAAACATCGTGAGGTGCAACAAGCATGAAACTGGAGCAAGGCAAAACCAAGGCTGAAAGCTGGAGAATGTTACTAATGGAACGTGGAACAGTCTCAGCAAGGGAAGGGACGTTTACAACCGGGCTGGACAAAGCACTCGCAATTATCCTCTATCACTGTGGGTAGGCCGTACTGTCTGAGTCTGGCAGGCTCTGTTTGTGTGTCTGTTACTGTCAAGGAATTCAGTATTCCATTATACTGAGAGAGAAAACATTAAGAAATTAATGTCACGATCATCAAATATTATGACTTTTGTGGCTGACTCCCAACTCCTACATTCAGTACAATGTGAGTAAATAACAATTAGTATCTGAGACTGTTTTTATTTTCCTGCTGTGCAGAAATGTAAGCCAGTAAAATAAAAGCCTTGAAACTAACAGACTAGACTGTCTAATTCAGTGTTTCTCAATGACCAGACTGTGGACCAGCGCCAGTCCCTGAGATCTTCCTGACACAGTTTAGGAAGGCAGCAAGCCAGTCCCTGGTATCAAAAAGGTTCAGAGACCCTGGTCTAATGGATTAAAATGCTACCCTCCCTGGCCTACCTGGACTGCAGTAACTCTCGGCTTAGCAATGGCCAGTTCCATGAGCAGAGAATCAAGCTTTAACTCCAGACTTCCTGGCTTTTAGGGGTTTAAATTGGATCCCCCTAGGTGTTTGATGGCACTAGTTGACTGCTGACACACGGTGTGATGTGACTAATACCCATTATGTTATTTTTCACTCTCGTTTGGCTTATTTTTGGTTCCCTCCCTCTGCTATGGCAGGAAGGAGAGCAGTGGAGCTGCAAAACAACAGCTGAATGATGTACCCTGCACACTGCGGGATGTGTGGGGTGGGGAGCTGGTAAGGGACCCATCCAGATGCCGCGTCGCTGAGGTGGGACTCAGAGACAAGCCTGCTGCCTGGCCTGAGTTGCACTGAGCCACAGCGTCTCCAAACATGGCATCTCCCCAGGAAAATTTAAAATGACATGGAAGGATAAAATTGAACAGCAGAAGGGAACTGATGAGCGCTAAGGGGTGGCTGCTGCCAGGGCAGAAATGACACCATGGCGTACCACAGGGCTGGATTTCATTGTCAGCAACACCAGCATCCAGCTGGAGTAACTCCATCGATGCCAGTTGGTTTCAACCGCATTCACAGTGGTGCTGCTGAGGACAGGATTTGGCACTGGATGGCCACGGGTCGTTTTTTTATTTTAAAGTTCTGGTCACTTTCCCACACTTAACGAAGTGGAATCTGGAGCAAGACAAACAGAGGAAGTGAGACAGATGGACTGAAAAAGAGATTGAGTTTCATGGAACGCCCTCTGGAACCGGCACTTTCCTTCAAAGTCTTTGGCACTCAAAAGCCTTTGAGCTGCAGACTGCGGCCATTTTCTAATTGATTTTAGAATCCTCTCGCTTTCTCTCCTTCCTCTTCATGCCAGAATGTGGCTTCGTCTTATTGCTAGAGACAAATTGAAGAGGGCATATCCCTGATGGCATGGAAAGGAATGGAAGAGACTTCCCGAGCACTGCAACCACAGAGTTGCTGCCAGGGGCTCCTCCCAGCGCAGACACAGTTCCAAGAGGATGTTGGAAACAGGCAACATATTCATTCTACCTGGGATCTGAAAAGGGAGTCAAAGCGCTGTGGCTTGCCCAATGCCTGCCAGTCAGCGGGCAGCCTGGTCAGCCACAATGTGATGGGAGGGGAGAGGAGACGGGGTAGCCACCCCAGCACCACAAAATGGTCTCACTTCAAAGGTTCTCTCTGATGCTTTTCAGATGCTGCACATTGCACAGGTGGAAAGGGCTGCTCCCAACTCCCATCGCTGGACACTGAGAGCACCCAGAGCATTAAAGGGCCAGGACCAGCATAAGCAGTGCCCTCCACACAAGATGCTGTGCAATCCCCCCTAGCACCATGTCACTCCTTGGCCCTCTGGCCCGACACTGCTCAAGTCTCCAGAAAGCAATACAAGGAAAACTGCCGGCGATGAAACCTTTCGCTTTGCTGTAATTACCAAACCATTCCCACTGGAAAAGCTCCTTCAAACCCTGTGCTCCTAGCCCCCCAGGCTTGGAAGCACAGAGGAGGAAGTTTGAGCTCTCTCACACTTTGCATATATAATACAGCAAAACTTCCCCCTGCCAACTGGAGTCTGTAATCTCAGACAAATCCTCCCTAGTCCAACATATTGTCAAAGGCATTTAAAACTCTTTCACTGATTCCCCCCCCCCCCATTAACCATATTGTCTAATGAGAATCTGCCCAATCTGCCCTGGTAACTTGCAGGGAGCAATTAGGGTTTGGCATTTCAAATTGGAAAAGACCAACAACACAGGCAATCAGTCTATGTCCATTAGACGGACACATCCAAAGCATTTGTTTAAGCAACAGATGGCAGGAGGACTTGGCATGAGAATTCCCCCAAGTGTACATAGCCATGAAGAGCCCAATTCTGTTTTCGTAACAGTGCAAATCAGGAGTAATTTCCCTGAAGGCAATGGAATTACAGTGACATAAAATGGCTATAAAGCAGATCAGAATTAGCCCCTACATCATTCGTTTCCACAATCTGCCATGGATGTCAGGAAATAAGGATTTGTCTACATGGAGACACTCAGGAAAATTAATCCAGATTGACTTTTACAGCAGACTAGTTAAACCACACTTTGGAAGTGAATTAAGCTAAATCAAATTGAGGCCACTTTAGTCTGAGTCAGAGCATCCACGCAGGGGTTTAGTGCCGTTTAACTAATCCACTTTAAATTCACATTTTTTGTTAATTCTGATTAACTTTCCTGAGTGTTCCTGTGTAGACAAGACCTAAACATTAGTAACTATATTCCCATTTTACAGGTGGGAAAACTGAGGCAGAAAGAAGGTATGGTTACACCGTAAGTTCCTAGGGGGCATCTATCCTTCATCTTTAGGTGCTCTGTAATAATTAAAATACACAATACAAAGAATAATATCCATAAAACATATATTGAACTTATAGGACATTGAGTTTCCTGGGAATGCTCATACACCCCAAATCTAACCAGCTCTCTCCCTTATTCCATCCCCTCCAAAAGAAAGACCACATTTGGAGTATGCCTAGAAAGGTAACAAACCCTGAATCTGGAGGACACTCTCTTTAAAGCAAAGATGGGCCAAAACCAGAACTTCAGATCGAAACATCTTCAGCTTTTGAGTATATCATTGGGGAATGGGGTGGGGGGGGGGGGAGAGTGGGGGAAGTTTATGCTCAAAGCCCTGGATCCAAGCCCAGCTCCTTCCAGTTTTAGATTCAATCTGGCTCTGGTTTAGAGAGTGCTGAAGTATCATGGGGATGTGATTTCACCCCAAGATAGCAGAATTCTTACAAGATCCAGCACATCACCTGAGAAATTCTGTGTGAATGGCCCTCAAGGTTTCAGCACCACTTACTCCAAACTTAGACATAGCACTGACTCAACCTCAGTCTTGAAGCCTTAGGTCCAGCTTAAGCCTGAGTTGTAAGTATATCTGGCTCAGAACAAGAGCTGGCTGCCCCACCTTCACCCAACAGCGGATCACTACCAGAAAATGTACTCTGTGATGCTGTCTCATGATACTTGATGTTCTTTTTCCTTAAAGCTCCAGCTCTCAGAGTCTTGTAATTACATGAGAATCTCACCTTTCTTTCTTTCTTTCTTTCTTTCTTTCTTTTAAAGTATATTTCTAGCCCTCCTGGTTGCAAAGAAAAGCCTGAAAACATGACCCGAGTGTAACCCAAAGACTCTGAAAATAGACGGCAAAGAAAAATAACCCAACATCTTATTATTTTTAAAAGTCTTATAATTTTTAAGCCAATCACATGATTTGGGGTATCCCAAGGGATGGTGCACTCTTGTAAGGAAGCACCTCCTGCCCACCAGATTAATTAAAACCAGTTCTTCTGCCGCTACTTTAGGTGTTGATGATGCCATCCACTGTTTCAGGAGAAACACAAAACCCTGATTTCAGGTCTTGGCAGGTAAAAGACCTTTAATTTTCCGCTTTGGACATCAGCAACTGTATCTGAAGTGGGATGCGCCTGAGTGCAGGTACAGCAAGTTTCCCAGTGCTGGCCAAGGTCCAGCAACAAGAGATGTTTGCTCATCCCTATTAGATCATTCAAGCATCTCCTCCTGTATGGGTACCACACGCCAGAGGAAGCCTGTTGCCTGAAGGAGGATCAGAAATTCTCCATTTATTAGGGCTATGGTTTGTCAGAATCCAAAAAGGGATCATGTTCCATCTCATTTCCTAACTGACACTGCTGATCATTTGCCTTTTTGCTGTGCATTTGTGCACACACACACACAGCCACAGCACAACACAGCTACCAAGAAGGGGGTTTGTAGCTATGGCGTTCAATAAATGATTAACTCTGATCTACATATTAACCATTGCTCTTCATTCCCTCCTGCCCTGCAGAATGCCGTGACACATTTCCGGGTGCTAAAATCTGATCTCCCTTTGGCTTTGCCAGCTGACTGGTCAGGTGCTGCGGACATTTCTGGGTTTAAACTCGAAGCCCATTAAACTGCGGTAATGATTAATCCGGGACTTCTGCACAAGAAGTTAATGATGAAATGTCATGCCTTCGTGTCACACCAAGCTCTCTTAGATAGAGCCTGTGTCCCAGAGTCCACCACAGAGAGGTTATCTCAGCATAAGAAAAATCTGCTAGGCCCCAATCCTTGGTGGGCAGACCCCTGCATAGCAGAATCAGGACCTTAGCATAAGCATATAAAAACTTCTGCAAGGCAACACTCCCCAAAGCACAGTTAAGTTCAACGGGTGATACTTATGATCTTCACCCAAAGGCTCAGTAAGGCTGTGGTGAGCAGGGTTTGAGTGGGGACACCAACTCAGGAGCTGCTGCTCCACTCATGCACTGGGATGTCACTGCATATTGCATCTGGGGATGTACGTCATATTTAACTGAAACAGGCTAATGCACAAACTTCCATCTGTGTTCAGCAGACCAAGAATTGGTGGCCTAGCTTAATATATTAATTACCTGCCAACACTAATCCTGCAGTTGATTTAATGGCTTTATCATACTACTCTGGAGAGATATTAGTGCACGTTCTGTCATTATATTTTGATGTAATAGGGAATTATAACATGTTATCAGAACATTGCCCCATCCAGTCTAATAGCTTGTTTTACAGTGGATGCCGACATGCCTTTGAGGAAGCCAAGCCTCACGTTGCAAGGAATAAGCTGATTTGGGAAGGTCATTTGTCGTCCTAAATTCATCTATTCAGTTAGCCCTAGTGCCAAATGTTGAGACTGGTTTCCCCTGAAGCAGTAGGTAGAGCCCTCAGCATGAGGTAGAAGACTGGGCCAAATGAACCAGCGTTCTGCTCTTGGTATGTCCCTGTAATTCATCACAATCCCTGCATCCCATGAGGATTGCTTTGACTATCAATCATGGACAATGGGGCAGAGTGGTGGTATCAAGGTGACCTTATGGGTAAGACACTGAACCAGGCTTCTGGAGAGTTGGATTCAGTCCCAGGCTCTGACACAGATTCTCTGTGGGGCCTTGGGCAAGTGACTTAATCTCTCCGTTCTTTTGCAGGCCAGCAATAACAGATCCTTTTTCTCTCTCGTCTTGTCTATTTTCATTCTAAGGTCTTCAGGGCAGGGCCTGTCTCTTATGATGTTCATGGATGGCACCTATCACCATGGGGCCCCATTCTTGGCTGGGGCTGTAGATACTTCTGCGGTATAACTGATAACAATTCCCGGATTCTGCTCCTCTGGTTCTCCCAGACACATAAGCTGCAGCCTAATGTCTGCATTTAAAGTGACCCATTTTGTTTCTCCTCTCCCTCCTGAGTTGGTACAAGTGAATAGGCAGCAGAGCTGATGACGTTTCATAAAGTCATTTGACTGGCTTCTTGCTCATCGTCCAAAGACAGACAGTAGGGGTACCCTGGCCTGTTTGCCATCAACTGCTGCCAGGATAGTAATTCTTTAGATCCTTGGCTGGGTGATGCAGGATTAGAGGATCATAAATGATTCCATCATTCTTACAAGGAGGATTATACAGTTTTATGAACCGTTGCAGGGAACTAACAGCCATATCCTGTCCAGCATTTGGGTCCACACGACTCCTGTAGATGTCAACATAGATGTCAAATCGAAGACACGAATGAGGATCTGGGACCTTTAGTACGTATGGCCAGTTCATCTGCTGCACCAGCATGTGTCTCATAGGGATTCTGAGTGTCCCAATGCTTGGATATCGGCAGGCCTGCTGACAGCAATTCCCGGCCCCAGGGCCAGGGCCGTCCCTAGGGGGGTGCGGGGCAGAAGTGATGAATCTCTCACTTCTGGGACCAACCACGCTGGCGAATCGCACCAGCCTATGGGGCCCCCCAAAGCGCGTGGCCCAGAGCAGTCACCCCAATTCGCCGTACCCTAGGGACAGCTCTGCCCATGGCAGAATAGTCAGTGGGCCACCTAGAAAGATCCACCTGACATTTGGACAGTGCTGCGCCCGTGCTGGCTGGCGCCCAGTGAATTGCTGCCGGCTGCGCTGCTGGGTGCGCTCTTCTGGCACGGCCATGGCTTCCACATGCCCGCCCGGCTCCTTTTGCCACCACCGGTACCACGCCTAGGAGCCCTGCAGCATCCCTTGGGCAATTTAAAAGGGCCCAGGGCTCCCAGTTGGCTGCTACTGCAGCAGTGATGGCAGCCAGGGGCCCCCGGGCCCTTTAAATTTGCCCAGGCCCCTGGGCAACTGCCCCCTTTGTCCCCCCCCCATCGTCGGGCCTGGACATAGGCTCTTGCAGGACTGATGCCTTCATATTTCACAGCATAAACTGATCCCTAGCTGGGCTTGGGAAAACCCTTCTCCCTCAGGGTGCAATATTGCACAAGTAGGTGCATTATGCAAAGGAAAGGGTTTTATGCTTTCTTCTGAAGTAACCAGCATTGACCACTCTTGGGGACAAGCGGAACACCTGTCTCTGGCCTGTGTGTGCTGGAGGTCAGACCAGATGATCATAATGATCCTTTCTGGTCTTAAACTCTATGGCAACCATGGAACCACCGGTCTGCTCTGCCATGGCAATTCTCATGGCGTGGGTGGTTGTAATAGGTACCTGCTCAACCCTCTTTCCCACATTCCGAGCCGTTTTACCTCGAGCCATAATTTCATTTGCAGGCTGCAACACCTCTGTCTGTGCTGGCTTTGCTGTGGCCTACCAGTCTCTGTGCTGGGAAGAGGAAGGAATTTAAGAAGCTAAAAGAGCAACAGTGTGAATACTTTTCAGAGTAGCAGCCGTGTTAGTCTGTATTCGCAAAAAGAAAAGGAGGACTTGTGGCATCTTAGAGACTAACAAATTTATTTGAGCATAAGCTTTCGTGAGCTACAGCTCACACTGAGTCGTAGCTACATCCACCAGAAGGGAGATTCTGATCCCTCCTATCTGAGGTCTCGCGTCTCATCTGAGCAGTAAACTCACAGTCCCTGCTGTGGGCTTTTCTGGGCTAGCTTGATAAATAAAAAAGAAGAAAATGTTACTGCGGCTGCAATGTGGTTCACATTTGAAAAGGCAAAAGAACCTCCATTCTGGAAGCCAGTGTCCCACATACTAAGTGAAGCTTCCATTACCACCTTAAAGTGCGTTTGATTCCCTAGGCAGAAGGGCAAGATGTTATCAAATGTCCAGGAAGAGTACTCAGAGCCCCTATCAGGGAGAGGAAAGGGGCACGCTCTCTAGAGGACAAGTTCCTCTCCTCCCGCTTTAATCAACTATCGTTAAAAAGCAGCTCCCAGCAGGAATGTGACATTAAATGCAGCAGCTATTAAATCTTATAGCGTTTAAATATTGTAATACATTTGCTGTCAGATGCACAAGCTGGTGAGCCACTTTAGGGCCTGCTCTTGAAAACATGCACAGGCTGATTATTTATGCTATGACAGCCCATGTGGGCCCTTCGTCTGTAAACGCCTGTCTCTTTGTTGTGATTTTGTACATGCACTGGGGCTGGAGTTTCCGGGTGCCCCCACAGTTCAAAGGATAATAACTGCTGTCACAGCTCCAGCGTGCGAGGCCTTGTGCACACAGATGCTGTCTCAAAGAGCTCAGCATAAACTCTTTGTGGGGAGCTCGGTGCTGTGTATAATCTAGTGTAACGGGGCAAGGCCAGATGGCTATGGAAGAGTAGTGGGAGATAGATATATTAGCTCCAGGCTAAACAAATCCCTGGTACCAGGATAAGTGAAATGGCAGCTGCCCCAGGTCAATTGATACTCCTGGGGCTAATTAAGAACTTTCCAGAAGGCAGGGAGAAGGCTAGGTTGATTGGGACACCTGAAGCCAATCAGGGGCTGGCTGAAACTAGTTAAAAGCCTCCCAGTTAGTCAGGTGGGGATGCATGTCAGGAGCTGTGGGAGGAAGTTGCGCGGTTGGAGAGGCTGAGTAGTACACACCATATCAGGCACAAGGAAGGAGGCCCTGAGGTAAGGGTGAAGTGGAGCTTGAGGAAGTGAGGGCTGCTGTGGAGGAAGTAGCCCAGGGAATTGTACATGTCATGTTTCTAAAAGGTCAGCTACCATAGCTGATGCTATTAGGATCCCTGGGCTGGAGCCCGGAGTAGAGGGTGGGCCCGGGCTCCCCGCCACCTTTGCCCCCTGATTAATCACTGAGACTGGGAGACAACAGAGACTGTGCAAGGGAGGATAACTTCTCCTCACCTCCCTTGCTGGCTTATGATGAAAATGGCTCAGTAGACTGTGACCCTTGTCTCTAGAGGAAGAAGGGTTATGTGGAGGGTCACAGCGAGCCTCTGAGGCTAGCGAAATCCGCCAGGAAACGCGGGACCCACGGAGGCAAGGACAGAGCTTTGTCACGCTACGCAGACAAGTAAAGGGGTGGGGTGGGAAACAGCAGTGCAAAAAAACAGCCCCAGCTCACTGGCAGAGCCAGGAACAGAATCCAGCTTTGCTGAAGTGCAAGCTGGTGCCTCAATCCACTAGACAACACTGCCTGCCTAGCCTGTTTCACTTCAGTCACATAATAGCTCCATTAAGGTCAGTGAAACTACTCAAGCAAGTGAATGCGTTAGGGCTTGCAAAACTGGGTCTCAGAGTCTCTCAGATACAGTATTTGTGATGTGACAGGCGGAGAGTGTATCACTGTGTGTTGTCACCTCAGCCCAGCTTTATTCACCACCACTACACAGAGAGCATGCCCCAAATCCACTGGCTGCACTTTTGAAATTTCTCCAACTTTGGGGAATGTTATGGAGTGTTGGTCCCTTTAAGGGAGACGATTGGCCTGGCCTGGTGGGGGACCAGCTCCACACCAGGGCACTCTGGGGGATGTAGTCCAAAAGGACTGGTGGGCACCATGTGACTGTGGGCTGGAGCAGAAGGGCATTCTGGGAAGGGGTGCCAGGGAATATAAGGAGAAGTCAGCCCTACCAACAGAGTGAGCTAGCTACCTAGGTGGGGATTATTCTCTGAAGTATTGTAAGAGCAGGACTGTGGGGTGGGGTGGGGTGGTGTGGGGTGGGGTGTGGGCGGGGCGCGGGTGGGGGCTCACTATTAGGTCAGCTGGGGAAGCAACCCAAGCAGGGCATGCAAAAGAGGCTGAGAGAGAGGCAGGCTACTATAGAAGGACCCCGGAGAAGGGTGAAGGAAGCAACTGTTGGCAAAGCAGAGAGGTCTGGGGAGGGCAGCCGAGGCTAGCTTCCTGCTTGGGACCCCATCATTGGGGTTTTCAGAGAGGGGTGGAAGGAGACACTGGATGGAGTGCAGGTGACAGGTTAGGGATGGCCAAGGAAGTGTGACAAAGAAGTCTTTTTGCTTTGACTCTGTGGCCAAAGCATTTAAGTGGCATTGAATCAACCAGCCAGAAGGTAAACTGAGGCATAAAGTAGCCTACCTCAAAAGGCAGATGGCACACCAGAATGGAAACTGAAGCAGCAGATGTGCTAGATGGCTGAGGTAAGATCCCATTATGGAGGAATATACTAAAAACTCTTCCCCCTCAATACTCCTGGGTGGTGGGAAGTCCTAAACTTCCCACATCCCATTGACTTCATTGGGGAATTACCTACAGGAAATAGAAGGGCACAAACCCCTAGTGTCCTAGCGAGCATTGCTGCTTTACAATTCAGTGCTTCTGCTCTTCTCACCTCTCTTCTGGTAACCCTGGTCTACAACTCTCACAGGAAGAAAAGGAGTACTTGTGGCACCTTAGAGACTAACAAATTTATTAGAGTATAAGCTTTCGTGAGCTACAGCTCACTTCATCGGATGCGCTGTAGCTCACGAAAGCTTATGCTCTAATAAATTTGTTAGTCTCTAAGGTGCCACAAGTACTCCTTTTCTTTTTGCGAATACAGACTAACACGGCTGCAACTCTGAAACTCTCACAGGGTTATCTTCAGTTCAATCTCCCCACTCCCAGGCCTAGGGTTATAGCAATTCCTCTCTACGGCTTTGCTTGGGGAGGCCTGGTGCAATGGGATGCAGGAGAATACGATGGTCTCCATCCCCAGCAGGTGATCTCCACCTATCTGACAAAGCTAGTAACAGAAGAGCCTCTTCTGGGGAGCAGATATTGCTGGCCTAAATCAAATCTGACTGTGAATTAGGGGGGTGAGGTGGAGGGGATGGCAGGGTGATTAATTCAGAAATACATTTGACCTACCTCGTCCTGCCCCCAAACAACCTGGAGTTGTGTTAAAACTTGCTAAAGAAAAATCAATGCCTCTCGGCATGAGGGCTTGGTGAATTATTCTGCCCTGGGCAACTGTGCTTGGATGTCCGGTCATGTGCCACTGACCGGAATTACAGCATAATTTGCATCTAGAAAGATGCCAGGCATGAGTGTAAACTAGTGCAGAGGTGCAGTGGTGAGCTGGAGCCGGTTCGCACCGGTTCACTAGAACCGGTTGTTAAATTTAGAAGCCCTTTTAGAACCAGTTGTTCCTCAAGGGAGAACCGGTTCTAAAAGGGCTTCTAAATTTAATCACCTGACAAAAGTGGCACCTTAGGCGCCGACTCCATGGGTGCTCTGGGGCTGGAGCACCCAGGGGGAAAATTTAGTGGGTGCAGAGCACCCACTGGCAGCTCCCCAGCCCCAGCTCAGCTCAGCTCACCTCCGCTATGCCCCCTCCCCTGAATGCGCCGCCCGGCTCTGCTTCTCTGTCCCCCTTTACCCCCCCCCCCGGCTTCCCACGAGTCAGCTGTTCGTGCAGGAAGCCGGGGTAGGCTGAGAAGCAGGCGGTGGCTTCGGGCTCAGGCCCAGGGAGGCGGAGGTGAGCTGGGGCGGGGGGGCAAGAGGAGGGCCGCCCGTGCTGCAGCAGGTAACCCGGGGGGACCACTCAGGGGAACCGCTCCCCACCCCAGCTCACCTCCGCCACCCTCAGCCTGAGCGGGAAGCCACTGCCTGCTTCTCAGCCCTCCCTGGCTTCCCACCGAACAGCTGATTCGCGGGAAGCCGGCGGGGGGGGAGTGGCAGAGAAGCAGAGCGGGGCGGCACGTTCAGGGGAGGGAGCAGAGGTGAGGTGAGCTGGGGCAGGGCGGGAAGCTGCCGGTGGGTGCTCTGCACCCACCAAATTTTCCCTGTGGGGGCTCCAGCCCCAGAGCACCCAGGGAGTGGGCATCTAAGGCGCCACTTTTGATGTGATCGGGCGGGGGGAGCGACTGCTCCCCCCCCAGCTATGCTCCCCTGCCCCTAGGAGCCAAAGGGACCTGCCGGATGCTTTCTGGGAGCTGCCCCAGGTAAGCACCTCTGGGACTCCCCATCTCGCCCCCCGGCAGGTCCCTCTGGCTCTTAGGGGTGGGGTGGCCCACAAGACCCTCCTGCCCGGTTCTGGGGGCAGACAGGGGAGGTGGATAGATGGGGCGGGGTCCCGAAGGGGGGCATCAAGGAATGCGGGGGGGTTGGATGGGGCAGGAGTCCCGGGGGGCAGGGGTGGGCCACAACCCCCTCATGGGGTGAGGAGGGAACTGGTTGTTAAGATTTTGGCAGCTCATCACTGCAGAGGTGGGAAGGCAGCAATGGGGTCCTGAATGAGTGCGCCCAAGACAAACTGGGATATGTGGTTCGGTCTCATGGGGCAAACCATAGTTGGACCAGGACTTAGTACGTGACAACACTATGCATTTCTACAGTACCTTTCAACTGAGGGCCACAAAGCATTCTACAACTAGGAATTAATAATCCTTGCCCTTTGTACAGCACCCTGGTAGCTAAGAATGAATACTGTATATAATCATTACAATAGCCCTGTGAGGCAGGTAAGCATCATCCTCATGGAGAAATGAGCCCCAGAAAGGTCAAGTGACCTACGCAAGACCACACAGGAAGTTAGCGGCAGAGATGTAAACAAAACCATGGGGTCCTGAGTCCCTCTCCTGCTCCAATCCATTTTTTCTAACTTCATGTGACAAAGCTGCAAACTGTGAGATGTCTAAAATAATCCACGGGAAGAAGAAACGCAGCAGTTGACTTGAGTGTCCCATTCTCAAGACAAGATGGCAAACTGGAGTTAACCCTTTGGACACTGCAGTCTGTGGGCCCGATTCTGTTCTCGATGCAGTGTAAATCCAGAGCCACTATTGAAATTGATGGAGTTACTAGGTGCAATCCAACCAAGTGAGCAGGAACAAATTCTGCGGAGAATAGCAAAAATTGTAACTCCACTAGTAGATACTGGGATGGTGATATTAACATGTGGTGCCTAAGGAGACCATGACCTTGCCTCCAGATTCAATCCTGGATCAATTTTAGGGCCGGGTGTGGGGGCCTGGACCTCTTGTAGGTACCACAGTTTGAATGGAGGCCCTGACCACCTATGAAGGTCTCGTAGCATCCTTTGTAAGAACAGGTCTGTCAGCTCTTGCCAAATCCAATGTAGGAATTGTGTTCTGCCTACCTAACAAACCTCTCCCATTCCATTTGGATAACTTCCTTGGCAGGCACCACGTTGTACCACAGAGGTGGCTGCATTTCTGTAGTGGGAGCAGCAATAGTAAGTGAGCTTTGTAAATGTAAGGCCATTAATTACTATTTGTATGAACCCAGTCCACTTTTCACTCTCCTAAATAAACTACAGGAGAGGTTTTAAAAAAAACCCACATTCTTAACATGAAATAGTGCAACTCGCCTTGCGGCTTATAGTTTTGTACTTCCACTTTGTCGGCACTAGACTTTTAGAGAGGCTTGAGGCAAATTCTGCACTAATCTCAGGGTTGCCAGTCAGTATAGAATTCACTCCATAAAGGCCACTGATCTTGGTTTTCCTTCTGTTGGAGTAAACTAACGTTCCCACACTCTGATAGAAACCTTTGATCTGCACAGATTTAATTAATTACTTATGAATCTCTGGCCATTGTTACTCTGTTTGTCTCAGTGCGTTTCAACCTCCAGTCACTTTATGTGGTGAAGTGGAATCGCTGAGAAGTGAGCCCAACTAATGGATTCACCAACTTGTTGCTTATGTAACAGGCTTTTTTTTTTTTTAAATAAAACCCACAGAGGTAGCAATAATGAGCCACCATCTAGAACAACTTTAACAGAGGTCTGGAAAGGGGCCAAGACCTTTCCAAATGGAAAGTATTCTCCTAGGGAATCACTGCATCAGATTTCAGACAAGCACTTCCCATTTTTAAATCTCCAATTTCCAGGAACCCATTCAAATGTGTGTTTGGCGGGGGGGAGGAATAATTTTAAAAAATTTGAAACTGTGTGATGGGCTGAAAGCATCTGGGTGCAAAGACAGGTTTGCAAGACAGAAGGTCGCAGTATAGTTTTAAGGAATTGTTTGTGAAACAGGCATGACCGCAGCACTGGCAAGGCTGTCCACGCTTACAGTGCAAGTAATTGTGCAAAAATGTAAGTGCTTCAGGTCAAGGGAATACCTCTCTGATGAGTTTATACAGTGTCTAGCCCAACGGTGCCCTGATCAAGGCCCCAAGATATTACCCCAATACAAAATGTTAAATACACTTCATTGGGCTCAGATAAGAGCCAGGAGAAAGATTACAAAACCTGCCTTATAGCGATAGACTGAAGGAGCTCACTCCATTTAGCTTACCAAAGAGAAGGTTAAGGGGTGATTTGACCACAGTCTGTAAGTACTTACCTGGGGAACAAATATGTAATACTGGGCTCTTCAGTCTAGCAGAGAAAGGTGTAACACGATCCAAAGGCTGGAAATTGAATCTAGACACACTGAGATGAGAAATAAGGTGTAAATTTTGAATGGTGAGAGTAATCAATCACTGGAACAACTCATCAAGGGTCATGGGGGATTCTCCATCACTGGCCATGTTTAAATCAAGAGTGGATATTTTTCTAAAAGAGCTACCCTAGGAATTATTTTGGGGGCAGTTTGCTGGCCCATGTTATGTAGAAGGTCAGACTAGAGGATCATAATGGTCCCTTCTGGCCCTGGAAGCTATGAATTCCCACATTCCAGCTGACCACCCTTTCTTCACTCCAATCCCTCCTTTTAAAAACTTGTCCCTCTTACAAAGCTTTCTGATCCTGTTCGTTGCTTGATGTAGCAGAGTAAGAATGAAATTCACCTGTGTGCAGAGGGCCAGCTGCAGAGCGAGGCACCAGTTAAGTCCTAACTTGAGGACTTAGGTGGAGCATAGGCCCCTGTGTACAAGGCTGACTTTGCCCTAGACCCAATGCTTCATAAGCTCTTATGGGGAGGGATCTATGCTTGTAGACCATGATTGGGGGTGGAGGGGCTGGCAGGGCAATTCCAGGTCATAAACCTGTGCCCTGGGAGTGGATCTGGCTAGTCTGGGACTGTATAGTCTGTATTTGATACAGTTTCAATTGTTCCCAATTGTGGTACTAGTCCTGCACCCCCTTAGAGTGAAAGGGGAAATGCTTCCCATAGACAGGGCTGCCCTCTGCGAGCCCTCGGAGCGCCCCTAGACCCCAGTGGCAGCCGAGCACTCAGAACTTGGAGGATGCAGCCTGTGATGATGATGATGATTATCATTCCATGGACCCGTTTGGCACCAGCCAGAGAGCACGGCTCAGACGGTTCAGTCTGCTGGAAAACAGAAATGCAGCCTCCCTCTGCATGTGAAAACCATTAGGCAGCAGCACAGAAGCAACTCGTGAGGCAAAACCCATGAACGTTCCCCTATCAACCATGAATGTGGAGGAACAGTCCGCGCCCGTCTCCACTGCCAGAGATGAGAGGAGGGGGAGGAAAGAGACCAGCTTTGTGTCACATGCCCAGGTGACAATTTTCAAAGCCGACTGGGGGAGTCGGCCACACCACTCTGGTTAATTTCGGAGAGAGAGAGAGAGAGAAGTGCTGCTAACTCTGAAAATAACAACCAAAGTTTGGCCGGGGGGGAGGGGAGAGAGACAGGGCCAAAGGGGCTACACAACATCTTCCCTCTGCCAGCGTTGATCTAACGCTGGAAATGCATTACATGAGTGTTAGGAATGGGAACATCTGTTTTACTTAAGCCATGCTGGGAAAGGCGAAACAGGATGCCACCCTTGACCACAACCAGCCCCAGCTATAAGACAAGGAGATGAACGGAGAAGTAAAAAACAGCCACTTAAACATTTTTTCAAGTGCCACGAGCCTGCCAGATATAAATAAATAAAAGGAACAATATCTGTCTTCAGCTATTAGAGGGGCCCATGTGTTCCTGTCACTAAAATAACTTCTGGTGTATCTCCATGGACCCAATGATCTTGTGTTCACAGCAGAGCACCCTTCAAATATCTAGACAGATAATGGACATTTAATTAGGGAACTGCCTGAAGAGATCTCTGAGCCATTAGTAATTATCTCTGAGAAGTCGTGGAGGATAGGAGAGAGACCTGAGGACTGGAAAAGGGCAAATATAGTGCCCATCTATAAAAACAGGAAATAAGGACAGCCCAGGGAATTACAGACCAGTCAGCTTACAATACCCGGAAAGATAATGCAGCAAATAATCAAACAATGTTTGTCAGCACTTAAACTGTAATAAGAAACAGTCAATATGGATTTGTCAAGACCAGCCTAATATCCTTCTTTGACAGGGTAGCAAGCTTGTGAATGGGGGGAAGCAGCAGATTTCGTATATCTTCACCATCTTGCATGACTGTCTCATAAACAAACTAGGGAAATATAGCCTAGACGAACCTACTATAAGGTGAGTGCACAACTAGTTGGAAAACCATACTCAGAGTAGTTGTCCATGGCTCACAATTGAGTTGGAAAGGCATATTGAGTGGGGTCTCACAGGAATCTGTCCTGGGTCCAGTTCTATTCAATATCTTCATAAATGATTTGGATAATGGCAGAGAGTGTATATTTATAAAGTTTGCAGACGATACCAAGCCAGGAAAGTTGCAAGTGCTTTGGAGAATAGGATTAAAATTCAGAATGATCTTGACAAACTGGAGAAATGGTGTGAATTAAATAGGATGAAATTCAATATGGACAAATGCAAAGTACTCCACTTAGGTGGGAACAATCAGTTGCACAAATACAAAATGGGAAATAACTGCCTAGGACAGAGCACCGCAGAAAATGACCTAGGGGTGTAGTGGATCACAAACTAAATATGGGTAAACAATGTAATATCATTGCAAAAAAAAAAAAGCGACAATCATTCTGGGATGTATTAGCAGGAGTGTTGTAAGCAAGACACGAGAAGTAATTCTTCCACCCTACTCAGTACAGATAATACTCCAGTTGAGGCCTTATGTCCTGTTCTGGCTCCACACTTCAGGAAAGATGTAGACAAACTGGAGGAAGTCCAGAGGAAAGCAACAAAAATGATTAAAGGTCTAGAAAACATGACCTACGAGGAAAGATTGAAAAAATTGGGTGTGTTTAGGCTGGAGAAGAGAAGACTGAGGGGGCACGGGATAACAGTTTCAAGTACATAAAAGGTTGTTACAAGGAGGAGAAGGAGAAATTGTTCTCCTTAACCTCTGAGGATAGGACAAGAAGTAACATGCTTAAATTGCAGCAAGAAATTTAGGTTAGACATCAGGAAAATCTTCCTACCTGTAAGCACTGGAACAATTACCTAGGGAGGCTGTGAAATTTTTGTCAATGAAGGTTTTCTTAAGAACAGGTAGACAAACACCTGTCAGTCATAGAATATCAGTGTTGGAAGGGACCTCAGGAGGTCATCTAGTTCAACCCCTTGCTCAAAGCAGGACCAATCCCAAATTTTTGGCCCAGATCCCTAAATGGCCCCCTCAATGATTGAACTCAAAACCCTGGGTGTAGCAGGCCAATGCTCAAACCACTGAGCTATCCCTCCCCCTCTAGTCAGTGACTATCTGGATAATATTTAATGCTGTCTCAGTGCAGAGGACTGGACTAGATGATTCTACAATGTACCCATCACCTTGGTATCTAAATATATAACCCAGGTCCACTTGCACCCCAAGTGAGAATTGTACTGCTACATCCAAGCATACTCCTGAAGGGACCTGTAAACAGATGCTTTTACCAACCTAATCTAAAACTCCACATACTGTAGAGTCAGAAAATCACTTCACTCCCTTCTTAGGGTGTGGCTTTTTGAACAAATAAATTATCTACACAACATAAAAATTCAGCTCAGACCTTCCCAAACTTGGGTGCTTCTAGGGTTCCTCCTCTGAAACTGTTCAGCCCTCACTCTATATCCTCTCTTCCAAGAGCCACTCCCATCTCTTGGGGCTACGAGCCATTTACCTCAGCAGGACCTACTTAACCCATTCCTAGCAGGATCAACACCTGCTAACAGGATAGGGTGTTTCAGAAAAACAGACTGATGGTTCTGGAGCCCAAAGAATTTTATAAACAACTAGAGGCCACCGTGGATGGTGGGCAGCATTTTCTGCCCCACCAAAACTGCAAGGCAAGCAGGTGCAAGTCACTGCATACAGAATTTGCTGTAAATGATGCTGTTAGCCTCTCAGTGGTCTGCAAGCCCCCCACCCTTCTAATGAAGACCTTGAGGCAGCTGCAATTGAGGAAGCTCTGAGCAACATGAAGCCATACTGGTCAGGTACAGAGAGAGCAAGGGATTGCAGTGCATGGGTAGAGAGCCATGTAACGCCAAGGCTGGCGCGGCAAAGAGACTGCAAGTCCAAGCAGAATTTCATTAGTGATGTTTGCACGGGGAAACTTGCATAGAGCCCATTTTTTAGATGCCTGGCTCTAGCCCATCCTGTCAACTCCTCACCGGGAACCCCAATTTCAAAGCAGAAGCAAGTTAGTCTTGTGCCTTAAAAACGACTATTGCAGAGAAGGTGGTATCCTCATTGGGCCAAATTCTGTCTATTGACTTCAGCAGGCCCCTGAAAGTAAGGACCCAATCCAGCCCCCTGTGTCTTAGTTTTTTCTGTGTTTAGATTTCTTCTTTTTCCCACAACGCTGCAAAAAAGACTCAAATCTGAGCCAGTGTGAGTCTGTGAAAGGCAAAGAATCCTGTGGCACCTTATAGACTAACAGAAGTATTGGAGCATAAGCTTTCGTGGGTGAATACCCACTTCATCAGATGCATGTAGTGGAAATTTCCAGAGGCAGGTATAAATATGCAAGCAAGAATCAGGCTAGGGATAACGAAGTTAGCTCAATCAGGAAGGATGAGGCCCTCTTCTAGCAGTTGAGGTGTGAAAGCCAAGGGAGGAGAAACTGCTTTTGTAGTGCGAGTCTGGTCACACCTAATCTGTAGCTCTCTGCCCAAAGGGTAGAGGGGGTTGTGTCTTTGCACGAACACTTTTCAAATTATCCCAGTTCTGATATTCAAAACCTGAAAACTCCAACCAAGGAATGTGTTTGGTTCCATAGGTGCTGGAACTGGGGGTACGGCACCCCTCCCCCCCCGGCATGAAGTGGTTTCTATCATATCCAGGGTTTACAGTTTGGTTCAATGGCTCTCAGCACCCGCACTATACACATTGTTCCAGCGCCCTTGTTTGGTTCCCGTTATAGCATGTACCCTCAATACAAAAACATTACTCGGATGCTAGCAGGCTCTAGCCTAGAACACAGGTGTAGTGTTTGGGTTTTCTGTCCTAGTTGCCTAATAGTAACCGGAATGTAATCCAACAAGGAATGGTGACTTGAACGCAATTTGAGATGGGTAAGACAGTTATGAGTTCCTGGCATGGGGTTTCGAAGCGTCTTCCATCATGAGTGGTTGGTTTGTTTGTTTTCTGAATGGTCTTAGCTTGCAAAAGTCTGTTCAGCAGATTCTGTCATGTTATTGCCAAAGGCAGCCAGTCCAGTATCTCCCATCCATGATGACACACACTAACTTGCTTTTCTTAGGCTACTAACCCTGTTAGCTGTGCATGATGTTCCTGTCCTGAATTCCATATTGTGCAGCCAGATGTTCCCTGCCCTTCCTGTTTTGGTAAACTTTGTTTAAATCATGCTTTTGGGACAGGAAAAACAAAGGCCAACTTCTATGATGCCTTTCAGCTTGAGAGATCCCATCGCTATTTACAAGTTATCTCCCCAATCCTGCAACTGGCTCCATCCATGTGGGCCCCTGGCTCCCTCCACAGCCCATAGCTTCTGATGTGTCGCACCTCAGAGGAGGTTGCTACTGTTTTACTAGCACACACCAGTGCTATGCTGAAGTTGAGGACAGGAAGTGAAGAATACTGAATCAGTTGAAACCTGAATGTGGATTTCAGGGAGGCAGCCTGTATAAACTGAATTGGTATTACAGCATGTTACCATGGTTACCATCCCTGCTCTTACCACACTCAGTCCACACCTCCTTTTTCATCTCTGCCCAAAAATGGCACTGGTACAAACTAGTGCACTGTAGCACCAGGCTGAG
The DNA here is from genome assembly GCF_009764565.3 of Dermochelys coriacea. Taxonomy (NCBI): domain Eukaryota; kingdom Metazoa; phylum Chordata; order Testudines; family Dermochelyidae; genus Dermochelys; species Dermochelys coriacea. The sequence goes on along the minus strand of NC_050077.1, from coordinate 3,813,407 downwards.
TCCTGGCACAGAAGAGTGTTATCTAATAAATTAAAACCATTTTGTGCCATACATGGGACTTTCCTGGGCTCTCATGCTATCTAAGTACTGGCCAGGTCTCGTGCTACTTAGCTTCTGAGATATGAGACCACAACTGATGGTAGTCTGTCTTTTCTGCTAACCTATTCATTACAGGGTTCATAGGTACATTTCCTCCCAGTCAGACTATCTAGAAAATAATGTTTATTTCTATTTTAAAATCCATCAGCTGCATGTCTCTTAAAAATTGATTAATACAAAAACAAACAAAAAATTCTGGTTTCTAGTCATGGTTTCTGCAAAGAAATGCTATCCGTGGCTATGTTGGAAATTGCAAACACTATTACTGATGACCATATTCTTTAAATCCGTTTTTATGATTTTAACCTTTTTTGTTTTGTTACCCTTTACCACTCCGTTTTTGGTTTGCAATGCATTATGAAATATTTATACTTCGCATGTAGTCTTGCTGAAGCTAAACTGGAATTTATTATCAGTATCTTAGGGCTGGTTTATACTAGACAATTAGATCAACCCAGCTACAGAACTCATTGGTGTGAAAAATGAGTGATGTAGTTAAGACAGCCTAAGGGAGTATATCTACACAACAAAATTATGTCGACCTAAGTTACGTTGGCATACAACTGCTGCAGTAATTAAATCGCTTTTGCATGTTCATACTACACTCGTTTTGTCAGCGGTGCACGACCTCACCTGGAGCGCTTGTACCAACTGTACTGTCAGAGTGGGCCATTTTAGGATGGCTTCTGAAAGCCTGTAACAGTCAATGTAAGCAACGCCCTGTCTACACTGACAATGCATTGACCTAACTACATCAACATTGACTCGACAGTGCTCGAGGAGGTGGAGTTACTAAATCGGCATAGTGGGATGATTATGTCAGTGGGAGCATTTTAGTGAAATTTTAGTGTGGATGTTTCCATAGTTAGGTTGACGTAAGCTGCCTTGCATCAATCTAACTCTGTAGTATAGACCAGGCCTAAGTCCCAATGTAGACATTACTAAGCTGATGTAAGAATTCTTCTGTCAATCTAGCTACTGCTTCTTGAGGAGATGGATTACCTACACCAATGGGAGAACCTCTCCCCTCGGGGTAAGTAGCGTCTACACTGAAGCGTTACAGTTGCTGTGCCACTGTAGTCTTTCAAGTGTATGCAAGCCCTTAGTAAAAAGGGCCCTGTAATATGAAAACCTAGCTAGCCTTTTTCTGAATGTGAACGTCATTTACGAAAAGAAGGGTCTAATTCAAAAGCCTCATCCTCTTCGTGGACCAGCCACTAAAGGGGAATGTGACCTGCTCTGTACAAGCATGTTATGTTAGGCAAAGGGAGGATTATTGTGGGGGGAGTCAATAGAAGTGAGGTTGATCTGGCCCTCAGGTCTTTGAAGTTGACAGGAGCAAGTCCATAGATAGGTGATGGGGAAGCAGCGTTAAATAAGGATAATGCGTCCATAAAGGAGGAGGACAGGGCCTGGAGAAGCAGAAGAGGGGCAATGCAGAAATGCAATATGGAAAACAATGTGGGGAAAATAATTCACACTGAGATAAAACAAGGAATTCCACTCAGCTACAAACAGGGAGCAAAGCATTAACAGGGGACTTTTTAAAAATCGCTTGATTCAAATGTAGGATTAAAACCAGCAAAGATTCCCATGATGTGAGAGCAGAACAAAAGCAGCTGAACATATCTCGCTTGCCTTACTCACATAAGTAGACTACCAGTGGGCCAACTTGCCTGAATAGTGGTTTGGGATTGGGCCCACGCTGTCACTTCAAAATGCAAAAGCAAGAAGGAGCTGCGTTAAAGGGGAATAAGCTATACAATTAGTTCTAAAATGAAGGAAGTGACACAAGGAAAATGAATTGCAGAAGGAAGGAGAAAAACAGAATTAATGACACAAAAGCAAAACCCCTTCTAAACACCACCTGGATTTCAGGATAACTCAGCCACATGAATTGTACAAAGATAAAGCATTCTCTCACACTCACCCTACAAAGTTACCTTGTCCCCATTATCCCTCCCAATAGAACGTTGGAAGGAATGATTAACTGGTCAAGCAATTATTTAGCACAATCATTTTAAAACAATGAACACAGAGCAAGTCCCACAGCTGGATTTATTTTAACGGTGTTAAAATTTTATTTCTTAACTCTTTAAATGTATAGGAGCAAAACACCATCAGGTACCTCCAAAGCCTCTTCCCAAACACTGATAAATGCTTAGGACCTGATCCTGCATTACTGAATTGCAGCAGAACTGGGTCTCTAGTGAGCTCTGTATTCACTCCACCCACTTGGGGTGTCTAGCTGTGGTTTCTTAGTTTGTCTCCTTAAATTATTGCTCTTGTTCACATTTGGTTGCACTGAATTACTAGTGCAAATTCTTAAATGGTTGGGCTGGAGTCTAGAGAGGCAAGAGACTTCTCTGTCGCTCCAGTTTCTACATGGCAGCTTGGCAAATTCTCTAAGCAAATACACAGAAACCGCTATAACGCCATCTCTCAGACTGACAGTGTTTTCCCCAAACAGTGGGTTGTTGTTGTTACTAAAATGCTCTATGCCAGCAGCAGACAAAAAGCCAAAGTTAGACATCAGAATAAAAAGCCAACAAACATTTAAGATATAGGGGTAATTTGTCTGAAACATCTGGAAGGAAAATAGCAAACTCTGTAGTCCACTGTAGGGTATTGCCTTAAACAAAACAGACATTACAGTGACACCTCACTAATAATATCTTAGCTCATTGGTGTCAATCATGCACTACATAATCCCTACCTTGTTCAATGTGTTACATGTGACATATTTTCCTTATGTACCTCATGCATTTTTTTGTCCTTTCAATAGACTGAGTTCATTTTGGTTTTAATTAATTTTATCCCTGCACCTCAACTTGTGTGCGCGCACTCCTCCTTTTTTTTTTTTTAATTAAGAAAAGTCTTTCTCTGGGGAAAAAAAAAGAAAACCAGAACCTCAAGTTTAGATGGAGATAAGGATGCTTATTTGAGTGAGATTCAGGTTTTTCATGACTGAAGTAGGGATGTTTTGGTTTTGTGAACTGGCTGCTTTTGTACAGAGTTTTGCTACTGCTGCTTTGTTTTAATTGGATTTCATTTTTCATTATCTGTCAAGCATGACTTGAATCTTGGATAGGAATTTCTTATGTTTATATGTTGAAATAGAAATAAACAAATTCCATTAATGACTAGGAGACCTACTGAAACTTACCAAGTCATGCAAATAACTGAGTTAGGAAACACAAAAAATATATGTTCCTGCATCTTAAAATAATTTATACTGACAGGGTTTGCTTATATTATTTGTTAGGCAACATAAAAATAGGACTGCTGACACATCCCCCTATAATAAGTAGTGTTAAATTAGTAATACAGGTCCCAATTCTGCAAAGATTTAACGCACGTCAGTAACTCTACATGCCTAAACCATCTCACTGAAGCTAATGGAACTACTGAAATGTACATGTCTGCAGGTTTGGGCCAATAATTTATAAGAGCAACAACTAGACCTTACTGCAGCATTCTGATAGTGCTATCACCCAAGAATTACTACTATTATGGATTACTGAAGGACAAATACATGAGTTTCTACTGAACATGTTTAGACTTGAGAAAAGGAGATCTGATAATGGTCTTCAAATACGGTGAGGGTGTTTATAAAGAGGACAGTGAACAATTGTTCTCCCTGTCCACTGAAAGTAGGACAAGAAGCAATGGGCTTAATTTGCAGCAAGGGAGATTTAGGTCAGACATTAGGAAAAACTTTCTAACTGTAAGGGTAGTGAAACTCTTAAATAATCTTCCAACGGAGGTTGTGGAATCCCTGTCACTGGAGGCTTTTAAGAACCAGTTGGACAAACACTTGTCAGGGATGCCCTAGGTTTTCTTGGTCCTGCCTCAGTGCAGGGGGCTGGACTAGCTCCCTTCCAGACTGACATTTCTATGAACAAAATTCTAATCCCTCTATTTAAACAAAAAAACAAACAAAAAACAAAAAAAAAGTCACTAAAATACTCCAGAGGTGTCAGAAATAGAACATTTTCACAAATTTTTCAAAGAAAAACAAGTCTCTGATCTCGGCTGAACTCTAAATCAGGATTATCTGTTTCACCAAAGATCTAATATCCTAAACAAAAAGTTTGCATAAATCCACAACCAATGGGAGAAAAACACTTTAAGATATTATCGGAATTCCTCTCAATTGGGGTGAACGTACAAAACGGCCAGGGTTGCCACTTGAAAACTCTTGCTTTTAAAGTACCTTTTTACGTTAAGGACTGAAGATGATCAATTTGCACATAGCCTTTCCTCTTACGTTTGTTTAGACATTTAATATTAGATGTCTTCAAGTTATTTACCTTATAGGTTGACAAATTTTGATTTGATGTTGCTATTAAATGGAACAGGAGACTGCTTTCATCTAGGTATGCAGCCTATATTTCTGGCAGTACTTTTTTTCCTTGGTGATTCTTTGGATACGGCATTTCTCCTGTATTCGTGGTAACCGTTCCCTCAGTGTTTGCAATTTTGAATAAGAAAATGCTGTGTCTGCTATGCTGGCCAAAAGGTTTTATCACGAGCATTCCTATCCTAGGCTCCAGTTCTACGCTTGCACACGCGTAATCACATTGACTTCAGTGGGATTGTTAATATGTGTGTGTCTGCTCAATTGAGGACTTCATCACAAAGGTGTTATCATTCCTTCAGGGTTCATAGTTGCTGAACCGTACTGCTTTCATACAGGTTGATGCAGCTTCATTTTGTGTTTAAAAATTTATTTATACAACATTTTTCTTATTTCAAAATATCACTGCAAGCCATTACATGAGAATAGGGAGCAGAATATTTAAGACTAACTGCCTTATCTGTCAATAAAGGCAGCACATAATGGTTAGGTTGTAGAGTTTCCCTCCTATCTTGTGGGGTGTTAAGATGTGGGGCTAAATGCACCCCTGGAGTAACTCAACTCTTATAGATCTTATCCTACAATTATGACACCTATAATTACATGTTCATGCTTTCTCCCCATTAGAAGATCAAATAGGGTAGCAATCTTTCTACACTGTATCTTTCTGTATTTCATATCCAAATTCTGCAGTGCATTCCCAGAGAAGGGGCATAACTTCACCACAACTTATGCCAAGAGACCAAGTATTAAAAACACATACTTTGATCCCCAACAGAGCCTTTACTGTGCATCCTGAATGATCCGTAGCCTGCCAAAGAGCCCTTTGCAAATTCAGATATAGCTAAAATTTGTGAATTCCAAAGAAGATCACTCTTCTTGTGAACCATTTGCATTAATAGGGCTGTAAAACCGATAATTTCACATACATTAAAATAGGAAAAATCCTGCTGCTAATAACATTACCCTGAGGTATCAGTGTGCTTGCTCCAGTAGAATGTATAACACATTTTGAGTATTTAAGTTAGATGTCCAGTAGCTCTTGTATATATTAAGGGCCCGTCCTAATTGTTGGGTGGTAAAAGCACCCTGAACACTGCTGAAGAATAATTAGCTGTCTTAAGCACTCACTCGCAAAATTAGTAATACCCATAAAGCCGCCACAATAAACCCAACTCGGTTTAGAAAGCTTGAACTGAAGTTCCACTCTTAATCCTCATCACTGTCTTCAGAAGGCTTTTAAAGATCCTTATGGGAAAAGGCCAATTTTATACATGGCTTGTTTTGTCCAAAGCCAAATTAAATTTGCAGAAACATCTGCCACAAATGTCTAACTCTTCCTATTGTGCAGCTCGCGCAACCAGCAAATAAATAAAAATGAATCTTGCCCAGTTGAGGGATTTCTGCAAAATTCACTTTCTGCTTTATTTTAAGAAATAAATGTAAAAACTGAGCATGATATACAACTTTGAGGAACATGTTTTTATGTTCTAGGGCCAGAGTATATTTCTACAATTTAAATCGCCCAGGAAAAGAAGCACTTAATAGTCTAATTTTGTTGTAGGAAAAGACTTAAAACTCACCTCCACTTTGAGATGAAAAGCTGTAGTTCTCTCTGAAGCTACTCTAGGTCTGTCCCCCCGATCCACATTATAAAGTTTTCAAAGGTATTTGTGACTGTTTTTTTTTATACTTAAAAAAAGTACAAAGGTTTCCGAATACTGCATACTTCACGGGATTGCCAGTAGAATTATGCAAAACAATGGCCTTTTAAAACTTCACAGATTTAAAAATTATTGTTAAGCGACACTAAAGCTGACATTTACCTTATTGCAATATCAATAGGTTGTGGATAAACTGAAACTTTCTTATGACACAGGGAAATATCATTTAGGTGGCTGTTTCCTTTTCAACAAAACCTATGAGAGGATTTTGTCTCCTGAAGAACAGAAAAGTAATTCCCTAAAATTTTATCTATGTAGGACAACTACTGATCTGAACTCACCCATTAAAAGAAAAAATAACAATTCCCACAGCTCCTCTTCAGCCTGTTAAATAAACCTGCTATTCTAGCCTTTTTAACTGACTGAACTGTTCTAGGGATCAGCCTGATTCTTTTTTAATAAACTCAACTTGGTCATTAACGTCATTGAATCTAAAGCCAGTTAGAAACATACTAATCACCTTGCTTTGCTGCTATTTCTCTCTAGAAGTTTTGATCAAAGATTTGAATTGTCTTTGTATCTGCCCCTGACGTAGCCAATGCTCGAACCATGGCCATGGGGTTCCATCTACAGATCGGGCCCTCACTCTAATGTCCACTGTGGTTCTCTGAAACCCACTGCACACCTCTCTGCCCCAGCCCAGAGCAAAAGGGAACAGCCTGTTCTTTTCCTCTAATGTACCAGGGAACACCTTAAAAGCTTGGCATGACCATAACACTTTTATTCGGAATCCTGGTAGAAGCCTACGGGCCTGAGCTGGCAAAGATTTGCAAATTTTGCGCACCACTTAAAATGCAAAAAGTTGAGCACATGCAGGAGTCTTTGCAAGGATCTAAGCCTACAGTTGCAAGGCAGTTGCTTGATTCTATCAACACTTACGAAGGTGAGTAGCTTTATGTATGTTCGCCCTGGTTGTGGGTGTCATCAGCAAAGTTACACATATAACATAGGAGGTGACGGGGCCTCCTAGGTCATCAAATCCAGTATCCTGCTACTGCTGGCAGCCCTGTTACTTACGCACAAGTAACAGAATTCACATGAGCTGTCTCACTGAAGCCATTGTGTGAAGTTACATGCAGGATTGAACCACCTTCATTTACAGATGCTGGAGTTTTGATTCCTCCACCAGGCCACCGTATCATTCTTAGTTAAATCACATACTTCAGTAAGTACAGTTCTGCACAAATTCAAATTCTTGCACTGTCTAGTTCTAAGCAATCCTCCCTTGATTTTTCCATATTTGCCTCTGCTGTCCTACATATGATCTGTGTCCCAGCATAAACCACAGCAAGTTTTATTGCTACACAACCCCCACTGCAAGACAAGGAAAACTACCGCTGGAAAGAAAGTTAACTAAAACGGCCGGAGCACCTCCAAATCCTTCAAGGTGAGATTTCAGGACCCAGCTCGCTTGGAAAGATCCCAGCCCAGCTGCGGGGGGCGGGGGGGGGGGTTGCTAGCGGCCACAGGTTTAAAACAAAATCATTCCTCCGTGGAAGGGAATCTTACGCCTCCTGCAATCTAGCTCTCAGCCCTGGCCTTCAGTGCCAGGCTAGTGCCAACGGCAGCTTTGGTTGTAAACAAAAGGTCAGTGGTACCCTCGCATTTCTCGTCCTTTGACAACAACGAAGCAAGGCAGCCGCTAGCGCCTGCGGGGGACAGAGGAGGGGGAGAGGCGCCTTTCAGCCCCCCCCCCCCCACCCAATGCCTGGGGGTGAATGCGGCTCCCGGAGCCTAGCCACGTCCCGGCAAGCACAGAGCAGAGCGGTGAGTTTGGTTCATGAGCAACCTGAGAGCCGGAGGCGGCTCGGCCCGGCTGGTGCATGGGTGGGTGACCCCCCACCCCAAGGACCCTCCCGGTCCCCGTGCGCCCTGGGCGCAGCCGGACTTACAGAGCGGTGGCGGCCGGCGGGACGCCGATCCCCGGGCGCTGCTCCAGCCCCCGCGAGGAGCAGTTCACCAGGCAGGAGCCCGGGGCCCTGCCGCCGGCGCAGGTACAGCTGGGGCCGCAGGGCTGGCAGCTCTGGGCCAGGGGGCCCCTGGCCGCGGCCAGCCCCCCACACAGCAGGCAGCAGAGCAGACACCAGCCCGAGACGGGGAGCCTGGCCGAGGGGACGCCATGTTTGCGCCGTGATCCAGTGTGTCCATTTCCAAAAGGCATCGCTCACTGCGGGCAGGGCATGGCCCCGGCCCGCCGACCCCCCCGGCCCGGACAGCCCCGGGCCCGGGACGCGCTGGGCTCAGCACCGGCCGGCCCGCTGCATGGCCCCTGCCTGGGCTCCGCGGCCCCGACGCATCGCGCTCCTCCTGCCAGGGCTCGGGCTGCGCGCTGTGTCCTGCCCGCCGCTGCCGCGCTTGGCCTGGGACGGGGCTAGGGCTCCTCCTCCCGCCGCCCGGCCCGCCGCACCAGCATCCTCCTCCGCCCTGACAGCTGGAGCCCAGCGCCCCGCGGCTCTGCCCGGGGCCTGCCGCCAGCTCCCCGCTCCGCCTGCCGCTCCGCCCTCCGCCCGGCTGCGGGCAGGGAAGCCAGGCCCCTCGGCGGCCAGGGCTGCTCCGAGCCCCAGCGCAGCCCCCGCTGGCCCCTCTCCTGCGGGAGCTCAGCGCCAGCGCTCCGCGGCTGATGCACGCCCGGAAAGTTTCCTTCTCCTCTGCCAGGGAAGAGGGAAAGAGAGGGAGAAAGAAGCGGCTCTGCCCCGCGCTGCTGTGCCCCGCAGGTCCCGTCTCTCCTGTGGGCTCCACAAACCCAGGCCTTCGCTGTAAGAACTAGACACGCACACTTCCCTGTCTCCCCTGAAAGGCAAGCAGGCCGGGAGCCAGAAGACCTGGAGCCTACCCTCTTAGGATGTTGTGGTGCAGCCCATCTCCTTGGCAGCTGAACGCTTACCATCTACCATAGATTGAGAAGAGCCAGGGGCCTAGAAGAATTCAGAGAATCTGTGGCCCTTCTCCCCTTTTCCTGGTGTAGATGCACTGGTCGGGTAGGTGGGTAGGGCTTGGGCTGGCTAAAAGCCCCAAACTTCCGTTTTTACTCTGAGCCCGCAACTGACTGGACCCACCCATGACCAGCGGTACACTCGGATTTGGAAGGCATTTGGCAGATGACTTCATGGAGATGATGTCCGTTCTAAAGGGCGCCCTCAGTCCTCTCATGCAAAACTCGCACTGACTTCAGCCGGGGTGCTAGGCTAGCATGTGTCAGAGCTCTGCAACTCATTAGAAATTTCCAACCTCATCGTCTGGAAGCAGGGCTCAGGCTCTGCATGGAGATGGTGAAATGGAATGGCATTCCCTTGCTCAATGCTCTGTCTGAAATGCCGATGACAAAATAATCCAGAGGTTTGAACACAATTTACGTTTTGCTGCTCATTAATGTAGCAGCTAGAAACAGTCGGGGACTGGCTGGCCCAGGGTATTAACAACTAAATAGACTTCTCAGCGTTGGGTCACTGGTTCAAATTCAGCCCAAGTCAGTTGGAACTGAGCCCTGTCAGCATCTGATGGCTGTACAGTGACCTGTAGGACTCACGCCAGATCCTAGCGGCACTAAAGGCCTCCATTTAAAAAAACAAACAAACCCCAACAAATAGCACTCATTATCACCATGAAGGCAGTTGCTGCACAAAGCCAAGGAAACTGAACTATCGCCATATCTCTAAAGATCAGCTTGCCAGAAAAAAGTCGAAGCACCTATTTTGTTGCTCTCCAGGGCTGTCAATACCAGCCCAATTCAAAGCACGTCCTTCTAGTGCCCTAATATAATGTGGGGTTTTAGGCCTAACCTTTTGTATGAAAGGAAGTTCTAGGTGTCAGAGTCCGACAGGATATAAGAAAGCCTGCGTAACGCAGAGAAGGAAACTCTAGCTACTGGAACAGCTCTTCTTGTTCCGTGCCAGAGCGCTCACTCTGGAAACTGGAATCCTTATTCCCAGTCTAGCCCAGCAGGGATTTCTCACTGTAAACATAACAAATGTGTTTGTTTGTTGTAGTCTCTGAGAGAGGTCAGCACATGGCACTAGCTCACAACCTGAGGAAGCCTGCCTGACCCTGGAAAAGAAAGAGGAGACTTAGCAAGTATCTGTGGTGTCTTCCACAGGGGCACAATGCTTCGGAACACAAGTAGCATGTGCAGGCCTGATGGGGCAGCAGGGAGGGCAGACAGCAGTCTCTGTAGGAAGTGCAGGAAGGGAACTGCAGAATCACAGACCTAGAGATGTTGGAGGTGAAGAGGTCTCATAGACTTTAAGGCCAGAAGGGACCATTGTGATCATCTTGTCTGACCTCCTGCACATTGCAGGCTGCAGAACCTCACCCACCCACTCCTGTAATAGGCCCCTAACCTCTGGTTGAGATACTGACACCCTCAAAGCTTGACTGAAAAACTTAAAAGTTACAGAGAATCCACCATTTACACTAGTTCAAACCAGCAAGTGACCTGTGCCCCAAGGTGAGAGGAAGGTGAAAAGCTCCCAGGGTCTCAGCCAATCTGACCTGGGGAAAAATTCCTTCCCAACCCCAAATGGCAATCAGTTGGACCCTGAGCATGTCGGCCCTTGAGCCAGACACCTGGGAAAGAATTCTGTAGTAACTCAGAGCCCTCCCCGTCTAGTGCCCCTTCTCCAACTGTTGGGGGTATTTGCTAATAGCAGTTGTGGATGGGCCACATGCCATTGTAGGCAGTCCCATCACACCGTCCCCTCCATAAACTTATCAAGCTCAGTCTTGAAGCCAGTTAGGTCTTTTGCCCCCACTGCTCCCCTTGGACAGTGTGCAAGAACTTCACTCCTCTAATGGCTAGAAACCTTCATCTAATTTCAAGCCTAAACTTATTGATGGCCAGCTCATATCCATTTGTTCTTGTGTCAACACTGGTGCTTAGCTTAAATAACTCCCGCCCTGGTATTTATTTCTCTGATGTATTTATAGAGAGCAATCATATCTCCCCTCAGCCTTCATTTGTTTAGGCTAAATAAGCCAAGCTCCTTAAGTCTCCTCTCGTAAGATAGGTATTTCATTCCTCTAATCATCCTAGTAGCCCTTCTACGTACCTGTTCCAGTTTGAATTCATCTTTCTTAAACATGGGAGACCAGAACTGCACACAGTATTCCAGATGAGGTCTCACCAGTGCCTTATATAATGGAACTAACACTTCCCTAGCTCTACTGGAAATGCCTCGCCTGATGCATTCTAGGATTGCATTAGCCTTTTTCACAGCTGCATCATCTTGGTGGCTCATAGTCATCCTATGATCAACCAATACATTCTGCTCTTTCTCCTCTGTTGCTTCCAATTGATACGTCCCAAGCATATAGCAAAAATTCTTGTTGTTAGTCCCTAAGTACATGACCTTGCACTTTGTACTGTTAAATTTCATCCCACTTCTATTACTCCAGTTTTCAAGGTCCTCCAGAGCTTCTTTCCTGACATTCCAGTCCTCCCTATTGGCAATACCTCCTAACTTTGTGTCATCTGCAGATTTTATTAGCACACTCCCACTTTTTGTGCAAAGGTCATGGATGAAAATGTTAAATAAGATTGGTCCCAAGATTAATCCCTGAAGAACTCCACTAGTAACCTTCCTCCAGCCTGACAGTTCAGTATGACCTGTTGTAGTCTCCGTTTTAACCAGTTCCTTATCCACCTTTCAGTTCTTATGTTAATTTTCTCCAATTTAAATAATAATTTTCCTTATGGAACCGTATCAAATGCCTTACTGAAATCCACTGATTCGATCTACTGCATTTCCTTTATCTAAAAACTCAATTATCTTCTTAAAGAAAGAGATCAGGTTGGTCTGGCATGATCTGCCTTATGTAAAATCATGTTGTATTTTACCTCTATGTTCTAAACTACTTTCTCTTTCAAAATTTGTTCCAAGACCTTGCCAACAATTGAGGTCAAACTAACGGGCCTGTAATTTCCTGGATCACTTTTTTCCCCCTGTCTTAAATATAGGTATGACACTATGCCCCATATTCTTCATAGAGATATTGTTATAGAATCATAGAATATCAGGGTTGGAAGGGACCTCAGGAGGTATTTAGTCCAACCCCCTGCTCAAAGCAGGACCAATCCCCAACTAAATCATCCCAGCCAGGGCTTTGTCAAGCCTGACCTTAAAAACTTCAAAGGAAGGAGATTCCACCATCTCCCTAGGTAACCCATTCCAGTGTTTCACCACCCTCCTAGTGAAAAAGTTTTTCCTAATATCCAACCTAAACCTCCCCCACTGCAACTTGAGACCATTGCTGCTTGTTCTGTCATCTGCCACCATTGAGAACAGTCTAGCTCCATCCTCTTTGGAACCCCCTTTCAGGTAGTTGAAAGCAGCTATCAAATCCCCCCTCATTCTTCTCTTCCACAGACTAAACAATCCCAGTTCCCTCAGCCTCTCTTCGTAAGTCATGTGTTCCAGTCCCCAATCATGATATGAATATAGCATAACTAAGATAAGTTTTATGCAAGATGGATCATGTGAGGTATCATTGGAAAGATTATGATGTACTGACTATGATTATCCTATTTGTATGCATGTATCATTTTTGTATCTGAAGTTGGGAATATTGTCTATGTACATATTACAACTGTGTTTATATCTGGGAAAATGCCCCACCAGACAAAATGGAATGGATGGGCCATTAGGGGAACAATAGGACTTTGAAGATGCTAATCTCCCACCTTCCTGAGAAGCTTCCTGGGATGTTGCAAACAATCTTTGACTCCTGGCTGCTTTGACACTGCAGGGTCATGTGATCATATCTTCTGGTACTGGATTCCATCTTGGGCTACTAGTATTTTTCCACTAATAGGGGGTGGGGATCAAACTGGGACACAAAGGATTCCCATCATATGTAAATCCTATTTAAGGTGGGGAAGTAAATTAATCTTGGTTCATTCTTCACTGAATCCCCACCCAGGATGACTGCTGGAAACATCTAAGAAACAAAGACAAAAGGTGGAAGAAGAGCTGAGCCCAGGCTGGAAAGGGTGTCTGGCATGTGAAGGAAATGCCTAAAACAACTTTTAGGGTGAGAAATTACCACTTGTAACCAGTTTCTTTTGTGTTTTAAGCTTATATTGCGGTTTTTGTTTTATTTGCTGGGTAATCTGCTTTGATGTTTGCTATCCCTTATAATCACTTAGAATCTACCTTTTGTAGTTAATCAACTTGTTTTTGTTTATTCTAAAACCAGTTTGTGGAATTCTGAACTGTGGAACAGAAAGCTGTGCATATCTTCCTCCATATTAAGGGAGGAGGCGAATTGCATTAGTTTATGGTGTACATTTCTCTGTGCAGTGCAACACTATACAATTTTGGGTTTACACTCCAGAGGGGGAGTGCACTTGAGTGCTGGGCAAGTCCCTAGCTGAGTCTTCCCCTGCAGAGCTGATCTCGGTGTCTGTGTCTTTCTGCAGCTGGGTGTGCCCCTACCTTGTGTGTGCCGGAGGAGACTTGAGAGCCTGGCTTAGCAGGGCAGTGTAAGGGAGCCCAGGCGGGTGGAATAGGCTGGCTCAGTAGTACCCTAATACATCAGTTGGCACCCCGGAGTGGGGCATCACCTGTCACAATAGAGTTGTAGGCAATTCTCCAGCCATAGGGTACAATCCCCAAATTTACTGATTCATTAAAAATCTTTGCTATTGGGCTTGCAATTTAATGTGCCAATTCCTTTAATATTTGGGGAATGGAGATTACCTTGGTCACTGTGATGGGACAGGAGAAATCTAATAGGATATAGGCCCAAGGTGCTCTTTTTGGATCTGGGTTCAAATTCAGACTTTCCCCAGAGTGAGGGGACTGCTCTAGATCTGGGGTTCTGATTCAAGTCTTCCTCTAAATTTCCCCAGAGACAAAATCAGCTTTGCTTGGAGTTCAGTCTCTACTTTCAAACCAACAGCAATTAACTGGAATTGCATCTGCAGCTGCCGTCTTCTCATCACGGCTGGCTCTTGTCTAGAGAACTGAAAATAGTCTGAGACTGCTGATTGTTGTTGCAGGTGTGTTCACTGGGAGAGGGCACCAGGGGGCAAGTGACATGATTTGTGGCCACTTGCCCCACTTCTGGTTTCACCAAACACCACAAAGACTTGCCTGAACCCAACCAAACTGAGTCTTGCTGCAAGTTCAGAACAAAAATCATGCATGAGACAGCTGGGTTCAAACTCGTTGGAATGTCACGAGGGCTCAAGCCCTGAATCTGTTCTGATGCAAAGCATTTGCTAAATGGCTTCAAATCAAACCTGGAAAGAGTTTGCTCGACTAAATGAGATCGAAACTCTTAGGGACCTCCAAGAGATTGCGAAGCTTCTGGAACTAAGTCAGAGGGGCCACAGCTCCATTTGGAGTGTCTGTGAACACTTCTGTGGCATCCAAGAACATCTACTGTGGGTGACAGAATCCTTTTCCTGTGAAGAGAGGGGCTCCCTCAGTCATTTCAAGAGGCACAGATAGATATATATTACTCTGTAGGGTGGCAGACTTTTGTCCTGCCAGCTATGTCCACAGAGGCAAATTCTGAAATCCCTACTGTAAGATTGGTGCCACTGAGATCAGTGGAGGTTTGATGACTCAGTGGAAGTCCAGGACTCTCAGCTCCTTGTGTGATTGGCCCTGCTTCCGACTCCTTATTGAGACAAGTCTTGCAATGGGATTTTTTACTAGATAAGGACGGTAGTATCTGGCCTACAGTCTCTCTTGGTTGGAGGGATTCCATGGGTTTTTATTGTCCTCCCTATTGTATAGTAAATAATTCACATGAGAGCACCAACGAGCCAGTGACTGCCACACAAAGGGTCGAATGTGGGAATGGCCCCATTGACGTCCATGAGATTGCTCATGTGCTCTGCTGGAGTGGGGCCTTTCAAGCGCTTTACAGATGCAAACTAAAGGATCCTCCCAACCCTGCTGTGAGGTCGAGAACTGTATCCCCACTGAACAGGTGGGGCTGGCAGCAGATCCGCAGGTGGGTCGTGAAAGAGCACTTTCTCGATCCAAGGGAGAAGGGGCCTGAAAGCTGAGTGACGCTGATCCCAAGCCCACTGAAGTCAGTTGGAATCTTTCCTCTGGCTGTAGTGGGCTTTGAATCATCAGGCCAGCTGTGAGCTTTCTCCGTCCCTCTGCACTGGTCTGTCCGTCAGGCGGCGTGAAAGCTGACACTTGCCTGTAGTCGCCTTACGCAGCAGGCACTTCATCAGAAGTGTCAGGAGCTGATTAGCAAGGGATGGGGCCCAGTCAGTCGCTCAGGGAGTCTGCCTGGCCGCTGTCAAGAGAAAATCACAACAAAAGCGGGGGTGGGAGGAGAGAAATGCGCTACAAGCATCTGACCAGTGTAAAGAGCAGGCAGACAAAGCAATTGTCCAGGATGGTACTCAGAGTACTAGTGGGATCTAAGCTGCATTGATCCAGGGGATAAATTGCAGGGGGGGAGATTTCAGGGTTTACCTTTCTCCAGGACTAAACTCGCCTAAAATGGTTGTTTCTCTCTAGCTATGGGAGTAGGTAAATGATCCCAGCTTCAGGTTTCTTGAGTCTCTGTGCGCAGTTTTGTTGCCAACTCATGATTTTATCACAAGTCCCATGCTGTTTTGTATCTGTCTTAAAGCTCCAGCTCCTGGAGTCATGTGACTGCCTCCGAATTTCAGGTGTCATTTAAAAAAATAAGTGTCTAGTGCCTCTTCCTTATAGAGAAAAACTTGAAAATGCAACTCTCAATAGCTTAAAAAAAACCAGAAGGCAAATAAAAATAACCGCTGTGTGTTTTATCTCATGATTTTTGGGGGGCGGAGGGTGGGGAAGACTCATGATCTTTGAACCGTTGGGGCTGGCATTAGAGCGGGGATGGGCAAACTACGGCCGGGGGCCACATCTGGCCCTTCAGACATTTTAATCTGATCCTTGAGCTCCCGCCAGGGAGTGTGGTCGAGGGCTTGCCCCGCTCTGCTCAGCTCCCAGAAGCAGTGGCACATCCCCCCTCCGCACACTGCCCCCACCCCAAGTGCAGCCCCCGCAGCTCCCATTGGCCAGGAACCCCAGAACCCTCACCCCCTCCTGCACCCCAACCCCCAATTTCGTGAGCATTCATGGCCCACCATACAATTTCCATACCCAGATGTGGCCTTCGGGCCAAAAAGTTTGCCCACCCCTGCATTAGAGTGTGTGTGTGTGTGTGTGTGTCAGTCTGTCCTCAAGCCAGGGCCATTTACACTATGTTACTTCTATAATCTATTTATCTATCTATCTATCTATCTATCTAATCTGCCTGTTGAGACACTTAGGGCGCGATCCTGTAAAATGCTGAACTCTGCCTGCACTCCAGCGAGGCATTTAAG
This sequence comes from Dermochelys coriacea, assembly GCF_009764565.3. Taxonomy (NCBI): domain Eukaryota; kingdom Metazoa; phylum Chordata; order Testudines; family Dermochelyidae; genus Dermochelys; species Dermochelys coriacea. The sequence continues at coordinate 3,796,897 of NC_050077.1, read as the reverse complement.
CACATGCATTATCCCACTGAAACCAGTGCAATGCCAATTGACATCAACTGAGATGCTGGCTTACCATGTCTAAAGCACTGTACAAACCTTAACTAATGTCATGGCACCCAGTGTCACTTCTTGGTAGGATATTTAATGTATGTTAAATTTACTTTGTGAAAATATTTGTGCCTTTTGGCACAAATTCTGCCGAAATACACAGCATCCATCAGTGCTAATTGCATGATGAATTGGGCCATACATAGCACAGTGTTTACTACTTTCTTATTTGACTGCAAACTATTTATCTCTGTTTTCCCCAGTTGTAAATATTTCCTTTCTCCAACCTTCCTGCTTTAACATCCATATGTTCACTGTCTCTGCTTTCAGATATCAGCAAGGAAAACAAATTCCTGTATGGAAGGACTGTATCATTATTAACAGATCAGATAGTTTGCTAATGTGACCCAGCCGATGAAGCTATAATGGAGCTAAAGGTTTCCCCCAAATGATGGGCTTGCCAGGCAAATATGAGGATTTTAAACAAAGAATTAATCAGGGGCATGGGCAGATATATAGGGAGGCTCACAAAAGTTTCAAGAGGATAACTGTTCATATTGACAGGTTTCAGAGTAGCAGCCATGTTTGTTCTTATCCACAAAAAGAAAAGGAGGATGTGCGGTGCCACAAGTACTCCTTTTCTTTTTGTTCACATTGATTTATTAGTTTTGATATTATAGGAAGGTCTCATTTCCGAGTCAGAATATATTCAACAAATGACAATGCAAAGCACAGAAAAGTATGAAGGAGAAAAATGCTTTTTGGGGCTGGGATGTTATTGCCTATTTACTGCCAGGGTGGACATGGGAAAGGGGATTTTTCTATCTCCTCACCCCCAACAAATTGTGAATTTCTCAACACTGTTTAAACAAAATAAATTAACATCTGGTGAGATGAACATCATGACTGGTCATAACTTCACAGTGACAGCATGGCTACAACCCAGAATCCTTCTGCTCCCATAGTCTCTAGCACTCAGACTCTCCTGGGTAGTGAGGGCATATGACACCCAGTTGAGCATTTCTTTTTCCATCCAGTAGAGGGCAGTGGTGCTGTTTATATTGCAGAAGCTGTTTCTCCTGGCATTTCACAAAATGTTTCTCTATTAATAAAGAATGCATACCCTAGAACAGATGCTTCAGCTGTGAAAGAAAATAAATAACCTTAATACAGTAACAGAGAGATGACATGTAAAACGTAATCACTTTTATCACAAATACAATGCGCATCTTTTTCTGCTTTTATGTGATGCCTCCCAGAGTTGGAGAGTGAGTTATTTGATGATGGTCACATGGCTTGAAATTTACCAGATTGCCAACTCTAATGATTTTATCACAAGTCTCATGAAATTTGTTGTTAAAGGCCCAAATGTTGGAATCGGGTTATTAGCTGAGAATCACAGCTTTCGTTTTTAGCTTGTGTGATTGCAGAGAAGAGATAGAGAACGTGACCCGTAAAGGCTCCAAATAAGGGGGCCAGTAAAAAGCACCCCAAATGGTTCGTGATTGTTATGCCAATCTGTCGATTTCTTTTTTAAGGGAATCTGACTCATGATTTTATTCAATACTTGGGGTTGGTAATAACAAATTTAAGACTTCAGTCCCAGAAAGGGAGAAAAATCTAGCACCTGCCTATCCTCTCATTTGTAAACAAGTATAAAGCAGGCAGCCTTCATTCAGTGGCTGTTTATGCTGAAGTGGCTATTTTTGTAGGGTGTCATAAGCCAGTGTCCTCTCATTTGGAGCAGTGCTTCCCCAAATCAGGACAACTGGGGAAATAATAACAAGGCCAGCAAATATTGCTCTTGGAACTGCAGGAGTCATCTTTATTAGGAGCCAGCCCACAGCTCACTCAACCTGTTGACTGTTATTACTCCTCAGACGTTCTTGTCAACTGCTGGAAATGGCCCATCTTAATTATCACTACAAAAGGTTTTTTTTCTCTCCTGCTGTTAATAGCTCACCTTACCTGATCACTCTTGTTATAGTGTGTATGGTAACACCCATTGTTTCATGTCCTCTGTGTATATAAAATCTTCCTACTGTATTTTCCACTGCATGCATCCGATGAAGTGAGCTGTAGCTCACAAAAGCTTATGCTCAAATAAATTTTATAGTCTCTAAAGGTGCCAAAAGTCCTCCTGTTCTTTTTGCGGATACAGACTAACACGGCTGCTACTCTGAAATAGTTAATCAAAGTGTTTGTCATTTTGCTCTTATTTGTCTACTAAGAGTGGACTTATCATATTCAAGAAGCAGAACTGATTTTCTAATGCCTCGTGTCTGCTCATTAGCTTTGCCTCACTGTGGTCTGTGACCCTGATCCTGCACCATTTAAATCAAAGGGAGCTTTTCCATTGACTTCAATAGAGGTTGGTTGGTATGGTTCACACAAGCGAGCTGCAGAGAAATCTGCATACGCATAAGGGAGAATTGATACATGAGGCCAGAGAGGAGATCCCTAAGGGTACAATAGATGACCCATCCCTTCAAAGAAAGCACCCTAGCTCTCATCTTTCTTCCATTCCAAAGGGGCAGACCCAAATTGTAACCTCGTCATTCAGAGAGCTGCTGTGGTTACCCCACGGTTGCTAGGGGGTATCACCCAGATCTGCATGCAAAGGTGAGAGAAAAGTGCCCTGAGATGTCAAGGAACGGCAAACATCGCATCGCGTCAGGATGACGTGTTGTGACATGACAGCACAGCTTTGTTGTACAATAGTACACACTGTGATACACACAGCCTGGGCAGGATGTTAAAATATCCCCAGGTGAATCTAGACATGCAGTGCTGTCCTGTTGCACAATGAAGGCTGTCGGGTTGCAATGCTGCATTGCAGCAGGATGATGTGATGATCTGCAGTCTCATAAGCAAGACATGGCGACAGAGGGGACAAGGGATAAGTTTATGGCACAGTTCCTAAGGGTTCAGCCTTCCACTTGGTAAAGCAGCTGCACCTAGACCCATAAGGGTCCAAGTCTGAGCCTGATCCGCAGTAATGTGCAGGATGCACAAAAGCGACCATGTTGTTGGGCACATGATGGGGCCACTCTAGGAGCTGGGCACCAGATGCACCAAGTGTAACTGTACAGCCTCGTGCATTAGTGAAGACTGACTTTGTTCCTTGGGAAACAAGAAGAGATTCTTCCTGGTGAACATTGGTAGGGTCTGCTCACTCAGATCACAGTTTGGGTGAACACATGAAACAAACTAAAAAGCAGCGAAAGCCTCTTGTCCCCTGGAACCTTAAGGGAGGCCTTCCCCTACACACACGCTCCTTTCAACTCACTGTTCACAGCTTGGCCGGTGACCGGCCATTGTGCAGTTTATGAATGGACAGCGCCCTCTAGTACTTAATTGATTGACTGTTCTAAACCCTTGTCTAAAAGCCTGGGTCCCAGTTGTCTCCCTCAATCCTGCAAATGCTACAAATAGGCTGACCAGACAGCAAATGTGAAAAATCGGGATGGGGTGGGGGGTAATAGGAGCCTATAGAAGAAAAAGACCCCAAAATCGGGACTGTCCCTATAAAATCGGGACATCTGGTCACCCTAGCTACAAACCACTGCAAAGTGGGAGTTCTGGGTCTAGTAGAAAAGGAGGAGTCCCGACCCCAGCTATCGCTGTTACACACAACATACATTACGTCACGTGGGAGAGGAAAGAGGCCCTGAGCTTCTGCCCCACAACTGAAGTCACAGAAATACGACTGTGCACGCGTGTGCACACCCACAGAGCTTCTAATTCATAGATTCATAGACATTAAGGTCAGAAGGGACCAATATGATCATCTAGTCCGACCTCCTGCACAACGCAGGCCACAGAATCTCACCCACCCACTCCTGCAAAAAAAACAAACAAACAAACAAAAAAAAACCTCTCACCTATGTCTGAGCTATTGAAGTCCTCAAATCGTGGTTTAAAGACTTCAAGGAGCAGAGAATCCTCCAGCAAGTGACCCGTGCCCCATGCTACAGAGGAAGGCGAAATATTCTAGGAGAAGTGAAGAAATCATTATTAAGTTTATTATGGACAATGCCACGCAGCTCTAATAGATCATGATCAGTGCTTAGATGCTGCATTGGCATTTTCACAGCACTCACTGAAGATTGACCACGGGTTCCCCACCATCAGACTGAGAGGGCAAAGGATTTCACACCGTGCCCTGGAGGTCAACAGACTCTCTCTCCATTGGACAAACTGAGGAAACCAATTCCAAAGTCAAAGATCCTCAGCTGAGATTGCTCTGTCTGGAGCCCTGCAGATGTTCAAATCTACGGACGACTAGCATGGGGGTATAGATGATCTCATCTCACGTAATGGTGCATGGGAAGAGAGCTGGTCTCTCTGGTAGTTGGGACCCAAATTATATGGGACTTTAGGGCACAATCTAACTTCTGTTGAAGTTAATGGAAAGGCTCCCATAGGAGTTCAAGTCTCATTGACTTCAGAGGAAGCTGGATTGACCCCTTAAAGAGCAAAAAATGCCTTGGGTTGCCCCTGGACATGCAGTCATTGGAATGCTGGTATGACATGCTTTTTTTATGCACCAGATCTTTCCCCTAACATTGGTAAAATCCACTTTTATTGAAACATTACAGGAAAGGCAACTCCAGCAGCACACTATCTGTTCCTTCCATGGTGCATGAAGTTAAACTCCAGCTGGCAGAGGGAGTGGTTGAATTTCAGTGTTGACTTTTCAGATGCTCTAGTCAGGGTTAATTCCATAACCCCCTTGCAAGCCCCTGTAGGAACATTTGGCTGTGTCTGAATTATTTCTGCACAAGGCTTCAGAAGCTCAGGAAGGGAATTTATTCATAGCAATTATTTTAAATCACTTTTATGTCATATGAATGCAAAAAGGATATGGGCATTTAGCCGTTTCAGGTGATATCTTTTTATACTCAGTAACTAATTGTTCATGTTCTAGTTTCTATTCACCAAACAACCTTTTTAAAGCAAACAAGTTGTCTTTGATAGTTTCCCTGGCTACAGTATTTTGAGCAGTCCAAAACATGCTCCAGTCTTTGGCGCTCAGGTCTGGACGTCAGGACTCCTGAGTTCTATTTCTGGCTGTGTTGCTGAATGTGACCTGGGCTGGGAGCAAGTCATTTAAATTTGAATTTTCAAAAGCAGCCTCTAACTGATGCCTCAGTGTTGGGGGACCCAATATTCAACACCTCCGTGTCTAAAGTTGGACATTTAAAATCAGAGTCCAATTTGGGCCTTAACCTTTAGATCTCAATTGCCTGTCTGTCCAATGCAGATGGTAATACCTTCCTCCAGTGATGTCATGAGGCTTCGTCAACTATTGGTGATAAATTGCTTTGTGGTCCTCCAGCTTTACTGGCTGGCATCTCAATTTCTGTTGTTAATTCACACGTGGTGGGCTTCTGAAGGTCTCACTCTGTTTTCACTCAGGTTTCACGCCCAGGCTTTGAACACTGTGGGCCGGATTCTCCATTGCCCTATGCCATGTAGCATTTCAGGTGTTGACAAGCTCCTTGTCAGTTGCTTCATGGCCAACTCTTTGAGGCCCTTCAATCAGGTGTGACTCAGGCTTTACCCAGGCAAACTCTTGACTGAAGTCAACAAGGCCTGGTTGAAAGCTTAGCAAGGGCTTCAGGATTTGGCTTGTGGTTAAACACTGTTTCTCTTGCTTTCAAAAGGATGGTGGCTGCACACTGATCTGACTGGCTGGGAGAGCTCTGGAGATTTCTTGCATTAGTGGCTCCAGTGAGATTAGTCTCCGAGATCACCTCCCAAAGCTGCACTCTTGAGCTTGAAGTCAGATCACAGGGGACCCGCAGCTCACCCGTCAATGCCCATGCATGAGCTAGAGTAACATCTCTCTTGCTGTGGAGAGCGCTCAAGGCAAGGGTTGCTCCTTCAGGGAACCAGAGAAGGGAAGACGGTTCTGATGAGATGAGACGCTATTTGCTGTTCTCCAGGTCAGACAGCCATGACAGACCTCATTCTTGTCATTTAGAGGGGAGTGTGTGCAGTGCCTGGAAATAGGCTGGATTTTTTTCAGTCCTAAGGAAGTTGTTACTCTGACAACACTCCTTGCTCCCTCGCATGGCTTTCCCTAGCTAACCTGCATGGTCCAGTCCTGACTGGACCAGGTGGGATATTGACTAAGCCTACCTTGAGCCTAAGGGCCTAGACTCCCCTGGGAGTCTGAGCACAAGTAGAGGACAGAGGGAGCTCAGAGCAGATTCTTTAAAGGCTCCTCTCACACAAACTAGGACTGTCTGCTGCTGTAAAGAGGAGCATTTAGCCCTTCCCTAAGGACGCCTAGAGAAGCCATATGACTTGAAGGAATCAAAGGCTTCAGTTATCAATTAGGCACTGATGGTATGTTCAGTGCTGTATATGAGACCAAATGGAGACAGCCCCTGCTCTGAAGGACTCAGGGTATGTCTTCACTGCAAGGTGAGCCCAGGGTTCGAACACAGGCTTAATAAGCCTAAGCCCCCTTTTGTCTACACAGAAATCGTGCTACCCCAGGGCCTGGACCCAGGGTCCCAGGACCACGTGAGGGTGGAGGATTCGAGCCTGAGTCAAGCCAGGATCCAGGGTTCAAGCCCTATTGCTTTGCAGTGTAGGCCCAGCCCCACTTGACTTGTGCTCTGGGAGTCAGCCAAAAGTATCCCACAATCCCGCGGGCTGACTTCCTTTGTCCTCTTGACAGTCTAGTTTTCCAACACTGCACCACAAACAAAGGGCCACATTTTGGAAGGGCACTGGGAAGTCTGGTATGGGGTGGCTGGACTCAGGCCCGCAGAATGCAGTTTAGACGCTGGAGCCCCAGGCTGGGATCAAGGGTTTAACAATTCCACACCTGGGGTTACAAGTGAGTGTAGATGCTCAAGCCCTAGGTTAGCAGACCCAGGGTCTGCTAACTTGAGTTCTACTAACTCTGGGTTTATACTGCAGTGTAGACAGACCCTTGGCTATGGAGCCTGAGCTCTGAGAAGCTCCCCCCACATGGGGTCTCAGAGCCCAGGTCTGAACATCTAAACTGCAATTTATAACCTTGCAGCCCAAGCCCTGTGAACCGGAGTCGGCTGACATGGGCCAGCTGCGTGTGTTTTATTGCAGTCTGGACGTACCTTCAGAGTCCAAAGGAAGGAATCTGAAAACCCAGCATGTTCTGAGGGGATGAGTGGGCTTTTGTGCGTTCCGTGTATTTCTCGGTATATTATCATGGTGGGCACCAGTGAAGAAGTAAGTCTTCAGACGGGATTTGAATGAGGGAAGGGTTGGCTTGGTGACTGGGAAGGGGGAAGGTATTCCTTGCCTGGAGGTCAGTGGGGATGTTGTCTCACGTTTGATCTTTTCATATCGGCATCCTCACAATTGCAGCCCTTGTTCCTGCAGGTTTTGGATACAGGACTCCTCTCCTGAAACTGGCACAGGGCGGGAAGCAGCAGAGGATACCCTACCCGGATAAGTGCTTCATCCTGAACTGGAGGGACCACCTCTGGGGGCAGGACGCTCCATGGCCCATGCAGACTTTGGCTTCTGATGCGGCTACCCCCAAGGGTACTAATCCCAGCACTGCTGAGTGTGAGGCAGAACTAGACCGAGATCACTCGCTCACGTCACATCGGCTCCCCAAAGCTGTCGGCCGCTGACTCCATACAACTGCCGCTGAACTGGGTCACGTTCAGGACATAAATGGCTCCTTATCCCATTGCCAGGCTCCTGAGTCAGGAGGTCCCCAGACTTCCCTTGGTGTTGTCCCAGCTGGGCCTAGGGTGGGATACGGCCCCCCCATCAGCAGATGGCTGCCTCCTTGCAGCATTGGGAAGAAGTCAGCTCCTTCAAGCCCAGCTTCGCCACAGAGAAGGGACAGCACAAACGTGGTGATGTGGCACACACTGTACCATTATAAAACTGCTCCCATTCCCCTCTCGCTGTGTATGAATAATGAGTGCATATGGAAAGAGTTAGATGCCAAATTTTTATCTTCTATCCCCCCATTTGACAACCGTGGCAGAAGATCAGCTGGCACTGGAAAGGTAGCTCATTATACAGGTTGATCTCCTTAGGGGATAATCTTGTCTAATGTGCTGCTAGCTCAATAAGCACATGTCATCCCCCTACACAGAGGGGTTTTATTTTTGAATCGCTATAAATACAGTTGTCACTGCATGCATGCAGGAGAAAGTTGCCTTCACTGAATCATTTAGATCCATCCACAATTGATGTTCTGATTTATTCTCTTTAATGGTAGACTGCAGGATACACTTTTACTTGGCACATCAAAAAACATTAGAACAGTGTCAGCTACCTCTGCAGAAGTTCCTCTCCTCCTACAGGGCTGCAGTGTGGCCTAGTGGATAGAGTACCAGACTGGAAGTAAGGAGACCTGGGTTCTCAGCTGTGACCTTGGGCAGTTGTTTTGCTTCTCTGTGCCTCTGTTTCCCCATTTTGCAGATGTAAAGTGCTTAAGAGATCTGTGAATGAAAAACACTATATGAGAGCTAGGAATTATTATTATTTATTATTATTACAAATGGTGTACGCAGGAACCAGTTCACCCCCCATCCCCATGCTCTAGTGCAGCCATCTCTGGGGTAGAACAAAGCAGCTGTTCACACTGCCACATTACAAAGCAGTGTCGGGCAGGTGGTGAAGAGTCCCCAAGCAATGGACACGGCTGGGGGAATGTAGGGAGACCGAATGCAATTAACCAAGGTGAAATTTGGCAAGGACACCAGGCTAACATCCTTTATTATTGTGGAAGGTGCCATGTGATCACTAATGGCCACAAAGACCTCATCTGAAAGACAGCCCCTCCATCCATGCAGGGCGCCTGAGCAACCTGATGGAATCCAAAGGAAAAGTGCATTTGCTGGATATTGGGCATGCCCCTTCCTACTGCGTCCTGCTTTTCCCTGGGAAGGTGAGGTGGTGGTGGGGGGCAGGAGGGAAGGTGTCTTCCAACTAAATATTGCCTAGGACTAGCCTTGCCTGGCTTAGAATGTCTGACAGGAAAGGTGGCATTGGCCACAGGCTAGGAACCTGGCTTAGGCTGCTGTCCTTTCTCCCAGATGGAAAGAGGCGCTCGGAAGGGTGGAGCTATCAAAGACAGATGGGCCGGTGACTGCATCCGATCCTCAGCTGATGTAAATCAGCTGAACAACACAGACTTCAGTGGCGCTGCATCAGGAGCTGGGCCAGGGTGGTTGTAAGACGGACGGATGGTGCGTCCGAGTGGTTTTCGTCTTTCTGGTCTTGCTGGAAAAGCCTAGAGATGGGTTTAGATGATGAACTTGGATAGTGGACTCTAGAGGTTAAGGACGGTATCGTCTTTGTGTCCAGACAGTGCCCAGTGCGGTGTCTGACTGGGGCCTCTGGACACTGCCACAACATAAAGAGTAGGGGTGAGACCGTGCCAGTGCTGCCACCTGGAGCTGCACCTTCCTCCGCACACTGTCTCATTGATTGTAGCGGTGCTGGCTGAAGAATCAACCTGAATAAGGGCAACAGAACCTGGCCTCATCTAATGCTGATTAATGCATTTAGTGGCATGCGGTCAGTGGTCGTGTCCCAGGGCATCGCTGTGTGGTAAGTGCTCTACACACAAGCAATGAGAAAGTCGCGGTGGATCACAGCTTCAGCATGAGCCCGCAATGCGATGCTGCTGCAAACAAAGCAAATGCATTTTTAGGTTGCGTTAAACAGAGGCATAGCATGCAAGTCATGGGAGGTGATGGTACCACTCTACTCGGCGCCGGTCAGGCCTCCGCTGGAGGACTGTGTCCAGTTTGGGTCACCGAGGTATAGAAAGGAGGTGGAGAAACTGGACAGGGTCCAGAGGTGAGTGACGAAGATGATCAAAGGGGTGGAATGCAGCCATATGAGCAAAGGCTGAAGGAACAGGGTGTGTTTAGTTTGAAAAGAGGAGATTAAGGGGGGATATGATAGTGGTCTTCAGATACTTGAAAGGCTGCCATAAAAAGGATGGAGGAAAGTTGTTCTCTCTTGCCACAGAGGGCAAGACAAGAGTCAATGGGTTCAAACTACAGCACAGCAAATTTAAATTAAATCTCAGGAAAAACTCCCTAACTGTAAGAACAGTCGGCCAATAGAACAGACACCTCAGGAGGTGGTGGAAGCTCCTTCACTGGAGGTTTTCCAAAGGAGGCTGGACAGCATCTGTCTGGGAGGGTTTAACACAAATCCTGCATCTTGGCAGGGGGTTAGACTAGATGACCCTTGCAGTCCATTCTAACCTAGGGTTCTCTGGTTCTATGAAAGACAATCCCTGACCCAGAGAGCTTACAGCTGAAGTATATGAGGAGAGGCATGGAGGTGGATGTTACAAACCGCCAGAGGGAGACAAGGTGACAACAGCATGATCAATTCTGGTGTAGCAAGCCGCAATTGCAGCACCCCAGCTTGCTAGTGAGACAGCTTTTCCTGAATTGTTGCTGTGCTCTCCAGGTTAGTTACTATAGTGATGACAAAGTCGCAGTACAACTTAACATTCAGGTGGTTAGTATTTGTTTCCTTCATTTTAAAACGGTTCTCAGTGATTAGTTTCATTTTTGCAATGCTGGTGAAAGGTGCCACTGTGAGCCTGAGATCTCTGTTTATTCCCAGGACAGGTGCTCCATGGATGGAAGCTCTCCCCCTCACCCCTGTCCCACCCCACTCATCCTCCAACAGGCCACAACCTGACCTGCCTTTGTTCTTGTGCTGAATAGCACCTAGTATAAAATCCTACCTGAAGGTGGGTGGGAAGCAAAGCTTAACCCTAATCTTGGCCATCTCTCGCGAAGTGTTGGAAAAGATGTATGACAGCAATCTTGGGATTCACGGGTTTGAATCCCCCCCACACCAATTCTTGCTGGTTTGTGCAATTTTCGCAGTCTCCCCTCCCCTCACTTTGTTTTGTATCCATTTGTGGCTATTTTTGCATTTGAAAACTTAAAAAAAAAAAAAAAAAGGGGACTGTTTGCCTCCCTTTGATGAGGAAACCACCGTCTCGCTTCGGGAATGGGCCTGGCGTGGCTCCGAACCTGGGCCCTTTTATCTGTCAGGCACATGCACACTCCTAAGCAATGCGGCCACAGAGCCGGACTCCGGGGCCAAGTTTGCAATGAGGGTTTGCATTCTGCTGTGGATATTTCACACACCTCCGATCAGGGCCTTGCTCCCATGGCTGGCACGGGCTTTGGTGTCTGAGCATCCTGTCACAGCCTCACTGCTCTGGATCCTGCCATGTTGGGGGACTGGAAAGCGATATAGTAGAATGGGCATCAAGGGCTGGAATTTAATTATATTCCAGGGAGTTCAGGTAAAGCAGTCGCTGGCACAATACATGGGCTGTCTCAGTTCCAGCATTGATGGCATCACATGAGAAGACTGGAGTCTCCTCTGGGAGATCTGGAACCACACAAAGGCTGGAGCTCAGTTCTAATCTTTGAAAAAGAAAGTGGCCATAATTGATTCTTCACATACCTCCACCCTTCTGTGCTCTAGATGACGAGGCAGCAGAATGTGACCCTGGATGCTAGGGGTAGCATCAGAAAGGAGGTAGAGGCACTGACTCCGTTGCTCAAAAAAGCCCAGGGCTCAGAAGCTGGATCGAAACCCCCCTCCACGCTGACAGAGCGTGAGACCCTGGAATGCTGCAGGCAGCCAAGAAAGGGTGAGGAGGCACTTCCAGAGCGGAAGCGTAAAGATCTCCTTGAAAAGCCAGGACTGGGGCTTGGATGGGGGTATGTGGTGTCCAAGACAAAAAGTCTCCATTGTAAAAGCCGGCTCTGAGAAGTTGCTAGTCAACAGCTGTTTGCTTTGTATAGAGCTGGTTTCATGGCTTCCTTAGGCCCCAACCTTGCGATCACTGACACATGGAAATAACTTTTCTCGTGTGATTAGTGCCTCTGATTTCAATAGGGTGACTCGCACAAGTAAAATTATCTGTATGCCTAGGTGTTTGCAGGACTGGGCCATTCATTAGCTTTGCGTAAGGTTGTGGGGGTGCCAGCAACAAGGGAGAAAAGAAAGATTTTAGAAACTGGGAAATATTTTAATTGTAAGACTACAGACATTGGCAGAAAGGCTCAGGGGCATGAGGAGAACCTGGAAGTGCTTTGAACTAATTTATCAAAACTGGCTAGATTTCAAGTCAACGGCGTCTTTAAATTCGTGTATCTGTGGGGCTGTCCAGTCAATTAAATAATGGTCCCCTAAAGCACAGAATAGTCAATTGCCCACACCTATATTAGAGTTTTGCCAAGAAGGGAAATTAGAATTGTCCTGGAAAACAATAACAAGCACTAAAAAAGCAAACAAACAAAAAAACCAAACAGCATCTTCAAGCTCTGGATTTGAATTAACTGAATCAATACCAGCTGCCTGCAGGCCAGCTCTCATAAAAGTTACAGATGGCATGAGAAGATGCAGTGCAATGCAGGGAGAGGAGCAGAAAGAAGGAAGCAATTAAGAACATAAGAACCGTCATACTAGGTCAAACCAGTGGTCCATCTAGCCCAGTGGCCAGCATCAGAGCTTCAAGGGGAATGTACAGAACAGGCCAGATGGAATGATCCACTCCTGTCTTCCTCTCCTGGCAGTCAGAGATTTAGGGCTACCCTGGGCATAGGGCTACATCCCTGACTATTGAATAATAGCCATTGATGGATCTATCCTCCATAAACTTATCTAAGTTGTTTTTTTTTTAAGCCGGTTATACTTTTGGCCATTACAACACCCCATGAAAAAGTACTTCCTCTTGCTTGTATTAACCGTTCCCTGTTCATTTCATTGGGTGGCCTCTGGTTTTGGTATCGTGAGAAAGGGAAAACAGTACTTCTCTATTTGCTTTCCCCACAACAGTCATGATTTTATAGACCTCTGTCATATCCCCCCTTAGTCATCTCTTTGCCAAGCTGAAAAGCCCTAATCTTTTTAGTCTCTTCTTGTACAGAAGCTGCTCAATACCCCGATCATCCTTGTTGCCCTTCTCTGAACCTTTTTTAGTTCCACTATGTTCTTTTTGAGATGGGGGGATCAGAACTGGACACAATATTCAAGGTGTGGGTGCACCATGGATTTATATGGGACCGTTAGAAGATATTTCTGTCCTATTTTCTATCCTTTTCCTAAAAGTTCCTAACATTTTAATGGCCGATGCTCATTGAGCTGAAGTTTTCAGAGAACCATCCCTGGTAACTCCAAGTCCCAGCTGATCTTGGGACTTATAAATATTATTAGGAGAAAGGCTGCCAATGAGTAATCATTGACCTGTTGCCAAGTGATTGCTCCGGACTCTGATGAATTGCTGACCAAGCCCAGCACTTAGATACTGGCTCTCCCACCTCATTCGGAAATGCAGATCATCCATTTGCTAGCGGAAAGGATGATTCAAAACGGTTTGTGCATTAGCACTTTGGTGCTAACCATACTGTGCAGGTTACTGGCTAGCCAGATTTGCATTGTCCTACATAGGAATTGCCACCAGATCAGGGGTTCATTGAGCCCATGCTTCTGTCTCTGATAGTGGCCTGCATCAGATTCTTCAGAGGAAGATGCAGAAAACCCCAAAATAAAGGACAGTTGTGTAATAACCTGCCATTAGTGGAAGTTTCGCCTAGTCCCCTGCAGTTAGTGGCTGCTTTGTGCACTGAAACATTAGGCTTTATAACACTTATAAATTTTTATTCAGGCTTATTACCATCACTTATTATTTTACATGGCCCCAAGGTATGCTAAGTGCATTATGTAACCGTGGATGATCTCAGCCAGATAAATGTCTAATCCTTTATTGGCTCCTGGTAAGCTCTTGGGCCCAATGATATCTCCAGATTTGTGTTTTCTGTGCAGTTTCAGATGTGTTGACCTTTTTTATTCTCATTGGCTATCCCCTTGTTCTGGTATTAGGAGGGTAAATAGGAGCGCCCTATCTTTCTAGCTACTGTCTCAATAGCATTCATTATTCTGCATACATCTAGCATGTCCCCTCTGATCCCTTTAGATGCTGATTCAGCCAAGTGCATGCTTAACTTTAAGCACATGCTTTGCTGAATTGTACATTGCTGTCTAACCCTAACAGTCTGCTCTGTGGAATCTCCCCTCATATGGCAGTCTTTCCAGGACTGTGAGCACTTTCCTCACCTCTCTCCGGGCCCATTCTGCTTCTGCCATATCTTTTTATTTTTATTTTTTGAGAGTGGAAGTCTGGAACAAAACACAGCACTCCAGATTAATTATGTTATGGCCCGCTAACAATCTCGGTATTGTCTATTTCATTCCTTGTACACGCTGTTTGCTTTTATTTTGACCGTCTCTGTTCATTAAGTAGCTATCTTCACTGAGCTATCTTTCTGTGTGGCTTACAGTCAATTTAGCCCGAGCCTGTCTCATCCCATATACTACTAGCGTAACCAAATGTCCCAACTTTATAGGGACAGTCCCAATATTTGGGGGTTTGTCTTATATAGGCGCCTATTACCCCACACCTCCAGTCCCGATTTTTCACACTAGCTGTCTGGTCACCCTATGTACTATCTCTGCAGCTGAGCTCAGTAGGGGAAGGATAGACCAGTGGTTAGGATGCTAGGATGAGAGACCTTGATTCAATTCCATACTCTGACAGAGTTTCTGGGTAACTTTGGACAAGCCACTTAGGGTATGTCTATACTGCAAAGAGAACCAAGTCTCAGAGCCTGGGTCAACTGACTTGGGCATGCGGGGCGCAGGTCACAGACCTCAAAAGAGCAGTGTAAATTTTCCTTCTTGTGCTGCCATCCACCCAGGCTCTGAGTCACTTCCCTGTCCCCAGGTTTCAGAGCCCCTTGACCCTATCCCCCCGAGTCAATTGAGCTGGGCTCTTGAGACTTGATGCCATGGTTTTTCCTTTGCTGTGTAGACATACCTTGAGTCCTTCTGTGCCTCAGTTTCCCAGATGTGCTGTGGGGATGAGAGCACTGCCCTGCCTCACAGCGGATGCTATCAGGATAAATTTAGTAAAGGTTGGGAGGTGCTCAGATGCTATAGTACTGGAGCCATATGTACCAGAGATAGCTTTGGTCTCCATGGGTACCAGCTTACAAGGCCTGGATTTTTGGTGGGGGACTCTTGGGTCTGAAACTCTTTGTTTGTTTTTAAGTTGATATTGGTTCAATAATTTGTTTTTGCTTTAAAAAAAAAAAAAAACACCATGCATCTCTATGGCCAGGGCCAACTGTCAGGGAAGTGCTTTGGCCTGGGCCTTGCAAAGGGAGTTAGGTCCCTAAATGGCCTTGAATTCCAGCAGGGTGTGGGTACCGGAGTACTGGAGACTCCTTTGAATTTCCCAGCGCTACAGCGGAAAGGCTAAGTACTCACAAGCACATGGGCAATGGGAGCTGCAGGAGCTCAGCGCTTCCAAGAGCGGCACAGAGCCTTGCCGCCTCAAGCTCTGAACAGGTATTTGGCAGGAGTCAAATCAAGTTTTTGCTCCAGTTAGCACTGCAGAGAGCTGGGCAAGAGGCGGCTGTGACAGGGTGTCCTTACCCCACGCGGGACAAGGAGGGGTTAACCCCATGGTCTGAGCAGAGGAAACCATGCCCCCTCGCCCCTGCTGGGCATGCTCCAACTAGAGTCTCCGGCTAAAAGGGAGCAGCCCAGCTCAGTCAGGAGGGAGGATGCATGTTCCAGGCTCTTGCCTGGGAGCTGCCAGAGCCCCAGGCAGGAGTAGAGGCCAAGCCCGCTGAGACCTGGGCAGTTACCCGGCTACCTGCAGACACCCAGGAGGTGTTGGAACCCTCAGAAGCTTCACAGGCCAGAGACCCAGGAGGCTGGTGGACCATGCCGTGGGAAGACAGGCTAGGAAGTAGCCCAGGAGGACTAGCCAGTGATCCGGTCATAGGACCAGGAGCTAAGTCAGCGTGTTTCAGTCCGATGTCTGCTGACGCAGTGGTTAATACACTCGCCGCTGACAGGGCCTACCCAGTGGAGTAGGGAGGGCCTGGGTACCCTACCCCAGCCCCCCCACCTTGCATGGTGGCCCATCCCCTTTGACCATTGGGCCACACTGCCCCATGAGGGAGGGCAGCCCTGTTGACTCTGGCCAGTAGACCCCACTGCCGTGAGGCTGAGGATGGTCAGGTGGACTCAGCTGTGGGGCTATAATGCTCCTTTCCCTGCCCCAAAGCAGGGACAGAGTGTGCTTGGCCTGTGACAGCGGCCATGATCCCTTCTGCCTTGTATATTGCCAGCCTATGGCCTTGACCCGGCAAAGCACTTAAGCACATGCATCACTTTTTAAGCACATAACAAGTTCCATGCATTGACTTCAGTGAGACTACTCACGTGATTTGAGTGATATGCGCCCGAGCTGCCAGAGCTGCTGTTCAAAGGGGCTCGGTTTGACTTTGGTGGATAGATTTGAGATGGAAGTGGCTGACTTGCCGATAAATATGAAACACCAAGGTGACATTTTCCAGCCGTTTTTGTAACTGCATCCACACTTTAATCCTTCTCCATTATGAAAGGTGGCTATATCTTGCTACCAAAAGTCTCCCGACAATTTTAAGCTACAGTTATTTATGTAACGCTTGGTGCCACCGAGACACATGGGGAAAAGCATTGAAAATGCCCCAACTCGCCAGAAAATAACTCCAGCCCCTTGCATTCAGGAAGCTGAATGGTGTCAGTTTTCCACTTCCCCAGCAGCCAATATTAAAAATGACACATTTTAAAGACCTTTTAAAATCTCATACTCCAAATCTCTTTCCCTTATTACATTTTTGGATCTCTTAGGTCATAAAAGTTGAGGTGTATTGGAACAGAGTAGATGTGAAGGCTAAGTGCTGTAGAGGTTTTATGTGCTAGCTTCTCACTGATGGAAACTTTGACTCACTTTTGTCTCTGTTCATGAGCAAAATTAGTTTGCTGGCCTCCATCTAATCCTGGCCCCGTTACAGTCTGGCATGATTAGCAGTCTTCGTTGAGGAGAGCACAAGGAATGGGAGGGTAGGGAGACCAGGCCAGGAGCTACGTTGTTTGGAAGACGACTGTGGGGAAATGCTGTTTGCACAACCTCCCACCCATAGGGGGCAGCACCTCTCAGAACATGGCACATACTGAAGTACAATGGAACGGTTTTCTTTTGAAAAGAAATCAGTAAAAAGTCAAAAATTTCAGGCTGGCGGGAGTCTTGCCAATTTGTTCTGTATTATTGCAGGAGCTTTGGGAGGTGTGGTCCGAGCATAGGACTGGGAGCCAGGAGCTCCTGATTTCTAATCTGCTCCTGACACTGACCCACTGTGTTGCCTTGGGCAAGTTATGTCGCCACTCTGCCCAATTTCCCCAGTTATAAAGTGAGGAATAGGCCAGTAATACCTGCCACACTGGTGTATTGTGAAGATTAATCAATGGCTGTATTTTGTATTACAGTAGCACCTACCAATCCCAACTGAGTTCAGGGCTCCATTGTGCTAGGCGCTGTACATACACACAGTACAAGAGTCCCCGCCCTGAAGAGCTCGCAATCTAACTAGACAAGTCAGACAATTGACTGGAGAAAGAAGATAATAAAGGCTGAGAATGTAAAATATTTCTCTCTTACCCTGGGTTTTAAGGCAGAAACTCAATTATATCTCATCTCTATCAGCTCTCCTTAACTGGCAACTAACTCAGCTGTGCTTATTCAGAGTTTAGCAGTTGTCTTTTCTTGGCTTGACCTTGCAGCTGTTTCAGAAAGCTGTAATAAGGGAAAGAAATTTGGAGTATGAGATTTAAAAGCAGAAAAGGAAGTTGCCCATGGTCACAAAATAAATCTGTGGCAGAGAATGGAATTGAACCAAGACCTCCAGAGTCCCACTGCTATAACCACAAGACCACTGGTAAGTGTTAAGTATTGATATTAGAAGCATTTTTAAGGTGCTCTGATGAAAGTTGCTATGGGCCCAATCCTGCCAGGTGCTGGATGCTTCCGAGAGGTGTTGAGCGCTCTTTGCCCCCATGAAAGTCAAGAAGTGTGGAGGGCACGTGGCACCTTGCAGGACTGAGCCATCTGTAATATTGTATTCCTCGAGTGCTCGCTCATGTCCATTCCATTAAATGGCTAAGGTACTAATATCCTGACTTTGCTGACCACTGCTAATGCAGCACCTTATCTGTGCTGCTCGGAGGAACAATTTTGGGAAACCAATAGAGTAACAGTGACTTATAGTGTAGCCAAAGGAATGAACAGCCAGTACGGGGACTGCAAAAATAGAGAAACCACCTCCTGTTTAAGAGGAAGCCCGGCATCTGGGAACGTGCTAATTCAGCAGATTCCATTGTACTTGGGACGCCTGGAGAGTGATGATGCATTGGAAGGAGTGAGCATACCCACCAGAGCAGGGGTGGAAAAGGAGATTTGCAGGAGAAAGGATGGGCTCTGCTGTCGTGCATTGGAGGGGAAGAGGGATAGGGGTGTTGTTTGATTAATACCAAGCTCTGTTACTATTGGCTTCCTGAGACTGTGGGTAGATTTCAGACTTATCCTCCAGAGAAGTAATCTCAGGGCAAGCAATATACATGGCATTCTTTCCACTGACTTCAGTGATCTTTGGATAATGTCCTTGGACTGTGAGCAGTTGGGTTCGGGACCTCAGGGCTTATTTGTTTGGGACATTTCACCTCTTATCTGCTGCTGTGTGCCTGATCACTGTATCAGTGATAGGTACTAAGGATGCACAAGTCTTGCCAGTGCAGAATCTCAGCAGCACTTAGTTGCTAATGTTTTCATTTTCCCTGCCTAAATGACAAGAGGAGAATCTCAGTGTGGAATCTAGGTGACCTACTAAGGAGCCCATAAGGTGCTGTGCATCCTAAAGCCCGCCAGAGATGAAACTCCTTAGCTACAAGGACTAAAAACTAGAGGCACGCCACATGTTACAACCAGCTATTAAATATTAAGGGCTGAGAATGTAAAATATTTATCTCTTACCCTGGATTTTAAGGAGGAAACTCAATTATATCTCATCCCTATCAGCTCTCCTTAACTGGTGACTAACTCAGTTGCGCTTACTCAGAGTTTAGCAGTTATCTTTTCTTGGCTTGACCTTGCAGCCGTTTCAGAAAGCCCTTACCTCAGAGCTGTTGGTAGAAGTTACTTTAGCCTTTGCCTTGTGGCTAGTTTGTTTTCCTGTGTCAAAAACACAAAACTCCCTCTGCAGCATCATTCCCTGCACCCTTAGGGAATTATGCATTTAGATTGGAACAAATGCTGTGGTCATCTATGATAGGACTTCATGGCTGTTGCTGCACTTTGTGCCATAGCAGCATGGAACTTTGACAGTTTGGCTAGAACTCAGCTCCTTCTGATCAGAAAACCCAGCCACTAAACTGAGCTGAAGGAGAATCTCCTTTAATTGTTGGCAGTATAGGGCACATGACACAATGTTGAGCAGCTGTGATTATATTCAGTAGACATGTGTCTGTGTTCGTGTTATGTATACATATACACATGAACAACTCCACAGTATTCTTGCAGTGTTTTCAGTGCAGTAAGTGTTATGCCCTGTGCAGGATTTACCAAATGCACTATTCAATCAGGATTTTTGTGAAAAATAGAAGGTGTCATAGGGTGGCTGTCTCTTGGACTCCCACTTGTGGCCTCAGGTTGGCCCTGCAAGTGCCTCGCGCCTTGGTTTCCCTCTTCCAGGCACACGCTGACTGATCCTCTTCTCCCAGGGGCTGATTGCCTGCCCACAGCCTCTGTCATATGTGAGAAGGCAGCCCCTTGCTGGGGCTCTCTCCTGCGGCAAAGCATGCTCCTGAAACAGGCCACAGCACAACGGGTACACCTAACTCAGTTTCCCCTCCTTCCGGAGTCCCCAGGAACTCCATGCAAGCTTTCCTCATATAATAACCCTTTGCAAGGTTCATTGGTTGTGGATTCCCCACAATTATAACCCAGAATTCCCCAGCACAGTCCAAATGGTACGTCCAGTCTTTCAAGTCCCATCAGTCCATTGAAACACCAAACACAGCTCCGGTCTCTCTCTCCACGCCCCAGCTCTCCGGTATGGTTGCAGGATCTCTCGCCATCCCTTACCCCAGCCCTTCTAGCTGGGATATTTCTCTGGCCTGTTTCGTCCTCAGGTCTGGTTCTTGTGGCACCTTAGAGACTAACAAATTTATTAGAGCATAAGCTTTCGTGAGCTACAGCTCACTTCATCGGAAAATGCATCCGATGAAGTGAGCTGTAGCTCACGAAAGCTTATGCTCTAATAAATTTGTTAGTCTCTAAGGTGCCACAAGTACTCCTTTTCTTTTTGCGAATACAGACTAACACGGCTGCTACTCTGAAACCTGAGGTCTGGTTCTAGCTCTCAGCTGGAGATATCAGGTCTCCGTGGTCCTGCCTTGGCTTGAGGGGAATGTACTAGATAACCTCTTCAGACCTTTTCCAGCCCGAAATTTCTGTAATTTTTATCAGCCGGCACATCCGTCCATTGTCCCCCAGCCTTCAGCCCTCTCTGGCCCTCCAGCTTCAGCTCTCTGGCTCAGAGAGCCGCATGCATGTCCCTATGCTGCTCTCAGCTGTCCATCCTCTCCCACCTGAGGAAGTTTGTAGGGGACCTTCCCGACTGCCTTCCTGCTTTCACCAGGGTGATCTGGCTCTCCTGCTCACCAGGGAACTCTCCCTGCTCCCTCCTTCAGGGGCATCCGCTCCCTGTAGTTCTCATGCCACCTCTGCTCCGCACTCGCTCCGAAGTTCCGAATTCTTCTTTGCCTTTGGGCTGCCTCTCATTTATAAACTCGTCGGGCAGCCCTGCCCTCCTCATATATCAAACTAGGACACACCGGGACTGGAAGAGGAGTGCTGCGCCTGGTTTCCTTAAGAGCCAGCTCCCCTGTTACAGGGGGAATAGAAACATTTCTGACCCTCACGATTCAGGGTTTGAGTCTCAGGAAAGATTGTGGATCAGCTTTTGCTTCAAAACTCTTTGAACTCAGTGTGAAGGGAAAAGGGCAGAAGACACGTTTTCATCAATCCCTCGCTCTCAGAGGAAGGGGTGAGTCTGTAGAAGAACAGGTTTCAGAGTAGCAGCCGTGTTAGTCTGTATTCGCAAAAAGAAAAGGAGTACTTGTGGCACCTTAGAGACTAACAAATTTATTAGAGCATAAGCTTTCGTGAGCTACCGATGAAGTGAGCTGTAGCTCACGAAAGCTTATGCTCTAATAAATTTGTTAGTCTCTAAGGTGCCACAAGTACTCCTTTTTTTTTTTTGTAAAAGAACAGAGACTAAAAAGGAATTTTAAAAATTAACACCCCAACCCTAATGCAAGGTCAGTACAATATTTCTTATCCAGGGAGCCCTGGCTGGAATTCAGAGCTAGGGAGCATCTTTGAGGAATCCAGTGACAACATGGGCCCAAGGGCTTTCCTTTCCAATCACAGCTGATCTTTTCATCCACATCATGATTCTTTAGGATAAAAGGGACTGGGGGGTGGGAGAGATCCCTTCCCCTTGTGATATATGGAAATGATTTCTTGATAAATTCTTGGAGAAAAGGAACTTCTGCTGCCAACTCGTTCCTCTCGGCTGGCCACTGTCATGGGATGCAGAGCACCAGGGAAGAGGCTGGAGGACCCAGTGACTCATTTCAAAAGCTACCCAAAGAGAACTGAATAATTCTCCGAACAGGAGTGTTGGTTTAATGCTCAGCTGGGTGTGCCCCATGTGCTCTACAGCCATGGTCAGAGCAGATGGCAAAGGGGTAACGAAAACATCCAGACTCAAGCCTGGGGAAAAAAAATCTAACCCTGGAAACACAAGATTAGGGGCGGGTGAACTCAACTGGAAGTCGGTGGGTTGACATTCTGGGCTTGGATTCTGTGTACAGCAGGCGAGAAATAGTAAAGGGAGGAGACCGGGGCGGGGGGAATAGAGTGAAAGTAGAGCAGAGCGTAATGAAACACAATGAGTTGGTGGGCAGGAGAATCCTGCTGAGAGAAGCCAGTCTGCATCCTCCATCTCAAGCGGCCACCTGCACCAGCCAGCTATGGCGTGGTTCTGTATTAACACCATAGACCTGATTCTCAGCAGGTACCGAGCACCCTCAGCTCCAAGTGAAGTCAGCTGGAGCTGCAGGTGCTCAGCAGAGCTGAAAACTCTTTCTCCTTGGCTACACAAACATGTTGTTGCTTTTTTAAACTAGAATTTGCCTTGCAAACAAAATATGTGTTTAAATGCCAGGAAAGGAAGACTTGGCAATCAAGCCCCCTCTGCTTTCCACCCCAAGTAGTCTGAGGTGTTCACTAAACCCCTGTGATTATCCACATATCTGTGGTCCAAAGATAATGCGGCAGATACTGTTAAGGACAAAGTGGTAAGGGGGGAGCTTGTAGAGAGAAGCTGCCTTTCAAGACTGATGATAGAAATAAGCCAGGACCCTAAGATCCAAAACACAGGGACTCTGTGTGTATGAGGGAGACAGAAACTAAAATAAAGAGTCAAAGGAAGGAGGCTTGGACTGACCTGACAAAATAGGAAAGGGAATAAATAGAACAGATCTTCCAGCACAATGTTGGAATTTAAACATTCACAGCTGCAAAAAGAAAACAGTCAGTTCCTGCCTGAAAATAATTGATGGGTTGCGCTTGACGAGATGATGTTTGAGGAATTTCAATGAAAAACCAGAGTGACACTGACAAAGGAAATGAGATTGAAGTGTTAAAGGTAAGTGAGAAGTGGGATGGAAAGAGGGAGGAACAATAAATGGAAAAGTATAACGGCAGCTCAGAACTGTGTGGGCTGCTGTATTTCCAAGGAGAAAGAGACAAAGAACTTTGTATAGTTGCCACAGTGCTAGAAAACAAACCCCCTTCCCCACCTTACCTCTGTGCACAAGCACCCTGCTAAATACATGTTTTCATGCATATGCAGTGCTATGCACTCTCCTTACACACATCTCTGTGCATATATATACCCCTAGACATGCACATATATTTCAAGGCACCATTTAAAAAATTGCTGCATGAGAAGAATGTGTTCCTTGTGGATTATGACTTAGCGCTCTCATCCTCCTGGCAGACTCAATGCACTTGCTTGTCTTACAGACCTTGATTTTGATTTATGAAAGCTCTCCCAATTCATCTTAATCACCGCTCACTAGGGGAGGATGCACCGGGTAGGCCAGCAGAGTTCACTCTGACTGTTGCTTTGTGAGAGCCAGGTTATAAAATTAGCTTTTATTTGCAAACTCTTTTCAGGCTGGGATTCCAAAGGCACCCAGTCCCAGCTCTCACTAAATTTCAATGGGCTCCTTTGCAAAGCTGAACCTAAGTGACTGATGCATAGATCAAGGCCTACATTTACAAATGTATTGGGGAACCTAAAGATGCAGAGGAGCCCAGTGGGCCTTACAAAAGTGCCTAAGTGACTTAGCTCCCACATAGCTCCCATTGACTTCATGACTTTAAGTCCTGCAGCTCAGGGCAGCCTTCTAACCCTTCTCTTACATTTTGGCTAGAAAGTTTCAATTCAATTGCTACTAATTGCCAGAAGGAAGAGAGCCTGTTCACTACAGAATGTTCCAAGGGTTTCGTTCTTGGCACTTCTCTGAATGACAAGCCTAATAGCTCTCAAAGCCATTCACAATGGCAGGTAAAACCATTATCCCCTTTTCACAGATGGGGATGGTAAGACGCAAAGAAGTTAATTGACTGGCCAGTGTCACAAAGTAAGTGTGGGGCCGAGCTGAGAATATAACCCAGGTGTCCTAAGTCCCAGTTCTAGCCATGCTCGCTGCCTATCAAATGACATATGGAAATAGGAGCAATGGGATGAAATCAAGAACAGGCTGGTTAGCGGGAAAGATTCCTGACAATGGGCTGTATTTGGCTATATTTATCCCTGATCTAATTCCATTGGAGCCAGGGATGCATTTGGCCCTAAGACTGTAGCAGAATAGGATCCCAAGGGAAGGGGTGAACGGGACATGTGCAGTTAGACTGGGCAGAGCACTAGAGGTGGTAGGGCTGGGCGCTGGCTTATGTTGTCGAGGGGGATGGTCTGGTTTGCTCTCTTTCCCAACTCTAACTTCTGTGACTCCAGGGTCTAATCTCCGCACTCATGTGATCAAAAGGAAGTTGTGTCATTCAGCCCCTTTGGAGGAATTAAATTCCCCTTCCACCTTCAGGTTTAACAAATGAATTCACATGGTACCTGCTGACACATCCAAGCCCCTTGTAATGTCAGAGGAAATTAAATTTTCAGTGATTCCTCAGCAAATGAGCTTGCAGTCATGTTAGCAGCTTGCTGCCGCCAGTTACTAGCTCGGTTCTGTGCAAAGCTTCTGGCCTGCCCCAAAATGCAAAGGATGTAATGGGATGGATTTGTAAAACCCACAAAATCCCTCCCAGATTTTTACGGACGTGAAACTGAACTTGGAAAATGCAGCCTATGAGCATTGTCAGCAAGTACAAGATTTTGTGGTTCCAAGAATTGCACCAGAGCTTATAGAAAGGAAATCAGAAGGGAGCAGCGAGAGGAAAACTGGAGTCAGGAATTGCATTCAGTGGGTGTGTGGGCTCTTGGCAGCGTTTGTGGCATGTTGCAACAAGGTGTATAAACAATGAATTACCTGGAGAGCTGAACTCTCTCTGTAGAGAGGTCAGCTGTGAAAAGGTATCGGGTTTTTTACAGCCAGCAAATACTCTACTGCATAGAAAGGGGCCCGGGTTTCTTTTTGTAAGGCATTTGTTTGAAGGTGGGGCTAGCATGTAGCATCATTTCTCCATGTGAAACGCTCTCCAGAAACTCTAGCGCGTAGGTGCTGCCAAAGGCTTACTGGGCTGATCCAAAGCCTACTGCAGCTAGTGGAAAGTCTGCATTG
The DNA here is from genome assembly GCF_009764565.3 of Dermochelys coriacea. Lineage (NCBI taxonomy): Eukaryota > Metazoa > Chordata > Testudines > Dermochelyidae > Dermochelys > Dermochelys coriacea. The sequence goes on along the minus strand of NC_050077.1, from coordinate 3,772,018 downwards.
ACTTCAGTGGGCTTTGGATCACTAAGAGCCCAGCACCGCGAGACCCATTGACTCATGGGAGCCTGGCTTGCAGGATCAGGTCATGTGAGGCTATATAGGAGAGCATGTAGAAATGCAGGGTAATACAGACAGTTGGGTGACTGATGGGTATTTTCTAAGAGGCGAATTGCTCACTTCTAGAGACTACATTTGACAATAACAAAGAATGTGACAGTAAAACCTTTAATTCTTGTGTGAAACAAGTGGTGCAGGACTGACTTGCTCTGGGCTTGCAGGATGGGATATGGACCTTCTGACCTCTCGGCCACTAGTTCCAAGCTTAGGAAAAGGAAAAGCGAGAGAGATTGCCCCAGACTTCAGTAGCAAGTGGTGCTGAAGGTCGGGATTGTACAGAAGAGCCAGGACTGGAATAATAAGGGGGGCTGCAGGTTAGAATGAGGTTGGGGGCGAAGGGGGGTAGAGTCTGAGAGGATGGGGGATGGGCCTGGGCCTGGAATAGCAAAGTGAGAGTAGGCCATTAGCAAAGCAGTGTGAGAATTAAGGACGAGAAGTGAGCCCCAGAGCAGGACTGAAGTGTGTTATCGGAGAAGTCTGTGTTATGCTTACAGTGAATGCAGTTACAGTTACCTTTGGTGCCTTGGCCAGCGATTAAGAAAACAAATACTTCTCAAGACAGTACAGCCAATGCCATGTACAGATGTTTGATGGGAATAGATTGTCCTTGAAGTTACCCAGCTTGGAAGAACCACACTGCAACATCTGGGCTGGAAATCACATCACAGTGGAGGAAGGAAGGAGATTGGTTCTCTTTTTCCACACATGCATGTGGCCATAGCTCAGAAGAATGGGTATGTGGAGAATTATACACCTTAAGGGAAACAACTGGATTTAAAATCCTTTTGTTTGTGCTTGTGTGTGGACAGAACAGTTGTCCAGATCCCAAAGTATTAATCAGCAGCTCTCTATCCGGTGCACGTCTCTGCTGAAAATGAGTAGCTACCCATTTGTGTCAGAAGTGATGGAATGCCATGCATGAAGCAGGTGGCCCTTGCTAATTAACTGTTTAATAAAGGATCCAATGAATATTTTAGCTCACATGAGAGACTTCGCCGGTACACTCAATACTATTATTGTTATGTGCAGTTGGCCTCAAGGGGGCACCCTCACAATGCAATATGCCTCTGTGCTGGTCAGGAGATGAAGCAGGCATGTTGGACTACTCAAAATCTTTTCTTGGGAGCTGCTGTTGCCCTGCTCTCTCACTTGCCTAAAATCCTGCCTTTTACAAAGGCATTTTGGCTGTGCCCTGCCTTACATTTGAGGGGACATTGCTGCACCTCAGCCTGGCAAAGGCAAAAATACCAAATGTGGGACGCCCCTTTGAAACGAAAGGAAAAGCCCCCAAAGGGGCCAATATACAGTTCTATGTGCAGCTGAAAGCTGCTTTTGAGGGCCCAATCCAAAGCCCACTGTAGTCCATGGGAGGTGTTCCAGTCCCTTCAGTGGGCTCAGGCCTTAAAAGTACATTGGGTTTGTTACTATTGTTATGCAAAGTTATGGAAATAAGGTAAGTAACCAAACAGTGGGACAGGGCTCTGCAGAGGGATATTGGGCAATCTGGGATCCAGACTGAGGGTGTGGGATGATTGAGAAGTATTATATGCTGTCAGAGGAAAGCCAGTGGGACTCCACTCTATTATGAAAGAGCACATGCCATAATTAATTTGCATCACGTGCTAACAAACAGAACAACTTTGATTTCTGGTTGCTCTTTTGTTAAGGAGCATACGCATGGACTTGGACATGATGGAGCTGATGAGGTGAGATACCTATTTAAGCAGCCCCGCTTTAAATAAAGTGTATGTTGCAAAACAATAGGAGTTGGGTTTTATGATATTTTAATGTCCTGGGGTTATCCCCTCCAGATTTCTGACCAGGACTTTGGAACAACAAAAGAATATACTTCATCCATGTCTTATGCTGAGCCCAGTGCATGCTGGATAGGACTTTGGGAATGTGATAGTGCTGAGTGGATATTAATGCAATGTGGGCAATCAAATTAGCTCATATTCATGTACCAAGCCTCAGTGCTTTGATTTTAAAGAGATTTCAATAATCTAGAATATAACAGTCCTCAAAGGTTCATATCTGAGAAGTCATCAGAATAAGTAAATACACCAACTGAAAAATCTACTTGCCGGGGTGTCATATTGGAGATGGCAAATAGCTGCTGTTGCCAACAATACTATTGGCCCCACTCCACAGCCTGCCTGTTCCTATGGCCCGGATTCACCAAGGTACTAAGGCACACCATAACTTTAAGCATGTGTTTGGTCCCTTGATCTATTTTTAGTGACTATCTTCTCCCCACCCCCACTTCTCCCCTAACTTATTTCAGTTGTAGTCATCTTAGCTGTTACTTGTAACTGTCGGACGTACAACATTTTCAGACAGAAATGTGATTCCCCCCACACGCACACACACACAATCTGCATTTAAAGTCTTTCCAGGAAGATGGGTGAAATTTCTTCTTCAGATTCATCTTTATTACAGCATATTTGTTGATTGTTTCCTCTCCTGTTACCCTAGAAAGGTGGCATGAGTTTTCCTGAACTAAGCTGGATTTGATCCAGTGACATAGAAGTGAAGGCTATCGTAACATGCTACGATGATGAAACATCTGGCAACTCTGCTGAGGTCCAGCATATGCATCCCCCTAGCCTGGAAGATTGAGTTGCATTTCCCCCCAAGATTTTTCTTGAACAGAATGCTTCACTTATGCTAAAAGAATGGACCGTCCAGCACACACAACTAGTTAATTACAGATGGTCAATTTTGTCATAGGTCTTTGTCATCTAGCAAGACCAAGAATGATTGAAGGAACTCTTTGAAAGCTCCCAGCAATCTGCTCTCATGTCTTTACAACTTTACCAATCCCTGTTTGATCTATGCTTGCAATAATGGCTTCTAGGAAAAGTTCCAGGTGATCTGTTACATGGCTGGGGTAGCCAGTAATGCAGTTAGGCTGCTCCTGGGTTATGAGCCTCAGGTCTGGGCTCCGGATGTGGGAAGTCTGAAACAAAGCCACCCCGGCTCTGGAGCTCCCCATCTCCGGTAAGGGAAAAAGACAAGAGTAAAACATAAGATGGTTGTCAAGGTTCCTTCCCCACTCTGAACTCTAGGGTACAGATGTGGGGACCTGCATGAAAACCTCCTGAGCTTACTTTTACCAGCTTAGGTTAAAACTTCCCCAAGGTACAAACTATTTTTCCTTTTGCCCTTGGACTTCATTGCTGCCACCACCAAACATCTAACCGATATTATTATTAGGATTATTATTATTAGTCCATTTGGAAACATCTTTCCCCCTCAAAAAATTCTCCCAAATGTTACCCCCCCCTTCCTGGGGAAGGTTTGATAAAAATCCTCACCAATTTGCATAGGTGACCACAGACCCAAACCCTTAGATCTTAAGAACAATGAAAAAGCAATCAGGATCTTAAAAGAAGAATTTTAATTGAAGGAAAAGTAAAAGAATCACCGCTGTAAAATCAGGATGGTAAATACCTTACAGGGTAATCAGATTAAAAACATAGAGAATCCCTCTAGGCAAAACCTTAAGTTACAAAAAGACACAAAAACAGGAATATCCATTCCATTCAGCACAGCTTATTTTCTCAGCCATTTAAAGAAATCAGAATCTAACGCATCTCTAGCTAGATTACTTACCAAGTTCTAAGACTCCATTCCTGTTCTGTCCCCGGCAAAAGCATCACACAGACCGAGAGGCTTTGTTTCTCCCTTCCCCCAGCTTTTGAAAGTATCTTGTCTCCTCATTGGTCAGGTGCCAGCGAGCTTATCCTGGCTTCTTAACCCTTTACAGGTGAAAGGGTTTTTCCTCTGGCTAGGAGGGATTTTAAAGGTGTTTACCCTTCCCTTTATATTTATGACACGGCTTCAATGGTTCCACCACTGCTGCTCTTGCTAACTCACTGCTCCAGTTGCAGGAGTGTTCATCTGATGTGACTGTGAGAATCCGCTATCTTTGGTTATTTAAGCTTGTGAAGCCAGCCTGGTAGATTTACATTTTCATCTACTGCAGCTGAGAAAATGGGAACAGGTACTTGCTGGGGCCTAGACCACATAGATATTACAGAGATGAGGCTCTAGACCACTTTTCTCCATGGGCTGCTGGTGCCACTAATTCCTACCGATGTGCGCAGCTGTCCTGTGTCCTACCTTCCAGGCTGGGAAGGGATGTAGTCTATTGGTCTGATCACAGGCCTGGGAACCAGGAACATCTGATTTCTCATCCCCCAGCTCTCTCATGGCCTCCTTTGTGGCCTTGGCTAAATGGCCTAATTTTCAGTTCCCTGATGGTATTACAATGATTTTCCTCCTAAGGTGTTATGAGTGTTAAAGGGCCTGATCCTGCAACCCTTTGCTCACACAATTCATTTGAGTTCAGTGAGACTGTGAGCGAGGATTACTCAGGTATGATTTCTGGGCTCAGGCTCAAAATGCTTTAAAGGTGAACTGTGCTGTGTACTGTCTAAGGATTTGTATGTATTAACATGACATTGCATTATTTTCCCTTTGAAATGGGATGCTTTCCTGCCCCTCTCTTTAAGAATCTTAGCCCACCAGGGTGATGGCTTGCACACAGATCTCTGAAACATAGGACATGATCCCTGCCTCTGGCCTTGCTCCTCAGTGCTTTCTGTCCCTTCTCCACTTGATGCCTGCAGCATAGAATCATTGCTCCTGCTGCTTCATGCTGCACTGGGTCTGAAACGGCTGGGTGGGGGAGCGGAGTGGGGAGTAGCATCCCCATGGGCCAGCTGGGGTGGAAGCTCCCTACAGCTTGTAGTGGCAGTGTGACGAAGCAGTAACTGGCACTAAAACCCCGTTCACCTGCCTCCCATTGTTGCCCTTGACCCATAAGCCCCTGGTGACCTGATCTGGCACCAATGGAAGCTCTGTTGCTTATTTGCATTATCCTTGTCTGTCCAGCCATGGGAACGTGCGGTGTGACTGACTGTGCCAACAGCCTCTTTTCCAAGGGCTGGAAATGTGTCAGGAGAGCTGCACACACTCGCTTCAGCAGAGCCCACTTTGAGTTCTTCAGCTGATAGTTCATTTGCACTGTCGAAAGGAGAGAGTGAGAGAAACAAAACTTTATAGGTAATAATCAGTCACCCAGGGCACCCTGGAGATCAGGCAGGTTGCCATTTGAAAAGGAAATGTCACCCCAAATAATTATTGGCCCTGGAGCAAGAATGGCCTCTCCTCCACCAATATTCATAGAAGGTTTCATTTATGGACAGTGAGGATGGCCTGCTAGCCCCAGTTCCAGCCTGCTCTGGGACGTTTCCTCCCCCTTCCTGGGTGATATACTGCACCCGGTCCCTGCTTGGTCCTAAAATCCCCTCAGGGAATCAGTACAGAAGGGCTCCTGCCCCAGTCTGTTCATCCCAGCCCTGTCTCCAGTCCTAGAGCCGGAGGCATTTACATCCCAGCGCCTGCCTGCAGGAGGCAAGTGCCAACGTGAAGCGAAACGGATCTCAAAGCAGGCTGCGGATCGCCTGGCAATTGCAAACCCGACCGCCGCTCCCATCCCATCCGACTCTCGATCCGTCCGTCGGACCCGGCCCTGCAAGCAGCGTCCTTTGCCTGTTGGATTGTAACCGTAAAACGAACACAGCTGCTCCCTTTGGAGACCGAGACACTCTGGCCCTCTCGATTCCGGGCTGCTTTCATCTGCGGGCCCCCACCCCGGGTAGACCGATCCCAGCCCCGGGTCTCCAGACACCCACAGCCTCCCTAGCGGCCTTGCTGTTGTCTCACAACTACTGGAGTTGGCTTTAGGAGCGACATTAGCTAGGGACGGATTGTTTCCTCGGGATGGTTTTTAATGCAAGCCCCCCGTGTGGAAGGACCCACGTGTGCGTGCTGGGGTGGGGTGTTACATGCATTCCTGGGAGGTGGGGGGATAAAGGCAATCTGTATTGCACGCTGGGGGGGGGGGGGGGGTGGAAGTCAATGCAGGATGCTCTGCTCCCGGGGGGTGTGTGCGTGTGCAGGCTCTATTGGAAGGGGATCCGTGTTACTTTCTGGGCGCGGGGCGAGGATCATGCCATGCTCTGCATTGTTTTCCGGGGGGTGGGGGAGCTCGTCAATGGATCATGCCCCTGCTCCCTGGGAGAGTTCATGCAGCGTGCCCGGCTGCCTGGGGAGGGTGGGCGCGCAAAGGCAGGCCGCGCGGCTCTCGGGGGGGGTGGGGGGTGCAAAGGCTGCCCTGCGCCCCCAGGGGGGGAGCCCGGGCCAGGGGCATTTCCCTCTCCGAGGGGCAGCGGCGTGAAGCGCAGCCAGGCGCGCGGTAGCTTCTGGCGCCCCGCGCGCAGGCGGACCCGGGGCAAGGGCGGGCCCGCGCGCAGCCGCCCCTCTCCCTGCCCCGCGGCGGGTCCCCGCCCCTGCCCGGCTGCCATTGGCTGCCTGGCTGGGCTCGGGCGCTCCCAGTGGCTGCCGGAGGTGCCCGTCAGCGGGAGGCTGCCCGGAGCCAGCTGGGGCAGCGAGGCGGCCGGGGGACGCGCCGGGCACGGCGCGGTGGGGCCGGGGCCGGGATGCTGCGCCCGCTCCCCTGCAGGCGGCTGGCCCAGGCTGCGCGCTGAGCGCCCCGCTCCCGCCGGCCCCTGCCCAGCCGGAGGCATGTCCAGGAAAAAGAGCCTCAAGAGCAAGGGGAGCAGCAGCGGCTCCCCGCCCTCCTCCGCGCTGCCCCCCGCCAAGGAGAGCGGCCAAGCCGGCGGCGCGGCGGCCAGAGCCAAGGGGGGCAGCAGCCGCCCCAACCCGGCGCTGCCCCTCAACGGGGCGGTGCTGCCCAGCCGGCCCTCCCTGAGCAGCAGCGGGGAGTTCTACGACGTGGCCTTCAAGGTAAGGGCAGCACCCGGGCACCGACCCCAGGGCTGGACCCTGGAGCGCCGGGCAGGGGCGCACGGAGCCCGGGAGGGGACCGGGGCGTCGGGCAGGGGAGCCCGGGGCTGGGGAGGGGCGCACGGAGCCCGGAGCCCGGGAGGGGACCGGGGCTGGGGAGGGGCGCACGGAGCCCGGGGCCGGGGAGGGGACTGGGGCGTACGGGGGCCGGGGCCGGAGCCGGGTAGGGGACGAGGGGGCCGGGCAGGGGCGCACGGAGCCCGGGGCCGGGGAGGGGCGTACGGAGCCCGGGAGGGGACCAGGGTGCCGGGGAGGGGCGCGAGGAGCCCGGGGCCCGGGGGGGGACCAGGGTGTCGGGCAGGGGAGCCCGGGGCTGGGGAGGGGCGCACGGAGCCCGGGAGGGGCCTGGGGCTGGGGAGGGGCGCACGGAGCCTGGGGCCGGGGTGGGGACCAGGGTGTCGGGAGGGGCGCACAGAGCCCGGGGCCGGGCAGGGGACTGGGGCGCACGGGGGCCGGGGCCGGGTAGGGGACGAGGGGGCCGGGCAGGGGCGCACGGAGCCCGGGGCCGGGGAGGGGGCCGCTGCGCCAGGGCGCACAGACCGCAGGGTTTGTGGGGAGGGCTAGTTTGCTTGGAGGGGATCAGGGTACCGGGCAGGGGCGCACAGAGCCCGGGGCGCTGGGAGGGGCGCACCGAGCCCGGGACTGGGGAGGGTAGCCCGGAGTCCACGGAGCCGCTGCTGCGGGGAATGCCCAGGCGCTCACAGGCTCCAGCGGGGGTCGCAGACCCGAGGGGTTGGAGGATCCCAGAGCGATGTGTGTATATCGGGGGAGAGGGGGAGTTTGGCCTCCAGAACTTAGCGCTCAGGCCCACGGGAGAGCTGAGCTCGGGGACCAGGCCGCCCCCCAAGTTTTAAGGGCAGGTGTCTGCACCATGTGGGGCGCAGGGAGCTGGCGTTGGTTGGCGCGGGCTGCTTGGGGGCGCAGGGGGAGGCTAGAGGAATGAGCCGGCAGCCCCAGAGACCAGGAGAGGCCAGCGGGGTTCGGGAGCAGGCTGCAGCCCGACGCCAGGGTGTCCTGGCGCACGGCACAGCCTCGGGAGAGAGCCCTGCGCTGGGTGCCGGCTCGGGGTGCCGGACAGGGGGGTGTTATCCCAGGGCGTCGTGCACTTGGGCCCGTCCGGGAGTAGGGTGCAAGGTGCAGAGAGTCGGGGTGGCGGGTCGGGCTGTGGCTGCAGAGAAGGGGGGGAACCATGTCCAAGGGGGAATGGGAGCGGGTTACCGCTGGGGGCGGGGTGGCTGGACAGGTTAAATGAAACCCCCCCCGATCCCCCCCCACCGTCAGGCAGAACAAGCTGGCCCCTGGCGATGGGTCAGGGGAGGCTTGGGGAAAGGGAGGGGATCCGCACGGGGAACAGCAGCTCCCTCGCTCCTCCTGGTCCTCCCCAGCCGCGAGTCTCCGTGCAAACTTTGTTCCCAGAGAGGGTGGGCAGGGTCGGAGCCGGGTGGGAAGGCGAGGCTGGGACCGAGCCCTGCAGCTTCACTCTGTGGGCGGAATAGAGCTTGGGAGCTCGGATCAGAGAGCCATGGAGCTGCACCTTTGCAGCCGCTGGGCAAGGGGGGAGTTGGGCTGGGTACAGAGGAGGGTCTTCCTGGAGCCAGGGGGAAAGGGAGTTAGTGAAGAGGGTAAGGGCAGATCTTCGCGTCTCTCCCCCCCCCCAAACAACCCACCCCCAAACCTATCCCCTGGCACCTAGCTTGCCTGTCCTGCTACTGCTATGACTTCCCCCTACAGGGCTCCAGGAAAAGTTCCCCTACCAGGCACGGAACCCTGGCTGCGGTGAGCCCTGCAGGGCAGAGATTTTCCTTTGTTTTTCACCTACACTTCATTTTACCCTGGATATCTATGCTAGAGTGTACAGCAATCCCCCCTGGCTGGCACAGGTGGATCAGGAGCATGTCCTCCCTTTCCCTGTTAGGCAATTCCCAGAGTGGTACCCTACTAGGCTCCATTCTTCTGCAACCTCTCCTGGCCCCCCCACCCCAATCCACCCAGTGATGGGTCTGAAAAATGTGGTTGAAAAGAAAGAGCTGAAGATGTTCATGACTTAACAGCCTGGTAACAAGATGTATGGTCAATTTAGGCTGTAAGGAACATGGGCATTAAGGGGTGCAGTGTTACCCTTTGTGATCTTGTATCTTGGTAGCTTTCATTGGAACTTTAAAAAGTCAGTGTCCCCCATGTACAATAGTTGCTCTTCCTTTGCCTCTAGAGTTCTAGAAGTGATCTGTTAGTATTCTCTGCATGGCAGTGGTGCCTCTTGTCCCCGGTCATTGTGCTCTCAGTGCTGTACAAAGAGAGAACCAAAAACCTGCCCACAGTCCTTTGTGCAGACTGCTACTCCAGATACAGTTCCTCTCTGTGCTTGTGGGAGAGCAGTTCTCTGAAAACCATACTGGGAAGGAGCACTGTTCAGATAATCTCCCCTCTACATCCCGAAACATCCTCATTTCGGAGTCTTCATCACTGGGCTGCAGCAGTGAAATTAGGCTGGTCAGTTTCCCCCTCTGAGTCTCCGCACAAGTGACAGGGATACAGCTGGTGGTTTTAATGCAAATCGCTTTCCACCCCCCTTAAAAATCCTCCTTTTCTATTGACCTTTTAAAATGACGAATGCAAAGCTTTCTGTTGCAATCAGGTATTGGAACTCTTTCGTTCCCCCTTAACAGCATCGAAACTTGGCTTCTAAACCAAGATGACAGTGTTTCTCTAACCAGCTGCAATGTGCTGATTCTGCCTGTTGCCGATGGAATTTCATTAGTTTGTACCTTTAGCTTGTTCTGTGTCTCTTCCGTCTTTCTAGGGCACCTATCACCAATGGATCTAAGTGTCCGTTCCAGTGCTATCACAGGGCCCTCTGTGTGCCCACCTTGGAGTGCTCTGGTTTTGTTTGGCCTGAATCTGAATTCAGTGTCCCAGCTTGCTCTGAGCCTTGCCTTTAACCCAGTTCCCTCTGGCGTTGAGGATCAAGCTGTGTGGAAGCCAGTGCTTGTTGCAGCAAGGTATGAATCTTGGCGCAGTGTATAAAGAGACTTGGTGCCTTTGGCACCCCGCATGGCCAGGATGTGATTGAAATTCAGTGTGTGGCGTGACACATCATTGCCTTTGGCAGAAGTGAATTCAATGCTCCTGACACATCCACAACCCTGGAGCATTAACGGTTCTGTTTCCTCTCCAGAAATGGTGCAGCAGAGGTGACAGCTGCTCAAGCTTCCCTGCCTTGGCCCTAGCTTGCCAGGCTCCTCTCTCGCGGTCAGTCTCTCTGACCCATCCCGTCCTTGGCCTCCACTGAGATGGCCAGCAAGGGGGCCAGGGAGCGTCCACTGCCATGGTTTTTCCTGACTGGGACACCTGCTCCATTAGGAACTGGACAGAAAACACCAAGATGTTTCAAATAAGCCAAAGAGCTGCCAGCAGGAGCCACCAGCCTCTGGCTGAATTTGGTCTGGCTTTGTTTTTGAACGAGTGACAGAGACGAATGGCCCCACAGCTCATAAAGAGCTGATTTGTACGACTCTTATTCCCAGTCACCAGTGGGCTCTAGTCCTCACCAGAGATCATTGCTGTGTACAGAAGAACAAGGCAGAGGTGACACTCTGATCTCTAATACACTAGTGTACAGCGGGATTGACTTCAGGTCAATAGAGTGATGTCAGCATATAACCTGAGATCAGAATCTGACTCCTAGGACCTTCCCCATCTCGCATTCTGGCAGCTGCCCAAGATAATGAGAAACTTAATCCCTCTGTCCAAATCCAAGTGCCTTGCTAGAGAGTCGGTGTCTATGAACCTATAAAGATTAGCCACTGTCCTGTCCTGTTCCCAGTTCATGAGTGGGACTGGTGCAAGTGAGATTTGTCCTGCTTTACCTTTTGTTGTGCGTAACAGCCCAGTGGGGACTTTGCTGATCCCGCTAAATGTCCTGCACTTGGGCAGACTAAGAATTCCAAGTCTGGAGCTGAGAAATAAACTTGGAACTGGCCCTCTTGCCAGAAACCCAGGACAGAACTCCCTCCTGCTATGCAAGCAGCTATCTTAGCCCCAGAGACACGATTGTTTGTTACACGACCCCGAGTGAGACTGATTTGCGGAGAGCTAATCTTTGTAAGGGAAGCCATCTGCTGCCTGGCTGGGTTGACAAGCTCTGGTTTTAAGGTTATAATGTGTATAACATTGGGGGTGGGGAGTGCGCGTGTATCAGATTTTTGAGCATAATGCTTTTGGGTACTGTTACGATTTACACCCTAAATAATAAGAGCGGGGTGGAGGATGGGCTGATGCTCAGGCACAGAACGGGCAGGATGAAATCCTGGCCCCGTTGAAGTCAATGGGAGTTTTGCTGCTGGAATTGCACCCATGGTTTCTAGTCCCATCTTCGTTAGTGTCCCCACTGAGTGATCCTCAATAAGTCTGTTGGGGCCTGATTCAAAACCCACTGAAATCAAAGCTAGTCACTCTGCTCACTTCAGCAGGCTTTGGAGCTGGCCTGCAGAGGTTCTGGGCATCCACAAATCCCAGGGAAGCTAATGGAAGCTGCAGGTACTCAGCACACTTAAAATTAGGCCACTGACTTCTCTGGGCTGCATCCTGCTCCACTGCCGTGAATGAGACCTGGGTGCGACTGTTACCATTTCCCTCTCTGTAAAACGGAGACGTGGCCCAGATCTTCAGAAGCTTTCGGCTCCATTACTTGTGCACATGCTCCTGTTAATGGTGTGTAGCATCTAGGCTTGAGGACAACATCCTCAAACTGTACATACTGGCTGTACTTCATAAGAGTGTCCTGAGGGTCTATCAAGGGTTATTAATGTGTATTTTAAAAATTGCCTGGTTACACAGGATGTCTGGTTAAATAACCTACATTTATTACACCCAGAATAACTAAGGGCTAGATTCTGTTACCCTTACTCCTCTTGCAGTCCCAGTGACTTGCATGTAATGTAGAAATTGCCATAGTGGATCAGACCCAAGGTCCATCTACACCCGTATCCTGTCTCCAAGAGTGGCCAGTGCCAGATGCTTCAGAGGAAGGTGGAAGAACCTCACAGTAGCGGATATGGGATAATCTGCCACCCATATTAGGTGTCATCCTGGTCTCTAAAAGTCCGAGTTTGGTTTAAATCCTGAACTATGAGGTTTAATGTCGCTAACAAAAATTTTGGAAGGATTAACTTGTCAAACTATCACCAGTCCCTTTTGGAATCTTGCTGAATTCTTGGCCTTAGCAGGTGGCAATGAGTCCCAAAGTCCAATTACATGGTGGGTAGAAAAAAGTAGTCACTCATCAGTTTTGCATTTACCACCATTCTATTTGATTGAATGGATCACTTGATGATTCCCTCTTCTGTTCATTCCCTTTGGGGCACCTGGCAGTGGCTGCTGTTGGAAGACAGGATACTGGGCTAGATGGACCTTTGGTCTGACCCAGTATGGCTGTTCTTATATCTCCTTATTTTTGTGTTATGAGAGGGGGAGAACAGAAGCTCTCAGAGTACCTCTGTCTAATGAAAGTGATTGACGTTTATAACATACTGTCTTGTGCCAGGGTCCTGAAGTTATCTGCTGTAAGCGTCATGTGAACAGCAGCATTTGGCCATTGCAAGGCAGATTTGTGGATGTTGTAACAATCTGTACTGGGGATTTTCTTCCTTTGGTCAAAGTCAGACACCAAGGGGGTGTCTCTTCAATCTCAGACAAGTGATTCTTTTTAATAATTTTTTTTTAAAGTAGAAAACTTGTTCCCACTCCTGGCCTTGAGTAATTGTGAATCTAACTGTAGCCCTAAGCCTGCAAACACAGGCATGTGTCTAACTTCAAGTGCATGAATAATCCCTTTAACTTCAGTGGGGCCTACGGTGCTGGAACCAATCTCAGTAGTTAGGTTTCCCTTAAGGAAAACCCTCCTCCTCCTTTTAAAAATAATATCTAACTTTGCATCGTGCTTGTTTTTTTTTTTTGTTGTAGGTGATGTTGGTTGGTGACTCTGGGGTTGGCAAAACCTGCCTTCTGGTGCGGTTTAAAGATGGCGCTTTCCTGGCCGGCAGCTTCATTTCGACAGTTGGAATTGACTTCAGGGTAAGGTGCTATTGAACAGCTTTATACAATGTTGCTTTTTTGTGGTGTTCCCCCCCACGCCTTCCTGTATTCAACTATTTGTGAGTGGCAAATGCCAATCTCAGAGCTCTCAGGGTGATGAAGATTTCCTCCACACAACTGCTGCTAAAGCACCATCAGGGTTACACACACGTGCTTTGCGCAGCTCAGCGGGTAGGAGAGAGCTTCATTCAGACCCAGATACCTACGATGTTAACAATGGGAGCAGTGCTTGATTTGTGCCTGGGCTGAGCCCCGGCACCTCTGGGCTTGGCAGTCTATAGCCCCAGCACCTCTGAGCTTCCTGCATCAGTTATGAATGTAAAAAATATTGCTTGAGCCCTGCTCCTAATTGCTTGAGCTCCAGCACGTCTTCCATTACAAATTAAGCACTGAATGGGACACAGGAAAATACTGGCAGAGGGAATGTTTTGTTTAATCTCCACCCTGCCCACGGTTCTTTTTCAAAGTCTGCTTGAGGGCAGTGCTTCCTTTTCAGATAGGCCTGGCGTATGTGCAGTGCATCAACCCCCGAGCTGTGGGAAGGGCTCCCTGATGCATAAGAAGCAGCATCTGAAAGTGTGTCTTGTTTGTCTGCCTTATAGTTGTTGCATAATGACAGGTTTCAGAGTAGCAGCCATGTTAGTCTGTATTCGCAAAAAGAAAAGGAGTACCGATGAAGTGAGCTGTAGCTCACGAAAGCTTATGCTCAAATAAATTTGTTAGTCTCTAAGGTGCCACAAGTCCTCCTTTTCTTTTTACAGTGTGTGTTACTCTGCAGCAGCCACACCACTTTAGGCTGATCTCAAAAGCAAAGTAGAGTCAAGCCTGGTCCCATGACATGGGGACCCACCAGCAAAGCAGGCCAGGGCACTGCTGGAAGTGATGTTGCTGACACGGGATACTTGTTCCTCCAAGCCTGTGTGACCCCGAGTCCTAGCACAGTTCTGAGCAGCACAAGTGCTGGTCAGTTCATAGAAGTTCTGAAACAGAGGTCCTGATCACGCATGGTTATTAAACGGCCACAAAGCATCCTTTATTCACAAATTTCTGATAGTGTCTTGGGTAACTACATTCTATGTGCCTGCATTCCGCCTGTTGTTTTAATTTAATACAGTAGCCACACTCCAGGAAGTCATGTACTGTTCAATGGACACAGATAAGTGCAAGTTGTCCCCAGATTTAGGTTTTATATTATAAGCTTTTTTAAAAAGAAAAACAGAAAGCCAATCAAAATATTTCTATCAATATTAAAAAACAAAACAAAACAAAAAAAACTTAAATGGAAACTATTTTTGCAAACAGAAAATTCCCTTTGTAACCAGAACTCTGCAGCATTGTGCTAGTGCATGGAAGGAAAAATTAGTGGAAATTGACTGTGACTGTCCATCTATTTTCTTTGTCTGAGCTGAGAAATGCAAAAAGTAAAGATGCAGCATAAATAGTGCCTAGTTAATTAGCTGTGTAACATTCTTTCAGGTTTAGTAATCTAAGGTGGTATGAGGTAAGAGAGGGGAAGCAATTCCATTCTCTTAATAGTATGATGATTATTTTTAGACCTTACTGGCCTTTAAACAGCTGCTACTTTTCTCCCCAGAGGTGCTTGCATTTATAAGGTAGGTATGTATCGATCGGGATGAGAAGTACTATATCAATATGAGATACTGCATATTGTCCAGGAACCTGTTGCCAATCCATGATATTAAAGAAGGCCTCCTTTTTTATAGTGGGTATCCCTTGGGTTTGAAATTGGGGGTTCACAACCACCTGCCTTTCCCAGGTTGCTAAAGGGGAGGGGAGTCCTAGCTGGAGCCTGCTACATGGAGTTGAAGGGAGGCTCTGGGGGACCCCGGTATGGAAAGGTTGAGAGTAACTGGCATATCATTGTATTATTGGGAGCAAATGATTACGGGAACTGCTCCAGCGCATAGTGCAGGTGAGCATGAATAAGGAGTCTTTCAAGGCTGGAGGGGCTGGGAAAGGAGCCTGCCTCGGAAAGGTGGCTGGTAGCGCTTTCACTTCTCAATGCACACATCTCCTCGTTATCCGCGAGACACCCAGCACGCGGATGGAACTGGGATACTTCGCTCTCCTGCAGCCCCAACTCTGGAGCCTGTAAACAAACCTGCTGCATGAGCAGCTCCGCCGAAGAGACCCTCCCTGAGCCCATCGGTATTCCAAACCTGTCATGTCCACAGAGCCTGGATATGAATGGGAATAATGAGGGAATGATATGGATTCGTCTCCCCACATTAGCATCAGACATAGCGTTTACCTGAATATTAAACAGAAATAAACAAGAACCCAGCAGACTGAGAAAACAGCTGATGGCAGCGCGGGAAGCTCGCTTTGGTGAGCTGGAGCTGGAGAGCATGTTGCAGCAGATCCTGCGTCGTTGCTTATGGCAACCTTGTGTTGTTGAGTTGCATGTTTCCAGCATTCTCTCGGCATTTCAAACCCCCTTGGCTCCCTGGTGCATTGGCGTGGCGTATGCCAGCTCCTCAGCTGCATTCTTCCCATTCAGGGCCGAGAACTGACACCTCGGGCACCCCCGACTAACTCAGCCTTGCTGCTAAATTTCAAGGAGCCCTTTAAACGTGCCACCGCACAGGTCCAACTTTCCAAACAGTCAGCCAGAGAAAATATTTCTCTTTAAGCATAATCGTTTGGTGTACATTTAGTGCTGATGACCGCCCCGGAGGCTGGAGACCTCAGTTTATCTGCTGAACAGTTAAACCACGGACAGCCACAGCACACGCTTCAGACAACCCCCAGATGCCATGATGGGTCTGCTCTTACCTGGACGTGACCAATTCAGGGAGCAAGGGAGTTCCACCTCCCTGGCCTGCTCAGCATTTGGGATTTCCAGCAAGGGATCCAGTTGCGGCCCAGACAGGTGGTGATAGATTCTTTCCAAACACCCCATGTTTCTAATTGGCAATTCTCTCAGCTGTGAAGGGCTTGTTCTTTAGGGGTGACCATGCCACGCTGCTGGTGAGCTGGGATCGAGCTCCTGAAGGCTGGACACCCTTCCAGCATGAAGAGGTGAGTAATTCTCTTCGGCGTTAGAGATTTGTACTGCCATTTCTCAGGGCAGCCCCCAGGATGGCAGCCTCTTGCCATTAGGGCCCTGCCTGTCTCCAAAACGACCTGTTTGTATCATTTCATGTTTTATTTAAGGGACAGCAGTCCAGAGAGAGGAGAACACAAGGCTGTGAAACCAGCTTTTTATGAGAGAGTAAATGCCCAAGAGCAGCCATTTAGTGGAGTTTGGCTCCATGAACGTTCCAAGAAAAACTGACCTAAGGTTTTCATCCAGTTGTGGTTTATAACCACAGCTGGTGTTGATCCAGTAACCTAGGGAGACAAAAGAGGGGATGCCCGTGTTCTCCTCCCTCTTGTATGCGGGAGGCACAAAGCTGCTGCCTTTTGGGGATATCTTGCAGACTAGAAGGTCTGTCCATGCCCCTCCAATGTGTCTCTTTTTAAGGGATGATACTTGTTTTGGTCACAAAATTTCCTCCATTCCACATGGATTTTGTGTCCTTCCCTTGCTCTTATTGTTGAATGATTTACCCCAGTAATGAAGATTCACAAAGCTGGGGTTGTAGGCAGTCCTCTGCACTAGAGGAAGGAATCCGGAAGGGAGGAAGCATTTCCAATCTCTCATGTGAATCATATTTTGGTGTTGTACATTGAGTCTTGTGTTGGGCTCTTCAGAGATTGTGTGTGTGTCTTGGGCCTTTGCTGCACGCATTCTTCCAGTCAACAGAAACCATTAAAAAAACAGGTTTCAAGGGTGTCCACACAAGGGCATGCACTGGTTTAGCTAACTTGGTTTAAGAACACACCTTTAATTAACCTGGTACAAGTTTGTGTCTAGACCAAGCCTTGGGTGATTCATTGGGCCTGTGAGTGGCCAGTGGAGAAAGGCACGAAGTAAGCAGACCACTAGCCAAGGATTTTGGTGTCACTTGTCTGGAGGAGGACAATGGTCCGATATTTCTGGTCCGTGCTTGTCTAACACTCCGCATGGAACAGAAAAGTACCCTGGGATTAGCTCCAAATTCTTCCCCAGTTCCATACCCACACAGGTCCAGTAGGGGCAGAACTACGTCAGTGTCCTCCTTCAGAGCGAACTGAACCCACCATCCCAAGTTCCTGACACTCCTTATAGGTGAGCTAGGGGACCTGTTCCTAGCGAATAATCGGTTTGACTTTCACCCTCTCCTCCTGCCTGTGAATGATGCATGAACTCATGCTGATGACTATGAACCTGTTCGTTGTAACTGTACAAACTTTGTGCAAACATGCTCCAGCCTACGGGTTATTTGGTTTAACCATGGCTCTGAATATGTGGGGTGTGATTGGTCACTGAAGCCAAATGTTATCATTGCTGTTTCCTGATTAGATTTTTCCGTTCCCTCCTTTTTTTTTTTAAAAGAGGAGAGCAGTCAAAAAGATGGCTTCCTAAATGCTTCTGGACGATGTCTCCATGCTGATGCACGAGGCTTTCCCTTAATGTAATCATTTCCCAGGTTTTGCACTGTGCCTGGAAGGAAGGGAGGGTGGTTTGGGAGGAAGCCAAGAGAGGAGCAGGGTGGGAAGGTGCAGGGAGGGGTGCTGGAACAATTTTTATAGTGGGTGTGCTGAAAGCGGTTGAACAGAACTGTAATCCCTGGATGGGCCCTATACTTCAAGCCAGGGGGTGCTGCTGCATCTCTAGTTCCAGTATTTCAGGGTGGGGGATGACTGAACAGGGGGCTGCAGATGTAGGAAAAGGACCATGATTGGGAGATGTGGCTTTTTGTGTACGGTGCCCAGACACAAGGACTGAGCCGTAGAACTGTGTAGTAGTTACAGAGAAACGAAATGTACGTTGCATTGACTCTTCGGGTTTGTTGAATCCGGCCAGAAGTCATTCATGCTTCTTTTTTGTTTCAAAACTAGAAACACCCTTCCGATTCTGACAGTCAACCCCTTCTACAGATGGGCAAAAAATCAGGGGGAAGAATTTGCAAAAAAAAAAAAAAAAAAAAAAGCTATCTAAATTCCCCTTCCACAGCTTGCAGAATTTTTGAAAATTTGTCAATAAAAAAAAAATCAGATACTTTTTCACTAGCTCAGCAATTTAGTGATTGTGGCACTCAGTAAAGTAGAACCTAGGGGTAAGTCTACACTTCAGGGAGTGACTGCAGTTTGCGTAGACGTAGCTGAACTAGCTTTAATCTAGCTAGCTTGGATACCGGAGCAGTGAAGCTCTGGCAGGATGGGCTTCCATACGGGCTGTGCAAAAGCATCTGGAGCCCTGGGTAATTAATTGGGAGACTTTGCTGTTCTGGTATCTGAGCTATGTAGGTTAAAGCCAGCTTGGGTATGTCTGCACGAGCTCCGCTCACACCTGTGGTTGTATTCCAGACAGATCCAAAGTGTGTAAGGAAGCAGGGGAAAGAAGAAAGCGGTGAAGAAAAGGAAAAAACTATTCGGCTGAATGGCTATGGAACATACATGGGGTCGTAGATCCAGTCAGGACAAATAGGTGGGTGTTTATTTGCAAACATCTGTCTACATTCAAATAATGTATTTTTCGGTATTCACCCAGTTGTCGTTTATAGCCACAGCTGGTGTTTGATTTTTCCCTGGCAGAACCTGCTGTCAGCCGCTTTCCATGCATGCGGCTGTTGGCTTGCTGCACTTGGGTGTTGAAAGCAGCCTCAATCCAGGCTGTGTAATGTTTCCAGATAACAGCCCTAGGAAAGTTCAGTGGTTTTCCCTTTGAAATCCCATTCTGGGCAGGCTTAGATGTTCAAAGCTTTCTCTCCGCTGCAGATTTGCTGCCATTTCTTTAATGTGGAGTCAGGACTGTGGCTGCTTCACGTATATGTCTGGGTCCGGCCAGTCTGTCTTTCAACGAAGCAGCTGAAAAGCAACTTTATTTTGAAGTATCTCACTGACATGTCAGACAAATTCTTTGTGATACAGCTAGTGTAAATAAACCAGCATATTTTAGTTTGCTTCAATGGAGCTGGGCCTCTATGTACCAGCTGAAGACCCAACCCACTAATGCTATATACATTTCGCCAACCTGCCCCCGTAACTGAGTTAGACATTATGTGATGCCAAAAAAAAGCCCATGTACATTTTGGTACAGTGTCTATGTGCAGTGCATGAGAGAGGGTAATGTAGTTCATATGGAAGAAATGTGAAATGTGTCAGGAAGGGAACCATTTTACCAAAGTAGGCAGGAATATGCACATGTTGTGGAAGCATTTACTATGATCCTGGACCCCAAAGTGCAGCCTGAGTGGCTGGAATGTAACCCTGGACCAGGGGAGGGTATCCTCCCCAAATATCCAGGCTTTTCAATGACAATTGCAGTAGCTGCTGTATCCAGTGCACTCCTGGTCCAAAGGGGAGAATGGCTTGTGTCATAACCCCCTAGCTCACCTCTCCCTGCCTCTCAAAGTCCCTGTGCACTGAGTTGCTGAGTATCTCCATGAGTTAGGCCAAGAATGGTTCAGAATGCTAACACTCCAGAAGAAAATGTGACCATGGAGGGATGATGGCCTGTGATGGGATGTTTAGATGGGGTGGGATCTGAGTTACTACCGAGAATTCTTTCCTGGATGTCTAGCTGGTGAGTCTTGCCCATATGTTCAAGGTTCAGCTGATCACCACATTTGGGGTCGGGAAGGAATTTTCCTTCAGGGCAGACTGGAAGAGGTCCTGGAGGTTTTTTGCCTTCCTCTGTAGCATGGGGCACGGGTCACTTGCTGGAGGATTCTCTGCTCCTTGAAGTCTTTAAACCATGATTTGAGGACTTCAATAGCTCAGACATAGGTGAGAGATTTATTGCAGGAGTGCGTGGGTGAGATTCTGTGGCCTGCATTGTGCAGGAGGTCAGACTAGATGATCATAATGGTCCCTTCTGACCTTAATATCTATGTATCTATGTAAGGATGAGAGAACTGGGCCAGGGGGAAATGTGTTGTGCTGCATTCTACTCTCCGCTACACGGAGGGGTAAATAATTGGGGCTATGCGCAGTTGATGCCAGTGGGATTATGCCATGGATGAATTCAGGTGTGGGGGTTCTTGTGCGTAAGGATGCACCTCCATGGAGAACCCTGATTCTAGTTCGAGGAAAGCCCCCACTCAGTCCAACAAAGAGATGTGTTAAACGGTGAAGGCCGTGTCCTAGTGGGGAGCAGTCAGAGGGTCCTGTCTTCTGTGCAGCCAGGGTGTCTCTGCACAACCTCCTTTAGGACAGCCCCACCCAAAGGAGGCACATTTGCTGGGGGTTTGCTGCGAAGAGGGGGAGGGGAACACCACACTTTGTGCTCGCCTGGCTTGAGGGACTGCATGTGTTTTTCCTCTGTGTTTGCACTGTTGAATGAGGTTAGCTCCAGTGGAATGTGCCAGACTGACGGCCCTGGGGGGTGGAGTCCCTTCCCTCCCCACCCCACAGATGGGTAGACCTGGGGAGGGCCAGTGAAAACTCCAATGGCATCACCAATACCAATGGGCCAGGGCTAGCCTTGAAGGGCCACTGAGATGCAATGCATGAAGAGGCTGGCCTTTCCGCTGAGAGGCGGTCAGTTGTCATGGGCAGCACGTGTCCCCCAGTTCTGGACTTGCAGGACGACTCATGTCCTGTTGGCCACCAGAGGAACAACCTTCAGACACTTCCTCACCTCAGCTGGATTTGAGCCATTGGCCTAAGGATGAAAGAGACTCGGAGTCCCATTGTCTGTCCCCGAACTGTTCACGTCTCCTGATGCTGTGTGAACATGATGGCATCTTGAGAGATTTTCCTCTTTTTAGCCTCCCCCCACTAGGCATGATGCAGCCTTAAGTCCAGGGAAAGAGAATTTATTTGAGATCGGCAGAACTTTCCTGCTTTGGAGCATGTGCCTTTTAAAGTCTGTTCATTCTTTATTTAAAAACTAATGCCTGAAATCAAACACACCCCTGTTTTTGCTCTCGCACGCAGAGCTGCAGTTTCTGAGCCCATCTGTAAATTAGTGAGGGCTTTAAAAGAAAAGGGCCAGTGCTTAGGCTGCATCTGTCCTGAGAATTGCTCTGTGGGGGGAGCAAACCTGCTCTTTGTGCAATCGATATTTAAAATAATGCATTTCTTGTAAATAACCTCATCAGAGATCCCCTGAGTTGTTTTCTTGGAAGCAGAGCTGGCTGTGGTTTTACTTTATATATTTTTTTTAAACTTCATGCAAAGTTGATTCTTAAACTTGAAGGAAGTTATGTCACTTCAACTAGAACAGAGAGAACATCATTTTTTTGGCTTCGGTTAATTACAACCGATTTGAAGACATTAGGACATTAGTGTGCGTGTGTATTACTTTTAAGTCCCTGGTTCATGAAAGTTCTTGAGCATGTTTTTATGTCCTATTGACTTCGGTGAAGTGGATCAGGCTCGCTGACAGCAATTCCATTCTGGCCCCTTCTGAGAGCGGTGCAGAGTGAGGGTGGGCAGGAAGCCTGCCTTAGCTCTGCTGTGGTGGCGGTGGCCAGGGGCCCCCAGGCTCTTAAACTGCATGGGCCCCTGGGCAATTGCCCTCTTTCCTTCCCCACATCCAGGTGGGCCTGAAGTGGATCATGTGCTTAAAGTTAAACATATGTTCAGGTTCTTTCCTGAATCTGGGCATGTGACTTTGAGCTGCTAATCAAGCTGGATAAACTAGCCAAGGAATAGGTGGACTCATTATATTGGAACTTTGATCTGGGTCACTAATAAGGAAGACTCCACATTTGGCTTGTTTTAAAAGTAAATCAATTGGATCCTGTGAGCACGGCCGTAACGTAAATATCTACTCGCTGCCATTGACCTGAAGAATTTTCATGCAGTGGTCTCTAACTTTCACAGTTCCCTTCCTAACAAAATCCATTCCCTCGGGATTAGAGATGGATCAGTGAGGACTGTGAGTGTTTTCAGATGAATGGGATGACAAATGGTCACGCTTCTCATTTCCAAACATAATTGTCATGAATGGCTAACCCATGATGGACTACGGTCACTCATGGACTATTCCTGAGTTCTGCAGGGGTATTTGTTGTTCATAAGGACTCTCCAGGGTCTGGACTGTTTCAAATTCATGTTTCTTGTTGTGAGATTGGTTCTTGAACTCGCACGGTTTTGTGTCTACTCCCTGATTGAGCCTTCCCCCCCTTTTTTTTTTTTAAACAGCAGCACAAGTTATGAGTTGCTGGTTTGAATATTCAGACACTGGTGTTAAATGTTGTAAACCTGGGATTTGTGAAGCTGTAGCTCACGAAAGCTTATGCTCTAATAAATTTGTTAGTCTCTAAGTGCCACAAGTACTCCTTTTCTTTTTGCGAATACAGACTAACACGGCTGCTACTCTGAAACTTTTCACAACTACGTAGCAGTCTCCTGAACAGCTGATAGCCCTGTGAACCGTAGCATGTTGAAATTGGTGCTTTATCTGTGAATCAGCTGTTTTGGTGCTTGACTAGCTGAACTAACAGTATGGACTTGGTATATCGCATATCGTATATCGCACCATTAATAGCATGATGTCACTCCTTTTGCATCGCTGTAACCGTAGCTTTTGGGCCTGTTTTTCACATTGCTATGATGGCTGATATATCCAGCTGAATACTGATTGTGACACTATAATAAATCAATGACCTGTTCTTTATCTGCTACCGTCCTATAACGCCTTTCTTGCTGTGCCTGTCTGCTCCTTCCTTTTCTTTTTTTGGTAGGCAGGAGCTCAAAACTTGGGAGAATCTTGTCCCAAGTGTAGATAGAAGTGTTAGGTACTCGCTGTGCCTGTGATCCAAACCAAGCAAAAATATGTCCTTGTCAGCTTTTTAGTGTCCTTAATACCTAGATATAGCACAGAGCATTTAGATTCATTCTGTAGAAAACACGCACTTTTCTTCTGACAACTTCTGATTCTTTTCCCCTTTCCCCCACAGGATTCTTTTCAGTAGTTCCTCAGATTTCTTCTATTTCTTGGAGGATTTCCATGAGATCAATGTTCCTTTCGAGTTGCTAGTAAGCAGGTGTATGAACGATATCTTTCTAGTATTTGTCTTTTTCTGGTACAGTGCCTAGGATAAGAGATAAAGGAAATGGTTCGAAATCTCTGCGGAAATACCCGGGATTGTGCTACCTGCAGATACAGTAGACTTTAGGGGCAGAGCAGGTGAATGAGTTTTATATATCTGCTGAATTACAGCTGGCTTTGTAAAACCATGTTTAAAGTTGTGGACTCGGTTTGCTGAAAGTAATTGCTCAATATTTTATTTTTAAAATAGACTGTTTTACTACCCAATGCAATGCCTAGAACACTGACTTTTGATACTAAAGTCCTGTGAATTATTCATTGCAATGCCGTCTGCATTTTCTAATACCAGTAGACAATCAAATTATGGTTAACTCACTTCTCCAGCATATCAGTGTATGCAGTGTATATTGAGTAGTCATGTGGAGATACAATACAAAGAAAACTATGTAACTCTGCTGAAATGTATTATGGATTTTGAAAAGAACTAATGGTTTTTGGACATGGAGATATACAGCCAGAAGACTGTCTTATCCGCAGCAGCCGTGTAATTGTACATCTTACAGTTTGCATCGCAGGGCTGATGAGGCTGTCACTTGATAAGATGTGAGGTTTTTGCTGCATGAGTGGATATGGTTTTTTAATTTGTGTTTTGTCTAATAACAAAACCGTCACATCACAACTCTTTGTGTAATCTAGGGATTTGGCATCAAATTTTCTGAATAAACTAAATTAACTATATGTTGTTTTCAATAAGTTATAATTAAGGAACTCTATACTGACAAATGCTGGGCTGTCGCTGTTTAATGAAAAGGGAAATTAATAAATATTTCCCATCCTGGTAAGGCTGTTTTAAAGTATCTTGAGATTCAGCTGCAAACATAAAATGTTGCTGCTTCTGCGGAGACTCTAAAACTCTTTACAGAATTAAGCCACTCGCCAACCTGAGAGATAAGTACTGTCTCTTTTTCATTGCACAGATGGGGAAACTTGAGGCACAAGAGGGTAGGTGACTTACCCAAGGTCACAGCTGGGGTCATGGGCAGTTGGGAAGAAAACATGAATCCCCATGATGCAGAGCACCTGGTCTAACTGCTGGCCTCCACTAAGGTCCCAAAGACCAAAGGTCTGCTGAAGGTTTGGTTGTACCCTCAACGGCTAGAGAATTCCAAGCAAAGGTGGCAGGTCTGCCTAAGCCATGCGGCTGTATCGTGGGGCTGCAGTACCGGGGATGGTTAAGACGCTCTGGTTTCTGGGGAATTCTGCATCGCTTTGGATTGCAATAATCCAGGGGTGGCCAAACCGCGGCTCGTGAGCCACATGTGGCTCTTTAAGTGCAGCTCCTGGAGCCCGCTGTCATGTGTCCCCGCCCAATCTCTGCCTAGCAGACTAGGGGCAAAGACGCTCAAGGCTTCTACCCTGCGGTGGGGCTTCTGCCAGGGACGACTCGTACCTGCTGAGAATTGGCCTCCTGCCAACCGCTTGAGTCACAGCCCCCCATACATGCCTCCCCTTGCCCTCAGTGGCCCCCCCTGCTACTCCCAAGTATTAGTGCCCTGGGGAGAGGCAGCGGTGAACAGCTGGGAGCTGCAGGGAGGGGCCGCTGCTTTAGCTCCAGAGGCAGCAGTAAAGTCAGCAGCTCTCCCTGCAGCTCCCAGCTGTTTGCCGCTGCCTCTCCCCAGGGTCGGCCCCAGCTGCTGCCGTGCAGGGCCGGGGCCTGGCGGCACCATGTGATCGAGAGGGGGCTAGCAAACCCTGGCAAAAATATGCAGGGGCATGTGACCCCATGTGCCCCCCCGCTGTGTTGCCTCTGGCTTCTGCCCAGCAGGGAGGGGGGCCTCAGGGCTCCAGCCCCATGGGACGTGCCTACTGGGGCTCCCCAACTTCTGAAGATTGTTGTATGCGGCTCAGAGGGTCAGTAAGTTTGGCCGCTCCTGTAAAAAAATCCAGGCCTGACCCACTTGTACATACAGCTATCACAGCAGTCAACTCAACTGCATACAGGGGAGCAAAGTCTGGGACCGGTTGTTCCAAAATTACAGGAATACCCCACTGGCATGTAACTAAAATCTCCTCCTCTAGGTATCTGTACAATTCAGGCTTATGCCCACTCTGCAGCCCGGCCCTTAGCGGATGACACGATCACCCAAACGCTGGAGTGGGTCTGAATACATCCAGCAGAGGCCACAACGGGACCTTTGAGTCTTGCCTCTCTTTGAAAAGTGAGCGCCCAGTGCTGTGGCAATGCAAGAAAGGCCTAGTCTAGCTTGGTGTCTCTGTGCTGCCGTCGCTTCCCAGCCAGTCCTCCTGATTGCCGCCTCTGTACCACGGAGAAGAGGTGCAAGACGCACCAAGAGCAGAGGAACAGCTGTGCAGAACTGCTCCGCTCTGAAGCAGTGCCCCCCACCATCCCAGCAGGAGAGCAGAGACTCAGGGCCCGTCTAGTAAGCACCGGAGACCTGCAGTTCCTATGCTGAATCGTACAGCCCTGTCCTCACTGTGCATGTGCCAGATTGCATCTCTCTGCTTGATAAAACACTATGAATAAACAGTTTGTTTTTGTCTCCATCTGGCATGCACAGCCCTACAAACGTACCCATGGTGTTGTCTTCTACAGCTCACCCTGGCCAGAGCAGCAGCTCACCAACAGAATGGACAGTCTGCGAAGTCCCTTCTGCTTCTCTCTAATGATGACAGGTTTCAGAGTAGCAGCCGTGTTAGTCTGTATTCGCAAAAAGAAAAGGAGTACTTGTGGCACCTTAGAGACTAACAAATTTATTAGAGCATAAGCTTTCGTGAGCTACAGCTCACTTCATCGGATGCATTGAGCTGTAGCTCACGAAAGCTTATGCTCTAATAAATTTGTTAGTCTCTAAGGTGCCACAAGTACTCCTTTTCTTTTTTCTCTAATGATGAGTGATCTGTCCAAGGTACTTCCATGGACCCAGGTATCTGCCTGTAACAGTTTTCATGCAGCATCCAAGGCCCTCTCTGGCATCTGATTTCAACGCTACATTGAAAGAGAGGCATGATCCTCTCTCCTCCCAAAGAGGATGAGCTATGGAGCTATGGTCTAGTGGTCCCAACCTGCCAGAGGGTAGGCTATTAATTTTCAAGAATGTTAAACCATTAGGTCTCCGCAAAGCTATTTGTAATGGTTTATGTAGGACTGAACAAATCTAAATGAATAGAAACCCATTTAAAATTAATCTGGCATTGTCGTCTCTATTAGTTTTTCATCATTCTGTCATGTACACAGCCCCTTTCTCAGGTTTTAGGTTTTTTAATAGTCTCTGAGAACAATATTCCTTTTACTTTAAATGTATGGTGCGCAGTAAAGCTGTGGTGATGTAGAAATACGAGTGGCCTGGCAAGGATTCCATTTTTCAAAAAATGCATCGAACTGTGTCCATTAATTTTTAGTTTGGGGATAGAAATTATTTCTGCATCTTTTCTTTTTAAGCTGATTTTATGATGGGAACATTTTGAGTCCCTCAGAAAAGACTGCGATCTTCCCCTTTTAGGTGAGGAAGTGCCAGAACTCTCCAAGGCTCTGTGCACTCATGGGGTAGCCAGACCAAGGTGTTTGGTCGGGGGCTTATGAAAACTGACCCTTTGACCTTTTACCCATCACTATTGCAAATGGTAGAGCTGCATCTGAAACATATCCAGAGCAGAAGGTTGCATGTTTTTAGCCTGATCACTTGAAACTACAAGACCCAGTGGTTTTTATATATGCCATTGACTTTCATTAAGTGACAGAAATGTCTGTCCAAATTCCTATGCTATTTTCTTGGTTTCCTTTCAAAGGATAGGCCTCCTATCTTGTATTCTAGTTCATCCACTGGTGTCTCTTTAAAAAGAAATTAACTCTTTCCATAGTTGAATCTACTGTTTCCTCTTTTTTAGCTCAAGCATTTAGCTAATTTTGGGGGTCTTGCCGGTTGTTTCTGCTAGGAGGAGAAATTGGTGATGGTGTCAGGTATTTCTGTGGTGCACTCCTGTTTACTTACAAAGAATGTACAAAGTTCTGTTTCCCTGAAAGAGGGGGCAGTTTCCTTATGTACATTTCCAAGCCTGCCTTTCCAGCTACCACTGTGACCAAAAAGCTGTCTCTTGGCTTTCTCTGAGTCATGCTATAAATGCTTCTCTTCTTATCTCCTGACTTTCTGCTGCTTTCCACCAACTTTCTGGCTGCTTCTGCCTCTGACACGCAGGTGCAACCAAATCAATCTCCAGCTCTTGCATTAGCATTGTCTTGTCTGCGGGTGGTAGCTTCCATTTTTTCAGCTATCACTAACCAAAGGGGCGTTTACTAGATCCCTCGTTTGTGGAAGGTGGCTAGCAAACCCAACAGCTTGATAGATCCAGACGCACTTGATAAGATCCATGGAACCTCCCACCTAACAATACTATAGGGGGCAAATCATGGATTTGGAAAAATCCTATTGGCTCTGTTGCTCATCCTATGACTGACAAAATCCTAC
This sequence comes from Dermochelys coriacea, assembly GCF_009764565.3. Classification (NCBI taxonomy): domain Eukaryota; kingdom Metazoa; phylum Chordata; order Testudines; family Dermochelyidae; genus Dermochelys; species Dermochelys coriacea. The sequence continues at coordinate 3,744,400 of NC_050077.1, read as the reverse complement.
ACCAAGCCCCCCATTTAAAATGTGTACATGCTGGACTCTTTCTCATTGTAACTGCTGGTGAGGAATTGTGGAGGCAAAACAAAATCCCGCAGTTTAAATTGGAGCTGAGGTGAATATTTTCAATTAATTGCTTAGTCAATAGGTGTCCTCCACCCCTACATCTCCCCCCTTTTTCCCCTCTGTAAATTGTCCATGAGCGGATTACGATCTCTCTTCTTCCCCTCCCCCTCGCCCCCGCAAATGTTTTAATAGTCGTTGGAATGTTGCTTGGTTGTTCCGAGTATTCGCAGTCTGAGCTGTGTGTGCGCGTTCTGTTCTCTGGTGGGTTTAACCTGACTCCTGGAATCGAGTCTGCAGTGGGATCCGTGCAGGAAGTGGATATAACATTTGCGTTCTGGGATGAAATTCTCCTTTGTGCAGAAGGCTAGCATGAGGCCTACGCACCACTGAAGGCCAAATTGGAAGGCTTAAGTTGTGCCTGGATATTGTGCTAGTGCTTTGCACAGAGCTGATTTTCACCCTCTCTGCCTACCGTCCAATACTGGCTTAAAATCTGCTGTTTCCATAGACATTCTGGCCTGAAAAACCTGTTCACTAGAATATTCTGAAGACGTGAATATGACGATCCTGAATAGGATTGAAGCAATTAATTTTAAAACTGGAACTGACCGGTCAAGGGTTTTTAAATTATTTTTCCAGTTTTCACCCAGCTCTAATTGAAATTCAATTTTCCCTTTTCCCGCTGCTTGCAACAATGACACTTTCTCTAATTATGAAGCTTAACAATCACTGTCCGAGGTTGTTTGTACTCTAGTGGTCTCTGGGATAAGATTTTGTATGCTCTGTTGATTTGAATGGCCCCGTACTTACCTGTTGCATCTGAAATGGTTGGTAACCATCTTCCAGAAAACCTCTGGGTACTCCGCCCTCCATCTAGAGACCCTGGTGCCTCCAGCCCAAAGGCTATTGTGTCCATCTATTTTCTAAACCTTCATTTGTTTGGGAGTGTTTTAAACAGATTATCTTCTTCCAATTTGCCTCATTTTAGTTAGACGCATCGCTTTCAGAGATGCCTTGCTCCACTGTTTGTTCTGTTTCTAATTTGACTCAAGGGGGAAGAGCGTCCTGAGATTCCAGCGGCATTTCCCCCCAAAACTTGCAAAACAACTTGATCCTAACTCTCCTCCCATAAAAGCTCACACCAGACCCCCAGCCTTGGGGGAAATGATTGACTCTGTGCCTTTCCACTTGGGCGCATCCCTAGCCTGGTTTCCCTGCCCAGTTTCCAAGGCAGGAGTCAGTTTCTTCCTCTGTCTTAGGCATTTCTCTGCCTTTGTGATTTTCACTCTGAAGTTTGGAACTCCAGAGCTGTAGAAAGGGTTTCCGCTCAGGATTTCCAGCTTTGCTTGGGAATATTTAGAGCTCTTTGATTCAGAGCTGACTGCCATTTCTCTGTGCAAAGCCTGTCTGTAGTGCTTCCTTCTCCCCCAGTTCTTGTCGGATCGGGTGTTTTGTTCTGTTCCTCTGTGATCCCATCCCACCATCTCTGTCACATGACACTCTGAAGGGAGGGCTGCACCTGTTCACGCTCTCCCCCAGTGCGCACACCCTGCTGCGGCTTGCCTGTTTATCTTGAACTTCTCTGAAGCTCCTGGATTTCTGGCTGTCGTATTTATGTCCAAATTCCCCCTTTTGAAGGGATGTGATTGGCTTGGTAGGGTTCATAGCAATACTGTCTTTTCCCTTTCAGCGGTAATAGGAGGGCGTGACCATCTCTCAGCTGTTTGTGGGTCTATGCAAATTGCATGGGTTGGGTGGCAGGTTCTCTCTTCATAGCGTAGAGGTGCATAGTGCGTCCTTAAAAGCTCTCAGAAATGTCAATGATTGGTGTCGTCTGCAGAGCCCAAAGACTGGCTGGGCAAAGGAAATAACCTCTCCTCATCCCTAGACACGAGGCATCTTCCAATCAGTCTTGGCTTACACTGATGGGGCAATGGGCTGGTAGTGCCACTGCCAGGGCTGTACCTGTTCTGTGTCTAAATAAGACTCTGACCTCCAGTGTTGTCAAGCTGGCGACCTTCACGGGTCACTTAATATTCTGAGCAGAGCGAGCCTTTGTCCTGATGATTAAGAGTTCTGAGAAGATGAAATTTAAGTGCTTAGTTGTAAATCAGAGGCAGGAGTCCTGCACCACAGAGTGACACTGTGCAAGCAGTGTCATGGCGTAATTACAAGAACACACTGAAAACCCTGATTGAAATGAAAACTCCATGGTTCGCTGTAGTTCTATTTCATTTTCACAGCCAGCTGGAGAAAGAACATCATACCAAAGCCATAAAGCCAAAGGGCCAGTTAATTCCCAAGTTTATTCCTTTTTAGCTGATGAGAGTGATGCAAACTTTCTAATTTGGCTTTCCATTGTTCTGTCAGATCCTCTGTTCATCCAAGGTTTCAGAGTAGCAGCCGTGTTAGTCTGTATTTGCAAAAAGAAAAGGAGTACTTGTGGCACCTTAGAGACTAACAAATTTATTAGAGCATAAGCTTTCGTGAGCTACAGCTCACTTCGTCGGATGCATTGAGCTGTAGCTCACGAAAGCTTATGCTCTAATAAATTTGTTAGTCTCTAAGGTGCCACAAGTACTCCTTTTCTTTCTGTTCATCCAAGTGGCTTAATCAAGAACACTAGCATCTCACTTAACCGGTCTTTCAACTGTTGGCTCCTGGATCATGAGGCTCTTCAGAAATTGTATCTTGATTCTCCGTGTGAATCTCGGTGCTAATTAGAAGCTTACACCTTTGTGTTTTTCTCATGCATTTGCCAAGTTGTGCAAATTAAGATTTTTTGTAACTGGACCTTTTTTTAAAAAAGCTGCATTTCTTTTCTTCTTGGACCTTGCATTGTGATGGAAGTGATAAGGAGCTTGCCTGTTTCCTTGCCTTAGCAGAGGAGTTGCTTTCCATATTAATCGGTGTTCTGAGTCAAGAAGGTGGTGCTCTCCTGGCCGAATTTGAGAGCAGAGCTTTTTGGAAGCCCTTGTTTTTCTGAGCTCTGTAACTGAACGCTGTCCCCTGCATCCTCTTAAAATGTTTTTTGTGAACCAGACATGTCCTGGTTCTCTTTTTGGTTCTGTGGGAGAATGTAGCTGTGATGAGAGCACTGGGGTGGCCAGTGTGAGCTCATGTTGTAATAATACATTTCACTTCAAAACCCTATGTCAATGGCACCCCCCTGTATCCAATACCCATTTTGCATATGGAAGATCGGGAATGCAGTGAAGTGCATGGTCCAGGGCTACAGACGGAATCAGCATCAAACTCAGAATTGAGAGCTGGTGATCCTGACTCCCAGTCCTGGGCTCATGCCACCGGGCCTTGTTTCTTTCCCAAAAGATGCACCCTTGCTGTTCCACTCTGGGCCTCTCTGACTTCCTCCTGGAGCATTCCCACACGTATACCCAGGACAGCTTGTATAGATGCCAGTTGACTTTCTGTAGCCAGCCTTGGCCCAAGAATCCATGTTCCTCCTTTCAAGTAAAGTGTCAGCAGAGACTTCAGCTGTTGGATAGAGGTGCTATTTCCCAAAGGAGCTCCTGCCCTGAAAGGACCCTGCCCAGTGTCCTGAACAGCCAAGCTTGGTGACTTTAGCTGCCTTAGGACTTTGCAATGACTTGAGTGAAGCCTGATGGGTGTCAGACTGGATGCTGTACCCTGGCTTTTGTGGCACGGCCTTAATATGCCCAGAAAAAATGGAGTAATAATGAATAATAATGAATAATAATTCCCATTGAATTGATCTCTTCTCCAGCTTTTACAGTGGAGAGTCCTGTGAATTTTAACTAGTTTGCATGGGAAGCTCTCCTGCCTGCGTGTATTGTGGCACCTGGGCAATGTCTGTAGCTCTGAGATACGTGAGCTGTGATGTCTCTCCGTGTGCACAACACTGAATCCTATTAAGCAGGCTTCTCGGGGGCTGGTAAGTTGAATTCAAAATGAGAGCAGCTCTTTGCTTTCGCCTTGGCTTTTGCAAGGGAACTGTTGCTGTACACCATAAATAAAAGCAATTGCTTATCACCCTGAGCTGTAAGGACTGTTGATTTTCACTGCCCCTTCTCCTTCCTAGAGCCAAAGGAAGCTGTATTTGATGTGACTTTTATTGATTTGGGAGGGAAAAAAAGGTATGTACCTTTCCTCAGCAAAATTGCCGATGCTGTGTGGATGGCTGGCTGTATCAGAGAGAGGCTAGCATTGCGAGGAGGATGGTAGTGTTTATTCCAAGCACACAGGCCGTGCAGACTAGGATTACTGACCTCGCATCAGCTAGCCAGAGCCTGGATTTACCTGGGATAAAGGGACGGGACAGTGTTGGCAGATGAATGAGCAGCTCCAGAGTGGGTCCACCCATTAATATAAATTCTCCACATTGAGCAGAACTTGTACATTTCAATGGCAGGTGACACTGATCTGCAGTGAATGTTGTTTGATTCTCTCCAAGGGCTGTGTCAGGGTTATGGGGCTAGCTGCACCTCTCTCACCTGGTCTTTCTGAGTAAATCCCTTCATTGGTTCAGCCTCTTGCTCTTACTTGTCTCAAGGAGAGAGCTCTCCGCTCTTCCACTCTGACCAGAGCCTGGGGGCATTACCCTGTGCACAGCAGCCATTTGCACCCTGCAGGTCTGGGTGGGGGCAAATCTACACTTAAAACACTGCATCGGTACTGATACAGCTGCGCTGCTGTGCTGCTTTAATAAAGACGGCTCTAGGCCGACAGGGGAAATCTTCTCCCATTGGCGTAGTTAATCCACCTCCCTTAGAGGCAGTAGCTCTGTTTGCTGGAGAAGCTCTCCTGGTGACATAACCCCCTGAGTAGACAGTGCTAAGGTTGGTATTACGACATCACTCAGGGGTGTGAAAAATCCACCCCCTTGAGCGACTGAGTTATATCAGTATAGGTCTGTCATGTAGACCAGACCTGCATTTCAGCATCTGCATTTTTTCCTTCTTTGGAAACCTGAGAGCAGTGAGATAGTGACCAATGGCCTCCTTCAGCCAAACTGTTTTATTTAACAGTTGGAGCAATGTGAGAGAGAGAGAGAGAGAGAGAGGCTTTTAAAGCCACAGCCAAGCCTGCATGCATAGTTAGGGTACATCTACAGTACGAAATTATTTTGAATTTATTCTATTTGAATTTTCGGAAGTGATTTTATACATTCGGTCTTCTGTGTCCCCACTAAAGCACGTGAATTCGGCGGAGTGCATTCACAGTACTGAGGCTAGCATCGAATGTCGGAGCGGTGCACTGTGGGTAATTATCCCACAGTTCCCGCAGTCCCTGCCACCCATTGGAATTCTGGGTTAAGCTCCCGGTGCATGATGGGGCAAAAACATTCTCGCGGGAGTTTCTGGGTGTGTGTCGTCAGTCGCTCCTCCCTTTGTGAAAGCTACGGCAGACAATCGTTTCGCGCCTTTTTGGCGTCTAGGCACCATACTGCTTTCAGCACACGGTGCACCGCTGCTCTCCTGCTACTATGAATCCACCTCGCATTTCCTCTCGTAATCTCTAGTATCGACTCTCTCTTCCTTATCGAACGCTTCTGCTGCCAACTCTGCTCAGCCATCGTGAACCGAGCAACGCAGCTTCCGCCGCCAACTCTGCTCTCCCACTCTTGCCACGATACCGAGCTTCTCCATGTTGTCTGTCTTGGGCTCCCGCCTCCGTGAAAGCTACAGAAGACAACCATTTCCCGCCTTTTTTCTGCTATTGTGAACCGAACAGCACCTCTTCCGCTGCCACTCTGCTCTCCTACATTTCGCGTCCTTTTTCCAGGATAACCCGTGCAGGCACCATAGCCATGGAGCCCGCTCAGATCTCCACTGCAGTTTTGACCATTGTAAATACCTTGCGTATTATTCTGCAGGATGTGCAGTACCTGCAAAACCAGGTGAGGAAGCGACGACAGCGTGATTACTATACTGATGAGGACATGGACACAGACGTTCCTAGAAGCACGGCATGTGGCGATTGGGAGATCATGGTGGTGGTGGGCCAGGTTCATGCCGTGGAATGCTGATTCTGGGCCTGGGAAACACGCACAGACTGGTGGGACCGCATAGTGTTGCAGGTATGGGATGATTCCCAGTGGCTGCAAAACTTTTGTATGCGTAGGGCCACTTTCATGGAACTTTGTGACTTGCTGTCCCCTGCCCTGAAGCGCAAAGACACCAAAATGAGAGCAACCCTCACAGTTGAGAAGCGAGTGGCCATAGCCCTGTGGAAGCTTGCAATGCCCGACAGCTACCGGTCAGTCGGGAATCAGTTTGGAGTGGGCAAATTTACTGTGTGGGCTGCAAATAGCCAATGCAATCACTGAGCTGCTGCTATCAAGGGTAGTGACTTTGGGAAATGTGCAGACCATTGTGGATGGCTTAAATGCACTGGGGTCCCCTAACTGCGGCGGGGTGATAGATGGAACGAATATCCCTATCTTGGCCCCGGAACACCAGGGCGGCCGGTACATAAATCACAAAGGGTACTTTTCCATGGTGCTGCAAGCACTAGTGGATCACAAGGGATGTTTCACTGACATCAGTGTGGGATGGCCGGGAAAGGTACATGACGCTTGCATCTTCAGGAACTCTGGTCTGTTTGAACAGCTGCACGAAAGTACTTACTTCCCAGACCAGAAAATAACAGTTGGGGATGTTGAAATGCCTAATTGTCTTCGGGGACCCAGCCTACCCCTTAATGCCATGGCTCATGAAGCTGTATACAGGCACCCTAGACAGTAGTAAGGAGCAGTTCAACTATAGGCTGAGCAAGTGCAGTATGGTGGTAGAATGTGCATTTGGATCTTTGAAAGCACACTGGTGCAGTGTACTGACTAGGTTAGATCTCAGCACGACAAATATTCCAATTGTAATTGCTACTTGTTGTGTGCTCCACAAAATCTGTGAGAGTAAGGGGGAGATGTTTATGGCGGGGTCGGATGTTGAGGCAACTCGGTTGGCGGCCAGTTTCACACAGGCAGACAACAGGGCGATTAGAAGAGTGAAGTTTCATGACTGGCCAGGCTACGGTGTGACAGTTGTGTTTGCTTCTCTTAAAGTTACCCGCTCTCTCTCTCTCTCTCTCTCTCTCTCTCTCTCTCTCATATAAGAAAATCACAATTGTTTAAAAAACATTCTTTATTTGTTGCACCAAATATTGAGAGAAATCAGAAGCTAGATGGAGGAATCAGGGGTATTGGGTTAGGGGGTTGGAGGCGGAGGGAAGGACAAATCCAGAAACCAAATCAAAATTTCAGATATGCCAGCTTTCTGCTGCTTGTGCAATCCTCTGGGGTTGACTGTGTGGGTCCCCATAGCCACCCCTCTCCTGTTTTCTTGGGCGTCTGGGTGAGGAGGCTATGGAACTTGGGGAGGAGGGAGGGTGGTTATACAGGGGCTGCAGCGACAGTCTGTGGTCTTGCTGCCTTTCCTGCATTAGATCCACCATACAGCGGAGCATGTCAGTTTGCTCTCCCATGAGCTTGACCATAGCATCTTGCCTGCTCTCGTCACGCACGTCTCTCCTCTCTTCGTATTCATGTAACGCTTTACGCAACTCTGCAATTGTTTGCCTCCACGCATTCAACTGGGCCCTATCGGTGTAGGAGGACTTCATGAGCTCGGTGAACATGTCATCCCGAGTTCGTTTTTTCCACCTTCTAGTCTGACCAGCCTCTGGAACGGAGTAGATAGGGGTCGTGTTGAAACATTTGCACCTGCAGGAGGAGAAAAAGGGAGGGTCGTATTTTAAGATACATTTTAGAGAATAAAGGGGACACTCTTTCTCAGTGAAACAGGCAATTCATAGTACATAGCACATGTTCTTTCTGTACAAGGTCTCATTTTGCCTCTTATACTGAAGTGCCGGACACTTGGTGTGAGTAAGCCATCACATGCAGCCAGGCAACAAAATTCAGCTTGCAGGCAGCCATGGTAAGCCCTAGGGGCACGCGGGGTTGTGCTTCTTCTGCATTCATTCCAATGCTTTCAAACTGCCAGGCTCTCTGGGATGATCGCTTCGCACAACACCTTTCCTCGCCCCCCCCCTCACCCCCACCGCGTGGCTCTGATGAGGCTCTGAGCAGGGATGAGCGAGCCCTTTAAACTAAATGCGAACAGCCTAGCATGGATGGGTTTCCCCACACCCCCACCACATGGCTCCGATCAAGCTCTCACTCACCATAAATGCCTTCTCCAGGCTCAAGGTCCAGGAGCCCGCCTTGGGAGTGGGGGGAGGCTGTGGGCTCCAGCGTTAAGAATAGTTCCTGGCTGTGGGGAAACGGATTCCCCATGTACCACCTGTGCACTGTCCTCCTCTCCTCCTCCTCTTCGTTCTCCAAAAACTCATCCTCCTCACTCCATGCTACTCCTCGCTTGCAGACGTCCACGGACAGTGGTGGGGTAGTGGTGGCTTCACCCCCCATAATTGCATGCAGCTCATGGTACAAGCGGCATGTATGGGGCTGTGACACAGAGTGCCTGTTCGCCTCCCTGGCTTTTTGGTATGCTTCCCTGAGCTCCTTGGTTTTTGTATGACACTGCTCTGTGTCCTGGAGTAGCCTCTTTCCGTCATGGCCCTGGAGATTTTAGCGTATGTATTTTTTTTTTGGAATGTAGTTCTGCCATAACAGATTCGTCTCCCCCACATGCAATGAGATCCAGTACCTCCCGTTCGGACCATGCTGGAGCTCGTCTGCAAATCCGGGACTGCGTGGTCTCTTGTGATGGGGGACTCTGCATGGTCGCCTGTGCTGATGGTGACCAAACAGGAAATTCAGAAGTTCCCAGGGCTTTTACTGCCTACCTGGCTAGCGCATTGGAGTTGAGAGTGTTGTCCAGAGCAGTCACAAGGGAGCATTCTGGGATAGCTCCTGGAGGCCAATAACGTCAAACTGCATCCACAGTACCTGTAACCCAGAACTGCGATCTCGATTTTAGTGCTACTCCACTTTTCGAAGTGGAGTACAGAAATCGGATTAAAGAGCCCTTTTTAAATAAAAAAAAACTGGTTTGGTCACATGAATGGAATCTTCGAAGTAACTCTGCTAATTCTGAAATAACCACGTACTGTAGACCAGACCTCAGTCTCCTCTATTCTTGCGCTTCTCCATGAGCTAAGTAAGAGAGGCTTTCCTCTGGAGCAGAACAGAAGCAATTTACATTCTCCTAGCAAATGGTCTGGGAGCACAATGTAGTAAAATCTCCTTCTGTGAGCAAAGTAGTGATTGAAAGGCCAGGGAGGTGGCATTTGATTCATAAAAATCCATAGAATCCATTTCAGAGGTGTCATCTTCTGCAGTGTGGGGATGGGGGCGGGATCTCATTCCCCCTGCCCCTCTGGTTACCAGCTCCAAGTCCTCTAGTTTTGATAATTACAGTGTCATTGGAAATGGGTTGAGTTTGGGGATCATTTGAAAACCCTTTCTCCCACAAACACAGTGGTACAAAACATGTACCATTATGAATGACTACATAGCTATATTTGGGAAAACGTTGAAAAATCAATGTCTTTTTAATTCTACTTTGACACAGGGCTGCGTACACTGCATTGCGTACACTGATCGTGGTTGATCGTAGGGACGTTAGCCTTGACATGTGGGACTGAAAACATTAATTCAACAAAGTCATCACCAGGGTCGTCTCTGTCTAGGGCCCTGCTGCTTAATGCATCATGTTGATCCTCGTCCATGCTGCACTTGCACATCTCCAAACAAAGCAGATGGTGCTGGCCAAACATTGGCAGGGTGATCTTTGCACATGAACATTCAATTAGCTGAAGGGTTGATTCAGGAGCCTATGGTATCTCACACACAACTTATGTGATCAGTCCATCCTTAAAGACCCATCCATGCCCAATAGGGGAGGGTAGTTTTGGATATGCTCGATCGTCCCAGAACCATTCCGTTGCTTGATGATTGCAGGAATAAAGGCACCCCTTGCTGGTGGCAATTTTTCTCCATTTGTCTGCTTCTTGGAAAGCTTCCACTAATGTGTATCTGAAAGTGTCGTAATGTTGGTCTTCAAATGGTAAATTTAGGGTCTGAATGCCGCCAGTGCATTTATGACCTCACCGGTGACTGTCTCAGCCATTCTGAGCACTTTTAGAGCGGGTAGAGTTTTTGGAGGCTGAATCAAATGCCTTCCAGTAAAATAATTTGATCTTTCCAGTAGCGTCTCATCCAAAAAGGGTGTGGAAACCTGGCATTGTGGCGGCTTTTAATGGTCTGGGTCATAGGAACACATCTCCGAGGGATGCTGTTAGTGATTCTGTTCCCCAACAGCAGACACACAACCAGAGTCTTGCAGAAGTCCTGGGTAGTGTCTCTGAGAGCCCTAGAACATCTGTGTCTCATGCATTGTTCCGTTGTGTTTGAACATTTATCATGGTACCACAGGGAGCTCATACTTTCCTATAGTCTCACGTAGATCAATATCACACCGAGATCTGGACGCAACCAGGCGATGACCAAACAATGACCTGTCTGCCGTTAGCTCTGTAACAGCACCTGCCACCTGCACTCTGACTGACTGACTTTGCATTTGAGCACAGTGTTAGTCTGTTCTTCTTGATTGGAGCCCACAGACTGATGGACCCTTGGATAATTCTTTAGGTTTTGAAGGCATCATACAAGTCACAACCCAAAGTATCCATTTGACTGACTCTTCGGCTATTTCATCACCAAAGGCTGCTTTTGTCATGATATTAATGAACCCATGAACTTGCTCCCAGACTAAAAGTCCAGATCCTCTTATGTCTGGGGCTCTCAATCTGAGGGCGCAGATAGGTTTGGGCACTCTGCGTGAGAGCAGGCAGGATCATTAAGGGTACGTCCACTCAGAAGAAGAAAAAAATGCCCCGGCACCAAGTCTTGGAGCTCAGGTCAACTGACTCAGGCTTGTGCTGTGGGACTAAAAATAGCAGTGTGAATGTTCCCACTCAGGCTCTGAGACCTGCTGTTGGGGAGAGGGTCTTGGCACCCAAGCTCCAGCCAAGGCGGATGTCTGCACTGCTACGTTAAGCCCTTTAGCGCTAGCCCGAGTCAGTTGACGCAGGCTCTGAGTCTCGCTGCAGGTTGGTTGATTTGGTTTTTGTTTTGCAGTGTAGCCGTACCCTAAGGCACCTCGCTCTGGCATTGTTTCTTAATGACCTTTTAAGTGTAAGCCATTAGGCAAGGGTTGAAAGGGGCCTCCTTCTGTCTCCCTAGGTGAGGGACTGTGCTTCCTGGACTGACTCTCAGGATGAGATACAGGCACACCATGGTGGTGCCAGGTCCAGTCATGGTATTAGTAATCCCCAAAGAACACCCCCCTGTTTGTCACAGTCTGGGGCCTTTCAAACCTAGCCTCACAACTTCCAAGCTAAGCAGGGCTGGGGCTACTCAGTGCTTAAATGGGAGACCTCCTCCAAGTTCGCTGTCAGCTTGGCCTTGCATTGTGTCCACGCTCAATTTTGAGGCCTGCCAACAAAGCCTTGAAGTGTTGCCAGTGAAGTCGCACCAGTTCTCTGAGTGACATAAACCCTCCGCCGACACAGTTCTACCAGCACAATGCCTGTGGACCCAGCAACGACCAGTCCTCCGGCAACAATCTCAGAGAGTAATATCTGCTCTGGCTGCATTTTTGAACTCTGCTGCCCAGGGATCACAGGGACCACAAGCCTGCTCCCCAGTTAAAGTCTCTCTCATGTTTTGGGAATGTTTTTTCAGTTAGCCCACCTTTGCGAGCACACCAGTTCAACATAATTTGTGTAGTTTGCTTAAGAACAAATGAAGTTGGCTGCCATGTTTGCAACCCGGCCACTGCAGCCTTTGGGGTCCTCTACTCCGTGAGGCCTAGGATGTATAACTGAACAATCCTTTGTTTCCCTTGCCCAGAGAAGAGCAATGCACTACCAGCCTGACAATGGAAAGTGACTGGATCTTTTTAAGCTTTCCCTTGGAATGAGTGAAGGTGCTAGTGGAAACACAGGGGAATATTTCCTGAAGTTCTGACTGTTAAGACAACAGCGTCTTTAGCTGCCTCGGCTTCCATTTTCCAGCTCCCCATGAGGGGCTCTCAAGGGGTGAACAAGAATCCTTCTCCCTCGGGAAGGCCGAGCTCCTGCTTTATTTGCAGCTGCTGGGACACAGCTCCCCCTCACATGAATACCAAAACCCTTCATTTGCATGCAGGGGCTCAGTTGCCAAGTGATGCTGAGAGCGGAGGGCTGCTCCCTCCCTTGTTCTCATCTGATAGGATTTTATTCATGTCTCTTTGGCGTTTTGCATTTGGAGAACGTTTGGAGAAAGCTTTGGGATGTGCCCTAATTCTGCAGCTTGCCGATAACTTGCCAGTGCGTAAGTGCTGCCTGTAATCTCCCCGAAGTCCTAGTGGGCAACCAACTCACCTCCTGACTCGGCCAAAAAGGACTTGAATTAATGTCCCCAAAGTAATAAAATGCACAAGTTGTTCTTGCCGGCTGGCAAGAGTGATCCTGGCCTGGCAGCCCTGGGGCCGGTGCCTTCTCTTTCCCCAAAAGCCATGGAACCACAGGCAGAGTCACGTTGCCCCACCCAGTGAGCCGGTCCTAGAGGGCTCCCCTCTAAGATTGAATCTCCGTGGCCCATTTAGTCCTTGGCTTCCTTGCTGAAACATTTCCAGCTGAGATACTAGACTCGTGGCCATTCTGAGAGGAATGGGTCTGAAAGCAATCCCGCTCGTCCCAGGAGTCATCTGCTCATGGAGACTTAATTTTGGCTAATCCCAGGCTGACTAAGACATAAATCACTGTCCAGGAAATTAAAAAAGATCCACATCCCATTCCTGAGTCCACCGGGTTGTCCAGTCTTAGAAAACAAACTGGCAGTGGGGGTCTCAAAGAGAACATTTGGCATATCAGCCTGCATAAAATCACACACAGTCTGCGACTCACCACTCTGTGTGGCACTTTGAATTATTCATACGCTGAGTGCTATAGGAAACCAAATTGCGTTCTCTTCTATCTGATTGAATGGGATAGATACGGTCACATCAATGCACATTTGAAATAACTAAGTCACAAAATGTGGAGAAATCTCTGCGTAACTAAGAAACCAAACCCAGGGTGAATTAGATACAAGGTGGCTAGACATTGGGACAATCTGGGTTTGATGTGCACTTGTAAGATGCTTCCAGCAAGTGCATGGTGACCATGGTATACTGTCCCAAAACCTACCTTTTGGGGACGCGGAATGTTTTTTCAGAGTTGCTCTCATGGGATGGAACATAGCTGTCACCTTGGCTTGCTGATGCGTGGGCTTTACTAAGAGTGGCAAACCACAGGGTTTTTTATTGTGCATTTTGTAGAATGCATTACTTTGCAAACTGAGCAAATCAAGCAGGGGAGAAAAAGGAAGAGGAACCCCTATCATCCTGCCAAAACCCAAGTGTATCGGTGCATGGGATTGCCAGGGGATTATCTGTATTAACATTCTCTTGGCTTCTGTTTATTTTAAAGATGGTCCATGTTTTAATCTTACTAAGAATGGCAAACATTAAAGGCCTGTGCCCAGCTGGCAAAGGCAACCGAAGACCCAAGTCTGGTCACGTCATGAAGTGAAGCCTGATTAAGGTGGTTATGTGCTGGCTAAAAGACTAGCCAGTCCTTAGCTCCCAGTCATACGCTAGTGAAACGTTGAAGTAGAAACCTCCCAGAATAATAATTGACTTGGTCGACTTGAAGCAGGCTACCCCAGGCCTCCTGTCCGTGGAACTCAGTGAGGTGATTGCATGGAGCACATTGGGAGCCCATATATAGGGCCCTATCAAATTCAGTCTGTTTTGGTCAATTTCACAGTCTTAAGATTTTAAAAATTGAAAATTTCATGATTTCAGTATTTAAACCTGAAATTTCAGGGTGTTGTAATTGCAGGGGGTCCTGACCCAAAAAGGAGTTGGGGGTGGAGGGCATTGCAAGGTTAGTGTGTGTGTGTGTGTGTGTGTGTGTGTGTGTGTGGCGGGGGGGAAGGTGTTGCGGTACCGCTACTCTTACTTCTGCGCTGCTGCTGGCGGGGTGCTGCCTTCAGAGCTGGGTGCCTGGCCAGCAGCCGCCACTCTCTGGCCACACAGCTCTGAAATCAGCACAGAAGTAAGGGTGGCAATACCGCGACCCCCTATAAATAACCTTGTGACCCCCTGCAACTCCCTTTTGGGTCAGGACCCCCAATTTGAAAAATACTAGTTTCTCCCTTGAAATCAGTATAATATAGGGTAAAAGCACGGTCCATCATGCGTTTTTCGTGGCCGTGAATTTGATAGGACCCTACCCATACATGAACCCTGTTTGTGTATCTCAAAGATAATGGGCAGAACGCATTCACTATTCAATCTTGGGCTTGAAATCTTGGCGGCATTGCAGTCATCAGCAGAGCTTTTAATAACTTTAACGAGGCCAGGATGTTACCTAAGGTGCTTATGAAGTGCTAAATTACTGGGCTCTAATTTCTAGGCCAGCTGGTTTTAGACATGACAGCGTATTCTGTGGTGCAGTTTTGTCTGAATGTGGTAGTCTTGAGAAATGTCCCTCTGAAACGGCCTTGTCCTAAGTGATCTTGAATAAAAGGTATAATTAACTTTGCGACAGGATGGAAGGCCTCAATCGCTGATTGTCTTGGGCCCTGGAGGAATTTCAGAGTTAGTGCATTGAGCATTTTTTAAAAACGACTCAGAAGCTGCTAGCAAAACCCAGTCAAAAATGAAAGGGATGGGAATATTTAGGAAACCAAATTAGATCATTTCAGTGGGATTTACAGATAATATTGTGCATAGGGCTATCTAACTGTTGACTGATGTGCTCATTAAAGCTCTAAGATTGGTCCCCATCCTTGCAATGACTTTTCAAACAACGTGATGGAAACTAAACAGGAAAATATAAAAAGGAGAAAATACGGCACGTGTGTGAGCGTGTGCTGCCTACTGAGAATAGCAAAGTTAATTTGCTGGTGCTGATTATTTTCTTAATTGCTGTTTAGTGCTTTCTCTGCTGAGCACTAGCCTGATCCTCTCTTCCACTTTGCAACTCATGAATGCCAGCCCACAAGGGTGCAGAAAGCAGTAACTTCTTTACTGACCCCCTGTGGCACCGTTCTGCGTATTTGGGACGTGGCCATTCCTAATGGCCGAACCCAAGAGATGCTGAGTGGCCTCCTTCGCTAGCCGGGGGAGGGGAGGCTGCTCAGCATGCTGCAGAATGGGGCTTGTAGTGCCTCTGTCTCCCACCCTGGGGCAAACGTTCAAGACAGACCCTGGAATCTGCATGCTACATTTCATCTTGCTGACGATGCCTGGAATATCTAGTCCTTGAGGTTAGCCAGTTCCGTGTGCTGGACAGAGAAGAGAAATTGCATCCCTCATGACTCATTGGGGCAGATGGTCCAACCCACAACCAATGCAGGATTTGTCCCTGTAGCACACACTCCAGTATTTCATCTGTATATTGGTCCTACAGTTGTTACTAGATGATTCTCTGTGTGTGTGCATGTTCGGGTGTCTAGGAACTTAAGATTTGCTATATATTTCTTTCCCATGGTCTGATAGAAGCATTAGTGGAAATGGGCTTCTAACAAATTGTGGGATGATGCACTGGGGTTGATTGGAGATTTGGGTTCCTTCTTGGCCTATTAAACAACATTTTTACATTCTGAAGCCTGAGATCTAACTTGCTGGGTAGCTTTCCCTTCCCTAGCGAATGTCGCACATTTCGTCTTGCTCTTCTTGAGTTCCCCTCTTGCTCAGACCTCCTGGATTGAATCCTGCACTGACTTTATGCCCGGATGCAGCTCTGATGTAATCAGTGAACTTGTACAGATGGTCAGAGAGGGAAGCATTCATCCCCCGTATACTAACTGGAGAAACAGTAATCTCTGAAACATATTTCACTTCTCCATTTCGATGGTGGTGCCATGTGGCTTCTATGTAAGAACTCTATTTTATATTCAGTCTTGCTGGGCTTTAAACTTTTATTTATTCTTCCCTAGTGTGTCATAGACTTGCAAATGAAAGCTCTTTACATAAGGTCTTAAAGCCTGCTCACCAGCAGGGTCGATGTGCCATCGTGTTGGGTCCTGCTCTGATCTGGATGTATGGTATAAATATCATGGAGGACGCAGCTGCTGAGCTGATTGGCTGAACCTAAACTCCTTGGCATTTTCTGCCGCTCCATGATCTCTTCTGCTGTAGTCTGGGTAATGTGGCTCTGGTGGGAAGGCTGCTACAGTCAGGTTGCTGCCATTTCTCTTGAGTGTTGGGTCCATGGATTCTGTACTCGTAGGTCAGGCCCTGTGACAGTTCTTGGGGGAGACAAGTCTGGGTGTCACCTTGTAACCCGTCCTGCCTCCAGCAAGACATAGACTTGCCGTTGGTAACCGGGTGTCAGCTCCCTGATATCACCAGCCTGTCAGCCACTCAAGCACTCACCTCTGGGCTACGCCTGCCCTGTCTTTGCCTTGCAGGTTAACAATAGGGATACCCTGTTCCATTCCCTGAGTTCCTTTGAATCGTTCCTCTGGGATATCCATCCCCTGGCACTAGCTACTCACAGGAATCCCAGGTCCTCTGCCTCCATATGAGCAGTGTATCCTAGTTTCACCGGTTGTACCTTAAATCACCACTTCCCTAACACACAGCAGTTCCACGTGCTTATAATAAAACAAAAGGTTAATTTAAGAGAGAATAAAGAGTCCACTAGAAACAAGGGAGAGTGGTGAAAACAAATGGTTACAATTGAAAGCAAAATCATAAAATGTGAACTAGGACCTACGCTTATTAATTACCTTTCCCTCTAATAAAGTGGATCCCACCCCCCACCCCAGTGCAGTCTGTTGAAGGGCTGCCTGGGTTCACAGGAACCAGGATCCAACCTTTCTTGAAAACACTCCTGCTCCACAAGATGTTCCCCCAGTGAATGGATGCAGATCATCTCTCTACCCTGTGACAGACTGAAACAATCTTTTGTCTTCTAATCCCCTGTCTGGTTTAATGTTTCTTCTTACCTCCAACTGGTTTTGATTGTTCGCAATAGTCTTTTGATGGTTTTCCATTGACCAGTGTGGGATGAGGCAAGGGCAGGCAATAGAACTTTGCATCACATCACCGGCTGACCAGAGAAGCATGACAACTCCCTCCCACTCAAATGGGCCATCACAGACACATACGATTGCCTGGTAGCAATGACTAACTTTTACTCCACAATGATGACGTAGTTTTCAGTAGAGTACTTTATTTCTTAAATAGTACCCGTACACACACACACTTCACAATGATTATGAGTATTGATAAGTTACAAGCTTTCAGTAGAGACCTCACATGCTACCCTTCATGAATAAATGCCATGAGAGTGGTGTGTTAGGTGTAGTGAGTTTGTCAGACAGTTGCTTGTAAAGAACACTGACTGGCACCAATGGGCCTCTGTGTCACACCCTCTTTCACCAGTAATGTACAGAGGTAGCTAGAGCATCAGTCACTGGCTTGGGGGGGACCCTCCTCTTCTTCTCCAGAACACCAGCTGCTCAGAGCCCCACCTCCAGAGCAGCCCATGTCTGGCATCTCTTCGATGAGTGCAAGGATGTAGCGTGGGCCCGCCTGCGCTATGCCACCTGGCCTCCTTCAGTGCTGCATTCTGTGCTTGGCTCTCTCCCTCAGCCTCACAGAGAAAGGCAGAACATGAACCAGCGGCTGGAAGCAGAAGCCAGATAAATTCCTATTAGCAAAAAGGCACAAATTGTTAACTGTGAGGGTGATTAACCATTGGCACAAACAGCTCAGGCACGTGGTGGATTGTCCATCTTTTGATGCCTTCAGATCCAGACAGGATGCCTTTCTGGAAGTTAAACACACACTATTGGGCGCAGGACGGGTAACTGCATGAAATTTAACAGTCTGTGTTCGGCAGGAGGTCAGAGTAGGGGTACGTCTGCACAGCAGCGGGGTGCTGTGACTCCCAGCCCATGTAGACCTTCATGCGTACCTCTGCCTGAGCAAGTGTGTTCAAAATACCAGTGTGTCAAGTGCAATCCTGCCCAACCCCCTCTGGTGTGGACTCAGCTGGCTAGCTCAAGCTATTCGTAGAGTGCTATGGTTAGCAGACTAGCGCCAGAGCCGCTAGCATGTCTATGTCTACGTCATCTGGGAACCAGACCTCCCACTGCTGGGTAGATGTACTTCAAATGATCTGATAGTCCCCTCTGACCTTAAAATCTCTGACTCTAAACTTCTCTGTGCTGTGGCTTTCCCTCCTTTCATACTGTATCTCACAAGCCATCTGGGTGGGATCTGCACACCAGGCCTGAGCCCTCTTCTTCGAGGGCAATGTTGGTTCTTACTGGCCGATTTCTGTTCTCTGAGATCCTGCATTCAGCTTCTTCGACCTGCCCTGTTGCCGGACTGTTGACTGCAGCCAGTAGCTGGAGCCCTCTGAGTCGTTCATGTCCTCAAGGTAAAATATTAGTTGTTTGAAATTCTAGTGGTATGCTTAAAGTCACTTTTGCAAGACAGATTAAGCTAATGGAATTCTTTTGGGGCCTGTCCAGAAAAGCTGGATGAGCACAAGTCCAAGAGGCCAGATGCGCTGCATCCGAGGGTGCTAAAGGAGTTGGCAGATGTGATTGCAGAGCCATTGGCCATTATCTCTGAAAACTCATGGCGATCGGGGGAAGTCCCAGATGACTGGAAAAAGACTAATGTAGTGCCCATCTTTTAAAAAAGGGAAGAAGGAGGATCCGGGGAACTACAGGCCAGTCAGCCTCACCTCAGTCCCTGGAAAAATCATGGAGCAGGTCCTCAAGGAATCAATTTTGAAGCACTTAGAGGAGAGGAAAGTGATCAGGAACAGTTAGCATGGATTCACCAAGGGCAAGTCATGCCTGACTAACCTAATTTCCTTCTATGACGAGATAACTGGCTCTGTGGATGAGGGGAAAGCAGTGGACGTGTTATTCCTTGACTTTAGCAAAACTTTTGATACAGTCTCCCACAGTATTCTTGCCAGAAAGTTAAAGTAGTATGGGCTTGATGATTGGACTATAAGGTGGATAGAAAGCCAGCTCAACCGTTAGTGATCAATGGCTCCATGTCTAGTTGGCACCCATTATCAAGCAGAGTGCCCCAAGGGTCGGTCCTCAGGCTGGTTTTGTTCAATATCTTCATTAATGATCTGGAGGATGGCATGGATTGCACCCTCAGCAAGTTTGCAGGTGACACTAAACTGGGAGGAGAGATAGATACGCTGGAGGGTAGGGATAGGATACAGAGGGACCTAGACAAATTAGAGGATTGGGCCAAAAGAAATCTGATGAGGTTCAACAAGGACAAGTGCAGAGTCCTGCACTTAGGACGGAAGAATCCCATACACTGCTACAGACTAGGGACCGAGCGGCTAGGCAGCAGTTCTGCAGAAAAGGACCTAGGGGTTACAGTGGACGAGAAGCTGGATATGAGTCAACAGTGTGCCCTTGTTGCCAAGAAGGCTAACGGCATTTTGGACTGTATAAGTAGGGGCATTGCCAGCAGATTGAGGGATGTGATCATTCCCCTCTGCTCAGCATTGGTGAGGCCTCATCTGGAGTAATGTGTCCAGTTTTGGGCCGCACACTACAAGAAGGATGTGGACAAATTGGAAAGAGTCTAGCGGAGGGCAACAAAAATGATTAGGGGGCTGGAGCACATGACTTATGAGGACAGGCTGAGGGAACTGGGATTGTTTAGTCTGCGGAAGAGAAGAATGAGGGGGGATTTGATAGCTGCTTTCAACTACCTGAAAGGGGGTTCCAAAGAGGATGGATCTAGACTGTTCTCAGTGGTAGCAGATGATAGAACAAAGAGGTAATGATTTCAAGTTGCAGTGGGGAAGGTTTAGGTTGGATATTAGGGAAAACTATTTCACTAGGAGGGTGGTGAAGCATTAGAATGGGTTACCTAGGGAGACGGTGGAATCTCCTTCCTTAGAGGTTTTTAAGGTCAGGCTCGACAAAGCCCTGGCTGGGATGATTTAGTTGGGGATTGGTCGTGCTTTGAGCAGGGGGTTGGACTAGGTGACCTCCTGAGGTCCCTTCCAACCCTGATAGTCTATGATTCTATTTGTACTGGGGCTGTATGTACCAGATGTCACTGTGTCATGTTAACTCCCAGCATATATGCTCACTCCCAGCACTGCCATCAGATAGGGTTTCCACCCACATCTGTGCAGCACTTCACTCTGGGGGTTTGCAATGGTGTAGCTGCACCAGTCCAGCTACCCCCAGATAGATGGGCCTCTAGTTCCACTTTGGAAGCTGAGGGGTTGGGCCCCTTTGGCCAGAGAGCTCCAGTTCCACCTGCCTCCTTACCCTATGGGGGAAAGGGGGGATCGGTACGGGAGGAGCAGACCAAGTAAATGGAGAGAAATTTAATGTTGCAAGAGAAAAATACTGTTTTTCTTTGTTACAAATACCTATTTCAAGGGCCTCTTGCTCTGCCCAGCATTCAAATGGGGCACCGAGAATTTGCTAACTTGGGGGCACATTAAACAGTCACTTGAAACCTGTTTATTTTTAGGCGTGGAAAAAGCAGGTTTCTCTGTTTCAGCTCGGCTTCCGTGTCTGGGACGGAAACCGCTTAATTCCTTAACCTGACGTTTTCAGGCTCTTGGATCTAAGTTATAATGGGAGCTGGCCTGGGGCCAAGAGGAGCTTTGAGAATTGGCCACTGTACACAGACATTTTACTCCTCATTGAAGCTATTTCACAGTACAGAGGGAGATGATGCTGGGCTTGGGCCAGAGAGCCAAGGTGAGAGCTGCGACACCGCCAATACAGAGTCTATCCACTGGGTGACACAGCATCGTCGTCCTAGGCAGCAGCTCAAATGTTTCATTTTTAGCTTCCCTGTAGGAATCCAGCTGATCCATTTCACTCTTGGGTCTCTCTCATTCTACTAGGTTGGGGTGGGGGAGGACGGGGACACTATAAATGATGCTGTCCATCACAGCCCTGCACTGACTGGGAGTTAGTCTGGAGGACCTAAAGGATCTAACATGTATGATTCCATTACAAAACTAGTCTCAACTGCTACAAACTAACATCTGATTGCTTTTTCCCAACCCCTTGCTGACTGGGATGATGCAGGAGGTCAGGCTGAGAGGTCTAATGGAACGTATGGAGATTTACCCACAGGTTCTAATCTTAGCAGGGTCGGCTTGTCCCTTCAACCTTTCAAGGTTAGATTAGTTTAATGCCTGCAGTTTACTTGTGTGTCAGTCTTTCAAATGAGGCCTTAAATCTTACATCCCCACAGAGCAGAGAGAGCTTCCAAAGATCCTTGAATATCCCACAGCTCAGCAGTTAGCTATAGTCCTCCACCCCAGAAGTATCTGCATAATTCCTCTGTGTTTATAGCTGTGCCTTAGGGAAGACGAACATTAGATGATGCAGTCATGATGTTTGTCTTTTTAAGATGCCCATTGTGCCTTATAGAATTACAGGGGTGACTGTGTTTGGATGCGACCCAGCAAATGCAACTGAGTTTTACGTTTTCTTAAAGAAAACAGATGATCAGTTACATCTGAGCTGGGAATTATCAGCAGGGGGAGAGAAGGGAATATTAAAATATGGATGCAGGCAGGAACTGCAGACTGTGCCTTAAGCCTGAGAAATATTACATTGTTGCTGCTCAGGGTTTCTTCTTTCTCCGCAAGGGATTGATCCACTGTGTATTCTAAATCACTTCCTTGCTTCTCCAAACCTTTCTGATCTACCAGCGTGCTCCTTGTGTTAACCAATTAAACTTGCTTGCAAGGGAGTGCCCCAAAGAGCGATGTGCTTTAAAAAGTTTTAAATTTCTGCGAAATAGTCTGCAGGGATGTTGAGAGCCTATATTCTATAGCGCCTGCATTTCAGCTGCGCTAACCTGTGAAGGGAGGGCTGGAATTTGAGCTGGGATGATTCTTTTAAATGTTTGGTATTTTAAATGGTGGTTCCTCTGAAAGTTGCTGCACTGCTTGAATAATTAAGAGTTTAAATTCCTCGTGGGGTCTGATGGGGCAGTGTTTAAAGAGTTGTGTGTTTTGTACAGTTTGTAAACTGTACAGGCAGATGTTTAGCACCGAGGCAGCTGTTCTGCCTTTGTACAGCTCTTAGCTCAATAATAGAACCAATAATAGGAAGTCCACAAAATGCAATTGCCCTAAAAGGTTCCCTGGTTAGAGAAACAAAGCAACAGTTTGCTTTTCCATGTCATTTCTTTGATGGCAGTTAAAGCAGGAATCTGGACTCTGGGATCTTGTCCCTAGCTGTGAAAGAATGTAGAGCAGGGATCTGGAGTCAGGGCTCCTAGATTCCGTTCTCCGCTCTGCCACTGGCTTACATTGCAGCTTGCAGCAACCAATTTACAGCCAAATTGCCTGAAGTGGCCACTGACCTTGGGTGCCCAGATTGAGACTCATAGACTTGAAGGTCAGAAGGGACCATCATGATCATCTAGTCTGATCTCCTGCGCATCACAGGCCACAGAACTTGGCCCACCGACAGCTGTAATAGACCCCTAACCTCTGGCTGAGTTACTGACGTCCTCAAATCCTTGTTTAAAGGCTTTGTTACAGAGAATCCACCATTGACACTAGTTCAGACCTACCATTAACCTTTGGGTCTAATGTTTTCAGAGGTGCTGAGTACTTGCAGCTCCTGCTGGCTTCATATCAAGTCTCCCATGCTGAGCTTCTTCAAAGAGCAGACAGCGAAGCTCCCGCGGGGCTTCCAAAATGCGAGACATCCCGAATCAGTCCCCACTGTTTAGGATTGTGAGCCTCACCCTCTCTGGGTGTGCTGCGCATCTATCAGACTAGTGTCACGTTATCGGACCCCCGGGGTTGGGCGGGGAATACTTATTTGTTAAGCACTTTGAGGCCCAGGGATGAAGGCCATAGAGTGTGTCTAGGTGCTTTTGACAATTTTACCCATATCCCAAGGGGTTTAGGTTCTTAAGTCACTGCAATGCTTTTGAAAATGTTAGCCTCTGTTGTTTGTTTTATTCTGTTGTGATGGGCTGGTCATATTCTGGTATAATTAGTCCCTAGCTCTTAGAGAGTGCTTTTATCATAGATGTCAAAGCGCTTTACAAAGGAGGTCAGTGTCCCTATCCCCATTAGAAACTATGAGGAAACTGAGGCACGGGGTGGGGAAGTGATGTGCCTAAAGTCACCCAGCAGGCCAGTGGCAGAGCTAGGAATAGTACTCATGTCTCCTGACTCCCAGTTGAGAGCGCTATCTACTAAACCACACTGCCTCACTTCATTGTTGTATTTCACTTCCATGGAAAGAAAACCAAACCCACCTTGGTCTTGTTTGGGAGCATTCCCAGCCTACTGGAACATGGATTAGGTTACATTTTCCAGATTTCCCTGTTAGCCTGTGACCTCCTCAGGCTAAACCAATAGCCTCTTGTCCCTGTGTAAGCAAGGCTTGCCCTGTTCGTGGCAGGACGAGTGGAATAAAACGAGTATGTTGTAAATCCTAGGCTACCTGCTTTGCATGGGCTTGTGATGTAAGCCCATCCTCAGCATTGCCAAAGTGCACAGCAGAGCTGCTGGTTAGGCAGATATTGGCCTTGGCCATACATAGAACTGGATGCCACGTGACTTCCGCCTTCCAGCTCAGGGAGAGTGCGGCTCTAAAATGCTTTTTGTCTGTCCTGCGCCATGGCATCACTGCAGCACAAGGTGAACGGCACAGAGGGGGTGCCAGCTCTTCGTAAATAGCAGCCTGGTGCCCCATCTGCAAGGCGTGATTTTCCTCCTCCCAAGTGCAGCCAGGTATCTGTGAGCTGAGGTTATAATAGCAGCCCTGGAACATGTGAAGAAAAGACTGACTCTCTCCTTGTGGCAGTTTGTGTTTAACTCACTTTCCTTCCACAAAACACCCACGGTTTTATTGAAGGTACTGACATGACAAGCAAACCTCCTGCTGCCCGGGGAACTAGCTTGGCAAAAGCCCTTTGCCGGTATAACGGAGTCTACCCCACTGCTTTTGATGGCGGCTCTATGTCATAAAAACCACACTCCTAGTCTAGATAGCTCGAGTGGCAAAACCTCGATGGGTGAACCTGGCTTCGGTGTCTGGTTGAGGCCCCTCCCCCCGGGGAAGCTCCTCCCACAGAACTCGGAGGCAGTGACATCCCAAGGGGTCGGGCCCCGGGAGCGGACATGTGAATCTGCCCATGTGTTCAGGAATGGAGAACGTTTTACTGCAAATAAAACACACTGATCCAGATTGAGTTTAAATAATGATGTGAATATTTAATGGAATAAGTTCAGTGAAAATCCATTTAAATCATTTATTTGCCCTAAAACACCAAGTTAAGCTCCTCCGCGTGTGAAATGGGTTTGATTAAAATTGGGCGTGAATAGGATTGAAGCAAATTAATTTAAAAACTGGACTGACCAGTCATGGATTATTTTTTAATTATTTTTCCAGTTTTCACCCAGCTCTAATTGAAACTCCAGCTTTAGCCAGCACGAGCCTTTGTGACTATCTTTCCTCCATCGGCCCAAAACAACACCCCCCCCCACCCGAAATGAGAGCCCCTAGCTCTATCAGCTTCCTAACTAAAGTCCCCATCCCACGACCCCTCCCTGCTGGCTGTTTTGCGTAGTGCAGGGTGTGGGCCCCACGGAGGAAGTGACCCAAACCCCGTTGAACTTTATGTGCCTGTGACCGGAAACACATGCTCCAGCCCCTCGGGAAGGTTTGCAGGATTGGGCCCTGACTCAGATAAATGAGATCTCTGGGCAATGTTCGCGAAGCTGCCTTCAATATTTGTACTTGAGCCTTCTCCCCGATACATTACCAAAGCTATAACGAATCCACTCAGGCTTTTAGCAGCAAGTCAAGGGGAAGTCTCTGGTATTATACTTAGAAATAAAGACCCTTTTTATTGCCGAGTGCAGTGTCTAAGGAAATTATGTTCCAGGACGTGGCTCTATCAGACCACCTTGTAATTGTGGACATTGATTTATTGCATCTTTATGTTTACACGCCTCAGCAGCAGGCCCGGGAAGAGCACGCAGTCCATCAGCCTGGGTCTGTTGCCTTGACGGCCATTCCGGACGCCATTACCTCGTGAGTGTTCTCTCGCCTGTTCTCAAGTGCGTTGAGATTTATTTCTGTTGCAAGCATTTGTGTTGGCAAATGGAAAGGAAAGCATTCATTTTAAAATGTTCCCAGTGCCCTCAGAATGCTTTATGGAGTACCCCTGCCTGTTTCACAGACTCGTCTGAAATCCCTCGTCAATGAGAGGAAGTGCAAATTCAATGCGAAGATAAAGCCGCCCAGACGAATTCGTCCCTGCAGTGAGAGAGGTGGACTTGCACTGAGATCAGAGCAGAAGCACCAGCTTTTGCATGATTGAATTTGGGCCCAAGATTCCAACGTCTTGTCTTCGTAGTACGTGAATCCCACCCTTATCGATGTCGTCTCTGCAGAAACCCATGGTGGCGTTAACCGGCAAAGGATTGGGCAGAGTCGTCTGCTTAGACGAGAGATGGGGTGATGTGCTACTGGCTTCTGTGCTCCTTTGGGGATGGCGTGTGGTGGAGTGGTTCAATCGGGGGCGTGGGAGTCTGGACTCCTGATTTCTCTTCCTACTTTTGCTGCTGTCTTACTTCATTACCGCTTGTTAATTACCCTCCACCTGACGTCAGCAGGTATCTAAATAAATGAGTCTCTTGAGATAGCTGATCCTGCCTGAGCCCCGTTGCTCTCAGGTAACGACAGCAATTGCACTTCCTTGGGCCAAGCTTCAGTGTCTGTTCTCTGGTTCAGTGGCTAGCCTGGAGGCTGAATTTTTGGTCTCTCCCTGGAGCTGGGAGTAGGTGGAGGAAGCAGTAGAGCTCAGCCTCCGGAAGGGTAGCATCAGACAACCCCCCCCCCCACACACACACACCTGGGAAGTCACTTGGAGTGGTCCCAACTGACTCCAGAGGAAGTCACATCCAGACCTCTTTTCAGAGTAGCAGCTGTGTTAGTCTGTATTCGCAAAAAGACAAGGAGTACTTGTGGCACCTTGGAGACTAACAAATTTATTAGAGCATAAGCTTTCGTGAGCTACAGCTAGCTCACGGAAGCTTATGCTCTAATAAATTTGTTAGTCTCCAAGGTGCCACAAGTAATCCAGACCTCTGTTAGCTTTAGGGCAGTGCTGGGATCTTGTGGCGCAGGGATGTAAAACCAGGAGAGGGAGGAGAGAGATGGGGACACTTCTTAACTCCATATAGCTGGATAGGCCATGCTGATGTCCCCTGTGCAGGGGGGGGGTTGATCTCTGAGACCCAAAGTTTTGCACTGGAAATTCTGCCAGATCCCTCATAGTAGCCCATGAGTGACTCTAATGCAGGGGCGGATAAACTTTTTGGCCTGAGGGCCGCATCGGGTTTCAGAAATTGTATGAAGGGCCGGTTAGGGGAGGCTGTGCCTCCTCAAACAGCCAGGCGTGGTCTGGCCCCCATCCCCCCGCTTCTCGCCCCCTGACATCCCCCCCAGGACTCCTGCCCTATCCACCCAGCTCTCTGTCCCCTGACCGCCCCCGGACCCCCCCCGCCCCTGACTGCCCCCTGCTGCCCCATCCAACCCCTCCTCTCCATCCTGACTGTCCCCCCACCCCCCTGGGACCCCTGTCCTATCCAACCACCCCTTCTCCCTGACTGTCCCCAGAACCCCTGCCCGCATTCAACTCCCCTGTTCCCCACCCTCTGACTGCCCCGACCCCTATCCACACCCCTAGCTCCTGACCACCCGCCAAACTCCCCTGCCCTCTATCCAACCTCCCTTCCCCGCTCCTTACCCCTCACCGCACTGTCTGGAGCACCGGTGGCTGGCGGCGCGGTTGCACCAGGACAGGCAGCCGTGCCGCCTGGCTGGAGCCAGCCATGCACCGTGCAGCGCAGAGCCCCGGGTCAGGTCTGTCTCTTCAGCTCTGTTGCCTCAGGAGCTCGCAGCCTGCCCAGAGCAGCAGGGGAGGGGCCGGGGGCGAGCCTCCCGAGCCAGGAGCTCAGGGACCGGGCAGAACTGTAGTTTGCCCACCTCTGCTCTAATGAATCCCCCAGAGAGCAGTAGATAATTGGTTCCTAGTGTAATATTCAGTTTGGTGTTGGTTGACACCTGAAGCTCCCTAATACCAGGAAAAGGTGCTGCAAAAACTTACCATAAATAATTAACATGGCAAGCTGGGTGCAGTGTGGAGAAAGGACCCAGAAAATTCCCTGTACCAAGCACTGCATCTGAGTGACGCATCTCACAGTGGCCGTTAAAATAGCTCCTGCCCTTGTGGTTTCAGCTACAGAAATAAAGCCCAGTACAATTGCTTGTCTCTCCCTGGGGCTCGGGGCATAGGCACTGTGTAGATCTGTGCACCGTAGGGTACTGCTGCTAACTGGGAACCTCAGTCTGACATGGGCCTACCTCTCCTTTCTCTTACCGCAGGCTCTTTCAGGGCAACTGGGCTGAGAATTTTTTTTGTTTTTGTTTTTTTGGGTTTTTTTTGCCTCTTCATGCACTTTGATACCACAGGACTTGGACGTGACACCGTCTGGCCACATCTGTGGTGCATGTGTTTGCATCCCTGAATTATGTCTAGAGTTACCATCCGTGCCGATTCCTTCCTCCGTGGCTTTCTAGATTTCAGTGGGGTGACCCCGCAGTCTGACTGCGGGATGTTAAAGGATCGTTGCGAGGAGCAAATTGTTACAGGTGCCAGCCCGATGAGTGTGTTGTTCTGAGGGGACTCCAGCAGCAGACACGCTAGTCATGGCTTCCATGTAGGGCAGGGCGTCATGCCTGTGTCTCATGCAGGGCTCACTCTGGTGTGGCCCTCGGATATCGCTGTTGGAGACCCACAATGCTCCAGATGACGCTAACACTTCTCCGAAGCAAGGGTCTGCACATGCGACTATAGGTCATCTTATTATTCCTGTCTGAGTCTTATTCTTGCCTGAGGTGCATCTTTCATACTCAGCCTTGTGCGGTAACCTTCACTACACAGGACCGGCAGGGTGGGCTAGTGTTCAGAGCAGGGCACTGGGACTTGCTCGCTGCATGACCATGGGCACATCACTTAACTGCTTTGTGCTTTATTTCAACCCCTCTTCTCTCCCCTCTGTAAAAATGGTATGATGGTTCCTTCTTCCTACAGCCGTTGAGATTTAACTCATTAATGTCTGTAAGGTGCTTAAAGATCCTTGCACAGTAGGGGCTAGAGAATGGTCCCGGAGCTCCTGTATCAATGAGTCTCAGTAAAGGGGATCCATGCCCTAGAATCCGAAATGGCTCATTTCACTCGTATTAAACTTGAAGGATGAGCAGAAAACCCACAGCAGCAAAGAGGAGGGACTTTCCAAATGGACGGCTCTGGACTGGGGGGGACAAAGGGACAGAGATGGGTGCTCACCCTTTCCTTCCTGAGCTTGCTCACTAATGCTGTAGGCAGGGCCCTGGAATTCCCAGCCCATCACCTCCTCTGGTGAGAGCCTGCTGGGACAGTGCCTTTAGTCTGGATTAGCACAGGGTTTATGGCTGCAGAGCATGATGGAGCAGCTGGGCTGCCAGGTGGACTCTAGCCTCCAATACTTGCTTCTGAATACTGTAACCGAGCCGGCTGAGGGTGTCCCGGGGGGATACCGCTTCCCTGGCCACGTGCTCCAGAGGCAGACGCTATAGTCGCTCACTGTGCTAAGTCCTTAAGGCTCTCACCTTCCGGTGCTGAGTGATGAATTACAAAGACTGCATTGCTGGGACTGCCACAAAGAAACAGTGCAAGTATCGGTTTAACCCCACGCACCCCAGCTCCCAACCCATCCGTTACGCGCCCTCCCCTACAGGAGTGTGACTCTGCCTGGTGCTGTGAATGCTTGCTCCAGTCCCCCTCTTTCCCGGAGGTGCTGCACAGCAGCCAGTCGCTCTCCTGGCTAGAGTCTGGTTCTTACGTATGGCACCCTGTAGTCTTGCTCAGGCCTGTCTGCATGGCCACTGTTTGCAGGCCATATGTGGCTATCCTCCTGCCATGGCCACTGCTGGCCTCCTTGCCCACAACAGGTAGCTTTCCCCACATTTGTCCTAAGGTGAGAGTTCCCCCTTTAACGCAACTCAGCGCTACGGAGAGACCTGATGGGGAGCATGGAACCAGCAAAGCGCTGTCTGTGGAGGATGCTCCAACTAAATGTGATTGAAGCATTCAATTACCAAAGGACGTGCCACCGGATCACAAAGAGGAGGATTTTTTTCCATAAAGTGAGACACTAGCAATACTTCCCCCTGAAAGCAACTGAATTGCAGCCACTTATTTCACATTTGGTTTTTTTTTTTTTTTAAAGAAGGATAAAATGGTGAGATAACCGGCCTACAGCTCCTTCCTGACCATCTGAGGGTGAGAGTCAGTCCCACGTTCCTTAACTTAATGGGATTTCTGCCCGAAGGAGACCTGCGTGATTGGACTTGCAGTTTTTCCCATGGGTTTGTGCCGCTTGGAGTTTGCAGCACAGCATTTGCAACTTACATTGCTTTGCGACAGAAACAAAATACCTGGATTTGCCCATCTCTAGCTAGACTGCCTGTAACTGCACGCCACGCCTAATGATCTAGACGGGCATCTGGACCTTGGGACATCTAGTGCCTAGGTGAAAAGATCAGACACTCAAACTTGATGACAAAACAATATGGCCTCAAATGTTCCAGGATCAGGGTGAGACATATGCCCACTGCCCCCTCGAAATTGTGTACTAAAATCGCTTGCAAAGCACGCAAACTAGGGAGGCAACAGCCTTAATGAGCCTGGGGTGTCTCTAACCAGAGGAAACTCTAATTTGTTGATCGCGTGTATGTTTCTGGTGACTTCCCATTCCCACCATCTCTCTCTCTCTCCCCATAATTCATAAGACGCCTCTGTCTCCAGAGCTTTGGGGACTGTGTGCGCTGTAGTCCTTGGTGTAATGCTACTCATAGAGCAGATGCACACAGTGTGTTTCGGCAGGAGCTGCAGTGGGTTTGTCATTATCTGCGAAGGTGTCATGGAGGGAAGCAAGCCCACCAGAGAGAGGAGGTTGGAAGTTGCCCACCTGTTCCACATGGTCTCTTGTTGTTCTTTCCATGACAATGTTAAACACCATGTGACAGTCAAAAAATCACTCTGCTCTTTTAGTGCCTTGCATAATGACAGGTTTCAGAGTAGTAGTCGTGTTAGTCTGTATTCGCAAAAAGAAAAGGAGGACTTGTGGCACCTTAGAGACTAACAAATTTATTTGGTCTCTAAGGTGCCACAAGCGCTCCTTTTCTTTCTGCTCTTTTACTGTGTGAATCTGCAAAAGGTCAGGAGAAGGCCCTGAGAGATTGAAATAATCACCTGGTGAATGTCCCATTCATCGGGCTATTGGAGTGTCCTACATAGATAATATTGAATGTTAGCAGAGCAAATGGAAAGGTGTGTAATCAGTATGCAGTTCTAGTCTGGAGCTGGAATAGTGAGTGCCTATGAAAAATCTTTCTCTTCCTTTAAAATACACACTTGCATGCATTCAAACTCTGTCCATAGACTGCCAGGGCTGCCAGTGTCTTGCATGTTTTTGCCCAGCTGTAGCATCCATGCTCTTTCTGAGCTAGCTACATATGGTACCACTGGTTTCTATGGTAATGGTGAGTTTAAAGATCAAGTGCTTATTTACCTGCAGAAGCTTTGTCTCCAGGACTCTAAAAATGATGCAAGTTGTGTTTTTGGAGGGGTGGAGGGAAATAGCCCTTTAAAGCAGAAGACTGCTGGGTGGTTTGGAAGAGGATTGCATTCCCCAGGATGCATTGCAGCACAGGGTTCCTGGGCCAGTGAGGTGGAGCAGGACTTCTGTTGCAGCTGACTACAGAGAGGAGGGTGGGGGTGGGTTTCTCTGGCATTCGGGCTTCTGAGCACCATGAAATGGGAGGGGAACATAGGAGTGTGTCAGCTCAGTGGTGAGGGCACTAGCCTAGTACTTAGAATTGAACCCAGGTCTTCCATGTGCTGTCACAGAAATCCTGTGCGACCGTGGGCAGCCTCCTCGTGCCTCAGTTCTACAGCTGTCCAATGGTCCTGCCGCACAGGGATGGTGTGGGGAAAAAAATCGTGTTCGTAGAAGGTGAAGTGCTTTGAGATCTATTGATGACAAGGGCTCGGTATGGGTGTTACTTGTCACCTGGTGAGGGGTTTCAGTGAGGGATCCTGGCTATATTGTCCCAGCACCATCATGGCGGTAGGGACGGCTTCCTCCCCACCTCCTTGCATATTGTGAGCAGCATTGGGCGCACAGTGCCCCGCCTCTCATTGGATGACGGGAAATATTCCTTCACCAGCATCTTACTTTCCTGTGGGTCTTTCCCCTGCCCCCTTCAATAAGGCTGCAAGAATTGAGGTTTTGCGCCTGGCTTTCCTGGCTCTGTCTCTGTTAATGTGCCCATCTTTATGTCCTGAAATATTCAGCTGCTGCTGTGTTGGTGGGAGGGGAAAGGGCTGTCCATTAATGGCCACCTATTGGCCTATTCTGCAATTACTGCATGTTCTGCTAACTTGTGCAGAGTGAGATTGCAATTCACTGCCTGTCCAAGCTTCCAGCCAGGACCTGGTGCTGAGGCTCTTCTCAGATGGCTCTGGGACACCATGTTCTTTTTGACTCAGGCTCATGCTGTGTTATTTCTTTAGTGCTCGGCTTTTAAAAGGCATTAGATGGATGCCTTGGTTTTTGGACAGGTTCTGTATGATATTGGATTAGGAGGCTGCATAGTCTATTGCCGGGGAGCCAGGAACAACCAAGCTGTCCCCATGGCCCTGCCAGTAACTTTCTCGGTGACCTTGTGGAAACATCCTAACTTCTCCGCATCTGCAAACTGAGAGTAATATCCACTCCAGAGTGGTGCTGGGTGTCAGGGTGTGCACGGGCTCAGATGTAGAAGGCTGCATAAATGCTGCCGACTGTTGTCGGTTCCCGTGGTACCGATTGCTTTCTAAAAGGATGAGGGTAGTACAGCGACCGCTATGCATCTTGGATATTAAAAAGCCAGCCTTTCATATCCAGTGTATCCGGCTCTCCTGAGCGAATTGGTAGCTGCAGTATTAGGTTAGTGCCAAGAGGCCTCGCTGATATCACGGGCGCATTGTGCTAGGCATGGAACCAACACAGAGTGAAAGACATTCCCTGCAGCAAAGAGCTGGCAATCTAAGTAGCCAAGGCCGGCAAAGGAGGGAGAAGGGATGTAGCAGTCTCTGTTTTACAGATGGGGAAGAGAGGCACAAGTCCTCAAAGGTATTCAAGTGCCTAACATCCGCTGAAATGATTAGGAGTTAGGTGCCTAAACACCTGTGAGGATCTGGGCCAGGGAGACTAAGTGACTTTCCCAGAGTCGCACAGAAAACCAGTGGCAGAAGTGGGACTTGAACAAGATCTGCTGGGTCCCAGTCCGGTGCCTTGACAACAAGATCATTCTCTCTCTTATTCCATTCCAGAGACAATCCAGAGCAAATTAGCAGCTCCTTTACTGAAAACCTGGAGGGCCTGGAAATCTGATCATACAGCACATCCACGCATGTGCATAAACCCGTCCTGTAGGGAACAATCTTATCCTGCCTAGGACATAGAGTAGGGGATTCACTCAGGTTCCAGAACATGGTTCTGTTAAAGCATAAGGGGTTGATCTTGTACCAATGGGGACAGTGAGGTTTTGCCATTGACCTGAGTGCGAGCAGGTCCTGTGATCTGATCCGGAGTTGGAGACTAGTTACCGAATATCATCTCAGTTACCAACACTGTAGCTGCTCGGTAGTTGAGGACAGAGGCGAGGCAGTAACTCTCCAGATTCCCTTATTTGCCACTGCACATCTTCAGCTTGGAGAGAGGCGAAGCTGCCAGTAGTCACCCCCTCTAACTGATCTCCAAAGGAAGAGTATGATTCACCCAGCTTTGTCTGTCTAACAGGGACATGAAGTAGCTTTAGTCCCAGATAAGCACCAAATCATTGTCCTGAAGGATTGCAATATTCCTTGAAAGCTACAGCAAATGGTGAGGCCTACAGTGGAAAAGAAATCTCCCCAAACACTGTTAAATGCAGGCAGGAACCTGGTGTTCCTTAGCCTTTAAATGGCGATTCGGGTCTCCTCAGACCTTGCAAAATCTGCAGAGATACAAGGCTGGGGAGTGGGGTGGGGAATACTGTAGCAAACTGGCAAAGGGAGAACAGAATAAGGAATTGAAATGGAGGATGTCTCGGGTGCCTTGTTTCTCCATCAGTTGGGTGAGTGACTTATTGCTTAAGGAACTTGAGTGGGCGTATTAAATAATTGCTTCCTCATTGACACGACGCTCTGTGCTACAGCCCCCAATACAAAGCAATAAATGCTGGAGTCTGTAAAAACAGTCAGTGAGAGCAATGTGGGCTAGTCCTGAAAGCGACAAAAAGAGAATGCATGTACGTTGAAATGGCTAACAAAAACAGAATGCAAGCGCACATCGTGATTCATGGACAAGCTGTAGAAGCAGTAGGTGAATTTATTATCTGGGATCATATCTATCTATCTATCTATCTATCTATCTATCTATCTATCTATCTATCTATCTCCAACCAAGGAGGCTGCTCCAAAGAAATCCAAAGACTAGGGATGGCTTGCTCAGGCATGGCCTTCCTTAGAGAAAGCATGGGGAAACTGTTGCATCTCGAAATGTACGAAAGTGAATTGTGGGAAGTTAATGCTGCTGACAAGATTGAAGCTTTTGGAATGTGGTGCTGGTGAAGACTCTTGTGTATCTCCTGAATGGGGAAAAAAGCTGAATGCCTATGTTAGAAGTATTATTGGAAAGCAGCAGACCCTGGTCTTGGAAATGAGCAGATGCAAACTTTTATGTACTTTGGTCACATTTGGCATACAGATGGAAATAACCTTTAGAAAGTTTATTATGGACACAGGTGCTGACTTTTATTTTTCCTGGTGGGTGTTCCACCCCCGATGCACCCCAAGGCCCCACCCACGCTCCGAGGCCCTGCTCCCACTCCACCCCTTCTCCCGAGGCCCAACCCTCACCTCACTTCTTCCTGCCTCCCCTCCACCGCCACCCCCGAGACTCCCCCGCCACCCCCCTGCCATTTGCTTCTCTCTTCCCTCCCCAGCTGCCTCCCGCCAGGTGCCGAATAGCTGATCACCGGCCAGCCCTGGTGCCCCGCCCTATAGCTGTGGCTGGTGGATGCTGAGTACCCCCGTATTTTTTTTCCATGGCTGCTTGAGCCCCGAAGTACCCACAGAGTCGGCACCGATGATTATGGAAGGAATGGTGGAGGGACATCCTGGTAGGGGATGACCAGCAAGGAAATAGATGGATGATGTAGGGCAGATCACTGGAAAGTCAGTTGCTGAGTGCTCAAAGTTAGCAATGGATTGTGAAGGCTTCTGAAAATTCTGCTCCGATGTCACTGATATCCAGACGTGAATAAATGGATTTACTTACTTCACCTCACTGGCTTATTTATTAGCTCAAATGTGGATGTCAGTTTTGAATGTAATACATAAAAAAAAAAGTTATTACCTTCAGTTTAATCTAGAGAGAAGCATAGGCCAGGAGTTTTAAAAGGATTCAGCACCCAAAATTGGGGGCAGGTTTCTAGGAATTACCACGCTAGGGGCTGAGTTGGGCTGGCTGAAAGCTTTTTTCCATTGAAACGGTTTTCGTATGGAAAGTTGGGTCTTCAACTATTCAAATATTTTTGCAAAAATTTTCTCTTGTCAGAAAATTTCAATTTGTTGTTGAAAAAGCCAGTGTCCAAAAGCTGAAATTTTGGTTTTTGAGTGTAATTTTTTGGTATTTGAATTTCTGCTGAAATATTTGAAATTTTTTGTTGGAAAACCTAGGCCAAAATGAATGATTTCAATCTCAAATTTCCAGGAAGTATAAAATCGTTTTTCAACCATCTAGCGTGAGCCCTTTTGATTGTCTAGTCCCAGTTGTGGGTGCCGAGCATTATCAGTATGTCCCCTAAGCTTCTTGGAAAACTGCCCCATAGCTACTCTAAGGGAGTGACACCCAACCACATGTCCCAGCAAAGAAACTTCAGGAGCACAACAGCTGGGGATGGATTTTGTATGTCTGAGCAATCTGACTGGAGGGCTGAGGTGTACGTAAACTTTGGAGCAACCCTTGCTGTTTTATCCATCATTGTTCAAAGCCTTAATAAGCATGACTGTCCTAATGTCGTTTTATTTACAACATGCACAGAGTGTCCAGAGTCTATGGCCACTAGTTTCTATCCCAACAAAGAACTGATCCAGCAATCCAAACCTTTCTTGATTGCTCAAAATCTGGCACAGTATTAAAGCCAGCTCCTTCCGGGAGCTAAAGGGATGACGTGGCAGTGGTCTGTGATGTTTACTCTCAGCTTGGTCTGTATCCTTGCCTATTAGAGGCCAAATCCTAGAGGGCTCTTGACTCATCATGAGTCCTGCATATCTACACGAACGCTTACTGCGTGCAAGCGGAGTTGTAGATCTATGACTGGCAGGGAACTTTTACTACTGTAACATTTGTTCACAGTGGAGCGTCTCCGGTGAACAAGGTAGTTGGGTTGTTAAGAAGTGGAACTGGTTGGAAATGGAAAGCAGGGAGGTGGACTCTCTTGGAAAATGAGAGCTCGAATGTGTGGTTAGCCACCTGCCTCTCCTCATGTACCTCCCCGGGGTGGGAGAGGCTTGTTCAGTCTGGGACTCTCCTTATTAAACAGAGCATGCAAGAAAAGTGCTGTACAATAGAGAGAGTGCTCTCTGACCGGGACCCCATTCATACTTACCTCTTACCTCTCCTGGACTTGACCCAGCTTGGATGGTAGTTTGGCCCTGGCCTGATATCTCATTATTGCCCATCCTGGTGCTTGGCTTTAAGTCTGAGCCACTTCTGCTTTCCCTCTATGTTGGTGGCTCCATAATTCCCTAGGGCAATGTTTCTCAGTGACCGGTCCTCGGCTGGCACTGGTCCTTGAGGTCTCCCTGATGCAGTTTAGGAGGGCAGCAAGCTGGTCTCTGGTATCAGAAAGGTTCAGAAACACCTGCCCTAGAGGGCTGATGGTTTCTTCTGTTCTGTAATGCTGTCTGCGGGGGGTGTCGCAGATTGAGAGGTACTCCCTCCTTGGGGAGGTGCCCAGACTCTAGTGGCCTGAGGAGCGAGAGACCAACTCCTGAATTTCTCTTCTGTACACCTGTTTTCTTATGAAATTCAGTCTTCTAGGTCCACCCCTTGCCCCATGAGCCACGCCACACTGAGTTTTAACTCGGATGTGACTCCTGTAGTATTTGCAGATGCACGATGACATTTTTCAGTAGCACAGCACCTACCAACTGAGATTCTTACTGTTCTGCAGCTACTAAGCCTGCCAGCAGTGGCTGGGGTAGGTAAGTTAGCTCCTTTCTAAAAATGAAGGTGAGAGGGAGAGGTGAAGTGACTTGCCCAGGGTCATGAGTGACTCAGTAGCAGGACCGGGGCCTGGGAATAGATCTCTGAAGATTCGCCTTCCCTTGCCCTGAGTTGATGACTGGCCTGTGTCCCTTCCAGTCAATGGCTGCCTTTAAAACAGAGGCTTGCAGGCACTGCTGATTATTACCAAGTTGTGGACTTGACTATTTCTCTCTCACAGGCTAATGCAAAGAATCCCTCTTCTACCTTCAACTTGTGTTGGTGCTAATGCAGGTCATGGGTATGAATAGACCCGAGCATGTGCCATCCAGCAGGTGGGAAATGGACTTTCTTTAATGGCAGTAAGGACCAGCCCTACTGTGGAATCAAGTGCTTAGCTGGGAGGGCACCAAATTAAAAAAACAATCCAAGCAACCCCTCCCCGCCAGCACCTAAATGGAGGTAAAAGATTCCTGCTTGCGTTCGTTGAACCAGACACCAGCCAGTTCCAGCAGACCCGGAGCTTTGCACCTTTTTGAAATCTTTGTCTGAGTGTCTTGTGTGTGCGCATGTTGTCGTCCCCCTCGTCCCCCCCTCCCCGGCAAGCCGCCATGATCATATGCCCAAGTGACACATTTGGGAAATGGAGGCTTTTGCTTTTCCAGCATTGCTTACGCCAATGTCTCTATGGAAACCACCGAGCTACCTTCCCCTCTCAGTAACAGGCTCTTTAATAGAGTTGCTCTAAGTGAAAAGCTCGTCTAACATGCACCCTTTTGCAGAGCTAAAGGCATAGTTAGTGAGGCTCTGCCAGGTCTGGTTTTCTTTTTAAATGTTTCCCTTTTCTTTTTATTATTATTATTATTATTATTTATTATTTATTATTATTTTTTAAGAAAGAGAAATGATCGACCTGCTCTTCGGCTAATTCCACTTGCATTCGTGCCCTGGTCTAGCGTTGGGGTCCGTCCCCTTGTTACAGATTTCCAGTTACTCAGCGTTTCATCATTATTATGTAGCAGTCTTTGGGGGCACGTCACAGGGTGTTTTACTCCTTTCAGGGTCAGGGGCCTGCGGCCAGCCAGCCCTGGTAATTATCAGTCCCAGCTGGGAAGGGAGTAAGTGATTTATATAAGCCAGCAAGTGGCTTCCTTGAGGGGAAGTGCAGGGAAAGCTTCAGGAAGGGACAGGCTTCTCCAGAGCTCCCTGAGGCAGGGAGACTGCCGATGGCAAGCCCTGGGAGTCATGGCTGGCTAGAAAGCCCCATCTGAAAGTCCTGCTTTCCTCCTGTCGGTTTGTAGCCATTTGAACAGTCAAGGGAGCCCAGAACCAAGGGCTAAAGACCAATTTGGCGAGGCCAATAATTCCCAGGCTTGTAAGGAAGCCAGCCTCTCCCATACAGCGGGGAATGCAGGCATAGTGATTGGCCCAATACAAGGGGAGAGCGCAGTCAGTTGTGGGTTTAAAAGGGAAACTGAGGCATGGTACTGTACAACCACTCCAGGACATGAGTGGGTGCAGGGATGGTCCACACATTTTACCGGTGAAATATTTGGGGTTGAACTAAAATGAGCTCCTAAGGTACTAAAGCTTTGCAAATTGCTTCCTGCGTTGTGAATTCCCCAGCTATCCTGCTTTCACTGGCCCTGGCCGATAAACACCCCCCCTGATTACAGGTTCCTTTTGCCTGGCTGTTCTGCCCAGACCCAGCAGATAATGCTCTGCACATCAGGTCCTAGAGCCTGTCCTCTGGAGGAGCTCAGACCATGAGATCCTTCAAGCCTCTTCACCCCCACATGGCACAGAAGTGACTCCCATTCTAGTGGGAGATTCTTCTTTGTTTGCTCACGTTGGGTAGTATCTGACTGAATGGGACTTGTCGTGGAGGAAGATATTACTCAGTGCCAGGTTCCAACGTCTTAAGTCATTAAGTGACTTGCCCAAGCCTGCCTGGGGAGTCCCTGGTA
This sequence comes from Dermochelys coriacea, assembly GCF_009764565.3. Lineage (NCBI taxonomy): Eukaryota > Metazoa > Chordata > Testudines > Dermochelyidae > Dermochelys > Dermochelys coriacea. Next base: position 3,705,974 of record NC_050077.1, on the reverse strand, counting down.
GAGCCAGTAATAGAACCCAGGAGTCCTGCCTCCTAGTCCCTTGCTGTGACTCTAAGCTGTAGTTCATTCCGCAACACCCCCTCCTTTGTTAGTGCTCCCCGGGGTTCGTGTCTCTGCACGATGGGGCTGCAGCTGAGAGGGGAAAGAAGCTCCTGTGGCAAACTACCAGGAAGGAATCGTCTCTGGCCTGGTAGGCTGCGGCTTGTGGAATTGAATGGAGATGCCAAGCGTTGGGTGTGAGCATTTCACGGGGTTCTCTCCCTGTTCTGTTAGAAATCTCACTAGGTTCGCTGAGCTCAAAGTGCCTTGCTGTGGTGCCACTCCCTCCAATGGAAACAAAGTCAAAGGGAGAAAAGGAATTGCTCCCTGGCCAGATGAATAATGAAGAGAAGTTTATGCTCCAGGGAACTTGTACAGTGGCTTTCCCTGTGGGGTCCCCTCCTTGGACAAACACAGTCCCTGCCTGGAACTCTGATGGTCTGGGGTTAATGCATGGACCCCTGGGGATCCGGTTTCAGTTCCTGGCTGTGCCATGGACTCCTTCTGTGTGAGCTCCATCCTCTTTCTGGGCCTGTGTTTCCTCTCTAGGCCTGTTTCCTCTCTTGCCCTTTGCCTGACTTCTCTAGGTTGTGAGCTTTGCAGGGCAAGGTCTGTGCGGTGTGCAGTGCCCCGCACACAATGGCTTTTCATTTGGGGCTACTAGGCCCTACTGTACACAAACAACAATAGGGAACGTGGGGTCTGTGCCTGGGGACATCTCTAGCATGTAATGGGGAGAGCCTTCCATGGCTCCAAAAGTCAAACTCTCCCCGTGGCAGAAGCCTGAGTAGCTCTTAGTGGATCGCCCCGGGGTGGAAACCTTTGCTGTTCTCGGCAGACGTGCTCACTGGTTAATGGGTAATGAGCAGTGAGGTCTCGACTGGAGTCGGTTAGGATGCTCCATGGCAGCTGGAGGCTGGGAATGCTGCCCTGCTTACAGGATAGGGCACAGTGAGAGCACCTATGCTGACCTCCCCTCTTTTTGCTGTCTTACTCATGTGGCTTGTGTAAATGAAGAAGAAGAAGAAGAAGAAGAATATTTCCAAGCTCTGATCTAATGCTTGTCATCAATAGAACGCCAAGTGCCTTGCAAAGTAGGTCAGTGTCATTACCCCCATTTTATAGGTGGGGAAAACTGAGGCACAAATCAGGGAAGTGATGTGCCCAAGCTGGAAATAGAACCCAAGTCTCCTGAGCACCAGTCTTGTGCTCTATCCCCTAGGCCGTGATGCTTCCTATGTTCTTAAATGCCTCCTCCATGGTCCCGAGAAACAGCTTCCTGGAGAGAGGTTGTTTCTCTAGTCCTCTCATCGCCGCCATTATTTTTTTTTGCCCTTTCTACGGAAAGGTGTCAGCTAGGCTTGGGATGGGGGACGCTTCGGGGTCTGTCCCACCCACCCCCTCACTGCTGCTGTTTTGGGCAGGGAGGAGCTATGCCACTTCCTCCCCAATTTGCACGCCGGATGATCCGTGGGGCAGGCACAGCACAGGTGGCCCTCAGGCCAGCATCCCCCGCACTGTTCAGAGTGCCTCAACCCTGACCTGCTGGGGTCACCTGTCAGCATCCAGGAGCTGTTGTGTCTCTACAGGAGAGTTGGGCCCTTGTCTTTCTCCGGGGACTGACTGTAAGGGGAACCAGGCATGCTAGCTGTGGAGGTCGGTTTGCTTTTCAAGTGATGCGGACACCTGTCCACTAGGAACTGGACTGAAACAGCCGGGCCGTTCCCCTGGGGTCCCTGCGTCAGCTCAGCCACCAGAAAACAGTGTTTGCGCCATACTGGCCTGGATTTGAACGGGGACATGGCCGTTGGCTCTGGTTCCAGTCCCTGAGCTGACCCCTCCTGCTGTCGCTCCTACAGACCCCTTTGTTGTTTAGCCCCGTTCGCTGCAAACCGTGGCCCCCGCGGAGGGGCTGGGGGCTGCTCTGTGCGTGTTGTCTGGGAGTAGAGCTGCCATCCCACACGCAGCACAAGAGCGCTCTTCGTCTCCCAGGAAGGACTTGTTGCTCTGCCAGCCTCAAAGGAGATGGGGAAGGAGGTGGCCCTGGGCGCTGTGCAGCGAGGTGGCAATGTGCCCCCAGGATATCTCCTAGAGGCAGCGGGAGGTATGCAGCAGGTGACCCTGGCCCAGGCAGCACCAGCAAGTCTATCGTGTGTTCTCCGATGACTGCCGTGGGGGCAGAGAGGGACAGTTTGAACATGTCCCGGTAGGGCTGTGGCAGTGCCCTGCCTGCTTCTGGCACTGGCATTTTTATGTAAAGCACGACACTGCCTTATCTTCTTCTAATCCTCGCACACTCCCTGCTGCAGAAGCCCCCGTTGCCGGTATCGTTGTGTCAGTCTACACCGCAGTGTATGTCCAGGGCCAGTCACACTCGACTTAGCAGACCCTGGGTCCTCTAATCTAGGGCGTGAGCGTATACATTCCTTTGTAACCCCAGGTGTGGAATTGTCGAACCCTGGGCCCCAGCCTGGGGCTGCAGCGTCTACGCTGCATTATGCGGGCCTGAGTCCAGCCACCCCCATCCCTCCCAAAATATTGGCGCTCCACCCTTTGTTCCTGGTGCAGCATGGGAAAACTGGACTGTCCACCAAACTTGACTGTCCAGAGAACAAAGGAAGTTGGCCCGTGGGATTGTGGGATGTTTGCGGCGAACTCCCAGAGCACGAGTCCAGTGGGGCTGCAGCTACACTGCAAAGCGATAGGGCTTGAACCCTGGATCCTGGCTTGACTCAGGCTTGGACCCTTCACCCCCATGGGGTCCACGTACTGTGGGTCTGAGCCCTGGGTTAGCGAGATTTGTGTGTTCGACAGAAGGGGGAGTTAGGCTTGAGTCTGAGTTTGAACCAGAGCTTACACTGCAGTATAGACGTACCCATTGGGCTTGTGGGAGGGGAGGGAATGGCCTTGCTCATGCTGTTAGATCTGACAGCGCTGTTCAATCCCAGCTGACTCCCCAAGAGGTCCTGGCAGGGGCACGCAGAGCACAGAGCTGGCTTCCCCTTGGACAGAGATGCAGGGTTTGTGACAGGCCCAGCGTTCTGCTCTATGGCCTTACACTCAGTCCTAGCCCTATTGAACTGAAGGCATGTATTCAATCCCCGGGGGAGCCAGCCACACACAGGCTGTACACAGCTCTCCATCTCCGTTGCATCAGCACTGCTCGGCTCTCCAGGGGCCTGGGCGCCAGAAGCCCCCGAAGAGCTGCTGAGTGAGAACCGGAGCCCGACAGAGGTGACACGTGAAGCTTGGAAGCATTGGCCTCACGCCTTGCTCTTCGAGAAACCCCCCAGCTGCAAGGAGCTGGACCTGCAGCACGTCGCGCCTGTATGTCTGCCCTTCGTGTTAGCTGTCAGATTGGTGGTTGCAGCTGGCTACTGCATTGCTACAGGGCCTCGCAGGCAGGGATAGTCCTGCCAGGTGCTGGGCTCTATCGCTGGGGTTAGACTGCTTGACCTTTGCTAATCACTCTCTTCATTTTAGTATGCGAGCTGTCCCCGTGTGCTTGGTATAGTCAGAGAAGGTTCCTGTCCGAAACAGCTTGTGATAGAAATAGACAAGACGAAGGGTGGGAGGGGAAAGAGAGCGATAGAGAAGTGACTGACCCAGCAGTTCAGTGGCAGAACCTCGGATAGAATCCAGGTCTTCTCATTCCAGTCCAGTGCCTTGCCCTTGGCCACCCTGCTCTAGGCAAGCATCTGGGTCAGCTCAGTACCACTTTTAAATTACCCACTATGACTTACGGCTCGGCCTCTGCACTACGACATTAGTTTTCTAACGATGTTGCTGCTGTGATGGATCTTTTAATATTGGAATACGTGATCTAATGCCTGGATGGGTTTGGCTTCGAGTGGGTTAGATTCTCAGCTGGTGTAAATCAGCTCCATTAAAGTCAGTGGAGTTCTGCAGATTTTATATCTGCTGAGGATGTGCCTGGCTCGGGGGGATGTGAGGGGGAAGAGAGAGAGAGAGACCGCGTGAGCAATTTGAAGGTGTCGGAAAGCATTATGCTTCTGGCGTGGGCTTTTCAGACTTGTAACTTAAATGAGTCAATGATTTCTGAAAACTGATTGAAGAAAATCGTTTCCCAGCCAGAGATCATGCAGTGCAAGTTTCAGATGAGTGGGATTTTTCATTTTCCTTTCGATGCCAAGGCGCACGGTCTGACACTGCCTCGGAGCAGCGTGGTATTGAGCAGAGAGACCGAGGTGCTGCGGGGCGTCTCCTCTCACCCTTCAGAACCGAGGGAGGGCAGAGCTGGCATCCTGCTATTCCTCCCTCCACCTCGCTCTGTGTACCTGCCTGCCCGGCCTTCGTCTCTCACCACTTGCAGTTTGCTGACGTTGCTTGTGGAGTGAAATGCTGGAAAGCTGGCTGCGTTGTGACATGGTTAGAGCAGGGGACTGAGAATCAGGCCCTCTTGGGCTCTTTTACCCTGGAGAGCCCTAGCTACAGGCCTGCACCCATGCACTTGTGGGTCTTTGCCCCAGTTCAGCAAGGTGGCCAGCATTCTGCTTCCTAGAAGGCCCTTTCGTGGATTTGGGGCAGCAGATTGCCGGAGGCAGCCTGGTGTAAACCTGCTGCTAGATAGGAGAGGTAAGGTGTTGCCCTGTGAAGGCTAGAATGGGGGAAGGATGATGCCGAAAAGGCTGGGATGCCTTTTCCTCTTGGCCGGAAGCCAAAGTTATTTGACGAGGAGGAACAGGGGATTGAAAACCCAGCACTGATTTAGCAAAACTCTTGAAAATCTGACTAAGGTTTGTGATTGCAGAGCCTCAAAGCCAGGCACAATCTGAGTGGGGATGAGGGTCTTTGCAAAGATCATGAGTCCTCCCTCTTTGGGTCTTTCTTTTTTCTCCATGCCTGTTTAGTTCTCACCTCTTTCTTCCTTACTTTGCATGCAGGGGCTTGGGATAGACAGTGGACTGGATGCTGGACTCCAAATTACTGAGTAATTTGGTGCTCAGCAGTGGATGCCCAGGAAATTGATTTGCAGAAGTAAAGGGGCCTGATTGACTTCATTGGGGCTCATGAGTATTAGGATCAGGCCCAGAGCCCCTACCCTGTGCCTGCCTCAGTTCCCCACCCCAAGAAATGTCTAATGTGTGTGTATCTCCATGAGGATGCTGATCTTCAAGCCCTTTGAGATTCTTGGATTCAGGATGGAAGCGCCAAGTGCTAGAGCGAGTTCCCATCTGACAGCCGAGTCAGGAGACCATTCTGTGTCCGTCCTGTTCACTGGTGTGTTTCTAGCACTGGTAGATGATGGCTTGGGAGTGCTGGATACAGCTCCTATTCTGCAGGGATATATTTCCTTATTTCCTTATCAGCAGGAGTGTTTTGCCTAAAAGAATCTGCTGAGGAACAACTGTGCTGGCAGCTTTTGAGCTGAGATTCCCGCATGACTGTCTGAATTTTGTTTCTCAGGGTACGGTTTCTCCAGTGATCAGTGCTTCCTCTGGGGAGTTACCTCTGGCCTCAGCCAGTCTGCTTTCAGGTGTTTCTTGCTGCTTGTTTCAGTCCCAAGGTAGATTTCTCTTTTCTTAAAACCAAGGGAATGGGAAACAGGTATTGGGTTGAATTATACTATTTATAGAATGAAGTGAGCTGTAGCTCACGACAGCTTATGCTCAAATAAATTTGTTAGTCTCTAAGGTGCCACAAGTCCTCCTTTTCTTTTTGCGAATACAGACTAACATGGCTGCTACTCTGAAAACTATTTATAGAATTGCTCATTGTCACAGACCCCCTCTAAGAGTGTAATACCCCCTGTATTGTGTGCAGAGAAACCAAGACGGAAATGCCGAGTGACTTGCCCAAAGTTGCACAGCGAGTCAGTGTCAGAGTGACCAAACTGGTAGACTTCAAAACCGGAAGGAAGCCACAGAACCTCACCAACCCACTCCTGTAATAGACCCCTGACCTCTAGCTGAGTTACTGAAGTCCTCAAATCTTCATTTAAAGACTTTTTGTTATAGAGAATTTGGATTTGGGGCAGCAGAAATTTTGGGGATTTCCACCATTTACACTGGTTCAAACCAGCGAGTGACCCATGCCCCACGCTGCAGAGGAAGGCAATTACCCCCCCCCCCCCCCGGGTCTCTTCTAATCTGATCTGGGGGGAAATTCCCTCCCAACCTCAAATAGGGCAACCAGTTCCACCCTGAGCATGTGAGTGAGACCCACCAGTCAGACACCTGGGAAAGAATTCTCTGGCGTAACTCAAAGCCCTCCCCATCTAGTGTCATCTCTCTGGCCCTTGGAGATATTTGCTAATAGCAGTCGCAGATGGGCCACATGCCATTGTAGGCAGTCCCATCACACCATCCCCTCCATAAATTTATCAAGCTCAGTCTTGAAGCCAGTTAGGATTTTGCCCTCATTACTCCCCTTGAACAGTGTTCCAGAACTTCACTCCTCTGATGGTCAGAAACCTTCACCTAAGTTCAAGTCTATACTTGTTGTGGCCAATTTATAGAAATTTGTGCTTGTGCCAACGCTGGCCCTTAATGTATGTAATTCCACCCCCTCCCTGGCATTTACCCTTCTAATGTATTTATAGAGAGTAATCATATCTCCCCTCAGCCTTCCTGTTAGGCTAAACAAGCCAGGCTCCTTGGAAGATCCTGACTCCCAAACCTATGCTCTGCCCACTTCATCATGCTGTGCTCTTATGATGATAGCTTAACTGGGGATTCTGCTGAGGTCTCTGTTTTTTTGCTTTGCAGTGAAACACCCAAGAGTGAATAGAAAAGGAGTACTTGTGGCACCTTAGAGACTAACAAATGTATTTGAACGTAAGCGTTCGTGAGCTACAGCTCACTTCATCCGATGAAGTGAGCTGTAGCTCACGAATGCTTACGTTCAAATACATTTGTTAGTCTCTAAGGTGCCACAAGTACTCCTTTTCTTTTTGCGAATACAGACTAACACGGCTGCTACTCTGAAACCAAGAGTGAATGTTTTATTTGTCAGTTAGCTCAGTGTTTGTTTGTTTTTATGAAGTTCTTTTATGTTGAACTCAGATTGGGGAAGAGAAATGGGCACAGAAAGTTGAGGAGAGACAACTCCCCGGAAGAGCTCCTGGTGGGGCGTTGGGGACACATTACTGCGTGCAGCCCATCTCGAGATCAGCACCTAATATGCTTAATTTAGCTTGTGACAAGCAGCTGAATTTAGACTGAGAGAGGTCACACTACAATGTGGGTGTGCAGTGTACCGTTTTCATAGCGGGATGAATCATGGATTTTTACAGAGTGCGTTCAAACCCAGCTGTATAACTACTCAATGGCCCTAAACCCCCAGATCACACATCCCCAGATTGAGGAAGGCTTGGATGCTGATTTCAAACATCCAAGATTGGGAGTGCTTGCTTTGGGATTTTGGTTGAGGCTTATCTTTAATAATTACAACCTAAAACCTTTTTGAAATACATTATTATACAGTATTTATAAATGTGCATGAATTAAAATGGAAAGTGTTTGAGAATGCTTAAAATAACTTTTCCTTGCTCCAGGAAGCACTAATGTGTAGATTAAGTAAAATTATGTGCTCTCTTCTCCTGAAGAATAGTGAGGTCAAGTGGCTTAAAAAATTTAGCTTTATAGCGTTCACAATTGGACCCATCAGAAGTGTTGAGGGATGGTGAAGGGGGAGTCAGAGAGGTGCGGGGGGGGTATAGTTTTCTTCACTGCATCCTGAAACTTGACCCAGCATTATCAATTCTCTCCTAAAGAACAGTTGCCCCTTTTGGCCCAAGCGATTTGCCAATATTCAGAGTCTCGCAGGGTTGTGTCTGCGAAGATGAGAAATCAGAGATACCAGTCTGGTCCGGTCTTTGGTGCTATCTTGTTCGTGTGTGTGTGTAGATGGTCCTGTTTCCATGAACAGAGTAGAAACAAACTGTAGCAGGCAGTTTCCTTTCTCAGAGAGCCCCATGTCTGCTGCTCCGATAAGTCCTGTGCCCAAGAAGCCCTATCTCGCTGCTTTCTCTCAAGGTCGTCCTCACAGCTGCTTCTCCTGGCTTTTCTGCCTCTTAACACACCCAGGCAGCAAAACCAGTCACCTAACTCCTGGGTTTGCAATCTGGTAAACCCTTCAGCCCACACAATTTAGTCTTGACCTGTCATGTGCCTTGGCCACTCCTTGTGTTGTTTGTAGCGTTCTCTGCTACATAAAGGAACTTGGCTCTTTTGGAAGAGTGCTCAGTGCAGCTGTTGACTTCAGTTCTGAGGCCCGCGGTTGTCTTTGGGTCAAAGACTCACCTGATGGCAGCCAGTCGAACCTTTCAACATAACAGTATGTTATAGGCCACTTATTTTATTGTAAAAAGAAAAGGAGTACTTGTGGCACCTTAGAGACTAACAAATTTATTAGAGCATAAGCTTTCGTGAGCTACAGCTCACTTCATCGGATGCATTTGGTGGAAAAAATTCCACCAAATGCATCCGATGAAGTGAGCTGTAGCTCACGAAAGCTTATGCTCTAATAAATTTGTTAGTCTCTAAGGTGCCACAAGTACTCCTTTTCTTTCTACCTAATTGTGTGGCCATTTCACTCTCTGGATCCCTAGCAACAATGTTGTTTGGTTAGGTTTCTATCAGTGTAGGGAAAGATTTAAAATCCAAGACCAGGTCAGATGTATTTTTAAATCTTTGAAAATGTCTCCATTTGTATTGGGGTTTGGAGCCCCTCTCTGCCCCCCACCTGTCAAGGAATCTACACTCGGGACCGAAGCTGCTTGACGATGCCCTGCTGCATTTCCCCTTCTAAAAGAAACAATGGAAGGATTTTGTCATTTAATTTCCCCCCAAGGCTTGTCTGCCTCGCCCGCTCACCTCTGCTGTCCAGTTGGGCTTGCCTGGCCGAAGATTTGATGCAACTGACGCAATGGAGCCTCACCTGGCTGCTTGGGAGAATGAACTGTTAGCTTTTATTTAATTGTAATTACACTGTTTCTTTCAAGGACTGTCTCTCACCACCCTATTTATCCTCATGTGTCAGAGTAGCAGCCATGTTAATCTGTATCTGCAAAAAGAAAAGGAGTACTTGTGGCACCTTAGAGACTAACAAATTTATTTGAGCATAAGCTTTCATGCTCAAATAAATTTGTTAGTCTCTAAAGTGCCACAAGTACTCCTTTTCTTTATCCTCATGTGTGTCATCTGTGGAAGGGAGCTGGCTTTGGTGAATGCAGAAGTGAGGTAATTAGCTGCTCTCCTGATTTACACACACTTAGAAACCCTGCTCCGCGCTCTCTTCCAACCATCTTCCTCATTTTACTTTGGCAGGTACTGGCTCCAAAAGGGATACTTTATGGCGACTTGGAAGAGCTGTTTAAGAACGTGGTAGAGCATCTCCTCGCGAGGGCTGGCGAAGGGTGGCTTAGAGCAGCCCGTAAAAAAAAGAAAATCACCTGGAGGAACACAGATGTGTTTAGTTTTGCGATGCTACATGTGGTGTGTGCACCTAGGTGATTGGATCTGATATGAATCAAACCTGTTGCTTCACCTAAGTAGTGCAGCTTTTACCTATCTATAAATATATAGAACAGGTCAAAGATGCCAGAGTTTCAGCTCTGGAGACTGAAGTCTTTTAATGTGCACAGAACAGGTACACAATAGGCAGGAGCAGTATAACCTCTCTAATGTTAGGGTGGATTGATTTAAATCTAAATGGGAAATTACCAATTTAAATTAACAAGCGGGAAACCTTGATTTAAATAATTGATTTTAGTCTTGTTTTGCCTTTGTACTTTTTAGCTGTTTTCCTAAGGAAAGGTTGATTCTCATTGGTTGGTAACCATTAAAACATGTTGATTTGCAATTAAATATAGCCTTACACTTGATTTGGTGCTTCTTTTTGCTAATGAGAAGGATACGCTATATCTATATACGTTTATTTAAACTATTATATTGCTTAACTTGCATTATTCCAATTCTTAATTTTTACATATTTGTGTTAGAAAATGGAGAAAGGTGCACTTTTTATTTACTAGATAATTTTTCGTTTTTACCAGGCTCTACTTGAATTAAATTAAAATTCAATTAAAATGCACAAAAGAGCAATTTAATTCTATCAGTTAAATAAAACAACTTTAAATATGTGGGATACAGAAGAAAAAATTATCAAAGTTTATCAAAACATGATTTGCTTTTAAAACTGGAGATAAATAGTATAGTTAATTGCTTGACCACACTTTGGGTTGTTATGAAATATATTCAAGAGGCAAAATAACCAATGTCAGTCAGGTTTATTGCTCAAGCCAAAAATAACATAGTACAGGAGAGAGGTTCTGTAGAATACCAGTCTCCGGGAAGCTGTCTCATGCATCAATATTCTGTTCACCTTACACAGAAGGTGTGTTCCCAAAATTACACCCCTAAAGTTCTCTTTATTCCCCACTTGTTTGCCAGTAAAAGGTACTATACATGTCATCTGAAACTTGAATTAACCAATTAGCTTTTTACCTGTTTTTTCTGGTACCATGGTGTACCCTTATCTTTTTTCTGAACACGTACATTTCGTATACTAAGGGGCATGCAGGCACCTCCTAGATCTGTACCAGGGTAGATTGGCTTGTGAGGGTAACTCCCTTTCTGTTGCTATGATAAAATAGTCATATGTCCTGATACTGACAATTTTCCTATGTACTTAAGCCAAAACTTACATCAGCTAATTCAAGGCATTATGGGATATGTAGCATAAGTGAACAGGATTAAAATAAAGACATAGGCTAATCTGGGCTATATAACAGCTATATTTATGCTTAAATATTTGTGCTTAATGTGTAATATATATGGCACAGATAATACATATTATCTGTATAACGTGTGCTAGCTAGCGTATATTGGTCAACATAACTGATTTATGAAACAAAGGAAGCATTAACTATAGTTAGTGAATTGAACTCCTTGTGATTTGAAACAATGTCCTTCAAAATTTTAGAATTAGTAGAGCTCATCCTCTCCCATCTAGTTTTCATTCATGGATTGAAAGAGGAAAACAAGCTTTTCTGCTTTTTCAACTCCCAATCGATTTCTTAATTTTGAATGAACTAGTCCTTGAACTGAATTAGTTGAATAAATTGAAAAAAAGAAAATAATCTCTCTGTAGCCGTGGAAGAGGCTATTGCTGTCAAAAGCTGCTTTAGCACTTCAACAGACTCTGGTTCCCAGTGCTCAGCCAATGACTTCCACCAGCTCAGTGGTTTGTTTCTTTAAAACTCGTCCGTGAACATCTATTGCTTAATATAATTTAAAAAAATAATTTATATTATTTTAATAGATATAGTAAGTTCAGGTCTTAATAGAAGTTGTCATAATTTCAAATAGGATTATTCTTAAACAAACAAAACCAAGTACAGTAAAAGCAGTTTTATCCGGCATGTTGGGGGAATGGGGAGTGTCGGTAAGTGAAAAATGCTGGTTAACTCAGAGGGAGGGAGTTTGGGTGCGGGGCTGGGGGTTGGGGTGTGGGAGGGGACTTGGGGTGCCGCAGCTCCCATTGGCTGGGAACCTCTGCCTCGAGCCCCCTCCCAGAGCCTGCGCTCCGCACCCCCTCCCACGCCTCAGTCCCCTGCCGGCCCCGCGCCAACCGGACTATAAACCAGAATTTCAATGAAGATCAGAAATGCCGGTTTAGGGAGTTTTCCGGTTGGTGAAGTGCTGGATAAAACAGCTTTTGCTGTACTTACTTTAATTTTTTTTTTAAATCTGATTTTTATTCATTTATTTTATTTTGAAAAAATCATTGATTTTTTTTTTTTTAATCCACCCTACCTAATGCTGACCAGGGAGAACCACCTCAACCAGTGAGTTCAGTCTCCATAGCTTCTCAGTCCTTGGCTACCTACAATCTCCATTGGGATGGTGGCTTGTGTAGTGTCTGCTGGGGACCAGACAGACGCCGCTCAAGTCGCTTCGTGCTGGCCACTGAACAGGCATGGAAAAAGTAATGACTTTCAGTCACTTCGACAAGACTCAGACTGGTGGCCTGGGGTGACAGATTGTGTCATTGCCAAGCTGTTACAGGTATGTCTACACTGCAATAAAACAACCACAACTGGCCCGTGTCAGCTGACTCAGGCTCATGGGGGATCAGACTATGGATCTATAAAATTGCTGTGTGGATGTTCAGGCTTGGGCTGGCACCTAGGCTCTGGGACTCTTGTCCCTACATGGCAATTTTAGAGCCCCGCAGCCAGAGGCAGCTGACGCAGGCCAGCCATGGGGGTTTCGTCACAGTGTAGACGTACCTTACGAGATCTCCGGGCTGCAGATTTTACCTTTAGTAATCCCATTTCAGAAATATTAACAACACAGGCATTGCTACGGGAACCTCACCAATCTTCACTGGCCGTTAGTAAGCCTTTAGCCAGCGTAAAGCTGAGATACTTGAGCTGTTAACTCGTTAGCAATGTTATTAATCAGTTGTTACTTGTAAATGCTAGATGGGCGCTTCCCTATACAGCAGTGGGTGTTTATTAGTGTAGGGGCAGGAACTTGTATCCAGGGCTGCCAGTCTAGATGTTGCACCTCCTGTGGAGTAGTAATGACCCTTTCAGCAGTGCTGTAGTTGGTTAGTGAGCACTGCAGCTCCCCATGCTGTTCCTGTTGCCTTGTGTGTATCAGTGGCCCAGGGCTTAGGGAAGTAGTTGGGAGGCCTGGGTTCAGTTCCCTACTCTGCTTTAGATTCCCTGTCTGACCTGGAGCAGTTCATTTAGACTCTGTGTGCATTGGTTCCCCATGTGTAAAGTAGGAATAATAGTGATGCCCTGCCTCACAGGGTGTTGGGAGGAGAAGGGGTTAGGTGCTCAGCTTCCGTGGGAATCAACACTAGGATTAGGCTTGCTTACAGAAAAGATCCCCATAATTGTCACAAATTAAAGCTGTTCCCGTAATCCGATTCATTCGTGTGGAACCCCATTGCAGTTACTGGGGCGCTGCACAGATACCTGAGGCTCGGGGCCTAAAACCCATCATTGTTTGTTTTAAAGAAAAACTTTTAACACAGTCTTGACATCAAAGGCTCTCATGATTCATAGCTGAAACTGACTTGGTATCTGCCACGTTCCTTTCAAAATGATTGACTGGTTTGGGATTGTTCAGGCAACATCTCTTGAAAGTCAAAAGCGAGTACAGGATGTTTTTAGCATTGTACATTTTGGAGGGCACGTTGAGGTGCTGGATTAGCATCTTGGGCACAAACTGGAGCGACTGGCAAGATCAAAACAAACCCTGCAATTAGAACTTTATTATGATAAATAACAATATCTAGCTCTTGCATGATGCTTTTCATCAGTCGATCTCAAAGGGCCTTACAAAGGAGGTCAGTCTCATTTATCTCCATTTTACAAATGGAGAAACCGAGGCAGTGAGATGAAGAGACTCTGCCAAGGTCACCCAGAAGACCAGTGGCAGAGCTGGGAATGGAACCCAGGTCTCCTGAGTCTGTCTAATGCTCTACTCACTAGACCACACTGCCTCCTTTATAATTTATAAATATCATTTATTTATTTATTTTTAAAAGAAAAGCTTCACCAGCCGGGGCTTTGTGCAGCTTGAGGACACCCCAGCTCTCCGGGCAAACAAAAGCTTGCAGCTGAAATTGGATAATTAAAGGAACATAAGAACAGCCAAACTGGGTCAGACCAAAGGTCCATCTAGTCCAGTGTCCTGTCTTCTGACAGTGGCCAATGCCAGATGCCCCATAGAGAATGAACAGAAGAGGGAAACATCAAGTGATTCATTCCCTGTTGCCCATTCTCAGCTTCTGGCAATCAGGTTAGGGACACCATCCCTATCCATCCTTGCTAATAGCATTGATGGACGTATCCTCCATGAACTTATCTAGCTCTTTTTTGAACCCTGTTATAGTCTTGGCCTTCACAGCATCCTCTGGCAAGGAGTTCCACAGGTTGACTGTGCATTGTGTGAAGAAATACTTCCTTCTGTTTGTTTTAAACGTGCTGCCTATTAATTTCATTTGGTGATGCCTAGTTCTTGTGTAATGAGAAGGAGTAAATACACTTCCTTATCCACTTTCTCCACACCCGTCATGATTTTATAGACTTCTATCATATCCCCCCTTGGTTGTCTCTTTGCCAAGCTGAAAAGTCCCAGTCTTATTAATCTCTCCCCCAAGTCAAGAGGGGGTTAAAGAGTTGCAGTGGTCACAATCTCCCCAACCTGCTGCACCCTGTGGGGCTTGGCGGGCCCCTCAAAGAGAGGAGCCCAGCCCAGTTAGTGTGCTGCTATGAACACAGCAGACCTAGAGCATGGGACATTGTGTGCTGCTCACTGAGGAATGGCTTGAGAGTGCCTGAGCCCTCTGAAGAAGCAGACGGGCTGGGTTTTGTTCCTTTGTTCGACTATGCCACAGCATTAGCTGTGTGGGTGCATAGGAGCCGACGCTTCCTTTGTTCAGGGGTCTAAAGACTGCTTCCCCTCCCAGGAGTGTGGCTGCGGGGAGCTCGGTCTCCAGCAGGCGGTGGACGTTGGACGGCCTCGTCCCCTGTCCATGATGCAGCCCGAGTGCCACACCTCAGTCTCCGGCATCATTCCGCAGAACAGCCGCCCATGAGGGATGGATGTACGAGGTGAATGAGGTGCCCATCCTCTCCCCAAGGGGGAGCCCAGGAGACATCACTTTTGACCCTCCCTCGAGCCTGCAGTGAGGCAGGGAAGGGTTAAAAAAAAGTCTTGTGAATGAAAACTCTTGTTCATTAAATATTGTGAGGGGAGGAGATGAGCCTGCCAAGGGAGGACTGATGCTCTGTGGCGCTCAGGTGCTCGGAGCGCCTGCCACTGCCTCCTACGGAACAGCTGGGTCTGCCCTACCTCGCAAAGTCAGAAAAAACTCCTCTCCCCTTTTATTTATGAGCAGCTGGAGCTTTTCTATCTGACTGTCAGCGCTCAGCTGCCTGATAGACAGGATTATGGCTGTTAATTGCCTCTGAGGTTTTCAGAGATGCCAAAAATAAGCACACAAGAATAGGTTGGGAGCACCCGCTGTGCTGGGTGTCGGGAGCGAGCCCAGCAGGGACAGGACAGTCTGGTCTTAAGAACACTCCTTCTTGTCCCTCCTGGCTCCGGAGCTGTCTCTCGTCCGGCCACCATCGGGTTGTGACACGGCCTGGTTCTGCAGCAGCTGGTAGATGAATGGTTTGGTTTTCAGTTTGGTTGGTGTGGGTACATAACGAACTCTCCCAAAAGCCAGGAAATCCAGCTGGCAGTACCTTTGTGAGAGAGCCTGTTGTGATGAAATATGGAGGGACAGGCACTCATTTGGCGTGTACCGTGTCCGGGGAGATGTAAGGACCTTTGACTGTTTGGAGCCACTGAAGAATCCAGGGTTGGGATGTTGACTCCTGTGCGCTGCTAATTCTATGTATCTAACCCCCTTCAGTGTCCATGGCTTACGGGTGGCTCTTTATTTCCTGTCCTGTTGTATTCAACAGCTGCCATGTTCTTCCACAAAGGTGGTCCAACTCCACCGTTGGCTCGTTGCACTCTGTCAGCTCTGGCCAATGATGTCCTGTAAAATGTGCTCTTGCTCACATTTGATGTGGTCCTCTTCTGAGCAGAGTCTTCTGCTGAGTTGCATTGGGTTGCCTCTGGTTGCTGCTGACAGAACAGGGTGGTTGTAGATTCTGGATTTAGATCCTAGTGCAAGTGAATAAGGAAACTTGGGTATCTGTTTTGGAGGTTTTATATCTCAGTTAAGCAGAGGGTAGGGCTGCTTCTCCTTTACGTGATGTCATGGGTGTGCGATGCATTGCCCCTCTTGATTCACTCAGATCCTAGCAGCTAGAGCAGGACTGTTACAGCTCTCGCTAAGCAGTGGAAAGGCAAGTCCCATCAGTAGCCTGGACATCCCGCAGACCTCTTTTTAAAATTATCTCCATCACTTGGTTTCTCTCTCCTTGTTTTTCCTTCAACCTCCCAAGATCATGGCAAGCTGCACAACTGAACGCGGTCGCTTGTATCTTCAGGCTCAGTTGAGCTCACTCGGTCCTGCTTGGAGGCAAAGAACTGGTGTCCTTTATGGGGTAAGTATCCTGTGGTGTCAGCTGGTCATTGTCTTGAGCTCAATCCATGCATGAGAGTGTCTAAAACTTCTGTAATCAGCTCTAGTAATCACTGAATTATTTGGAATTCAATTATCATTCCTCACAAGTCTGCTCATTCCTGTGGCACCACATGCTGTCAGCTGTGGATACATGTCACGAGTTGGGGTGCGAGCTGTCTATGGCCAGGTGCAAAGGGGCCACATTTTAATTTTGTTTCCAACAGAGCCAGATCCCAGAAATAGACAGTCAGCACAAAATCCACATAACGGCAAAACCACTGGGAAGTCGCAGTTGCAAGTCTGTTAGAATTTGCAAAGCTCATTTCACGAAGAGGAATGGATTTGCAGACCTGTTGTTCCATGACTGAAATCTAGTTAAGCAAGAAAACAAGATTGTGCATAGCACCAGGTCTTTTACATATGCCAGGCTGTCCTCTAGCAGATTTCCCTTGTTTCCAAAAACCCATGTGGGGCCTGGACTATGCTATTTGGTAGCCCGGTATCCCCTGCTAGCTCTTCAGTGTGTGGCAGAGAGACACGTTTTTTTCTCTTACATATTTTTTCTTTTTCAGTTGCTATTTCAAAAGGGGGGGGGAGAGGGAGCTAGTTTTTTAGGGAGCTTTTCAGTAATTCTGTAACCCAATAAAGAATTTGCTCCTATTGTGCTATAAACACAGGTGAGACGCAGTTTACTGGGAAGGGGGGGAAGTTCTAAAAGATCAAAGGCAGCACTTTAATTAAAATATATCTTGACATTTGATAGTGCACTGTGCTCAGCATTAGCATTCATGAGAATTCATATTTTCAGGCCTTTTCTTTTCTGTATAATCAGGCACTGGTATTGAATTTCAGCCTCCGTAGCTTTGTGCGCTAAGCCCAAGACACAGGAACTCTTTCTAATATTCTGGGTTTACCCAGAGATCTGTCTGAGTTTTATTTGGGGCTTGCTCCTCTGTTGTGGACATAGATCTAAAGTGTAAATGGTATGGAGAACACAAACTCTATTGTGCCGTCTGTGCATCTTGTGAACTGTCTAAAGTGCTTTGTGGTGGATTTAGTAATCAGCAGCAGAACACAGTGTCTGTAGTTTGATGATTAGGTGAAAGCTCAAACAAGCTTAGACATAGGAAAGCATGCTCCAAATAAGCATTTCATTTTAGATGGACAACAGTCTCTTACTTGTTGGTGGCTTTCCCTTAGCCGCCACACTAGCCCCTCAACTGGAGTTAGGCTTATGTTGTCTCATGACTGATCTAGCTAAAACTCTAACGATCTTTGGCTGAAATATTTCTGGATGTCTTAGAGATGGATCAGGAGCCCAGTGATACATTTGGTATACCGAGATGATACATTATATATCGTTCACAACGTTTTGATTGAACTCTCTTCAGGAACTTACGCAGAATACAGGAAAATATCTGCTTGGACCTGTTTCAGTATCCTTAATTTTCTGCTTCTCTAAATTCTCCCTCTTGTAGATTCACTTGGCATAGAGCTCTTTGCTTCCTGTGTTTAACTAAAAGAAAAGGAGTACTTGTGGCACCTTAGAGACTAACAAATTTATTAGAACATAAGCTTTCGTGAGCTCACTTCAGAGCCTTCTGCATTTCAGTGGCGGGTGAAGTAATGTTGTGTGAGTGTCAAGCATATCTATATAATACTTCATATGCTGCCATATAGTAATTTTGTTAAAGTGCTTTAGGATTTCTTAGGGATGAAAGGTGTTCTGTAAGAGGGTTGCTTTCCAAACTGCAGTCTGTTCAGAGAATTTGCTCTGATTGCTGGAAAC
This sequence comes from Dermochelys coriacea, assembly GCF_009764565.3. Classification (NCBI taxonomy): domain Eukaryota; kingdom Metazoa; phylum Chordata; order Testudines; family Dermochelyidae; genus Dermochelys; species Dermochelys coriacea. The sequence goes on along the minus strand of NC_050077.1, from coordinate 3,688,075 downwards.
CATCGTTTTCTAGCTATTCAAACCTTGATTTTTAGCTGGAGTCAGCCTGACCTCCAAAATTGTAGGCACAATTGCACCCATTTAGATAGCTAACTACTCACATGCAGGTGCAGTCAGGCAGCAGCTTGGTTTGACGCAGTTGTGATTGCAGGTCTGGTTGATTACACCCACACTGGTGACCGTGTAGGTCTCAGATGGTCGGCTTTGAGAGCTGGATTCCATGTTCTGTGGCATCTGCGTCAATGAGGAGTGACTCCATTGAATTCAGTGGAGCAATGCTGCTATAATGGAGATCACTTCCAGGCCGTGTGACTTTCTTCCCAAATGGCTGGCTTTGGAGCTCTGAATAATATTTTTAATCAGTTTCTGACTGCAGCAGGCCAAATGGAAAATGACTTGCAGGGAACTCGCATGGCCCCATGAAAAACTAATCCGTGCTAATTGCCTCCAGTGCCTGAAAGCTCCTCACGTACTTGAGTGCTGAGCCAAGAAACGGACCAGCTTTGGAGCTGTAGAACAAACCAAAACTCTGTGGAGCAGATCCACTGAGCCTGAGGCTTCCCACAGTAGGCTGCTGCTTGCTGGCTCCTTTCTTTTGGCCAACCCAGTCAATCGCCTGCTTTTTCTGGTGTGAGCTCAGCAAGACTTCATATGAACTCCGAAAACAATGTGTACGTTGTAAACAATCCGGATGCGAAAACAGTCCAAGCGTCACTTTCAGGTACACTGATGTCTGTCATCGTATAGATGAGCCAAACCCTGCTTCAGTCCCCCAGATCTCCTCACACGACAAAGAAAACGGGATTATAACTGTGTTGTGCTGTTTTTATAGGAACATAGGCCTTGCCAATGCCATCCCAGATGAAACCAATGGTCCATCCACTCCAGTATCCTGTCTCTGATGCCAGCCAGACTCTGGTGCTTTAGAAGAAGGGGCGTGACACCCTGCCATGGGTAGTTATGGATTGTCTGCTTCTCTGACATCCCATTCGATCTCATTTATCTTTGAAATGTGTTATGAAAACTTTCTGAGGCTGCCTAGGAATGATCAGAGAATGGGGGTGTGGTTGGAGAGGGTAGGACGGCAGGTTTCAGATCCCTGTTTTTTCTGGTGTACAGATGTTGCTGCTAGCTCCTCAAGCACCCAGCACCATGCTCTTAAAAACAGCTTTTCTGCGTTTTCTTTTGACATCTCTGTGGCTAACCGAATGATCTGTTTGGGGAGTTCATGTTCCCTGCCTTGTTAGGATTCGTCACCATGCCAAATGGACTAGGAATGCCACTGGCAATAGATAATTATACCTTGTTTGTTCCTGGTGCCCATCAGACGCGCTTTCTAGGCATGTGGTTTCCTTCCTCCTGCAGCTCCTTGGTTGGTTGGTAGAGGGTGAACCTTTGTGTAGCCTCTTGGGTGCTCTCCACGGGAATCAGTAGAGCTGGTCTGATCAGTTATGACAGATGGAGTGTCGCCCGTCCTGGGTCACAAATAATTAGAGGAGGAACAGACGACTAGATGGAACTCAGAAGTCCTGTTGCCCAGCCTCATGCTCTAAGCACTAAGCCATGTATTTATTAAGGCCATCCCTGGGCTCGCCGGGGGGGGAGGGGGGCTTTTCTTCTTAGACAGATGTTTCAATGGACGGATAGGCCTTAGTGAAATGCTCACCTGTCTAAGTTCGTGGAGCAGGAGCCATAGCTTGTTCCATTGCATCAAGAGCCAGCTGGGGGACGGAAACTGAATCCAGAGGTGGAGCATTCTCTCAACACCCTGTAAGTTAACCCCTGTGGTCCCAGGTGAATGAATCATACCAACTCCAGAGACCAGAAAGAAAGGGGGGTCAGCGGCACCACATAGCCGAGTGACCCGCCGTTGCCAGCGTTATTTGCTCAGAGAACTTCAAGGTGTCAAACGCTCAGTTAGTGCGGCAGTCCAGAGTTGCTGTTGGAGTGGAGGAAATGGAAGTGCCTTAATGAAGAGACGTTGTCTGCCTGGGCAGAAAGTGCTTTCACCCAAACTCCTGCTCTAATCAAACTCCACCAAGTGTGTAGGGAATTTGGATACTTTTAAAAATCATCCTCTATTAAGGATATGGAGCCCTGATAATTCTGTAAGTCCCTACTAGTCATGGGTCTTTCCTCGTGCGTTAAGACGCTTTGGTATGTTATTGAGGCCCAAATTTAAAAACAAATGTAGCCTTCCATAGGCCAGCGCAGCTGCGAGGACCAGAGAGTAAAATCATTAGGATTTCTGCTGTCTGCATTCGTGCTTTGGGTCACTCATGCGGATGTTGAACTCTTTGGCCATATCTGAGGATTGCTGAAGCATGGTCTGCAGGACACGTGGCTCACCAGCTTCAGTGGTGGTCAAAAATTGTCAGCATCCCCCCCCCCCCCCGCTTTCCCAATCATGAGATTGGCTTAAAACCCATGAGATTTCGGTAACATAATACTTTCTGAGTTCATTACTTACTCTTTTTGGCTTTTGAGTCTTTAGGGGGCCATGTTTTTAAGGTTTTGCCCCACAACCATGAAGGCTAAAAGCTTGAAAGCGGAGATTCTCCCATCATCACATGACTTCAGGAGCTTGGGCTTTAAGATAAGCACCAACTATAATGACTCAGCTGCAGCCACCCTCTTCTTCATCAGAGATCTGTGGCCTATGGAGAGAACAAGGCCCAGCATGCTATGCTATTGTGATCTGAGCACCCTGCAGGTGGGACTGTGAGCTGGGAGACCAGGTTTCTATTCCTGGGTCTTCATGTGTGATTTTGGGTAAGCCACCTAACTCCTCTGGGCCTCTGTCTTCCCCATCTGTGACCTTGGGATAATGTCGATCTTCCCTCACAGGGGACTGAGAGGCTGAACTTGTAGTATTTGCCAAACGCACTTTGAGATCCTGCTATGGAAAGATCCAAGTCTCCCCACCCCAAGAGGTCAGTGTCGATGGAGTGAACTAGAGAAGATGTCCCTGTGTGCCTTGTACAGCACCAACCGCATTGTCAGTGTAACTGATGAAGCAACAACACGTGTAGCTCGTTCGGTATCAATTGCATGTTTACAAGATCTTCCAAGGAGGAAAGTAAATAGATGCCATAAGGCAAATGAACTGTGAAGCAGGTTATGGATTCTAATATGAGATGAAAACCCTTTCTAATTGAAAGACAGAGCGCCCAATTCCCCGCATTAGCACTTCCATCTCATCTTCATTTCCAATCCTAGCAGCTGTCATTTGCCTAGTGAAGGTATTAAAAGTGGAAGAATAATTCTGGGAAATTCTGAAAGATTGTATTTTTTTTTGGTGGGGGGGATGTTAATCATACAAACAGTACAAGATTTTATTTCCCCTACAGGGCTAGTAAATGATTCACTACATCACATTAATTTATGACCTATTTTGTTTTCTTTTATGTAGCATTGATAAACACTGTGTGTATGGTAACTGAAAAATCAGATCAGAATAAATACGCTGTAAAGCTCCTTGCTCTGGCTCTCATGACAACGTGTCCTTGATGAGGAAAATAAATATGTAGATCTCTGAATTATTTATTCTTTGTATTGGCAACAATCAACACAAACTTCCCCCCCCCTCCCGTTTCCAAGGCTGCCTCTTTTAGGAACACATCTTCTCTGGTGTAAAGCAAATAAAAGATTTCATGAGTGAATAAGGCAGCTAGAGCCAGTGAAGCTGCAGTGAGCCATGTCATGTTCTCCATCTCTGGTGAGGGGAGGTGTCTGTTGCTGATTTTCAGGTGCAGGGGGAGAGCCCTTTGGGAGCAGATACAGATAGATTTTTAAAAAAAATCCCAAATGTCTATATTTTAAGTTCCGATCCTGCAAAGAGTTAAGCAAGTCAATGGGGTTGCCCACTTTTGAAAAGTTAAGCATGTGTGTCGCCATTTAAGGATCAGGGCCTTATAGAGCATTGTTCGTTAGGTTAAGAATGGGAGAGAACTTTGCAGAATCTTCCTTCTTGAATCTGTTACCTGCCCCCCAGGTGGGAGTGTGGGGAGGGGGGCTAGGAGAGGGGGCTGTCCAACCTGTGTTAATACCTCTAACTAAAAATCCCCCTCAGCCTGGAAATAGCCTCACTCCTTTATACTACTTTTGCAAACTCTTGCTTTTTAACTCAGTGTATGTTTTTAGCACCTAGCTCCGTGGGGCCATTCTCTCCACTGGGGCCTCTGGATGCCCCGGTAGCTTGCTGCTGAAAAACAGGTTGATAGATTCTAGTCTGACCTCCTGCATAACACAGTCCATTGCATTTCCCCCCAGCCCGAAACGTAAGCCCCAGAGCTGCAAAGACGTACACACTTCTCCATACATACTTCCCCACCAGCGCGGCTACTCTCATGCATAAAGCCAAGCACATGCGAGGATCCTTGCAGGATCAGGGCTCTACTGGTCACATTAATATGGCTGGTGGCCCTTTAAACAAACCAGCCGGAAAACATTGCACAACTCCTGCTTAGGGCATGTCTGTGGCACAGAGTGCCCATGATGTAGCCACTCCCTACAGCGACAGAGAGACAGTTTTTCCATGGCTATAGGTATTCCACTTCCCTGAGCTAGGTTGACAGAAGAATTCTTCCATCGACCTAGCTGCATCTACTCCGGGATTAGGTTGACTTAATTCCAGCCCTGTGGAGTTTGAATTTGTGACACCCCTGAGCGACCTAGCTAGGTCAATCTCCATTTTAAGTGTAGACGAGGGCTTAGTGCTGGGCTGGGCTGGGGGTGGGCAGAGCTCTTGCAAACTTCAAAGCACTGCGGTTTACAAAAATGCTCTTATGTCTGCATTAGTTTAGATGGCCCATTCCCTTCATCAGGACCGACAATGTTCCCACCAAACTGCACTTGGCGTTTCCCAGTGGTGCTGGTGAACTCATTAAACAGAGCAATTCATACTGGAAATGGAAATATTTCACCAGCGATAAGCGCTGGGACTCTTAGAAGGTTTATTATTCCTTTTTTCCCACCCTTTCTTGCACCAAACTCAGCTGAAGAGCTGCACAGGCTGCTGGGTGAGACCTGTAGTGGGATTTAGAGAGGAGCTGAGTATGACTTTATTTAAAAAAAATAAGATCCTGAACAGATCCGCTTACTTCTAACCCATCAATAACAAGCGATTCCATATCTGGTGCCAGAGAACCCGTTTATACATAGACAGATGGGAATAGAAGAAGATAATTCACTAATATCTTAATCTATCCAGCCTAACAAGAGAATTGACTTTTATCTTGGACAGGGCTCATGGTCCTGGGAGTTATTAATGTTGCTTTAATGCAGCATATATGTCTCTTTATAAAGACTAACAGACCTACTTGTTTTCCCTAGATTTTGAGTGCTGCAAATACCAGTCACTGATGCTTGCCAGGTGCTATAAGGCTGTCCTATTTGTTCTTTACTCCTTTTCTCCCTGCATAGAATCATAGAAGATTAAGGTTGGAAGAGACCTCAGGAGGTCATCTAGTCCAATCCCCTACTCAAAGCAGGATCAACCCCAACTAAATCATCCCAGCCAGGGCTTTGTCAAGCCAGTAGGAAGGTTTTGAAAATGGCTGTTTTCAAAGTAAGAATATTGGCAAGGGGGCAGGTGCTGTAGATCTCGCAGTGACAAAGGCATTTTATAGAGTCCAGTTGTACCTATAAAGCTGTCAGTTTGTGACCCATGCAGTTTATTTGTATTGGGTCTTTTGGGGAGGCTTGTGTAGTTCTATCTAGTCTTATGCCCACATCCTTTATTTCCTGTGAAGTTAGGCATGCACTGGGACTGACACCTGGGTCTGCGTTTCCTTTGCAAGCATAATGGTCGGGATCTCTTGTGTGCTGTTCTGTAGAACATCTCCCGGCGAGTTCCTTGCAGTGTGCATTGCTTTCTCTTGCACATCTACTGTCTGTGGAAGGTGCATTGTCCTGATTCTCGTGGTTGTTCAGACCTCTCTTTTGGGCTTCATGAATAGACTCCATAGACATTCGCGCTGGGGAAGACCTCGTTGATCCACTAGCCAATGCAGGATTGTCCCCTACTCTCTCTTGAGTTCTCCCAACTATGTTCTGACTTTCAAATGTTGCTCTTTAACTCTGTTGGCTCCTTGGGAGCTTCCACGCTTTCCCGTTTTCAGAGGCCTGTTAGGATTATCGCTAGGCTGAGCCTCCCAAGAACAAAGCTGTGTCTGCATATAAGTGGGCTTGGACGGATTAGCTTTTTATTGGTAAATGTCTGTAAACGTCAATTTCACCATACACAAAGGGAAGAAAGTATTTCCATCAGTAATCACTGAAATGTACAGCGAGGCAAAGTAAGAAAAATGCTGCTTGCAAACTTACTCGAGTTTGGTTTCAGGCTATTGACTTTGTGCATTTTGACACGTGATACTGACCGTTTGTGTTTTAACAGTTATAAAACTTTCACTTTTTCACTTTTTTCCAACACTTACTGCTATTAAATAGTTATTGTCTGACCTCCATTGCCTGACTCCCACCATGATTTTGTGCAACTGTGAAAATTTAAATAAAAACTGAAAACAATTCTTAAAAAGAAACATAGATATCACTTGAAATCCTTTAAAAAAAAAAAAATCAAATTCTGCCACCGCTGCATATCGTCCACCCGCTCTGGAGCGCTGTCTGTCATTTCACTTCTCCCTGCTGAAAGTTTATTGGAAAAATGTGGGAAATGATCTCATTTATATGTGAGCTGAGAGCATCACCAGTATGCAGTGGGAATCTGTCATTGTACTATACATATATATTAGGGCTGTCGATTTAATCGCAGTTAACTCACGCAATTAACTCAAAAAAATTAATCGCGATCGCAGTTTTAATCTCACTATTAAACAATAGAATACCAATTGAAATTTATTAAATATTTTGGATATTTTTCTACATTTTCATATGTACTGTATTCTGTGTTGTAATTGAAATCAGTGTACATTATTTTTATTATGAATATTTGCACTGTAAAAATGATAAACAAAAGAAATAATCTTTTTCAGTTCACCTCATACAAGTAGTGTAGTGCACCAATCTCTTGATCATGAAAATGTAACTTACAAATGTAGATTTTTTTTGTTTGTTACATAACTGCACTCAAAAACAAAACAATGTAAAACTTCAGAGCCTACAAGTCCACTCAGTCCTACTTCTTGTTCAGCCAATTTCTCAGACAAACAAGTTCTGTTTCCATTTACAGAAGATAATGCTGCCCTCTTCTCATTTTCAGTATCACCAGAAAGTGAGAACAGGCATTCGCATGGCACTTTTGTAATCGGCATTGCAAGGTATTTACGTTCCAGTTATGCTAAACATTCATATGCCCCTTCATGCTCTGGCCACCATTCCAGGGGACTTGCTTCCACATTGATGATGCTCATTTAAAAAAACAATGTGTTAAATTTGTGACTGAACTTCTTGGGGGAGAATTGTATGTCTGCTGCTGTTTTACCCGCATTCTGCCATATATTTCATGTTCTAGCCGTCTCGGATGATGACCCAGCACATGTTGTTCATTTTAAGAACACTTTCACTGCAGATTTGACAAAATACAAAGAAGGTACCAAGATGAGATTTCTAAAGCTAGCTACAGCACTCGACCCAAGGTTTAAGAATCTGAAGTGCCTTCCAAAATCTGAGGGGTCCGAGGTGTGGAGCATGCTTTCAGAAGTCTTAAAAGAGCAACACTCCAATGCGGAAACACGTAACCCGAACCACCAAAAAAGAAAACCAACCTTCCGCTAGTGACATATGACTCAGATGATGAAAATGAACATGCGTCGGTCCACGCTACTTTGGATTGTTATTGAGCAGAATCCATCATCAGTATGGCAGCATGTCCTCTGGAATGGTAGTTGAAGCATCAAGCGACATATGAATCTTTAGCGCATCTGGCACGCGAATATCTTGCAACGTCTTAATGTCTTAAGCTTGTAAAAATTCCAGAAACAAGGTTGCATGTGCACCCGTAACTCTGTGCGTGGGCATTCCAATGCAGCCTTTAATTCTACATTTACCCCACTGTCGCTCAGCATGTATGAAGCAGATGGGGGCATTAGACCGATGACCACATACTTTTTAAAAGTGTCCTCAAGTTGTGAGGACAATGTCTGCTGGTTGTACAGAACTAGCTTTGAGATGTCCATTCCAAGCACTGGCCATTCTTGGCCTTTCTAAGCTCCTGTGGATTGGGCAATGTAGTAACACCACCCACTGATCACAGGTATAGCCATTGGAGTGGACGAAGGACATGTGCTCTTCCTTTGTCTCCATGCCCCTCCCCCTTAAAATTGTCTTTCCTGTTCCTTCCCCCCTTGATACAATGGCAGGACTCTCCTGTACTGTCAGCACGTGAGTGGTTTGGAGCCTGCGTCCTCACTGCAAAGTGGGTGGATTCCCTGCACCCCAGCCATAGCCTGTACCTCCAGTTGAGCCAGCTAGCCTGGGTTGAAAGCACGATCACCCTCAGTCAGAAGTTTATGAGTGGGTGACAGGACAGGGGTTGGGGTAGCATCCATGTTAACTTTGCAATGAAGATATAAATGTTTTTATGTGGTTGCCGCATTGAGCCTGCCCTTCCCTACCCCACGTCTTTTGTTATATTAGTTGCCACCTGCTTGGATTCCTTGAAGAAAATCCAGATATCTGCAAGGAGGCCATATGTGAGCTCCCTAAAGCCTTTATCAGGGAGCTTGGTATTTTTCACATAAGCCCAAGAGTTTGCATGCAGCACTTGTATCGTTTGTTTAACAGTCTTGTGGTTTAAAAATTAAGCCATGACTGCAAACCCAAGTAACTGCCGTTTTATTTCCCCCAAAGGCTCGGCAAGATTTCTGCTAAAAGGCTTATCCCCAGAGAAATGGAGTACCAGTGCCAATGCATGCCATTTTTGATGGGGGAAAAAAAGCTAGGGAAGTTTACAGAGGAGATAAAAACAAAACAGTCCCGCCAGTGAAGAACAGACAGGCATACAAATCCGCAATATTTGTCATTATTTACAGTTGCACAATCTCTGTTTGTTTGAATGGCCAGCATGCTTTTAAAAAGACTCTTAGCATCTTGGTTTTGTGTGTTTTTTTTAAATAATATAGCCAAGGAGAATGAGTAAATGCCAATATGCCCTCAGTCAGCCAAACAAAAGTCACTATCTGCCTGTCTGGGGAGTGCACAGTTTCCTCTGAGGAGAACGTGTGTATACGTAGGTGGTCCCATCTCCAGTGCTTGGGGAGTGTTCTTTAAACATCAGATGTCCTGGAAGGTGGACTAGACCTGATGTCCTTCTGGAAGGGAGGTTGCTTAGTCTCTCTTTGTAACTGAATTCCTGTTTTTTTATATTCCATAAGACTGTTGCCGTAGGATAAATATGAAATTAAATAATTAGGGTTTGGTTAAGGAAATATATGTTTTGTAGAGAAAGGCCCTGGCTAGCTAGCAGAAGGAAGGCCTTGGACGTTGAGCTGTAGGGCCAGAAGGAATGGAGTAGGGAGGATGTCTGGTTCACAGAATAACCAATGAAATAAGGGAAAGTTTCTGAAAAGGCCCCTGACTGATAGGGATGACTGCAGATGGTTTTAAATAAGACAAAGAATCTGTCTTAAAATGAATCAATATGGCGCTTGCCACCCCATATACCAGTATTTTCTCCTATGTAAACCCAGGTGCAAAGGAAAAACTGTTGGTTAGCCAGAAGGAGGTGAAGAGACAGGGAGGATAAGCCTTGGGGAGAAGGGAGGTTGTAAATCTTGTCTGGATACAGGAAAAAAGGGCGAACTGTCTGAGCGTTAGTTTTTAGCTGAAGTCAGTAATAGGCAATGACATCACCTGTTTGTTAAAGGGCATAAAAAGTAAACTCTTAAAGGTTTCATTGCTCATACCGGCCTGAGCAGGTGGGAGCTGACCAACAGGGGTCTAAGCACCTCTGAGTTTAGCCTGTTCATAAGTATCTTCATCGAATGCTTATAAATGTTTTTTTTAGAGTTTGGATGTAGTAAATTGCTTATTATTTAGGCTTTTTAGGCATGTTTAGGGCAATTGTACACCATTTGGCTTTTAGATTTAATAAAGGAATTGATGGCTAAACTGGTGTCTGGTGGTTTCCCATATTAATAATTTCCAATATTATTAATAATTCCAGCAGTTGGCCCCCAACACTACTTCTTGCTGCACATGCTCCATTTGCTATAGCATTGTTTTATACAGTCTGAACTCAAGCCTCTGTCCATTCTTCTGGCTCACTTCCTACATTAAATGCTCATTCTCGTGTATGAATTATTTTGCTGAATGAATTTTGATTCAAACCATTCAGTTTCCTTATAAAGTCCCTGCTTCCTGCTAGTCTGTTCCATTCTTCTTAGCATGAATTCATATGTTCTAAATCCACTCCTGCCTACCCAGAGAGTCTCTCGAACAACCATGGGGACTGCTCTTTGCTTTAAGGCCAAATGTACTTCATCAGTTCCTGGGTCAGGCTTCTGATCAAGACTTCATACTGGGTGTGATGCAAGTGACTGAAAGAAACAATTCTTTAGTCCATTAATCTACATGGTGCTAGCTTGGGTCCTGCTCTCTCTCTTGTGTCAGCTTTCTGCTCCTGGTGAGGTGATGCTTTTTGGCTCTTTGCAGCTCAATTATTAATCGTTCCTGTACCCAAAGGAAGGCACAGAGGAGAATGGCAGGGTGAAAATCAGGCTGCAATGTTGTATTAGTGGGTTTGATGCTTTCCTGCTGTATCCGTCTCATTGTTCTCCTTAAGGACACCTTCCTTCTTTGGCTTTCTGGTGGTTTGTGCCAAACTGGGTTACATGGGTGATCTTGGGAGGTGATTGCTGAGTGCCTAATGGTGCTGTTATGCTCTCTGGCTCGTGGCATGTTTCCCGTGTATCTACACTCTGTGGCTGATATCTCTAAGCACCCTGTTCTCTCCCCTTTTTTAAAAGTTTCTTTTCTCCAGGAGCAGCCCCTAAGAGGAGGAGAATTTTGGCTATGGAAACTCACGGGTCAGTATGCCTCTGATCAGGGAGTCGGCCAAATGCTGTCCCCAAGAGCAAGCAGATGTCCCAGAACCAACAGGAAACGTCATCACTGAGCCCACAAATGGTCATTCGGAGAGTTTTACCCTAGTTAAAACCATCTCAATCGCCAAGGCCTCTGGCTAATGCTCTTTCCCGATCACTGCAGCAGGAGCACTGCGGCACCAAGTGAAGTGCTGCTTAAGGTGGCTGAGGGAAGAGGCCACCTTTCCGGGATGCAGTCGGATATGCTGTCGTTAAGAGCACAGGACATTGATCATCCTATTCAGCAGGACCAAATAAGCAGCAAGTGGGTATTGCTGCCACGGTGACTTTACAAATGACATGACTTTGAAATCTCAGAGTGGAATAGGAGGAATTTTGAACGTGCGCAAAGGGGCGATGGATGGATAGCACGGTCACGGCGCAGAGTGTAAAGAAGGGCTGTGTGCACGTGGTAGGGAGACAGTGGATCCAAAAGCTAGCCTTGCAGAACGCTTGCCTCTCTTGTCACTGGTGCATTAGTCAAGGCTCCGTATACACAGCGGCTTGAGGAAAAACAAACAGAAACCTTCCAGGGTGGATTTGGAAGCCTTCGATATCTGTGGTATTACCGGGGAAGCTGTTAGCTTGCTAAAAAGTGCTTGAAATCCCAGGCCAATTGATTGAGGTATTCAGCTTGATGAATTGCAAACTAGGGGCCTTTATACATTTTATGTATGTTTTAAACACTGCTTATGGGGTAGAAAAGGTTCCCTGATGTATGTATTCTGTGGAATGCACAGGGCATCATTTCGATTGCCTGTCTAGGGGTTCAGTCTAGCCTTAGAAACTGGCTAGTTCCTATGGCTAGCCGACAAACTATACATTCAAATTCTGCTCTCAGCAGAACACTCAGTTAAGGGGGTTTATTGCTGCAGCTCAGTAGAGAGCACCAGGATCAAATCACACATGGAGATGTCTAGTTTTATTCTTCGCTAACTGCTGCTGTTGCAAACCTGTAACCGGAGACCCAGGTGATTCTGGGCAGGGTGTCCAAACTGATGGGAAGCATGTGACTCCGTTGTAGCTGTTGCAGAACACCTCTTCTCTCCTGCAGCCCTGACCCTTTCCTGTTGCTATCGGTGGCCCACGAATCCCCTTCTGCATCAGGTTTATATGCGCCTCCTCCATGTGATCACAGCTATCCGCAGCCTCGCCAGCCCCAGTCACTGCTCTTGCTGTCTCCTGCTGCCCCTGCAGACCCTCTCCCCACAGGTTCCGTCCGTCTCCCGCGCCCTCCCACTACCGTTCTCCTCATAGCATCATGCTTTGTTCATGCGTCTTCTCCTCCTTTGCTTCTCTCACGAGCCCTCCGGGGGCTGATCTCCCTGCTGTCTCCAGTGCTCTGGCCTCTTGCTTATGGATCTGTCCCCCTGTGTACTGTAGCTGTCTGAATTAGATTAAGCTCATCAAGGTAGGGAGCTGCATTGCTGCCATTGTTGTTTGAGCTAGCTAGAATAAAGCCACCTCTCATGTGTCTCTCCCGGCTGCATTCACACCTCTGACTGCAGTATAGGCATACTCTGTACAAAGGGCTAGAGGGGAGGGGAACAGGGACAGACAAGGACTATGGGGCTGGGTGGAGCAAGTCAATGGAGGGATGTAAATCGAGGAGAAGTGGTTTGGGTCATTGTTGGCTGCCTCCACTTCATGCAAGTTGGGCAAAGGTTTAAACAAAAGGGATTTGACTCTTCTACTTCCTTCCTATCTCCTTTCCCAGGATGCTTTGTTTGTTTTGTGGGAGTGTTTTGCCGATGGCCCCTTTAGTTCTGTTGCCTTCTTATCCGAAGCTCCAGCACTGCCAGGGTAGCACATGTACAAGGCTTATTTGCTGCACATCCCCAGATGTCTGAGCAAGGCAAAACAGATCTATTATCCTTGAACCTGCGTCCTAGTCCAGGTGTCTGCCTTGACCGAACAATTAGCTGGTGTCTCTTGAAAAGCCAGGGAGAATGACACCTGACCAGGCAGCGGTGTCGGGGTGAGAGCAAACGAATAACCAGGCCGCTTGATTTCCTTGCTTCGTATTTGGCTGGATGTTTGCATCCGATGACAGGCCGACAGTCAGAGGTCCTTTGTACAATGGTAGTGTCTACGGGCCCCACGTGGTATCGGGCACCCCCTGGTGCTGTGTGAGGGACATGCAGGCACTAAGAGCTCAGTCTAAATAGACCAGGCAGGCAAAGGGTGCGAGGGGATTAGATTCCGCAGGTGAGCAGAGTTAAGGTTAGAATTCAGGCCTTGAGTCTCGTTCAGTCTCCGGTCTGCTAGACCATGCGGGGAACGCTTTGCAGATGAAATGCAAGTGATGACGAGGCCCAGGCCAGAGAGCGTGGCGACGGAAATGTCGCCCGCTGTCCATCACCGGGGATGGACCCTTCAGCTTGCTGTGGGCTGTGTTCGAGGTTGCAGCGACATGAGCCTGTGGAACTGCTCGTGCGGTGACTCTGGTTTCAGTCGCTAGAGCGCTGGGTGCAGCTGCCCGCTTGAGAATCTGGGGGGTGAGGAGGGATTGGAGGTGTGAACTGAGTCTGACTCAGCTCACCATGTTTCTTCTGCTCCTCTGACTCTCTGAGCAAAGCCCTAGGTTTGGGATCTGGCGGGTTCTGTTCTAGCCACAAGACCTTCTCCTCTATCCAGCTAGGGCCACCAAGCGTCCGGTTTTCGACAAGAACGTCCAGTTGAAAAGGGACCCTGGTGGCTCCAGTCAGTGCCACTGACCGGGCTGTTAAAAGTCTTGTCGGCAGCACAGCGGGAGCCCAGGGCTAAGCTCCTGGCTCCACGCGGCTCCCAGAAGTGGCTGCCAGGTCACTGCGGCCCCATGGCGCATGGGGGGGCCAGGAAGGGTCCACGCGCTGCCCCTGCCCTCGTGCAGGCTCCGCAGGTCCCATTGGCTGGGAGCTGTGACCAATAGGAGCTATGGGGGTTGCCCCTGCGTGTGTGAGGGCAGCGCGTTGAGCTACCCTAGCCACTCATGTGCCTAGGGGCTGCAGGGACTTGGTGGCCACTTCCGGGAGCCGCGATAAGGGCTGCTGGGACCCCACACCCCTGCCCCAGTCAGGCATCCCCTCCTGCACCCCAACTCCCTCCAGGAGCCCGTACCCTGCCCACAGTCCCCTCCTGCACCCTAAACCCCTCATCACTGGCCCCATCCCGGAGCCCACACCCCCTCTGAACCCCTCGGCCCCAGCCTGAACCCCTCGGCCCCAGCCTGGAGCACCCTCCTGCACCCCAAAGCCCTCATCCCTAGCCCACCCCAGAGTCCATACCTCCAGCTGGACCCCATATCCCCCCAGCCCAGAGCCCATATCCCCTGCAGCCCAACCTCCTGCCCCAGCCTGGAGCCCTCTCCCTCACCCCAAACCCCTCATCCCCAACCTGGTGAAAGTGAGTGAGGGTGGGGGAGAGTGAGCGACGGGGGGGGGATGGAGCAAGCAGCGGATGGGGCCTCGGAGAAGGCGTGGGGCCTCGGAGAAGGGGCAGGGAAGAGGCAGGGCAGGGTTGTTCGGTTTTGTTTGATTAGAAAGTTGGCAACCCTATATCCAGTGTATTCCGGCGTGTGCTACAGCTCGTTGGCAGGGAGGTACTATGAAAATCTTATGAAAGGAGACTCGGAGCTTGGCTTGTTTAGCCTAACCAAAAGAAGGCTGAGGGGAGATATGATTGCCATCTATAAATATAACGGAGGGATAAATACCATGGAGGGAGAAGAATTCTTTAAGCTCAGTACCAATGTGGACACAAGAACAAATGGGTATAAACTGGCCACCAGGAAGTTTCGACTTGAAATTAGACGAAGGTTTCTAACCATCAGAGGAGAGAAGTTTTGGAATAGCCTTCCAAGGGAAGCAGTGGGGGCAAAAGACATATCTGGCTTCAAGACTAAGTTTGATAAGTTTATGAAAGGGATGGTATGATGGGATAGCCTAACTTTGGCAATTAATTGATCTTCAACTATTAGCAGTAGATATACCTAATGGCCTGAGATGGGATGTTAGATGGGGTGGGATCTGAGTTACTACAGAGAATTCTTTCCTGAGTATCTGGCTGGTGAATCTTGCCCACATGCTCAGGGTTCAGCTGATCGCCATATTTGGGGTCGGGAAGAAATTTTCCTCCAGGGCAGATTGGCAGAGGCCCTGGGGGTTTTTCGCCTCCCTCTGCAGCGTGGGGCACCAGTCACTTGCTGGAGGATTCTCTTTACCTCGAAGTCTTTAAACCACGATTTGAGGACTTCAATAGCTCAGACATAAGTGAGAGGTTTGTTACAGGAGTGGGTGGGTGAGATTCTCTGGCCTGCGTTGTGCAGGAGGTCAGATTAGACTATCATAATGGTCCCTTCTGACCTTAAAGTCTATGATTCTGGGCACAGATCACTGGCTGCTCTGCGCAGACAGGCCAACTGCAAGCAGGGGAGAACCTCGAAGGCGACCATATGTTCATGTTGAGTTGTTGTCACACACTCCGCGCTGTACCAGCATGCCAGGTTTCCACATAGATGCTGTAAATAATTCAGCATTGGAGGATTAGACAAAAAAACCCTGTCAGTTTCCTGTTTTAATGATACATATTTAATGTCTGACATTTTGGCCATTTTCTACCTTGCTGTGTTCCCTCCTCTCTCTCTCTCTCTCTCGCATATTTCAGTCCCTTTTTACACCTAGTATTTACTAATTGCAGATGGCAAGTCTAGCACATTCAGATCTGCCAATCCCCAGCCAGATTGTGAATCAGCATCTACTGTGCAGTAAGTCTTCTTTCCCTAACGTGGGGGGGCATGCGAAAGGAACTGAATGGACTCAAAGAACTGGAAGTGAGGTACCCAGCCACTTACCCCCTCTCCACCAGCATGGTCACTAGTTTTAACACTGGATGTCTTTGAGGCTCCTTGAGCTGTCTTCGCATCTCCCCATCGTTTGGTGGCCTCTGTGAAACGAGTTGGTGCACGTGTTCTGCTGAAACAGATGATCATGTTGTGACTAAACCCCCGCGCAGTTGGCAGTCTCGAGTAGAAAGGCCAAATGCTGGGACAGATGCGCAAATGGAGTTTTACAGGCCAGATCCTCACGGCTGGTAATTGGTGCATCTCAACTGAAGTGAGTGGAGCTCTGCTCCATTCCTCCAGGTAATGATCTGGCCTTGTGCATCTCATTTGTTCCCAGTGTAGAGCTCCAGCTCAAATGAGTCAGTCCCCAAATTTACACATTCTATATGACATCGTCTGGGCTACAAAGCAAGCCTGGTGCCTTGCCAATCAGAGAGGATTTGGCAGCCCGCCTGGCTTAGTGTGGCCTTTTCCTTCCAAAAGAGAATGAGTGTTTTTCTATGTGATGGAACAGTTTGTGCTAGATAACTGAAAGACAGGTATTACACTAAGAATCAATACTGCCTGTGGGACACTTTTTTAAATGAGGTTTGCAATACCCCTGGGCTTTCAGCATAAATGGATTTTGGGTCATTAATTAAAGAGAACGCTGAGCAAACTGTACACCTGTGTCAGGAAGGAAACTGGCACATTCTTCTGTCTTTATTTTGCCTTCCTAACCAGACATTCCTGTAATAATTCTGCAGACCAGCAATCTCCTCTTGAGAGAAGCACCGCATATTGCAAACCCTGCTCACCACCAGCTTGATAAACGTGTACAACTCTTTAAGATGACCCTGGAGGGGCCTACTGCATACAATCCAATGTCCAGGAATGATTTCTCAGTGAAAGGCCCCTTGTATTTTCTAGGGATCTATTTGTCAGATTGGGGTACATTGACCGTTGGGCGGGGGGATGGTTGTTTGTTTAATGTTTCTTTCATCTGAGGTAGCTCTTGGCTAATATTTTTGTGCTCTCTAAGGCAGGCCAGACTTACCCGAGTCCCTTTGAAACCTCAGCTCAACATGCAAGATTGGGAAAAAGCTCATGTGGGATTTATTTCTTCCTTGTACCAAGTATTAAAGTGGCATCGGGGTTAGTGAAGGGATTTGTGATTCTGCTTATTATATAGCTCCAATCAGGGTGAAAGGACATAGCCATTGCAAGAGCCCAGACTAGCAAACTCCTCGCCTTCCGCTCTTTCCTCCCTATGGTTTTCTCTGGCTTGGGAGTTGTTGGATCGAATTGAAGTCAATAGGAATTTTGCCATTGACTTGATTTGGTGTAGGACTTCATCAGGATGGGGAGCACAGATAGGAAGATACTGAGTGTCTTTTTGCTTGTTCCCCAGGTTACTGGTAGCATGGAGTCTCCAAAATTAAGTATATAATTACGCTGTAAGCTTTACTGGCTGTCTGCTCTGCATGGGTATCCACACTGTGCTTTCTGAACTCCCAAAACTCTGTCCCAGCATGCACTTGGGTCATCAGGTTGGATTCTCCACAGGGCAGGCTCTTCAACTGGTTATTCCCAAATGCTGGTTAGGAACCTGGAGGGGATGTTAGATGTCAAACGGCAGCTCAAAGATAGACCTCTGAAGAGGGAGACTATTTCAGGATTATTCAACCCAGGACCAAGTTATTGCGGGGGAAAGTCCAGATGCCAGATACAGAAGCTAGAATAGCAAGGTGGGTAGTAGAATACACCTTGCAAAGATAGAGTGGTGGTCATTGTGCAGAGAAGGCTTATTGATTTAGTCCTAAGTGGTACACTGGATCTGGTCCAAGAGCTGAATATAGCTCAACCACTTAGTAATAGCAACCATAATGTAATTAAACTTAACATCCTTGTAGGGGGGAAAATACCAAAGAAACCCAGAACAGTAGCATTTAACTTCAAAAAGGGGAACTACACAATAACGAGGAGGCCAGTTAAATGGAAATTAAAAAGAACAGTCGCACGAGCGATATGTCTGCAAACTGCATGGAAACTTTTTTAAAGCACTATTGGAGATGTTCAAATTAAATGTATACCCCAAATGAAAAAAAAAAAGTCAGAGGACCAAAAAAAAAACCAAACAAAACCCCACCCTAGCTAAACAGCACAGTAAAAGAGGTGGTTAGAGGCAAGAAGGCATCCTTTAAAAATTGGAAGTCAGATTCTACCATGGAAAATAGAGAGGAGCATAAACTCTGACAAATCAAGTGTAAAAGTACAGTTAGGCAGGCCAAAAAAGAATGTGAAGAGCAACTAGCTTAAGAGACACAAACAGCACACACAAAAAAGACCTTCCCCTCCCCCAAAACCCAACTTTATTAAAGTACATCAGAAGCAGGAGGGCCTCATCAATCTATTAGAATTCTTTGGGGGTGTCAACAAACAGGCAGACGAGTGATCCAGTGGATATAGTATGCTTGAACTTTCAGAAAACCTTTGACAAGGTCCCACACCAACGGTTCTTAAGCAAAGTAAGCAGTCATGGGATAAGAGGGAAGGTTGTCTCATGGATCAGTAGCTGGTTAAAAGATAGGAAATGAAGGGTAGGAATAAATGGTCAGTTTTCATGGTGGGGAGAGGCAAATAGCAGGGTCCCCCAAGGATCTGTACTGGGACCAGGGCTGTTCAGCATATTCATAAATGATCTGGAAAAGAGTAAACAGTAAGGTGTCAAAGTTTGCAGACGGTACAAAATTACTCAAGTATAGTTAAGTCCAAAGCGGACTGTGAAGAGTTACAAAAGGGATCTCACAAAAGTGGGTGACTGGACAAGAGAATGGCAGATGAAATTCAATGTTGATAAATGTAAAATAATGCACACTGGAAAACATAATCCCAGCTATGCACATAAAATAATGGGGTCTAAATTAGCTGTTACCACTCGAGAGAGAGATCTTGGAATCATCATATCTAGTTCTCTGAAAACACCTGCTCAATGTGCAGCTGCAGGCCAAAAAAAAAAAAAAAAAGAGAGGCTAACAATGTTAGGAACCATGAGGAAAGGGATGGATACTAAGACAGAAAATACCATAAAGCCACTATATAAACCCATGGTACACCCACGCATGGAAAGCTGCGTGCAGTTCTGCTTCCCCCATCTCAGAGAATATATATTAGAAGTGGAAAAGATGCAGAGAAGGGCAATAAAGATGACGGGGGCATGGAACCACTTCCCTATGGGGAGAGATTAAAAAGACTAGGACTGGTCAGTTTAGAAAAGAGAGCACTCTCCTGACTTGATTTTTCTCCACACTGTTGAGAATAACGTGGTTGGCTCTTGAATTGCTTTTATTTTAAGGAGGAATGCTCAGAGGACATGCTGTGCCCTGAGATAGCAGTGGGGACCGGGCTTGGGGCAATATTTCAGATAATTCCCTTTCACTCCTTTTCTTCCTACACCTCGGTGAGGGCTTTTCTGAAGGCATTACTCCAGAAAGTTAAACGTCAGGGCTATTGTATGTAAAACCCTGATAAACAGGTGCTAACAGTTCCAGTCAACTTCAAAGAGAGAGCACCATACTGTTTCCAGGCCAAACATGCATTTAATGCACACAGAAGATATTATAAATAGCATAAAATATTGTAAATAGTATTTGGAATACTGTGAATAGTTTTGAAACAAAGGGTGTTAGGCAGGTTTCAGAGTAGCAACCATGTTAGTCTGAATCCGCAAAAAGAAAAGGAGGACTTGTGGCACCTTAGAGACTAACAAATTGATTTGAGCATAAGCTTTCGTGAGCTATAGCTCACTTCATTGGCTATAGCTCACGAAAGCTTATGCTCAAATAAATTTTAGTCTCTAAGGTGCCACAAGTACTCCTTTTCTTTTTGCAAATACAGGCTAACACGGCTGCTACTCTGAAACTGATCACTGAAGGTGAGCTATTACCAGCAGGAGAGCGGGAGTGGGGAGGGGGGAACCTTTTGTAGTGATAATCAAGGTGGGCCATTTCCAGCAGTTGACAAGAATGTGTGAGGAATGTGGGGGATGGGAAATAAACATGGGGAAATAGTTTTACTTTGTGTAATGACCCATCCACTCCCAGTCTCTATTCAAGCCTAAGTGAATTGTATCCAGTTTGCAAATTAATTCCAATTCAGCAGTCTCTCGTTGGAGTCTGTTTCTGTAGTTTTTTTTGTTGAAGAATTGCCATTTTTAGGTCTGTAATCGAGTGACCAAAGAGATTGAAGTGTTCTCCGACTGGTTTTTGACTGGATGAGACATTATCCTAACTGAGGAATAGCACTAACCTGTATCCGACATGGTACAGGGAGTGGGACCCCGCTCTCATAGCACACACATCTTGTGGTCTTGCCTTAATCAACAGCTAAGTCCACCGCTGTCTATAACTCCTATACTTATAACCGCCCCCCCCCCGCCCCACATTCACGCTCTGATTGGCTTAGCTCTTGGCGGGTGGCTGAGTGTGTGGACTGCCAGGTGGATTGCCCACAATAAAAACTTCCCATACAGCTTAACACCCTATTTCTCAAAAAGAAAAGGAGTACCCGTGGCACCTTAGAGACTAACAAATTTATTAGAGCATAAGCTTTCGTGAGCTACAGCTCACTTCATCGGATGCATTTGGTGGAAAAAAAACTTTTCCACCACTTTACTCCTTTTCTTTTTGCGAATACAGACTAACACGGCTGCTACTCTGCACCCTATTTCTGAATGTTTTTAGGGCCTTCACTCTGAGCTGCCCTACCCTCTGCATGTGTGCAGAGCCAGAGTATCCGGCTAGAGCCCTTGTCTCCTCTCCAGTGTTCTCGCCCTTTTTTGTGCCAAATAAAGTCAGTTGCAGTAGTATAAACCACATGGGTTACGCGGTTCTAACAAAGCAGGGTTTGATTTTAGGATCTGGAATTTGGCAGAGAGATTGGTCTGCCTCTGGGTCGGACCAGCTTGCTTTTCGTATTTAAATAAAATTGGGCAGGATATTGAGGTGTGAATATCAACACACTGCGAGGGGGAGAGGGAGGGTCTGGGTAATGGAAAACTTCTTCAGGATTTTTAGCAAGCAGGTTTTGTGCAGAATCCTCTCCTTTGGGGGGCTTGCCAGATGACCCCAATAGCCCATTCTGGTATTAACTTAAAAGAAGCCATTTTAGGGGAATTTCCATGTCAACACTTGCTGCATGCATTTCCACGGTAAGTTTCTCTCTGGAACAGTCTAAGAGGAGATCCACAATAGAAAATACCATCTTCTCCTGTACAATCTGCCTTTTGTCAACACGAGGTGAAAAGGTGCAGCAGCAAACTGCCTTCAGAAGGTGCTCAGATACCACAAATACAAATGTGGTTTAAACACCTAGCTAGATGGAACGTCTTGTTCTTTATGGGACCTGTGTAGTGGCACCCAGTGCAGGCGGTTGCTGTCGCAAGCATTTTACCGGCACTGACTGTATTGATTGGTACCCCTGCCTGGGGCAAGGTCTTCAGCTCAGCTTGATCTGTTGTTAATGTTGTTTAATATTTATATAACCATAGCTTACAGAGCCCCGGTCAGGATTGGGGTCCTTGTGTGCTAGGAACTGTACCAAGACTTAGAAGGATCCTGTCCCCAAGAGTTGAGTGGTTTCTCCAGGAAGCCACACGTGTTGCAGCTGTCCTGGTGCAAACAATGTCATCCTGACTCCAAAAGTGAACTCCGCACAGCGTGAGGGTTCCTCCAACACAGACTCGCATGCTGCAAACTAGCGGTAAAGGTTTTTCACTTTGTCATCTCCTCCAAGGACTCTGTGATCAGAAAAGCAACCCGTCCCTCGCTTCCTTGCACTCCAATCCGTACACACGTGAAATGCCAACAAACAAAATATACATGTTACGGGAACTGCAGTGCGAACTCTCTGCAGGGTTGGATCTGGGCTGCCTGACTTGAGCATTGATATAGTGGGAACAAGGCTGGTCTATTACTCTTCCCTCCTCTCCCCCAATGTAAAGAATGGATCGTGCCTTAAACATGGTTGCGAAAGTCCCCTGGATTTAATCTGTGCACCTGTTCCAATAACCCTGGCATAGCGTGGGTGGGGTTGCTGCTATGTCCCCTTTCCTGGGGTGTAACATGTGCTTCTCTCTGTGGCTAACAAGGCTTTGCTGGCAGATAGTGCAGGGCCAGGGCCTGGCCTCCCTGTTCTGTCAGGAGAGGCACAGATGCTTAGCCCCTCTTTATGCAGTGGCTGCTTATGATCTGGCCTTCGAGTATCAGAATCAGTTGTGGCTGCATCCCTTTCAGAGACCAGGAGCAATTGTCCCATTCCATTTGCACGCTCTCGGAGAGAAACTGGCAGTGGCAGACTAGCAAATTCACGTGTTCTTCCCCTGTGTGTCCTGTCTCAGTTCAGCACCGTTTCAGGTCGCCCTGGAGATCTGAGAGTCGGTGTTTCCGATGGGATTGCTCTGCCTGGGGGTTGATGCTCTCACTAGCGGTTATGTGCTCTCGGGAAAGTGAATGAGGCCGATGCTCGACATGCTGTTGTTTTCCACCTGGGTTGGTATTGGAAGACTTTTTCTTGTTGTCTAGAAGCATTAGCCGTGTATTTTCCAGGGTTGTGAACGTGCTTGGGTGTCCCCCGTGAATCTGCTCCACTAATGCTACGGGACAGCAGGAGCAGTCATGTTCTCGGTTTGCACATAAACTGCAGCAGCCCCTTCTTGAGCGTGCTAGATCAATGACAGTAGATGGGGGAAGGCATCTGTAAATTACAAAGAGTCTCCTGGCTTTTCATCTAGAGTCATTAATATCTGCTGTGTCTACAACTTCAATGTGCTTCAATGGAGAACCAGGAGAAGGAACTCAATCCAATTGCTTAAAAATGGCTATTAGATCTTACTGGATCACTGATTGCTTTAATACGTTTCATGTTAAATAAATTGTCTCCATATAAATGAATTAGTTTCAGCACATGCTAAGTCACCCCAGCAGCCTGGTGCTGTCATGTGCTTTGAGCTAGAACATTAAAGCAAAATTAATCTTAACTGTTAGCTGAGCATGTGGACTCTCCATTGGCAGTCTTGGCTTCTGCCGACTGGTGAGAGATGATTCACCCTTTGGAACACTGCCCCTTTGCCCAAGTTCTCTTGCGTGTGCAAGAGACACTCCTCCTGAAGGACATTAATATTAAAGGAGGGTACTTAGGGTACAGGCTTTTTGGGGCAAGGATGGTCTGTTCTGTGAACAGCGCCTAGCATGCTGGAGTCTTGGTCCATGACTGGGGCTCCTAGGTGACGCCGCAATACAAATAACAAACAATGATAATAATTTCACCTTCTGCATTGCTCTTGGACAATGCTTCTGTGTAGTTTTGCCTGCAAAACAGAACAGCCCCGTCCCGCAAAAATCCCCAAATCTAGTGCACACACAAAGTTGCAGTAGTAATGAGGTTTGCAAACAGATAGATAGAATACTGTGCCATTACCTCTGGCAGAGAGCACTATTGTTACCAGTCATTAGCTCAGCAGCTGCCCCAACCCTCCTTAGGCTCTCTCACATACGCCGTTCATGCATCTTTTCGTGTTTTGTCCTTCTGGGGTCTTGCAAAACGCACCCCCATTTTCATTCATTAACAAGCTGCCAACACAGATGTATGTAAGCGGGGGAATGGTCCCGCTCTTGTGGGGAACTTTCCTGGCTTCTGCACTACCCCAGTGAAGTGGGCTAGCGAAAGGATCTGAGTCCTCGCTCCCACTTCCTTTACCCAGTGGCCTCCCTGCCCTTGAGGACTCCCTTCCACTCTCCTGTCTGGCAGAGTCCTCGTAACCCCAACAAGGCTGGGCCCAGGATTCCTGGGGGGCTCGACCCTCAACCCTGCTGTGGTCACCTAGGACAGGGGCTAGGGTGTCCCCACTCCGGGGTACTCTCTCTGCACTGCGCACTTCTCTGACCCACTTATCATTTTATACAAATTTAAAGCAAGTACAAGTTGTTTAACAATTTAATTTAAAAAAAGAATAAGGAAAAATAGGAAAGGTTAAAGGAAAACATGTCACCCCGCTCTGTGGCAGGGAACATCACAGACAGTGTCTCTGGACAGTTCACAGTCTGTTCCTTATAACTCCCCGGCCTTCTTCTCAGGCCCTGGCTGTGCTGCAGGGATGCTGCGGGTTGGACGCTTGCAATGGTGGTGGCCATGCTCCTCTGAGGTTTGGGTGGTGGGACCCTTCTTCCCACTGTCAGTCCCCGTCGGGTTAAGATCCCCCTCCTAGTCTGGCCTGCAAGGATCCGTGGCTGGGGGTGTCTTTCTCCGCTGGGCCCTTTGCCCAAGGTCCCCCCTTGGCTGGCCCCAGCTGCTCACCACACCTGGCTCTGGGGCTGCAGCTCTGCTCCCAGCACAGGATCTACTTTCCCTGCCTGCTCCCAGCTCTGACCTGCTTTTCTGGCCCCCTCTGGGTCTGGCCCGGCTCTGCTCCCTGGCTCAGCTTGGGCCCCTGCTTTTTCCTTAGCTCAGCCCCACTTTGTTTGACCCAGGCAATTCCAGCTCACACAGAGGATGGGGACCCCCCGGCCTCCTGACTCCCTGATTAGCCTGCCCGCCCTGTCATTCAGGCTGACCTGGAGCATTGGCCTCTCCCCATTGTTCCTGGGGACTGTCAGTCTCAGGGTCCTGATTTCCCATCAACCCTTCCTCTTTTAGTACTGGGAGCTAGCCAACCAAAACACCCCCACAGAATGTTAGTAAGGGGGCAACAGTCCCCTTACATTCAGGATACTCGAGGGCTTAAAAGCAGAGTCATGAAAGCTGGCATTTTCCCTGCTTCATCCGAAATTGATGCAGCACAACAGCCACGATGACTCCCCTTGCCCCCAACTTTTCGGCTGACTGCCCCAGTTCTCGTGGACAAGGCGCTGCCATGCTAATGGCAATAGCAGATGTACAGTGGTTGTGCTAACTTCCTTCTTCCCCTGTTGTCCTGGCTCTACTCTGAAAGTGAAATCAATCATCCCCGGATAAACTCTGGGTTTCTATTTGCTGTGTTTTCCTTCTGTTCACCCTGTTCTTATGAGCCAGGAAATCATGGAGATGATTGAGGATCTTGCTCATAGCTCATGAGTGTCCTTGTACCTCAGGCAGCCACGTCTCCCGTAAAGTCTCTCTTCTGATGCCATCCTCAAGAGTAGGAGAAGGGGCAGAAGATGCCCAGCAGATGACAGCATTTCAGTGTCGGGGGGTGCACAGCACCCTGGTGCTGCAAACTTTGGGTGCAACCCACAGTCTGTGAAGAAGCTGCGTCTGCAGACAGTTGCTGGGTAAATAGCACGGTGCATGGGGAGCTCCTCCACACAGCTTTCTCCCATTATAGTTACAGGAGGACACTGTTAGTGAGCAGTCCTAGCTGATTCTGTGGTCTCTCTGTGGGCCCCATCACCAGAGCATGCCATCATCCGCTCGCACACAGAAAAGAGGAGTTTGCAATGTCCATGAGCTGTGGGTCTATTTCCCTCATATCGGCTTTTCAACCCTCCCCCCCAAGCCAGAGCACTTCGAAATGCTGGACTGCATGTTGTCACCTGTGTTCTGAGCCAGCACCTACAGCAGCAGCTCTCATTTTCAGAAACTAGAAATGCCCGCGCAGCCGAATGCAAATGGAATAAAAATAGGATGATTTAATGTGCACAGAAATCCGAAAATTCAGTGTTGAGCTCCCATGTCATGCATGTCTATTAAGGCATCAAAGGTAAGAGCATATCCAGGACCATAAAATACTTCATATGTGCAAGGGCGCCGGAACTTCCTGACCCTGGCTCATGAAAAACGTCAACCAACTTATTGCATGAACATAATTTTTTTTTTTTTTTGCATTTGATGGAATTTAATTGGCAATAGCTTGGACAATGGCTATACACAAGGCTCAGGCCATAGAGTTACCTGGAACATAATGCTGAACATATGTTTGATTAAAGAGAGATGCTGGAGCCGTAATAGAGTTAACGAACAAGGCTTGGTATTCTAATTTAACTGGCAGTCTTCAGATTTGTTGTGAAGCCAGATCTGATTTTTTGTTGGCGCCTGAATGAGTTTTTCTTAGAAGCTTTTGATTTGTCAATTTAATTATGAGCTGAGTTAATCCGTGTATCCGATTTAATTTTTAAGGCTTTAATTAATGAGCTAATGTGTGAAAAACTGTGAAAAGATCCAGAGCCCTGAATTCTGGGTCTTCTGTGCTGTCGTTTCTTACATCTTTCATGAGAGGCAGATTTGGTTATATAAAGAGTAATCTACATGTATCTGTCACTCTAAAGCACCTGTTAGTGGGGTCTTTAGGCACTGTATATGCAGGTACCAGTGCTATATATTGCACTGAGTTTGGTTTATTGCGAATGTGATTATTTTGTGGATTTGTAGAGTTAGATTAGCCAATTAAAACCCTTAAAACTAAATCTTGGAGAACAACATTTAAAAATTGTCTGGCAGTTGTGATGGGAATTGGAGCTGCTCAGCACCAAAGGAATTGTTGGGTTCCTTCAGTAGAAGCTGGTTCCAAAGTATACATCTTTGGGGTGAAGTGGGGACACACAGGGGCTGCTGTGGTGGGCCGGGGAAGGGGAACAGTTCCTTGGCTGTGGCACGGTGGGCCAGACACTGCTGCTCTGTTGATGATCTCTTCCCCACAACTTGCTGGGAGAATGGGATGTGCGGGGTTTTTTTTAACTGACTGCTTTCCATACCGTGACACTGATTGTCCAGCAGGAGGAGCCGATTCCCTAGCGTGCTCCCACCCCCTGCAGTCTAAGTACAGCACCGCTGGTGTTCTTGGGATATGGATCCACTTCGTGGAAGGGAGCGCGCTCGGCAGGGATCCCCTCTGTCCATGCAGACGTATACATAACTCCTTACATAGGATCTATACATACGTAAGCGGGGGAATAGTCCCGCTCTTGTGGGGAACTTTCCTGGCTTCTGCACTACCCCGGTGAAGTGGGCTAGCGAAAGGATCTGAGTCCTCGCTCCCACTTCCTTTACCCAGTGGCCTCCCTGCCCTTGAGGACTCCCCTTCCACTCTCCTGTCTGGCAGAGTCCTCGTAACCCCAACAAGGCTGGGCCCAGGATTCCTGGGGGGCTCGACCCCCAACCCTGCTGTGGTCACCTAGGACAGGGGCTAGGGTGTCCCCACTCCGGGGGGCTCTCTCTGCACTGGGCACTTCTCTAACCCACTGACCATTACATACAAGTTAAAGCAAATGCAAGTTATTTAATCAACAATTAATTTTAAAAAGAATAAGGAAAAATGGGAAAGGTTAAAGGAAACATCACCCCGCTCTGTGGCAGGGAACATCACAAACAGTGTCTCTGGAACGTCAGGGCCGTTCACAGTCTGCTCCTTGTAGGTCCCAGGCCGCCTTCTCAGGCCCTGGCTGTGCTGCAGGGATGCCGTGGGTCGGACACTTGCTCTGGTGGTGGCCACACGCTCTCAGGCTCTAAGTGGTAGGACCCTTCTGCCCAGTGTTGCCCCCGCCCTATTGGGGTTAGATCCAAGCCTGGCCTGCAGAGCCCCTTGGCTGAGGCGTCTCCCTGTGCTGGGCCTGCTGCCCAGGGTCCCCCTCGGTCTTCCCAGCTGCTCACCGCACCCAGCTCCGGACTGCTCCAGCCCCAGCCCCACCACTCGGTCTCTGCTGCTCTGCCTCCAGCTCCCTGGGCTGCTTTTCTGGCCCCTCTGGCTCTGGTTGCTGCAGCTCTGCTCCCAGGACAGGTCTGCTCTGCAGGCTGCTTCTGTGACTCTGCTCCCAGCACTGACCTGCTTCCTGGGCTGCTTTTCTGGCCCCTCTGGCTCTGGTTGCAGCAGCTCTGCTCCCAGGGCAGGTCTGCTCTCTCTGGCTTGTGCCTCTGGATTTGGGGCTGCAGCTCTGCTCCCAGGACAGGGTCTGCTCTCTCTGGGCTGCTTTACTGGTCCCTCTGGATCTGACCCAGCTCTGCTCCCCAGCTCAGCTTGGGCCCCTGCTTTCTCCTTAGCTCGGCCCCACTCTGTCTGACCCAGGCAATTCCAGCTCACACTGAGGACGAGACCTCCCTGGCCTCCTGACTCCCTGATTAGCCTGCCCGCCCTGACATTCAGGCTGACCTGGAGCATTGACCTCTCCCCATTGTTCCTGGGGACTGTCAGTCTCAGGGTCCTGATTCCCCATCGACCCTTCCCCCTTTTAGTACTGGGAGCTAGCCAACCAAAACACCCCCACTGACTGTTAGTAAGGGGGCAGCAGTCCCCTTACACATACATCTCACAATGGTATTAGTGACCTTGGCTGTCATATGAGACCTCACATGACATTCATGTGACTTCACGTGACGTTCTTTAGTGAACCGGTCTGTACCTACCAGAATCGGGGCATTCCTGTAACCCCCTGGCCAGCTGGCAGTGAGGGGTTTTTGGGTCACACACTACCATACTGTTTGCTGCCCAGCGTTGTGAATGTTCTATCTCTTTTCCCATCTATGTCTGTCTTGTCTATTTACATTGTAAGCTCTTTGGGTCAGGGACTCTCTGACTCTGTTTGTACAGCTCCTAGCTAGCCAGTTGATCACTGAGAGCTACCCTAATACAAACAAGACTAATCATCCAAACTAGGCTGATGTTCTGTTTCTGATTTGGGATCTCCGCCAGTCTGTTGTGCTGTGTGTACCGTAGCATGCATCTCGGATATTGCGTCTCAGCCTGCAGCATTGATCAAAGCAACTGTGTGCCTGAGGGCAGAAACTGGAAACTGTGTGCGTCCACCCTAAACAGGAACAGAGGCATGGGCTGGTATAAAAATGCATGGCACGTGGGCATTCCAGCAGGTTAATAAGTCTGAGGTTACTCCTCGTGCAATAGCTGTGAACGGCCTGGTATCCTGAGAGGTTCCTTCATTTCGTTTCATGTAGGAATTCAATTTTAAAGTCAATGAAAATAACTTAGCACTGTATGGAATCCAGCATCCATTTCCCTCCACCCCCAACTCCCAAACCTAGCTTGTTTCTTTCCAGTACCACTGCAGATGATGTTCAATGGCCCATCTTTTCCCAGAGTGCTCTCTGCTTTGACATCCCAGCATTTCAAAGGAGCAGGATGGGTGGGACTGCAATTCCAGGGAGGGTTTTGCAAATCTAAAGGGGTACTTTGAATATTCTTCCCACAGCTTAACAACTCCACTGCGCAAAACACCAAAGTGTTTGCTGCCTTCAGTTGGGTAGAAATCCTCCCGAGTTACTGCCCCAGCCTCTCTCACTCCTTAGAAATGCTGAGACATTGCGGCAGAGCAGAGTATTCTGGGAGTGTGGTTCCGCAATGCAAAACGGCCTCTCGAAAGGCATCCAGCAATTGTCTGGGGCTTTGTGCATCTGCGAGCCCCACATCTAGGGTGCGCATCCAGAGAGGAGGGTGAGGAGGGAATGGATGGCTCCCACAAGCATTGCTTGGCAAAGCCTTCTGTAAAAGGCAGGGCCAGATCTTGACCCAAATATATAAGCATGCAAACTCCTTACCCGCTCCAGTCAGCATGTGCAGATTGTCTAGCTGCAGTTATGCTGATGTGTGTGGATCTACAAAACCCAAAAGCAATGGTGTTTCAAACGGTCTTGCAAAAAAAAGTTTTAAAGAAATTCTACTGCCTGGGGAGTTCAGTTTCTCTGGTAGTGGCAGTTTGCATGAATAATAATAATTAAAAAAAAAAAGTCTTTGGAACTTTTCCCCAGACCCAGCCACTTTGCATGAAGAGAATTCAGGGCCATGTTGTCTCTGCTCTTGATAGTCTGACCATGACTCTGT
This sequence comes from Dermochelys coriacea, assembly GCF_009764565.3. Classification (NCBI taxonomy): domain Eukaryota; kingdom Metazoa; phylum Chordata; order Testudines; family Dermochelyidae; genus Dermochelys; species Dermochelys coriacea. The sequence goes on along the minus strand of NC_050077.1, from coordinate 3,658,431 downwards.
GTTTCTGGAAGATTGAAGCTGGCGGGATATGGGTGTGCTGGGAGATCTGCATGTTAATCGTAACTGAGTCTGAAACTCAGCTCAAGAGCTGCGTGTATCATCTCCGTAAACACAGTCGTAGTGGCACCTGTAAAAATTTACTGATTAGATGTTAGACGCTTGGATGTTTTTTAAAAAGTCTCATTATGAAATACGTGTGTTCGACAAGATGTGTATATCTGCTTGCTGTATTCCATGCAAATGCTTGAGTAATGAGCAATTTTCTTTGCTAATTCTCACCTTTGCAAATTTCCTAAAATTCAGCTGTGTCCCGTGAGTTGGGGGAGCAAAATGCTCCAAGGGTTGTCAATATAGGGGTCCCAGGTGCTAATCAACACTTAGCAAGAGCTTATGAATTTGAATGGATTCCCAGGTGGGAAGAAATCCATGTTCAGCATGTTCACAAATAGGGAAATTGCATGTTTTCAAGTGCGTATGTGTAGTATGATGATAACCCGCATCTTAATCATACAGAACAGGGCGTGGCTTGGCTGAGCCGTCATCCAGGGAATCAGAGATGGGGAGTGGAGTTCTTCAGCTCTGCAGTGGCTGGAAGTCTAGCAAGTTGGTCAGAGTTATGTGGCATATTTGCTCATCCACATTCCTACAGGAGCCCAATCCCTGCCTCACACCAACCCTACCCCAACATGTGTAAACATGATGGCTGACCCTGACGGATCAGGGCTGGGTAGTTGGCGACACTCAGGCTGGATTATATATACATGCTCTGGGATTTTCTTCCCAGGAGCCAGAGACCAAGAGGTCTAGAAAGCGCCCGGGGCTACGTTTTCAGAAGTGGCCAGTGATTTTAGATGTCTTCATTCTGGGGTAGCCAACTTGGGACACACAAAGGGGACCTGATCCTCAGAAAGTGCTGAGCACTCACCTTCCAAATATCAGGCCTCTTTAAGGCATCTCAAATTGGGCAACCAAAAGCACTGGTCACTTTTTCAACTGTTGGCTCTGGTCATTTTCCTTCAAACAATGTCTAATATGAAGACCCTTAAAGTAGCATCTGAAAGTAGCCTTCTCTTTCCAGTCCCATTGAATAACTTGTCCAATTTTGCCCCAGACACTTGTCTGTGGCTTTGCAGTCACAGCTAGACAGGGTGCCAACCACAACAACATTGAAAACAACATGCTCTAGGATGGGGCTGGGACTGATTTTTCTCTATTTCATAAACCTGCAGCAAGCTATTTTGGGCTCTGTTTCTATTCTGCCCACTGTAATAATGGCAGCAACATTCTCGGCAGCTAGTGCCCAGTAAATTTCACTCCCCCCCCCCCCCACCGAAAACCCCTGGTTGTGGTAAAAGTTATGCTTTCGTTTACCTCTGTTTTAGGGAGGCACCAGATGATCAAGGTCCCAGGCCTGCAAAGGGAGCCTCAGGGATTCTCAGTGAATTCTGTCTATGGATTCCTGTGCAGGACCCGAGCCTAGGAAAGCAGCCAGGTTTAACTGGCACCTGTCTTTTGCATTTCCCAAACCTCCCAGCCCATTCCTCTGAGCCTCCTGCTCAATCATGTGAGGGAACCCTCCACACCCAGCTCATTTGGTGAAGTCATTAATATCAGATTGTGATACACTTTGTAACCACGCAGCTATTTTAAAAGCCGTGTTTTGATGATGCTGCCCCTAAATGAGGAGCATTTGGACCCAGTAATTTCATTTTTTTCTGCATCTGCGAGGTTCTGATTTTATTTCTCCAAACACCATAGTAATTGTTCAATTTATAAGGCTCCTCATTCCCCCTATTAAGGTGCTCAGGCCACTGTATTATAATTCATGCTTAAAAAGTACAGAAAGATTTTCAGAAACTCAATAAAATGTTACAGTAAAACCTCTGTCATAAAATTGCAGTTGAAGAAGATAAATAGTGAAGATTCTTGGATAATTTCTGCTGCAAACTATTACATAGCAGGTGGCCGGTCTTGAAAAATACCTCTGTTGTTGTACTAGAGCTACATAAGATTAAAAGTGTATCCTAAAATGCATCCAAGAGCTGCAGTATCTACAGGACATTTCATGTTTCAATATGTTCTAAACACATCTGCTTTATCTGTGGAACCTTAAAACCTGTTAAAGGCCAGCTGTGCCTTTTTGAGGCTTACTTGAGCATGGAATTAACTTTTGTAGAAGAAAGGTAGAAAATAATGCTGCTTGTCTGGTTACCGGGGCTAGATAACGGAAGCTTTTACAGGTTTAATCAAGTGGAGAAATTGTTTTTTGCCCCAGAATGCAGCGTCCATGTTATAAATCATCTTCAATGATCAGCTAAGCAAGAGCATCTCTGTCACCCATGTTAACAAAAATAAAAACTACTTTATTCGATGCTCTCGTTATTTATGAAAGTTAGTCAAGTCACACGACTCCCACCTGAGCTAGGTAGGGGATGCTGTACCTAGTCTTCAAATGAGGAAGCTCAAGCACAGAGGGGCTGTGTGATCACGCATTAGTTGGAGCAGTGGGTTTTCAACATTTTTTCATTTGCAGACCTCTAAAAAAATTTTTGAATGAAGGTGTGGACCCCTTTGGAAATCTTAGACATAGTCTGTGAACCCCTGGGGGTCCACAGACCACAGATTGAAAATCACGGAGTTAGCGTAAGTGGCAGAACTGAGGGTATAATGCAGGAGTCCTGATAGCCCAATTGCCTGTACTGATCACTAGATGACGCTGCCTGGTTGTCCGTCCCACATACCAGTTTCAGAGGAGTGCGTGGCTCCCTTTGCATTGTGATCCATCTGTGGAAATGTCCTGGTCTCCCCTCAATAGAGCAGAGTCTTCATGTCTTGCAAGAATCTCAGCTCAGACGGTCTGCAGATGTTCTGGGCTTTTTTCCCCTCTTCTAAATGGAAATACCTGCTTACCAGGAGAGTTGCAGAAACAGATGCACCAAAAGGGTGTTTGGGGCTAGCTCCTGGCTTCTGCACAAGCTGAGGCATGGGCACATGGTGGGTTCATGTTGCAGAAAGGATTGCTGGAGTCTCTTCTGGGATCTCCAGAGAGAAGCGCACTCTGCAAGCAGTGTAGAGACAGCACCCCTATGCCAGCTTTGGCAGGTGTGGAGCCCGAACATGTCTTCATTTTGGGGGGCTGGCATCTGCAGGAGTGCTAGCAGAGATCAGTGCTTGGATTGTGGAGGGGCACTTGTATCATGTCACTCACTGCTGAGCAGGCCTGGCTGCCACCTTGGCATTTCAGAACTTTGGTGCCATTAAAGCTACATGGACCAGTAGGCCAGGATCCTCTCCACTGCCTTGGCTTCTGAGTGGCACCAGGATGAGACTCTACTACATGGCTCCATGATGAGCTTTCTGGTCTGGCTTCTTCCATTCATGGCACACCCTCGAACATCCCCAACTTAATCATAATGTCCATAAAATAAAGGAGCAAGAGTACCACAAATGACCGTGCTGGGGAAGGGGCACCTGTATAGGACTTTGTTGTCAGGAAGTGCTTAACAAAATATGCATTATTGACCTGCAGCTGCTGAGTCCAACCTGTGACTGCGATTTGCCAGTACTTCTAGCATGACCCTCTCCTCTAATTTCCACGTCTGTGTGGTCTCAGCAGCATGGGAATGGGATCTTGGTGAGTCCTGGAAGCCCACAGTCGTTCCACCCCACCCTGCGAGTGCTCCATCCCTCCCTTCCAGTCTCTCTTCTTGGCCAGGGGGTGTTTCTGCCTGCCTGTCCAGATTGGCACAGGAGCTGGCATTTACAGGATTGTCTGTATCCTGCTATACCGTCTGGAAGGAATTCAAGAACTCCCATGCAGCAGGCAGTCTTTGTGACTCCATGTGCGCCGTGACACTGCAACGGGTCCTTGTGTCACTCTGCAGTGTTGTGAGAGTCCACTCTTGCCCTGGGCTGCACTGGAACCAGTAGCGGTGAAAGGCTTTGTGTCCCTCCCCCTTCTCTTGGCACATGACTGGCCCTCATCTGAGAGCCTGAGTCACTCTGTGCTCCAGTTTGCTCTGAACTGGACCTATTGACCAAGAGTCCCATTGCCATCCTGTCCTGTTGCTGTTCATCTGGCAGAGGCCACACTGCTGTAGCCGGACCAGCTTGGTTTCACCAGTCAATATTCTAGGAGACCACCCAGTGTGAGTCCCCCTGGTGCCCAAGGCAGTGGGGGAGGAGAAATGAGAAAGTAAACTATTCCCAGTAGTGAGAGGTGAAATAGTTGTTAACGGAGGAAGGAGGGGGCGCCAGGAATGAAAGAAGAATGAAAGAGTGATGTGATTGCTTTAGAAATCATTTGCAAAGCTGCTTCAATTTTAGATGCAGCCTCTCTGGATTTTCATTCTGAAATGTCATTTTGCCAATGTGACTGAGAATTCTGTCTGCAGAAGGGGCTCTGGGCTTCTTAGGGAATGTACGGAGAAGAGGGAGAGAAAACAAAGTCTTATTACCCATTAAGCCATGAGGGATTGTGCCTGAGAAGTTGTTTGAAGGCAGTTTAGATTAAAAAGCAACCGCCTTGATAATGAAGTGGCATTAGCTCTCACGCCACGTCAGTTGCCAGGACCCCAAGCCCAGATTACTAGCCCACTCTACATACAGATCTTAATGTCAGAACTAAGATGAGCAATGCTAGTTATAAAGGACAGGGAATGGTGCTACCACCGGCTTTAGACATGGTTGGCAGAGTCCACAATCCCTGTGTGTTCCCAGCTGGGGCACAATTCTGGATCCAGGGCCCACAGTAACACCCCTCTAGAGAAACGGAGCTGCACTGTTGGAATGGGAAACCCAGGAACCTAAAGCACCAGGGTGTAATCCAGGCCCCCCTGATGTCAATGGCAAAGCTTCCATTGACTTCACCCCACCCGGCTCTGATGTAGCAAATGAAAGAAAACAGCAAGTGGGGAAAGGGCTCCCGGCAGGGGCCGTAGACTGGGTGGACCTCCCGGCAGATGTGTGGGGGACAGAGAGGGAGGGGAAGGGGTCCCTTTGCCGGAGCTGAGTCTGCACAGAGAGGCCCCTCGGTCTCTTCCGCTGAAGGTGACAGCTGATTAACGATGCGGTGCCTAATCTAGCAATGCTTAAAAGCAAAGTCACACCACATGCAGGCTGACTGGTCTCCCCTTACTGAAAACACCAGCTGTGGTACTGTACAGTCAAGCGCGCGTACCCAGCCTCTTGTCCGGCACTGGAGAGCACCACGGTATTGTAGTCAGAGCACACAGATCCTACCTCTTGTCCAGCACTGGAGAGCACTGCAGTATTTTTCCTTATAAGGTGCCTCTATTTATTGCACCCAAATACCATTTCATGGCTTGAGACTTTAATGCTTTTATTTCACTGCACTCGGAGAGCTGATACAAACTCTTCTCCAAGCTGCTAATCATCTCGGGTGGGGTTTTCCCAGTCTTGGTGGCGGTGCTCTTCCTTGTTCAAGTTCTGTGAGGTTAACAGCAGTGAAATCAAATCTAACCCATCCCTTCAGTGCTTTCTCTGCCAGACAGGTGAGGCCACATCACCCAGCTTTGAGAGCCATCATCTCCCAAAGGCAGCAGTACAAGTCCATCCCCAGAGTCACTCTGAAGCTGACCCAGGCAAAGCACTAGAAGATGCACTGTAGGGATCACTCCTGCACTGGCCAGGAGGATGGGCTATTATGAATGATCTGCTAGGATTCCCCTTTGTAATTTTGGTTTCAGTGGAGAATCTTTTATCCTGCTGGCTGGGCAATGAGACTGGCCTTTCAGAGGGTGGAGAGACGTCTTTGTTGCTTTCTCATGGTACTCAAGACACCAGTACAAAGGGCCCCCGTATATGACTGGTGCAGACTTCTATCATCTCCTCCAAAGGCAGGTTAACATTTCCTCTCTGTGGCATGTGAACGTCAATCTCTCCGGAGCTCATTTATGATCTAGAGTCCCATTAGACCTATAGCAGGGCAGACTGGGGTCTGGATTTGGGCTGAAACTTCTGGTCAGACCTGGCAATGTACAAAAGCGTAGTCATTAGGATAGAGCACAGAGCAGATGGCACTAGGAAGGTGGAGATGCTTATAGGGGAACTGAGATGTCAAAGGGACAGAGGGAAAAACAGGAATCCAGCCCTGCTTACCCCAGGGCAGAGCTCACCATAGTGAAAACAGGAGAGGCAGGCAGGCTGTAAGGATTTGCTCTGTGGAGATATCACCACTGAGCACACACCTTGGCAGGAGGCGTCTGGTATGGTGATAACCTAGGCAAATCAAAGAAAGCTGGAGTCTGACAGATGCCAATCACGTCTGCAGGGAACACTTACCTGGAGGGAAGGGGCATTGTCTGGTATGCTGCCAGGCATATTTTCCTTCTTCCCTGTAACGACATGGATCATACTGCTCTGAATGACTCTTTGCAGAGTGACAGATGACGTGTTATGCAGGCTGCTTATTGTTTCTTTGGTTTTAGTATGATTTTTAACCCTGTTCTCAATCAGTCTTGTTTTTCTACAGCCAATGTGGCGGTGGTCTCTGGTTTGGGAGCTTCAACAAAAATGTTTCCTTTAATCTCTAGGGATAGGCAGTGAGGAAAGGTGGCCTAACACCTGTCTCACTTGGGATTCTCAGGCCAGAAGGCCGTGGTTGGGAAATTTGGTCTGTGCACATACACAGTTATGCTGATTTTAACCTGATTTAGGTAAACTGATTTCAGATTCCATGATGTTATTCTTAAATTGATTTAACCCTGGTTTATGTTGGTTTAGTTTGCACTGGTAAATTTCCAGGCTAGACAGCTCTAACCAGTTTGAAGGAGATACAAGTGCATCCCTGAGGGCTTACATCTCTTTAACAAAATCAGTTCTTAAACCAGTTTTAGTTTAACTGGTGCAATTCCAGTGTGCAGGCAAGGCCTTAAAGGGCCTTTCCCAGAAGGTGCTTCACTGAGCGACAGTGTGGTCTAGGGGTTGGGGCCCTGGACTGGACCTCAGGAAATCTTGGTTCTGTTTCTCGCTCTGTCATTAAACAGCTGGGTGACCTTGGCAAGTGACCCCCCCGCCTCCATTTCCTTTCCTACCTGTGGGGCTATCCATAAATTACATAACATACTAGTGGGTGGCTCCATAATTTTGCGTGTTGGTTTCAGTGTTCCAAGGAGGCAGGTGGATCTTGAAAATCACCAAAAAATGTGAGATGTAATTTATGGACAGCCCTTTTTGTCTGTCTTGTCTATTAAGACTGGAAGCTGTTCAGGGTAGGGGTTGTCTCTTACTATGCATATGCATAGCATCTAGTGCAATGGGACCCTGATCTCTGTTGGGGGCTCCAGGCTAATACAAATAATGAGTCGTCATAACTGTGGGCCACAGTCATAATACTGCCTAGGGGAGCACCTAATAACTGGGATGAGGACACAGTCTATGGGGTGTAGGGGTGGGGTGCTCAGTCTGGATGCCTGTTGCTGCCACATGGCAAGTAAACCCAGGGTGACCGCAGTAAAATAAGAGTCTGCAAATATTAGTCCTAAAACTCCAATATACTTAACACTAAAAGCCCAGAGGGTCTAATTTTTCACGTCATGGTCCAGTGGCAATAGGATCACGCGTTGCTCATTGTTCTTTAGGATTATAATTAGATTTCAGTATTTTTTTTTTTCTCTGTGCAATGTAGGTCAGTGGTAATTACCGTAAATCCTAACACTCCTCACTTTCCTTTTAATTAAGCATCTCTGGAAGACAAATGCTGCAATAGGTATGTTGCCACACTTGTAACTCCCATCTCCTGATTGTGGACAGATGCTTTCCCACTGGTCTCTGCAGTACGTGTCTGTCCTATTTGTCCCGTTGAGATAGACAGGAATGCACTAAATTCTGCTGACTCGTGTCTCTCAGTGATGAATTAAATGTTCAAGCAATCGAAGCTTGTATTTGCAATCATGCCAGTGCGTTTGGATAGCAGTTTTTGTTCAGCCATCTTGTGAACTGTAATATTCTTATATTTTTTATTAATTTTTAACAGGCCATTACATCTGCATATTAGCTTAGTTAAGTGAGATAAATTGCATTGTCTCCTTCTCCCCTGAAGCTCACTGGCTTATGTGATGCTAGAATATCCACTTTTTGAGAGCAAACAGATTTTGCAATCCCAGACTTTTTCTTTACAAATCTAGGCTTACTCCTTGGGCTGCAATTCACCCCCCTTCAGGGGGCCTGCACAGAGCTTATGTGCTTCTTTTGCCTTCAAAATAGGGCTTAAGTGGAACTTTGTGTGCGTAGGCCCTTTGCACAGGGTGAATTCCATCCTAGGAGAACGGCATCAGAAAACATCCATCCCTGGTGTCACTCCATTGAATTCAGTGGAACTCCACTAGGGATGAAGTTGTTTTATTGCTCTTAGCTGCAGAAAATGGTTTGAAAAAACCTATGGCTCTAATCTTCCCTTTTTGTTAAATGCACAAAACTCCTATCGACATTGGTTGGGGGTCACTTGCTCAAAAGTCAATGGGAAATTGATCCTTCTGATATATATATATATAGATATAGATGGGGAAACCAGCCCCTGGCTTTTGGATTATCTCTGTTTATGTCATCTTGGGAATTTAAAGATTCGGTGAATTTTGATGCTAGTCTCCTAGTATCTTGAGTCAAACAGTGAAACTTTAAATTGGGGTGAACCTGACACAGGAGATTTGGACTCCAGGAACGAGACATGATTCTGATGAAAGAAGTATCATGAATTTAGGTGTCGGGGGGGGGGGGGGTATTTTAGATTTTGGAGGCATTCCCTTTGGATATGGGTTAAATTTTTCTGGGGGCTGGAGAGGGGGATTTGTGTCATGCTTAGTTTTCTTTTTTAACATAAAACAGTAAGTCCCTGTGTTTAGCAGCCCTAAATCACTTGCCGCTCCCGAGCTGGAGTAATTATCCTTGTCGTTCTAGCTTTGTGGCAGTTTATTTCAGTAATTCATTTTTTGTGAATATTGAGGTTTCTAGCACAGCCCAGAGAGCTGTGTGCTCCACCAGCGCCGATCTGTGTCTGCAGCACAGAGTTGCTTAGAGAACATGCTTTCCCTTGCCAGTTTCAATCATCTTGATTTGTATGGTGTCTCTTGGTCGAGATTCTCTCCCAGCCCCCAATTTATCCCCCTGCACCCTTCTCGGTCTGGAATTACGTTGTGTGCGGTTATTAAATTGATGGCCCGTCCTTGGAGAGCAGGCTCTAGGACAGAGAGCTTGTCTCTCTTCCAGCTGGAAGTGGCCTGTGCTTTAGAGGAGCCAAAGAACAGCACTCTGCTAGACTGGTGCTCAGCAAGCTGTATTGTATCAAATCTCTTGCTGAAATCATGAAAAGCTCCTGACACCGAGCTGGACAGGCAAAGCGTTTGTCTGATCTCGGCGTCTCCTGGGACACCAAAGCTCTGCTGAAAAGCCAGCAAATGGGAGTGGCGTTTGATCACCACTGATCTGGGGATGGATTCAAACCAGAGACCTACAGATCAATGGCCGTATCTGTCAGGCCTCCTATTGTACAACAGGCTTTAGGGCCAATTTCTAAGTCCCCACCTCCAGAATAAGGCGCATGATGGCCAAGAACTCATCAGTTTGGAGAGGGATTGGACCATTCCATGGACAAAGTCACAGGCTGTGCTGGCCTGTTAAGAGAGTTTGGGCTGAGGCTCACCTTGCCAGGGCTACCCCCGCACTCCCCAGGTGAAGGGGGTGAGTCCAGGGGTCACGTGCGGGGAGCATGTGGCTCAGAACCCAGCCAGCTGGGACATTGAGGGCAGTTTGAGCTCTGAGATGGACTCAAAGGAGTAGGAGAGCTGTGGGAGCAGCTGACTGCTGGCATCGGCCTGGTAAGTCCCCTGCTCCAGAGAACCGGACTAGCCACAGCTGTTACGCTTAACGCTAATAAGTTTTGAAAGGGGGGTGGGGGACTGTGAGAGGGCAGGTTCCCCACTGCTGTCTTCCTGCACCAATGACTCTAACACCACCTGGCATTTGGAGGCTTCAACTCTTCTGGAAACTTGCCCTGCCGTAGATTTCCAGATGCTAGATGAGCTCCGAGTATTGTTGTTAAGATGGACACTGTGGTGCCCATGGAAATGGATTTGAAACGGAGAGTGAAGACGAGGGAAGAGTTGGAGGCCATCCGGTTTGTCTTGCAAATTGTCCCACTTGCTCATCTTGGTTTACCTTTTTGCCTGGAGCCATCCTGTCAGTGACAATGGCTAATGGGCTCACTGCTCACGTGGCCTGAGAGGCTGATCCTGGTTAGTCTCTAGGTGATTAATTAACAATGCCACAATTTTGCACATATGTCCTGCTGCCTTCTCCTCAGCTGGGCTGATGGCTGCTCCCCAGCTCCATTCCAGGAGGCAGAGTTAGTGAAGCGCTGTAGAAGAAATTTTACTTTTCCTGATTTAGACCTGCTCATTTAAACCAGGCGGAAATCTGTCCAGCTTCTCTGCTGGAGTGACGGGCCTGCTGGGGAACAGTTTCTGAGCTCATGCTTGCTTTGAACAGGGATGAGAGAAGATTCTCAAGAGAACCAAAGAAGTCTCTGCATTTATCCGATCAAATTACAATTTGAGGAATTCTGGTTTTAGACTGCCTGAAATTACTGTCTGGATGCAGCATGTTCACGCCCAGTCCGAACCTGTTGTGTTGGGTATGCTTTCCCATGGCTGTATTTCAGGGGAGGGTGGAGTAATTCCCAGGGATACAGTTTAGAAAAAAATTGGGATCTTTGGGGATGATAAATATTTAATTACCTAGAGATTTATGTGGCCCTCCCCTCCCCCCCACCCCGCACAAGTGTCTGTCTGAACACTTCACACATGTCAGTAGCTTCCAACACCCCTGCAAGCTGAGGAAGGGCTCTTTGCCCCATTTCAGGCACAGGAAGATGATGCGACTTGCCCAAGGGGAGACAGGGAATTTATCACAGAGCTGGGAATTGAGCCCAGATCTCCTGAGTCCCCGTGCGGTGCCGTAACCACAAACCTGTCCTTCCTCCCCCGTTGCTACCTTCACTTTCCTGCCCACCCTAGTTTTATTGATCTTGTACCAGGTCCATCTCTGGAGAATATTAGCATACCCGTAACTCTATTGCTTCAGTTATAAACTTCCCTGGATCCCAAGCACCCTCGGATAGCAGGCTCTGAAGTAACCAGAGCCATCCCAGATGGAATATTGGGCACATTCACCCACCAAGACTGAATAACGAAGAAAGCAAAAAAGCGATGCTGGGTGAAATTGGAATTGTCACCGGAGTGAAACGCACATGTCGGATTTGATTTTGTGTCTCCCAGACACAGTACTTACTGGAATGGAATTAACTCCAGCCAGAGGACTCCTTTTCCCAACTAGCAGGAGCAGTGGGAGCTCTCCTATGAAGTTAGCACTCAGCTCTCGCATTGAATTGAGGTCTGATAGGTGCCAGTGCTTTGGTTAGGAAGATGCTGACTTTTTGACAGCTCTTCGTTAACTATGGGGAGTAGGGGAGAGGGGAGAGCGCCTGTCATTGGTTCCTTCTCCTAAATGAAAACCTGGTGCAAACCACTTCTCAGAAGGGGCATCACTCCGTCCTGTTTGTTCCCATCATGGAAACGTCCCCGGAGTGTTTATCCTTTGACTGGTTCAGTCGGAAAGTGATTGAACAGGCCGTGGACTCTGAGTCGTTGTTTCATTTCTCAAGTGATAAATATGATTGATTGAGCAGCAGAGCACAGAGGTTGGCAGGGCTTGTTGGCTGCAGATTTTTGAGTGTCTGATACTTTATGGTCTCAGTACCAAGCCTACTTAGCCCAGGTCCTCTTCTGAAAGCGCTTTCCCCTTACATAAGGGTCTCTTCTGGGACCCATTCATTTTTTTCTGCTGCGTGCGGTTTTTTCACCGTAGAGTAGGCCTGTTGTGGGGTATGTGCTGGGAGCAACAGGAGCTCTGAGCCCTGGAGGGGAAGGAGGCGGGGAAAAGAAGGGCATCAAAATCTAGTTGCTGATTAAGGAATGTCCAATTTAAAGCCCTGTCTGCAAAGACGATCATGTGAGTTGGAGGAGGTGGGGGGGGCAATGGGCAGACTTAGTTTACACTAGCAGAGCAGCACCTTAGCCTGACGCACGTATCCACCTTGAGAGCAGCCCTGCACTTTCCCCCGAATACTTGTGAGGCACAAGGTAGATTTTTCTAGCGTACGTGTTGATTGGTGCCAGTCACGCTTTTCCTCGTACTTCAAATACTTTCCACCAGCTGCAGTCAGTAATTTCCACTTGCCATTTATTTTTGAGTTCCCCTAAGAACATCTGGCATGATCCCAGCGTGTCTCTAGAGGCACCGAGGATGGAAAGCATCGAAGGGTTCTTCCCAGTGCCCTGTAGTCATAGGAAACGTGTCATGCAAAATATGCCTCCCTGACCTGCACAGATAATTTCTGCAATGCACTAGGAAGGAGCTGCCAGTGTCTGAGTCATGGGTGAAAGGTACAGGTACATTGTTGGTTCCTCCCTAGTTCCTCTTCCTTGGAGAGGAAGCTGTTGGCTGCATTGACTGAGTGATCTGTATTGCAGTGTAGAGTGCAGGCCCAGTGACTTGTTAGAGGGTATGAAAATGGCCCAGAGCATCACTTTTATAGCCTTCCAAGTCTTACTCATGTGCCATGAGAGAGACGAGATGCAAAGTCAATACAACCTTCCCCGCACACTTTAGATTCTTGATGGCTTGGCCGAAATAAGCTGCCTGGCCGACAGAAGCGCTACAGCGACATGGCATACAGACAGGAGAAATCACAGCTTTTCAGCTGGGGAGGTGCTGAGCTGCCTGCTATCCTGGTGCGATCTGTGACAGATGGACAGCTTCCTCGCTTGTACTTTCTTTAGAGTTTTCCTACCAGTTCTGGCTTTGACAGGGCGACTCCCCAGTGGATTACCTGAACTCACATCCTATCAAGTGCTGTGGGCTCTCCTGTTGTGATGTGACATGTTAGGGCTGCACTGGTTAGTGGACAGACCCTGGGCTATAACAGATAGTCCTCCCTTTCCTATTTGTCTCCGAGTTCTTGTTGGCCTGTTTCTCACTGCCGATCTGGTTTGCTTGCTGATGTCTGTGCATGATGCATGTTTAACTCCATCTCCTCTGCCCAAGTCACCAACCACGTGACTTTTGCTCATCACTTGCTCCAGCTTCCCTGCAACAATACAACCTCCTGGGGCAACGCTTGTATGTGTATCCTCACAACAAAGACACAGGTGGTTTTATCTCGGTTCCCTTGTGTTTCTATTATTGGTGATCTGTGGCCAGGCAGGCAAGGGGATGGAAACACAACCAGCCTTCCGTAGAAATCAATGTGGAGCACTGCAGCTTGCAGCAGGCCGTCGAATGCAGTGCCTGCCTGAATGGGCCAGCTATCCTGACGATGGGTGAGCTCAAGCCACCCAAACGGTCTTCACTCTCCCGTCTCTTGTGACAATTCTGTTTGAAAAGCTGATTGCCGGACAGGATTGGAAGTTGAGACATGACTTCCACTGCTAGCTCTGCTGCCAGTTCCATCACTTCTCGCTGCCTCAGTTCCCCATCTGCGTCGAGGGAATACTGCCTGGCTCACAGCAGCGCTCTGAGGGTGAATTAATTCATGTCCATAGGATGCTGTGAGATCTCCAGAGGGAAGGCACCAAGGAAGTGCAAAGGGTGTTGATTTGATGATTAGTATTACATTTCTCATTTATTAGTGTAAAAACATAAATAATTCACGCTTGTTTCTTCCAAGCTTGCTAGGTCAGAACACCCCCTGTGATCTTTCCGCTGAGTGTCTTCAGATTTTGTTTTTAGCTGTGAGATTTTATAGTGAAGTTTGCTTCACGGCTGTCTGATATTTATTTACACAGCACTAACCTGTTTATTATGGCAGCGTACCAGGACCAACCAAGTGGGAGACCCTATACAAAACCAGAGTCGTACGTGGTCCTTGCCCCATAGGGCTTCCAATCTACATAGATGAGACAAATGCATGGTGGGGGACGGGGCATCACACACAATAATCTTCTCACTGTTCCTAATGACTTTTTTAATATGTGTTTTCATAAAGTGTTTCCTCTATCAGAAAAATTCACTCCGCAACTTCATTAAGGGATAGCTATGGTAATAAAAACAAACTCTCAAAGCCAGTTAGAGGGAACGGCTAGAAAAAGAGTCTGTCTAGACTAGGTTTCAGAGTAGCAGCCGTGTTAGTCTGTATTCGCAAAAAGAAAAGGAGTACTTGTGGCACCTTAGAGACTAACAAATTTATTAGAGCATAAGCTTTCGTGAGCTACAGCTCACTTCATCGGATGCCTTCCTGTTTGCAATAGAGGCAAAAAACTGTGCATATTGCCCGGGTGGTTGCCTCTTTGCTCCTCCAGGAGTCCAGCTCCCTGGGAGGGGCCTGATCTCTGAGGTTCAGTACAATTAATTCTGGTCTCGGTGTCTGCTCTGTAATGCCCAGAAGGTAAAATGGTGTTCAGAGGAGGTATATTTATCACTTTTGGGAAGAGCAGGTGTGCAGTGGAGACATTGACTCATCTCAGCCATATACCTACACCAGAGGCTGCCTGTAATTTAGATCCAGTTGCTTCAGAAATGTCTCCTTAATTTCAGTAGTTTTGACTCAGTGCATCTCCCTGCATTTTGTCCAAGTGAGGACGGAGCCAGAGTTAAACTGACAGGAAGTCTTTTCTCCAGGAAACAAGTGTGTGATTTACAGTTTAAATATGCAAATGGCCTTTCCTATAGCACAGTGGGAATTTGTTGTAGGTAGCTCCATGCCCTGAGAGTCAGATCCCCCTCTCGCTTACACGGCAGCTGGGTGATGGAGTAACTCAGTTGCGTTGCACTGGTGCTGGTGAGCGAGATTTGTCCTGTTGCAGGAATGATGAAATAAAATGGCCTATCAAGAGACTGCCTGGGTTGTCAGGAGTTGTTGAACCAATAGGAATGCTGGATTAGCTGCATATACTTGCAACTAGGAATTATAGGCTTCAGGGAGTTGGGAGGCATGTCCAGGGATTAGAACTGGGGGACAGGAGACATTCATTCCTTTCCTCGCTCTCAGTGTAGGCCTTGACCTTGAAATGAGGCTGCAAGGGATTGTCTTTTACTATGTGCCTCAGTTTCCCCTTCTCTACAGATAACACTCATCTACAGTTGCTGCCCTATCTTCACTGCAGTCTGAAAACACTAGATGAACAAGGCTGCTGCTGCTGTTTTTATTTGTTACAATAGCCCCTGTTGGACTCAGGGCTCTGCCTTCTAGGCCCTGTAGGAGGCACACAGGAAGAGACAACCCGTGCCCTAAGAGTTGACAATCTAAAGAGACAGACTAAAGTAATGGCTGATGATCCCGCAGGTGGGTGAATTTGTACAGGTGGGGGAATTTGCCAGCGTATACCACGCAGCTGCTGCTGTTGTTTTGTTTACTAAGAACAGGAGAAACCAATTGGCAAGGCAGATATCACTGTCTGGAAACGTATGGAAAATGCGTCCCTTTCATACTGCCAATGATTTTCTGCCATCAACAAGTGGTACTTGTTGCATCCGAGCACCCTCTGCACCTTGTCTTGTATTGCTTGCATGTCTCGCAAAACTTCCCATAAAAGTGAAAACCCTGTAAACACTGAAAAGTCGGCTAATTAATATCCAGGCAGTTGCCCTGAGGCCATGTGCTTTTTACATTTGAATGCAAGAGTCAATTATTCAAACACTTACCAGCTTTGTTCCAGATAAATGCACTTTCCTAAAAAGATCTTTGGGGATATTTTTCTTTTTAAATGTTAAAATACCAATAACCGTGTTTAAAGGGAAACTCTCAACTTGAGCATTGCATTTCTCTCTGAAGATTTTATACCTTGTATTGCTACAAGTACTCACCAAATGGCTAGAACGGAAAGTGATTAGAGAATTTCCCAATTCAGAATACTTAACCATGTTCCCAAACCTGGGGCCTGGTATGTTTGACCGCAATCTGGAGATGGTCAGTTTCTGTGTTGGTGATGGTACAGGCTGGTCCAGAGGGGATCTACCAGTATCCCACAGCAGCAAAACTGAAAGTGAACAGGCAGGGGTGTGCACAGTGAGAAACGGGAGGTGGGAACAGGACTGAGCCTGAAATGTTTGGTGTTGCCCATAGCCCCTATCCAAAAACCCTTTAAAGCATAAACAGAAGAGCTCCTCTTCCCGCTCCTCGGTGCAAACCCTGGTGTTTGCATTTAAAACCAATAGCCTTCACAGCCACCATATGAAAGTAACTCTGTTAATAGGGGGAATATTGTTTAAAGGCCCTTGCAATATGGAGGAAATTTGTGACTTTGTTATTACAGCCACTCCAGAAAAACACTTAAAAAAAAATAAAATTCTTTTTGCATCCCTTGGAGTCTGGAGATGATGAGAATTGTTCCTAACAGTTGTGTTTTTAAAATCTGTTATTTTTAAATGCAAACAAAAAAATATATCCCAACCTGCAGTGTGTTTCTGCCAAGCACCAATCTCCTGCTGCTGTCAGCTGGCAGAAAGAAAACCAGACCTCTGGAACATATAATCAACTTCACTGTGCGACTGACTGAGTCATTGCAAAAGCTACCCTCGCTCACACAATCAGTATGCCTGGCTCAACTTCCCCGCAGCACTCAGAATTATATAGTTAGGCCCATTTAATAGCAGTGAGTGCAGATATCCAATCACTGACATTAAATGTGCTGTATCGCTCTTGCGGTTGTTAGTACATTGATTCTTGAATTATGAGGGATGGTGTGATGAAGGTGTAAGTGGATAAGATTAGTGAGTGGGCATCAAGGAACAAAGACCTATGTCTCACTGATAGCTGCCTTGC
Organism: Dermochelys coriacea; assembly: GCF_009764565.3. NCBI lineage: Eukaryota > Metazoa > Chordata > Testudines > Dermochelyidae > Dermochelys > Dermochelys coriacea. Next base: position 3,641,597 of record NC_050077.1, on the reverse strand, counting down.
CTTGTTCAGAACCATCTTCTGCTGATACATTCCATACTTGGATATCACAACAATCCTGTGTTCGTAGGATTGGATAACCTCCATCGACAGCAGCGAGAGGTGATGTTTGGTTTGGGTTCTGCCTCTCACCTGGGAGGTGGTTTGAGTCTGACTCCGGGCTGCATGAAATCAATAACTTTCTTTTGCTGGGAGTTTGTGGAGAGGGGAGTTTATTCCTGAGAACGCACAAACTTCAATACAGGGACAGACTTCCCAGCTTCTGCTGGTGAGCAGAGCCTTTGATTGGACATCTCTCTAAAAGATCTGCCCAAGAGAGTTATGGGCTGGAAGCAGGAGTCACTGTTCAGCTTGGAAAAGAGATGACTCGGAGGAGATGTGACAGAGGTTTATAAAATCATGAATGGAGCAGAGGAAGTGAATAAGGAGTAAATAATGCAGCAGAAGAAGTGTGTGTGTTTTGAAAAGTGCTGCCCCCGGCCCAGGGCCTTTGCCTAGACCCGAAGGGACCCCGAGGCATGAAAGAGAATTTTCTCCGTAGCCCACTGCTTTGTACTGCCAAGATGGAACGAGAGGAAGTATGGACCAATAGTTAGGGCACTAGCCTAGGAGACCCGAGTTCAAGTCCTTACTCTGGCACTGATTTCCTGTGTGCCATTGGGCAAGTCACGTAGCCTCTCTGCACCTCAGTCCCCCATGTGCACAGTGGGGACAGAAGCACAGCCCTGCCTCGGGGTGTGTTGAGAGGGTAAATACATTAAAGATTTTGATATTCTTTTTTAAAAAGTGGGGGGAGCTCAACTCAGGTGGTGGCTTGAATAAAGTGGATGCTGGCTGACCCATGCAGCTGGCCTGTGACCCCCATTCTCATTTGGCAGAGCCTGGGGACAGCCATTGCTTTAGGCTGCGTGCCGTCCAGCCAGGCAGCCATGCGGTGAGCAAATGAGCAGGCCATTTTTTCCCTGTAACGTCAGCAAGTGCACAGATGACAGGGCTCACTCTTGGGGGCTTGGAGGGGCTTATCCTTGGGGTCTGTTCCATCTGTGATAACAGCAGCAAGTTGGCAGCTAATGTGTAGCCACAGGTATAGCATGCTGAATTAGAGCTGCAGAGAGTGACAGGTGTTATGCCCTTTATTTCCCAGGGGAAATGCATGCGCTGTACATTTGACAGAGCCAGGTGGGATGGGATGGATCAGCTGACAAAGAAAAGGTTACCTCTGAGACTTACATAGGAGGAGTTAGGCCCCAGTTCAGCAAAGCACTCAAACACATGCTGAATCCAGGCCTCAGAGAGACCCTCTGGGATTAGTGAAACTGCTGTCAGAGGAGATGGATGTAGGTAAGACCAAGTGTGTCACCTCCCCCAATGTCAGTGAGTCCGTGATGGTTCAGACTGTGCAGTGCAGCTACAGGTAAGGTTGACCAGATGTCCGGATGTTTATAGGAACAGTTGTGATATTCGGGGCTTTGCCTTATATGGACACCTATTACCTCCCCACCCCCTGTCCTGATCTTTCACACTTGCTGGTGTGACTGGTCACACTAGCTGCAGGGTCCCTGTCATGTTGGCCCGCTCAAACTTGGGCCTCCTTTTGTTTATTCCTTTGTCTCTTTTTGCAAAGTTTGTGTCACTGCTGAATGGAGAAGAGTGAGCAGGAAGCATTCGATTTGGGGACGAAGAGTAAGATTCGTCCACAGCCCTGCCTAGCAAAGCAGGTTTGACGCCCCCTCCCCCACGCCTCCCTCAGCACTATATGATGGCCCGAGAGAGTGAAATTCTTTGTCCACAGGTCACCTGCATCTTGAGCAGCAACCGCAATGCAAGCTGTCTGCAAACGTGCCTCTGCCCTCCCTGGCAGTAAGACCCTCCTCTAGGGATGAGGAGGGGAGTCTGGCCTCTTTGTAAACTCAGTGAGGGCCTCTCAGTTGAGACTGACAGCAAAGGGCCCCCTTGTGCTGATGGCTTTATGAGAGAGCCATCTGCCTCCTTGGCACTGGCCTGAGACAGCCAGAACATTTTGCACAGGCCACAAACAGCCATCAGATGATGATCATTTTAGGCTGCTTCCAAACTAGGCTGGAGTTGAACACCTGAGCCTCTGATGTAAAAGATGCCAATGCCCAGAGCTGCCCCCTTCCCTGGCACCTGGCTCATATGGGGGTCCTTCTCTGATGCTGAATAGAGGTCCAGAAGCAAGAAGGTTGCAGCTGCCTAGAGAGGCTTCTGCTGTGCTCAGGAAAAAATAATGGTATAGACAGCAGCAAGCATCCCTTTTCTGAGCAATGATGTCCAAGTGCCAATAGAGATTTTCTTCTCTTCATCGAGCAATTAGGTTTGTGGAATATTTAGCTGGAATCAGCCGTCCTTTGTAATATGTTCATAGCTGTGGCTTTGCTTCGTTACAGATCTGTCTATCTTTTGCGTTATTGTTGCAATGCCTAAAGTAATGAAAAAGAGAATACCGGCTGGAACGGATTTAGCAGGGTAATGATTTGCAGGGAGAGAGACCATTCTTGCCTGGAAACTGCATGTTCGTCTGTAAGTAGCTGTGCTAGATTGTAAGCAGTCTGCTTCCGATTCTACTGGGACTGTGACTGCTTTAGGCCACCTTAGCTGGGCCATTGGTTTTTGCATATTAGGGGCACAGTTATTCATTAAATACAATTTATAGGCTCTGTACAACTATCTCTTGTAGTAGTGCAAATTTAAAAAAAAAAAAATCCTTATGGATCCAGACAACAAATTTGCTGCTGATTGGTCTTTCCTGTAAAGGATTTTAAAATAAACAATGGTTTGGGTAAAAACTTGAATCCAAATGAATTTGAAATGTGCGTAGGGTTGTTAGCGTTCAAATCGCTCTACAGATACAAAATTGCCATAAACGTTGTAATTTTAAAATCAAAAACTTCTTAAAATATATGTACTAAGATAGGATGGGAGTTTTGTGTGCGTGCGTGTTTGTGCTTATTCCCAGAATTCATGAGCGTGAAATATAAACAGACCAATCTGTAAAACTCGTTAGGTGTTGATGAAATCCCAAAGCTAGGAAGCTTATCATGTATTGGGTTAACAAACCACCACAACCCTCCCATTGAATGATTCTCTGAGCAGCTCAGGGTGAGAAATTGAGCCCTCTCTTCCTGGGAGTGTTTCATACATAGACACACTGTGTGTGTTTCATCCCGAGCACTTAATGAGCTACCTACATTTACTCCCCCTGAAACGCAGCCACCTTGGGGATTGAGGCAGCAATCAACATGTACACATAAGAAGGGGAGATTTTGGCAAAGGCCACCGTAGACTCATAGAAGATTAGGGTTGGAAGAGACCTGGGTCATCTAGTCCAAGCCCCTGTTCAATATAGGACCAACCCCAATTAAATCATCCCAACCAGGGCTTTGTCAAGCTAGGCCTTAAAAACCTCTAAGGATGGAGATTCCACCACCTCCCTAGGTAACCCATTCCAGAGCTTCACCACCCTCATTGCGAAATAGTGTTTCCTAATATCCAACCTAGACCTCCCCCACTGCAACTTGAGACCATTGCTCCTTGTTCTGTCATCTGCCACCACTGAGAACAGCCGAGCTCCATCCTCTTTGGAACCCCCTTCAGGTAGTTGAAGGCTTCTATCAAATCCCCCCTCACTCTTCTCTTCTGCAGACTAAACAAGCCCAGTTCCCTCAGCCTCTCCTCATAAGTCATGTGCCCCAGCCCCCTAATCATTTTCGTTGCCCTCCGCTGGACTCTCTCCAATTTGTCCACATCCTTTCTGTAGTGGGGGGCCCAAAACTGGAAGCAATACTCCAGATGGACTGGACTGCCTGTATTTCTTCCTCTCTTAGGGGGGTTCAGATCTGGAATAACTGAGGCTCCTTACCCAGTCAAAGCACAGCTGGGCTGGCCTTTATTAAATAGCTTGCCAGGGTTTTCCTACCGGTTTTGTGCTGTGGTCAATCAATTTCCTCCACTCCTCCTCTGAACTGAGCATTGTGTTGTCCCCAGCATTGTTCATGGGCTCAGTGAAGCCAGGCCCTGCCCTAGTCATAAGCTTTAACTTTCGCTTCCTCTGCTGCCTGTCTCCTCTGGAGCAGAGTACTGGAGCTGCAGCGCTCATGGGGATGACAGCTTTGTTTTGTGCTGTTCTTTGCTGGTCTAATTTCGTGGCTCAGTGGTACACTAAGAACACACATCTCTGGAGGATGTTCCTGGACAGATTAGATGTGTTTGGCCCTACGCTCCTTGACCAGTGTCTGTCCCCTTTAAATATTTTGATCTACCAACTCATTGCGGTCTGTCAGCAACTAACTCTTGGCACCTAAAAAGAAAAGGAGTACTTGTGGCACCTTAGAGACTAACAAATTTATTTGAGCATAAGCTTTCGTGAGCTACAGCTCACTTCATCGGATGCATTTGGTGGAAAATACAGTGGGGAGATTGATATACACACACAGAGAACATGAAACGATGGGTTTTATCATACACACTGTAAGGAGAGTGATCAGTTAAGATGAGCCATCACCAGCAGCAGCGGGGGGAAAGGAGGAAAACCTTTCATGGTGACAAGCAAGGTAGGCCATTTCCAGCAGTTAACAAGAACATCTGAGGAACAGTGGGGGGTGGGGTGGAGGGGAGAAATACCATGGGGAAATAGTTTTACTTTGTGTTATGACTCATCCATTCCCAGTCTCTATTCAAGCCTAAGTTAATTGTATCCAGTTTGCAAATTAATTCCAATTCAGCAGTCTCTTGTTAGAGTCTGTTTTTGAAGTTTTTTTGTTGAAGGATAGCCACCCTCAGGTCTGTAATCGAGTAACCAGAGAGATTGAAGTGTTCTCCGACTGGTTTTTGAATGTTATAATTCTTGACGTCTGATTTGTGTCCATTCATTCTTTTACGTAGAGACTGTCCAGTTTGGCCAATGTACATGGCAGAGGGGCATTGCTGGCACATGATGGCATATATCACATTGGTAGATGCGCAGGTGAGCTTATGCTCAAATAAATTTGTTAGTCTCTAAGGTGCCACAAGTACTCCTTTTCTTTTTGCGAATACAGAATAACACGGCTGCTACTCTGAAACCTGTCAAGGCACGGTCAGGCATTGGTGGTAGAGATGAGTCCTGGGCTGAGATTGGGATGTGGGTGCCCAATTGGCACTTAATTTTGGGTGTCCAAAGCCCTGGGAAACGTTGGAAAATTACAACTGCTAGGTACGTGTCAGGGAGGGAGGGGGAGCAATTTTTAGGGCTTTGTGGCCAGCCGGAATGAATTCTCTGCTGATGAGTCCTCTGGAGGTGGGACAGCTTCCTCAGTCAATTGGATGGGATATTTCTTTGTTTGGCTACCTTGAGGCACCCGAGCACAGTGAAGCCCGATGGCTCACGTGCAAACAAGCAGCAGCCTTTGGAAGCAGGTTTGAAAGGCCTGCTTTGCTCCAGCCAAAGGCAGGTCTCTCTTGTTGACTTTAATGAATTCGTGCAGAAAATGCTGGGATTGGAACCGTTTCGTGTGACTTTGTCCTTGAATTTATTCCATTTTTAATCAATGGAAAGTGCCCGGTGCGGCCTGACGCTTGGCTGCCTGCACTGGTGGCTGTTTAGTTGACTTTGGTGCAAGACCTCTTTTGTGATTCATGAGAAAAGGCATTTAGAAGTAAAATACATCATGATTGTACTTTGTCCTGTAGGAGATGGGAGAACACTTGGCATAACTGGATCTGTCTGCCCTGGTCCTAGACACTAGGTGGTTTAAAGTCAACATTTTGCATCTTTGGGGAACTCAGACTTGTCAGGGGGGTTATTTGTGCCTTCTGTGTTCTCCGAAACTCTGCTCATTATTAGTAATTCAAGCCACCCACCTGCATTTAATCTGAGCAGAGTCATTTTTCTTACCTCCTCAGAGACAAAGCCTCAGCCCCGTCACTGCCTGCATGCCAGCAAAAAACTCGCTCGATTTGGTCAGCCACAGAGTTAGTCTTTTGAAAGGTACTTCAGGTAACTTGGAGGGAATCTTGCTGGGGTTTGAGCTGTCTTGGCTCCTTTTTCTGGATGGGGAAGGGTCAAATCTCTATTGATAATGGAAACCCATCATTTTGGAGCTGTCCCTGCAGTCAGATCTGATAGCGCTGACCTATGCGGGTTTGATTGCTGGCTTGGAACCTTTGTTCTGCAGCTTTGGGTGGTGGGAAGGCATGGCCTCTCTGCTGCCAACTTTCTGACTTTGCCACATGTTCCGTCTCCTGCCCGCCAGCCGGCCTCCTCAGTGCATTTAAATCCTTGCTAGCCTCTGGAGTCTGCACTCAGATGGCCCCACGGCTCCGATGCATGTGCAGGTGGTAATAACGGGGAAAATCCTGAGCTCTGGAAAAGTGGCTTCCACAGCACCACTGCAAGGCAGGGATGAGTGAAGCATAGGAGAGATTTAAGAATGTATTGAGTGCCTACAGCTGCAGAGCTGGGAACAGAACACAGGAGCCCTAACACGCATTTCCTTACTCTAACGGCTGCATCCCTGCTTTGCCTAGCTGGGTAATCGGTGTGTTCTCTAACCTCCTGCCTGCCTATCTCTGAGCACATGGACTCTGGTATCTACTTCAGGTTTTCTGTAGCTCCCCATTGCTCTAGTATCTAAGTGCTGTACAAGTAAATTCGATCTGAACTGGGATCCAGAGGATTGCTGTGCACTCACTAGCTAGAAACAGACCGAAGATTGTGCATTGTTGCGGCTGATGCTGTAGCTTGCACTGTGCCTCTTTAATCTGGCTGATGGCAGAGATATGGGAGAGCTACTAATGAGGAGCATGTGCTTTGTAGGCTGATGAAAGTGCTATCTTTTCCTCTGGCACCTTGGAATTTTCCTCTGTGTTTAAATGGAAGGCGACCATTTCTTAAGAGAAGCCAAATGAGTGGCCTGTGTTTCTTCAGTACACCCTACCTGTCCTGCGAACACGAAGCTCCTCTGTCTGGCCGAGTGTTTATCTGAGAGTCTGGGGCTGCTGGGAATCACAAGGGCTCATGGGAGAGAGTCCGGTGTTTCTAGTGTCCCAAACTCCTGCATGCCGTTTCATGAGCCCCCACTGGCCCCTCCATATCTGTCTCCATTTTTTTTCTAAGCATCATTTTCTCCCCTTCTCCACCACTGCACACTTAATTTATCATCCTCATTTCAACAGTACCATTAATTTTTCTAATGCAGTGAAGTATCTCTCTATACTGGGAACAAAGCTGAATTTAACTAGCTAACATAGGAAGGATTGAGTTTCTGTTTCTTGCGGACCCTTGGTTTCTCTTGGTTTGATGTGATGCCTGTATAGGCATCACAGCTGCACCGTGTGTGTGTGTGTGTGTGATGTTTCTTGTTCATATTTGGCTGAAAGTTGGGTTTTTTCCCCTTAGAAATCTCAAGGCATGATAAATTAATCATGATCTCATACGATGGATGTGGTAACGGCTTGAGATGGTATTTATTCTGGCTTGACGCTGCAGGCAGCAGAGTTTAAGGGAGCATCTGAGATTTTCATCAGGAAATGTTTGCAGATAGGAACATCTGCGCAGGGCTTGGTGAAGACAAACTGCTATAGTGAGTTCATGGGAACACAAAGGAAAGCTGATTACCCAGGATACATTATTTTTAATGCAGAACAAAGAAACCAACTTGCTAATCAAGCCATGCCTGTGACACAATTGACTCGTCTTTCTGCTCTCACACTGGGGGAGCGTTCATTTTCCCTTCAGCTTGCGGAACATTGTGGGGGCCCTGGAAGCTCTGCAGATGGCAAATGGGATGCAGAATATTTTACACATACAATAGGTCACTGGTTGAAGTGCAGCTCAGGGCAGGGACTGAACATGGCTGTCGCCTCATGTAGCTTCAGCGGCCTGTGTGAAATGGCCTTGGTGGGGATCTGTCCTGTGCTCAGTGAGTCAGAGGTTCAGAATGCCAGGAACCATCAGTGCAGTGGGAATTAATTTGCATCTTCTGCTAGTATCATTCTGGGAGGCTAATGGAGAGGGAATTTCCTTTCCACCCCTACAGGAGGGTGAGAAATGAGATGTGGAAAGGGTGGGGCAGGGAAGCTTGCACTGATGCTGCCTCCAGTTATAGTCCAAACCTTGGAGGATGTCATTCTCCAGGGCTGATATGCTCAAACGCTTTTGGACTGCACTAAATTCATGTACATTTCCAGGAAGGAGAAAGGGCTGTCTCTTAGAGACCAAAGTTGCAACCATTCTGTTGCTTTCCATTTCCATGTAAAAGTTGAAAGTAAAATAAGAAACAGTCTAGTTAGGGAGATATAAAAGCACTACTCCCTCTTCTGATGTCGAAGCTTTTCTTGTAGCAGATTTCTCAGCGTTCTAGTCTGCAAAGGGCTCAGTTTTTCCTCCCTTATATTGACAGAACCCTATATTCACAGTAAGGCATGGGTACGGGCAGCAGGATTGGCTTTCACGGAGTTACACGGTTTGAGCCTGCATTTTAAAATGCAGTTTCTGGCTTTGTGGTGCTTCCATTTTTAGGTGTCCAGCTGAAGATACCTTGAGTCTAATTTCCAGGGTGCTCTTATGTCAACTGGAGAGGCAGCCTTTGAAAATCAAGCCTGAGGGGTTTGGAGTTACGCAGTTAAAATCAGCGACCACTCTTAAAAATGGTTGCTTAGCTCTTGGGTTTTATAGTTGGAAGTGCTTATCCCAGACAGACACCGTAGGATTTATTGCTGACCACTTCTCACTAGCTGGCTTGGCCGTTGCAGGGAATCTAAAGAAAAAGGCCTGTTAATAATATCTGCCTCTTTTTTTGGTTTTTGTTTTGTTTCAAGCACATCTTAGTAATCGAGAGAAAGCTCTGATGTTAATTTTGTGCTGAGGAGCCCGTCTTGTTGCTGTGCATTGTGTGTGATGGGAAAGGAAGCGGAGCCCTGCTTGCTTTTAATATCCATGGGACTTTTAGAACGTTGGGAAACACGCTTCTCCAACCAGCCATCTTAGAGGGGAGTTTCCCGAAGAAACCAGGGGAGGGGGGAATCAGCATTCTGGCAAAAAAGGATTAACTGATATTTAGGAGATGAGGAGCTGAGCCAAAGGACTGGTCCTTGCAGCCCTAGTGCGTGGCATTTTCCCCCGATGTCACTTTTGCACGCTCATCACTGGAAGGGCCTCCCACACAGGGCCAGCTCCAGGCCCCGGCATTCCAAGCAGGTGCTTGGGGCAGCATCGGAAAGGGGCGGCAGAGTTTCTGCAGTGGCAGCAATTCGATGACAGCTTCTCTGTTCCTCTGGCCGTGGCGGCAATTCAGCAGCAGCTTCTCTCTCTCTTGCTGGCCGCGGTGGCAATTCGGCGGCGGCAGGTTTTTTCAGTGCTTGGGGCGGCAAAACTAGTAGAGCTGGCCCTGCTCCCACACTCTCCCATTGATGTTCCATTGTTGTGTTGCTCTTGCTTCTGGGAACTTGGCCTTCTCCTTCATTTTAGCCTGTTACGTCTTGAAGAATGCCCATGATCATCCGTACAGAACCGCCCCCATCCTCTCTAAAATTGCTCTTTAGCATTTGCATAGAAACCTCTTCTGCAGCAGTGAGATGTGATGACCCTGCAGTGATGCAAGTCCGGTTTAAGCAGTCAGATTAATCACTGTGCACAACACATCCCGGCCTGCATCCTGAGCAGAAAGTGGCCGCTAAGAGCACATCATGCCCGTGCCGCCACACTCTCCACTCTTATCTCCTCATCGCTCCTACGTATAAGTCAGGGTCCTGGTCCTGATCTGAAAGGCCTTTAACCAGGTCCTATCCCAATGTGCCTGACCCTGGGAAAAGAGAGACAGATGGCGTCGTGCTGCCCAGTGACCTGCTACCACATCAGGGATGGACAGTAATGACGAATGGACATGGCCCCAGCCCCCAAAGACATATAACCCTATCCTAGCGGGTCTTACCCCGCCCCGACTGATACTTGTCGGTATCCTGCACTTTGGCAACTCCTGAATGGCTTGCGCAGCCCGTACGGTCTCTTCTTGGATTGGTTCACCTATATTTCAGGTTCTGGCTGATTAACTAGCCCTGACTTCAGAGGCAATGCGTGGGAGGGGGGCATGCAGGGTCACGTGCCCCCGTCCCCGCTGTGCTGTTTGGTTAGTACAGATAACAGACTGACGGAGCATGCTCAGTAACGCTGCTGAAGCCGGCTGCCCTCTCTCTGCCCTCCTCCCCCATCACTCCCCACTGGCCCGGGTCGTCTCCGCCAGACTGAATGTGATTGTGAATGCCGAGGGGTCTGGTGCAGACCGCGAACGTCCAGGCGGCAGCCGTCAGAAGAGCTTTGTTTGTATCTGTGTCTAAAGAACAATGTGAGACGTCCTTGTAGCTGCCCACGTCTGGCACGTGTTCCTCTTTGTTCTACTCAGCCCGCAGGCTGAGGTATTCAGAGCAGCCTAAAGGACCCAGGCGCTCACCTCCCACACGTTTCAATGGGAATTGTGTTTAAATTCCCTAGTCGGCTTTGAAAATCTCCAGCGCAGACTCTGGCCCTGCTCTCTTGTCTGTCCTTCCCCGAAGAGAACAGCAGGAAAGAGCGGGGAGCTGGATAAGGATGGCACCAACTCTCTCAGGAGAGCCGAGCCATCCAAACGTTGCCTAACTGGACTGAGAGCAGCACTGGCAACTTTGCAGGAATCTGCAGACCTCATGCCATTTGCAAAAAGAGAAGAGACCCCAGAACCTGTTACAGCTCACTCGAACTTGAACCTGTGGGTCAGGCTCTCAGCAGTGGCCCCTTGGCTCAAGGCGGAGCATTGCATGCTGGGTGGTGCCTGGACGCTCTGTGCTAAAGGTGTGGGTGGCCACACTGTAGGAATTACAGACAGTCACTGCGATATAGGGGCTTGGTCCCATGGATAGGTAAGCCTCTCTCCCAGGGAAATCTCCAAGGTACACCTGGCATCCACATGTTTGCAGTAGTGGCAACACTATCCCAAGCAGACAGCAGCTGATCTGTGTACCCTTAGTTTCCCTCTCTGATAAACTACCTCTCATACCCTGCCTTGTCTTGTGGCACTCAGAGGAAAACGAGAGAATTGCTGCTCATCTGAGACCCCAGCCCCAGGGGCTATTTTCAAAACTGTCCCATGTATAAGCAGCTCTCCCAAAATGCACTTTGGCATTTGGATGTAACCTTTCCTGCTTATAGGCAAGTCTGAGGGGAAACCATCAGCTCTTGTCCCTGTGCAGCCTGCAATGCGAACCTGCGTCAGTAGCACCACTGTCCCCCATCAGTAATATATTTAGAATAAATAAATCACTGTTTCACCCTGCTTTCAGATAACAGAACCTTCCTCACATTCACCCTGTATTTTCCATCTCTTTAGACTATAAATACCTTGGAGCCTGGGCCGTGTCTTGTACAGGGTTAGGGGAGTATGTATAGAAGAAATATTGTATACAGGCAGGTAGTTAATATACAGATCACCATCTTCCAATGCATAATGTGTAGCAACATTGTTTATGAGTTCGAAGGTTCAGTAAAGCTGTTGTTACCTCTGACCCATGAGTGGTTTCCTGAGACCAGCTCCTCCAGCTGCAGGCATGCTGCCCCTGCCTGGCAAACTATACTGACCCATCATGAAGCCCTTTCCCCACTCTGATTCCTGAGAAGGGAACACATCCGTGTAGGACAGCATGGAACAATTTCTCTGCAATCCCCCAGGCACCACTAATATCTGGAAGAAACTCACAGGACAATACAAGTTCATAGGTTCAATGATACAGTAGGATCTAAGTAAACCACTTGAATGATCGCAGGAGTCCTGATGCTACACCATCCGCCACACTAACATCTCACCGTATCAGCCCTGCTGTGCCAGCCCTGTGGGGAACATCTCCCTTGGGAACTGGTTCCTTTTGCTTTAATAGGGTTCAAAACTTTCTCCCAATATCTCCCCCAAGCTTTTCCTTCCTTTTTAGCTTCAGGCCAGAGCTCCTATTTTAATCAGCTTCCGAGACTGTGAATCATTCTCTTCCCTCATTCAGATAGCCACGTTTTGAAGGTATTTATAAACTGTGAACATACTCCCCTGTGTCTTCTTTAGTAGACTGTATAAATATAGCTCTCTCATTCACTCCTTCTAAGTCTTCCGCTCCCAATCCTTTCTCTCGTTTTTCTGCGCAGGTGTGTTTGAAACAGAAGATAAGACACCACTTCTGCTCTAATTAACAATTAAATTACCCTACCGGGTCATGTTCTGAGGGGAATGGCATTAAATGCCCAATGCTGGGGTGCCAGGGTATCTGTTGTTCACTGTCTCTCTCCACTCATCATGGGTTAGGGTGACTTTTCTGTGTAGGAGACGTGGAAAACGTGCAGTCTTTTCCTTGGCCTGCAAGATGTTTCCCAGCAATGATAGGTTATTTTAATTGCTGTTTTATTCATATGTATGTAAAATGCAGAGAAAGAAAGAGAGACTACAGATCAGAAAAGCACAATGAGCAATCCAGGGCAGGGGTGTGCAGATCTGCATTGGCAAACTGCCAGGAACCAAAATGCTATGCTTAATAAGCAATTGGGGTAAGTATAATTTACTGAGCTGTATCAAGAATAAACACAAGCAGCCCTGTGCTTCGCTAACCATAGCGTTCAGCATTGCCAGCTCTCTGGATTTTATTGCGAGTCTGGTGATATTTGGTGTTTTTTTTCATTAAAACCCCAGTTCCTCGAGTCCTGAGGTTACACGAGACTCTCTGCTTTCATTTTTTAAAAGGTACGTTTCTAGCCCTCATGGTTGGGAAGAACAATTCAAAAACTTGATCCCCAAAGGCTCAAAAACTAGAAGGCAAATTAATAGAACCAGGGGTGCTGGAATGGTGTGTGTAGTGGGGGTGCTGAGAGCCATTGAACCAAATTGTAAACCTTGTCTATGAAGGAAACCCCATCAAACCAGGGTGTGCGATAGTACCCCCGGCCCCCCTAGTTCCAGCACCTATGAATAAAACCCCACATTTGTGAAGTCTGCCAGGACACCCTGCAGGATGAAAGGTGTACACAGGCTGAGAGCACAGAGGGATCTATTTCTGGGTCCCATAGCAGAGGGGCTGCTGATTCTTAGGCTGTGTTATCCGTGGCTTCACAAAGTCGTGAGGCTTCCTCTTGGCCCTGACAAAGAGAGCCATCCATCCGTTCAAGGGGAGGACACAAGAGGGGGGATTCGCTGTAACTGGGGCCTTTTTCCACTCCCGGGTCAGTGCCTGCATTCGCACTGATTCCTGGACTCCTCAGAGCAGTGGGCCTTGTCTAGGGTTCTCTAGTCATACTCCCTCCTGGTTCTCTGGCTTTGACCCTGTAGCTCAGTCCCTATTCATTTTTTTTTTGGTCCCTCTTACTTTGATGTCTGAGTTGTGTGGCCCCGCGTTCTACGCAGGGGGCGAGCCTTCTGATGCTTTGGTAGGCTCCTCCCACCAATCCCAATCATCAGATAGGTTTTTTCAGCATCCCTCCTCTTCTCAATTAGGGATAGGGAAAGCTACAGCTCAGGGCAGTGCCTCCTGTAACATCACAATTCAAGTCTTCCAGAGCTCTTGCCAAGATCCTCCAGCTAAGAGGGACAGAGGGAGAGACCTGATCATATTAATGTGCTGAAACATGGGGAAACACTTCAACAAATACAGGAGTCTCCATGAAGCCTAGAGGAGCAGGGAAGGGCAAAATAGGGGAATGGGTTTTTTTGCTTTGCAGTTCACCATTACAACATGGATACATCCTGGGATTCAGATAGTCTTCATAGACCATGTAATAGAAAAAGAGGGAGAAGCTGGGGGTGGAATAAAAATCCAACATAAGGAGAAAAAGAGAAGGAAGGAGAACAAAGAGCCCTTTCATGTTTGGAGCAAGTACAAAACAATGCCTTACCTTATGTCCTGTAGAAACCCTCCAACCAGCTCCGTCTGCCCCCATGGGTTTCCTTGCCTGGCAGGAGCAGTGTACTCATTAGCCATATATCGTGTGATCGGCAGCGAGATGACTGTGGGATGTCTGTAAAGGCTTGCTCAGAACCGAGAGGATTACTCCGATCCGAGGCTTGACCGCTGGGCTCCCAGATGGAGACAATATATGATGGTTTCTAACTGGTCAGCTTCACGTGCTGCGGTTCAGCAGCCTGAAGCCCACAGTACCTAGGGGGAATGCTTCACATTTAAAGCATTTCACACCGTGTATAGACATCTGTCCTGACCCTCTGCACCAGTTCTGGTCACCGTTTGAAACACATGAACTTTTCATTCTATTCCCCTTATGGAAAATGACAGGATGAGCAGTTTCTGGGGGGCTGACAGTGCCCCTAGGTTCCCAGGGGTTCAGCTTATTGCTCCAGTGTATGGTGTTGCCTGACTAGAGCTGGGTGGCTAAGATTCATTATCCGTGAACCCCTCACTATTCCATTCCCGTGGAGTCCCCTGCAGGTGCAGGCATATTCCCCAGGGGGACTTTTGGAGGCCTAGGTAGAATATATTACTCAAGTTGTTCATTAAATGCCAACCCTCACACTGGTGAAGCCACACCAGCCTAATTCAGCCTCCTTTACAAACCCAATTATTGCATGAAAAACGTATCACAAGATCTCCGTTTCCTAACTCGGGACGCTAGTGCATGGGCTAGGCAGTCAGGACTCCTGGGTTCTGTTCCCAACCAGAGCTTGTCCCAACTTTACAATTAGTTTGCCGTGCTACCTTGGGCAAGTCACTGACTCTCACTGGGTCTCTGCCCATCTGTACAATGGGGATTACAGCTTATTTATCTACCTCCTAGTGGGATTGAGGCTTATTAAAGTTGTGTGTGTAAAGCTCTCTGACATCCTTAGGTTAGAGCTGACACAAATTCACCTGTTGTTTTTATAGTCCTAGAATCAGCAGCTGGGCTCCTTAAAGGAGCCTCCAGAAGTTAGGTACCCAAATCCCAAGTATATTCACTGGTGATTGGGGGGCCCCTTTGAAAATCCTAACTAGAGATGTTAGAGCTGGGAGAAAAAACCTACTGACTTCTAGAGCTTGCTCTAAAGCTCAGAGGTCAGTGGGGTTTGGTTCAGGCCCCCAGCCAGGGAAGTACCGTTCCCTACATTACTCATCTGTTTTATTCCCTTAGTGCATTATCCATTGTTACCCAACCCAAGCAATGGGGCTGCCATCCTGTCTCTGGGGGGGAGAGCGCCCCTCACCTCACGCTGAACAAACAACGTTTAAATCATGTCACTAATGCAGCATTAAATTGCTATGCAGAACCATCAAGTCCTGTGTGATTAGGCTGGTTCCTTGAGCCGGTTCCATCTGGGGGGAATCTGTTTGAAGTCAGCAGGGTTATGCCAGTGCGGGTTTAGGGTCCTTTGTCTCTTTCCCTTCTGTATTCAGGATTGTGCCTAAATGTAAAAGCAACTCCATCAGAGCAGTAATAAGATACCTTGAAGTGCTGGCTCTTGTGGGTTTGTGTTTAAATTGCAACCTTAGAAGGTGGAGCATTAGCATGCATGGAACTGACCAGCTGCTCTTGCAATATTTAGTCAGAAAGAACAACCAGACAAGACTGATTTCTGTGGACAAACTGACGTACGTTGGTTTTTCAGCTGTCCTCGAACCCAAGATGTGTTCCTGGCCACTCGCGTGTTATATAAACTTTTTCCAACCCAGAAATGGTGCTTCGCGATTGCTTAGAGTTTTTTTTAATGACACCCTAATTGTTACTGCTACTAATTTCAGTGGCTGTAGTGGGTAAATTAATTTCTTCTTGGCTCTTTCCCTTGGGGCTTTTTAATGTTTAGAATTTTTTGTTTGTTTGCTCAATCTTTAGAGAGCTACATTTAGCATGTCACATGGCTGGTCAGTCCAAAAAGGGACCAGTTCAGAATAGACCCTCCCATCCTCTCTCTCCTGTCAATAAGATGAGGATGTGTGAGTGTTTGGATAAGCCTTGGAGATAGGGAGTGAGATCCTGGCCCCAGAGAAGTCAATGGGAGTCTTGCCTTTGACTTATTTGGGGCCAGGATTTCACACTGGATGCTTATTTGAAACTTAACCCAACCCCTTGAAGATTCCCTCCCCACCCTCTCTTCCAAATTCAGCCACATCCTCCCCCTTTCAGTCTTCTCTCCCTTGCATCCCAGATCTCTCCTTGACTCCAGCTTTGCTGAAGTCACATCTGTGGGTTGGGATCTTTCACTCTCTCCAGCTCTTGAGCTCTCTGTTTTACATCTTTCAGTTTCTAAAATTTCTTGGGTTTAAAGGTGCCCCGGAATGCAATACTTCTGCTCTATTCCCACCAGCCCTGGGTGAACCCAGAGCTCCTGTTGTATGCAGAGAACATCTGGCCCAGCCCAGCTTGCTTAGATCCAATGTGACAATGAAATGGACTTCAGCAGTGGCTGGAGACCTCAGGAAGGGAAGTGGGGAGGGAAGAGCATGAGCTGGGGACTCAACTTACCTGAACCTTTCCAAATTATAAACAAAAGCTTGGGTTTAGCTCTAGTCTGTTTTTTTTCCTGAACCCCTTCACTCAGCCCTGTAAGTGGGATATGCCAGAAACCCCACTAACTTCCTTCTGGCTGCTTTATGCTTCTTAGCCTAGTGGGTCCATATCTTGGCTGGGCTCGCTAATGCTGCTGTAAAACAAATAATTAAAGAAAACTAATATGAACAGGAGGAAAGAAAGAAAAGCTCTGTGTGTCTGTGTCTGTGTGTGTGTCTAAATAATTAGAACACAGGTAGAGAAGTTGTTGGAGCAGAGAATTTAAAATGAAAAAAGTTAAAAATCACTTGATCTCCCCTATCAAATCTAAAGCTTTTCATTGACTCCAGGCTTACTCCATAGATATTGTAGGTGACTTGCAGTGATTTAATTCTACTATGTCTGTGACCTCAATTTAAAAAAAACAAGAGAGTCAGCCAATCCAATTTTTCCTAAAGGGCATTCTCACGAGTTTTCCATAACTGATGGATGGACAGACTGTGGGTTATTCCCCAGCTGCTCACTTCAACTACTCTTTGTGTGATCGGTAACTTAAATCACATGGTATCGTTGCTACTTCCTGATTGGGTGACTGGAACATGTTTTGAATGTGAGACTAGCAAATATTCTTCCTTCCACGTGAGCTCATGTGAAGAGAAATCAGTTCCGACCCATTTGTGCCAAAGGAAACCATTCGCGTGAATGATCACAAACGGCAAGATACAGAAATACAGTCGAATCGAATACTTAGAAGTCAAACAAATATTAGCAAGCGCGTTTTTACAGTACTTAACCTGCTCTAGGTTTACCTTTTCTCTCCCTGGCTTCCTTGTGTGCTTGCTCGACATCAGCACACTGACCATGCCCCACAGAGACTCTAGTATGGTTTAGTGCACGTCCAGAATGTAATAAGCTCCAGCTGCCGTGATTGTCTGCTGTCAGATCCAAGTTCCAGTTTACTGAGTGCAAAGCAACTGGCCTGGTTGAAAATAAGTCTTGTGGTCACAGGGTCCTTTGCCTGGTGCTCGGTGTTAGGGAAAGGTTCTCCCTGGATTACACAAAGACAAACAGAGATGCCATTTTTGGTTTCCAAGGCTGTTTATGTGTGGTCATCCAGTCGACACTAATGGCGTTGCAGAACATCTCTTGAGCCCCGCGCCGCACCCTGATGGGGAATGGGAGAGTCAGACATCTGGTGTGCACAGTAATGAATTCCCACATGGACTTGGGTTAGAAGAGACAATTCAGTCAGATGCTGAAACTTGAACCCACCTGGGCAAACTCAGCAAGAGCAGCAGCTCCTGGTACACTTTTATTCAAGTCCTGGCAGTTTGTTTCAAAGAGAGCTGCGTGAACATTCAGTATGCAGACGTTGGGACTAGATTTTTGATCCCCTCAGTAACCACAGTGAATTCAATTTAGCTCCCTGGTTATCCACCAGAATCTGGGAGGCTCAGATGTCTGATATGTTTTAGCCTGCCACATTAGTAGGTCCAGAATGGCAGCAGGAGCTATGCCACTGTAACCCTGTAGTGTAGACACAGGCTACAGTAATGGAAGGCATTTTTCCCGTTGCCGTAGGAACTCCGCCTCCCTGAGCGATGGTTGCTAGGTTGATGGAAACATTCTTCCGTCAACCTAGCTGCATCTGCACTGGGCATAGCTATGGTGCTGAGGGGGTGTGGAGTTTTCATACCCCGGAGTGCTGTAGCTATGTCAACCTAACTTTTAAGAATAGATCAGGCCTCAGTCTCTTCTGCAGAGCTGGAAGCCTTCTGCACTGGCCAGCTGTAGGTACATGAGCTTGGAGTTTGTGTGATTTTTCTCTTTGCAGTGCAGAGGCCACTTGCTTCTACTAGTTGACCTTTTGCTTTCAGCCACACGTACCAACCTAGAGAGTGCACCCCCCACTGGGTGCCTGGGGGAGCCTTGCTTTGGTCCTGCGTTGGGAAGAAGAAATCAGTCCGAACGGCTGAGGTTTGGTAGCCTTCCCCGGCTCACAGTTGAGTGTTGCCCTGGCCTTCCGCACACGACAGGCTGAAGTGAATCCCAGCAATCAGTTAATAACGAGCACCGCTGGCCACTTAACGTGGCAGGTTATTTGCTGTTCACAGTTCATTGGAGAGGCTGTGACAGGGCAGATAATTTTTTTTTTTTAAATAAGGGGAAAAGGGTGCTTTATGGCCTGTGTAGCTTGGATTTATTACAGCCACCTTTGCAACTGCAGAGACTCCTTGAGGAAGAACAGGAGGAAAGGCAGTCTGGCCTAGTGGATAGGCTGCTGGCTTGGAAGTTAGGAATCCTGGGTTCTGTTCCCAGCTCTGCTACTGACCTGCTGGGCAAGTCTTTTCCCCATCTGTGCCTGTATTCCCTCCCCCCACTGGGCCTGTCTAGTTTATTTACAGTGTAAGCCCTTTGGGGTTAGAGGGACCATCTCTCCCTATGTACAGCACCCAGCACGATGAGGACCCCATCTCAGCTGGAGCTGCTAGACACTCCCACAATATAGGTAAGAGAAAAACAGAGGCAAGTCTGGGAAATGAAATACAATTTCAGAATGAAAAGTCTTGCCTAGCCCCTTTGGGTGGTGGAATTCCATGTGCTGGAGGTGTCTCCCCATAAACCTTCCCCAAGCAAGCAAACTGAAGTCAACGTGATCTGCTTCTTTGTTACCAGCCTCAGCACGGTGGGGGGACTGGATGACCTCTTGAGGCTCCTTCTAGCCCTAGGCTTCCGTGATCAGCTGAGAATCTAGTCCAAGGTCCCTGCCCCCAAAGGATTGTCAATGTAAGCTAAGGCGAGCAGACAGAAAGCCAGGGAGAAGATAAGAGCAAAAAAAGTATGATCACGTAGTTGCTCTGGGGAGCAGTAAACATGGTTAAGCTGATTTTTACCATATAGGACTAGAGTTTATTAGCTTCCTTAAGTGACTTGACTTTTGTGTGTGTGTGTGCCATGTCTGCACAACTAAAGGCTGGTTCCATGTGGCGATCAAGGCATATCTGAAAAGAGTTCCATGGTAAATAAAAGTTACCTGCCCTCGAAGAGAGATAGAAAGAGAAATGCTTTTATCCTTCTCCCTGAGGAGACTCCTAGTGTAATGGAAAGATGCAAGGAATTGTTTGTTGCAGTCACAGGAAGTTTGGCTTTGAAAAACAAAAGTGAATCCAGGAAGTTACACATGCTTGGCTAAGTCCATGAATAAATTTAGGATCTTGTCTGGGGATATTCATCAGGAAATAAAAATTGAACTTTCTTTTCCATAACCTGCTGCATCTAATGTCCCAGTGGGAAGCAAACTTGTTTTGGATAAATAATTTTCCTCTCTTTAGAGCATGTTTCATCCAAAGTTCTCAAAGTGCTTCACAGGCTTTAGTCGAGTAAGTGCTCACAGCTCCCATGTGAGGTAGGTAAATATTTCCAATCCCTATTTCAAAGGTGTTGAAATGGAGGTTCATTGTCATTATGGGACATGCTGGGGGGCACAAGGAGCCAGTGGCAAAGTTTGGGACATGTTCCTGGAATCCTGGTTACAAGTCTGCTGTGCTAACTACTAGATGATGCTTCATCATAGACCTGAACTTTCAACCCAAGATTCTAAGTCAAGCCCTGGGCGTCTTCTGAAGCTCAGACACGTTGGGTGCACTTTTGGGACCATGTCCAGTCCTTATGTGACTCGCTGAAGTCAGCATAGGTGTGCCGGAGGTGAGTTAGGATTGTTTTCATTTTCATGCACTTCTCCACTTCTTGCCTTTCACGAAGACATGAAGCCACAAGTACCAAAATACTACATCGGGGTAACTGATGCATGGAGTGGGAAGCCACTAACAAAGGAAAATCAATAAATATTTATAAACTCCACTGACAATGGTTATAAGAATTCTGAGATCCAAACCCTCAAGATCTTAATAAGATTTGGAAAAGGGCTATTTAAATGGGTGAGAACGTGCACAGTTACTTCGGTTAGGATAGAAATATATAGCAGGTATATAAACCCTTCTCCTTTGGGGCATGAGCCAACCACTCACTGCCTGAGGATAGGAAGAAACTTCCGCTGTCGGCAGATTACTCCATAATTGTCCATTATGGGCCAGATTCTCAAAAGGGCTTAGCATTGGAGCCTGCTGAATGCTGAGCTCCTCTGAACATCTAGCCCTGCAAAGCCGTCTTTGCCCAGTTCTGGTATCTTCCCATGCAACGTCTGGTACTGGCCACTACCAGAACCAGGATACCAGACTAGCTAGGCCACTGGTCCATATTCTGATTCCTTTGTTCATGTGGGAGAATCAGCACCCATGACCGCTGTGCCCGTGTGTGCGCGCACAGAGATCCTAAACCCCGCGCACACGGCGAAACACAACATGCACAACAATTTGCACAGAAGCACAACAATTTGCACAAAAGAAATTTTTTGCGTACACGGCCTGCCAAGAATTAAAGAGAACATTGCCTATGACCCTGATGTACAAGTGACTTTGGACAGTCAGGAGTCTAATTTCTACTTTAAGAGAACCCCTGAGGACAGCTGCCTGAGAACTCTTGCAAGATTCCCTCCTGGCTAGTGCTTTTGTGGGGGATTGTCAATAAGAGGCAGAGAGTTAGACAACTGTAGAGTAATGAGTGCAACCAGACAGCTGCTTGTTCTCCAAGAGAGAAGTTTCCCTGAGAAGTTTGGCATTGTGGGGTTGTGAATCTCACTTGGACTTGAATACAGCAAATCTACGGTGAAATCACCCTGTGCCAAAGACACAGTACAGGAGTTTGAGGGACTGGTTTCTTTGCCAAACGAATACATTTATTCTGTGCGTCATATGAGAGCAAACCAGTTTACATGATTAGAGCCAGGAGTTGCTGGGAAGTTACATACAGCCTTGCACATGTTGTTCTGTGATGCCAATATACGCAGTGCAGAGTCCCATAAACCCGATGCATGAAATATATAACTTCATAACAAATAATATTTAATCTTCCTGCAGTTGCGGACCCATTCACCACAAGCAGAAGCTGTTGGGATTAATTTGAGCCTTTTAAACTGATAAAACTTCAAAAGTTGTGAGGCAAATTGAAGGGTAAGGTGGCTGGCTGGATGGGCTGCACCTCACATGGCTGCTCTTTCTACTGTACGGAGGAAGTCCTCCCACATGAGCGACCCTGAATCGGCAATCAGCAAACCATTGCCCCCAGAGGAGGAGAGCTGCTTGGAGCAATAAGGACTCATTTGCATGCTGGTCACTGTTGCCTGAAAACATTATTCCGGGGGACTGCATGGTTCCATTATGTCCTGCAGAGAACTTCATCTTTGGCCCCAGGCCATGAACGGAGCAGGATTGTCAAAGGCAGCACATGGCACCCAGCTCCTATAACCCTGACAGCCTCCCCCGAAAGCCATCACAGCTGCGGATGGCTTGGCAGGCCCTGTACGTAACACATAGTTGGTGTCAGTGAAGTTCCTAGCATGCAGCAGCCCTTGTCCTACAAATACATTGCTCACTGGCTGCTTTGTTGTCAGTCTCAGCAGGGAGACCAAGGACCAAAGTGCTCTCCCACCCCCATGAAGGTCCAAAGTTACAGGCAAGGTTGGCAGGGATGCCCTGGGGGATGCTCGCCCTCTTGCTGGCCCTGCTGTCTGGACCCACAGGTCTAGGGTAGCACCGGCAATCAATTTAAACTAAAATGTGTTTAGTCCTGCAACACCTCAGCACACTGATGTTTAATTACCACTTCTTTGGCTTTCCCATCAAGGCATCTGTAATTAATACCAGCTTGGTTCCAGGCCAGCAGGGAGAGTGGAATTGAATCTCCCAGTTTAGTTCCTTTCGGAGAAGGCTTTAGTGTAGTGTAAGGCTCCGTTCAGCAGAGAACTCGCTAACGAGGCTCCACAGTCTCAGTCTCTCCAGGTTCCCTTTGACCTGCCTTTCCCAGCTCCCATTAGCTCTCTGTGGCATACCCAGCCGCTCTCAGCACCACGGAAGGCCAGGTCTGCCTTAGCAGCGTGCTGCCCCTTGACGCGCCCCCCCCATGGGTGTTCGTTGGGATCCCTGTGTAGCTCACACACTAGAGCATCCTACTGGCTCCTGCCTGCCCTGAGGGGCCTTTTTAATTGTGTGGATGATAGCGGCCTCCCTGCTGCTGCTGAAGCTGGTGTGGAGTAGTGAGCTAGGATTAACTACACGCTTGAACCATGGTGTACGGCTTACAAAAATGATGCATGTGACTTGAGCGAGGCAAAGTGAGACAATAGAAATTCCTCCAGCTGCGGTATAGCTCCCAGATGGGCATTGGCACGGCCAAGCTAACGCTAACCGGCAAGCTACGGGAGCTGAGATGCTGTCGTTCTCCTTAGTCCAGGGGCTCTCAATGGGGGGGCACAAACAAGCATCAGGAGGATGGGAGTCACTGCTACTATTGTTACTTGCAGTGGCATGCAGGTCAGCCGGACATGCCCGTCTGGCATGGTGCTGCAGGTGAGCCCCTGCCTCAGTTTCCCTTCACCTGGGGTATAAACAAGTCAAAGCTGGCCTTTCTAGTATTCAAGAGCGCCCTCTTCAGGAGGTCTCATTTATTTATCAGGAAAGGATAACACCAAAACATAAACAAAAGTGTCAGTCAACTACTCCACTGCCAACTCTCCACCTCTGGATTAATCAGCCTCTCGTCTCACCCCGGAGCCCTCGCAGGCTGAATGCTGAGCCTTTGCTGGGCATT
Organism: Dermochelys coriacea; assembly: GCF_009764565.3. NCBI lineage: Eukaryota > Metazoa > Chordata > Testudines > Dermochelyidae > Dermochelys > Dermochelys coriacea. Next base: position 3,618,424 of record NC_050077.1, on the reverse strand, counting down.
GGGCCGGACACCAGTCTTCCCCGACAGTGCGTGGCTCTTTGCTGAGCCAGTCCCCGGCACCTCCCCAGGAGGGGCCGTGCCCAATTCATTCTCCTGGGCTGCTACGGTCCCTTGCCTGGGAACGCTGGCTCTGGGCCTGCATCTCTTGCCGTCAGCCTCTGCTTGCCAGGGAGACATGGCTGGGAGTAGCCGACCCGTCTCCCTGAGGAGACTCACTCCTCAGCGATTCCCCTATTCTGGGCTTCCTGGCTGCACCTCCTAAGCCTTTGTTAGGCCCAGGGGTTCCCGGACTAACTGCCGCCCAGGTATTAGCTACTCACTGGTGGGTCTGGGTCGGCTCATCTTCCCCAGGTGGGCTGGGTGCCTGAGCCCCTCATGGCCAGCGACCCTGTGCCATTATGGTAAGGCTAACAAAAAGCTCTGGCCAAGATCGGGCACCGCACATGTTCTCAGTGAGACAGACCCTGCCCAACAAAATTCACCTTCTGCAGACAAGCCCTGCAAAGGGTAAGAGGGGAAACTGAGGCCCAGAGAGAGGAAGGGACTTGCCCAGTGTCACAGAGTTAGGAATGGAATCCAGATGTCCTGACTCTAGCCCAGGCCACTAGACCACACTGCACCTCCACGAATTGCCTTTCTGCTCCTGGGGCTGGGCAGGGTGGTGGTGCCCAGTATGTATGTGGTGTGGGGAGTGACAAGTAACAGTAGCTCTGCTCCCTTGGAAGCTGGGGGACAGGCCCACGGTGTGTTCGTCCATCCAGGGTTCTTGCATGACAAAATGCCGACGGGCTTGCAAGGCCTCGCACATGGTGCTGCGTGATTCCTGGACCTGCTCTTCTTCCCTGGCAGGCAGCCTGCTGTTGCCAGAGGGCATTTGTTGAAGAGCTGTGCCAGCACCTGGAACATCTGTATGTCCTCCGCCAACATGCAGCCAACGCCTCTGCTTGTTTATCGGAACAACACAAGGCTCAGGATTATGGTCCAGCCTTGCAATCCATCCAGAAAACCATTGTTACGGGAGTCAGTTAATTTGCCGAGTGGTGTGTGATTGCTTTAGCCGACAGAAAATTGTTACCAGCCAATTATATTACAAACACACAGAGAGAAAACACCTTCTCTGAGAAATGAGTGAACTTGGCCTCCAGCCATCGCGGGGCACGGAATAGACTCTTCCAGAGAGCTTTTCACTGAGGCAGCTGTCTCCTCCCCATCCACCGTGCTCTCTAAACGCATGCAGGGTTGAAATCGAATTCCTGCGGGGTACTGTGTATGAAGCCGGCTTATGGGGCCCTTTGCCCACCCCAATAAAGGAGGCTGCAGATTCACAATTTAAATGGGAAACTTGTCATCTGACTCCCTCCTGTCTCTGTGGCCCATGTTGCAGCTGGAGAGCGAAGTGCCACCTTTTCAAGGGGAACCATATGCTAGCAGATTGCTGTGGAGCGAGGGTGACTGTTAGAAGGGGCACTGTCAAGACACAGCTGATGCCTTATATTATTAACAAGGAGAGAATTTTTTAAAAATCAAACCCGTGTCTCACTGGAGCTGAGGTTCACCCTGTTTTTCTAATTTGCAAACTGTTCCTACTTTCCATAATGGCATAGATGGTCACGGTGGTCCCTTCTGGCCTTATGAATCAGTTTTAAAAAGAGGGTACTCGCAGGATGCTATCCACCAACACCCTCCACTTTGGATCCTATTTCTCCTCTTGGACTGAGCTAGCCCTGGTTTGTTGACCTTGGGGGCATGCTATGTAAATTGCTGTATGTAACCTCTATGCAGGACAAAAGCTGACTCCTTTTTTGGGGGAGGAAGGGAGCTTTGTCCTTTTGGAGACTGGTGGTAGATGTAGAAAAGCTGCTGGCTTTGGTCCACTGGATAGTGCACTGGGCTGGGACTTGGTAGTCCTGGTTTAAATTCCTGTCTCTGCCACTGACATGCTGTGTGACTGTCCCCTTTGTGCCTCAGTTTCCCCTCCTGATCCTCTGTTTGTCTTGTCTTTTTGGAATGTAAGCTTTTCGGGGCAGGGGCTGTCTCTTGCTGTGTGTTTGTTTTTCAGTGCCTAGTGCAATTGGGTGGCTTTTAGGTGCTCTGCTAGCAGTCAAAGGTGCCCAGAGTAATAGAGATGTGGGGGTTTTGCATGTTTTTATTATAAATTTAAATAAAATCTGTCGACAAATCTCAGTCTATGGACTGTTCTAACCTTTGGCTCCAACTGTCGGGTTTTCATTATAGATTCATTTGTTCATAGCGGCCAAGGCCATAAAGGGACCATTATGATAATTTAATGCCCTCCTGCATGCCCCAGGCATAGAATTTCACCCATCAACCCCATAACTTCTGGTTGAGTTAGATGGAACTTTACCAAAAAAAAAAATCCCATTCATGATTTAGAGATTTCAATGGACAGAAAGTCCACACCAGCTCTTGGAAAGTCATTCCAGTAGTTAATTACCTTCACTGTCAAAAAATTGTGCTTTATTTCTAGTCTGAATTTTTTGCTTCAGTTTCCAGCCCTTTGATCTCGCTCAGCCTGTGTCTGCTACATTAAAGAACTTTCTGCTAAATCTTCTCCCCATGTAGGTACTTATGGTCTGTGATCTAGTCACCTCTTAGCTGTCTCGTGGATAAACTACATAGATTGAGCTTTGCAGTCATCTGCGGTTTGAATTGTTCTTGTAGCTCTTTGCCGATTCGATCCAATTTTTCAACAAGAAGATATCTCCCCTCCTGCCCCCCCGCCCGCTTTTCTGCAGGCCCAATGGGATTTTAAGGTGACAGATCAGTGCAGAGGCATACTGTGGTGACAAAGATATTCTGAACAAGTTTTTCTGGATTCAGTTCTGGATACTGAAGGAGATTCTCTCTTAGGTAGTAATATTTTTCATAGTGTGGTTGATTACCTCCATGACATAGGTAATTTGTACATAGGATGTTCTGCTCCTTGGTTCTGACTCGTTCTCTTTAATCAGGAGAATAATGAAGGCTCAATAGTGACTAACGAGCGCCCATCTGAGATGAATCCTTCTTTGGACCATGGTCTGGCTGAACGCTCCCCAAAGCACTGAGTAATAACAGCGGAGCAAACCAGCCATGCTGTGTTTATCCAAATCACTTTTTCCACCAGCTCTGCTTCTCACTGGTTAGTCTGTGGATTTTACTTGATAATCTCATCCATTTCGAACTAGGATCTGCCCTGAGGTTGTTTCCGTCTTGGACGAGCTGCTCAGAAGGAAAAGGAGTACTTGTGGCACCTTAGAGACTAACACATTTATTTGAGCATAAGCTTTCGTGAGCTACAGCTCACTTCATCGGATGCATTTGGTGGAAAATACAGAGGGGAGATTGATATACACACACTCCACCAAATGCATCCGATGAAGTGAGCTGTAGCTCACGAAAGCTTATGCTCAAATAAATGTGTTAGTCTCTAAGGTGCCACAAGTCCTCCTTTTCTTTTTGCGAATACAGACTAACACGGCTGCTACTCTGAAAGCTGCTCAGAAGGGCTCTGAAGTCTAGGCACTGGTCTCTGTGCAGCCACCCCGCACCTCCGAGATGCTCCTATCTTTTCTGCTTGTCTCCCCACTCTCAGTGCCGAGCAAGTCACAGATGCTGCAGGGCTCTCGGCTACTTGAAAGTGTCTAATTGACCTCTCCGAACAGCTGGGGCAGGAGTGCAGAGGCTGGTGCTTCCTTCCCAACACGGAGGCAGTGGGGGCAGTGTGGGAAGGGAGCAGGGCCAAGGGGAATGCCAGCCAAGCAAGGGAGGGATGTAGAGCAGGGCTTGGGGTGCTCCCTGGCCCATCCCCGCAGTCAGCCAGAAGGGAGAGCATCCGTTTTGCTTCTGAAAGAGGCTCTTTCCAGTCATACATGAGACGGTACTTGGGACTCAGCCAGTCGCCTCCGGTCATCTTCACCTCTCACCTTCTGTCACCCCCTCGCCCTGGGGATCTCAAAGCACTTTACAGACTGAGTGCTGGGGAGGTGGTGACTTTCCCCAGTGAGTCAGATGCAGAGATGGAGCTAGAAGCAGGTGTCCTAGCTCCCAGTTCCCTGCTCAAACCACTAGATATACTCCCTCTTCGTAACCGTCAGGCCTCTAATGGGGAGTTTTCGCCCTCGCCATCTCCCTGTGCAGAAGAGGTGATCTGACCGTAGCAGGCACTCTACAGTTTGTCTTGCAGCTGCGTAGCAGCCAGGAGAGCAGCAGAACGGCACCGCTGGGCTCGCGTGAGCAGCCCACATTGCTGTGTCTTCCCACCAAGCAGTTTAGATGTGGAGATAAAGTTGTTATGGGTTTGTTGATTTGGTTGATCAGCAGGGCTCAGCGTGGAAGCAGCAGGGACTGCCATAAAAAGGAAATAGGAGTGTTAGAGGCTCGTTAATTGCTAGGATGCATCAGAAAAAATGGATAGCAGTAATGCAGCCCATCTGCTGTAGCACGCAGCAATAATGTTTGTTTAAGGGGAGGTTGGGAAGGAGTCACTAACCTGCACGTCAGGAGGAGAGTGGAACAGCTGCTCATCAGTGCAGATATAACACAGCCAGAAGCAATTCCGATCCACCCTCAGCTCGGCATGTTTATCTACTTTGGGTACCAGAGCATCTGCAAACCTCACAATCGTCAGTATATTAGTCCTCCCTGCACCCCTGGGAGGCTGTGCAGTTCTCTCCATCCTCTTTGGGGGACAGGGTAGAGTTCCTGTCTTGTCCCAAGTCACCCAGGTCTTTTGATTCCCAATCTAGCACCATAATCTCTGGCCCATCCTTCATCTCCTTAAAGTTCTATCCCGGACAAGGGCAGTATGGAGGGACAATGCAGAAAGTCTGACCGCTTCAGCTCGTTTTCGTATTGATTTTTATTGTCCAATCATCTAAAACACAGACAAAATGAACAAAAAGGAGAGTGAGTGAATGTGTGTGTGTGTGTATGTGTGTGTGTGTGTGTGTGTGTGAGAGAGAGAAAGAGAGAGAGAGCGTCTCTGTTTGAAAAAGAAGCAAAATTGGCAGGAAAAGAAGTGATTTTTATGTTTCTAGGGGTTGTTACTAACTGGATATTTGTAAGTAATTAGCTGTATCTTTTTAAAGCCATTAACACAGCATATTGTAGCTCATTAATTTATTGCCAGAGGTCCTCCAGTCAGAGCTACGTGCAATAGTGTAAGTTAGCACCAGTGATGCTGGATTTTAAATAGCCAAATATGTGCACCTTGCCATAGACATTGACATTTGAAAATGATTTTCTAGTTGCACCACAATATAAATTGTTTCCACGGGTGATTTTATATAACATAGAAAGTTTTTTAAACATGCGCCTGAATGAATGAATGAATATACTTATGAATAAAAAATAACACCTGCAGCTAGGAGAGCAGTTACCAGGACTCCCCATCCTCCTGCTTCAGGGCATAAATTGATCGGCAACTGGAATTAGGGAGAAATTCCTTCCCCCATATGGTGCACAGTTCAGTGCGTTTTAGATGTTTTATATTGTTCTCCAAAGCATTTGTCATTGACCACTGTTGGATGCAGGTTCCTGGGCTAGCTGGACCATTGGTCTGTTCTGGCACAATGGAAAGTGAGATACCAGGCTAGTGCAAAAGGGTCTGGGATTTTGAGCTAGCAGGTGTCAGTCTGGTAAAACTCGGGGAGATTGCAGGCTAGCTGGACCATCTGGCTGTTCTGAAATGGCAATTGCTAGTTTTTAAGAGCTCTGATAGATGTAGGAGATGGATACAAAGGAATGCTTTCTCATTTGTATTCAGACCTCCATGCCTCCCAATATATCCATCATTTTTGGAAAAGAATCGGATGAGGACCTGTCAGAATCCCCCTTGTGGGCATTAGACACAAATGATCCTCTGGGTTTGGCCTGTCTGCCAGTCCCTGGTGCAGTGACACCCAGAAACACACACACTAGTGTGGTCTTTGGAGGGCTTCGGTTTGAAGGTGGGATTTTTAAAACTCTGGGATGGGCCCTGCCCCTTGAAGGGAGTAACTAAACTTATGTGCAGACTTTCTCTAGCATTGTCCCACCAGGTGGGGGTCATTTTGAGAGGAGCTGGAGATGCGTATACACAAGGGCAGCACGAGTAAAAGAGAATTGTAGGAACACAAGTCTTGTTTGTAAAATGTTTGTGCAGCACCTAGTCCAACGGGGCTGGGGCCTGTAGACACTAGCTCAGTGCAAATAAAGAGTAGATAGCTCTAGGTAGACAGGTCTGTAGTAGATTTTGTGTCACAGCCTTCAGCAGTGAAACCTGGGCTCCCATTTATAAGCCCCTGCAGACTCCTTATGCAAATAAGGATGGGGAATCACTTAAAAATAGTCTCTCTCTCTCTGCAGTGCTTGTGGTAAAGAGCCATCTGAAGGGCCGTAGGATTTACCAACTTCCCCCAACCCACAGTCGAGGGGAGGGTGGAGAGCTGACAGTCCATCCATACCTCGCTGAGAACTTTCCAAGAGCGAGGTCAGGCCAACCCTGCAGCCCCTCAAGCCAGCGGGCTGGCTCTGACCTCCTTTACATCGCTATACTCTATTGACATCGCTCCTGATTTGCACCCACTCCAGTGTCCTCTGCCTGCCAGATACTGCCCCTCAAGATGTGCAAAGCCTGGCGGCATTGGTATCTCTGGTCACAGGGGGGTTGTGGCAGCTTTGAGAAGGGCTGTCAGGGAGGAAATCATCAGTTAATTTCCATAGCCCTAGAGAGTGGGACCAAATGGGCAGGTTGGAAATGGAGCCTCTGAGCCCATCGAAACAACATTTTATTTGGGGCGCAACAGCGGCACGGTTAAGGCCGAGCTGCTGCATGCGGTCGTACTTCAGACAACTGCCATCCCAGCATTCCTGGGGAGCCTCTCCAGAGCTGCAGAGCCCCCGGCTCCCACTGGATTTCAGCTAACTTGAGGTCAGGGAAGCTGCAGCTGGAGTCGCACTTGGTTTGCTGTGAATGTTACGGTTTTCCTGCGGGTGGTGCAAAGTGCCTGCTCCTAGGGGACATCCCCTGGGAGAGGCGCTTGCGTCCTGCTGCAAAGCTTCTTCAAAGGGGATGGTCAGAATTAATCTGTCTCAACAACCTGCCCGTCTGCGTTAGCGGCTGCCAATAGACTGGTTGGGTTTGTCTGTAGGTGCCCAAGACTGGGACTGAGCTGGGGTTGGTTTCCTCTCCGGTGCATCCATAGGAAAGAAAGTGCCTGGATTTGGGTCAGCACCCAGGTTGAAAACTATCATATTTCTTATTTATTCTCCTTTTGCAGTACGAATACTCCAAGTGTGTCTGTGTCGCTTCTGACACGTCTATTGGGTTTCCTAATCGTAACGGAGAGACCTCCCTACGCTGGGAGCTGGACATGACTTTGGAATAGCTCCTAAAATGGGTCTGTTCCCTGGGGGAAGTGCTGATGAGCTCCTGCCAGGCTCTTGCCCTGCAGAGGCACATTCTGAGCAGGGCTGGACGAGTCAGCGTTTGAAGGGTTGTTTTTTGCAAATATCGCTCAGAGGCAGAGGAAGATGGAGGCCGTGTCTGCCTGCAATGCACAGTGTGGATGAGAACACTCCCAAGGCAGTGAGAGAGGGAGCAGGGCCTAGCACTGTCTATGCAGCCCCAATATAGATTATAAGCAGCCCATAGCTGCACAGTGCACTCTGCACCTACTGTCATCTTAACTGCCAAGGTGGTGACCCGCAGAGACTCCAAAACCCAGCGTGCAGTGCAGTCTTAATTTGAGCAGCCAAGCCACATGGCATGCTAGGCTCTGTAGACTCCGAGGACCCCACCTACATATTAAACACATGGGCTTGTTCTACTGACAAGTTTCTAATGCATCCATTGCCAAGGCACCACCGTGCCCCTTCTTTGGGCACGGAGAGAGCGTCCCTGTTCTGTAGGACAGGGAGGAGGTCAGCTCCAGGATGTCCGTGCAGGCATAGCGTTTGGGACTAGCCGTCCAACCTCTCCCATTCTTTAAAGGCAGGTGCTGAAGTTTTTGGATTCCTGGCCCATGACTTGGGGGGAGACTTGTGATTGACACTGCTCTTCAGATGTCACCAGGACATCACGGCTGCAGGTGTGACAAGGTCACGCCAGTCTCTCCCATGACCAGACACCTGAAGGTGCCTGTGCTTATGGAGTGTTTTCTCTGAGACATCTCATTCATGCCCACTTCAGGCAGCTAAATTGACACACCTCTGTATCTTCCCCTGGTGCGACACCCCAGCAAAGGACATGCCGCTTCTGACGATCGTGACCTTGTTTATAGCTTTCAGTTTAATATTGTGCATTAACACCATGGACTGTGCTGTAGGGCAGTGCTGGGGCAGGATCCCAGAGGTCAGAACTAGCAAGCTTACCAGGAATGGAAGAAAACCTTCCTGTTGTGGCCGCAAGGACTTTTATTGAGGATCAAATCTGACAGCCCTGTGTTGGCTGAAAGCTGGTGTAATGCAGACCCATTTGCTGGTGGTGCTTTGAATGCCCTCTAGTGTGTGTTCTCTAGCGCACAAAGCATGTGTAATGACTTAAACCCTCCTGTGAAGAAGTTTGTTATGATCTCCCCTTTGTAGATGGGGAAGCAGAGGTGTGAGAGCAATGTGCCAGTGACTGAGAACTCAGAACTCAACTCCCAGAATGTGCTGGCAGGAACAGTCTTTCAGTCTGCTGACTGCCTTCATAAGGGTCAGTAACCCCAGTGCCCTGCTAACTTCCACTCTGAACAATTACATTCTGCCTACCTAAAGTTCTCACTACATTACTGTGTGGGGTTGATGTACACTGCTAAACCATTGCTGTGTTTTTCCCCAGCACTAGCTGCAGTGATCTCTCTCCAGGCATTAGCTGGTAAAGTGCTTTGGATGAAAGGGGCTGCATAACTGAAAGGCTGTTGTTCTTAATCAATACAATATGGAAGTGTGACAGTTACCTAGGAAAATCTTAAGTATTTTTTGGCCGGTTCCATACAAACTAATAAAATGTCAGTGCAACAAAACAAGATGGGGCAAATCCATTTGCTGTTGTAACTTTGTCTAAATCTGTTTTGTACAGAGTTCTCATCATTCTTTTATTTTCTCTTTCAGAATAAAGTCTTAAATGTGGATGCAGTGAAGGTAAAGCTGCAGGTAAGCCCCTGACCCACATTCGTCAGCTCTGCATGAACCTGCACTCGTCCATGTCAGCTTGTTTGCTGTGGGGCTTAGTGCTGCTGGCTATGGTACCTAGCACCCTATCAATACCCACAGTTGATCAAGGGCTTCATGAAACCTTTCTGCACTTCCCAAAAAAAAAAAAAGAGAGAAAGAACTGACACGTTGGTTTGGATTGGGTTTAGTTTTAAAGGATAGCTTGTTTAGGTTGTTTACCTTCTTTATTAATGACCTGGATGTAGGACTAGAGAGCACACTGATCACATTTGCAGATGACACTAAACTGGGGGTTTGGCCAGCACTTTGAGGATAGAGCTAAAATTCAGAGGGATCTTGATATATTGGAGAACTGGGCTATAGACAGCAAAATGAAATTCAACAAAGACAAATGTAAGGTCCTGCACTGAGGGAAGAAAAACCTAATGCACAAATACAGAATGGGGGATAACTGGCTTGGCAGCAGCACTGCTGAGAAGGATCTAGGAGCTGTGGTGGATCAGAGCTTCAACATGAGTCGGCAATGCAATGCTGTTGCAAAAAAAGCAAATTCATTTTTAGGTTGTATTAACAGAAGCATAGCATGCAAGTCACAGGAATCATAGAATCATAGAATCATAGAATATCAGGGTTGGAAGGGACCCCAGAAGGTCATCTAGTCCAACCCCCTGCTCAAAGCAGGACCAAGTCCCAGTTAAATCATCCCAGCTAGGGCTTTGTCAAGCCTGACCTTAAAAACCTCTAAGGAAGGAGATTCTACCACCTCCCTAGGTAACGCATTCCAGTGTTTCACCACCCTCTTAGTGAAAAAGTTTTTCCTAATATCCAATCTAAACCTCCCCCATTGCAACTTGAGACCATTACTCCTCGTTCTGTCATCTGCTACCATTGAGAACAGTCTAGAGCCATCCTCTTTGAAACCCCCTTTCAGGTAGTTGAAAGCAGCTATCAAATCCCCCCTCATTCTTCTCTTCTCCAGACTAAACAATCCCAGCTCCCTCAGCCTCTCCTCATAAGTCATGTGCTCTAGACCCCTAATCATTTTCGTTGCCCTTCGTTGTACTCTTTCCAATTTATCCACATCCTTCCTGTAGTGTGGGGCCCAAAACTGGACACAGTACTCCAGATGAGGCCTCACCAGTGTCGAATAGAGGGGAACGATCACGTCCCTCGATCTGCTCGCTATGCCCCTACTTATACAACCCAAAATGCCATTGGCCTTCTTGGCAACAAGGGCACACTGCTGACTCATATCCAGGACACTGCTGACTCATATCCAGTAGGAGGTGTTGGTACCACTCTACTTGGGGCTAGTTAGACCTCTGCTGTTTAAAAAGGGATCCCCCACCTCCACTGTTGCCATCACAGCATAGGCTAGGAGACCATCAAACAATCACAAGTACGCTGGTGGAGCAAGACAATACAGACCTCTGAACACATGTAATGGAGCTGAATTCAGATCTGCTCAGGCTGAAGAATTCCCAGCAAGGTTGGCTTTCATATCTGTTGGGCTTTCTTAACACGGTTCCCCAGTGTATGGTCTCCCCAGGGAATCTGGAGTTTTGCAAGAGATGTAAGGAACGTACCAGAGTGCTCTCTCCCGTCTGCAAGTGACTTTCGAACATGTGCAGCAGGGTAATGAAATCAGCAATATCTAACACCAAACAAAGCATCAGCCACACGCTGGGGAGCAGCAGTTGGCGGAATAGCTTTGGCAGTTTTGATTTTGCATTAGTTCCTCTGTGACTATTTACCTGTTTCTTTGTCTTTATAATAGCTTTAGTGGGAAATTTTTTCGGCGTTGCTGAGAGGCATCTCTGGAGACAGGCCTCTGTGCACCATTAAACAAGTACAGCATAGCTGGCCACAGTGCAAGCTTCCCCTGCCTTCTCCGCCAATGCCCCTCAAGCCTCATGGTGAGGGGTCACTTGGGGAAGGGAGGGGAGGCTAGTCTCCATGGTCCATTGACTCCTTGACCTCCCTGCTGGTTATTCTTCTGCTGGGGACACTGGTCTAAACCCAGCAACTCTTTCCACATTGGCAACTGAACCACCACTGGGTGAGAATAAATTCTGATTGGACTCAGCCCCGATTCAAATCAGTTACTTGGATCTTGTATATACTTGGCATTAGCCTTGATTTCAGCTGCTGATTTAATTGCACCCATGCAGACAAGGAAAGCCACAACTAAAACTGCTGGGGGCCATCCCTACTTGAACGTGTATATTTAAAAACAAAAACCCATATCTTAAAACTCTACCAAAACAAGACACTCCATTGTACCCACTTCTCCCCCAGGGAGAAGATGAGAGAACAAACATGTTGCTTAATACACTACTGGAAGATGCTCAGATATTATGGTGATAAGCTTTGGGTATAAGAACCTATATAGAACAGAATAGACACCAGGGTTCCACTGGTCTAAATCATGTCTTTCCTTGTCTGCAATGGCAGTGCATTATGATGGCTGAAATCCAAGTTAATTCCTGGTGCAGACAAGACCCTTGAAGTCAAAGACTCCATGGTGAAAGACACTGTTACCCAGTCCCCTGATCCATCCCGGCCCCATGTTATCTCAACTCAACATCTTCAGTTCCAAAAGAATCTGAGCTGCTGTAATGCCACAAGATCTGGCTGTCTTCTGTGACCTCGTTGCCGGAAGCTAACTAATAACATGAACTCTCCTTTTCCCCCAATAGGATTGGGTGTTTCTGTGCAAACACAACACTGCATTAAAAACTGATAAATTCAATTAGTAGGTCCCCACACATCCATTCAGCAAATGGATTTTCGATTAAGGAGGCATTGTAGGCCATTTGTCAAAAGCCATCATTTCGGTATTCAGAGATGCTGAAGAATGGTGACGCGCCTCTTAAATATTTATTGCACTTGTCACTTTTTCTATTCTTAGCCCTACAAACATCCCCCTGTTGCAAATTAATCATGTGTGAATAGATCAGACCATGAATTGTTGTTGAAATGAAACGTTAAAGTCATTTTCTCAGGAGTGCGCATTGTCACTGGATTTTATATTTATTTTCCAAAAGAATATCTGGTTGGGTCTTAATTTTTCTCCCATCGTTGCTGAAACCCGCAATGTTCCCTCCATCGCTCTGACAGCTGGTGTTGCTCACATGTGAGCAGACTGCTGAACTCCCAGCTCTGAGTCACTTCAGCCTGCGGTACGTGGCATGTCAGGATATGAAGCCATCAGGCGCTGAGTGGACCATTTTCCATGGTGCTTCTCTTGGCGGGATGGAGACATGGAAGGAGTAGCTTGTGGTGACAGCATGAGTGAACCAGAACCTGCCTGTGGCCAACACCTAGCAAAGAAGTAATAACAAATAGAACTAACTGGCTAGATTTGCAAAGGCTTTGTGGTGTAATTGCATACACAACCCCTTGGCTGGGCCAGCTCACAGGTGGGCTGAAAGGAAAGAGATTCTGATCACTAAGCACAAAGAGCAAATCTGTGAAAAGGTGGCTTCCATACTATTATGGGTTGGCTGTGACCTCAGCCCTTCATTGAATAGAGTGGTAAAAGACAATGAAGTTACCTGTAGCTGAAACAGTAACAACCGCCACCGCATACACGGGCCCATGTCACCACCCACAGCAAGGCACTTCGGCAAAGGGGGTTCACTGGCTATTGTTTTGTGAAGGCGCGTGTGTCTGAGAAAGCATCAGAAAGACCAGAGAAGCTGAGAGATAAGGGGCAGAAAAGCCAAGAGCAGTCACACTGGGAGTGTGGCACTGTAAAAAGCCGGGAGAGCGCTTTTGGGCAGAGTGTTGTCTGAAAGAGGCTGGGAGCGATGAGCAAAGACATGACCTCCTGTTGCTTGATTCCTGCTGGGTTCAAAGAAACAGGACTTTGAATCAGGTGCTTCTTTTGATGCAAACCTGTTTCTTTACAAAGGCTGTGCAGTCATAATTTCTAACTGGATCAACCCACAGGACCCCAACATTTTTGGGTATCCACTTGAGTCAAAAGGGGTAACTTTATAGTAGAATTAAAACAATAATTAGCAATCCAATCAGAAGCTGCCATCTTGATAGCACATTGGTGCAGGGATGATTTGGAGACTGCAGGTCCCTTTCAACGTGTGACTAAGCAGGAGGCTTCCAAAATCCTCATTCCATTGCTTCTCTGGAGTCCTTGGAGCAGCTCTAGCTAGCCCCTCCCCCTTCATTCATTTTAAACTTAAAAGAAATTAAACATCTTTAAAAGGAAAACAAAGGATCCCAGTGTATCCTTCCAGCTCCCAGAGCAGCCTGGGCTGGTTTAAGCATCTTGCATTGTGTCTGATGGTGCCCTGTATTTGCCCTTTTCAGATCTGGGACACCGCGGGGCAGGAGAGGTTCCGCAGCGTCACTCACGCCTATTACCGAGATGCCCATGGTAAGAGCTTCTCTGCGCTCCCTTTTTCTAGGGGGGCCAAATAGAGTTTAAAGGGACAGTGTTAAGGGCTCCCGGGATCATGGATCCACACAGAGCGTCATGCTCCTTGCGGGTCCCTGTTACTGCTGTTTGAGTTTGTTCTCCTTGCTCAGGCTGGGCAGAAAGTCTAGTCAGCTCTGTGTTAGCGTCACTTTCCTCTCCTGGTTTCTTTGCCCCAGCCTGCTGCTGGTGTGTCTGGTGCACAGCTAAGGTGACCAGATAGCAAGTGTGAAAAACTGGGAACAGGGGATAGGGGGGGTAATCGACACCTATATAAGACAAAACCCCAAATATCAGGACTGTCCCTATAAAACCAGGACATCTGGTCATCCTGGGCACAGCATGGCAGGAAGGGAGTCCATCATTTTAAAAAAAAAAATCTCCCAGGAAGATTTAAAATGATCTCCTCTATATTATCGAGCTCCTCAGTAACTGAGCAAATGTCACCCCTCCCACACCACACTATTTTACGGAGCTGTTATTGAAAGAAGACACTGTTAGCACCTGAAAACACCCTTCATTCCTAGCATTAGTACCAGAAATGCAGGTGATTTTTAAATGGAAAGAATTTTAAAAGATGAAATTGATTCATTTTCGGCCTCATCCTGCCTCTGTTGGAGTCAGCGAGGAAATCTACGGTGTGGGCTCAAGCCCTGGCTGCCCTTCTCTGGGGCAAGGAACATAGACTGGTTAGTTTCACATTTAAGATCCTCTGCTGATGGAAATTGGCAAGGTTCTGTTGAAGGCTGTCAGGGGGAACTGACCCTTTAAGGGAGCTGGGCTCATTCTCACCTGTGCCAGGTTTAGCTTGCTCCTCATGTGAATGGAATGATTGGTCCTTGGAAAGACTCCAGTGCAGCCCCCATGCAAGATTTTGTCTTTCACGCTCAGAACCCACCCTTTGCCAATGGGGGTCTGGCCCAACCCGAGTGGGTGTTTAACAGCTGTGGGCAGGGCTGGTGGAACAATTGTAGAGTTGGGGTGCTGAAAGCCATTGAACAGAACAGTAAACCCCATATATGAGGGAAGCCAGGCATTCAGCTGCTGTTATTCCTTCAAGCCACCCCCCTAGATCCTGCCTGTAGGTCTCAGAAGCCAGATCTCCTACCATTCTGTAGTGACGAAATCTCTGCGGTAACAAACGGCCAATAGGGACAGAGCTGGAAGGAGCTCTAATGATTTGGTACGCTCTCCCTTTGAGTTTCCTCTGCCAGAGCATCCGCACCCCTCAGTTAAGCCATCTCCAGGCCAACCTCTTCTCTTCCGGTTCTGCCCAGGGAGCTCCAGTCAAAGTGAACGGAAGTGCCATAGATCTGTCAAGAGAAGATGAGACACTGGTGGGTCCCACCTGGGAAATGATTACTGAACAGCAGGTTCTTGTAGCTCCAAGTGAAATGAGCTGTAATAATGACAGACATTTATGCAGCTCCTTTCCTTGAGGATGACCCAAGAGTGCTTGACAAACGGTATATGCAGGAATCTTCGGGGAGGCTGGGGAGAATGCAGCTGTTGCTCAAAATTTCAGGGAGGAAATGAAGGAGAATCCCAGGTCTTTGCAGAGGGATCTAAGACAGGAAAATGGAATCACCCAAGTGGGAATTTGGGCAGTACCCTGGGCTCTCTTGTCAGAGGATGTCTAAAAAAAAAATCGTATTTTTCACATACACCATCTCAGGCAGAATATTGGTTTGAAATTTTTCAGTGTTTCACAGGAAAATTTCAAAATGAAACAACTTTTGTCATTAAGAAATTCTGAAAAAATTGAAAATTTGACGTTTTCCTTTTTCTTCCCAGTTCTTGTTTTCTTCGGTTGCCAGTGAATGCAATACAGGGAATGATGCGTAGTATTTTCTTCACCCCTTTTTCCTTTTCTTTTCTTTTTCTTTTTCCACTCTGTAACATTTCCAAAGATGGAGAAATCTTTGAAAAATCTGACTGAAAAATGGGAAACAGGAGGGGAGGAGGAAAGCCCTAGCTATCGCCAGCACTCATTGTATCACACTGAAAGGTGAAAAACCAAAAAACGGAGAGGAGAAAACAAAAGCCTAAAACTTCCAAAGTTTTTGTTTTTTAAAAAAAATTCAATTCCAAACTATGTTTAATTTCAAAGTTTCCCTTTGAAATCTCTCTCTCTCTCTCTCTCTCCCTCTCTCTCAAAAAAAAGGCTGATTTTTTTCAATGAACCCCCATTTTTCCATGGGAAAACTTTGACCATCTCTAACCACAAATAGTTAAGCCCTGAGCTGTGTGCAAAAGGTAAGACCGAGCCCCCAAGAGTGCTCTGCTGGGGCAACGGCTCAGTACCAACTTGGGGCAAAGATTCATAGGTTCTAAAGCCAGAAGGGACCATTATGATCCTCTAATCTGACCTCCTGGGTAACACAGGCCAGAGAACTGCCCCAAAATAATTCCTACAGCAAATCTGTTCGAAAACTCCAATCTCGGTTTCAAAATTGTTGGTGATCAAGACTCCACCATGACCTTGGGTAAATTGTTCCAGTGGTTAATTACTCTCACTGTTAAAAATTTAGGCCTTATTTCCAGTCTGAATTTGTGTATCTTCAGCTTGCAGTCTTTAGATCATGTCTTTTCACTGCTAGACTGCAGAGCCCATTATTAAATGTGTGTTCCCTGTGTAGGTATTTATAGACTGTGATCAAATCACCCCTTAACCTTCTCTTTGTTAAACTAGATCAATTGAGCCCCTGGAGTCTATCACTATAAGACATGTTTTCTAATTATTCTCATGACTCTTCTCTGAACCCTCTCCAGTTCATCGATCTCCTTCTTGAATTGTGGGCACCAGAACTGGACAGAGTATTCCAGCAGCAGTCGCACCAGTGCCAAATGCAGAAGCAAAATAACCTCTCTGCTCCTACTCGAGATTCCCACGTTCGCTCTTTTGGCCACAACATCGCACTGGCGACCCTTGTTCAGCTGATTCTCCACCACAACCCACAAATCTTTTATTTACTGAGCCACCAACACCATTTCTTACGGTTCCTGCTATTTTCCTTGCGGGTCTTCCGCCCACATTCTGAACATGGCTGACCGCTTGGATTGAGAGAGCAGACAAGTTCACATCCCCAAGCCGGTGTACCTGCAGGCTGTGTGCTTAGTTTATCTCAGTGCCTCTGACTGTTAGGTGATATCTCAGGCGTGCTTTCTTTGGAGGAAAAGCCAGCTGGCTTTAAGTGCATTGATCACAGCAAACTGGAACTCTTCCTTTGCAACCCAGTGATATCTACAGATGCTTTCCTTCTGTGAAATGAAGATTAACCTTCCCCCACTGAGCAACCCGTCTGACTTCTAAACAGTCCACATTTAGTCAGCGCCTTTGTCCTGTTCGACAGAATGAGAGTACTCTCGGGAGATGGTCTCGGGAATTAAGCTTACTCATGTGCAGAGGGCCCCATGCTGGTGAAAGGGCAAGGATCACATGTAGCCAATGGAAGACCTGCAAAAATCACGGTGCATTGCAAGGAACATGCCAAGCTAATATCCCGAGCATCATCCTGGCCTTGGCATATCATGTACCTGTGGTTCTGGTGCTTTGTTGGCATGCGGGTGGTCTTTTCTTGGCAAAACTCCCCATCAGTCTGTCTTGAGTAAGGATTTGGCTTTTGGGTGTCACTATTTCACTGTGAATGATTCTGAGTGCAGCCAGATAGGGGATAATGTTATAGTTGCTTTGTTGTGATGATAGCCAGTGTGTTAGGAGAACCTTTGCTGTTACTTTGTGTGAAATTCGGAATCGTGAGTTAGTGACTTACACGGGTTTTTATTCATTTATTCCAATTTACTGTAACTATTTTATTCTCAGTCACAGAAATAAAGCATAGACTTTTAGAGGAACTGGGATGTAAAGCTTTGGCTCCCTGAGCAGTCTCAAGCCAATATTACATGTACCCATGAACAATGCTGGAGAAAGAACGGCAGCTCACCGTCCTTTCAGAGAATTGATTTCTTTCGTAAGACACGGTGTCCTTTGTACGTCGGGCATGTTGTACTTGGGCACTTTGTAGGTTAGTTTTAGGGGATGCTTCCCAGCAGTTTACCAGCCCTGTAGTCAGTATCTCAACCAAACCCCCTGCACCCAAGCGGTCCTGGACTTTGCTGAAGTTGGGATCTTCATCCAGACTTTGTGGCCCCAGTGTGATTCTAGGCGCACCTATCTGCAGCATCTGTAGATGTGGTAGGGCAGTGGCAGCAAGGGGACGACTGGCTGGCGACTAGCCCTAGAGCTAATGTTCTCGTACATCCCCTTGTTTGGGTGCCAGGGAGGACTGGGGGAATTGGGGGTGGGAGGGGAGTGATGGAGAGACAGGGTTTGAGTTTCACTTTTCAGGGGGCAAGGGGGAGTTTTCTTGTTCCTCTCTGAGAGGGAATGGAGCAGCGCACTGCAATAGAGAACAGGGACAGGGGAGTGTCAGGGCGGGTCCCCCTGCCCCCGGCTGACCGCTGATTTATTTTTTTTATCTGCGAGGCTGATGTTAAAATGCAAAAGCAAGTGGAACTCTGGAGGTTGCATTTTAATTCCATATTCGTTTAAGACAGAATATGTGATTAAGCCAGGCACTCAGAACGCAGTCTGCAGGGAGGGGCGTGGAATTGCCTGAAAGGCCTCGATCCTGCGCCAGACAAAGCTCTCCTACCTGAAATGGGAGTTGGAGCAGGCCTCTAGGGCTTGTGAAGGTTGCTGAATTGAGACCCCTGGTAGCTGAATTCTCTACCTGCAGATGCAGCAGCAATGTAAGACTCCCCCACACTGCACTGCCCTTGTACCCCCATGTGACCCTGGAGGGGGCCCCATCCGAGAGGACAATCTCCATCGCCAAAGTTGGTCCCTGGCACTTCTTGCTGAGTCCCCCTTCAAGGGACCAGTTGTTGCCAATTGTAATATGCAAACATAAGCCACTGAACAGCCATTAGCTAGGGGTGGGTTTTGATCATTCACCACCAACCTGGCCAGGATTCAAACCAGTGTTTAGCCATTAAAGGCTCGCTGTTGCATTCTCATTCTCCCCTGTCATCCAGTCCTTTCTCGTCTTTGGCACACTGAGGTACCAAGCCCCCGGACATATAGCACACCACTCTGACTGGTGCATTGTGCTGGAGCAGGCTTGTCCATTTGGGGTCTCCCCCAGGGGGTAGTAGTAGTTTGGCCTCTGCTATTTTTTCCCTTGTGTTGTGCGTTCTTCCAGTTGTTTCATGTGATACATGAAAGAGGGAGACGGCCCTTCTGCCCCTAGCCTGAGCTGTTCCTGTAAGATTCTCCCTGAGCGACAGAGGAGCATCATGGGAAGAGGTTACCGACCAGGCGAGAGAGGCACTTGCGTAAACCACTGTGATAAAGCACAGGACGCTTGGCTCCTGAATGAGATGCCTGGGAAGTTCCCGTTCTTGCCCTGTGTCATTTACAACTGAATATTACCTATAGAAAGGGCCCGATTTCTCATTCACACGAAGGCCCCTTGGTCCCCGTCGGGCAGTCATGAAGGAGTACACGTGAGAATCAGGCCCAAGGTGTTGTAGACCAGTCTGTGAAGGCGCTATGCAGATGTGTCATCTCTGTTCATCGTCCTTGCCAAGATTTTGGTCATTTCTTTCTGGACTCTGACTTTCCTGGATCGTAGGCACATTCCTGTGCCCAGCACAATGGGGCCTCGGGTGCTACTTTATTGTCAATGACAGTTATCTAAAATTGCCAGTTGCTTTCCCAGTCCCCAGCTGCCTCCTCAACCAGCGAGGGGGGAGCTTGCATACTGCACCTGGGGTGTTAATATCTCCTTAAAAGGACAAGCTGCATCTTCAGTGTCTTCCCCCAGGCAGTGCTGTGGCAGGGAGAGTTCAGAATGCTGCTTGTCCTGGCACTTGCTGCTGGGTGTCCCAGGCTCTCTGGAGACTGGTGCAATTCCCATGCAAGTTTTGCATAGCTGAGAAAGCTCCTACTATGGACTTAAATCTACAGAAAGAAGGCTGTTCTATGGAGGGTGCCTTCATGATTTCCTAACCCATTGTGAGAGATACTAATGATTTCAGTAAAACACATACTACAAGTACAAAGCTTTTGTCTCTTTGCATGAACCTAAGAATGTAAAAATTGCCACACTGGGTCAGATCAGTGGTCCATCTAGCCCAGTGTCCTGTCTTCTGACAGTGGCCAGTGCCAGATGCTTCAGAAGGAATGAACAGAACAGGGCAATTATTGAGCGTCCCATCACCTGTTGTCCAGTCCCATTTTGTGGCAGTTGGAGGTTTAGGGACACCCAGAGCGTCCCTGACCATCTTGGCTAATAGCCATTGTTGGACCTATCCTCCATGAACTTCTCTAATGCTTTTTTGAACCCAGTTATACTTTTGGCCTTTACAACATCTCCTGGCAATGAGTTCCAGATTGACTGTGTGTGGTGTGAGGAAATGCTTCCTTGTGTTTGTTTTAAACCTGCTGCCTTATTTAAGCCTTATTTCATTGGGTGACTCCGGTTCTTGTGTTATGTGAAGGGGTAAATAACACGTCCTTCTCTGTTTTCTCCACGCCGGTGATAATTTACAGACCTCTGTCATATCCCCCCTTAGTTGTTTGTTTTCTAAGATGAAAAGTCCCAGTTTTATTAATCTCTCCTCACATGGAAGCTGTTCCATTCCCCGATCATTTTTGTTGCCATTCTCTTTACTTTTTCCAATTCTAATATATATTTTAGCTGGAGTGACCAAAACTGCCCACAGTATTAAATGCGTGGGCATGCTATGGATTTGTATAGTGGCATTATGATATTTTATGTCTTCTTCTCTCTCCCTTTCTTAATGGTTCCCAACATTCTGGTCGCTCTTTTGACGGTCTGCTCGTTGAACAGATGTTTTCAGAGAGCTAGCCATGATGACTCCAAGGTCTTTGTTGAGTGATAACGGCTAACTATAGACCAATTATTTTGCATGTACAGTTGGGCTTATGTTTTCTACTGTGCATTACTTTGCATTTCTCAGCATTCAGTTTCATCATCCTGAAAACCTCTTGCTGTAAAAGGCAAAACAAACAAACAAAACCCCTGTGACCATTCAGCAAGCAATTCCCTGCATTAACTGTGTCTTTTCCTCTCTCCACAGCTTTGTTACTGCTGTATGATGTTACAAATAGAGCATCGTTTGACAACATCCAAGTAAGTTGGACACGGTCAGGTCCCATGTGGAATGTGATTCGTGTTCGTGAAAAGAGGACCTGTTTTGCATTTGTAATACAGTACAGAAAAACTCAAATGATGGGTGGATTCATGTTTCACTACAAGTATTTCACACATCTGTGTTATGCTCACACACCGGGTGGGGAGTGGGGGAGATGCACAAACACACTTCACTCCTTGCTGTAACGTAGATGAACTGCTCTACGTTACGCTACGCTACAGGAGCCTATGTTTTGTGTTCATGATGGATCTTTCTGATTAGAGCATTTTCAAGTCCACTAAGTTTTTGGCCTCTTATGTGAGAACTGTTTAAAAAGCCCATAAAGCATCCCCCACTATCCCCTGACTGCTGAAACTAGAACTGGTTCCATTTCTTCTGCAGCAGAGTATGACGCTAGGTGGGGAGGGCTCTGAGTTACCACAGAGAATTCTTTCCCAGGTGTGTGTCTGGTGGGTCTTGCCCACATGCTCAGGGTTTAACTGATCACCATATTTGGGGTCAGGAAGGAATTTTCCCCCAGGTCAGATTGGCCGAGACTGTGGGGGATTTTCGCCTTCCTCTGCAGCATGGGGCACAGGTTGCTTGCAAGTTTGAACTAGTGTAAATGACGGATTCTCTGCAACTTGAAATCTTTAAACCATGATTTGAGGATGTCAGTAACTCAGCCAGAGGTTAGGGGCCTATTACAGGAGTGGGTGGGTGAGGTTCTATGACCTGCGATGTGCAGGAGGTCGGACTAGATGATCACAACGGTGCCTTCTGGCCTTAAAGCCTCTGAGTCTCTCCTCCTCATTGGCCAGGCGGGGGAATTTTGGCTTGGTGAAATTGAGACTCTGCTTGGAAGAAGCACTGGGAAGTAGCGACCGTGGTGGCATCTGATTCCTGTCTCTCGCTTCCCTGGCGGGTCGTGTCCTCCATGGTCGGCGGCATTGGATGGACGCTCCAAGCGGGCTGACGGCAAAACAATGTAGAATCCCAACTGGGCAAACTAAGTCTCCCAGGCCTTTCCATTTACAAGCACTGAGTTTAGTGTGTCACATTAAAGGCCAGGAGTATCCAAAGCTCACATAATATTGAGGTGCTTGGCTCCTGGTGATGTTACTATCTTTATCCAATCACCTTGTGCCTCCTGAGATTGTAAGGAGATGACAGAGGATTAAAGTAGGTCTTGCTCTTACCCCTTCCCCATCTTCCCTGCACCAAAAGAGGGCTGCATGCAGCCAAGGGCCCGAGTTGTAGAGTTCTGACTGCAATTCCCCCATCGCGCACAGCAACTACACCGCACCACGTATCTTCTCCTTTACAAAGGCCCATCCAGCCCAGTATCCTGTCTTCCAACAGTGGTCAATGCCAGGTGCCCCAGAGACCATGAACAGAACAGGTCATCATCAAGTGATCCACCTTGCTCAGGGCATATCCTGACATCTCCGGGTTAGGCCCTGTGTGAATTCCAGGCTTGACTTGATGGTGACTCAGTTTGTTTTCCATCATGTAATGAGGCTGAGTGAATGGGCAGCTGGCACCATTTGGGATGAGAGAGCCCTGCTATGTGTCTGTGAGGTTGCCATCTGGTGGCTGCATGAGCATGTATGTATTGGGCCAAAGCATCCCAGCTTGTTGCCAGAATTCCCCACACGAGCATGAGTTTAACCCTGCCTCCATCCCTTCAGTACCAGCAAGGCTCCCCAGACTCCTCTGGCAGGTCCAGGAATATCTTTGCATGCTGTTAAACTGCAGGAGCCGAGCTCTAGCCTTCCCCCCAGGGCCATGCAGCTGGTATGTTCTCTCTCTCCCATTGCTCCTCAGGGATTTCATGCTGCAGAATTTGTCCCTTCTTGGTGCAAGGTCCGTTGCCTGGCCCTTGCCAGGAATGGTGCTATGGTATCCAAGGGTGGTGGCACCAAACCCTGCATTGTGTGGGAGAGGCACCTCTGTTTGGGGCCCTCCTTGCAGAGCACTGTCTTTTGTTTATAGGGACCATCTAGGGTTCAGTCGGGCAAAGGGAATTGTATAGATGGACCCATTGCCAAACCTGAGGCCCAGCCCTGCCCCCTGAGCAGTTGTGCCAGGCTCAGAAGTGCTTCTGCTCGGAGGGAGGCTGGCCAGTGGGGACCCTGCCCCGAGATATTCTGAGGTGCCTGTGTGTCTCTACAGCTCTATCCTGCTCCCCGCATCTGCACAACACAGCCAGGACCCATGGTTCTGTGCCCAGTGAGCATCTGCTGAAACCAGGGCCGGCGTTAGACTCGCTGGGGCCCAGAGTAGAAAGCTGAAGGCCGAACCCCGCTGCCTGGGGCTGAAGCCCGAGCCCCACAGAGCACCTTAGCTTTGTGGGGCCAATGTGGCATGGGGTCCCGGGCAGTTGCCCTACTTGCTAACCCCTAACGCCGGCGCTGGCTGAAACTGGGCCCACAGGGAGTGGACGCGGCCTGAGTGCTCAGGTAGCCTGGGCACCAGGTGGGTTGGGAGAGGAGGGTGCCATTTCTCCCATCCTGGGCCTACTCCTTGTGGCTGAGCTCTTTGCAGGCCCCTAGAGGGGAGAGGTTCCTAGGATGGCTCTCGGTCACGCAGCTGTACTTGCAAAGCCCCTGGATGCAGGAGGAGGTTTGCAGGAAGGGGGAGTGAGAGGCCCCCAGAAAGTGGCTGTTACCAATCCAGGAAAGTGCCACGTGGTGAGGGCAGCAATTTAGCAGAGAAGTAAATGGAAAGCTAAATAGAGGATCTTTGGGTCTGTAATTCCAGTGGGGCTGGCGGAGTGATTTGCTTTGGAAGTAAGTGTCCTCTCTCCCACTTAGACCTTATGCTGGCTCCATGCTGGGGGAGCCACGACTCGGGTCTGAACGAGCCTTGGGGTTCCTTCCTGGGGAAATGGAAATTGCTCGCTGACAGGGTCACTGCTCGTGCAGAAGCCTCCCTTTGCCGCTTGGGGATCTGGAGATCTGGGCTCTGCCATGGACGCCCTGCAGGGCTGTGAGCAAATCCCACAGGCCAGCCTTCCCCATAGTGTCCTCGAACCCTGGGAGCTTTGGTTTGGGGGGGCGAACTCAGACACCCAGCCCCTGATTTTCACACGGTGCTGAGCATCAGCAGCTCCAGCTGTTGCCAATGGGAGCTGTCCGTAAAGTGTTTTCCACCCGTCTGGCAGAGGGCGAAGCACTTTTGGTCAATGGGAGTGGGTTTATTTAGTAGTTGGTGAACTGGACCGAGCCCTCCAGGCTTCGGCATGTTTGCTGTCTGACTCCCTTCGCTCTTCTGCCAGGGCTCATCCATGCTGCATCTGGTCACAGTCCCAAACTTATGTCTTAAGCAGGTAGCATGAGGCACCTCCAGCCCGCATGATTGTTTCTATACTGCACGGTTCAGACCCGGCTGCAGGAATCGCCCCCGGGGAATCTTGCGCTCTGCATAGCATGGGGCTGGTCACTCTCAGGACATTTTCCTTTGGCGCAAACAGCCTTATTCCCAAGTGGTGCCCATGCTTGACTGAGCCAGTCGTATGCTCCAAAAGCAGCCCTGCCCAGATAAGGAGCCAGGGATCCACCTGCCCTCTGGCATAGCATAGAGTAACACGGAACCTATTGAAATGCAGCCCCTGACCTCAAGTACCTTCTCAAACGTGGCATTCATTTCCCAGCCCTTCGTATCCTCTCCCTCTGCTTTCATCCCCCTTTGGAGTTAGCCTCAAAGTGAAAAGGAGGACTTGTGGCACCTTAGAGACTAACAAATTTATTTGAGCATAAGCTTTCGTGAGCTACAGCTCACTTCATTGGATGCTGTAGCTCACGAAAGCTTATGCTCAAATAAATTTGTTAGTCTCTAAGGTGCCACAAGTCCTCCTTTTCTTTTTGCGAATACAGACTAACACGGCTGCTACTCTGAAAACAGCCTCAAAGTGAGACCTGTAGCATAAGTCAGCCCTTGCCATGTTCTCCCAGCCACCCTACACCAGCTGAGTTCCCCCACCCCTCCCAGTGTTTCCCTGGGATTTCGTCTTCTGGCGTCAGATCAGAAACATGGGCCAGGCAGGCTCCTGCCTCCTGGTTTTCTTCCTGCGGATAATCCTCATTGGGATGTTGATCAAATGCCGGATTCGCAGCCTGACGGGTGGCGTGGATCAGACCCGGAGGAGCAGCTGGTTGCACACACTCAGTGAAGGGCCGACTGCAGCAAAACCCCAAGGGAAGCTTTCCCCCCCCACAGTCTCTTTCTATAATGAGCCACGAAGGGAGTGGGAGTGGAGGGATGGAATAGACCACCCCCTCGGGATTGTGTCCCCCAGTTAGGCCTAATTTTGACACCAATTCTGATTGATTCATTTTTGGCCTCTTTGTTTGGACGAATTCAGTTTTCCTTTCTCGCGTTTCGTGCCTTTTCCCATTGACGTGTGTTGTCGTCGTCGTCGTAGGTTATTGCGACCTTTTATACGGCTTCTTACACTTCCCTTTTCCCAGCTGAGCTCACAAGTGGGGTAAATCTGTCGGCCTTGGCATGACACCAGCCCTGTCATGTTGGAATTGAGGTCCCTTCAGGTCAGCGTCTCACCCTGCCAAACGTATCTCCGGATGCCTGCACGGTAGATGGCACATGTGAAACGAACTGGTGGGGGCTCAGACCCGCTGTTAGCAGGTAGAAGCCTACAGCAGCACCACTTCAACTGGCACTAATTGGTCCCCCTTACCCTCTCCCTGCCCCCATTATGGCCAAGAAGCCAGGAACCGAACAGGCTCTGGAGACTGAGCTCCTGGCTCTGCAGATCAGGTCTGGGCTGGGGACAGAGAAGGAAAAATTGCTCCCTGCTGCTGCCTTTGCTGTACCTGCTGGGTCAGCAAAAGGTTCCCGGCTCCAGGGAGGTCAGTCCCACCCCTTTCCCAGAGCTCCCCTGCGTGCTGATGTCTCTAGCAGGAGCAGGGGGTGATGAGATGAAAGAGGAAAAGAACAGGCAGAGCAGGGTCTAACCAGACCCCACTTAAAGCTTTCCTTGTGGCCTTTCAACTCCAGAGATGAAGAGGTTTCCCCTGCACTTGGCATCTGGAGCCCTGCGCGGCGCACAGAGCACATGGTGTCACTTCAGCCTGTGTCAAAGGGGAGCTGGGGCAGTGCAAGGGCTTGGCCGTTGCTGTGCACTCAAACGAGGGGCAAGGAGGTCTCCAGGTGCAGCAGTCGGACCAGCAGGTCATCCTGCCTCCAGCCCGTTCCCCCGGGGTGCGGGAGCTGCTCTGGGGAGAGAATTCAAAGCTGAGCTCCCTGGTTCAGTTCACAGCCCTGGGCGGTTCCAAGCCAGCCCCATTGGCACACACCCAGCTCACCCCACTGTGCCAGGCTAGCTAGAGAGGCAGGAGTGCTCAGCTGGGCTTTCTGTCTGTCGGATCTTCCCAGCAGGGGATGTGGGACTGAGCGGTGCTGCGTTCTCCCCTGCCATGGGTTCAGTCGCCGTTGCCTGCCATGCTCTCAGAGTCGACCAGATGAGAGAGGGCCTGTGTGCGTCTCTGTCCCCTGGCTTTGCCAGGCTTATCCGCGGGTGGCTCCTTGGGGCATTAAATACCATGGAAAATCTGCAGACACTTGCTCCCCTGGAAGTGGCTCCCTCTGGCACTGCTCCGTGTGCCTGCTCCCTGCTCAGTCCCCACAGCCTGCACCTCGTTAACAGCGAATGGCAGTGGTTTTTAAACATCCCAGGTTCCTGGTCTGTTTGGCACTCTGGGGCTCCTGCTGCAGGTTGAGACTAGCCTGGCTCAGCCCCATATTCATAACTCCTGATGCTGCCCCAGCCCCCTGCTCCACTGCACTGAGTGGCCCCTGGAGCCAGGGCTCATGGGGGTGCTGTGGGTCAGTCATTCCTGTGACTAACGCACACAGATTTCAGGCTTCTTGTCCCTCGTGACCCCCGCTCAGCATGGAACCATGAGGAAAAACAATGCAAGGCAGCCAAATCCATCCCTGGGGGAATTTGGTTGAACCCAGTGGCATTTGTCCGGGAATGGAATTGGCCCAGTTAGTTTAAAAGACAAAGGACAGGGCTGGGCTGTGACAGGCTCTCAGAGCCCGCAGCCCATAGGGTGCCAAAGTGTGTGCCCTCCCTGCAGCGCTGGTTGAACAGAATACAGTGAGCATATGGATCACCCCATCCCCCATCATGATCCCTCCGCAGGACATGAACCCCAGACCTTCAGCACCAAAACACAGCCTTTGCCGTTTGAACTTAGGAAGTAACTCCTTTGGCAGGGAGCGGTAGTAAGCTGTTATCCTCCGAAACCAGGATGCACATTTTGAGTGTTACTCTAACAGACACACACCCAAATGGGACCAGCTCTGCTGACTAGCAAGGAGAGACAACAGGGCCACAGTCTCTGCCCTCTTAGGGGCTGGCGCTCACAGCCCCAGACTTGAGCAGAAAGTGGGGCTGGACAGGTGATAGGTCTAGCAGCTAGACCCTGAATGGGTGCTGGGTTGGGCACAATCTTACCCACCATAGGAGAGCTCCTCTGAAATGCACACTGCCTTTCCCCGCCTCCCTCGGTCCTACTGGGCCCTGAGGCCCGGCGGCGCAGTGACGAAGTGCTGGCATTTCATGATGAAAATATTTTGGCACCATGTGGCTGTGCTGTTTGTTAGTAACTTTCGATGCTTGTCAAAGGGGCTGTTAATTATGGCTCTCTCCTTATTAACATAAACATATAAAATAGTCATCTGCTGACTTAAATATTTGTCCACTCCAGAATGAAAATGTAATGACTGAATAGCATCTCTGAGAGGCTCTTTTGCTGGTTGGTTGGCTGTCCTTGCCTTTCCTACCTATTAACTTTAAATGTCACGGCCACACTTCCCTGCCATGCTTCCACTCTGGGCTGACTGTGCAATGCTTGTGCTTTTGGGTAGCAAATATAAATGGATGGTGCCCACATCCTGGGCCAACAACATTGGGAAAGGCAGATCTTTGCCATTCGTACCTTTTGAGTGTCTCAGTGGATTCCTTTCTCTAGAATGCCCATACCCACTCCTAAAACACATAGCTGGGATCATTGCGTAATCTGACAGTGAAGGAGTTAAAGATAGAAGGTTTCTTTTTCCTTTTTTCTTTTTAAACAGCACGGTCAAGATGAAAATCATGCCAAAGAAAAAGTGCTTCCCCACCCTGGACCCCCCTATTCCTAGAACCGCCTTTGCTTGTTAAAACGGCCAAAAGTTTAAACCTCTCCTTAGAGAGGGCTTCCCATTTTCCCCAGCTAATGCAGGCCAGTTCCCCATGTATCCCCAGATTTACTGACTGGTTCCTCCTGCGCTAGCACAATGCTGCTCCGATTTGCGTCCCCAGTGCTGTAGGGGAATGTTTCAATCCAAAGGTTTGCTCCAAACTTTATTTTAAAAGAGCGGTTCACGTCTTATTCCAGAAATTGGGGTTTTTTTGCATAGATCCTGAATTCTAGCCCTTGGCTAATTTTGCCCTTGTTCTTTAAAAACGTTTGTTGTTGTTTTTTATTCAGTTTGGTGGTTGTTATGTGACGGGTCATTCCCCCCACCCCCAGGGTGCCACTTGGAACTGGGGTACCAGTGAGCCTGCCTGGCCCACCTTCCCGGGCTCCCTTTACACTATATTGCTGAGGCAAGCCAGCCAAGCTGTTCCCCAGGCTTCAGACTGCACTTTACCAGCACGCACACAGGTAGGGACACACCCAGCTGCAGCTGTATACCCAGATGCGGAGATCAGCTCTGCATGGGAAGGCTCAGCTAAGGAATTGCTCAGTACCCAAGTGCACACCCCCCTCTAGTGGGCAAACCCAAAATTGTGCCATCTTGCGCTGCACAGGGACCTGTACAGCGTAAGCTCATGAAATTCACCCCCCTCCCTCAATGTGGAGAGAGAGATACACAGCTTTCTGCCCCAAGTTGTGATTTCCACACACACTGGTTTTAGACAAAACAAAAGCAAGTTTATTAAGTACAAAAGGATAGATTCTAAGTGATTATAAGGGATAGCAAACAGATCAAAGCAGATTACCTAGCAAATAAAACAAACATGCAAACTAAGCTTAATATACTAAAGAAACTGGTTAGAAGTAGCAAATTCTCACCCTAAATGTTGTTTTAGGTGGATTGCAGAGAGTCTTGAAGGCAGGTTAAAATTCCAGATATTCCTTTTCACAGGCCAGACACCCTTTAGCCTGGGCTCAGCCCTTCTCCCCTAGTCCAGTCTTTTAGTTCTCAGGTTTCCAGCAGTCCTCTTTTTTGAGTGGGGAGTCAATGAAGAACCAGCCATGACAATGTCACTCCCCTGCCTTAAATAGGTTTTGCATAGGGTGGGAACCCTTTTTCTCCCAGTGTGGTTCCCACCCCTGGTTAGTGGAAAAATACCAGTATTATCATGGAGTCCAGCACCAGGTGATTTGGTCACATGACCCTCCAGCCATAACTCAGAAGCTGTTTGTAGTGTCCCCAGGAAGACTTCCTGGTGGGAGATGATTAACATCTTCAAAGACCTATTGTTTTCCCTATTGGCCCTTCCCAACCGGCCATCCAGACTGATTGCATTCTGTCTAGTGGGCGTTCTCCAGGTGTAAACACATTTGTAATAGATGCAAAGACAATATTCCTAACTTCAGATACCAGAATGATACATGCATACAAATATGATAATCATATTCAGTGAATCATCACCTTTCCAATGAGATCTCACATGCCCTATCTTGCAAAAAACTCATCTTAGTTATGCCATAATCATATCATATATAACCAGATCTCTATGAAGACTATGGGGCGTAGCGTCACAGTTAAGTTGAGAAAAATAAACAGAAATACATGGGGTGTCTCTCTTTCATCTTCAGTCTTATTTACTTTGTGTTCCTCAGCTTGCGTAGCCTCGTGCTGGGATCAGGGAAAACATCCCTTTCTGATGCACTGTAGCATGGCACAGTTCAGCACAATATTGGATTATAATGATTTTTTTTGTTCACCATCCTTTGAAGAATCCAGCATTTTCCACTGTCAGAGACAGGATTCTACACTACCTGGAGATTTGATATGCTCTGATGTGGCAGGGTACCCTATGCGCCAGGCCGGTATTCTGCTCCAGTTCTGCAGGAGGCTGTTAACACATCCGAGGGATCAATGATCTAATTCTGTACAACAGGAGACTAGAGGGACCCTTGGTCTGCTCCATGGTGTCAGTTGCTTTATTCTTGCCTCTCAAGGGACAAGAGAAGGCTCTGAAGCTTTTGCAGATTTGCTAATCCTGATTACAGGTAGCTATACAGGAGTCTTAAGATTTATCACATGCTGGACTGAAGTTTGATATGTGTATACATCAGCTCTCTGAATTCCTTGCCATAAAACAGAGCAATAAACCCTTTTCCATTGCTGGTAAAAGGGAAGAAAAGAGGATGGGGATTAGAAAGCACCTCTAGCAAGACCACCTGAGAAGATTATGTAATTAGTCCCAAGAAGAATGGTTTACCAGAGACTTTTCTTCCTTTCTTACAAGCTCTGACCTCCCTGCAGACTGATTGCTGTTGCAGGTATTTCTCAGAGCAGCAGTTTCAGAACTGCTCTCTTCCCTGACAGTTTACGTTTCTCAGCACTTAGAGTTCAGCTGGCCATGTGGCCTTTCACCCTCTATCCTTTAATCACAGGTTATCAGTGAGCAACAACTAGGGTTTACCCGGCTGCCCATCATCATAAAATCAATAGAAATAGCAAAGTCCCGATTATATGGATTATATGCAGTCTCTGGCACTTCCCGTGTTGGGATTTGGAGGTGTCAGTGTTGAGGTTTGGGGGTCATTACTTGTTAGTATGTCTGGGCACTCTGTAATGTGCTCTTTTGTGATCCATTTTAATTCACCGCACAATACAAGGGCAGATCCACTGTCATTCTCAAAGAAGGGATGTTGACATTTGCAGTATTGCCTGTCCCAAACATTCAAAAATCATGAGTCAGGCCTTAGAAAATCATGAGGTTGGCTTAAGATTAAACAAAGTAATAAAAAAAATAAACTGATGGGTTCTTATTTTCTTTCTGTTTTTTTAGCCTTTGGAGTTCATGTTTTCAAGCTTTTCTTTTCAACTACAAGAGCTAGAAACTTTTTTTTAAATGAAAGTTGAGATTCTCACATAATCACAGGACTCTGGGAGCTGGAGCTTTAAGAAAAATACCAAACAGTGTGAAACCTTTGCAATATACTAACAAGAACTGGCAATGCTGGCAGACTGCTTCTGTGTGTCGGTGTTTGCAGGATCAGGCTCCTAATAGGTAATTACATATTAGTGTTTGGGGGAGGAATTTGAAAGACTGAATTTCCCTTGTGCCTGGGGTATGTTTTAGTGGGCTGCATGTGGTCCCTGCTGGTCTCCTGGAGGGTGCTTTTGTTTCAATGTTGTTGCCAGAGGGAAATTTTACCTTGTAGCATCAAACTTTCATCTGGAATCCAAGGGTTTCAAAGTCACTAGGAACTCGCATGTTGTGAGGGGCTCCAATGTTGGATCCTGACCCAGGATCAGGGCCTGAAATGCCATATCCATAGCCCAGATCCTCCTCTCCGAGATCGGTTTGCATTGGCCTGGAAGGCACCAGAACCATGTGGTTGTGCAGCTGTGCAGGGAGGCAAGCCAGAGAAGGCCCCGGTAGGTGAGTCTGTGAATCTATGTGCTGTGAAGCTTTGCTCTGCAGAGGCTCCATCCCCTGTAGTGGGGGCGGGGATGAGTTGCTGTGTGTGTGTGGTGGAGGGTGTCCTGCTGGGGAATTGACCTAGAGGGGAGGATTCTGTGCTGAGCCTTCCTCTCCCCCCCCCCAATCCATCCTCGTGGCTCGATCAAACAAGCCGTGTGTGCAAAACCTCATTTGGCTGGAGGTTTGTGCAGGGAGGAAGAATTTGGTTGCACTAAGTGGTGGCTGTTTCACCGCCAGTGGCTGTTGCACACCTGCTGATCAGCACGAATCATAGAGTATCGGGGTTGGAAGGGACCTCAGGAGGTCAGGAAGGGTCCAGTCTTATATTCAGTTACAAACCTGCCCCCTCTGAACACTGCTATTTGAAGCCATTAATTGGCATTTAATTAGCATGGAGAAATTGCAACCCGGCCCAAACAAAAGCATTATCTAGGGGTGCTTAAATTTGAAGTGTGACAGTTCTGAGCAGGCCTCACTCTCGTTTTGTGGTGTTGGGTTGTGCTGTAACAATAACCGTATCACCACTCAGCGTTTGTCCAGTGCTGTCCATCTTTGGAGGGCTGTGAAGCACTAACTAATCTCGCAACCCGCCCTGGATGTGCCAGCATCTCACTCATGAATATTCGTCACAGACATGCAGCAAGGAGAAAACAGATTCTTCTCTAGCAGGCAAAGGCATTTGTGTTTTCTTTATTCTGGTTAAAGGGATGCTGTTAATCCCACAATTTAGGGCAAATCTTTGCAAACTGTATCTCCCTGCAGGAAAATGACACCAATTGTGTCCCTCTTCACTCCTGCACTGTATTGTTTATAACAGCACCATCACCGTTTGCTGACTCCTGCCATTATGATAGAACACTTCCTCTCCTTCATTATGAGGTTTGAGGAAATAGTTAATTGTTGACACTCTAAAGCATTGGGGTTAGCACCCATTGAGAGGAAATGGGCAGTTCATACTTCTCAGCTATTGTTTCAGGCTCTCTGCAAACTCAGACATCCCAGTATCATTTTCACAGAGGTCACATTTTTTTAAGTTTTTCTTTGCAACCAAATTAACTAGACTTATTTTTTTAATCAAAGCTGAGATTCTACACAACAATTGAGAGGTCTACCCAACCCCCCGGCTAATATTTTGTGCCTCCTGACGCTGGGTGGGGAAATACTGGTTTAGGGCTTTAAATGTATTTTCAATTATTAACCAAAAATATACTAGAAAAGAAGGTGTTACTATAACATGAGCTCTGGTCATTTAAATATATACAGTTAATCCTGACTGTATCTCGCTCCAAGTGTTTATATTTATGAAGATGTTCGAGGGCTGACTATTAACATCTTCTCTCGGCAGTGAGTGAAAGGGGGTGACAGGTTAACTTGAGCAGCTAATTTCTGCTCTGTGTAATTACAACACAGGCTGGGAAACATGTCCATGGTAATCTACTGCAGCCAGCTTTATGGGTGAGGCTGTGAACATATGTCTCATTTATTGTCCACTGCCGCCACATCATCCTGATTGGCAAGATTTGAAGCTGCAAACAAAAGCAGCTGCTGATGAAGCCCATTGCACTCTCTTGTGGGCCCCACTGTTGTGTTTTTGGTGACTTGCAGTGTTGTGAGGTGCCACTTGAGCAGGTTTATTTCACCCATGTGGATTTGAAGTCCAGAGAAATTCAGGCCCGTTCATGATTGCAAAATCCCTGAGCATGATGGAAATATGAAGCCCTTAGTGGTTCTGTGACCTGTCCCTCAGAGGCAGAAGGGGAGAGCTGCTGCCAACTTGATCCTCCGGATGGCAGGAGAGCAGGAAGGTGAGCTGAATAAAAGCTCCCTGGGGGAGAGGGAGGTCGCTGGGAGCCCCTATGAGAGGAGGGATGTTTCCTGCCTTCCATGGCTGGGCATAGTTCCCATTGCCATGAGAATCAGTCCTCATGCTTCGAGGGGGAGGTGATAACCAGCTGGGGTCAGGAGGGAATGCTTCTCCTTTCCCCTGGGGCCTTGTCGTCAATGGCTGGGGGGAATGGTATGTTCTTACCTCATGGGAGACACCTCACGGTAAAATCACACTGAAGACAAGGCAGCTCGTTGTGTTCACGTAGGTTAGCAAGGTGAGTTAAAGCTTAGGGTGCCCGCGACTGGGGCGTGGCAGTCTGGCTTCGTGAGTCGAGCAGTCGGAGGATCAGAGCCAGTCAGGAACCCAGCATAGGAGCAAGACTGGAACAGGGCAAGGAAAAGTGGGAACAGGAGCGATCGCGGCTGTGGGCAGAAGCACTGAGCCACCAGCCTGCTGCTGCTGGGCTTCAGATAACGTCGGCTGGCTCCCCGAAGCCAGTTGGGCGGGTCAGTCAATCAGGCGATTCTGTTGTAGCTCCTCTGGGTTCATGAGCCGGCCTGGAGACTGAGCTAACTAGTCCCTGGCTCGGTGGCAGGAATTCGTTCCCGACACGAGGCTGCAGAGTTAACTCAAATGTTGCTGCTCCACATATACCAGCCAGCCTTTCCCTCAAGCGTGGTGGTGCTCCTATTTCAAGTTCCTGGCCCATTGGGGGACAGGCTAAAGCTCCAGTTAGCACAACTTGTCGTCTGCTAACACACCCACTATGTAGTGTGGACGCAGGATAGCTCCACTCAAGCGCTGCTAGTCGTCCAGCTCCTTCCCACAATTCCACCCATGTGCCCAGAAAGGACAGACAAGTTCTCCCACAATTCACAGAGCGGTTTAAAGGGCTCACAGCACCTCGGTGTGGCCGCAGCAACTCCAAGGTTATCTCGCAGGGTGGCTGCTCTCACTTGAGCGGGGCTGCCCTGAGAGAAGTAGCTAGAGCACCGATAACTGCAGGTAACTGCTCAGTGCAGGCGTGTCCATCGTCACTCCACCTGCTAACTCATGTGAAAACTGCCAACTGCCTTGTCTTCCCAAGGGTTTTACCCGGAGTTAGCTAGCTCTAGCTAAGAGTGCACCTTTTGCCTTAGTGTCGTATGTGCGTTACTTCAGAGTAAGGGGTCATGTCTTCCCCCGGATCGGGTTTTGTCTGCTGCTGGAGACAGGATTCCATGGTACAGGGACCACTCGTCTCTTCCCTGTGGCGCGCCCCTAGATATTTTTTTTGCTAGGTCTGGTTTACACTTAAAAGTTTGGCCAGCATAGCTCTATCAGTTAGCAGTGTGCAGGAATCCACCTCCCCCAAAGGAACTTAGCTGTGCTGGCGAAAGCCCTCGTGTTGATGCTGTTTCACTATCAGAAAACTGCTTTTGCTGATTATAGCTTGTTTTGTTTGAGAGACTGGTTTAAGCTGTACTAGCAAAAGCAGCCTTTCCAGTTTAAGCTGCATCTCCACTAGCAGGGTTTGCGGCTACAGCTATTCCGGTGGGATTGTACCAGCAAACACCTTCTAGTGCAGACAAGCCCCAGTCCATTGTTTGCCAGCTGATGCTGAGATGGCTCAAACATTTGTAAAAGCTAGTGTGGACGCTCACCAAACACCTGTTCTTTGCCCTTGGCAGGCCACCAGTGTTGTAGGTTGGGGATTCGTAAGCAAGTAACTGGAGGTAAAGAAGTCCAGTGCAGGAAAAGCCAGTGAGGCCAGCACATTGTTATCCAGTAAGCTCCCCTCGATTGAAATTACACTCTTGCTGCACCCTGCATGTCTGTAGTGCTGTCTCGGTAATAACCGTGACATGCCTCTGGTCCCTGCAATGCCACCAGCCTGTGAGCGCCATTTGTATTTAGCAGCAGGGCAAAGAGAGAAGCCTGAGATCATGAAAGCTTCCCCTTGAAATCCTTCCTGCTCCAGCCAAGATAAGGGGAGCAAGGATTGCATCTTGGGAATGGCCCTCGAAGCCAGGAGATGCTAATCAGGGCCCCCAGCTTATCCTGCTCCTCTGAGCAGAACAGCTGCAAACAAACCATGTCTCACGACAGGCGGCTGGCAGGGCTCTTGGCTGCCTGCACATCCCCAGGCAGGGCAGCCCCTGGCGCACAAGCATGGCCACATACACAAGTGGTGTGTATCTGCAGGAATCCCAGGACTCTGCAGACCCGGAAGGGAGGAGGACGCAGGCAGTAGGCAGGCTTTGACGGCACAGGACTGACCATCTGGGCAAGGCTTTCGCTGTATAGTGGCTCCTGTTGTCTCTGCGGGGGCCCCAGCAACACCTGGCATGGATCCTATTAGGAAGCAGTGTTGCTCTGCGCTCTCCAGATGTCCTCTCTCTACTCCTCTCCTGACCAGCTCAGAAGTGCAATAGCTTTGTCATCCTGTGATGCTGCTCTGGGCCAGGAAGGGGTTGTGTCACTGCCTGCTCTGTGATCCTGGATGTCTCTGCTGGGTGCAGCTTGGGCTCAGAGTCCTGACACCAATAGCCTGTGTACAGCACAGTGACATCACCCTGGCGTCCACCAGCGGGTTACTCCTCACGGGGCGACACCAACAGCCCCCTAGTTCTCCCCCCAGCATGTCTTTCTCCGCCATGCTCAGCCCCTCTTCTGTAGTACCCGCAAACCTGATCAGGCTCACCTGTGTAACGTTCGAGTTACATCCTTTAGAGAGACAGTACACGACAGCTGATTAACTTAACTGGGGTTGACAAAACCCCCGCTCCAAGCAAAGTATTTAGTTGCTCTATGGTAGAAGTGAAACGCAAGCCCAAAGGGACAGAGGTTTAGGTGATACCAAGGATAAGGAATCAGGATAGAAATGGTTACAAACAAAGAGACATAAACATCCACTTCTAGACTAAATTCAACTTAACTAGAGCCTTTTGTTCAAAGAAGTTTTTTTCCTCCAGTCTTTCTTCCAACATGGCTGGCCTGTTCTTTAGCCAGGACTCAGTGCATGCAGCTTAAAGCACTTGGTTTCTTTGACTCCTCAGGTGAAGGGTAACTTAAGGCTTCTCTCATGCTTTCTTTGTAGCCCAGTAAACCTTGGAAATGTATTCCTTGGAGGTGTATCACTTGATACAGTCCCCTGATGGGCTTAGATGCCATGCTGGCTGGTGTATATGCTATGCAGGTCTTTCCCCTGCTTGTGATTTTTACAAGGCAAGCAGTCTTCC
This sequence comes from Dermochelys coriacea, assembly GCF_009764565.3. Lineage (NCBI taxonomy): Eukaryota > Metazoa > Chordata > Testudines > Dermochelyidae > Dermochelys > Dermochelys coriacea. The sequence goes on along the minus strand of NC_050077.1, from coordinate 3,581,954 downwards.
TGCAGTCTCCTGTACAAACAAATAGCCACTGTCTTTGGCCACACCTGGCTTGAGGTGCTGGCCCCTTTCTTTTGTCTGGAAAAACCTTTATCGGGTTCCCCTGACATGCCTGGTTTAAACCCAGTTTAGTCGCATATTTTCAGCACTTCTGGATAATTCTTTGTAGGTTAATCATGGCTACATCATGCAGGAATGTTAATGATCAATGAGTTATTAGCTCTCCGGAGAGATATTACATGCCACCGTTTGGGTCTACAGCATGACAACAGTGTGTGAGATGCACTGAGTATGTCAGGACTGAAGAGAGCGGCTGAAGAGTGAGCCTCTGTGTCACAAGGTTACACTTTGTCTAGATGAGCCCTGGCAGGATTTCTGCCCAATACACTAGCAGCCACTCAGTGTGTGACACTTGCCCCTGGTGAGCGAAGGCCGCTGGGTGTCTGTAACGGCCCTAGTGAGGAGCTGCCACTGTGCATTGCAGGGCAGCCATGGCCAGGAGAAGCAAGAGAAAGCCACTTGGGAATCTGCCACCTCTTTGTATGTTAAATTTTTATCACTACAAAACAGAGCTACCTCGGTTTTCTACTGGATGCTTCAGGGAATTAAGGGCAGCTGTCAATGGGAAAAAGAAAAGGAGTACTTGTGGCACCTTAGAGACTAACAAATTTATTAGATCATAAGTTTTCGTGAGCTACAGCTCACTTCATCAGATGCAAGTGAGCTGTAGCTCACGAAAGCTTATGCTCTAATAAATTTGTTAGTCTCTAAGGTGCCACAAGTACTCCTTTTCTTTTTGCGAATACAGACTAACACGGCTGCTACTCTGAAACCTGTCAATGGGAAGGCTCCTCTAATCCTCAGGAGACGCATCAGATCCTCACAGCTCTGCACTTCTTTGGAGTCTGTTGTTTAAATAACACCAATATTCCTTGGATGAGCTGGCGCCATGGACACTGATGATAGGTACAGTCCCTACTCATGGGAGGAGTGCCTGAAGTCAGTGATACTAGTAAACGTTACTCATGTGGGGAAGGGATCAGGATAGGTAACAGTGGGGAAAAACCTGCTACCCTCAGGGGCACAATCTGCAGCAGCTCACAGACCATTAGTCTTGGCACTATTCAATTCTTACTGCTTTTTATAATGGACAATGGTCATGTTTATTTTTAGCAATTGTTCAATTTTATTGATTTAAATGAGGGGATTTGCACATTTTTAAATGTTTTATCTATTTACATTTTCACAGTTGTGAGAAATGAGGGGGGGGTCAGACAAATAATAATTTAATGACAGTAGCCACTGAGATTCAGAAAGTTTCAGCTTTATAACAGTTAAAACACAGTCAACATCGTATGTCAAAATTTGAACCTGAAATCAAACTGTAATAAGGTCTCAAGCAGCATTGTTTTTACTCTGCCTATCTGTACATTTCCTTTACTGAAAAAAAAAGTCAGTTTGGGGGCATACGATGAAATCAACATTTATCAGCATTTACCAAGAAAAATCCTACCCTTCCAAGCCTACCAGTTATCCAGATTTGAGGTAAAATCCAGGTGACCCCTGGGGACCTGACTACATTTTATCTAAATTTTGGGAGTTTTTTAGGCATCCAACTTTCCCAACAAAACTCCAGCCGACATGGGTCAGTGAAATACCGGGGGCTGGGCATCTCTCTGGGGGCTGGCTTTGCATTTCCAGTAGGCTGCTGGGGTAATCTGGGAACCATTCCTGCCTCAGCAGGGTGCAGTGTGTTGCGTCCTGCTGCAGCTGTTGTTTAACCTTGGGGTTTCATCCACCTCTGCCTCCACCCTCCAATGCCTGATGCATTGACCATCGTTCCTTCCCACGCTGGCCCTGGCATGTCACTCTGACCAGTAAACGATCTCTCCTGCTCCTTGCGCTGTTTGGTTTCCCAGCTGCTGCAGGTATTGCTAGCAGTACGGTGTTTGCTTATTCATAGCAGACATGGCCTTGGAGCCGGAGCAGCTGATATTTGCTTAGCAACCCCAGTGAAGCACATTTATTTGTTTGATTTTCCAAACAGGCTTTTATTTTTTTTTCCTAATTGTGAGTGCTAATGGAACAGAGGAGGGCTGTGTTTTCTCTCCGATGAGCCTTTAAGGCGGCAAGTTTTGGGTTAGTTTGTGCAGTTTGATTTCGGGGATGGCTGAAGAGCAATCGGGGAGTACATTGGCCTCTACACTGTTAGCAGGGAAGAGAGAGGCTCGTGGGTGGGGTCTCGGGGGGAGAGACGGGGGTGAGGAAAGTCCTGTCCAAATTACACCCATAGCCACCCCACTTGAGGCTGCTCAAAACTGCCCTGCTGAGCCGGGAGAGGCAGATGGAGCCAAGATTTGGAGACTTCCAAATGGAAATCCAGGGCTTTCAGGAGCTGACCCGGTAGGGGGTGCTTTCCCCTGGATCAGTGCTGCCCCGCATGGTGCTACAGCGCATGATGGTAGGGCTGCCAACCCTCCAGGATTGTACTGGAGTCTCCAGGAATTAAAGATTAATCTTTGTCATGTGACAAAACCTCCAGGAATACATCCAACCCAAACTGGCAACCCCACGCTGTGCTGTCTGTCAGAAACTCCATGAAACTGAAGTGCCAGCTCTGTGTGGCCATTCAAGATCCGGGGCCTGTCTGTTAAGAATACGGATGTTACTGTTAACTTGGGCAACTTGTTCCATTCCTCAGCTGAATATTGCTTTCCTCCCTTCCTTCCCCAGTGTTGCTGTGCGGTGCCTAAACAGCCACTGCCGTCCCTTCTGAGGTGGCTGCATTTGGAGGGGGCGTGACTCCAACAGACAGCATAAAAAGGGTTTTCAGATTCAGCAGGAGGAAAGGAGTTTAGATAGCAGTACAAAATCTGAGCTAATTCTTGGTTTAAACATTAGAACAAAGAGTCGCTTCTTCTCTTTAGGAATTAAGCTAAGTGTGAGTCAGCCCCGCAGAAATAATCCTGATTTCAACCTTCACGGCCAGCTTGTGACTTTTTCTTTACTGGATTAGGATAAATCCGAATAGTTGAGGCATTTGCGGGTGATATTTTTGAAGCGGAAATTGTACGATTTGTTAATCTGGGCTCCTGTGACGCCTCCAGTAACTCGAGGAACAAACTGTAATGTGTAGCTTTGCAGCTCCTAAGAGTTTCCTGATTAAACTCATTGAAGTCTCTGCCTCTTTGAGAAATGCAATTGTCTTATTTCTTGACCCCACAGTCATCCGTTGTCACTTTGCTACAAACGGTCAATCGCAGCATTTACAACCAGGGGTGGCAAAATAAAACCGAAAGAGCCCAGCTGAAAGAGTGGGGTGACTGGCTGGATTGTGACAAACCCAAAGTCTGACCCTGTGCTAAAGCTTGTGTTTTAAAATGTTGCCATGATGAAAGGGGAAAAGCTAAGAGCCCTTCCAGACCAGATGGTGGGAGCAGTATAGAAAGCCCAGCTGCACCCCATCACGGACAGCCCAAGGCATCCTGGTATGTTGGGCTCCTTCACCATACACCCATGGTTAGTATTTGTATCCAGTAGCGTAGGCCTGGTCTACACCTAAAACTTCAGTCGACTGATCTGCATCACTAAGGGATGTGAAAAAGGAGATTGTCGTTGGGCTGAGCTACGCCACAGTGCAGCCACTGCTAGGTCGATGGAAGAATTATTCTGTCACCCTAGCTACCGCCTCTTGAGAGCATGGGGTTACTACAGCGATGGGAAAAACCTATTCCCTCCCTGCAGCAAGTGTCTCCACTACCATGACGCAGACGCTGTGCTGCCAGAGTGCCCGTAGCGTAGACGTACCCAAGCAGGAGACCGCCACTGCCCTCACGAGCTTACAGTCCAAATGAGCAAGACAAAAAAGCAGTAGAAGAAGGGGTGTATTAGATCCCCGTTTCACAGACAGGATCTGGAGCACAGAGGCCTCAGCTCAGCGAAGGATTTGAGCGCGTGCTTTATAAGCAAGGGATGGACTTTGCCACATTCTTAGTTGCTCTGCTGACTTGTGACTTGTCTGGAACCATACAGAGAGTCCCCTTCCAGTGCTTCACCACTAGTCCAGCCTTGCTTTCTAGCATCATGCTGCCCCGGGCCAGCTCCCATTTTGTAAAGCTGGCAGGCACTTGGCACTGATGAAATTCCTACTCTCCTGAGAGCCTAGAGTTACCCAGCCATGGGCATTGCTATGTATCAAAGTTGCTTGGGCGGTTGTGCCGGTGTCAGCACTCTGGCATGGGAACCAGCTTCGTCATCTTCATCTCTCCACTGATTGCATCTTCTTCTGCCCCTCAGTACAAAACTCCGTTTGGCTCAAACCAGACTCTTGCCAATGTCCTTTTTAAAACTAATGGAAAGCTCCTTTTCCTAGGGAACCCTTCACACTTCCCATGAGCGAACAGATGGCCAGCTCCAGTGAACCAGTTGTGTGTGCCCATGTGAAATGACCACTTGACAGTGTTCCCTGGGCAAGACCTTACCATAAACGGAGTTTCAGTCCAGAGCAAAAAAAGATTTACACCAGACATGTGAATCCCTTTCGGAGCTTTCTAATGGAAGTGCTGAACTACACCCGTGCAGAAAGAGGCGCTCACATTAAAATCGCTAGAGAGGACAACAGCAGATTGCACCTGGTAGCATGTTCCTCTCTGCGGAGCGGCGCAGAACGCAGCAGTGGCATGTGAAAGCAAGAGCCTTGGTTCTTTGCAGATCGCTTGTCTCTCCTGTCTGCCTGCCTCTCTGCACACTAGTATTTGCTAACAAAACAGTGTCTTAAGTGAGGCGTTAAGTGGCTAGTCTGAAGCAAAACTATTATACATTGGTGGCTTTAAAGGCCAGAAGGGGCATTCGGCTCATCTGGCCTGACCTGTATAATACAAGCTGGAGAACTTCCCCCACTGATTTCTGTGTAAATCCAATAACTTGTGCTTAAGCTAGAGTGGATCTTTCACAAAGAGCCATCGGCCTTGATTTAACGACCCCAAGTGATGGAGATCCCACTGGGTCAATTGCTCTGAAGATAATTACCCTCAGTGTTGAAAATGTGCACCCCAGCTCCAGTCTGAATTGGTCTAGCTTCAGCTTCCAGCCGTCAGGTCTCATTCTGCCTCTGGCTGCTAGATTAAAGAGCAATCTGCTATCAGAGATCTGCTCATCATATAAGCACTTCCAGACCACAATCAAGTCGCCTCTTAACCATCTCTTTGATACGCTAAATAGAGCGAACTCCATAGGTCTGTCAGCTGTGCAAGGCACATTTCAGGTCCATGATTACTTCCTGGGCGCCAAAGAATTTCAGGAAGACCAGCCTTCATTTGGCTTCAATTCATGGCAATGGTTCCATTCTTGTGCATTTGAAGGGCCTGAACAGAGGGCAGAGAGGTTACCACTACTGAGGGCAGATCTTTAGCTTCGTTTACATGCTGCTTTGGGATTTGCAGGTCACTGGCTCAATTCCCAGCCAGGAGAGGTCCCTGTAATGGATAGAGCATCTCACTAATTAGAACTAAAAAAGCCCATTTTACCCACACCTTCAAGCAATGCAGGAGTGAGTGCTCCCTGCAGTATTTTATCCAGGCCAGTTTCAAACATCTCACACAATGGTGCTTTTGCTGTTGCCCCAGCAAGATCATGTCCTGGGATAAGAGACCTGCAGAGCTGGCCCTGAGAAGCAGAACCGCCCATGGAGACATGCAGATACCCCAACAGTAGGTGCCATGAGAAGCCAGGGAGAGTCAAAAATACGCATCAGCGTCAGTTGTGGGTCTCTCTCTGGTCTTATTGCAGATACAACCACTGCCATGCATGGCCATGACCGGGCACGTTGCTGACAGCCCCAGCAGAGAGCTCAAGGGCTGAACGGACCATGAGACCACTGCCTGCTCTCCCTTCCACGGGCCTGGGGGCAGCTGCAGTGCAGTGAGCACTGAGTGACCCTAGTCAGGACGCCTGGCTGGGCCTGGCTCATTCACTCTGTGGTGCAGTTTCCTAGCTGCAGAGAGGACACGGCGGAGTTCCCCAGTCTGGGTGAGCACACTGGGAGCATTCGGGGCTGTTCCTTTCGCAGCGGCTGGCAGCACTCGCCGCTGGAGAGGTGAGCTATCCCACAGCCATTTCAATAAATACAGTCAGACAGTTTTACGAGGCCCCACTAAGCAGGAGGCATTAGACCTGAATAAATAGGACATAATTGCTAATGTTCCAGATGTGGAAGTACATTGTGTACGTCTCTGAGGAGATGATCGCGCTCGGCTATTTTACTTCTGTGAAAACATTGCCTTCAATCATCTGTGGCTGACTGAAACACTGTTAATATTCCCGGCCCCAGTGAACTGTAACCCCTAAGGACCTGCAGAGTGCCCTTATGAGACAATCCCATTGTATGTCAAGCTGCAGTCTCCCAGTTTCCTCGAGGGTATTTTTTAGCAGATGGCTTCTGTTTCTCCTCCTGAATGGAGGGATTCGTGACTGAGATGCAGCCATCTCTACAGGCCGTTGTCTGTAGAGCTGGAAGCGTGAGGTAAGCTGCCATAAGCAGTGAGGCGATGCAGCTTGCACTGAAGACTGTAATTACACCCTGAAGGGGGTGGAGGGAGGGGTGTGACAGGAGGCTGATGGGTAAAGCAGAGCCTGAGTCTGAGCTTACTTCTAATTTACACCCCTGGGTTGTGCAGGGGTAACACCAGATGGTCTGATCTGGCCTCTAGAACCTGTGCCAGATTGGGGACTGAGACCCAGAGAGATGGAGCCTGTGGCAGAGCTGGGATTGGACCCAGACAGCATGGGGCAATTTTAAATCAAGGCAATTAAATAATGATTTAAATCAATCATCAGGCTGAGACGTCATAAAATGACTTTGAAAATTTGTGCTACTGTAACTTCAGATTAAAAGTCCCAATGAGCTGAATTATGAATGTTGGTTTTTTAAATGCCACTGCTGGCGTGGGATCTTCTCTGAATATTACAAAACTCGTTACAGCAAAAAACAAAATAAGGAGAATGAAGGCCCTGATCCAGCAAACACATAAGAAGCTGCCTGACTGAACTCTCCTGGAAGCACTGTTTGAAGCATCAGGGGCTAAATTGTGTTTTTATTGAAAACTTTTCCCTTAGTGGCTCCATATCTTTGTCATTTCGAAGCAAAATTGCAGCGGTAACATGGAAGCAATGCTATTCAGAATTCCATACACGGACGTGATTGTGAACTTTTTATACATGCTGGGCAACATTTTCAGAAATGGGAGGCTCAAAGTAGGCTCCTACCCCCTATTTAGGCACCTAATGGTGGATCTTCAAAAGCAGTGACTTGGGAGCACAGCTCCCATTGCCTCCAAGTGGCAAAGCTGTTGGAGAGTAGTGTCTGGTTGGAGCATTGCGGCTGTGTGAATTTGTGGAAGGTCAGTGTATTGGAAGGTAGGGTTGGTTGCAGATGTATTAGGGGCTATTTGCTTATTGATGAGGTGTTGGTGTTTGTGGTGTTTTCACAGTGAGGGTACTGTTGAGACCCAGGATGTGTCTTTTTCAGCATTAGATGAGCATTTTACGTGTGAAATTTCTTACTTGAAAAAATCTTTGTGATCTGAAATTCTACTAGCAATTAGAAAACTAACTAAGCAAGTACAACACATCTGCTTAGCAATTGAAGGCTATAAAATGTGAAGAGTAAAGAGCTAGAAACGTGGAAATAAAACATTGATCTAAGTTTTAAATCATGATTCAAATGAAATCAATTTTTTAATGTTCTTGTTTAACAAATTCTGATAGTTACCCCTCCTGAACCCCAGATCCCGAGTTCCAGTCCAGTGCCTTATCTGTTAAAACATCCTTCCTCCCTTTTATCAGTGTGTGAGTTAGAAGAGCTAAGTCGGGTTTCTCCTCGTTGAGCTAGGATTGATATATCCATAGCAGCGCTCTCAACTGGCACCTGCTTAGCCATTATTGGCTCCTAGTTTGCTTCCCAACAGGTGATGTTGCTGTTGTCTCTGCTCCCCATTCAGGGGTTTCATTATCCGTTCCAGCTCCAGAGTGACATTTAAAAGGACGTGAGATAACTCTCTCTGAGGAGCTTGATAAATAAAACCATTCTGTCTTTAAATGGTTTGCTGTGGCTCTGCCTAGTTTATTGAATACGACTCCTTGAGGGCTATTGTAAAGGGCTTTTATTGACTTGAGAAATGAGCCTGCAACTCCACTCTTCACAATTACCCATCTTAACTCTTCGTTTTGCTGGCTGGATGACTGAAGGTGAGTTTTCTAGCCGAACTGATACGGGACGATGAGGACCCTTGTCTAGTAACAACGTTGCTGTGTCTGCTGATGGGAAGGCAGCCGGTCGGGCAGACTTGGGCAGCACACGCTGTCTTGTGGCAACTGCTGTAGAAGATTTCGGGTTCCACTCCTCTCTAGAATAGTTGGCCGCCTCTCTACACATCTTAGCCAGAGTGCATATGATCTATGCCAGGAGCTGGGGGAGACAGTTGCTAGTAAATCTCAAAGACTGTCATTGTCTCATGAATACTGCAGTGCAATCCTGGTTATGCACCTCTTTACTTTCTCTGTAAATACGGGGATGCTGCCTGCACTCCTCTGTTGGCAGGTGTTTGAAATTTACATGTCACTGGGTTTCTCTTTAGCTACAACTGCATGGGGGCCGTAGGGGCTCTCATATTTTTCTCTCCCTTGCATTTGCTTCATGTTCCTTCGTTGCCGGCAGCCAAGTGAATGTCCCTGGGAAAATCAATGGTCAAATTAGATTCATGCACATGATTATCGTCTAATTGTTCCAATTAACTGGGGCTCACGCGGCAACATCATAGAGGTCACCAGATGGAGATCGTAATGAATGAGAGAGCGCTTTGGCAGGAAATTAATCTGCCTTGGGATTTTTTAGCCTTCTCATTTTTCTTGAGCTAGGGTTTAGTTTGTAACTTGCCATTTGGGTGGCAGTTTGAACGATGCGCTGGGGACTGCTTTCTTTTATATTAACATTTTGGTGATGGAAGAAGGGGTTGGACTGTCACCTGTGGGGTCTAACACCCTCTCTGCATCCACCAAACAGGCTGGGCACTGGCAACTATTGTGTAAGCTTCCCGCACGCTTCACTGCAATTGTGCAACCCCTGAGCAACCTGGCAGCAATGACGCTAGGGCAGATAGCACCACTCGGGCCGGGCACCACGGCTCATTCGGTCCTGGCTTCTTTGCTACAACTGCCAGCCAGGCAGAGGTGGTGTTAGTGGTCTTGGTGATGTGCACCCCTAGCCCCCAGGAGCTGGCCTGCAATACACCCAGTGCATGTCATGCATGTCTCCACACAGCACTCTGCTGGTGTCTGCTCACAGCTGCTGCCAAACTGGGCTGGATTTCAACAGGTGATGTGGAACCATCACCATCCCTTCTGCCCACCCAGCCCCACCTCTCAGGCCTCTAGCCTTTTGGCTCACGTGACCAACCTTCTCCGATATTCTGCTTTTAATGGGGGAGCAGTTGTTTAAATCTTTGCGCTGGATTTGGCAGGCAAGGGGAAGCCACTATCTGGAGGTAGCAGCTAATCAGTTGGCCCTTCAAAGCCAGGATAGTGGAGTGATGGACGAGAAACTCTGTTGAGCTGCAGCTTGTACAGGGTCAGGAAGGGCTGCCAGAGATGGGAAGGGGAGAGGCTGAGCTGCAGCAGGAGGGGGAGGTGAAAAGAAAGGGGCAGTGGAGAAAGAACAGGGTGTACAAGCTCCTTGAGCAATGGAAGTATGAAATGCAAATGTCGTATCCAGCTAGTAAGCAGCTCTTGCTCCATGGCGCTGAAGCTCTTGCTCGGCCCCTGGGTGGATTGGGCAGCAGTGAGTGGAACTGGAAAGTCTCAGAGCCCCTGGATCCCATGGCAGTGCCCTCTCCTGGGCCTCTGGCACTCTTTCGTTCACATAGAAATCAAAGGAGCCAGGGAAAGATCTACACCTCTACACGTGTGAGTGCTGCTCCGGATCCGGCCGGCTGTGCTGGCCCTCCTCTGATAGGGGAGGTAACCCCAGGCCAAGTGGCATGCGCCACCTTTGGCCGCACCGACAATCCATGATGTTAATTAGTCCGTTATCCGCCTCTGCCCCTTGTAGTTTGACAGATTGACAGAGCCAGAAGAGTACCCAGAACTACAGGACAGGCCCAACAAAGAAAACAACAGAACGCCACTAGCCATCACCTTCAGCCCCCAACTAAAACCTCTCCAACGCATCATCAAGGATCTACAACCCATCCTGAAGGATGACCCATCACTCTCACAGATCTTGGGAGACAGACCAGTCCTTGCTTACAGACAGCCCCCCAATCTGAAGCAAATACTCACCAGCAACCACACACCACACAACAGAACCACTAACCCAGGAACCTATCCTTGCAACAAAGCCCGTTGCCAACTGTGTCCACATATCTATTCAGGGGACACCATCATAGGGCCTAATCACATCAGCCACACTATCAGAGGCTCGTTCACCTGCGCATCTACCAATGTGATATATGCCATCATGTGCCAGCAATGCCCCTCTGCCATGTACATTGGCCAAACTGGACAGTCTCTACGTAAAAGAATGAATGGACACAAATCAGACGTCAAGAATTATAACATTCAAAAACCAGTTGGAGAACACTTCAATCTCTCTGGTCACTCGATCACAGACCTAAGAGTGGCTATACTTCAACAAAAAAGCTTCAAAAACAGACTCCAACGAGAGACTGCTGAATTGGAATTAATTTGCAAACTGGATACAATTAACTTAGGCTTGAATAGAGACTGGGAATGGATGAGTCATTACACAAAGTAAAACTATTTCCCCATGGTATTTCTCCCTCCCACCCCACCCCCCACTGTTCCTCTGATATTCTTAAAAAGAAAAGGAGTATTTGTGGCACCTTAGAGACTAACAAATTTATTAGAGCATAAGCTTTCGTGAGCTACAGCTCACTTCATCGGATGCATTTGGTGGAAAAAGCAGAGGAGAGATTTATATACACACATACAGAGAACATGAAACAATGGGTTTATCATACACACTGTAAGGAGAGTGATCACTTAAGATAAGCCATCACCAGCAGCAGGGGGGGGGGGGGGGAAGGAGGAAAACCTTTCATGGTGACAAGCAAGGTAGGCTAATTCCAGCAGTTAACAAGAATATCAGAGGAACAGTGGGGGGGGGGGGAAGGGAGAAATACCATGGGGAAATAGTTTTACTTTGTGTAATGACTTCCCCATGGTATTTCTCCCTTCCCCCCCCCCACTGTTCCTCTGATATTCTTGTTAACTGCTGGAATTAGCCTACCTGCTTGTCACCATGAAAGGTTTTCCTCCTTCCCCCCCCCCTCCCGCTTGTGATGGCTTATCTTAAGTGATCACTCTCCTTACAGTGTGTATGATAAACCCATTGTTTCATGTTCTCTGTGTGTGTGTATATAAATCTCTCCTCTGTTTTTTCCACCAAATGCATCCGATGAAGTGAGCTGTAGCTCACGAAAGCTTATGCTCTAATAAATTTGTTAGTCTCTAAGGTGCCACAAGTACTCCTTTTCTTTTTGCCCCTTGCAGTGTATCCCTGTCGTATTTCTCCTCTGCCTCGCTGGCAGAAGTTCCTCACTCTTCCAGCGGCTTCCCTCTCGCAGTCTCTTGTTGGTCCTTTATTGCTGCAGCGAATTCGTGCGTCCCTCTGCTGGGGGTGAAGTAATAAACAGGAACGCTGCTGGCTGCACTCACCCGGAGAAACCTGCCTCCCTACCTGCTGTCCCAGTGCATGAATGGAGCTCCGAGCATCATGGCACCTGAGAGGTCAGTGCAAAGGTGCCAGGAACCTGCTGCTTGATGTGCCCAGGGGGCAGCAGAAAAGGCTCCGTTATGTCGGTGATGTCTCCAATTCTTCCTGGAGCAGCTCCTGCTGGCAGGTATCTGGCTGATTCGCGCACCAACATCTGTCTGGCTCGGCTTAAGCCCCAGTCTGAATTGCACCAGCCTTACTCAGTCCAGTACTACCAGGAGACCAGTTCCGCCTCCTGGAGCATCCAGAAGAGACAGTGGACAGGAGCTTTTTGTGCACACAGGTGGCAAAGCATGAACAGGGCAAGTTGGACCTGGAGAGAATGAACAGTGGGGGTGGGAATGTCCCCTCAATCCATTCAGCTGTGTCCATAGCAGGGGCCGTGCGGGGGGCAGTGCTCGCTACTGCAGCTGGACACCCTCAGAGACCCATGTGCTCCTTTCCTCCTTTCAGGGCTCTCGGTGTTGTGGTTAGACGTTGATGGATGTTTGGTTGTGTGTGTGTGTTCCCTCTGTGTGCCGCCCCAGCCCTCCGCAGACAGCTGGCACAGCAGAGCTCGAGCGAACCACCCAATGACCACAAGATCTGTTAAGGAACGAGAGCACCCGGCCAGGTTTATAGTCGACAAAGCATGGTACTAGTATCCCACAAACTCTACCGGACCAGTAATACATGTATACCAGTAACAATGGACCAGCTCAGTGAACGGTGGGACTTTCCGTTCTTCTCCAAGGCCAGACAAAGAGCTGCCATGTGGAGATGGGTTGGATCGTGGTCAGAGCAGGGTTGAATCGGGGTCAGTTGGTGACTTGGTTAAAATAATGAACTTACATTTCCCATGTCAATTTCACTTCTCGCTAAGAACCCTCCAGCTTGTTCAAAGTCTTTACTATTTAAAACAATCACTTTCTGAGAGGGGTTTGGTCAGGTTTTCCCTGCTGTGTCTAGGTATCCCAGTGTTCAAGTAATTTGAATTTCAGCAAACGTCTGAGTGAATTTAATGCGAATCAGTACGAGAGCCAGGCACTGGGTGCAGACACCGCACAAACCTCCCCCAAACACACACCTCTCCCGACACTCCTCAAACCCGACCTGCAGCCCCTCTGCTGTTCTAGCCCTGGCTCCCCCAGCTCACAGCTCAGCTGTTGGATCTCACACCTGATCTGCAGCACCCCTTGCTATTTCTTACCTAACGGCCCCAGCTCTGCCACTGCCCTTCTCCCCAGCCCTGCGCCCTCCGCACCCCAGTTGTGGGCCACACACAGTTTGTGTCTTTTTACTTTTGTAAAATGTGCCCATTCAGCTCCCGGAGCACCTGCAGCCTGGCTCTGTAGGGCAGATTTTGCTCCTGGCTGACCCCTCTCCCTGCAACAATCTGGTTTTTCTCTCCTATTTGAGAAGCGAAGAAGAGCCTCAAGCTTTAGTTTTGTTGCTTTAAAGCAGGAAAGTAACCTCTCCCCAACTTCTACGGGCTTGGGGATCCAGCCCCGCTGCACAGGGCCCATCTCTCTATGCTCTCCCCACTCTAGGCAGGACCCCCCATAAGCTGGCACTTGCAGCACTGACAGTCTTGGCTGTGGCAAACACCCTGAGAAACCTCCTCAAAGCCTGCGTCTGGGCTAGGCTGAGGCTGGCAGGTTTGCCACCAAGTAGCATTAGCGAGTGTCTGGGCATGGAGAGGGGCCTGTTCCCTGCGAGAAGGGGACAGGGCACCTGAACAGACGACTTGGGAGCCTGGCGCTCCTTGTGGAGGAGCAGATGCCAGGCCCACCAGCTGGTCTTGAGTGCCCGGTGATGGAGCATTGGTGCCTCCTCCTTAGTCGGCACGTTCCTGTGCCCCATGTGCTCTACTGCTCGTGCTGCTGATTTCACAGCCTGTGCTCTCGCTGGCATCCCTGGTCGGAACAAAACGTTCCCACAGCTGGCTTGTAAAGCCTGCCGCGTGGTGAATTAGAGATGAGCCTCTCACGCTTTGCTGAGCGGGCGGCCAGTGGCCCAAGTCGCCGTGCCGCCTTCGGGGGGGCACAGCGGGAGGCTGCGATAGGGACGGAGGCACTCGAGTGTTCCCTAGTTTCCATCCTCTCTTCGCTTCTTGACAAGTGTTTGCAAACAGCATCTGCCGGCGCCTTGGTGTGTCTAGGGGTTTAGGCCTCACCGTATTCTCCGCCTCAGCATGCCGCTGACAGGGTCCATTTAAAAATAGATTCGCCGCTGACACTCCAGTTGTGGCGTCAGAGGGGCATGAGCACGATCCCCCTCCTCTCCCCCCGTCTGAGGGGTGTGATTTGCCCGCCCCGTGGAGGGAGGAGGCAAGTGCTGGCTTCGGCACCTTCCAGCTACGTCTCCCAGAGCCCTTCGCGGCACTGTTCTTCCCAAAGCGCCTTCTTCACAGCATACGCTCAGCACCTCTGAAATGCAGCCACTTCTGGGGTGGGAGAACAGCACGCTGGGAAACTTTGTCTCAGGACACAGGGGAGCACTCTTTTGGAAAGCAGCCAGAATTCACCGACATCCCCGCAGAACAGCCTGGGCTTGGTTTCTAAGTGGTGGCCAGAGACCCATGAACGGCAAGCAGTGTGAATTCCTCGATCCCGGGTTCACCAGCACGTTTGTTCTGTGGGCCAGTGGGGAAAGACGCGCTCCCAGCCCCCCGCTCCTCTTCATGCGCCCCTGGCCTGTCCACTGCTTGTTCTTCAGTCTCTAAGTTAGTCTCTAAGGTGCCACAAGTCCTCCTTTTCTTTTTGCGAATACGGACTAACACGGCTGCTACTCTGAAACTTGTTCCTCAGTGTTACTGTGCAGCCTGCCAGCAAAGCGTCCCGGGTCCCCGGTGTGAGACACATGGCTCACCCTCAGCAAGGCAAGGGGTGGGAATCCCAGTGCCCTGCCTTGGATGTCACAGCCAAGAGAGCTGAACATGCAACAGGGGCTTTGGGGGGCGAGGCCCTGGGTCCAGCGTTCCCGTGCTGCTGGGTCATCACCTTGGGTTGGTGTACGTGCTGAGACGCCCCACCACCCTGCCGGGGACAGCCTGCTCCTCCCTGCCTGGGGGGCAGCGCGTCCTTTCCCTCCCTCCCTCCCTCCCTGCTGGGGGCAGCCTACCCTCTCCCCCTGCACTCCCTGCTGGAAGTTTCTGGCTGACCGCACTCCAAGCGTTCGATTGAGAATGACCCAGGGTTCATTTCTGTCTTCCAGGCAGCCCCCGGCCACGGCCGGCTTGGCTGGTCGCATGCGTCTTTGCGCTCTGAGGAGGGCGGGTTTATCTGTGTTCTCGCTCGGCGCCCCCAGGCACGTCCCGTACCCACACAGCTCCGTCCAAACTGCTCCTCAGCACAGGCAGCCCTGAGCCCTGCCTTGTGCCCCACCTCCAGGTCTCACGCATCCCCTGCGGCTGGGGAGCCTCTTCTGAGGCTGTCGGTAAAAGGCAAAGGAGATGCCCGTGCTGGGGTGGTCTTTGGCCTTGTCTTCACCAGGATAAAGGGGCAGACAGTGTTTGCAATGAAGGTTATACATCATCTCCCTGGCCAGCCGCCGCACAGCCCCTCCCAGCCTCTCCCCCAGCTTCAGAGGGCAGGAATCGCTTCTCTTTGATCCGTCAGTTCTTGCTGCGAGGCCTGGCCTTAGTGCTGCCCTCCTGAAAAGGCCCCATGGATGCAGCAGAACAAACAGTATCAGGAGCTAGCAGAGCCATGTGCTCTTCAGTGACCCCGGATGGCTCTGGACGGGCCTGCGGCCTTGCTCCTCTGAGGAGGGAATCCAGGAGAGTAGCTGGCCCATGACAGAGGGGGCCCTCATGGTGCTGTCTAAGGAGCTGGCTCTGGTCAGAGATGCAATCATCAGCCATTGGCATTTCACCTGCTGCATGATGCAGTCTCCAAGCCGGTGCCAGGTCTGGGTGCATTTACTTCTCATTTCCAGTAAAAAGAAAAGGAGTACTTGTGGCACCTTAGAGACTAACAAATTTATTAGAGCATAAGCTTTCGTGAGCTACAGCTCACTTCATCGGATGCATTTCCAGTACTGTCACTTACTTTGTTCCATTTCCTGAGGTGGCAGCAGCTGGAGCTATTTATGCTTCTCTAGCGTCTTTCATCCAAGGAAATCGAAACACTTCACGAACCTTCATTAAGCCTCCCTTGAAACCCTGTGGGGTAGGTGAGCGTTCGCTCCTGTCGCTAATGAAGTGCAGCCACCTCTGGGGTGGGACGCTACAGTTGTATGTGCAGGTTAGAGCAGGAAGACACGAACACCCTGGCCAGTGGAAATGGCGCTGGGAGTGTAAGGAGTGGAGTTGGGAGGGGGAACTTTCAGCCTTTGACATTTTTCAACAAAAAAAGGAACAGTTTTGTTTGAATCTGGGCGGGACCCCCCGGTTAGCAGCCCAGCTCTGAGAGAGAGGCGCGGAATTGTTAACGATCAGGGCCTACATTTTGCGTCTCCTCCAAAAGATGGTTTCAGTGTCCTCATGCCGCTCGTAACCTGAACTGCGAGTAAGCAGGGGCCAGGAGACTAGAGGGGAGAACTCCCAGGCACAGGGTCTGACTTCGGTTTTTGCCGGTGGGTGCCCCTCTCCACCCGCTTCTCATGCAAGCGGTGGACACGGCCTCAGGGCGGGGGGGGGGGGAAGCGGTTGAATGGAGGGGGCGTCAGGGCGGAGTAGGGGGCAGGGCCACGGTCCAGGCACTGGGGCCCACAAAAGATTAATCCAGCCCTGGGGGTGCTAAGCACCCCCATTTTTTTCAGTAGGTGCTTGAGCCCCAGTGTACCCATGGATTCAGCACCTGTGCTCCCAGGAGCTAGTTTGGATCTAGTTGTACGGACAGCGCATCCTCCTTAGCGTTGAGCATAGGCAGACTCTTTCCTAAGGGAATTCCAATGGAAGGGGAGGAAATTTTTTAATTACCCCGGGTCCTTTTTATTTGCACACGAAGCAAAAATAGTGCAAAGACCTGTGAAAACCCTCCAAGGAAAGCAGCCCTGCCGTTTGCACATCACTGTTCAGAGAGGCGGCGTGATTGCCAGTGTAGTTCTGTGAAATCACAACCAGACGTCAATGCAAGAGGAGATTGGAGAATCATTTAACTTCCCTCTTTTGCACTCCCTTTTTCTAACCAGTCAGTGCCCTGTAACAGCAGCGATGGGTTGGTACCGGAAAGGCGGGAAGACGGAGAAATGAGCTTACGTCCATGCATAAATCTTGAATGAAAGCTAACGATAAGAGAGGCCTGTGGGAGCTGTTCACTTCTTTGCGATTGACTCAGCTCTTGGGGAAGAGGCTCGCTTCAGAGCTGAGCGTAATGAAGTGTGTGAAGAGGCTTTGTAGAAGGGCTCAGTGTGCCCAGTTTGCGTCTTGCTCTTGATGATGGGTTGTGGCTGGATTTTTCCCATTGCTGCCCAAAAAGCGAGAACTATGTTGGGCCTCTCTCTTCTCAGGCTGCCACTTGCTGTGGTGGTTTGGATGATTTTTGGTACCTAGCTATGATGAAATGGACTGAGACCCAACAACTCATGCCACAGAAAGGCCACCAGCCTGGAGCAGCTTCACTTTACTGCTGAGCTGGGTTGGATTAAAACCTGTTACCTAAAACAACACCTAACTCCTATATAGAGCTTTTTATCCATAGATTTCAGAGTGCTTCACGGTCTCTAAAAGTCACAGAGATTGAGCAGGATCTGGATTCAATCAAGCAGGATTCGGGGTTGGCGTTCTAGCCACTGGGCTACCCTTTCTCCCAGAGGAGTAAAGTGCCAGTATCCCCTAAGCCATTTGGTGCAGCGCTATCCCTTGTTTAATTTCCTTTTCAGATCTACTCATTGCTCACCTTTTCTCTTGACAAAAGCGAGGGAGGGGGGAAACATAAAAAATTAATAAGAGAATCGATGGCCCATCTCACGCTGAGACTGTCGAAATGAAATCGCATTCAGGCTAATGGCCCTAATTAAAGACGTTATTACACACAGGAAATAAGGAGGAACCAGTGATTAGTGGCAGTGTTTCCTACCCTCATTAAATTGTCCATTCGCCTGGTTTGCTTGTGAATGTGGGTTTCTAAGGCCCATTCAAAACCAGATCAGTGACTGGCCCGGGGAGACGCTGTGTAGGAAGTGGCCTGCAAGTGCGGCTGTGTTATGAGAGCACAGTAGATTTGGGTGAGGGATCTCTAACCTCGGAGGGGATGTGGTGAGGGAGCACACACAGGCATTAGCATCTCCTTGGGCTGTGTGATCTAGTTCAAAGCCCTGCATGATGGCTGGGTGTGTGGGATGCAGTGCAGGCTTCTGGATGGGACACGATACCCAGGTCCTGGCCATTGGTGGTTGCACTGCCACTGTCTGGGGTGCATTGTCACCCCACCCCCATTTACTGGACTGGGAGTGGGTGGGGTGGGGTCTAGATCGGCCCCCTGACGGAGCACCTACCTCAGTGAGGGAGATCTTCAGCTCTAACAACAGACACAAACAGAGGGGAAAAGCCATCCCTGCACCTTCCCCACTGTCCTGTCCTCTCCTGCTTGGCCATAACTAAGCTCCCCGCCCTCAGTAGCAAAGGCCCCAAAGGCGGAGTTTGCACCTTTGCTGTTTCCCAGGTTTTTGTTTTCTAAAATCCCCAGATCCTCAATATTCATGGTTTTAAAAAAGAAATGTGGGTCGTGTTCTTCCCCACAGCTTGATCTCGCCCTTCGATCTGGGAGTGCCGTCTCTTCGAACTAGCGAGGAGTGTTATTTATTTTGAGCGGCCCTGCACATCTCTGACACGCTTTGGCTTCTGTAATATCTGGGAGAAATATTCCAGAGACTCCCTTGATAATGCCAGCCTTCTCAGTGAGGCGGTCAGGTGTTTTTATCTTGTTAGTTCTTTATTTACAGCTTTGAAAGCTGACAAAACCTTTTGTAAGTCAGGTTCCTTGTTTTCCTCAAGTATTGCTGGGTGGGATCCAGCCGAACCGCTTCCAGGTATTCAGAACTCCCTTCCCTTCCATTGCGAGGGGGTGATGGCTGACTCTAGAGCCAGCCCTTTTAAGGAGGTGCCTAAGCATAAAACAACTAGATTTGGGGAGCTTGTGTCCCGTGGCTATTCTCCCACCGATGTGCTTGAGGAGATGGTGGTGTTAGCCCAGCAGCCCGAGCCCCATGAGCCCGAGTCAGTGGATGTGGACTCAGAGACTCACTGCAGTGGGTCGTCTTTTGCAGTGTAGACGTACCCTGAGTGTCTGAATGAAACACTGAACAAGCATCGTTAACATTCCCATTAAGAAGACCAGCTCCGAGTGTCTGTGCTCATTCTTCCCAATCCTGGGCATCACGGTAGAGCCTAGGGGCCAGCCACAACAGAGGAGTAGGTGGTCCTGACCCCAAAGTGCTTCCAGTGTAAATCATTTATGTTTTCTCTCCACTCCAGATGCCCCTCATCACATTGAGCACTTCTCTTTCCACTGGCCTGCTCCTGGCAATCACAGAGCAAGGCGCTGTTCTCCTGTGTGAAGCGGCGTGTCTTGATCGGACATCTTGTAGTTATCATTTAAAAAAAAAAAAGAACCCACCCCCAGCCAAATGTTGTAATTGATTAAATGACCCCCCACCTAGGACATTTCAGGGGTCCAAGGAGGAGGACGCCTGGCTGCCATGTGTAAAAACAGGACTGTTCCAACCAAATTGTCACGTCACGTTACATTTTACATCACTGGCGTCTCAGTAGACTTGTGCAAGGCCCCACAGGAAGGCTGTGGCCAGTGTTGAACCTGGATCTGCCATGGCCCAGGCTAGCACCCTAACAACGGGACCAGGTGTCCCTTCCACCTGCTTCTGATAAAGGCCCTGATCAGCAAAGTGCTTGTCCATTGACTTCAATAGGACCTGTCACATGCTTAAAGTTACACAAGTGCTTTGCTGGACAGGGGCTGTAATCTGTTTGCCCATCTCAGAGGGAGGCACAGTACATGTTTCCCAGCTATCACACTCTGGCTAAGTGGGTTACCTTTGAAAATAGGTAATCCCTCCACAGCCCCGTATTACAGGTGAATCTTCCCTGCATCCTTTTGTCCTACAGGCATGTTAGCTATGCTAATTAAGTTAATAAATCCAGTTAGGCCCGGAAAGCACATTAAGGATGAAAAGCACCGTGGAAACACTGACAAATCTTATTATTCTTCAAGATATTCACCCTTTTTCTGCTAAGCAGAGCTGGGTGAAAGGGGCAGGCTTGGCGTGTTTTGTCGAAATCTCCTTTGTTTCGCTCTCAGTCGTTTCCTGGCTCAGAACCATCGCTTTGTGCAAAATTCCACTCTCTGATCTGAAAAGCTTGCCTGTAGTGTGAATTCCATTTAATCTGAAAGGAACAAGAAAAATCCAAGCCAAGGAAATCTTTTTGTACCAGTTTGTTTGCTCTTCTCCTGCAGGTTCCTCCCAAGTGGAAGGATTCCCACCTCCAGCAAATGCACGCTAACCTTTGCTCTTCCTTCAGGTTTCCTAGAACAACGTGTTAACACTCGCTGCTAGCTTTGCTAGACGCATCAAGGCCCCTTCTGTCATGACAAATTGGGCACAGCGGTTTGGCCTCTCTCTTCCCAGCGCTTGGAATGAAATGTTTATCCTACCCTCCCCTGGAAAGCTCTGATTGGAAGTGACACATCCATTAAAAGCAATACATGTTTAGCTCCCATGCAGGATTTTCCTTGCGCTCGTTGAGTAGGAGCATAGTGTAGCGACAACATTGTGCAGCCAGCCTGAAAGCAACATGGAGCAGCAAGTTTGTTAGAGCCGTTTTGCAACGACTTGCCCCGGCCGCAGTTAATGTCCTGGAGACGGTGGAGTCTCTCAGTAGCCTGCTTTCTTTGGCTTGCTTCTGTAACACTGCTGCGGCTCAGCTCCTGCGGCCTTTAGTGGCAGAATAGGGGGGTTCCTGGTAAAACGTCAGCCCAGTGAATTCCATCTCCCCTGCCTGCGTTCCCACTTTACCTAGTCTCTGTGATCTCACTTGCAAAATGGGGCTAATGGTACTTGCCTGTCTCCTGGGCCCCTTGGCTTGCACAGCCTATTGGGAATATACAGGTGAGCTGAGTCTCATCACTATCACAGGCTCGTCCTGGAGTTTTCCAGCTTGTCCACATGGAGCCAACGCTGCCCTTCTAGTGCCCGCGTGCCAAGCGCCCTCCTTTAAACCCCGCTGCTCTAGCACTGCCTCCTACGAGCCGCTTGTTTTCTCTTTGCGGCCGTAGGGCAACCCAGCCGCCCGGCCCCTCGGTTGTCGGGGTTGGGGAATGGACGCTCCTGGGGAGGGGACCTTGCCTTCAGACAGGTTTGGTCAAGTGCCACGAGCTCTGTTGCTGATCATAAAGTAATGGACCCAGAACAGTTCTGCGCTGTTAACGGTTAAAGCCCCCACTTCCTGCTTAGAAGTAATGCACTTGCCAAGCAGTGACTTCTGTTAGCTTGTCTCCCTCCGCAGCAGCTTTGCTGTCGAGTCAGTGATGTGGGGGGAAAGACTTTTGCTCCCATATAGTTTTCCAAACATGGTAACTTCACATCACTACAAAGCAGGCTACAGAAGGTGCAATCCAGCTGCAGTTCACTCCCATAGCTGTTGGGCCGGAGAAACCAATTTTGGGGCAGCAGCTTTTCATTCTGCTCTTCACCCCCCCAGGGGAAAGACCCTGTCTCCAGCCCAGCTCCAGGACATTTCTGCTGAGTAGGTTGGGCCTGCTTCATTGGAGTCTATTCCCCAAAAGGCTACAGACTTGGCTTTCGGCTGGGTCCATTGTGGACTCATCCAGAAATTTTAATTAAGGCCAGAAGGTACCATTAAGCCTGCATAACATAGGCCAGAGAAGAGAGAGGATGCTGGCGTGAGTCTAAAGGTTGCTGGGAAGACCCCAAGATCTCAGTACCTCTCCCGCGTCTGCTACCTGGCTACAAAGACTGTGGGACGTATTGTCCACACCTGTGGTCTTCATAAACTCTGCCCTGTGGTGGCTGACCAGCCACAGAATAGACTCTGGGCTGCATTGTCGAGCCCACAGCTGGCTACAATTTTAATTATTCTATTCAAGTCCCCCATTCGCTCTCAGCCTAATGCGCTGCAGCCAAACCCTGAGACTCCCCCTGAAAAGCTGCTGTCCTCTCAGCCAACAGCAGCCACCGATTGTGCTGAATACTTGAGAAAAAACCTTTTTGGTGGAGGTGGCAAATTGATTGCTGGGGGGTAGTAAAACCAAGCTCCGCATGCAAAGGAGCTTGACAGGCATGACTAAATCCCTCCTCGGAATAATCCATTGTGTGGAACTCAGCGTAATTCTGCACCCTCTCCAGCACTGGAATCCACCGATTCACTGGTTCCCCAACGTTTATCATCCACACACGCAGCCCATTTATAGCCAGGGAAATTGGCACTGACTCTAAATAATATTTTTGTCCTTAAATTGTTGTGTTCTAATGAAAGACTGTTGATTCAGGAGCTCTCAGAGAGTTAATCACTTGGCATTCCCTGTCACCTTTTAAAATGTTCCTTGACACTGAATTATGCCTTGGCCCAATCCCTTAAATCAGCGATTCTCAGACTTTCAGGCCTTGTGTACCTCCTCCAAAGCTCAGCAGTCCTTGGTGCCCCTCCTCTGTCACTGTAATCAGTGGATTTCTAATAAGTTGCCAGTAGTGGCACAGCTTGAGAACAGCTGCCGTAAGCAGCATGGTCGCTGTGTGCATTGCTGGGTTCAGTGCACGATGACTTTAGCAGATACTTGTGTTTATATACAGTTTTGCACTAACAAAACTCAGTGACCATCTCTCTGAGAAAGGGAGTCAGTGTTGCATTTAATGGCACCTTGCCTTGTGCTGTCTCCCCCCATGTCATGGGGTCATCGCTCATGCTGTGTGTTGTCGACTTGGCAGCTGACAACCTGATGTATCTGCCTTTGCATTTGAGTCACACTCTCTAACTGTTCCTGTCAGCCAGTCTCTCTGGGTCACACCCTGACCCTGGTGATAATGAGGCTGTCCAATTCAGACAAGCGTGGCATCAGTTTCCCATCCGTTCCTCTCCTGCCTGTCATTGTGCAGCTCGGGGAGCGTGTTGGCTGGGCTCCGATGAATACCGGGCCTTTCTCTTCCCACCAGGGCAATTAATCAATTCATTAAAAACGCTGCTGGACTCTAGACCTTGAGTGTACAAATAGCAGGGCCCAAGGGAGTGAATTTGTGCTAGTGAAAGGAGCTGCATTCTCACCCCTCCCACCCCCCCCGCCCCAACCCCCCTGAATGACAATGAAGGATTCATTGTCGCCACAGCATGGGCAATAACACGCTGAGTGTCTCCCCCCAGCTCCCTGCCAGCGGGTCTCGGCCGTGCATGGCAGGGGAAGAGAATTCCATCGCCGTGGTCCAGTCGCTCCTTGGCCGGCCCACTGAGGCTGCAGCGTGTAGTGAGGAGCCCATGGGAAGTCCCAAGGAGAGGGATTGGCAAAGGAGGAGCTTGCTGCATCCCATTCCCAGCTTCTATGGGCTAAAACCCACTTCGTTGGATGAATCAACCAAGACAACTACTGTCTACTGAGGCTAGCGAAGGCAGTGCTGCTGCATGGCATGTCTGATCCACACAGAGCCTTCCCTGACTTAGTGCTTTTAGAGAAAAATCTGATCGTTTTGGACAAACGTCCCATTTCAATATTGTTTTCTCACTATGGTCTTGATCCTGCACACTTTACTCACCTGAGTACGCTCACTGAGCTCAATGGGTGAGTAGGTTTCTGCTGCTCAGCTCCTGTTACGCTACATCCTTATTGATTCATGATTGTAACGAGAACTGGGTGTCCCTTGAATACTGGTGAGTTGGTCGAGGGACTAACATCTACATTATTTTTAAAATTTCTGTAATAACCTCCTAGAAACTGAAGCATTTTCATGATTTTTTTTTTCTTTTTAAATCTGAATGTCAGCCATGAAAACAGAACAACCAGCTCCTGTTGGTCATTTCTGCTCTTGGTCAACTAAGGGGGGGCTGCAGGTCCAGCCCCCATCAGGACAGGACTGTTGTTGTTTCTTATTTCTCCACATATTTCCTAGTGCACCATTGGCCTTTAATGCCATCGGAGAACCATCCGGAGCTCTTCCCTCAAAACGCTTGACTCAGAGCTGGAAAGCTAGGCTAGGCAGTACTGATAAGAAGTCAAGATGGTCAAAAACACTAACTCCTCAAGGAAAACAAAAAATCTGATGATAGGCCCCTTCTTGGAAGGAGAATGACTCTAATTCCAGCCCAGCCCTTCAGAGGGAAGTGAGATAAAACCTGGTTATCGAATGTATTCTTGGACACGACATTAATTTCAGCCTTTAAAAAAAGCACAGGAAGAACAGCAGGGTAATAAGCATGTGACTCAAATGGCCTTTCAAGGCAGAAATTGATCAATTTAGTTTTAAAGTTCTTGTTAAGTGGCTACAGAGGCCCCTAGTTCTGAGTGACTGTTATTAGACTGCATCAGAGGGAGGCTCAGAAAAGCAGAGCAGAGAAGCATAGGTCCATCAATGGCTATTAGCCAGGATGGGCAGGGATGGTGTCCCTAGCCTCTGTTTGCCAGAAGCTGGAACTGGGTGTCAGGGAATGGATTACTTGATGATCCCGTTCTGTTCATTCCCTCTGGGGCACCTGCCATCGACCACTGTCAGAGGACAGGATACTGGGCTAGATGGACCTTTGGTCTGACCCAGTATGGCCGTTCTTATGTTAAGCAGTCGTCTTGGCTTTAGGGCTGTACCCAGAGTAGGAACAACCTTCCAGAGACTGTGTTCACTAATCTTTAGTAGGGTCTGTTAATACATCAGTGAAGTGCCCCACTCCGCTGGGAATCAGCAGCCATCGGGAATCCAGCCCAGCTGCTGTGCCCTCTCCTGAACAGAGTTTCGAGCAAAGGTCATAGAGAGACTTTGCCTGGTACAGAGCTGAGAGAGACCATGACATGGAGAGATGTATGAGTCCTGGCCTGCCCGGGCCGGCTGTCTGAAGGCACAGTTGCCCAGTAGTCAGCACAGGGGCTTGTGAATCAGGACTCCAGGGTTCTGTTCCTGGCTGTGATGCTGCCGGTGCGTGTGAGATCTTGGACAAGTCAAACAGGATGGTGATGAGGGCAACAGAAGTACTTAGATAGCAGGTGCCTGTGCTCGGTTCCTGCCTGACCCGTAGGTAACACTGGCAGAGGCAGGCGCGGCACTTGGGGTGCCTGGGATGGAAGGAGCTCTATGACCCACTCCCAGAGGTGCTGGGACGATTTTTACAGTGCAGGTGCTGAAGGCGGAAACCATATATTTGGGTTGTTAGTACTACTTCCCGCCAGGGGGTGCAGCAGACCCCTAGTTTCAGCACCTGTGCCCCCTGCTTCTGTTGCCATATCTAGTCAGCATGCAGAGGAGGAGAGGCACCTGGGGAGGAGGGTGAGGGCTGCCCTCTGTATCCCTAAGAGGGAGGAGGCAGCTGCTCTTTGCAAGCCCTCTCCCAAGGGCCATTACCTGTAATGGGACGCTGGCTGCATTGCAGGCAGGTTGTATGAGCTCTGCCATTTCCCCCTGCAAATCCTCTGGATGCGAAAGTATTTGGAATCTTGCTCCAATCACTCATTTCACCTCTTAAACAAACCAACCCCAAAGCCTCTGCCTCCATGGGTTATTGATAGAAATGCAACCTAGATGGAGCTATTATAAGGGAGGGTGCCTAACTGGTTGGAAAACCGTTCACAGAGCATAGTTATCAGTGGTTCACAGTCATGCTGGAAGGACATATCAAGTGGGGTCCCGCAGGTATCTGTTCTGGGTCCAGTTCTGTTCAATATCTTCATCATTGATTTAGATAATACCATAGACAGTACATTTATAAAGTTTGCAGATGATACCAAGCTGGGAGGGGTTGCAAGTGCTTTGGAGGATAGGATTAAAATTCAAAATGATCTGGATAAACTGGAGAAATGGTCTGAAGTAAATAGGATGAAATTCAATAAGGACAAATGCAAAGTACTCCACTTAGGAAGGAACAATCAGTTGCACACATAGAAAATGGGAAATGAATGACTAGGAAGGAGTACTGACGAAAGGGATCTGGGGGTCATAGTGGACCACAAGCTAAATATGAGTCAACAGTGTAACACTGTTGGGAAAAAAACCGAACATCATTCTGGGATGTATAAGTAGGAGTGTTGTAAGCAAGACACGAGAAGTAATTCTTCAGCTCTACTCCATGCTGATATGGCCTCAACTGGAGTCTTGTGTTCAGATCTGGGCACCACATTTCAGGAAAGATGTGGACAAATTGGAGAAAGTCCAGAGAAGAGCAACAAAAATAATTAAAGGTCTAGAAAACATGACCTAGGAGGGACGATTGAAAAAATTGGGTTTGTTTAGTCTGGAGAGGAGAAGACTGAGAGGGGACATGATAGCAGTTTTCAAGTACATAAAAGGTTGTTACAAGGCAGAGGGAGAAAAATTGTTCTTCTTTACCTCTGAGGACAGGCCAAGAAGCAATGGGCTTAAATTGCAGCAAGGGCGGTTTAGATTGGACATTAAGAAAAACTTCCTAATTGTCAGGGGGTTAAGCCCTGGAATAAATTGCCCAGGGAGGTTGTGGAATCTCCGTCATTGGGGATTTTTAAGAGCAGGTTAGACAAACACCTGTCAGGGATGGTCTAGATAATACTTAGCCACAAGTGCAGGGGCCTGGACTAGATGACCTCTCGAGGTCCCTTCCAGTCCTATGATTCTATGAAAATTGTTCCTAGATACCCTCCCCCTCAACCCAGCCTCCCCGCCCCGCAGGGTAAGTGTGCTGAGTGTGTCCCTGCTCTCGGCAGCCCTGAGCCTTAATGGCAGGGCCCAGCAAGGTCTGTCTTGTTAGCGTTCCTGGTGTCTGCAGTCAAAGAGCCGCTCTCCGAGCAACAACAACGTGCCCTTGTTGATACGTGTCCTCGCAGCCAGAAATCTTTTTCCTGTAACGATTTAATCAGTTCCCCAGCTGTCCTGTCCCTTTAAATCAGAGACTGCACGCCAGGGGGTGCTCAGCTCCACATGACTGTTACATCACTGAGGGCAGAGGAAGATGCTGAGACTTGCCCAAATTTCTTCCAGTACGTTGTTTAGCCTCGTTCATCATGGCTTTAGGAAATGCATGCGCTATAGGGGACTGAGTCTGTCTCCCTGCAGGTCCCCCGCTAAGATGTTAAAGGGATGCTGTATTTGATCTTAGAGGAAAGGCCACAGTCATGTGAATAGCAAAACACGGCAATCAGGTAGCACGTGTATGAAGTGAATGGATCAGACGTCTCCCACCGCCAGGACTGAGCGTGTCCCCCGGGTGGCAGGCCTGGGAAGCGGGTAGCTTTGTGAACTGGCCCCACTGCGGCCTGCTCCCTCTCGGAGCTCCTCTGTCCGGAATTGTCTCTACCCATTGCCTCTGTTCTGTTTCCCTCCTAGGCGTGGCTGACCGAGATCCATGAATACGCACAGCAAGATGTGGTCCTCATGCTCCTGGGAAATAAGGTGAGTTGGACCCAGCCACGAAGCCAAGCTAGTTTCCAGGCAGTCACACTGTCTCATTGCCAATCAGATCCAGGACGCCCCCCGCCTATGGGAGCTCCGCAGTAGTGGGCATTAGCCATCTGCAGACGTATTTTCAAAGCCTAACATTGGCATGAAATGTTGTGGGCTCTTGGGAGCCCAAGGATGCCTCCACCTCGAGCTAGCAGGAAATCCGCTTTGTTCCTTACACTCCGTGAAACAGGCATCACTCAGAGCTGGGGAACCTCCCCAGGAGGCTTCCGGTGCTGCTGGGCCCTCAGCAAGATCTCTTAGCAAATGTAATCGGGAGAATTAGGTTATGGGGGGATGCAGACTGGGCTAAATGCCCTGCCCTCACTGTGCTGTGGCATTTGCTGGTCCAAGGGCCTGACCCTTACCAGTGATCTGGGCTCCCTTTCTGAGTATCCAAATTACCAGCTGCGTGAGTGACCCTGGGGTGGGGCAGCAGTTACCGACATGGAGGTGGGTGGTGTCCTGTGTCTGGGGAGGTCTGTGTTGGCAGAGCCCTGTTCCTCTGACTCAGCTGGTTTGCGAAATTGGGGTGTGTGATACTGCTTGGGGGAAACTCCTGTTTCTTCACTTTGTTACATCGTTGCCTGATGTCAGCCTGCCCAGACCCTACTGTACAGAGTTAGTGATGCTTAGGGCATCTATCACCTCTTTGCTACAAGGATCTTGAGGCACTTTGCAGACACTGGGCCCAATCCACTAACAGATTTTGCTGGCTTCCACAGTGGGGGGAATGTGGGCTGCAAGCCCCTGTACGCCACTGTAGTGCAGGCCCTTACTACAGTGACAGAGGGGTGTTTCCATCGCTGTATTAAATCCACCCCCTGGTCAATGGAAGAATTCTTCCATTGACCTAATTCTGTCTACAGTGAGGTGAGGTTGACCTTATTACATCGCACAGGGTGCAAAATTCTTCACAGCCCTGAGCAATGTAGCTACTTGACCTAAGTTTAGAATCCTAAACCTCATAGAACCATAGTCTAACCCCCTGCGAAGATGCAGGATTTGTTGTGCGTAAACCTTCCAAGACAGATGGCTTCAGCCTCCTTTTGAAAACCTCCAGAGAAGGAGCTTCCACGTCCTCCAAAGGCGTCTGCTCCATTGGCCGACTGTTCTTACAGTTAGGGAGTTTTTTCTGAGATTTAATCTAAATACTGTAGTTTGAACACATTGCCTCTTGCCCTGCCCTCTGTGGCAAGAGAGAACAACTTTTCTCCATCTTTTTTATGGCAGCCTTTCAAGTATCTGAAGATCACGATAGATGTCCTCCCTTAATGTCCTCTTTTCTAGAGGTAGCCCAGGTTGGGTCTGTGCGTTATTACTTGGCCAGTGTTTGATTCTTGCGTGCCTATGAAATGAGAGAAATCCATGGATAGGCTGCGGAGGAACAGGGGCATGTTCATTATGGAACACGCAGGCCTGTTTGGAGACCTGCTTTACTGAGTTTCTTCCCTAGTCTATAAAACAGGTCCTAGTGGGAGGAATGAAGAGGTGTCCGTAGAGTCTGGCTATATGTCAGTCCCTGCCTGTGGGGATCAGTGATCATGCTTCTCTGACGGTTGGTTCAGCACTTGCTTTCCCTCCTGAGCAGCGGAGATCCGGACGGACATATCCTTGCCTTCTCTCTCTTTAGTGATAAATATTGGGACACCTAAACTGTGGTCAGCCGCCCGGCCAGGAGTCAAAGGGCTGAACCCAACTCACTTGTGAACTAGCATGGATCCCAACCAGCTGTATCCTCAACCTGGGCATCTCCCAGTAAGGCCAGGTGCCCTGTGGATCCAAGCAGCCTGATGTTTCTCTGGCTGCTCCCCTGGGTTTGCTCCCCGGGTTTGAGAGCGGGAGCTGTGCTAGCCAGAGCCAGGCACGCATGTCACATTCTTCTCTGATACCAGACTCCAATTTTGTTGGCCTGAGACTGTTCCCTCCTTAGTGTCATAAGAGCTGATTTGCAAGAACATTACAGAAGCCTTCCCAGGAATAGTAAATTGGAAGCAAAGCTTCAGGAATTAAAAGAATCGTTCTTGTCTTCATTCAGATCATACTTACAAATCCCACTTTAGCCTTTCCGTTCCCGTTACCAGGGAGGGGGCTGCTGCCAGAAACGAGAGGCCAACTCCATCACAGTGCTGGTTGTTTCCGCTAACCTAAGCGAATTACAAACACTTCTTGTTTATTGCATCGTACCAGCAGCTGGATGATGAGTCTGATCAGGACCTGCCTGCATCTGCCTGGGTGTGCATGGACCAGTGGTCTATTGAAGGGCCTCTCTTGTTCATTCCAGGGTGTCTCTAGGAACTTCTTTGAAGTGAATGCCTTGGTGACCCTGTCTGGAACTCGCTGAATTTAATTTCTACTCCAGCCTACTCTTCCACACCCTCAGGGTACATTGCTCTCCACCCCTTACCCCCGCGCATGGTTCCTTCCCCTTTATCTACAGAGCAGTGACCCAGCGGTTGACCTGGATTGATTGTATCTTTACTGGATAGGGATCAAACATCAGATGTGCGCTTGTTTCCCTGTTGAATCGGTTTAGGGCAGCCCTGCCACTCCATCCATTCACTGCAGGAGACTCCTTGGACAAGTGTGGCTTTAATTTCTCTCCGGGGCTGAAGCCCCATGTGCGTCGATTCATTACTTAGTTCTCCAACCCGATAATTCTAGTCTTTCTGCCCTGCTATGGCGCCGTCATTCAAGGATCTCACTGCATTCAACAGGCATAAGTTAATGCTGTCTCCCATCCCCCCTGCGAGACCGGGAAGTATTCGTCTCTCCGTGTTACAGACGGGACATTGAGGCACAGAGTAGCTAAGAGGATTTGTTCAAGGCCAAGTTAATGACAGAGCCGTGGATGGAACCCAGGAGCCTCAATTCTCTCTCTTGCTCTGAGCATTAGACCATGTGCCCCTTCATAGAGCAACCAATCATGGCACAGAAATCACAGCCTCGGCCCTCCTTGTGCTCTCTCGGCTCCAACAACTCCAGCTGGCCTCCCCAACACATGTATGGGAGAAAAGTCAGTGAAGTGAAATGTGCTTTCCTGGTGACGCTGCGGGGGGCGGGGGTGTTGAGCGATTTCACTGTTCATGCCCTTGTCAGCGCGCGCTCCTTAGCGTTGCCTGACATTGCTCTGCTGATCCAGGGCAAACTGCTCTTTGTTGTTATCACTGCTAGGTGGATTCGACCCAGGACAGAGTGGTAAAAAGGGAAGACGGAGAGAAATTAGCCAAGGTACGTGTGTCCTCGCAGCCCAAGACTTCACCCAGATAAATTAGCTGCTCCTTGCACTTGCTTGGGAAAGTTGCATTTACGGTTAAGCTGTGAGGTTACATCCGCTAAACAATGAGTCCCCAGGGCTGAAGGCTGGTGCAGGGGCCAGTTTGTAGTGGGAAGGAGCCTACGCAGTGCTGCCTTGCATGGCCGGGCTTTTTCATTTCTTGTGTTTCTTTCCCCTCTCTCTCCTCTCCCTTCTCCCGCTCTCTGCCTCTCCTTGTGCTTTCCCAGCCCCTTCTCACCCCTCACGCTGCCCTTGCTTCACCACCTCGCTGCTGTTTTCAGTGCTTGGCAGAATAACCCTCCCCCCCCTGATATTTTTCCTAGCAAACCCTCCTGTCCTCCCAGGATTTCCCCTAAATGCCATGTTCCCCTCAAGACCATTCTCTGGCAGAGTCAGGTTCCAAAGCCTCTGTCACTTTGCACATCTGGAGTCAGATGGGTTTGTTAGGGATTGTTTCTGGAGCTGGGCTCTCTTGTACCAAGCAGACAGCATGAACCCGTGGCCTGTCCTGGACCACTGATGGGTCTCGTACTGAGACGGGTCTTGTCTTGCAGGAGTACGGAGTGCCCTTTATGGAGACCAGCGCAAAAAGCGGCTTGAATGTCGACTTGGCCTTTACGGCCATTGCAAAGTAAGTTAACTGTCCTACTGCTGCCTCTCCTGTTGGAATGCAATCTGCACCGCTCCCACTTCTCCGCTCCCTTCCCTTACTGACACAAAACGAGTTCACAGAACATTCAACAATGAAACAGAAACTACAGCCTGCCACTGCCATGGCATTATCCTCTATCTTAGCATGCCATGGTACGGCGTGGGTCAGCTAGCTTCACCCCAGCCCTCTTCTGCCACCAAGAAATAATCACAGCCCCCATCTTTAAACCAGCCTCTGGGATTTGTTTCTCTTTTGTATACGCGGGGGAAAGTTCTGAGAAATGGCCATAAAAACCATTGAAGTTGACTCTGAATTCCATTAATTTTTGGTACCAATTGTATCTAAGGAGCAAGATGAGTTGATTCTAAGGCTTTTTCTTGCATTGTCTTGCATCCAAGGCTTTGATTTAGGAAAGCACTTAAACGTGTTTAACTTGACGTCTGAAACGTAACTTCAGTGCGACTTTAACCATGTGCTTAAATGCTTTCCTGAGTAGAGACACTTTCCTGAACCACAGCCCAAGTACCCAGCCCAGCCCAGCCCGGCTTAGCTTGAGAATGAGCCATGGCCCACGGCACTGCGATGAAGACGGCATTGATAAAGGCTTTTCTTGCCTGTGATTTGCTCCCGGGGGTTCCTTTTAACAGGCAAAGCGATAACCTCATGTCTGTCTCCCCTGCAGGGAGCTGAAACACAGGTCCATGAAGCTGCCCAATGAGCCCAAATTCAAGCTTCATGACTACGTGAAGAAGGAAGTCAGAAGCTCAGGATGCTGCAGATTCTAAAGCGCAGGCTCCAGCAGCCAGGGCAGCTGTATAGAGACTCAAGCCAAGTGTTCATGTGCCACACTCCCTCCTCGTGGACAGTATGTGCATGTGTGTTCATTGTCTGTGTATTCTCATAAAGATGAACTGAGATGTGGAGTGAAAGGAGCAGAAGAAAAGGCTCTTTCCTGGCAGCCCCGACGCTGGCTCTGGTGTAGCCACTTCATTCCAGGCACTGCGGCCCAATGCCCCATTGTAGTAGTATTCGTTAATTACATGCTGTGATCGCTTCAGATGGGGTGTAAAACTTCCAAGTTCCTCCCAGGGGGACAAAAATGTCTGTTCCACATCAGTCACTGGGGACCTGTCCATTCCTGTGAGCTAACAGTTGCTAATCCTGACATGGGTTTGATGCAGTCTTTCTCTAACATGTCCAAAGAGGAGTTTGGTATTGGTCCACACACCCATCTAGACATCAAGAACTCCTGTTATCATGGTGACTCTTGATCCTTACTCCCTCTGTGGCCTTGGGCAAGTCATTTGACCGCCTTGTGCCTCGGTTTCCCCACCTGTAAAATGGGCATGACAATACTTACCCAGCAATAGAGGGCACTGTGAGGATTAATGTTCAAAAGGCTCTATAGAAGTGCTCAGTATTATTATATGACTGAGGGAAACTTTCCCCCACTCATAACTCTGTTTCTAGGCTACCCCGCTCTATTCCATTTTTCTTTTCCTACTCGGGATTCAATTATGAAAACATTTTGGCCCAGGGTACATTTTGTGTGTATTATAGATCTATATACATGCCCAAGAAAGATCTCGTTTTCAAGGCAAACATTTTTGTAGTCTCTCCCTTGTTACATACGTCAATTTTACCATGTTGTGAAACATATATTCCTTGCTAGAGGCTTCGCCTGCTCTGCCCTGCAAAAGACAAGAGCTTAGCTGTCTTGTTTTGAGTAAGCTCCTGCAAACGTACCTGTTGTACAGAGAAACCCTGATTGTTTACATGTTTGATAAAGGCTTTTGCTCTCCATTATTGCTGTTTCTACTATTCTGAGTAAGTAAAAACCCGCACTGTATTGCAGCTTATTCTAACTATCTTAATGTGGGTGATAGTGTTTTCAGACTGCAATGCTGCTTTGATTTCTTTAAAACTCTTTTGGGATAGAACTTGCTTTCAGCTAAAGAAAACCAAGGAGAATGCTATAGGTTTTAACTGTACAGGTTTGTTAAAAGCCCTTTGCCAGCACTGTTCATTGGAATCCCCCGCCCCTTTGTCTTTTAGCACTTATTTTTGTAATGTACTTCTAAATGCAATGTTTGGGAGAGTTCAGAGACATTGTTGCCAAAAGGGGATTTTTAACTGCAGATAGTTGCAAATTTCATATTTATGACTATCAGGGTTAATTGCACTGAATTTCCCAATACCACTTTAATTGTGAAATAAATAGTTTTTTAATCAGCAAATCAAACCCCCACCAGTTGCAAACCAGTTGGGGATCACTTAGCTCATTAAAATCAAGCCCCTTGTTCTGTTCAGCTGACCCAAGTTAAGTTGGGATGCTACATTCAATCCCCACCTAAACCTTGCTCCTGCCAATGGGAGCTTGGAGTTTGAAAGGAACACAGGATCCAGGCACAGCCACTGAAGCAATGGTCTCAGGCTGCAGAGAAAGTCACTTTTCCACAATGAACTACTTTAATGGTGAGCGTTGTATAAAGAATTGCAGATACTCTGAGGTCAGTCTGATGCATTTTTAGTAGCCACGTAAGGGCAAGGAAGAGTCGTAAAAAGAAAAGCTGCAACCCAGGCCTTGTCAAAACATGGCAATTATTTTCCCCTGGAAATTTTTCCTTAAATTTCTCATTCATTTTCAGATTTTTGCTTAACCTGTAAACATTATTTTCATAAACCAAAAACCATTTTTTTCTTCAAAACAAAATTTACCAAAAAAGTTTTGATAATCTTTGGACAGCTATCCAGCACTGCAGCAGGTAACATGTGAACCTTGGCCTGAAGAGGGAGATGCTGATAAATCCCAACTCTCCGCTATAAATAACTGACCCCACCAGGCATGCTATTGGATAGGACTCAGTATGCTGCTCTGCAAGTGTTTGCAGATAACGAAATGCATCATGCAGATTGTCTCCATGCAGCTAGTGTGCCATGTAGCAGGGCCCAGTGAAGTGCAACTACTGCACTGGATTCAGCAAACTTGTCTGATAGATCACAGAAGCCACAGGCAGGGAACACTTTTTTTTTTTTAAAAAAGATAGCAAGTGGACAGCATGTTTTAAGTGGCATTTGTTCAGCAGTGCAAAGATAGTTTAAGATCTCTTGCCTATTCTCCAGAGAAACTATTTTGTGTGAGTAAATACAGCACATACATTGTTTCCTCACAAGAAGCTACCTTTTAATCATAAGCTACTTGCTCTGTGTAAAGGTAGCCATGTGTTGCAATAACCAAGAGTCTCGCATTAGACCACAGAACTATCCACCTTAAAATCACCCAATTTTGGATATTTTCACTTTTTTCAAGCTTAGCAGCAGCAAAGGCAGAA
The DNA here is from genome assembly GCF_009764565.3 of Dermochelys coriacea. Classification (NCBI taxonomy): domain Eukaryota; kingdom Metazoa; phylum Chordata; order Testudines; family Dermochelyidae; genus Dermochelys; species Dermochelys coriacea. Next base: position 3,547,353 of record NC_050077.1, on the reverse strand, counting down.
CAAGAGTTGGAGAGAAGTCTGGACAAGGGCATTAGTGTGCAGGTGAGCTTTGCTAACATCAGCAGCTGTCCTGCCTGCCCAGCTGGCAAATAGGTTTTTTCTTAGCCAGCCTCATTCCCTCTTATTAGAATGGTTTCAGAGTAGCAGCTGTGTTAATCTGTATTCACAAAAAGAAAAGGAGGACTTGTGGCACCTTAGAGACTAACAGATTTATTTGAGCATGAGCTACAGCTCATTTCATCGGATGCATTGGGTGCACCAAATGCATCTGATGAAGTGAGCTGTAGCTCACGAAAGCTTATGCTCAAATAAATTTGTTAGTCTCTAAGGTGCCACAAGTCCTCCTTCTCTTATTAGGCTGCACATTACCTCTTTGGCTGAAAATATTAATGGAGAAAAGTGGCATTCCTATTATTGACTCTGCTGCTACTGACTGTGCACCAATATTCTGAGTCACTACAGTGTTTGCAGAACTCCTAGGCAGAGGTAGGTTTCAGAGTAGCAGCCATGTTAGTCTATATCCACAGAAAGAAAAGGAGGACTTGTGCTCAAATAAATTTTAGTCTAAGGTGCCACAAGCTGAAGCTCATGAAAGCTTATGCTCAAATAAATTTGATAGTCTAAGGTGCCACAAGTCCTCCTTTTCTTTTTAGGCAGAGGTAGTTGTCTAGAGCTAGGAGAGGACCTAGCAGAAATATACATGGGGACATTAGAGCATCACTACTGTTCATTTGGGCAATGACAGTCTGGATCTGGCCTCTGGAGCACACACTTCTCCTTTTGATCTGCAAAGCAAAGTCCTTCAAGGACTTCATGGAGCTTTCTGCTCCTCTCCTTGGGTCTGGTGCCTCTATGTGGCACCTAAAGGAAGTACTTCCCCCTGCCTGCCACTGACCCGGAAGTTGTCAGAACCCAGCACTAGTGAACTTAGGCCATTCCTTCAGTACCTAATGTAGTGAAATCACCCATAAACTGAAAATTGATAGATTCTGCTTTTAAAACTAGTTTTCAGTGGTCTAACAGCACCTGAACTTTCTCAGTACGGAGAAGCATATGGTGAGCCCCCACTGCAAGACACCAGCCTCATTCACTGTATGGAGATGCCAAACAAACAGTGACCGCTAATTGCAAAATCCTTCTGGAAAACTCACCAGTATACTTAATCCTAAAGTTCTGGTAGATTGTTGCCATTCTTCTAGCACAGCATAATCCTTTGAGATTTGCTGTCTTTAATAAACCTGAAAAGAACCCCCATCTCCATTCTTTAAAATCTGCCAGTAGGAATAGAACTATTTAAAATCAGATATTTGAGTAAAAAATGTCAATGTCACTGCAGTGTGCTTTCCTGCCTTCCTCCCCAATTAAATTTCCCCCGTGTGAAGCAAACACTGATTGTTTTAATAGCAGAAATTGACAGCCAGTATCAAATAACTGATATTTTTCTGGTTAGAAGCCTAGACTTTAAAAATAAGACTAAATATCCCACTGCACTTGATTAAAGCCCTCTTTCTGCTGCTTGACTTCTGCAGTCTATTTCTCAAAACTAACCTAGACTCTACTGCAGCACCTCCTGGGACTTGTATAAGTTCTTGGCATCTATTTTTACATGGGATTTTACTGCCACCAAGCGAGGAAGAATTATTCAGTACATTTAATCATAAACATGCCTAAGAACTCAGTGTTGTGTGCACTAAAAACTTGCTGTCAGTTGTTTTACAGTTTTTAATGTTCTGTTCCTCTTAATAAATTTTTTTTAAATGAGCCTGTCTTTACAGTGGTATCTTGGTTTCAAAATAGAGCTAAGTAGAAACAAAAATAAAACCCAACACCATCAGCTGTTTAGTTACCCAACCCACAAAAAACCCATTCCATTACTGTAGGAAGCACCTGTACTACAATTTCTGATCTTTCAATTACTTCCATCATAGAGAACACACACAAGAATGGCCATACTGGGTCAAACCAAAGGTCCAGCCAACCCAGTATCCTGTCTACCAATAGCGGCCAATGCCAGGTGCTCCAGAGGGAAGTGAACCTAACAGGTAATAATCAAGTTCTCTTTTAAACCCTATTATAGTCCTAGCCTTCACAACCTCCTCAGGCAAGGAGTTCCACAGGTCGACTCTGTGCGATGTGAAGAACTTCCATTTGTTTCAAACCTGCTGCCCATTAATTTCATTTGATGGCCCCTAGTTCTTATATTATGGGAACAAGTAAATAACTTTTCCTTGTTCAGTTTCTCCACACCACTCATGATTTTTATAGACCGCTATCATATTCCCCCCCCCCCGTCTCTTTTCCAAGCTGAAAAGTCCTAGCCTCTTTACTCTCTCCTCATATGGGACCCATTCAAACCCCTAATCATTTTACTTGCTCTTTTCTGAACCTTTTCTAATTTAAATTGACTGCACTGCTGGATTGAATTGCACCAGGGAGAAAGATCACATACCTACCCAGGCAGGAACAGATTCACCAAGTAAACTACATTTCAGATCTCCCACCTGCTCCCCAAATTTACTCTAGGCAGAGTCCAATGTTCACTCCTGTACTTTTCTACTCAGAACATCTACATTGTCTACTGCTCTAGGCTAGGCCAATATAACTTCAACTTTATGGTAGGTATCTAAAAAAACAGGAGTTTTCTGCATAATTCCAAGGCAAGTTAAATCAAAGGTTTAACCCTTCCACACTTTTCTTTGAAGATACACCTCAACAAGTTAACTGTAGTGAATTTACTATTAAATCCTGCTAGTAACAGACTGATACAGTTCATCTTAACCTGTGATGTGAATAGACTAATCTGCTCTCTCTCCCTCTAGAGCCTACATTGTCATACCTTCCACCAAGGAAGGCTGTGAAAAGCACTGCATTTTGCACAACTACTGCCAAACTGCTTCAAAGAATAGAGCTTTTATACTGGAGGTCCTGACCTATCCAATGGATACTATGTTCAGGATACCATCAAATATACACACTAATGACTTAAACATTTGACAAAGTATCTAATGCTATGAAAATTTGAGTTCCATACTCAGTATTGAAAATTAAGTGAATCCAGCTCAGAGGCCATTCTTAGATTCTCCTTGACTAAAACAAGTTGTTTGGTATTGTCACAAATTTGCCATTATTCAATATAATCTGACTTTCTTTGCAGCTTAGTTTTTTTCCAAATATCAAGACAGCTTTCTTTCATCATTGGGCTAAAAAAAAAAAAAAAGTGACTGACTTCTCTATCCATTACTGAAGCCCAGAGCAGTAAACTAAAAAATTCCTCATTGCATCAACTAGGGTAGAATTAGATTAAACATCTGGCCAGAATGTGTTATCAAGCTTGTTATTAAGATGGGGTTTCTCATTTGGACTATCTCTACCAAAGTCCAAGACCATCTTTGAAAACAGAAGAATTGTTAGCTTTAGCTGTTACTTTAAATGGGGATAAATCTTCCCACCTCACCAGAAAAAGGCTAAGGATTATTGAACCTTGGGCCAAAGCTACATGCTATAGAGCAGCATGGAATTAAGGATCATCTTTTCCAGATAAAATGATTCTTCCCTCCACACATTTTAACAGCATATTCTTCTCCTGCTCCCGCACCACAGGCTCTTCCAATAAGCATATTAAATAAAAGGTTATTTGTAAAGATAAAGCCAAAGAAATGCACCCTGCCCTTGAAACAGTACTGAGTTTTATGGCAGTTTAGACTAGCACTCCAGAAAGTTCCATCTGCACAAACAACCTTCACTCAGGAGTGAACATTTGGCATGTTATGTGAATAGGCAAGTCTCACATTAAAAGTACAGCAAGTTGTTTCACTCTGTTTAATAAGACTTACATTTCACTCATACAATATACTTTTCACATTTCATTCAAAAATGCATAACAGGTAACAAGTGCTTTAAAGTAAATCCAAATTACAGCCTGTGCATTTGAATTAATGAGATTTACAGTCCTTTTGATGCCAACAATGGAAGTGAGCTGCTCTTCTGGTCCATTTCATTCCTACAAAGAGACAGCAGCATTACACTCAACCAGTAAATACATAGTAAGACAAGTAGCAAACTGACTTCCCCCTGCATAGATTACAAACTTCTCTATTCCAGTCCTTGTCAGAATTTTCACCTTTACTTCAACAAGATTTAAAACTAGTCTGAGCCACAGCCACAAAAACCATAATCAAATACTGCAGGTACAGTTTTCAGACAAGGTATCAGAAATAAAGTCACTCATCATTGGCTCAAGTTTAGGGTTTGCTGGCCCAGCTGAAACATGCAGAGTTCATGGCCTCATTTTAACAACAATCACTGGTCTAGACTCACCTCTACTTGTGTTGACCAGACCATCGAGCAACCTAAAAAGACACCAGTTAATACATCTCAAACAAGTAATGACAGCTACAAGTACAAAGGTGCAGCCTCAGGCATGAAGTGTAATCAAGCTCGGCTTAGGTGTCATACGAGGTGTCAAACAAAGCTCATCACAGGCTACCCTTGGCAGGACACATATTGCAACGGTTAATGCAGCAGCTTCCACAACAGCAGCTTGTCCAACCTTTAACTTGGGCAAGAGCGTGTCAATAGCAGACCCCAAGGTTAAGTATATACTAGAAAAAACAGGTGCATTAAAGCCACGACAGCGAACAAGTTTTAAACAGAGCATACGCAGGACAGCTGTAACATGTTAGCTGGCCATGCAGCTTAGGTCCACACTTGGCATGGGGCGAGGGGGGGGGGGGGAGAATGTGATTCCCAGTTTGCATCCGGGGAAGTGAGCTGTAGCTCAGGAAAGCTTATGCTCAGATAAATTGGTTGGTCTCTAAGGGGCCAGAAGTCCTTTTCGTTTTCCAGTTTACAGATATACGTGCACTGAGCTCAGTCTACACGAGCAGGGGACTCAAGCCCTGCCCTCCGCTCCAAGTGTAGACCTGCCCAGCCAGCACGTGTGAAGCCACCAGCCTGCCTTGCTCACACTACAGCCCAAGGCAGGAGGCGTCTAACACGTGCCCGCTGGGGTGGGGGCACGGCCCCGCCCAGCTAACACGGCTTACAGCCGCCACCGGCCCGTCCGCACTAGAGCTGGAGAGCGTGTTAGCGGCCCCGGGTCTAACCCCCTCCCCGCAGGCAGCCCCCGGCCAGCAGCGCGCGCAGCCCCCCCGCCGGGGCCGGGGCCGGGGCCGGGCCCGGGCCCCTCCCTCAGCACGGAGCGCGCCTACGAGCCGCCCTCACCTCGGCCACCTCCGCGCGGAAAAAAGGTGCCCGCCCCCTACCGCGACTTTTATAGACGCCCCCGCCGCGCCGCCATTGGGCAGGCTCCCTCCTCCCGCACAGCCACTCACAAATACTCGTTTCGGAAAAGCCCCGCCTCCTCCGGCTCTAATTGGTAGCTGCTCCCCCCACGCCCCAGTCCTACCAGAGACTCGTTTTTAGCCGTGCGATTGGGCAGGAGCTTTGAGGGACGTACACTAGTGGCCAATAGTGATATGGATTGCGGCATAGAGTGAGCCGATGAGCACCACTCAGGGCAAGGCGGCCTAGGGCTGCTGGGGTTTGTAGTCCGTGAGCCACGGGGTTCTCTGGCGAGTGGGTTGGGGGCTGGCGATGAGGGACTACAGCTCCCAAGGAGCCCTGGGACCTGCGCTTCCGGCCTGGCTAGGCAAGCACACCAAGCGCCGGGGCAGCAGCTGGAGGAGGCGGAGGGGCAGGAGATCACTATGGGCCGGTACCGTCCAGCCGCGGTCGGGCCGCCGCCGCCGCCAGGTGAGTGCGGGGCCAGGGATCTAAGGGGCCGGGGCCCGCGGGGATGGATGGGGGTCCCGGCCCTGAGGCTGGGGAGCCCTTGGGTGAGGGCCGGGGAATGGAGGGGGAGGGGCTGTGGGGGGCTGGATCACGAGGGGGAGCTGTAGGGTGGGAGGGAGGGAGGGCTGTGGGGGGCTAGATCACGAGGGGGAGCTGTAGGGTGGGAGGGAAGGCTGTGGGGGGCTGGATCACGAGGGGGAGCTGTAGGGTGGGAGGGAAGGCTGTGGGGGGCTGGATCACGAGGGGGAGCTGTAGGGTGGGGGAGGGGCTGTGGGGGGCTGGATCACGTGGGGGAGCTGTAGGGTGGGGGAGGGGATGTGGGGGGCTGGATCACGAGGGGGAGCTGTAGGGTGGGGGAGGGGCTGTGGGGGGCTGGATCACGTGGGGGAGCTGTAGGGTGGGGGAGGGGCTGTGGGGGCTGGATCACGTGGGGGAGCTGTAGGGTGGGGGAGGGGATGTGGGGGGCTGGATCACGAGGGGGAGCTGTAGGGTGGGAGGGAGGGAGGGCTGTGGGGGGCTAGATCACGAGGGGGAGCTGTAGGGTGGGAGGGAAGGCTGTGGGGGGCTAGATCACGAGGGGGAGCTGTAGGGTGGGAGGGAAGGCTGTGGGGGGCTGGATCACGTGGGGGAGCTGTAGGGTGGGGGAGGGGCTGTGGGGGGCTGGATCACGAGGGGGAGCTGTAGGGTGGGGGAGGGGCTGTGGGGGGCTGGATCACGAGGGGGAGCTGTAGGGTGGGGGAGGGGCTGTGGGGGGCTGGATCACGTGGGGGAGCTGTAGGGTGGGGGAGGGGATGTGGGGGGCTGGATCACGAGGGGGAGCTGTAGGGTGGGGGAGGGGCTGTGGGGGGCTAGATCACGAGGGGGAGCTATAGGGTGGGAGGGAGGGGCTGTGGGGGGCTAGATCACAAGGGGGAGCTGTAGGGTGGGGGGAGGGGCTGTGGGGGGGCTGCATCACAAGGGGGAGCTATAGGTTTGGGGGCTGGATCACAAGGGGGAGTTATGGGGAAGGTGGGGGGAGGGGCATGGGGAGGCATCTAGGGGTGAAGGGTCTGGGGAGGGGGGGCTGTGGGGGGAGACCTGGGGAGGGGGTGTGGGGCAGGCTGCAGGTGAGGAGAATAGGGATGGGATCTGTTGGGGGTGGGGAAAGGCTGTGGCTGGTTGTGTGACAGGGGCACTGGTGTCATCTGTTCCCAGCGCTGCAACAGGGGTGGAGTTTGATCTCCCCCGCATGGTGGCGGCCGGACTTGCTGCTCGGTGCAGGGTCTGCTGCGGGAGCTCCTGGTAGATACTCAGCACCTCAAGGGTTAAGAGGCTGTTGGCCTCTATGCACGGGGGTTACACTGTGAGTTGTTTCAGAGTAGCAGCCATGTTAGTCTGTATTCGCAAAAAGAAAAGGAGGACTTGTGGCACCTTAGAGACTAACAAATTTATTAGAGCATAAGCTTTCCTGAGCTACAGCTCACTTCATCGGATGCTGTGAGTTGTTGCACTCCTATTGGTTAGCCTTGCCGGGGGAATGACAAGCCTGACACATTATTGCAACAGCTGTTCTATGCTGCACCTGTGTTTAGTTAACTGACTGACAGCTGTGTGGAGGTGCTGAGTGCTGCAGTTGGCCACTGGATAAAGCTATGCACAGGGCTCTCTTGGTGGCTGTTTCCTTGTCTTTTATTAAAAGTTAAATCATTTGTTAAATCCCAATAGGGGATGTGTGACTGTCCAGTGCACAATAGAGCCAGGTCTCCTGTCTCCTTATGGGACATAGGCCTCAATAAGTCTTGACTGCATCTCGCTCTCCCTATCTCTTATCTCAATACTTTCTCTCTGCTAGGTGCTATTTTATGTATTTCTTTATCATACAGTACATTTCAAATGAATATTGGCTAATTGTGTTGCATGTCCTGCCCCTGGGGCATGTGCTGCTGATTGTCCTCTATTTCTCTTGATCACCTCAATGATCACATTTCCTTCAGGTTTGTGCCCTTAGCTTTCCCATTACTTGTCTCTCAGTATGCATTTAATAGTAAGATTCTGCAATTGCCTCAAGGATATTTTGGTTACAGATCTTCCTCTTTGGGGCAGAGTGGAAAATTGCTCTTTGAATCTTTCATCTCAGATCACCTCTTCAATTCCGCTTGATTTTCATGCCAATGTCTAGTTGCCGTGCATGTTACCAGAGCCATTTTTTCCTACTTGATCAGATTTCAACCCACCGATCTTTTTTGTTCTGTGGAGCTATGAAGTATGGGCTCTCTTTCAATTCAGCTTGCCTTCATGCTGGGATCCCATTGTAAGTCACTAATCGAGAACCTGTCTGCTGTATGCTGATAGACATGAAAGGAAAGATCAGTGTAGACCTCAACAGCTGTTGATGCACATGTAACAAGTAAAGAGCAAGTTACTGTGTTCTTCCTGTGAAGATTAACTACACTGCAAAGAACTCTTGTGTGGCATTAATGTATTTTCTGAACTTTGAAAATGGTACCAAATCCTTTCTTTCTGCTCTGGTAATTTCAGTTTTTCTCCTTAAAGTCCCTGTGCAGTTTTAATTCACCTCTCTCCTAATCTGATTAGCATTAGTAGTAAGTACCTTTGCATTTCAGCATAGAATGGCTGCTGGGTGAGCAATCTCTTTGTCGAGCTGGAGGATCATTTGGTTACATTTGCTATGCGCTCTGGGATGGAAGGGCTGTATAAGTGGGTGAGGGCCAGACAGTGCTGTGATTACTCTTGCCATGCAGAATGGGGGAAAGCAGGTCAGCCATCTCCATGGCAGCATCCCTACCTGCTTCTCTGGATGGCCGTCTGTCTGAGGGAAGTGGGTAGGTCAGAGAGACTGTGCATTGCCCTTCTTCCCCTCCCCACTGGCTCTGGAGAGTTTCCCACTGAAACTCCTAAGGGTAAGCACTAGCTGAGGACTGGGTTGTGTTGCCAGGTAATGGTGAGGGGGACACACAAAGACTCTACGCCCAAAGACCTGTGTCCCTGCAGGATCCTTGCTTTGTTCTGCAATTTCTCCCCAGCAGAAGAATGTAGAGAGATTTTCTTGGAGTTTCTTGGCCCCATATGGATATTACTGCCCAGAGGCACAGATCTGCCAAAATCTCTCTCGTGCATCAGGTGAGATGAAGGAATGGAAATATGTGTTAACTACTTTCCTCTCTGTGCATGCATGGCCACGTAGGCGAGGAATTGATTTGTATCCATATGTATGACAATGAATATTTATATTCATACATTTATATTTACATACATAAATGCATAGGGTTGTTCAGTTGGCTAGGGATTTTAAATAATTCTTGTATATAGATATCTACCTGCCATGAGTGTGAAGGGGTTAACAGTGCAATTTTCTGAATAAGGATAAAAAATGCATGTACAAATAAAATCTATCCAGGGCCTGATTGATATCCATTGAAGTCAATGGAGAACCTCCCATTTACTACAATGGGCATTGGTTCAGACACGAATCTGTCTGCAGTAGGCATGCTGAAGTAGGTATGTGATAACAGGAGTAAGTATCTGGTAAATCGGCTGTAAAACCTGTAAACCTGCAGTAAAACCTATGATAGGCCGCACTCCTCACAGAGGAAAACCATTCTGGACCTAGCAGCTGTTGTAATGTCTGAAATAGAAAGTGAGCCATTGGCCCCCAATGAAGGGTCCATGTTGACTTCAGCTGGCACTGCGGGATCTTGACACCTCTGAAAATGTTGACACTTGGTTAGGTGCTGGAATGTGTCGATTTCGGGCCTAACTTTCCACACCCAATTTTGAAGATTTTGAACCCAAGCTCTCTGGGAAAAGCTGAATGTAGCTAATCAAACAGTTGTGACTTATGGCTTTAAGGGTTACCCAGGAATATAGAAGGCTGGGTTGTGGATGCTTTGTTGACATGCTGACTATGTTCGTAATGCTGCTTATAGCAGAGAGAGCTGAGAAATGGTGCTGGTTTCAGGCAGGGCCTTGTAGGATTCTGCAGGGAATCGAGGAAGTGCGGGTTGCAAGACATTGCTTCCTGCACCAGGTCTACCTGATATAATTTCTGCACTAGTCAACACTTGTCACTTACAAGCTTCAGTTTAAATCTTATGCCCCCAAATCTCTTTTGCATACATGTTGCTCTCCCATTTGTCCAGCCTTGTCACTCTCCCAGTCAGAAGAAGATGAACTCTTCAGGAATGTAGGGGCAGCTGAATCTAGCCAACGCATGAAGGGCTCACTGATGTAGGTGTCAGCAACTGGGACAAGCTTGAACATTTAAAAATAAATTCAGCTCCAAGTTCCTACATTGTCAAATTAATTGCTATTAAAATCCACTCTTAGCAAATCGCAACAGAGGGTTCCTTCACCCACTGGCAAGAGCTGGGAGTTTTGTTCCCATTAGTTAGCATTTGTGCAGCTCTTGGAACATGCCAAGGTTGCTATTATGCGAGCTGCCAGGAGCAGAAGCCTGGATACACTTTCTTTAAATAGGAGATTGCAGCCGCATACAGTAACTTGCTAAAGAATCTCTTTGTTACAGGTTCCTCTGTGTGGCTCCCTGGGACTTCATCTGCCCAGTCTCTCCCCAGCAGGAACTCTGCCGGGTTTTGGAGCAGACCATGGCGCTCTGTGACAGTCAGGGGATATGGTGGGAGGAGGGACATCTGGCACCTTTGGAGTTCTGAGAAAGGGAGGCAAAAGGTTCCTTGCAGCCAAGGCTCACTGGGCACAGTCTGAAGGGCTCCACATTGTCGGAGTCCGAGTCCAGACACTCCCCAGAAAAGAAGTTTGCTCCATTGTAGCCCAGCCCTATTCTGCTCAGTAACAATCCCTGCAGTTTTCAGAGTAGCAGCCGTGTTAGTCTGTATTCGCAAAAAAAAAAAGCAGTATTTGTGGCACCTTAGAGACTAACAAATTTATTAGAGCATAAGCTTTCGTGAGCTACAGCTCACTTCATCGGATGCATCCGATGAAGTGAGCTGTAGCTCACGAAAACTTATGCTCTAATAAATTTGTTAGTCTCTAAGGTGCCACAAGTACTGCTTTTCTTTTTGCGAATCCCTGCAGTGAAGGCAAAGATCTGGGCAGAGAGGGATTAACCCTTTCCTTACCAGTCCATCCCATTACAGTTGTTTAACCTATCTGTAGCTGTACCGTGCTCATCACTGGAGAAGCACTGAGGTGAGTGCATTATGCAGTCAGCTCTTTGGAACACATTCAGCAGTTACCACTTCAAGAAATCCGCAGTTATCATTATTCATTGTATTACCGTAGTGGCTAGAGGCCCCAACTGAAAATGGGGCTCCATTTGCTAAGTGCTGCACATGTATATAGTAAGAACCGGGCCCTGCCCCAGAGAGTTTAGAACCTAAATGGACAAGATGGGAGAAAGGGCTTGGTATTTGATAGTGAGGAACTGAGGCCCAGAAAGATGAAGTGACTTGCCCAAGGACACCTGGGAAGTTGGTGGCAGAGGAAATTGATCCCAGCTCTCCAATCCCAGTGCCTTCACTCCCATGCAGTGTGGGTGGAGCTTACTGCACTATTTCCCAGAGTCAGACTGAGAAATGCCACAGTAAACTCAAACATGACAATCTGGAAAGTGCTGGATTTGTTTTTTGGAGTGCTCTGCACTGTGGCTGATCTTGCTCCACTGCAAATAAAATGCCTCAGCAAGGTGTAGCTAGGAAAAGGTAAAGATTAGTTTCTCTCTGGTGAAATATTCCTAAGTGGTGTTGGGCAACCAAGGCCAAACTGATGCACAAAAGGGTAGGTGTAAGCGTTCAGTGAGTGAAAATAACTCCAGAAAGGAAGCCGAAGAGATGTAGTGGTGTTAGGTAACAGTAGTACCTGTATTAACGCCTGCACGGCCCTCAAAGCTGCATTCGTGCTGCCAGGGTGAGAAACACAGAAGCAAGAGATCTGGGAGGTTGTTCCGTTCAGTTTGTTGTTCTTGATTGTGCAACTCCCAATAAGGGTAGGACCTGCTCTGCGGGAAGCTGTGTCATGTGATGAGCTGGAGGGGAATTGTGAAGTGAATATGTTTACTTGGGACTGATTCTGAGTGGTGCTGAGGATCTTGCAACTTCCAGTTGACTTTAGGGTGTGCTGTGGGTGCCCAGTACCCTCAGGATCAAGCCCTTTTTTATTATGTTTGATCTTAACAGTCCCTTCTGGTTTTAAAATCTATAAATCTTCCATTGTGGTAATGTTAGTCTTTCAGACTGCTTATGGCCCCGGTCAGACAAACACACCTCCTCCATCCGTGTCATCTGAAGGACGCAGGGGAGAAGATCCTTCCCAGTCTTACTTCTGTACCCTTCGATTATGAAAACAAGCAACATTTTAAAATCCTGCTTGCTTTTCACCCTTTTACGCTGCTTCCCACACACTCTGGTGTCACTTTGTTCTCTTTGGGCAACGGATCCGGGCCTGCTCGGTTTCCCAAACTGGTACAGTCCCATCACTGTGGCGTTGGGGGTCTCAGTGCTGCATTCGAAGATTTGAGGGAGGAATTTTCAAATGGGCCCTGCACTGGGGCCTAGCTCAGCTCCCACTGAAGTCCAGGGTAAAATTCCCATTGATTGAAATGGGAGCAGAATTAGGCCAGTGCAGGGCACATCTGAAAATCCCACCACCAATTTAAAAAACAAAGCCAAAAAACACGTGTTAGTCCAAATGTCACTGACAGAGTTTTGGTTCATTTTGGATGGTGCAAACTGTCCTCTTCCCCTTAACGCAGCTTCTCTTGAGCTTCAGCTGAGTCAACAGTGACTCTTAGGAGCTAGGAGAAAACATAAATAGGGGTTTGATTTGAAAGCAATGGAGAAAGGGCCATGTGTGTTTCCCCTTGGAGATCACTGGCTGCAGCAGGGGCAAACCTAAAATCCTACGACCAGATTCTTCTCATTGGAGCAGGTTTCACAGGCTTGTAACTATAGTGAGCTGTCTCCTGATCTATGCCAGCTATGGTAGCTCTTCAGACAGGCTCTCCGCTCAGTAACAGGGTTGTTTGTGATCACAACAATTCCAGTCACCCCAGCGTCCCTGGGCAGGTCTGCAAACCGTGAGCTGCCGTTTATTAAACTGCTAAACGCTATGAATAGTTTAAGAATTTCTGCCCTTCTTTGGCCCAGTTCTAACATCCCTCTGGAGCGAGCACTGTATATGTACTAAGCTCTCCTGGGAGGTTTGTCAGGCCAGAGTAAATCCTTGTGCGGGGAGGGTTTTCCTTGCTAGTCTAAATCGAAGCCAAAATGGAGAGTTGGGATTGGCTGAGCTGTGGGATTTTTCCATCTGAATTTACATATCACCCACTTCTCTGCATGCCTTTCTGTTTACATCACTTAAGAGCCAGCGATACACACAGACACGCACACAGATAGTGGAAGAGACATTTTGAAAGAGTAAAAGTCTGCCTGGAGCTGGAGCGCTTTGTCCTGGGAGCCACTTGGTGAGCTTTGCTTCTTGCTTCCAGCTCGAATAGCCCGAGTGAATTTCGCACAAGGTAAAGCCCTGTGAAAGGAGTGTCCTGTGCATGTCAGCAGAGTTTCTGTTTGAAGCACAGTCGGAAGTTGGCTCTTGTTTTTTAGAAATCAATGACAGGTGAGGGAAGTATTATGCCTGTTCATAGCTGTATGCAAAGCTGAGTAAGGAAGCTGAATGGAGCTAAAATTCAAGTTCTGTTTGGAAGTGGCTGTTACCCTTCACCTGCACCTAATTGCAATACCTTACGATATCTTAATGTGCTGGTATATAAGGTCAGCTTGATGCATCATTAACCCTTTCCTGTGCAGTGATCGGGGGACTCTACATTTCCAAATGCTGTCACAAATGCTAACTAAAGAGGTCTTATATGTCAGCTACTCTTAAAACTGCCACTCCATTGTAAAGTGCTCTGTGTTATTTAAAGGAAACATTTGAGTGTTTTATTAGTATGGGAGTTGGTACATTTTCGATCTAAAAGCTGCTTCTGAATTTCTGCGCTTACATTTGGAAATCACCATTGTCACAAATTTATCTGAAGGAATCAAGGGTCTGTTTTCAAGTGTCAAAGTGCACGGGGTTCCTAGGTCCATTCATGGCTATCTTTTGCAATCCCTGCGATCAGTAGTCTGTATTTCCTTTGCTCTGATGCCAGTTGAAAGTTTCTCTAGCAGTAGGGTTGGTTGGCTTTCATTGTATCTGATTGATTGTTTCTGTTTTAAGCAGCAAAGTTCAGGGAGATGTAGTAATATGAGCAGACAACTGAAACGCACTGACATTTTTCTCTTCTCATTGCTTTTGTGACACTTCTAGTAAGGGGACAATGGTGGGCATATTTCAGATGAGTCTTTAAAGCAAACCAGTTGCACCCAGAACATGGGTAAAGCAAGTCATCCAATTTCAAAGCGGTTTAAAAAAAAATGGATGCTACATATGTTTGGGTAGGATTATGGCTTGTGTTTCTCAGAATGCCTTTCAGCCAGAGAATCCCCGTAGATTTCTTTAAATGGAATTGCTGGACCCTGCCAGAGGAATGCAGCCACCATTAGGATGGAACATAGTGGCTGTTTAACAGCGGACAACGGCAGTACGCAACAGTTTAGGACAGGAGGTAAAGAAGAAATAGTCATACAATTGGGGTGAGTTTTAAGAAGGCAGAATGCAATGTGCTGCTTTTAGAGTCGAGGATGAGGCAGGTTTTCTACCACTTGGCAACAGTTCCCTTGATATTGACAGGGATTTCTTTGATCACTTATTAAACTTTACCACTGGGTATTTGGTGGTGTTTAAATTTCTTCACAATTCAAGTGAAAGATGGCTTTTAAATCCACTGCAACCAATGTGAGTCAAACACCAAAGGTTGGATTGATTGAGGACAGATTAGCTTCTGTTCAGCTGCTGCTTTTTCACAGGCAAATTCCTCTGCCACAGAATATTTGAGGAGCCTGTGTATGAATTGTGGGAGCTGGGGAGGTGAGAAGTGTAGGGGCTGAGATCAGGGTCTGTGTTTGTACAGTAAGTTCCTGGGGTTGTTATCACTACTTCTGGGTTGATCAGCAAATTCTGACATTCTGCCCAGAGTAGGCAGCTGTGCTTTGTTTCAGATGTGTATTTCTTGCGCACATATACAATACCACCAGGACTGAGGTTGGTGTGGATTCCTAGGGGAAGCTTTTTCCCCCCAAGTTTCCTAAAATTAAGTCGGGGAAAGCATTGTGAAGCATAGTTCTTGTTTTCAATGCTGCAAGATTGATTGTGACCTTTGACCTCTGATCTAAGCTGTGATGTGATCTAAGGAAAAACTAGATGCTTTATCCCCCTGAAAATTATTTTTGATCCAGTTGTAAGAATGTGTACAAGTTATTGATTCAGTTTTTAAAACAAAATATTGCAAATAGTTTGTCCATAACTAAAGCTGACTATTTTCTAGAAGGGGAAAACCACTTCAGAGGGACTCGGAGAAGAAGCATGATGTCTGAGCCCAGCAAAAGAACACACACAGACTAGAAAGGCTGATTCTGTTCCTGAAGAACAGAGATCAATGCTACAAAGCCTGTCGTCCTGCATGGTAGTAACTGGGGCCCCTTTTATTGTACCTCTTTTAACAATATTTTGCATTTCTCAAGCGCAGTCTGTTGGTTGATCTCAACGCACTTTCTAGACCTCTCTAAAAGACTTGCAGTAGCTCAACCAGAAGTCACAGGCTGCTGCAGGAATCACTTGGTGAATTCTCTGGCCTGTGTTGGACAGGTCAGACTAGATCATCATAATGGTCTCTTCTGGGCTTAACAATCTATTAATTCAGCTTCACAGCCCTTTGAGGTGGGTATTGTTATCCCCATTTACACATGGAGACACTGAGACCCAGAAAGGTGAGGTGACTTTCCCAAGGTCGCCTAATGAGACTGCAGCAGAGCCAGGAGTAGAACCCATGAATCTGGTCTCCTTTGTGCCTTAGCCACAAGGCTGTCCTTGCCTGCTTTTGCACCAGTCAAGGATTAAATAAACCATATAGCCTGAACACAGTCGTAGAGAGACCGAGTCCCCTCCAGGACAGAAGTTGTGATCCACTTACAGTGGAAGGAGGCTCGCACTGCTGATGGCTGCACTGTCTCTGTGTTCTGTGCATAGACTTGCAATTTCTAGGGCTGTCTCTGTCACATGCACACAGGTAATGGCTGAGAGAGAGAGCGAAGGCTCTCCTGAGCCCTGACGTGTGACTCTGTCTTCGGGTATCCGGAATTCTTTATCAAGTGGAGAAGGTGTGATATCTCCAGAGATGTTCAAAATCCACAAAGCTGGCCTCCTGCTTGGTAACCAGCCTTTCTAGAGGGATGCCCTCCCTTGAATCCAAGAGCCAGTTCTTAACAGAAGGTAGCTTTTCAGCTTTCCATCAGACAACGTTTTTTGGCCTGGAAGTAAAACATAGTCAGCCCATTCTTATTGCAGCTTGGCAAAGTGGAGAAAGCTCAACCCATGACGGCAGATTCTGTGTGGATTAACTGACCACCCAAAAACTGACTCAGGGAAGAATTCTGGGTATGAAGAAATGTGACAGAACCTGGGAGATGTAGTTACCGATTCCCCATCATCTCGTCCCCCACTCCAAACACGTCCTTCCCTTTCCATCTGCATTTGGCCCAGCGTGCTCGACTGTTGGACCAGCTCACCATTTATTTCACTTTGTTGCCCTCTCTCGGCCTTGTAATATTCTTTCCTAGGTGCTGTGCAAATAAGCTAAAGAATGTGTAACCCTCCAGTACAGACTTGTAGAAGTTTATGATTTTGTCATTAAAATACATGCTATGAACTAAAGAAATTCTATGCCTCAGGGGCTCACACGAGATACAGTAAGAGGGGACACACACATACACACACCCGCCCGCCCCCCGTCCATCCTCATCCATACACTGGCTGTGTTCTCTAGCAAACAGCCCTCCTTGGTATCATTTCAGCAGCGCAACAATTGCAGCAGCATTGCGTAGCATTAGAGACAACTCCACTGAAGCTGGGAGGGGGGAGGAAGAAAGATACTCATATGAGGCTTCTTAACTGGACTGTATGGACCATTCAGCACATAAAATTGGGAGGTAGTTGCACATTCCTTGGCAAATACCAGATGTTTTGCAGTATGAGGTTTCCCATCAACCAGGTCCTTCTTCTTAGGTGCAATTCTGTATCTAAGGAAATGCATTGGAGGGTTTCTGTCCCACCCCAGTGAAAGTATCCACATCACAAAACCCATCACGCCTCTCAGCCTCCTATGGCCCAAACATGGAACACAAGTTGGGATGTAGACCCAGAAAGAGAAACAGAACTGTATTCAAGCAGGAGGATGGAAATACTGGGAGATTCCTTCTCTTGGGTAAATGGCTCTTCCTAGACTTGGCCTTCCTGCGTCTATTTCTGTTGTAAAGAGGTACAAGTGAAAGGGAGAGGATGCCCAGTTTTTGGGGAGCTCTAGGACCAAAAAGAGGGACATCCCTGGAAACGAGCAGGTTCCCCGTTCCCGCTGCCTTGTAGGCAAGTGCATGAGAGAGGCTAAAGGCTAGACTGGCCATAGGGAACACGCTCCCCTCTTATGCAGAGGTGCTCCTCCTGAGCAGGAAGAACAGGAGGACTTGTGGCACCTGAGAGACTAACAAATTTATTTGAGCATAAGCTTTCGTGAGCTACAGCTCACTTCATCGGATGCATTCGGTGGAAAATACAGTGGGGAGATTTATATACATAGAGAACATGGTTGAGGCATCTTGGCTTGGGAAGGGCAGTGTGGGAAATTCCCATTGCTACTGACTCTGCGGAGAGAGGGTCGCAGTCCCTGTGAGCTGTCAGCCAGCCCCAGATTTTTTGGCTGGGTCACTTACACAGGAATTCTGGGACCTAAAAGTTCAGTGTGAGTACTTGAATCCAGCCCACCTCCGTCACTGCAGCTGCTTACGGTCAGTCATGTGATTTAGTGAAAGGCTGGCCCGATTGCTTCCTCTTTTTGATTTTCTCTTGGCTAAAACAGGGAAGCTGCTTTTAGAAATAAGCTGCATGGCAGAGGAGCTCTACAGACAGCTGGATCTGATCAGGCTGGATAGCTGTCCTCCCAGGCCTGTCCCTTTCCTAAGGTATGACCCCAAGGCCTTTGCCTCTAGCTGTGGCCCCTGGCCATGTGAACTGTTGATGCTTGCTTGGCTTTCTGGTGCAAAATGGAGATGTCCCTTTCCCTGCAGCAGTTGGTTGGATACCCCCTGCCCCTGTGGGAGATGACCCTATAAAATCCTGGGTTGGAAAACTCAGCGAGGGTCTCCAAAAATCAGGACTCTAGGGCCTTCTCTGTGGAGATCTGCGGGGGGCTGCTTGAGCGGACACCTAAGGCCACTTGCTTTTCTAAGCAGCTGAGAAGGACGTTGCAGTCCCAAGGATGTTGTTATTCCTTGTACATCTTTTATTCTAAAGGCTTCCTTTGGGATCACGGTGTGCACGTATTGTGTATAACACAGACTACATCATGGCATTAATACGACCTTGGGGCAGCTGGCCCCTTCACCTCAGGATGCAATTTTTGTCCTCCTCAACTGTGCTTGGAGGGGGGAAGTTGAAAGAAAATCCAGCGTGCTGTAGGGAAGTGCGGCAGATTCATCAAAGGGTGCTCTTCCTTCTGGGCTAGAGTTGATTCACTGTCCCTGCTTGGCGTGAGGAGGATGTGGCTTTCGGATGTAAAATCAAAGTCCTGCCACTTGTGGCCATCTAAGATCCCATGATAATTTTTGCAAGAGTCGAAAGGTGCTAACCCTAGTGGCCTAAGCAAATTCCAGCTTGAGTCTTTGACATTTGGCCTCCCTGGAATTCCTCTGGTGTCATTGGCTGGGATATTCTTCATTTTCAGTCTGGCAACTGTTCTATAAGGTGGCTGCTTTTTCGAGGTGGCTGCATTTCAGGACTCGGTGAAGTGATTCCTAGGTATGGTGGTTAACGTAGTCTGGGATGAAAGATGATATAGATATAAATATAAATCTGAGTTGTGGCTGCTGCTGTTCTGTAAGTAGTCGATATTCCACTCAGCATCCTGCCCATTGCTTGCATTCTGCTGGTTTGCTGTTCAGGGAAGACCTGAAGCCGACTCCCATCTGCCTAGCTCGGGGGGCTGCTCAGCCAAGGAGATGTTTAGAAAGAAGAGTGGAAAATCCCAGTCTTCTGGCCAACGTTCCCTTATTTAGGGTTGGATCTAAAGGCCACTGAAGCCAATGGTATCTTTCCGTCCATTTGAATGGGCTTTGGATCAGCCCCCAAGAGGGTGTGTACTTTCCCCATCCTTGATGTACCTGCTCAGTTCCCTTGATGATTCAACAGTTACACACTCCCATCTGGAGAGGACAGGGAACCAGGGCCCCACGTGTCTTGCAATTACACGACTGCACAATTTGCCTCTAATTGTCCTTCCTTTGACTAGTCCATCCCTGTGCCCCACACCAGAGCTTCCCTTGTGAAGTCTCCATCCCGTATGGTTGCAAAGAAACCCTTCCAAGGGAGAGAGAATGAAATGGATTCTGCCTGAGTCTGCACGCAGCCTGAAACATTCCCCAAGGAGGCAATTTGCTTCTCTTCATCTCAGGGGGGTATTTGTTCACTGTGAGCCTAACGAGAACACATTAAATGTCAGCTCTTTTAGCTCCGCTCACTGTGGGAGGAACCTCAAGCAGGAGTGCTGCTCCCCTGCTGCTGGATGAAATGATGGGCACTGGAACGGAGGGAGAGGGCAGGGAGCAGGTAGATGCTGCCAAGGTTTTCTAGGGTGGGGAATCACGAGTTCAACCGCTTTCCCCCAAATTTAAGTCCCCTCTGCTCCTGCCCTAAAGGATGGGGGAAAGGAGAAACATCCCCTCCCCAACAGCAAGAATCTCAACTGCTTCCTGCTTGCCAAAATACCACACCAACTCCTGCACTTCCTGGGTGCCCGAGCCCCTACCCAGCTCCCCCTTAACCACTCCTGCCAAACAATTGCCCACTGAATCCTTGCCCTCTGTGCTGGGGCTCGTGCAGTGCACTGGAACTCGGGGGTGGGGGGCAGCACAAACGCAGCTGAGCTGAACCTAAATCACATGGGGTGCTCGGCTGTCTGCATAAGCGCTGGCACCCTGGCTGCCAGTGGGGCTGGGAACGGTTGGAAATGGGCACAGCGGTATCCTGGCCTGGGCAATGGGGAGGAGACATGCGTTTGCATTAGGAGTTATTAATACAGTAGCACCAGAGGCCCCATCGTGCTAGGCACTGTACAGCTACATAGGAAGAGATTGTGAACTCTGGGAGAAGGATTCTGAGCAGACTGGCCAGAGAGAATCAGTGGTTTGCCCAAGGGCACACAGAGAGTCGGTAGCAGAGCTGGGAATTGAACTCTGGTCTACTGAGTCCCAGCCCAGTGCCTTAACCACAAGCCCATATTATTTTTTCCCATTCTTTGAACTGTACAGAGATACTCACGACCAATTGCCAGGCTCTTGGTGGTGTGCAGCACCGCGTGAGACTCTGCTCATCTCTGGATTGAAGCAGCGCTGTGCTGTTCGTGAGACCACTCCAGTAACTCTTAACATCTCCTACGGGATGTGGCATTTGAAAGTGGCCAGCGCACTGCTTTCAAAGAAATGGAAAATATTATCCCACAATGACTTTTTAAAACAGTCTCCGGTTTCTTGCTTTCTTAAACCACAGCCTGTTCCAAAAGTTTAGTTCTAGGGAACAATTCTTTTCCCAGGACTGATCTATTGTACTGTGAATATTGGACAGTTTTGCAACATGGAACCTAAAAACTGTACAGTGTGTCCTGTCAGGCAGGGCTGAGTGGTGTCCTTTTGGCTCACTAGCAGAATGTTTAATTTAAACATGGCCCGGCACGATTGTCATGCTTGTAAGGCCTGATCTACACTTAACAGTTAGGATGCAACAGCTACCTAGGTGAGGGGTGTGAAGAAACCAGCCCCCGACTGACTCAGTTATGCCAACTTAACCCCAAGCTTAGATGCAGCTGTGTTACCGAAGAATCATTCGGAGTGACGGTGTTCCTGCACCGATGGGAAACCCTTACCGCTGGTGCAGATAGCCTCTGCACTGCACAGTTATGCCGGTGTAGCTATGGGGACATACCTTTGCCAGTATAGTCTCGGTCGCGTAGAGAAATCTGTAAGTGCAAATTTAGACTAGGTTGTTGGGTGTGTTGTGGTAGCCCACGAGGCAGTGCTCCATTGAGCCAGTGCTGTACAAACTCAGCACAAAGACAGCTCCTGCCCCAAAGAGCTTAAATTGACGTAGTGCAGAGACCGCATTTAGAGCCCTGGAAACTGAAGTCCTGAATGGAAGGAGCTGCCAGGGTAGGGGTCTGTCTAGTCTAGTCTCATCTTCAGTGGTTAGTGCCAGCTGCTTGGGAGTAAAATGGACCAGAAACACTGTGCTGGCCAAATAGGCAATAGCTGGCCAGAGCAGATGTTTCTCCCTATCTGACCTCTGTTAGTTTTGGCTCGTGCCCTGAAATAGGAGGGTTTGGCTCCCTGTTTAGTTTAATTATTTTTGTCCTCTCTAGTTGACCTGGAGATGTTCTTCCCTGTACAAATCTCTGATCCTGCATTGAATCCTCTTAAGCTCTTGGACTCTGTTATCCAGTGGCAGCGAGTACCAAAGGATAACTATGCCTTGTACAAGCATCTTGCCTTTCAAATTCAGCTGTCCCCTCTTTATCCACCGGACAGATACAGGAATGCAACCTTCCCTGCATTGTCCATCCCCAAAGTGCCTCAGCCTTGACGCAGAAGGGGAAGCTCAAGAGGGGAGCTCTGTCTCCTGGGCCCTGTGAATCCTTGTCTGCTCTCCTGAGATTGCTGTCATGTAAAACTGGACTGAGTGATGACCCCTATGGGTGTTCCATGGTATTGCGCTGTAGTGGGCCCACACATTGAAGTTTCCATCATTGGAGCAATTAACGTACAATACTGCAGGGTTTTCTCTGTAGTCTGGGAAGCCTCCGAATAGCCATCAGATGGGTGACTAAAGTTCTCCACAAGCCCTGGTCTGAATCTGAACTGGTGAGCTAGAGATGGCAGGCTCTGCATCTCATTCCCAATGGCCTGAGGCACCCAGTTCATGACATGCATTTAACATGAGTCTGTTCACACCAGACAGTTGTTAGTTGTTTTGAACAGAATTTGGGATGGGGCCTTGTAGCGACTTGGTGTGCCTGTTTGTACTGCAAGATTGTGGGTGTGGAGAGCCTGGCACCCTTTCACCTGGAAGATGTCGCCTCCCCTAGGCTGAGAGAGGAAATGCTGCATTACTTTAGGTGAGGAGATTCAATATCATTGTGATCGGTCTGAATAGCAGGCTCAGAAATAACAGCTAGGGAGGACTCCCTCTTAATTTGCTCCACCCTCTCCCCATCTCTGTCACCAAAAGTGTCATGCTTTTCTTTACATGGGGCCCGGAACCCGCCAAATAAACAGCTCAGTGTCTGGTGGCTGGGCTTTGCTGTTTAAACAAAAACCCACATGAGCTGCCTTACTGTTATAAGCCAAGGACTGATGTGTGCAGGGTGAGAACCACGCCCACATGGAGTCCACTGAAGTCAGTAGGCATGCATCTGAGCATCAGGACCTGCTCACAAAAGTCTCGTCCCCGGATCAGGACCCAGGACTCCTGGCTGACCTTACAGTAACAAACCAGGACTCCAGCCCTACATTAAAAAGCCTGGTGATTGTGTACTATCGAGCCAAAACCATGTGGGCACTGCTGTGAGTTATAAGCTCCCAAAGGGTTTGTTTGTGTCAAACCTGTCAGAAATAATGATATTAAAAAGATGGATAAGTACCTTTGTAACATTCTCTTTTTACCATGAAATTTGCTAAAACAATGAATTGGTTCCATGCCAGCAAATGTGTTCAAACAGGATCGGGCTTCAGCCAACCCTAAAGAAAGCAAACTCGGAATTTTCAATGATTGTTTGTGGGCAATTGTGCAGCTTTGCAAACCTGAACCTAGTGAAATAGCTTAACCAGCTGAATAAGGGAACAGGGGTCTGGCAGCTTCCTGTCCTAAAGGAGCTGGAACTGCGAGCGAGATCCAGGAATCACAAATAAAGGTTGAATTGAATAAAGGTTTCTTTCCTGGTGTCGTCTGCCATGCGGCTCGGATCACGCTGGAAATAACCCCTTAACTCTCCAGCCTGGGCTGTCTCCCACAATGCTTTGCCAGTGCCAAGCAGCAAACCCCTCCAGGCATTGTGATCACTCAGTCACCAGCATGCAGAGACACACCCAGCTAAGGTGTGTGAATGCTCTCGTGAACCATACACAAGGAAACACCAGCAAGCCTCCCAAGTCCTCCTTTGGAGCAGGGCAAGTTTATTAACTAGCTCACAACTTCATCAAAGGAAAGTGGACATGCACCAGCCTTTGTAACCTGAGCAGATTCCCCACGCTCTTCAGACAAACTCCCTGGTTAAGAGAAAACGTTACAATAAGTGTATTAGCTACACAAAGATAGATTTTTCAGTTATTATAAGTGGCAGGTATAAAAGGTCAGAGATAGTTACCAAAGACAATAAAAGGTAAAAAGAACAGGAGGACTTATGGCACCTTAGAGACTAACAAATTTATTAGAGCATAAGCTTTCGTGGGCTACAGCCCACTTCATCGGATGCATAGAATGGAACATATAATAAGAAGATATATATATATACATACATACATACAGATAAGTTGGAACTTGCCATACAAACTGTGAGAGGCTAATTAGTTAAGATGAGCTATTATCAGCAGGAGAAAAAAACTTTTGTAGTGATAATCAAGATGGCCCATTTAGACAGTTGACAAGAAGGTGTGAGGATACTTAACTTAGGGGAAATAGATTCAATATGTGCAATGACCCAGCCACTCCCAGTCTCCATTCAAACCCAAGAATAGTATCTAGTTTGCATATTAATTCAAGCTCAGCAGTTTCTTGTTGGAGTCTGTTTTTGAAGCTTTTCTGTTGCAAAATTGCCACCCTTAAATCAGTCTAAATCCTAAACCTTATTTGACTAACCAGTATTTGGATCAAGTAGTTTTTCTCACCCCACTGGATGTTACTGGTAGGTTACAGTCCTTAATACACAGGCTTCCCATTTAAGCCTGGGACCATCTCCTCAGTTCAAAGTCTTTGCCTTCCCAGTGTTTTTGTTGCTTTCGCTGTAGGTGAGGGAGGAGAAAGGTAATCGCATGGTGCCACTGTCCCTTATTTTATACGCTCAGTCCGTGTATCTGGAAAGTACTAGCCCAGACATGTCCTGGTGGGCCATGCTGAGTCACAGTTGAACAATCCCCCCTGGTGAGCTGCTTGCATAACTGTCCTTGAATTGTAAATCCCTTGTTCCCCTGCTGGTCAGTGACTGGTGTGATGATCATTCTGCGCCTGCCCCAGTGTTGGTCACCTCCTTTGTCATGGTCACTGGAGAACTAGCAGCGGGCAACTCCCAAACTCACAACATATTTCACTAACAACCATACTGCAAAATCTCATGACTTCATGCACACAAACAATATACATATTTTTGACAGAACCATGGGTTTCAGCAGATCATGACCTTTCCTATAATATCTTACATGGCATGCTTTGCATGAAATATCACAACCATGTATGAATGATGAATGTGGGGGTTACAGGGCACTACTTTAAGGTCCAGTGTGTCACAGAGGTCTAAGCCTCGACGTTAGAGTGAATGTGGACCCTCTGGGACCAATCCTAGCAGGGTCTGCTCAGCCCAGTGTGTACGCTTCACTGTGCGAGTCTCCTTCAGATGTAGCTTTAAAGCCTGAGGTCCTGCTTGTTCTCTAGGGGTGCAGAAGTCCCCCTACTGCTTTTCTAAGATCAGGTTTGCCCTGGTACCTGTGGCAAAATTTTCCCTTCTGCTGTTGTGCACCCTCCTATATACTTGCTGCCACTCTCCACCCTAGAGGTGGCTGCATTTCTGGGGCGCTGTTTGTACAGAGTCTTGGAAAGCATTTTGGGAAATGGAAAATAGAATTCTCTCTCATGCTCAAGCCATTTATCCAAGTAGCTCTAAATCGGGTTCTCAAACTGGGGGTCGTGACCCCTGAGGGGATAGCGAGGTTATGACCTGGGGGGTCGTGAGCTGTCAGCCTCCACCCCAAACCCTGCTTCACTCCAGCATTTATAATAGTGTTAAATATAAAAAAGAGAGTTTTTAATTCATAAGGTGCGGGGGGCGCGCTTGCAGGCTTGCTGTGTGAAAGGGGTCACCAGTACAGAAGTTTAAGAACCACTGGTCTAGATCTCTCAGCCTTGTACAAACTCCTCGGAGTGCCATTTCCATGTGGATAACCAGGTAATTATTTGGGATCCATTTCAGATTACACCATCCCATCATGATAGCTACATATGTAGGGTAGAGGCTGGAGGAGAGAAGGGGAAAGCGGCAAAGGATCTGCATTAGGGGAGAGTAGCAAGTGGGTGTCAATTTGGGAAGGAGGGAGAGAAAGAGGACTAATGGAACTATGGAAGAAGCGAGGACCAGGAAGGGAAGAGAACAATAACTAATCCCTGCAGAGAGAGCACCTCTTCTCAGTCACGAGTGAGCTGTGCTGCATCATGGATCTTACACTTTAAAGAGACTCCTGTGTATTGTCACTGGTGGGACGCTGTCTCACCAGGGCAGACTTCTGAGTTCAGAGCTGTCTGTTTGCCCCTAAAGCATTGAAGCTACGTTTTTAGAAATGGCTAATGATTTGGGGCCTCTCAGTTTTTGGGTGACCAACTTGACACCTTTGAAGAGATCTGGTTTTGAGAAAGGGCTGAGCATCCACCCTCTGAAAAGAGCTCTGACTCCTTTAAGGCATCTTAAGTTAGAGACCTGTGTTCATCAGTCGCTCTTGAAAGCCTGAATGTAGTGTAGCCATGTGTGGACAGTATAATGTCAGAAGGTGATTCATGGGTTACGAGGGACGTTCTTCTGATCTCCTCTGCCCCTGCAAAAATAACCAACCCTCCAACTTTTTGTTCTTCCTCCAGAGCAAACTTCCCATGACTAATAAATGCTGGCCTAGATTATGAGCTCAAACAAGAGCGCTCGCTACAATCGCTTCTCCAGTGGCGCAGCAAACATCACTACGTCTGAGAACACTAACGGAGTAAGGAGCAGAGCAGGGGCGAGAAATTGGTGGAAGGGGGGAAGAGGAGAAGTATTTCTGGCCTCTTACACCCTTAAATTTGGCCCTTGGGGCTGTGATCTCCACAAATAAAATCTTAGCAATCTTCTTGTGTATTTTACCAACCTTGGCTGAGTAGTAATCCCCAGTCTGTGCCCGATCAATATAAGAACATAAGAATGGCCAAACTGGGTCAGACCAAAGGTCCATCCAGCCCAGTATCCTGTCTTTCAACAGTGACAAATGCCAGGTGCCCCAGAGGGAGTGAACCTAACAGGTAATGATCAAGTGATCTCTCTCCTGCCATCCATCTCCACCCTCTGACAAACAGAGGCTAGGGAATCCATTCCTTACCCATCCTGGCTAATAGCCATTAATTAACTTAACCTCCATGAATTTATCCAGTTCTCTTTTAAACCCTGTTATAGTCCTAGCCTTCACAACCTCCTCAGGCAAGGAGTTCCACAGGTCGACACATGGTGACATTAATTCTGCCTTCCTTTCAGACGAGAATGGAAACAACTTTTGGGCCTGCCTATTCCGCTGTGACCACCATCACGAAAGGTGAGCATCTCGCTGCCCTGGAGCACTGCAGCCTTGCCGGAAGGGCGACTTGCTGCTCCGATTGAATTCTTCCTTCGCTGCACAGATTGAAGTGAACCAAAGCTAGTCACTGCGCGTTCACTGAGGGACAAGCAACAAGTCACATGCGGTCCCAGCCCAGCTTATTCTAGGGCTCTGATCACCAGGCAGGACAGAGATAAGTGTCCGTGGAAATGCATTCCAATCAGTCATACTTCACGGTGGTGCGGGGGAGCCCCTGCTCTGCCCAGGACTGCACAGCAGTGTCCGTTCTCTCCCCTGTTCCAGTTACAGTCCCCTCCTTGTGACCCTCCCAAGCGCCTGCTGTTAGGGTGGATACTTTCCATCTTGCTCTCTGCCCAAATATGAATTATTTTGGACAGGTTGAGCAAAATCCTCTCAAATTGTTTTGATTTCAGCAAGGGGGGGGGACTTCACTTTTCCCATTTAAGAACAAATAAATCCTTGCCCTTTTTTCTTCATTTAAAAAAATAAAGTGCACAGGATCAAAGAAAGGGAGTCCACAACCACCCCAACCAAAAGTCCCCTTTAAGAAGACCCTCAAACCTACCCCAGCTGACAGAATTCTCTTACTGCTCTGGGAAGCAGGCAGGCTTTCTCCCTTTTCCTTGGGCATCAAGTCAGGGAAGGAGCAGCTTGCTGGAGGGTGTAAGGCCCTTATCTTAGAGCCTTGAGACAGAGCAACCAAACTTACCATCAGCGAACAAAAGTCTAGGCCAGGCTGGTGTCCAGGGGCCTGCAACCCACAGCATCCAACATGACTTCTGGTCCCCTGAGTGCTCAGCTTCCCTTTTCCTGTTTAAATAGCCCAGCATCACTGCAGGGCAGGGTGCTCCTTGATTGCTCCCATGCTGTCTTGCCTGTAAGCGCCAGACTATCCCTTAAAAGGTACACCCCACCTCACAGGGCTCCAGCCAAACGGGGTAGAAGCAGGGCATGAACATAGACCTCACAGAGGACCAGTGGCTTTGCTTGCCTTGACAACATTGGTTTTGCTTTAGCAAAGCTAAGACTCTCCTACAGGCGCAAATGACATAGTAAAAGGAACACTCACGTTATAATGCATACTCACAAAGGGGCGGAGTAAAGTCACACTTGCCACTGTACCTGTCACATTTCCAGACTTTTGAGTAGTTACATTTACAACCTTAGTGTAAATTCGTACCAAGCTGATCTTTATATGAACGTCTCCACTTTGGGTATAGCAGCCTTCCCTGGCGCCCAAGGAATATCCAGACCTCCCCTGATATAAACAATTTACAAGAGGGTAAATTTTAAGACTTTTAAGACTATTTTAAGTCTATAGCTCTAGTGGAATGTCTGTTTCTCTTTCTTGCTGGGCCAGCTCCCCTCAAGGAAGTATTGGTGATAAGGTATTGATTGCACTGCCCTTCTTGGGGCCTCCAGGGGAGAGAGGGGAAATCCCTATTCCTTTTCTTTCGCTTCTCCTGAGTTTGCAGCAGCGTTCGCAAGAGCCCTCGCTCGTTAAAGGTGCCGCGAAAAACCTGAAATGTTTCTTTTGCTTTAAAGCTGATGGGACCAATACCTTTAAGCAGCACCGTAGGACTCCATCCTCATCCAGCACGCTCACCTACTCCCCGCGAGATGAGGACGATGGCATGGTACGTATTTCACGGGAGTGACCTTTCTGATCCCACTCGCAGGGAAGCGCGTTGTCTTGATTATCCCTTTTGAGAGCACTCTGCCAAGCAAGTCTCGATCAGGGCATGTGCAGTTCCTGGACAGGACAGTAGCACAGCTAGACCTGTCTGGTCTTTGCCTGGTTTACTGGAGATACAGAATGGTGCGACAGGGACCTGTGAAAGGGCAGGTAAGTATCGCTGTCCCTGTTTGGCAGGCAGAGAGGTGGCAGTGCTCGCTGATGGTCGATATCAGAGTCAGGATTAGACCTCCGCGTTCGTGGATGCCCCTGTCTGGTGCTCAGACCGCGAGGCCATGTGTCTGTCAAGCTCTAGCAGTTTGTAGCTGGGGTTAGATGTATGCGTGGGACTCTTCAGACTGCAGCCTTAGCTTTGGAGGCGATGGGCCTCATTTTCAAAAGCAGGTGCCGGAGTTGTGCCCGCTGAATGTCTATGTAGATCAGCTGCAAAGCCCACAGATCTACTTGTGCACATGCAGCAGCTCCTGTGTGGGAACATTCTGCCCCAAGTGTCACTTGTTACCCAGGGTGGAGAAGGGCTTGAAACAAAACTGTTTATCTAAGGGTTTGGGGTCACAGTTGAGGCCTGCCAGTCTGAACCAGGCCCCTTTTCAATGGCACCAGCAGCACCAGTTAGATAAGTGGCTACTTCCACAGAGTCTTTTCCTATTTGCACCTCTAGAGGGGGGCCCCTCACCAGAGAATGAAAATCTGGAACCAGAATCCAAGCTAGACAGGCTATGATTGTGCCAAAGGGCTGTGCTTCATATTCACCCCGTCCGCTGGAGGCAGTGGGTTCTACCCCAGCCACGGATGACCCAGTGTGAAGTTTTTAAAGCAAAACATTCCCGAGTGTCCAGATAGCCTCGCAAAAGGACACCTGCTTGTTTGTATCTGGCTAACTGATTCGTCACACACACATCTCTGAGTAACTTCCCTCCTCAAGGATCAGATGTTAGCACAGGGTTTGAGAGCAGTGTGGTTACGGAGCAGTTAAATCTAACTTAGATTGAGGGCTTTTTGAAACAAACAAATAAAACACCCATCTTAGTCTGAGTAGACTTAGTCCTGCCATGAGTGCAGGGGACTGGGCTAGATGAACTCTTGAGGTCCCTGCCAGTCCTGCGATTTTATGATTCTTAATTTCAATGCAGATAGTTATGGGAGGGATGTAGGGCTTGATCGTTCAAGATGCTGAAGATGCTGGTGCTGTTCCCCCAAAGTGCAAAGCACATGCTTAACTTTGAGCATGAGAGTAATCCCTTAAAGTTAAGCACATGCTTCAATATTGTGCTGGATTGGGGCCAGACTGCTCAGCAATTTGCAAGATCAGGCCCCTAAACCTTCCCCTCCATTGTTGTGTCAAGGGCTGTGATGCTTTTGTGAAAACCTCCACACCGTCTTGTCATTCAGTTAAAAAAAACATATAAGAGAATTGTTATTAATATGAGGCCAGATCCTCATCTGGGTTAAATCTGTATGGCTCCACTGGCTCCCTGGATCTGGTCCATTATGCCTGCTACACTGCCCTGCTCTTGAATCCTATGTTCCGAGCATTGATTTGACACATTCCTCTAACATCTAGTGCTATAAAATCCTAACAATATAGACAAAGGAAAAAGATCCCAGCTGGGATTTTCAGAGGAGACTAAGGGAGTAAGTTGCCTAGGTCCCCTTGCATGTAGGGCTCCAAACTCCAATCAAAAACAAAATAGATCTCTTGTAAGAGCTGTCCCCACCAAAATGTGCAACGCGTCTTTCCTACAGTGCTACACATCAGTTAGCAAAAATAGCAATAATCATAACGAACACAGGAAGCCACCCAGTTGGTGAAGAGCTCTGGACAAGGAGAACTGCGAAGCCATGATTGCCTGAAATCCCAGACTGACTCTCGCTAACCCTTGGGAAAAGCTTCCTTTCCCTTCCCCAGAAGGTGCCAGAGTCTCGTCACCCATCACACAGGCAGCTGGAGGCAAACCCGAGCTCTCTTGGGAATAGGATAATTTTCTTTTAATTGCTGGTAACGAAACCAAAAGTAGCCAAGTGCTGTCTTCATGCGGGGCGAGTGCTGCTGGTTGCCCTACTGGGTGGTGACCAAAGGCTGTTCGGAAACCTGCACAGCATGGTCCTATCCTTGTTGGGCCCTGCGGGAACGTGACGAGGGTACAAGCTGTGGGCCTGGTTTTCATTTACACGATGGCTGCTCTACGCTGCTCTAGCAGTGTGCGAAATGTACCATCTTCCCAGCACAGTGTGAAGTGGCCTTAGTGTAAATGCTAATGGCTAACGCTGAGTATGAGGAAACGCTTGACAATGGTGGCCCTGTTTCTGCCCTTGGATATGGATTCTCAGCTCTCATTCTGTTCAGTCGGGGTTGTGAGGGCGGAATAATGCCTGTGAAATGCGCTAGGTTGTTAATTCTCCACCAAGGAAAGTTATGGAAGCCCCATCGCTTGCGTTATCTGAAGATGGAATGGACAGAATTTTGAAGGATCTGGTGTGAAACAACCCAACCTTGGCTGAGGAGGGAGAGACTAAACAGCAGCTCTGCTAACAGACCTCTTCCCTCTCAATACCCTGGGAGAACCAATATGTGCCAAATCGTCACTGCTGATGGGCAGCTGGTCACCAAGCCCCTGGGCCAGGCAGTCCCTAGTGGTCATCAGCCTACTCATTAAAGCCTTGCTCTGTGTAGATCTGTGTCCATGTGCATCCAGGAGACAGACATTCTTGTTGTGTGGCACATGAAGCTCTTCTGTTGCCCTGGGCCCTGAGTTGTTTTAGTTTTATTGCAATAATGGCTCAAGGCCGCACTGGAGCCCAGCCCCATTGCGCTCTGTGCTGCTCACACATGTAGTGAAAGACATTTCTGCCCCAAGGTGCTTACATCTGAATAGCCAAGAGCAAGGGAGGAAGAGGAACCTGCCCGGGTGGGGCAGCAGGGAATAAAGCCTAGGTCTCCTGTCTGCGGCTGCATGCTGCCTCCATGCTTTTGTATCGGCAAAACCGAGGGCGATATTTACCTTGAGGGGGTCACCTCCCCAGACATCCGATTTTGTCACTGTCGTTTTCCTTTCAAAAATTCTAAGTTAACACATTGATTCCTTGTCATTTCCATTTACACTACTGCTGAGCCTCCCAGAACTCAGCCCTGAGTCTTCTGCTAGGAAAACTTCATTTCCCTACCTAATTACCCCATGTGCCTCCTTCCCCCAATAAATCCGTGCAGGTATATTCTAGCTACACCTATCTAAATCTCAGACACGTGCAGAGTAGCGTTGTTGACAGAACTGCCCCTTCTAGCGTGTGTTGACTACTGAGGTCAAGCTCCTGCAGTGACTTTCTTTGTTTAATAACTTTTTATTATCTTCCCACCAGTAGCACATTCATGGCTGAGTGCATAAAACTGATTTAACTCATTGGAACCACTCAGCATTGGGTTTATATATTTACCTAACAATACATTTGCCTACTCTATTAAAAAGAACTCTAAGCTTTGGCTTTTAAGCAGGTGCAGTAATGATACAAACTCGAATTCTAGTGTCATTACGCTCTGGAGACGGTAAAAGCAGAAGACCACTTGGTCCTACTTGCTCATCTTCTTTGGTCCAGTTCAGACTTGTCCCCATCCTGCAGTAGGTGGTGGTGTGGCTTGGCCACTTTACTTCAAAAATCCCAAAGCCATTGGTTTTCCCTGCACTTCCCTTGGGGAGCCCATTTTACAGCCTGCTACATCTTGCTGGCAGAGATGTTCCCTGATGCTTTGCCTAAATTTTCTCCTACTTAGTTTCCGGTCGTACACTCGTTAAGGCTTCTCTTAACCCATTCCTGTCTGTCCTGGGCCTGTAAACCCTGACGTGAAAATGCTTGTTGGGGTTACTCACGTGAGTAAGGGCTTGTAGCATCAGCCTTTGTGCAACCTCTGGTTGTCCCTTCTCAGTCATTGTTGAGCCAAGGTAGGGAAGGGGCCTCGAGAGGTCATCTAATCCAGCCCCCTGTGCAGGGGCAGGACCAAGTAACCTAAATCATCCCTGACAAGTGTTTATCCAGCCTATTTTTAAAAACCTCTAGTGATGGGGAATCCACAACCTCCCTTGGAAGCCTAGACCAGAGCTTAACTACCCTGAAAGTTTAAAAGGTTTTCCTAATAGCTAACCGAAATCTCCCTTGCTGCAGATTAAGCCTGTTACCTACCTGTCAGGGAGAGCAATCGATCATTCTTTATAACAGCCCTTACCAGATTTGAAGACCATTATCAAGTCCTCCCTCAGTCGTCTTTTCTCAAGACTAAACATTCCCAGTTATTGTAATCTTTCCTCACAGGTCAGGTTTACTAAACTTTTAGCAATTTTGTTGCTCTCTTCTGGACTCTCTCCAATTTGACCACATCTTTCCTAAATAGTGGTGCCCAGAACTGGACACAGTACGCAGCTGGGGTCTCACCAGTGCAAAGTAGACTAGGACAATTACCTCCCATAGCGTACATATGACACTCCTGTTAATACATCCCAGAATGATATTAGCCTTTTTCACAGCTGAATCACGTAGTTGACTCATGTAATTTGTCCACTATAACCCCCAGATCCTCTTCCACAGTTCTACTGCCTAACCAGTTATTCCCCATTTTGTAGTTGTGCGGTTGATTTTTCCTTCCTAAGTGTAGTACTTTGCACTTGTCTTTATTAAATTTTATCTTGTTAATTTCCGACCAGTTCTCTGATTTGTAACACTCATTTTGAATTCTAAATCTGTTATCCAAAGTGCTTGCAACCCCTCCCAGCTTGGTGTCATCTGCAGATTTTGTGAGCATACTCTCCACTTCATTATCCAAGTCATTAATGAAAATGTTGAATAGTACCAGACCCCTGGGAGAACAACTCTAGATAGGTCTTTGCAGTCTGACAGCTAACCATTGATAACTGCTCTTTGAGAACCGTCTTTCAACCCGTTGTGCACCCACTTTATAGTAATTTTGCCTAGACCAGATTTCCCTAGTTTGCATGCATAACACTTTCAGTCTTTTCTTCATCAGTCCATCCCTCCTGCTCCCTGCAGGTTTTTGTTGCTCCTCTCGAAACTCTTTCCAGTTTGTCAGTATCACTCTTGTTCCAAGATGCCCAGCAATGGATGTACTACAGGCTGTTCATTCCCCCTCCCCCTTGCTAGGCTAAAAAGTTTTCTCCATTGTTGCTTTAACACTGAATTGGAAACACTAAGGGCCATGCTGATGGTTAATATTCCAGTGGCAACATCCCCTGCAAAGCCAATCCCAAAGAGCCCTGCAGCCAGAGCAACCTCCTTGATTGGTGCATGCAAAGCCCAGTTAGCTCTCCCCTCCCAAACAGGAAGCAACAAAGCCCGGCTGTTCTTGAATTGAATTGGAGGAAGTCTCCACACTTACGCAAAGCAATTTGGCAGAAGCTAGATAGCAGTGAAACAACAAGTGCTACTGCAGAGATTATAGAAACTGCAGCGCCTGGGAGCTGTCTCGGGGGCAGATTTACTAAGCTTTCTGCAAAGGATTCATTCTTAGCTCCTGCACTACAGGGACACACAGTAAGTAACTGCACAAATGAACCGTTGCATTTTAATGTATTGGTGTACATGGGGCCTGAATGACTACTGTCACCAAACTTGGTGCGGGAGTTAGGTGACCCGTATTGTGTTGGTGATTAGATACCTACTACTTCAGTCCTGTTTTACACTTGGCTAGGCCAAGCAATCTGGCGTGCAGGAAAATTTGGCAGAGCATGTGGGCCCCTGGAACCGCTAAGTTGCACGGAGAAGTATGGGAGTTGGAAGTTCCATGGAGAGGTGGGGTTACTTGTAATAACTGGGTTGTTTTCTGTCTTTAATGTGGAAGCCTCCGATCAGCACCCCACGCCGTTCCGACTCCGCCATCTCCGTTCGCTCGTTACACTCTGAGTCCAACATGTCCTTGCGCTCGACGTTCTCGCTCCACGAGGAAGAGGAGGAACCAGTAGGTATTTTGATGTCTTCTTTAGAAGCAAAACAAGGACGTTCAGTGTCAAAACAGCTTCTTTGTGTAACTTGCAGTGTGTCATATGGCCTTCAAATGGAAGAGCCCTTGTTTGGAGGGAATGTTGGGTTGGTCAGAAGATTGGCAGTCAGGACTCCTGGGTTCCAATCCCAACTCTGCCACTGACTTGCTCTGTCATCTTGGGCAAGTCACCTCATCTCCCTGTGCCTTAGTTTGCCCAATCATAAAATGGAGGTGGTGATAATCCTGACTGGAGAGCCATGAGGTTTCACTGATTAACATCTGTGAAGTGCTTGGAGAACCTAATCGTGATGAAAGGTGCTACGGAGGGGAAAGGTCTATGATATCATTCTATCTGCGGGTGGCAGTGTCAGTAGGTCATCACTGTCTTAGGCCCCAGTCCTGCAGTTAGCTCTACGCAGAGTCCCATTGATTTCACTGCAGCTCCACTTGGGAACGGGGATCTACCTGTTTGGAGTTTCATACAGGATCAGGGCCTTACTCTTAAAAGCGTTAACAAGAGCCGAGCCTGTGTCACAGAGACTGCATCCAGACTTAAACATCCCCCAGGCCAGGCCACGTCTGGTTCAAGCGTTGGGCAAACGTGAGAGTGTCTCATCCTTACCACAATCCATGGGGAGTTCAGGCTTGGAGCGATATATATTGAATCTTGAGTGACTGATCTGAAATGTTAATAAAGACTTATCCCTGGGTCTGCTTTGAGCTTGGAGGGTGTGCTCCATACAGCTAGGGAATACTGCTTCTGAGCCCTGAGCTTCCAGTCTAACTGGAAAACGAAAGCAGAGCTCCTGGCCCATAGTGACAGAAGAAAATCCCAGGGATTGCATGAGGCAGAGAGATCTTTCCTTTAGGACATCTCAGATACACAGGGGGACGTACATCTTGTTTCTAAATCACTTTTGAATGCCAGGCTTCAAATCAATCATTCAGAGGCCTTTTTACCCGGCAGGTTTAAGCTTCACTTGCTGCTTCAGTATGGCCATGACTTGGCAAGGTACTCCTGCCGAGCAGAGCAGTTCCTAGGGACTCAGCCAGTCTTGTAAACTAGGAGTCAAATTCTCCGCTGGGCTAAACGGGCACAGCTCCACTGACTTCAGTTTAAACTAGCTGACCCCACTAGGGCTCTTATCTTGCCAGATGCCAAGTACCCCTGGTTCTCAGTGAATGGAGTGGTGGGTAAGGGCCGCCGGCCATTTCTAGGCTCAACCCCCAAAGCTGGTCTATCGAAATTAAACTTCAGCTGGAGCTAAGGCAAGTTGAGTCCTGGCAGCCCTGGCAGTTGGTTAGGAAGGGAAGCTTTGTTTTCTTGTCTCCTTAGTAGCCTTGGGACTGCATTGGTGGTGGTTGGCATCACAGCCGCAGTAGCAGACCGAGGTCTGGTCTACACTACAGAGTTAGGTGTACGCAAGGCAGTTTACATCCACCGAACCACGGAAGTGTCTACACTGAAATGTCGCTCCACTGATGTAACCTCCCCGCTATGCAGACTTAATAACTCCACCTCCCCAAGCAGCACAGAGTCAGTCAATGTCAATGCGGTGTCAGTATAGACACTGTGTTACTTACATCGACTGTTACTGGCTTTCAGGAGTCACCTCATAATGCTCCACTCTGACAGTACAATGGATACAAGCTCTTCTGGGGAAGCCGTGCACCACCAACACAAGGAACAATGTGTAAACACCCAGGAGCGATGTAATTACTGCAGTATCTGTATGCCAGCCTAAGTTAGGTTGACTTAATTTTGTAGTGCAGACGTGGCCTCAAAACTCTTACTGTACTAGCTGCTTCCTTACTCTCTGCTCCCTGCAGTGCAGGAAGATGGTTGCATTTGACTTGTAGAGAACCTCTTGACTTCACCCTTGTTCTTTCTTTGTATTCAGGAGCCCTTGGTGTTTGCCGAACAGCCATCAGTGAAACTCTGCTGCCAGTTGTGTTGTAGTGTGTTTAAAGATCCAGTCATCACAACCTGTGGGGTAAGGAAATCCTCTTTCCACATCACTGCCATGGGCTTTGTGAATTAACAATGTGGCTAGCAGCTATGCCGCCTCGATTGGTGACCATTAGATCTTGCAAGCCAACCTGGGTCTGTGCTTAGATAAGGGGAGACCTGCCAGGAAAACCCAGGGTGCTCCATGAAAGGTGTTGAGGATTAGTAGGTGGCTTTGTCACCTTAGAGTCTATTCTAGGCCAGTGCCCCACTGAGGTGGTAGGGGGCACTGTGCTGCCAGCCGTGCTGTCTGTCAAATGAGATTAAAGATGGTTAAAGATCCCATGGCACTTTTCATATTGCATGTTCCAGTCTTATTTCAGTTGGGTTTGTAACCCTTCGATTCCAGTCCTGAAGAGCTTTGCTGTGCAGCGTTTCTGCATTCTGCTGCGTTCCACTCCAGAGGTGCCTGCATTTTAGTGATGGATAGACTGTTCCCTATCTACTAAGTGTGGCGTGAGGCTTAATTTAGTTAATGCTTTTAAAAGTTTCTAAGACCCTCAGATGAAGGGCACAGTGGAAGTGCAAAGTATTATTAATTACTTCTATATACTCCGTTTTATTAGTATTTTAATGGTAGCTGTATATTATTTCTGCTTCTTCGCCACCTGCAAAAGGAATATGTCTTTGTGGTAAGCACAAGGCAGGATGATTATTAAGGTAATGGTGCTATTTCTCGTTATTTGAAGCTTGTTCCTTTTCAGCCAGTCAGAAAGCCTGCCTCTCTGTACACAATACCCCTGTGACTGTTCCAGCCAGCAACCTTTCATGTAGACTCTGAGATTTACTGGTTAATATGGAAAATAACCCTTGGCAGCAGGAAACCGACTGGTTTCATTTGCAGCTCTTGTTTGGCAGCTCTGGAGGGAGCACGCAGCTGTATGAGGCAGGAAAGGGAGGCCGCAGCAGAGTTGCAGATAATGTATTGCTGTAATAATAACTTGCAAATTCTCAAGTGACGATGCCAAGTTGTGGCCTTGTCGCAGACTACAGAGAACCTACGGAGTCAGATTAGAATCCTGTGAACTGCTGCACTGTTCGTCTTTCTCTTGTTCTGTCTGTTAGCTTTAGCCTGAGAGTGAGTCGGTTGCTTTAGTTACTGCAGGTTTCTGTTGCCTGAGGAGAAATGTAGATACTGTGGTTTACCAGTTTATAAAGCATTTAACATAGCTGGTTACAAGCCACCTTTCCATTCTTCTATCTGCACAGCTGTGCTTTGGACAGACCTAAAAGCTCTCAGGGTGGGTGGAATGTATGCAGACAATTTGCCAAATAGCATGGTCCAAGGGGGAAAAGGCTAAACTGTATTATTCACCTTTGGATGCTTCTTTCATAAATTGTTACTTATGTAATTTCTGTATTATAATGGGGGTGGGTAGCAGAGAAACCCAGGTTGGTCTTTGTGGTTAGAGAAATCAGCCCAGAGGATTCAGAGAGGTGCAGAGCAAGTCCTACTGGATTCACTGCAGGTGCTCAGTACCTCTGAGGATCAGGCCCCTGGTGTTGTTGTTTTTTTGGCTGCTTGAACTATATGGCTGTTTTCAAACAGCTTCATTGCTCATGGTATGTGTCTGGGTGGTCATAGGGGCATGTTATGGTACAGAACAAGGGGCATATCTGCTGTGGCCTACAATTCACAGGGTTCTGACAGCCAAGGATTATTGGGGAGTCTGACAGTGCTGTTCCTCTTTGCCTCCACAGCACACATTTTGCAGAAGATGTGCCTTAACATCTGGTAAGTACTGGACCATCCTTGTGCAGTACTGCTTTGAGCAAGGGGTTGGACTAGATGACCTCTTGAGGTCCCTCCCAACCCTGAGATTCTCTGTCTTTTACTGGACCAACTTCTGGGGCTCAAAAGCTTGTCTCTCACCACAGAAGTTGGTCCAATAAGAGAGATTACCGCACCCAACTTGTCTCCTTTCCTCCCTGCACCCTGCTCATGCCAGCTCTTCCAGCCGCTGATTTCCAGTCAATCCAAAAGTTGAGCAACATGTAGCCTCTTTTCTTCAATAAACTCCGATTCAGTAAGCTAGGAAAGGCTCTAAGTCATTTGGCTGCTGAGATGGAGTAGCCAGTACCTCTCTCTTTTGCACACCATGCTATTAAAACCCATCTTTCTCTTTGCTTGGCACATGAACATGAAAGGCACTGTTCCAGCCCAAGGCCCAGCCATGCTGATTGCTGGGCTTTCCTGTCCAGGGAAGGCTCCCCAAGGGGTTGAGTAAACAGCAGCTCATTCTGCCTAAAGATGTTTGGCTTTCAAGTGAGAAGGCTCCCCTCAATTATCTACTGATTGTTCCCTGTAACCTCGCCTTGTCCTCGTCCGCTCCTTCCCACGCCAGGGCTCTGAAGCAGGAGGCTTCATAGGTGTGATTTTGGCTCTTTGCTCTGGGGTCTGTCCAGTTAACAAAGACACCAGAGCAGGGTGTGGAAAAGCATCTGTTCCCTTTTCATCGGAGCTGAGGTGCAGATGTTTGTATTCTCTGCACACAGAAAGAGAAAAACTTCCCACCCCCACCCCGCCACCTCTGCCCGCTGAGACAGCAGAGAGGTGCCTGGAGCTGAGGTGGGAAAGATGCCTAGCACAAATCAGTTGGGTTTAAGGCTCTGTTGACTCAGTGACTTTGGAACAGCACTTCTCCCTCTGCCCCCCAAATAACTGGGATTTGTGCTCCGGAGTCCTGGGGCTCTTTGCAGATCTCTCCCTCTCTCCCTCATGCCTGGGGTTAGTGGTGATCACAACCAGCCATGCCCCAGGCTGCATGACTGGCACTGGTGCAGCCGACGCCTGCTTGACACTTAAGGAAACGGCACTGGTGCAAATGGCTACACTAGAGGTTTCCCCTGTGGACATTAGAGGCTTGCACTGATGCAGCTGTTCCAGGAGCTGGCTCTGAGGGCTGAAATCAGGGCTAACTCTCAGCATAGATGAGGCCTTAGAGAAAAGAACTTGCACAAACACCACTGAAAACAGGCCCTCCGAGGCCCAGGTGCCCCTCTGCACTTGGAGTGTCTTAACGAACACCTCTCTCTCCCCTCCCCTCCCCACTCCCTCTCAGAGAAGTGCCCAGTGGACAATGCCAAGCTGACTGTGGTTGTTAACAATATTGCTGTGGCCGAGCAGATAGGGGAGCTGTTCATTCACTGTAAATATGGCTGCCGGCCCGCCGCCAGCAGCAAGCCCGCTGCCTTCGAGGTGGACCCCCACGGATGCCCCTTTACCATTAAACTGAGCGCCCGGAAGTAAGTGCCTTGTGACCAGAGGATGAACTCTCCGGGGCGGGGCCTCTGTTGCCAGTTTATTGCTCTGTGTTTGCAACGTTATATGGCTCCTTGCAGCAGTTCTGCTCCCATGGTCCTTCTGTCCAGCCCTGTGCTGCGGGGCATGGGGTGGGTGCAGGAGGGGACGCCCTCGCCTCTGTCTTAGTGAGGCGCTAGGGGGCGCTGTGTTGCAGTAGCGGGTGCTGCCCGTCAGAGTCAGAACTGACCCAGCCGGCCCTGCACAGGGATGTTGTACTGCTGAATGTGATGCCTTTCAGCTGAGATATAAAACTGCGGCTCTGGCCACCTGTGACAAGGACCACAGGATCTCCAAGAGATGGGGCATTAAACCCACTATCCTACCTCGATTCCCTTTTGAGGAATTCCCATCCTGCCTCCCTAATCCGCCCCCTGCCCCAATAGCATTTAATTTGCTTCATGTCCTCAGCTGTTGGGTGCTGTTGATCAGCTGCCATTTCATCCGTCTGTGGAAGGACGGTTGCAATTGGAGAAGTTGGTGCTGGCCACATATATGTGGCCTGTATATCCTCTACCAATTGCAGCCGTATGGTTAAACAGAGGTTCAAAGATAGCTTCCAGCATCTGAACAAGTGTGTATCTAGAAATGGGGAAGGTTTTGATTAGCCGGAGTTCTCGTAAGGGCTGCTTTGCTCCAGTCCCTGTCAAGCCATATCATTTCCCATCCTCTCTGCATGTTGGTGATTTTCTCTTCTTTGTGCCTTTCCCGGTGTGCACAGAGATCACGAAAGCAGCTGTGATTACAGACCAGTTCGCTGTCCCAATAACCCCAGCTGCCCACCTCTCTTGAAAATGAACCTGGAGGCGCATCTCAAAGAGTGCGAACACATCAAGTGCCCTCATTCCAAATACGGGTAAGCTGTGGGGCTCCAGGGACTGGCACTGGGAGAGCTGGCTGGGCCCCTCGCTGCTAGGGGTGGTTTGACTCCATTTCTGGGCTGTCTTTCAGACACCGGGTTCTTGGGCTAGTGGCAGCTCTGCCCAGTGCTGGGCAGGGCCCTGAGACCGAATCTGGGGCTTGACCTCACTCTCCGAGGCCAAGAAGGTCTGCAGAAGGGAGCACGTTGAGCTCCCCCACAGGCGAGCATAGCACATGCTGCTCAAGTGTGACCACTGCTGGCCGTTCGGGAGTGTTCTGATGAGACTTCAGCGGGAGAGCCTGCTAGAGAGCGTGCCAGGATCTGTCCAGGGCAAAACTGATACAAGGATAATGAAAGTGCAGCTGAGGCCGCTGCTCTGTGTGCTGGAATCCCTGGACAGGAAGGTTTCCTCATCTGGGAAGTGCCCAGCCTGCAGGACAGAAGGCCTGAGGGCACAGGCATGGCTAGGACCCAGTGCCAGAAGTGGAGGAATAGATTCTACTGCTCTGCTGGAAGGTGACTATTGTATGAGGAGACTCCCCATCGTGGGGCCATCCCCTGATGTATGACTGCAGAGCGTGGATCTGGTAGAACAGTTGCAATGCACAGACCAGCCTCGGCAATTTGCCAGAAGCCTGGGTGCAAGCGTGAGGCCCAAGCCAGCACCCATTGTGCCAGCTGGAGCTTGCCCCTTGACTTTAACGGCATCTGGACAGGGCCTTTGCAGGGCACATGCACTGACATAATACTTTGGATCCTGCCTGGGATCTGCTTGTTCTTGGAACTTCCTGGAGAGACGGATCGCAAAAGCCTACTTGGGCAAGTCCCCAGCAGCCCCAGGTGCAGTGCTCAGTCTCAGCCTTCTCCTGTGGTTACAGGGGTAGGGTGGCTGCAGCCACGACTGGCCTTTGGGCACCTCAGCCCTTAGTGGAAGCCCTGCAGCACCAGAGATCCCTCCAGAGGGGAGTGGGGCGCAAGAGCCTTCGCCCTGTAGCTGTCTAAATGCCCAGCCCAGGAGCCAGTGAGCACTAGGCCCTCCCAACAGAGCCTGGCTCCAGCCTCCATCTCTCCCCCTTCCCTCCAGGTGTACGTTCATAGGAAATCAAGACACCTACGAGACTCACTTGGAGATGTGTAAGTTTGAGGGGCTGAAGGAGTTCCTGCAGCAGACAGATGACCGCTTCCACGAGATGCAGGTGGCAATGGCTCAGAAGGACCAAGAAATCGCCTTCCTGCGCTCAATGCTGGGCAAGCTCTCAGAGAAGATTGACCAGTTGGAGAAGAACCTGGAGCTCAAGTTTGGTGAGTCTCCAGGCCAAGGGCATGGCTCCTCCCTCAGGGCTTTACAGCTAGGTGGTCACATTTGTCAAGTGTTTAAACTTTCCATTCACAACATAGTGAAAACTAGCTGTGGGCAAACCTCAGGAGAGTCAGGGATTCCCTTTGGCTGAACAACCAAAATTCAGCTGATCTTTGGAGCTACCTGGATTTCTTGGGTCTGCAGGGTTGGGGCCTGATCTGTCAGCTCTTATGCTGGAAATAATTTCCCTTGAGAATTTTAAAGTCCCTTATTAAGGTTTACCACGATTCAGCTTCCACACAAGTGTTCCTTTATTAGTCCAAAGACCACTGGGTCTTAATTACATCCAAATATCAGAACAGGCGCGCACACACACACACACACTTTATATCCTAACAGCAACACAATTGTAAGCATTGGCCCAAATACTCACAGTACAATCATGCCTGGAAGATTCTTTCCCATCGTGGAGTAACTCCAAAGGGGTAAGGAAGAGGCTCAGCTAGAGAAACATCTACAAGCCTTGCTTTTTATACCCCAGAACAAAGAAGTGATGTTCCTGCTGGTTAGTGAATGTCAGCCAAAGACACAAAAGGGAGTCAGGGCTGAACCCTGCACCTGGGGCCCAATTAACCAGGGTGTTTATATTTCTGTTAGTTCAGCCCCAGCCTTCAGTAAGGTAACTGCAGTATTTCCAGGGTCACGACAAATGTAACACAAACAACCCATATCTGTGCAAATACCCTGTGACAGTGAGTGAGTTTCCTGGTCAGGCGGCCCTGGGGTTGACGGACCTGCCATTCTGTCGCCCTAGATGTGCTGGATGAGAACCAAAGCAAGCTGAGCGAGGACCTGATGGAGTTCCGCAGGGATGCCTCCATGCTAAATGTGAGTCCTTTGCAGGATAAAGGGCGGCGTGGAAGAGCCTGTCCATTGTATTCAGCAGTGGTTCTGATTGGCAGGGGATTCTGATGAAGAAAGGGTTAACAGCATATACCTGTAAAGCTTCTCTTCCCTTGGGCGGAGGAGACCCGGGTTAGGGGTTCAAAATGGCCAAGATCCAATACCCTCCGCATTGGCTCTGTTCGCCCCCAGTTTTGTTTTTGTCATAGCCAGGCAGGGATCCCTGTGTGTGCCAGGTGCAAAGGGCTCCAGAGCACAGCTGGAATCTGGCCCCGGTGGGCAGCCCAGCTGCCTGCAGAAGCCCTTGGAATTGGCTTGGAAGCCTTGGTGTGGCTCAGCCCCTCTGCAGGCCAGAGTCAGGCTGTGGTGCAGGACCCCTGGGCTGCTGCCAGCAGGACACTTATTGCAAGTAGCCAGGGCTTTGCCCAGAACCCTAGCACTCCTGGGCCTTTCTTTGCAGCCAGGGATCGGCCCAGGGCCTGCCACAAGCGTGGCTGGTTCTTTGGGTCTTTACCGCAGTTCTCTCTTATCACTGGCAGGAGAATTGTGCAGAGCCATAATCACTGTCTAGAACTAGCATGTAGCAGGCCCTTGGCAGCCCTTTCTGGTGCTTCTCAGAGCATTGATAGGATCGCCTTCCAGCCAGGGTTCAGGTGGGACATGTCCCGCCAGCAGCACACACCCCAGCTCTGTGCATGCTCCTCATGGCTGAATGCAGAGAGCACTAGTCCTGACTGACACAGATCCAGCCAGCTCTGTGGGAGATAGCAAGATCTGGGCCCTACAGAACTTTGTCGAGTGACCCCTGCAATATTTTCAAGCAAAGCGGATTTCGAAAGCACCACAGAATGAGTAGCTCCTCATGACTGCCTGGCTCTGCCCGGTGTTGGTTTTAGGAGGAGGAAGGATCATGTATTTTGAAAGGTGTATGAGTGTCCATATCCATATCCTGATCCTGGGGAGACCCAGGCTGAGCCCTGTACCCACAGGAGCGTGAAAGCAGATGTCTGCTCACCTCTGCAGAGACAACATGCATGGCTATAAGGAAGGTGCTTCCAGACCTCCACTTTCCTCTGGCCAGAGAACGAACCCCCTGGGTGGGCAGTGCTTGGCGCTCCTGTCCTCAGTCAGGAGGATGCTGGCTTGAGTTCTCAGCGTTTGTAGGGGAGGTATTAAAGCAGTGGCTCAGACTCTGTGGGAAGCCTAGCGGAGCACCTGCCAGTGCCAGGACTCTGGATTGGTTTCAGTTGCTCTGCTCCTAACCCTGCTTGGTTTGTTTTTCAGGATGAACTGTCCCACATCAACGCCCGCCTCAACATGGGCATC
This sequence comes from Dermochelys coriacea, assembly GCF_009764565.3. Lineage (NCBI taxonomy): Eukaryota > Metazoa > Chordata > Testudines > Dermochelyidae > Dermochelys > Dermochelys coriacea. Next base: position 3,503,449 of record NC_050077.1, on the reverse strand, counting down.
TTAGGATGTGAGTACACGCTTGATGCTCTCTCCCTCGGCTTGCCCCAGAACGTTAGGCTTGTTGTTAGGATTTCTCAGCAGATCCCTTTTGGAGCAGTAACGTGTTGTGTCGGCAAACATCAGCTGACTCAGTGTATTTCCCATAATGCATTTCAGGCTAGTGTAACACTCCAGCTATTGTCGGTCACTAGAGGGCTCAGTACAGCCCTCCCCTCTGAATTCCATGGCCAGTTCTGTGTTGGCGGGGCTTAGCATCATAGTTCCCCTAACCGTCTCCTGCCTCTTCTCACTCCACAGCATACGATCCTCAGCAGATCTTCAAATGCAAGGGGACCTTTGTCGGGCACCAAGGCCCTGTCTGGTGTCTGTGTGTTTACTCCATAGGAGACTTGCTTTTCAGTGGTTCCTCAGACAAAACCATTAAGGTAAGAGCCTCGCAGCATGTGCATGCATTAGACAGGACCACCCACTCCTCCGATGGGCTCTGAGTTTACCTGCCTGGCACCAGGTTGGAGCTGAAATGGCTCTTCCCAGTTACACCTGGGCCGGAAGCATTGTTCAGTTATTGGCAGGAAGACGCCAGACCACCGAGTCTCATCTCAGGAGAGAAATACAGGCTTCAGAGCTCCGTATGAAAATCTGATCCTGATCTTGCTCCTGCTGCTCTTGTTTACACCTTGTCCCAATCTCAGCATTTTAGCTGCTAATTCTTTATTTTCCATGGTGGCTAAAGCCCTTTTAGACGCTGAAAAACAAACCAACTTTTCCCTACGAAATGTGCCCATTTTACAGACATTGTTTACTTTCCCTTGTCCTGCTTTTGAATAGAGCAAACTGACAGTCCCACCAAAACAATAATTTCAAATGTTATCCTGGCCAGCCACCAGTGTCACGATGATTGACTAATGGATGGATGTCAGCAAAGCTCTGGGAATTGTGTATTTCACTGATTACTAGAAAACGGGGTGCCTATAAACCCTACACAAACGGAGACGGTTGTGGTTTAATCTTGGTTCTTTTTGGTTTATTTATTCAAGGGCTGGGAGCCATGACTTCTGGGTTCCAATCCTGCTTGAGCCGCTGATGCTCAGATTTGGGGCAAGTCACTTGAGGCCTCGTTGGCTGGATTTTCTCCCCAGGGGAGCTGAGCTCTCTCTGCTCCTGTTGACATCAGTGAATGCTGTGTGTATTCAGCACCAATGGCAATTGGCCGGGTCATCTATCTGGGCCTCATTTACCCATCCATACGCTGGGAGTAATAATTCTTAACGACCTGTGGCCGAGGGGCATTGGAAGCCTTAGTGCATGGGAAATGGCAAGTGCTTAAAGATCTGAGGCTGGCAAAGCATAACTCCTAGTGTTCCATTTGTCTGCATTTTTCTCCCAACACTTTAAATTCTGAGATAAAGGAACCTGGTTAAACCTGGTTTCCATTGGCTGGAGCCACAAATGCCAACATACAGGCATGGTGGGGTAGCTAAACAGGGAGGCCGGGTTAGAAAAGCAGGCCCAATCTTGGTTAGCAGGAACCTCCCTCTTCTCTCTGCCTGTGTCCTGCTCTCCCAGCATGGAAAGCTGTTGCTGTAGGGTTAGTTTTTAGATCACTTGTACAAATAGCATGTAATATTCGGCAGCTGAAATCCCCATGCAGCAGGAATGATAATGGGGAACACAAATTCTTCATGCTCAAACACTGGGAGTGATGAGAAAAGAAGCAGGAAAAGCTAGCTCTGCAGTGACTAGCCCTCACCACCCGTGTGTTTGCCTGATTCCATCAGGGTCCCCCAGCTGAAATTGCCTGGCATTTTCTTATTACGGTTTTTAGGAAAGTTTGTTGTCTGCCCCAGCGTTGTGGAACTGCTGTGGCTGCATTTCAGTGTTTGGTGTCCCTTGGAAATTCAGCGTGACCCTGCTTGTGAAGTTTCCTTTCCTAGATGTGCTCATCTCTGCCGGTCAGACAGGAAAACGGGTGCACAGATGCCACAGGAAACAGCTGACTGATTTCCGTGCTCTCCTGGCTCAGCTGACTTCCTGTTCTGATCCCCAGCTGCTCTCTAGTGCAGGCATGTGATCTCCTGCTAACTTCTCTTTCCTGTTAGGTGTGGGATACCTGCACCACATACAAGTGCCAAAAGACCTTGGAGGGCCACGATGGAATTGTCCTAGCTCTCTGCATTCAGGGGTGAGTGGAGCGGATGATTTTTGTGCCGCTGGCAGGGGAAATGGGGAATTGCGACGAGAGACTTGTGGTCTGTCCTCTGGCCTCTCCTAATTAGTGAATTATAAGAAGAGGAACTAAGATATTAATTTCCTTCCTCATTCTGACGTGAGCACATGCACCAGGCTTTTACACACATGTGGATTGGAAGGGCCAGAATCCCAGATCTCCCCTTTTAATAAGCCAGAGGGACAAATGGGCCAGGTCATTGGAGTGAAAAGCCCCTTCGTCCCAACGCCTGCTCACCACAGCCACACCAGCCCTGCCGTCTGGGAGATGATGAGCCTAGTGTTTTGTTTGAGGACGGGGATGGGGGCAGAGAGTGTCGCACCGGCTCCTTTTGTCTGAGCAGGCAGGGGTGGGGCCAGGAGGATCTGAAAGGTGCGAGAATCCTGTTTCTGACCTTTGTATCCTGTGAGCAGAGCCCTAGGGACAGCTGGAATCCCACAGGTGGCTCTCCCTTGCTGACGCCCTTTCATTTTCTTATGACATTACAGGAACAAGCTCTACAGCGGCTCTGCTGACTGCACCATCATTGTGAGTATGTGGGGCCACTCTGGCTACAAGTCAGCACATGGGAGGTTACAGGGTGGACCCTGGCTGCTAGAGCACAACAGCCTGTGAAAAGCAGCACCTCAAATGTCCTCTTGGCTGGGAATGGCCTGAGAGAGCAAGAGAACAACTGAATCCCTTGCGTATGGTTTCCCCATCCCAGGGATGAATTTGTTTGGGTTTTATAATAATAAAAGGTGGGTGTTTGTGTCTTTCAAGTGTCCTAGACTTGACTAGACCCCTCAGTGCAGGGAGTGGGAGGCCAGGGCATTGGACTGGCTCAGGGATGACCATACGTAGCTTGGAATAAGTGACAAGTTTTAATCCAGCAGTGGCTTCCTGGGAAGGCTCTGGCCTGCCACATGAGGGACCAGGCCTCCAGCTTCTGTGGCCAGCCAGGGCTGGGAGTGTGGCACCCAGCCACTGAATGCTCACCACTTCTTCTGGCTGATTAGCAAGAGGCTGTGTTAGTGTCTGGGATGAGAGTCCCACACAGGAGCCCTCCAGCCAAACTTTACGCCCATCAGAGAGGGGCTATAAAGAGAGGCCTAGATCCTCTGGGCACAGCTGCCCTTTATCACCCACTCAGCAGAATAGTTCCTGTGTCACAGCTGCCCTTGCTGTGTTTTCCTGCTGGGGGGTATTTCCAGGGCAGGTAGGTGAGAGAGGAAGACTGCAGGGGGTTTCCAGAGCAGGCCAATCCCTAACTAATTTTGTCTTCCTTTTTGAGGTCTGGGATATTCAGACCTTGCAGAAGGTGAACACGATCCGAGCACATGACAATCCTGTTTGCACTTTGGTCTCCTCACACAACATGCTGTTCAGTGGCTCCCTTAAAGCCATTAAGGTAGGGGGCTGAGAAGGCACCTGCTGGGGTTGGGTGGCCATTTGGGGCCAAAAGGCTCTTTTGGCCCTGTGTGCGTATGTCGGCACGTGGTCTGGTTAGCGTTGCAGTGTGAGCTTAGGGGGAGCAGACACTAGGAAGGACGGCTAGTGCTTCCTGCTGCCGAGGCTGCAAGCAGATTCTGGAACAGCTGCCTGAAGAGCCTTCTTTGTTTTTGTTGACCCCTAAAAATTGGAGGCTGGGGGCAAGTTTGTAGTTGGTGTGTACTTGTACCATGTGCTTACAGCAGGGGGCTGGGATCAGGGTCAAGATCGCCACAAGGGAGCAGTGATTTCAGGTGCCTCTGGTTTTGGGTGTCTGACACCACCGCTCTCATTTCTCCCCCCCACATGCCAGGGCCAGTATGGGATCGAGGCCCCACTTCCACCCTCTTTGGGGACCTTGTGTTGTCTCTCTGCACAGAGGTGGATTTCGTGCAGGCAGCAGCCCTGCAGAGTTAGTTGTAGCCATTTGGACTGGTCTTTCTGACCACAATGGCCCTGCTTTTTAGCAGTGTGCAAGCTGACCCATCACGTCCCTTTCCAATCCCTGTGTATGTGTGTGCACCTGCCACAGGTCTGGGACATCGTGGGCACCGAACTCAAGCTGAAAAAGGAATTGACAGGTCTCAATCACTGGGTGCGAGCACTTGTGGCCTCTCAAAACTATCTGTACAGTGGGTCTTACCAAACAATCAAGGTAAATACACTGATGGCATGCAAGAGCCCTAACTTCCTATCTGGGCAAAACCAACGGCAGCCAGGAGCACTCTGCAGCGTGCTTTCACAGCTGTTGCGTCACTGGCACATTGGAGTTTACTCAGGCGATTGTGGCCGGTAGGTTCCCATCTTTGCAGTAATATCAGAGTTTGGCAGGTCCACACTGCTGCAGCTGCTGTTTGACATTAGCTAAGACAAACGCTGCCATGTAGCTCTGGCCCTTCTCCAGCTGCTGGTACATTATTGTCCATTCTCCTGCACTGACAAGCCTGCTGATAAGAGAAGAGGGGCAGTGTCTGGGCTGCAGAAACACCATCAATCAGAATTTGGTTCCTGTAAGAGTCCTGTGTTTGTTGGCCCAGTCCCTGCTTGTTAACTTAGCAGCTGGTGTCTGGACTGTGTTGGAAAGTTTGGGTACATTGTGCCCGGCACCCACTGCTCCTGCCCGGCTCTGTTGTAGCACCCTCTCCCATCCTGTAACATTGGGGCCACCTCCCCTTCCCTTCCTGGGACAGAACCAGGCTCGAGCCTGGTTCTGCTGGGCCCAGCTCTGTATTTTGCTGCCTGTGGGAGTGGTGCAGTTCATGCCTCAATAGGAACTTGGCCAAGAGCCTTTCCACCTGTTGCTGACCCATTGGCCCTGCCTGGTTCAGAGCCACTGGCCCCAACGGGCCCTCCAGCCGGTCTGGAAAGGCACCACCAGCTACGCACTGAGAGGAATCCAGTGTATCACTCTGGGGATTGCGCGTTCCTCTTGAACCTGGGCTGCTGCACTGGGGTGAGGCTGACCTGGGCGGGGATTGTTTCAGATCTGGGACATCCGGAACCTGGAGTGTGTCCATGTGCTGCAGACGTCAGGGGGCAGCGTGTACTCCATCGCCGTGACCAACCATCACATTGTGTGCGGCACCTACGAGAACCTCATCCATGTAAGAACACGGAGTCCGGCAACGGGGCCGGAGGTGCAGCCCTGCCGTCCCTCCCTGCAGCATAGGGGCACAGCATGGCTAGCCATGCCCGGGATATCCCCAGCATCTGCTGTGCCAACAGGCCCACCTCCCTCCTGCCCAGCGGGCTGACGGAGCCCCCCTGGGGGATGAGAGATGGACTCCATTGAGGCTATCCAGGCAGTGTGCTTTCCCATTCCCTAGGGGCTGACCTGAGACCCACCCTCTCAGTGCTGGGGGTGCCAGGCAGTCAGAGGGTGCTGTTACCTTCTCTGAGTGCAGTTCCGGTGCCTGTAAGCCCGGACGCTGGCCTAGCTTTCTCCTGCTCTGCACCCTTGTCAGCTGGCTGTGGCACCTCGTCACGCTGAGCCGTCTCTCTCTCCTATTCTCCTCGTTCAGGTCTGGGATATCGAGTCTAAGGAGCAGGTGCGCACGCTGACCGGGCATGTGGGGACGGTGTATGCCCTGGCCGTCATCTCCACGCCAGACCAAACCAAAGTCTTCAGCGCATCGTACGATCGCTCTCTTAGGGTACGTGCTGCCGTGGCCTTGCCTAGCCAGGGGGAGAGGCTCCTGAGTTGCAGCTCACGTGGCTGAGGGGGAAGCAGCGTTGGGAGGCTAGTCCCCACGTAGACCTCACACCCTTCCCTCCCCACCTGCAGCCATGGGTCTTATAGCACTCCGTTGCTTTGAGGTTCTCAGTGTCAGGTAAGGAGGGGACTGGGAGTGAGGGGTCTTGGGCCACTCCGCTGTGTGTTCCTCAGTCCCTTCAGCTGGAAAACGGGGCTAGGTGCGGCCCTGTGTGATGGGAGCAGCTGCAGTGTCTTAATGTTTGGAAAGCCCCCAAACAAGGCTGCAGAGCGCTGCTGTTACCAATGACAGTGACTAGTGATGCCACAGTGCAGAGCCTCGCAGAACCTGTTCAGTACGGCCTAGTCTGGCTCTGGCCTGGGACTTGGGAGAGCTGGGGTTAGTACCCGGCTGTGGGGCACTGTGCCGCTGAACTGAAGGCGTGAGAGGTAGGCAGATGTTGTGATGCTGGAACCATGTCCATACCCAGACTGCCGGGACATGGTGACGCACAGACACACTGTCTCAGTTCAGTGCCCCAGGCCCAGCTCCCATAACTAACCCAAGTCCCTGGGAGAGTAACATAGGTCCCCAAAGGGCAAGGGAGGCCTCTAGGCTGGGGGCGGAGAATTCTCCGGGTCGTTCGCACCCCCAGGTTGTTTCCTTCCCTTCGTGGCCAGAGCCCTCTCCTCTGAGCCCCCTTGGTGCCTGGGAAGACATGCCTTGCGGTCCCCGGCTTCACATTCACCCATCCTTGCATGTGCTTCCAGGTGTGGAGCATGGACAACATGATTTGCACTCAGACACTGCTGCGGCACCAGGGCAGTGTGACGGCGCTCGCGGTCTCCAGGGGCCGCCTCTTCTCCGGCGCTGTGGACAGCACTGTTAAGGTCGGTCGCCCCTGAGCTTTCCCACTGCAGCTTCCTCCCCATGGGGGAGAACCCAGCAGCTTGATCTGGGTGGAGGGGTAGAATTACCAGCTGAGATTATCCTCGTGAGCCCACTCCCTGAGCCCTGCCCTGTGGGGGGTGCGGTTTGGGGAGAGCAGCTGTTGCCCACAATGTGTCCGCTCTCTGGGGTTCCTGGACAGGCCAAGAGCTTCCTTTTCCTCCTGGCTCACTAGGACGGCAGCTGGGGTCGGGGAGCAGAACAGGCCCCGGCTGGCCAGCAGGGATTGCTATGGGCTTAGCTTTGAGAAGAGCATTTTGGGGGAGGGAGTGGAAGGAACCAGCTGTGTTCCCTTGACTGACCTGGATCCTTGTTCACCCGTCCCTCCCTGCCCCCACAGGTCTGGACGTGCTAATGGCAACAGCTGCACGAATCCTGCACCCCAAGCTACCAAAATCTCCTTCTCCTCTGCCAGCCTGTTGGATGACTGACACCACTCTGAAATAGCTGCTGCTGCCCCTCTGCTCACCAACACCACCTGCTGCCTTCCATCAGCCACAGCAACTGCGCCCTCAGCATTGCTAGTCCCTCCGATCTGCCATCGCCCAGGGACACCCCAGAAGTCAGCCATGTCCCATGTATTTAATGGAAGACCTGGCCTGCTGCCAGGGCCGGTGGGTCACTGCTGTTCTCTGTACTGCACACAGCACCGGGCAGGGGTTTGTGAGTGTAGTGTCACCACAGCAGAGCCTGACCCATGCTGGCTGGGCCGTTCGGGCCAAGCATGGTGCAGTTGGTGTGCGACGCCAGGCGGCAATGGGACAGCACAACTCAGCTGGTCACAGCGGAGCCTGTCAAGGAAGCAAAGAACCAGGAGCGAGGTCACTTTGCAAACAGAATGGAGCTTCAGCCTTGTCCTCTGCTCGGGTTCGCACGGGCCCCTCTCTGTCTCTCTCGTATTTAATTTGACTGCCCAGACGATAGCATGCTGTTGTTTGGCCTTTGAGGAGGAATCTTCCTTGTGTAGCCAGGTACGATTTTTACACCACAAGCTAGTTCTCTGATCAAGTAACACAAGCGCATTGGTTCACCCTCCCTGTAATTACAGTCTCCACATTAAAGAGAAAAAGCCTCTGTTGCATTTTTACTCACATTTTCTACGGTTTTTAAGATTGTAATATAATTGGATTATTTCTTCATTGACAATAAAAGTGGAAAGTTGTTCCAGGCACGTGTGAGTTACTGGGTGGGGCTTGCTGGGGAAGGGCCAGCTGCCACCTGCCTGGCCTTCCACGGGCACGCACTTCCCAACCCCGCACACCTGGGCAGGGGAGCTCGTCCCTGCGCCAGGCACAGCAGGTGTGGGAGGCCACTAGGGGTATATCTACACAGCCGCTAGACACTTGCAGCTGGCCTGAGCCCCATGAGCCCGAGTCAGCTAAGGGCTGTTTCATTGCTGTGTAGACTTCTGGGCTTCACTGGATCCTGGGCTCTGGGACCCTGCGAGGCTCACAGAGCTGGGGCTGCAGCCTGAGCCCCACATTCGGCATAGCAATGAAACAGCCCCACAGTGTGAGCCAGCTGGCAGACGCCAGCCAGGGGTTTTTCTTTGCAGTGTAGACATAAGGTAAGACAAGAGCTATGAGAAGTGAATGGTGTGGCACCGGGGGGGGTGAAGTGGTTTCTTGAAAAATTCTTCGCCCATTGGGATTGGAGCTTTCCCATCCGTACACTCGATAACTGCGGCAGCGAGCTGAAGTGGCTCAGGGCCATGTAGTGGGTGAGAATCAGGTGGTGTCTCTGAGCCAAGGCACCGATCGGCTACTGGCAGCAAAGTAAGCCAGCAGGAATGGAGTAACTGGCAGTAGCTGGCTCACTAGCCTTGGCGTGTGTAGTCCAAGCGAATCCCTGTCTCCCCTCATTACCTCCCCTTGGTATAATCCCTGGCACTAGAGAGCTAAAGCCGCATCATGGCTGCGAGGGCCCTGGCGAAACCGGTATCAACAGAGCTTTAAGGTGGTTGTGGCCCAAGGGGGTTAGAACACTGTGTATTTGCCTCTTAGCTTAGGGCAAAAGCCATGGGAAAGTGTCTCCTACCATGACTAGAACTACACCCACTGGTAGTTGGGGGCTGATGAAGAAAGGCCTTGGTATATTTGTAAGCAAGGAGAGGGGGTGGATCCCATGGGCTGAGCACTGCAGCTTCTTCTGGGGCCTTCAGCAGCTGTGGCCCCAGAACTAGGCTTGCCCCAGTGAAGCGTTCCGAGCAGACTGGGTCAGCATGGGTGGGTTATACCCATAGGTAAGGAGGGTCCAAGCCAAAAGCTGCACAGGGAGGCACTGACCTCTGGTAGCAGAGCAGCGCATGAAACAGCTTCTTGTTCCAGTGGCTCATTCCCTGCCCCTGCCACCACCGGCACCGCGGGGTTTGGAAACAGAACAGACCTGGAGGGAGCCTGGCCCAGCTTGTGCACCTTCCACCCTGGCCAACAGGCTTTGCCTTAACCCTGGGTAAGGGCCCAAACGGGGCAGTTACACAAAAAGGGGTGCCCCACTGTCTGGGTTCCCCGGGCTTCACCAGAGGTGGGGGGGCTCACTAACCCCCCCTGTTTGAAAGCATTTCAGACTAAATATTTCATTTGTACCATAGACAGTAACGCTCACCTAAAGAGACATTCCCTCACACCTGCTGGCACTGAAGAGCAGGCCACTAATACCACAGCCTCCCGGGGGCGCTGAGGAACCGTCACGCAGCTTAAACTGCTCTGGTTGTGGCAGCGCCATTACCCAAGTGCACAGGGCTCAGCCCCCTGGGCTGACATGAGGCAGCGAAAAGGTGGTTGTCCCACGCTGCTTAAACTCCACCACCACCTTCGCTGGCTGCCTAAGCTAAGTGTAAGCAGGGGCCTGTGGGGCACGTTCCTGGTTTATACACTACCCCGGTGAAGTGGGCTAGCGAAAGGCCGTGACTCCTCGCTCCCACTGCCTTTATCAGAGGCCTGCCGGAGCTCGAGGCCTCCCTGTCTGGCAGAGTGCTCATAACCCTGCCAAGGCTGGCCCAGGAGTCCTGGACCCCCCCAATCTTATCATGGTCACTTTGGCCAGGGGTTAGGGTGTCCCCACTCAAGGGCACTTTCTTCACACCAGACTCTTGCCTGAGCCACTGATGATTACATCTAGTTCAAAGCAAAGACAATTCCTTAACCAGCAGCCAATTAAAAAAACAAGGGGACAAATGGGAATGGGTGAAGTAAAACACATCACCCGCCCACTGCCTGGCACGGGGACATCACACCCTGCTGTCACTGGGCCCCCAGTCTGGCCCTCACCGTCCCAGGCCCTGGCTGTGCTGCGCTGCGGGTCGGATGCTTGCTCTGGGGCTGACAACACACTCTTAGGACCCTTCTTCCCAGCATCATGCCTGCCCTATTGGGGTTACGATTCCCCCCAAGTCTGGCCTGCCCTGGGTCCCCCTCATGCTCTCCAGCCCCAGCCGTGCTGCTCCCCAGGCCCCGGCTCTCCCCTTAGCTCTGCCCCAGGCAGCCCCAGCTCCCAGGGAGGATGCGCCCTCCTGACCCCCCGCTCATTGACCAGGCTGCCTTGTCAATCAGGCTGACCTAGCATGTTGGCTTCTCCTCATTGGCTCTGGGAGCCTGTCAATCTCAGGTGGGGCCTGATTTCTCATTGACTCTTGCCCATTCTTTTGGTACTGGGTGCTAGCCAACCCAAAACCCCGCTGAGTTTTAGTAAGGGGTCAACAGGCCCCCTTACATACGCTTGCTAGGGGTGGCAACTTTCTAATAGAAGACTGAGCACCCTAGCCCCGCCCCCTTCCCCAAGGCCCCGCCCCCATTCACTCCACTCCCCTCTCCCCCCCCCATGCTCTCCCCCACCCTCACTCACTTTCACTGGGCTGGGGCAGGAGGCTGCGGGGGGAAGGGGGGGAGGTGATGGCTGCAGGCTGGGATGGGGGGCTGAAGGGTTCAGAGTGTGGGATGGTAGTCAGGCCTGGGGTTGGGGTGTTGGCTCTGTCTAGGGGTGCAGGAGGGGGCTCCAAGCTGGGGGGGGGTTCAGCATGTGGGATGCTGCTGGGGAGGGGGGTTGGGGCTCTGGGTAATGCTTACCTCAGGTGGCTCCTGGGAAGGCAGGCAGCAGCCGGCATGGCCGGCTCCTAGTCAGCAGCATGTCCAGGGTGCTCCACCTGCTGACCTTGCTGGCAGGCACTGCCCCGCAGCTCCCATTGGCTGGGAACCGCAGCCAATGGGAGCTGTAGAGCCTGTGCTTGGAGTGGGGACAGCACATGGAGCCCCCCCTGACCCTTCTCCCTCTGCCACAGAGATGCTGGCTGCTGCCTGTCTTCCCAGGCGCCGTGCAGAGAGCCTGCCTTAGCCCCCCCTGCGCCAACAACCGGAGTTTTAATGGCCTGATCAGTGGTGCTGTCCAGAGCCACCAGGGTTCCTTTTTGACCAGGTGTTCCGGTCAAAAACCGGACTCCTGGCAACCCTGAAGCTGCAGAAAACACCCCCCCACCCCCCCACACACACTCTCATTCTGTGGTATGTTGAGGCTAGAAGTAGGGCCCCTGCCCCTCCAGTCCATGGGGGATGCCTTACTGCCCAAGGAGGGTAGCACCAGTGCCTCACTTTAGGACCCCCCCCCATGGACTAGAGGGGTGTTCTACCCCATCCCTCTCTTTACTCTGCCTCTGGCAGTTTCCGCTTTTTGCCTCCCCGCACATGCCTAATGTGAGTGCCGGGCCCAGAAGGAGCCCAGCTCCTGCTCCAGCTGTCATGGGGCCCCTCCTCTGAGCCCCAGCTCAGGCCCTGAGCTACAGCAGCTGCACAGAGACTGCTGCTGAGCAGCAGGAAGGGGTCTGGGCCCAAACAGCCAGCACCTTCTTCTTCAGGTGGAGAAGGCCCCTGGACCTGCAGGCTGGTCCCTTGGCCGTGCACAGGCTGGAGTTATATATTTGACATCCCCTGTTCCCATCCATAGAGCAGTCCCATCTCCCGCCCAGACTGCCTACAACAGAGGTGGGCAAACTTTTTGGCCTGAGGGCCACATCTGGCTGGGGAAATTGCACGCAGGGCCATGAATGTAGGGCTGGGGCAGGGGGTTGGGGTGTGGGAGAGAGTGCGGTGTGCAGGAAGAGGCTCAGGACAAGGGATTGGGGTGCAGGAGAGGTGTGGGGTGTATGAGGGGGCTCAGGGCAGGGGGGTGGGGTGGAGGAGGGGGGTGCAGAGTGCGGGGGGGGCTAAGGGAAGGGGGTAGGGTGCAGGAGGGGTTCGAGGTGCAGCACAGGGCTCAGGGCAGGGGATTGGGGTGCAGGATTGTGCAGAGTGTGGCAGGGGATTGGGGTGCAGGAGGGGTTCGGGGTGCAGGCTCCGGCCTGGCGCCGCTTATGCGGAGTGGTTCTGGGGTGGCAGTGGTGCGCAGTGAGGCTAAGGCTTGCTGCCTTGGGCCCGCGCTGCACCTGGAAGTGGCAGGCGCCACGTCCCTGTGGACCCTGGGGGATGTGAGGTGGGGCCAGAGGGCTCTGCCCTCGCCTGTGGGTACCTCCCCTGAAGCTCCCATTGGCCACAGCAATCCCGTGGGCCAGATCTAAAGCCCTGACAGGCAGGATCTGGCTCGCGGGCCGTAGTTTGCCCACCCCTGCTTTAATACAACACTTGAATTAAATGCCAGGGGACACAGCTGCTGCTATAACACAGGCGTCCTTAAGAGGCGAACACAAGGAGCATCGCTTGCTTTGCTCTCTCCGGTAACAAGGCGTGACCTGGTCGACACCAGCCTGCCTTTTGATCATTTTTTTCACCCATGGTTTCAATCAGGGAGATTTTTTAAGAGTAACAGGGTCAAGTGGGGGGTGTGTGTGCAGGAAGGGGCTTAGGACAAGGGGTTGGGGTCGAGGGGGAGGCTCAGGGCAGGGGGGGTGGGGTGCAGGAGGGGTTTAAGGTGCAGCACAGGGCTCAGGCCAGGGGATTGGACACCATCATAGGGCCTAATCACATCAGCCACACTATCAGAGGCTCGTTCACCTGCGTATCAACCAATGTAATACATGCCATCATGTGCCAGCAATGCCCCTCTGCCATATACATTGGTCAAACTGGACAGTCTCTATGTAAAAGAATAAATGGACACAAATCAGACGTCAAGAATTATAACATTCAAAAACCAGTCGGAGAACACTTCCATCTCTCTGGTCACTCGATTACAGACTTAAAAGTGCTATTCTTCAACAAAAAAACTTCAAAAACAGACTCCAACAAGAAACTACTGAATTGGAATTAATTTGCAAACTGGACACCATTAAATTACGCTTGAATTAAGACTGGGAGTGGATGTGTCATTACAAAAAGTAAAACTATCCCCCCCCCCAACTGTTCCTCACACGTTCTTATCAACTTCTGGAAATGGCCCACCTTGATCATCACTACAAAAGGGTTTTTTTTTTTTCTCTCCTGCTGGTAATAGCTCACCTTACCTGATCACTCTTGTTACAGTCTGTATGGTAACACCCATTGTTTCATGTTCTCTGTGTATATAAAATCTCCCCTCTGTATTTTCCACTACATGCATCCAATGAAGCGAGTTGTAGCTTACGAAAGCTTATGCTCAAATAAATTTGTTAGTCTCTAAGGTGCCACAAGTCCTCCTTTTCTTTTTGCGGATACAGACTAACACGGCTGCTACTCTGAAAAGGGTCAAGTTTAGCATTAAAAGCCTTAAAGTGTTCTGCTGGAGCCAGAGCCGTGGAAAAGGGTATAAAGTCAGTTCCAGCTCCCTTACCCCGTGCCAAAGAAATTTACCTCGTCTGGGCCAGGCCAACACTTCAAACCCTAGGAACGCCAATGGTGAATATAGTGCAGCCAGGGGCCAGGCGCTCTGCACCAAGCCCCCAAGCTACAGGACCAGCTCTTGCAGCTCTGCTTAAGGAAGTTCCATTTTCATCCTAATTTGCCAATTTGCAAAAGGTGCCACCATTCTGGGTGCTCAAACTGCGCTAGGCAGCAGCTGGGCTGGGGATTTCACACCCTGGGGCCCTAGGAGGCCCAGCAGCTGCGAAGCAAGCAGGGAAGGTTTGGTGTAATTGTCCCGCAGTGTGCTGACCTCATGTCAGTCCCCAGGTCCACAGGTGGCTGCTCCAGCTTTCCGTGCTACTTGGCCACCCCTATGCTCCTGGGTGGGTTAGGTACACCTGCTCCTCCACGCCACAGCCACTTCTGCCAGGGTTGTAGCAGAACATCCATGCCCCTTTCTGGCCACACGCCCATTAACTACACCAGCCAGGCCTAGCGAAACAAGTGCGGCACCCACCTTGAGTTTTCTGACATTTATTGAGAGCCGATGGCAGTAAATGCAGTCAGTCAAGCATACCACTGCCACATGCCTGACAAAAAATTACAGTATGAGTCAGTCCATCGCAGGGGACCAGAAGGACATATACACACACTGTACAACCTGGTGCTTTAGGAATTGTCTGTACCATGGAATTTTTTTGGTTGGTGTTAATTCCCAACAATAAAAATAACATTTGTCTCTTTTACAATTAAGGTTGATAAGGTTGGGTTTTTTCCTTTAAATATTTGTTGCCAGACTTTTTATAGGAGCAAACGTCTTCAAAGCACCACGAGCCATTTAATATTCAGAATAGTCAGAATAATATAGGTGGAACCGAAGCACAGAAGAGCAGGGAAAAGCACCAAGATGCATAGCTTTGACAGAATGGGAATACAATACAGATTCCATAACTTAATCATAAAAAATATATATATATGTATATATCCATCATGGAGAGCTTCATGAATTTTTTTTAAGATACATTTTTTTTCTTTACAACAGATAGTTCTAGGCTTTTTTTTTTTTTTAAAGAAATTTCAAAGTTGTGCCAAACACATCTGGGTCAGCAAACACAATGGAGGAGAGAGAGAGAGAGAGAGAGAAAGCAGTTTGTACTTCTCAGAAAAAAATTACAGCAACATGTTGTTTTGAAACCACAAGCAAAATGCATTCATCAGAATTCAAGCGATAAACCAGACTCCAAATCCTGTTTATACATGAATATACAGCTGTGTATTCTCGAGAATACGCGCGCGCGCGCACACACACACACACACATACATTCACACACATTAAAAAAAAATAAAAAAACAACCCTGAAGACACCTAAGAAAAATAAAACAACCTCCAGATCAGAGTTAACAAAAACCTTCATGAAACAAGGCACATCCTTTGAGTTTCTTAAACTGTGTAAAAATAAAGGAAGAACACTGAATTCCAACAGAAAAACAAACCAAAAGCTGTTTGCACAGACCTTCTACGGAGATAAAAGGTATCTTATGCTTGTGCTACTCTTAATATGATCTTGCCACAAAGACATAGAGCTTATTGTAATCTAATAGATTTTCTCAAGCTAAAATCCAGTTCTCTTGATTTTTTTAAAACTTTTATTATATAATTGACACTATTTTTAATATTTTAAATATATATTTGTTAAAGTTTATTCCTTTTTTTAATTTCTGGGGGAAAATATCTGTCTTAAATCTTTTTTTCCCAATAAATTAATACTTCTTTATATAGCTTATTATTTCTTCATCCCTTATCATCCTCCACAGAAAGAGTTTTTGTTCCCCAACTAAAGTTCATAACACTTCACTGCAGCAGGGCATTGTCCTAAATACAGGCCTCGCTCAGCCATGCCCACCACTGCTCTGCTTGCTTCGGCTAAGGCCCTCTGTCCTCTGCAATGAGCTCAGCGCATGTAAGAAACCTACCGGGATATAGAGGTAGCTAATAAGCCTCTTGGACCAGGAGGCTCAAGCCAGAAATGAAGGAGCTGAACCCACGGGCTGGTCTGAATTCCTCTAGCCCGATTTTGGGTCCCCAAGGTCATTGGTTTGACAAAGGAGCAGCTATATCGGGATGTGGCGGGAGAAATCGCTGACACTTGCAAGAAGCAGGGAAGCCAATCCCAGCCCACTCACTCACACATGGCCCCACTGACATCCATGGGCCCAGGCCTGCAAGGAATAGCTACCGACCTGGGTACAGGCTGCAGGATGGGAGGCCTTGTAACTGGAGCCCTTGTAGATGGGAAATGCTGGTCTGTCAAGAGCTTGGAGGAAAAGCCCTGACAATACATCAGCTGCTCGGCCTTGTCCCTGTTGGCCAACCTCAGCTTAAGCCCAACGAACAGCCCCACAGCTGTTAATTCTGGTCCGGGCGTCACCCCTGCTTGTTCAGACACAGCAAGGGGCAGGGAGGAGGGAGCCAGGTTACAGAAATGGGGCAGGACATCGAGGCTTTAGAAACTGATGAGCAATTTGGGATTTCTCAGACATGCCCCAGGCCCTTGAGCCAGCATCACAGCACTCGGCTCACCAGCCCCTTGGAGACTGAAAAGGGACTGGACATTTCTAGGGGGATCTAGCAGAGCCGGAGTTAGCATAACTAATGGCAACACACATATGGGCAGGGACATTAACTCTCCTGCTTCAGAGCTGTAGCCAAATGCTGATGGGTAGGGCTTGTCTCCATGGCACTGCGGTGCAAGCCCGAGGCGTGTGAATGGTTGAGCACTCTAATTGCCCCATGTAGACCCGCCGGCATGAACTAAAAGGTACATAGTGAATCGTAACATAACGGCCACGCTGGGTCAGACCAATGGTCCATCCAGCCCAGTGTCCTGTCTTCCGGCAGTGACCGGCACCAGATGGCTCAGAGTGATCCATCCCCTGCTGTCCAGCCATTGAAGGACCAATCCTCCATGAACTGATCTAATACTTTTTTGAACCCAGTTATACTTTGTCTTCACCCACCCCCTGGCAATGAGTTCCACAGGTTAACTGTGCATTGTGTGAAGAAATACATCCTTCTGTTTCTATTAAACCTGCTGCCTATTAATTTCATCTCTACAATTCACACCCCTGGCAAAGGCACAGGGGTGCCCTGCAGACAAGCCCTAAGAGACCAGGAGGCCTAATGAGAACTGAGGGGAATTATCCAACATCTGCCATTGCGGCATTCTTACATCCACATCGCTGCATCTGGAACTGGCCCCTCTCTGAGAAGGGACACTGGGCTAGCAGAAGCCTGGCTGGAGCCAGTCAGGCACGCCCATGGGCCTGGACTGGAAGCTGGCAGCACATTTCTAGGGAGTGCTGCTCCCTCCCGGGGCTCGGCTCCCCAAGGACGGCGGGGTGTTCAGAACACAGCCTGGAGCAGTGGGATTAACCAGCAGGGTGCAGCGCCTTGCTCCATCAGTCAGCGGCCCAGGGAGGAGCTGTCTGTCATGCCTGTCATTCCAGCAGGGCTCAGCCATGAGCAGCTGACGTGAGGCTAAGCTGCCCGTGCTGTGTGCTACGGGGTTATACGCGTGTTAGCTACTGCGGCTCTCCAAGATCATGCTCTGACACAAGCTGGTCTCCCTGAGGGAAGGCAGGGCTGGGGCGCAGGGTGGGGGACCGAGTGAGCCCCACGTAACAGAGGGGTACCAGGAAATGCTGCTGGACTGACTGGGACAAGGAAAGGGATTTGCTCCCTGAGCTCCCTCTGCTCCAGGGGCATTAGCGCTGCCCCAGCAGTGCCCTCTGGCCCAGTGGGGGGTAGGAGGAGCAGCACTGGAGCAGTGAGGCCTGACCGGCCACTTGGGAATCCAACACTAGGGACTCCTGTATTGTGCTCATATGAGGGGTGTCCCACCCCAGGGCTGCAGCCCCATACCCCCTCCTCGCCACGCAGCTCCCCCGGATCTGGCCGCGGTGGTCGCCTGCCTCGCACGGGCCGCACCCCACCAGCAGAACCCACGGGGCAGAGCGCTGGGGGCCCCATGGCCTGGCTCAGGCTGTCCGTGTCTCTAAGGCGGAGGTGCCTCAGGCTGGCTTCCCTTTGCCATCGCTGAGTTGGCTGCTGCTGCCCCCAGCAGACCCCACAGAGCCACCCTCTCGTATCCCTCTTGAAGCCCCTCACCCCCCATGGCAGTCTGGGACCAGGCTGACACAGCGCCTTGCTAGAGATGGATGCCCTGTGCGCCGCTCACTAGGCAATGCTCCTCTAACAGCAGCAAAGCCCCCAGGAGCTTGGGCTCTTTGGGGTCTGCAGTGCAGGCCTGGGGGGGTCTGTTCAGGGCGGGGCTCTTGGCCGCTGTGGTTGCTGCAGTGTTCTGAGGGGACAAGTGGTGGGGGACGGAGCAGTGAAATGGGAGTCAGCCTGGCCCATGGTTTGCTGATGCCCCAGCCCTGCATGGGTAGAGCCTGCCTCTGAATACCCACAGCCTGGCACCCATGGCCCTCAGAGAGCTGACAAGCCCCTAGGCTCCTGCCATCAGAGCCCCTTCCCTCCCAGCCCCTGCCCTCAAGCAGCATCTGTGGAAGGTTCCCCCCCCCGCCCGAGCACAATGTTCCGGCTGCTCCTGGCTGAGAGCCCCACCACTGCTCACCCCCTCCACAGCCCAGCTCACACTGTCCCCAAAGGGTGAGCCCCAGATCCCCAATGGCACCAAATCCCCCACAGCCCCACTGCTCCGGGGATACCACCCTGTTGGGGCCAAACACACGCAGGCATCCCTTTCCATGGAATCCGCCCTCCGAGGCCCCCAGCCCACTGCCAGGGGCTTTCACAGAGCACAACCAGGCCCCCGACAGCCAGCGAGCCTGGGACTGGCTGTCGCTCCCACAGAGAAGCAGGGTGAGGACGGATATCAAAGGCTGAATAGTTCAAGTCAAGGACAAAGTCTTTGGAAGCCAAGCGGTTGTGAGTGGAGAAAGGGGCAATGTGATGGGGCTGTGCTCAGATTTCCAACAGCCCTCTCTGTGCAGCGAAAGCCCCCCAGGAACCGCCTCCTCGGGCAGCCACCAGGAACAGCCCCCCAGCAGGGAGCGGCATTGGGGAGGGAGGAGGCTATTTGCTATATTTTTCTTTTCTTGTCATAACACTGTCTCGAGCATGCAAACCTACAAAGCTTTCTCATGGCACAGAGCGCTGCTTCCGCGGCAAGACGGCCCCCAAAGTAACCAGAACACAGAAAAAAAAAATTTTTAAATGAAAGAGCTAATTGGTCAAACCGGACTTGTCACCAGAACAACGTCTCACGGTCACAGCTTCTCAGCACCAGGAAAGAACAAACAAACACCTTCCGAATAAAACAAAGCATGCAGCTAATCGAACGCCAGCGGGCAAGCACCCACCCTGGCACCACAGCGGGCGGCCCCGGCCCACCACTCCTAGCATCTCCCAACATCAGCAGACGGGGGCACGGGAACGCAGATGGCGGCACACGCGATAATGGCAGTGCTCGGGTGAGAAACGATAGCAACAGGGCGTCACCAGAACGAGAGTCTAACCCAAACCGAATGGGGAGGAAAGCAGATGGATCAATACTGATTTGGGCCACGTTTGGCTACACACAGAACTGTCACATCTGGGCGTCCAGAGAGAGAGAGGACGATCGGTTCAAACTAAAAAGGTGGAAGTTCAGCTAAACGGCACAACCGGATCAGAACCGTTCTCACTGGGATTTCGGGTTTGGCCCGGAGAGGCGAGTCAGGGGACGAGCCCCACCCCACTGGGTTCTCGGGCTGGCAGTTGGGTGTAGACGGCATTACGGGCGCCTTTATCCCACGGTCGCTTGCTACTTAGGTAGGAAATAAAACATAACAGGGCTTTTTGTTTTTTTGCTTCTGCATACCCACTCCCGCCAAAAGCCTGCCCCGAGCGCCGCGGGCCGCGGTCTGTGTGAGCACAATCCTGAGGTAATCTTTTCTTCTTTGTGCAAACCCCGAAGGATGGGCTGTTCGCCGAGGGGGGACAGGCTGTACAAGGGGCAGGGAGGGGGGCTGGGAGTCAGTGGATCCTTGTGCCCTTGTACCCACGGTAAATCCTGAGGTTAGCTGGGGTTCTCCTTGGGCCTCATTCCAGCATGGCGTCCAGCTGGTCGGCCAGGTCGTCGAACATGCTGCCGATGTCGTCCAGAATGCTGACTGTGCTCTTCGCTTCCGCGGCGGTGCTGCGGGTGCAGAAAGCGTCCGTTAGCATCGCTGCGGGGGGGGGCTGCACCCCACAGGACCGCCCCCGGCCCGTGGCTAATGTGGGTCTCGCCCGGAGGGCAGGGGTAGCAGGCATGTGGGGGCGGGAGGGGTGTCACACTGAGCAATGGAGTAACTTTCCACCCAAACTGCGGGGAGGGGACACAGGCCCTCAGAGCCCAGCAAGCCCCTCCACCCCCCCGGCCCTGGCCCGGTAACTTCCCTCCTGTCCCCCATCTGTACAATTCTGCTCCCCAAACACTCCTCATCCCACCCAGGGTGCCTCTCAAGACAGGGTTTCACCCCATGCCCCCTGTGGCTGTGTCCCACCCCAATTCTCCTCCATAAGGGCCCCCTCAAGCCTGGATCTCCCCAAGAACCCCCCAATACTGACCCCTGCCCCTCCCCAAGTCTGTGTCCCTCTTCCAGCTCCCCTTGGGTCCCCTTCAGAACTGAGCCTCCTTCCTGGGGGGAACAAGGGGCTGGAGCCACAAGGCAGAGCTGGGTTCTGTCTCCCCTCCTAGCTGGGCCCCCCTCGTTGGGGAAGGTCTCAACCAGCTCCATGAGGAGGGGGCCATGGAGCAGCCCCTAGAAGCATTGTCCTTCAAAAGCTGAAAGGGGGGTAACCTGGGGAGGGGGGCAGGAGCAGGACAGTTTGTATCTATTAACGCACACGTCCTTAAAGAACCTGGAACTGACCCCAGCCGTCCTGCAGGCTTGTCGGCATGGGAGATTTTCCAGTTATACCAGTATAACTCTACAGGTACAGCTAAGCCCCGACAGTTATCCTGGAATAACCCACCCTGTTCCAGTACAAGGGCTTGTCGACACTAGAAACCCTACAGCTGTGCCACTGCAGTGCTTCAGCATAGACCGATGGGAGGCTCCACCTCCCCGAGAGGCCGTAGCTAGGTCGACCTAGAGCTGTCTTCACAGGGACTTGGACTTTTCCACCCTCCCAGTGACTCTGCTTGGCTGATCCTAAGAGTAGGTTTTCTCAGCTTAGTTTAAATCATTTCCTGAGCAACATAAGCTAAACTGGAAATAGGTCCTCTTGCACCAGAATAAGAGCCCCCACCCATGGAGTTATAGCGGTATAACTGCAGGGCTCTGAATTCACACCCCACCTTATTGCGCTATCACTTCCCTAGGTGCACGTGCCCTGCGTCTCACTATTCCTTCACGGCCTAGCAATCAGCTGTGAAACCCACTGGCAGAGGGCGCATCCCCACCCCTTCTGGGAGCAGGGCCACGTAGAAGATAACAGCCTTCTACTGCTACCGGTTATTTGTTAGCTTACCTGACCAAGCCCTGCTGATGATCCTTATGGAGGGTCAATATGGTTTTTAAAACCTAGGGAAATTACGTAACCCCCCCCCTTTACAAGCACATGAAGGCCTGCAAAGCTAAGCACTGGTGGTACCTGAATTAAGGTTGTCTGCACTAAGTGCCATCACACGGGCCCTGTAGAAGGGAGCCCCTGCCCTGAGAAACTTAGAAAGACTGACCCAGCAGAGACCAGACTCACAGGGAGACCCGCAGGAATGGGGACATCTGAGCCTTGTCTACAATAGGTGAGAAGGGGCTTTTTCCAATGGAGCTAGCCTGGCTCAGCAAACAGCCCCGCCTGACACTAACAGGGAGTACCGTATCCCTGAAGCATGAGAAGCAACAGCCCTTGCACCCACGACTCTTTTCCTATTTGCCCTGCCCGACACTGTCCAGCAGCAGTGAGTCCCAAAGGTTGGCGCCCCTCACAAAAAAGGCACAGCCCCATGTGCATGCGCAAGAGGGAGCGGGATCCTTACTCTACTGCCTGCCCATCCTCCTGCTTGATCTTCTGCTCCACAGCCTGCAGGGCCGCCGCCAGCGAGGCGCTGGTCTCCTCCAGCTTCTGGTGTGCCATCTCAGGGCTGGCGCTCTCCGTCGAGGGCCCGGCGATGGAGGAGCGCGGCGGCTTGACGGGCACCTGCTGGGGCTGCCCGCCGGGCGATAAGGGCTTGGCGGGGCTCGAGCAGAGCGAAGGCGGTGTGCTTGAAGGCTTGATCGTCGTGGTGAGCTGCTTGGCAGGGGATGGGGTGGGCGTGGAGCCCGCGCTCACTGACTGGATGGCGGCGTGAGGTTTGGGGGGCTTGGGTGCCGTCGGGGGCGGTGGGGGCTTGGGCGACACCAGGGGTGCGGTGCCGTGGACTCGCTTCACCTCTGCAGGAGAGAAGAGAGGAGAGGGGCTGTGAGGGTCATAGTCATTGCTGTTAATATGGGGAGGCTGGGATTGGGGGGTGTCACCCCTGTTCTGGGTGAGAGGGGCTGGGTGAGGGGGGTCGCCCCTGCCCTGTGCGGGGGCACAATAATGGGAGCCAGCATCAGACCTTTGGGAGGCTTCCCCAGTCAGCAGCAGAACCCAGAATAGAACCCAGGAGTCCTGGGCCCCTGCTTAAGGCTGGCCCGCCCCACAATTAACCTCAATCAATATAGAACCCAGCCACTTCATGGGCTAATGAATTTTCAATACAATCCAGCTCAAGAAGCAGGCAGCCAGCGGCAGAGCCACCCTGACTCAGCTGGGGGGTGGCCACTGGGAGCTGTGGGTGGCTGGCCGTGCAAATGTAGACAAACTGTCTGGCAGCTCGCCAGTGGATTACCCTGACAGGCTGCGTGCGGCCCACGGGCCACAGGTTGCCCACCACTGCCACAAAGGCTTGTACTCCTAGCTCCAGAGCTCCTACAGTTGGTCCCCGTCCGTGCCCCCCTAGGACTTTGCCGTGGACTCCAGTGAATGTCCCACCCCGCTCCCAAGAGCATTAGGAATTATGGGGCCTGGTTGATTGCTGGGACAAGCCGCCTAACGCTGCCCAGAATTTCAGCAGCTGTTCCCAGAGGGGTCTTTTCACTTCCCCACTCACCCAAATGGGGTGATGCACAGCAGCTGCTGGCCATGACTCGGGACCCGGCCCAGCTGGGCAGGATTGGGGGGGGAAGACACTGCATCCAAAAGAGGCTGGCTGGAGGAAGGATGCAAGTGAGACTGGAAGCTCTCTGGGGCAGGGACTGTCTTTTGTTCCATCTCTACAGCACCCGGCACCGCGGGGCCAGGGTGCTACCACAATCCAAGCCATAAACAACAACGGGCACAGCTGGAATGTAGTCGATCTCTCGCTGTTCTTCCCCAGCTGAAGGGGTCCCGCTCTGCCCCACAGTGCTCCTGCCACATCACTGTGGGGCAGCGCTCACCAAACACAGGCTCACGCCTCAGAGGGAGGCCCAGAGAGGCTCCACCGGGCAGCAGGAAGGCAGGCGGGGGCAAAGAAGACGTCCTGTCCCCGCTGCCAGCCGCCGTGAGGAAAGGCTTCCCCTCAGCGCCAGCCACGAGGATTGCCCCTCGTCAAGCCGTGTGGAGTGAGCCCGGCCTGGTGCTGGGAGAACTGGCAGAGATGCAGATGGGCTGCGGAGCTACCTGACGCAGGCCAAGGGGATTAAACCCGAAACACTCTCAGCAGACGCTTGGCTGGCACAGAGCCTCCCATCCCCTCGCACTCCAGTGCTGCTGTACGGACCACGAGGCAGGGCCCTGCGCCTGCACCACCTGGGGTTTGCCTTAGCGCTCTCCCAGGCTAGAGCGAACCGACTCTGACCCCGCTTAGCTTGTGGGCTCTCAGGAGCAGAGCTGAGGGCCGGGGGAGCAGAGCCTGCGTCCTTCCGGACTCCTGCCAGCCCCCTCGGCAGGACGCCACGTACCTGGGCTGCCGGGGCTGGGGATCAGCGCCTTTTTGGAAGTGGGTGTGGGCGGCCCGGGGACCTTCTGTGCTTGTGGGGTTAACACGGGCTTGGGAGAGACTGGCGGCTTGAAGGGCTTTTTGGGCTCCCCACCCACAGCCTGCGGCGCATGCTCCAGCCTGTCCTGCCTGTCGCCTGCGGCAGGGCCCTGCGGGGGTGTCTCTGCACCGCTCATCTCAGACGCCGGCCTCCGCTTGATTGTGCCGGTGCCGTTCTGGTAGACGGAGAGGGGGGCCGGCTCCAGCCCCTGCTCCTTGTCTTTGGACTTGGGCCGTCGCTTGACCGTGTCCGACTCGGTCAGGATGAACTTGACGCTGTCCTGCTGGCTCTGTTTGGCCCGGATCCTCCTCTTGAGTGTGGCGCTGGCCTCCACCTTAGCCAGGTCCCCGTGCCGGTGAGCAGGTGACAGCCCCTCCCCTGCCTCGCCCTTGGCCAGCCCCATCTGCCGGGGCCGCTGCTTGATGGTCAGGTTCCCCTCCTCGGCGAAGGGGATGTTCTCGGCTGAGCTGTTCTGGGGGGAGCCCCCGTGCTCTGCCCGCAGCCGCTCCACCGGGCCGCCGTCCTTGCCCGTGTCCGACCTGACGCTGTCGGAGCGCTCCCTGCGGGCGGCCGCGATGAGGCCGGTCACGGGGCCGCTGATGGTCCTGCGCCGGTTCACCACCTCCCCGTCCAGGCCTATGGCGTCTTTGTGCTTCACAGTGGCCAGGACGGCAGCCACGCGGGAAAGCTCCGGGCTGGCCAGGTGCATGGTGCCAGCAGGGTGCAGGTAGTAGCCTTCGGGTCCCTTCCCTCCTCCTCCTGCGAGAGGCTTCTGCAGGGCCAAGCCACGGGCGCCCCCGCCAATAGAGGACATCTCCAGCATGGCCGCGATGCTCTTGACGCTACCCGCGCTGCCCGTGTCCACGCTGCCCCCAAAGTCACTCGCGCGCCGTTGCTCCCGGTAACTCTCCTGTGCCTTCCCATCCTCCCCGCCGGGCACGTCCCCTTCCCCCTCCTTGGTGAAGTCGTCGGCCATGTTGGTGCTGGAGATGGCGGAGCTGGAGCGCTTGGGTGGTGGCGGGGGAGGCCCCTTCTTCTTGGGCCTGACGGCAAAGGACTGGCTGCGGTTGACGTTCTTGTCCCCGCCCGACTGCGCCCGCACTGAATGGCTCCTGCCCACCCGCCGCTGCACCGTGGCGTAGGGCCCGGCGTCCGGCACCAGCAGCTCGTCCCGCTCCTGCTCGCTGTCAGACATGGCGTAGCGGTTCAGGCTGTGCGCGCGCTTCTTCGGCCTGCCCAGCTCCTCCTCTGCTTCCCCACTCTGCGGCGGCAGGCAGAGCACGGGCACTGAGACTGGCAGGACTGGGACTCCTTGTGCCACGGGGCCCGGTGGGTGCCCGGCGAGGCCTTCGCCCTCCACGGGCTGTGGCATGACGTAGGCAAAGCCCCTGTGGGTGGGAGACTGAGGCAGGGACCTGGGCGACATGGGGCGGTCGGCCTGCTGGAGGAGCTGCGGCGTGGGCTTGACCTTGGCCGTGGCGTGGGGCACGATGAGTTTCTGGGGCGAGGACGGCCGCGGCTTGGTGGGCGTCTGTGGTGGGGTGAAGCGCCCTCCGGCCGGGGGGAATGACTGCCTGGGCTTGCCTGGCACCGGGGGCACGCTGGCTCTCTTGACGGTGTGCCCATGCCGCACAGGCCTGACCTCCTTGGGCATGCTGGAAGGCCCCTCCCTCACCTCCTCCATCAGGTACTCCTGGCTCTTGGACATGGCTGCGCTCGGCCCCTTGGGCCCGTCCCCCAGCAGCTCCTGGGAGCTGCTTATGTGCTTCGCCCGGCCGCTCAGGTTGTTCTCATGCACGTGCCTGGAAGGGGGACCCCGGTAGCCTGCCCCGTCCCGGATATGTGCCACGTGGTTCGCCTGCTTCTCCTGGCCCTCGGGTGCCTCACCCGTACCCGTGAGGGCCACCTGCAGCTCATTGCTCAGCTCGCTGTCCTGGAAGGTGGTCATCTTGGGAGACTGGCACTCGGCACTCTCCTGCTGGGGGGACTCGATGGCCAGCACATCCAAAGACTGAGGCGCCTTCTTCTTCAGGGTCCCCGACTCGTACTTGATGTACTCGGCCTTCTGGATTTCAGCCAGCTTCTTCACCGCCAGCATCAGCTTCTTCTGGTGGCCTGCAAGGGGGGAGGGAACACATGGCACAAGGGGGCGTTAACCAACGAGGAGCGACTCATCTCACCAGCAAACCCAGAGACCCTGGTGCTGGCCCGTGGATAGTGACACTCATTGCTCCGGGACGGCTGTCTCAGCCCAACCCAACCATGCCCACACCCTGACTGAGCGCTCGTCTCCCACCAAGCATCGGTGGGGCCTTTGCAATTTAACCGGGGCTGTGTATTTTAGGGTGTTTTAACTAAAAGGAGACTTCCAAGTTAGAGACACATTGGGGGGCCCTGACTGGTGTCAGCCGAGTTCTCTGGAGTTACACTGGTGACATGAATGCAGGATTTGACCTAGATGGCCCCCAATGAAGGACTTCTTATCGTGAAACCGGAAATGATTTCACAGGAACCTAGGGACTGCCACAGTAAATCAGACCCACGGTCCATCTCCCCCAGGATCCTGTGTCTTGCTGCTCCAGAACAAGGTGCAGGGACCCCCTGCAGGAGTGGATGTGGGATAACCTGCCCCCCACTCTAGGTCTCATCCTGGATTCTAACAGGCGGTGTTTGGCTAAAGCCCTGAAGCAGGAGGTTTAATGTCCCTGCCAACAGCTGAGTTAGCCTTAGCTATCCCAGCTCTGGCTCTTCCTGTTCTGCACAGACATGCCCGTCCTTTCCGGGGTCTCGCCCTTCCCCTTTCCAGTCCTCAGGCACAGCCACGCTCTGCTGCAGGGAGGGGTTCTCAAAGGAGCCTCAGGGAGTTAGACACATCAGTCCTACTGATTTAGGCCTGTGCGCCCAACTCCTTTAAGCTCCTTTGCAATCCTACCCTCCCAGCAACCTGTTTCGGTCAGCACAGCGCAGAGGTTCTCCTGGAAGCCAGGCTGCCCCTCCTAGGTCCTGCAGCAGCTGGTTTCCACTGACCCTGACCCCAGGGCTGGATTTGAGCCAACACTTCCAGCCCTTTAACCATTTTGTTTGTTTCCTGGCTTCGTGGGTAATATTCCTGCTGGGAATGACTGCGCATCACCCAGTGGCTAGGCAGGGGGAGACCTGGGATGAAGCAACAACCCCTTAACTAAAGCAACTGGCGGTTCTGGTGAGCAGGGAGTCAGCCAACCACAAGGGCCCTTGACAGGAGAATCTCTCCCAGCAGGAGGGGAGGCTGATGGGTTTTCTAGCTCCCCTCTGAGCTTACAGAGCAGCCATTAGCTGGCCTCTCAAATCTCCGGGAGCAACACAAGCACACTGTCTCCTGGGAGCAGGCATTGCTCCTTTACGTGCCCCAAGTGCTATTCGCCATTATGAATCCTGATCTCTCCTCCGCTCAAGCCATTCCCACCGCAAGAGGCCCCCGTCATCTCTCCTCAACCACAAATGCACCTCGGCTGCCTTGCTCAGGTTGTTCGTTCTTGGCCTCGGCCGTCCCATCACCACGCGGGTGCAAAGCGTAGCGATCCGTCCTAGAGCCGGCCATGACCAGAGACCGCGCTCACTCCAGACGGCATCGCTACCCTCTTTCCTAAACCTGAGGTTACTTGCATGAATATGTCAAAAACCTGGAGATTGACTCAGGGACTTAACCCACCGCCGATTTCCATTAACAACCAACTGCACCTGATCTCTACACCGGTGGCTTTAATGTCATCTTTAACACTAGAGAACTCACCACTTCCCTAGGTCGTTTGCGCCACTGGTTTATCACCCTCACTGTGCCTTATTTCTAATGGGAAGTTGCCTGGCTTTCGGCCACTGGTCCTTGCTCTGCCTTTCTCTGCTAAATTGAAGGCCCCTTGGCAGCCAATATATTCTCCCTGTGAAGACACTGAGCTGACACTATAACCAAGTCACCTCTTGACCATCCTGCTGTAAGCTAGAGATCGAGCTCTTTGAGTCTCTCACTGTCCGGCATTCTCTCCACCACACCAATCAGTTTTGTGGCTTTTTTCGGCCCCCTCTCCAAATGGTTAACACCCTTTTTTAAACTGGGGACACCCAACCTAGCCTCAGCATGCCAAGATCAGTCCCACCAATGCCGCACACGGGGTAAAATCACCTCCCTGTTCCTACTCACTGCTCCCACGTTTCTCCAGTCAAGCATCACAACAGCCCGTTTGGCCATGACATCGCATTGGGAGCTCACATGGCGTGGCTTGTGCGTTATCTAGGAGCCAGCAGTGTACAATCTGGGGCATGTCTACATGGGGAAATTGACCAGCATGACGATAGCGGTGTAAATACATGGCTACACAGCTCTGGGCCAAGTTCCCTCCAGGAGCAGCTTCGCTGACTTCAATGGAATTGTGCCCATGCTGCACTGGGATGTCAGCCAAGTCGACAGGATGCGTGTGGTAACCAAGATACAAGGGCACCTGTCTGTTCCTCCCTCTGCAGCAATGGGCCCAATTCTCCAAGTGCCCTGGAGGCACAGCACATATGCTGCAATAACATCCACCACCCCCGGTCTTCACAGGGCATTTGTGTTCTGACCGGGCACTTCTCGCAGACGCGGGCAGTTGGGGCAGGGAAGGAATCAGTCACCGCTTTCAGAAATGTCAGGCTGCCAAGGTAACCCCAATGAGACGGGTGATTCCTGCATGTCACTGCAGCTGCAGGCCGTTCTTGATTCATGGCACTTGTAGCAGGCACCAGGAGCAGTGAAGCACAAGGCCCCCAGGAGGTCTGAAGACAGCGCTTGGGAGGACACCAAAGCTAGGGAACGTCCTTACATAGCCAAGCGAGAAGGTGCTGTGAGCCCTGCAGCTGGTCTAATAGATAGCCTGGTCCTGCTTTGGACGCTGAAGGCTTTGGGTGAGAAGCAAGGTACAGCACACCAGGGGTTAACAGAGCACAGCACAGGGTGGGAGAGGCGAGGCCTTGGTGCACCCCAGGGTGCCACGGTATCCTCTGAGCCTAGCTTCTGGCATGAGAATTCCCTCTCCACCTCAGGGAGCCTTCCATCCCAGGGCAGTGCTGACATCATGGCAGACCTGCCCTGTCACAGGTGCCATCAGGCCGAGACGGCCCATCCAGTCCCAAATGCCCAGTACATTGCTGGGCATGTCCCTGGGACAAAGGCTCTGACCAAGACAGAGGCCTAGGACGGGAGTAGCAGGCAGGGAGCTGCAGGGCACCAGCAGAGCTGTGAGGCGGGAGCCCAGCTTTGGGATCACAAGGGGCTGTGGATCAGAACTGAGCAGTGTGCAGTGGGCAGGACCGGAACACGACAGATGTGGGGCTGCCCAGGACAGCCTGGGCAGAGCTGAGTGAGGGGGGGCCTCAGGACTGAGATGTGGGCATGTTCCCTGTACAGTGCTGAGCCCAGACACAGTCAATGGGAGCTGAGGGTGCGCCATTAATGTCCCTTTACAGCCAGTGGCAGAGTGGCGTCTGCCCATGGTGCATTGCACAGTCTGTCGGTGCCCACGGGCATTACAGCTGTGCCGCTTTCGCCTCCTGGCCAGGAGGATGCCATGAAGACCCGCCACCATATGCAGCAGGCGCTGCCCCGTGCCAATGCCCGGCCCCGCGTTACCCAGCTTCGTGATCCCGATCTCCTGCAGATCCTCCCACGTGATGTCCGTGATGAAGTCGATGTTCTCGTAGCCGTTCTCCACCAGCACTTTGTAGTACTGGGCCAGGCCGATCATAGAGAGCCAGAGAGCCAGGTTGGCCTACAGAGGCAGGAGGCAAAGGGAGAACAGTGCTTTAGCCCTGACCCAACACCATTTAAAGAGACTGCGTGGGGGTAACACCTATGCCATGGCCTGGTATTAATGCCCCTCCCTTCCCCCGAGGTTAATGCAGCCGAGAGCTTTACAATCTACCCAATGACGTTCCTGCCCCTGGGGCCCGAGTCTCCTGTGCATCTGTGTGCACCAGCACCACATGCCAGCATTCAGGTCTGTGCACCCTCCTTGCCCTGCTGGGAACCGCGCCCAAGGTGCCAGGCAGTGGCGAATCGGGCCCCTGGCTTCGCAGGATACCCTGAGCCAAAGGCACATGACAGCAGCGAATTGGGCCCAACTAGCTCATCCTCGCTGCAGGACGCTGCCCGGGCTCTGTTCTCCAGCACGTTGTTCAGTCTAGTTCAGGGGCTCCCACCCCTTCCCATGGGAGAGGACTGCACAACAATGGAAGTCTCACCAAGAGGGGGTTTCCTCAGACTGCCTAAATTCCCTTGGCATCCCAATCAACCCAGTACTCCGGAACCATTTCCCGGGGTCCCCTCCAGGACAGGGCACCCAGACCTGTGCTCAGAGCTCAGGGGAGATCCAGGCAGAGCTCTTCTCTTGGGTGGACAGCATTCACTGCTCTCTGGGAGAGGACTGAAACCTCCAAATGCGCCAGGAGAGGGCCCTTCTCGCGCTGCACTGGGACGCTGTCCCAAACAAAACAGGCTGCAACATGGGGGCTAATCCCCACATGGCAAGAAGATGGGGTCCAGGGCTTCACCTATCTCCAGCAGTTAAAGAGCTACAGGCCATCCCAGGGTAGGAGAGGCGAGGCCTAGCTACACCCCGGGGGGGTTAGCCTGGTGACCCCATGCCTCATAGGGAATCCTGCCAATAGGGCAAAGCTGACAGGCAGGGAGCGTTCCAAGGTCCATTACCGGGGAGAGCTGCGGGAGCCTTACCGGCTTGTACTCCGGAAGCCACTCGGGGATATTCAGGCTGTTGATCTCCGAGGTGATCTTCTTCCTGTGTCCAGGTTTCGTCACGCCAATAGCTGTGAGGTCCTAGGGCACAGAAAGACACCCGTCACCTTCACTGCACAAGCAGGGCCTAGCCACGCAGCACTGGCAGCCCCCACGGAAGATCGCAAGCTGTCAGCCGCTGCAGGCCACCTCTCCGTTACAAGGGGTGTGGGAGCAGGCTTGGAAGGGTGAGGTTTTTATCGGTAAATGGCGATTTCACTGTACACCCAAACCCACAAAAATACTTCCAGTGACCCCCATGGAGAGCGGCAGACAGGAGAAGTGAGAACAATGTGGCTTGAGAACTCGTCAGAGTGCGAGGCTAATGACTTTGTGCATGTGGACATGAGACATGTCGGCATTTTAACAGTGACAAAGTTTTAACTTTTTGAGTCTCAACAGCTATCGTCATTCAATAATTATGGTGTGAGCTCCTCCCTCATTGCCTGACCCCCGACCCAATAGTCCCCCCCAACTGCGAAAACTTAAAATCAATACAAATGAAAAAGTGCTCCACAATAAACATTGAGCTTCTCCGTGGAGATGAGAAACAAATCCAAATGGCATTCTCCTAGTGCGAAGGAAGGCTCTGGCTTCGCAAAGCCAAGGGCACGCTCTGCAGGGCAGAGATTGCGTGTGTGTGTGTGTGTGTGTGTGTGTGCATACACACACCACACCCAGCGCAGAGGGGCCCCACCCACAAGAGGCAGTTGCACTGCTAGGAATGAATGAATTGGGTCCTGTGGCATTCCCCCAACAGGGAGGCTGTGAGCTTGGGGAGGTGATGCTGTGCCCCTCACACACCACACGCCAGCGGACTCCGGCTGGAAGGGCAGAGTTCAGCCGTCCTTTGGAGCCAGGACACACACCGTCAGCCTCTCTAAAGCTGCTCTAGGTCTGGAGACCAGGGGAGAAGGGACTAGTTCCCTCACCCCCGTGTTCTCAGAGCAGGCTGAGGGGTCCCTGCCCAGTCACCCCACTGGGATCATGCCCCCGGTTCTGGTGAGAAAGGGAAAAAGCCCCCAGAGCTGCAGCTGGAGCAGCCCTGCCATGTGCCATGCCACATCACCAGGCTGCTCAGGGAGTATGGCGGGGCTGGGAGCCTTAGGATGGAGCTTGGGCCCAGCTGCTCAGAGCTGTCCTCAGGGCCAGTCCCTGCCCACCGCGCCAGCAGCTCACGGGCACCCCAGCCTGGCGCCCGGCAGCTTGGGACAAGCCCCACTGGGTGCTGCTCCGAGCTCAGTGGGACGCCGCTGGGCTGCGATGAACCCCAGCGTGAGCTGTGGGAACTCAGCATCTCAGAGAGGCCAGGAGCATCCCCTGTGAGAGCGCCCAGCACCCATGGATTCTGTGACCACCCAGCCCCCAGCCCCAGGGCTCGCCAGGTGCTGGTAATGCTGCTGCAGCAGGGCTACCCCAGGGGGTTGGGTCGGAGCACCAGCCCCCCATGCAGAGCCACCCTTGGCCCCTCCCAGCACTCCCCACACTTCAGCTCCCCGCCCAGCCACAGGTGTGTGCAGAGAGGGGAAGGGGAGAGACATGGGCCTGTCCAAGCAGCTCTGGGGGGCTAAACCCCCAAGAGGGGATCTTAACTCATCTGCAAAGATGGTAGCTCAGCCTGGATTTGCCCATGAGTGCCGCACCTGCCCCAGCCCCCACACAGCTCCCAGCCCCCGGTACCACTCAGCTGGGTCTGGAATGATCCCCTTTCCCTTTTACCGTCTAGAAGGCTGGGAGCCAGCAAAGCTGGGCATGCTGCCCATGAGCACCGCGACTCGCCGTTCGATCCAGGCCCCAAATCCCACCCCACATCACAGAGCCACGGCAGCTCAAGGCAGGGGCCTCCCAGCCCGTCCTGCAGCCCCTCCTCCACCCTTCACCTAAGGGGGGTATGCGTGCTATCTGGGCCCGATCCCATGCCATTGCCAGGAGAGCTCAAGGGAGCAAGATCGGGGCCCTCGCCCTTCAGCTCACCCCCGGCTCCCGGCCATCCTTACCTCTGGGGTCATCCGGCTGATGGTGGGGATGTCGTACCCGGCATTAATGAAGTTGGCCGCGTACAGCTGCAGCTGGAACTTGCAGAGCCACTGGTACACGGCCTCAGAGCTCTGGGGGTGAGACAGAACGGGGGTCACTGGTGCTGCCAAGCGAGCCCGGGCTGTGCCATGGACACAGCAGCATGCGCAGTCAGTGCCAACCCAGGCTGCACCCAGCCAATCCTCGTACAGGGAGGAGAGTCCTCCCTAGCCCCAAGCAGTCGGGGATTGGCCCCACTCCACCACCCCAGGGGCTGCCCCCCTAGACCCAGCAGTTGGGGGAGAGGGAGCTGCAGTCAGGCAAAGCCCAGAAGCTCCTGGCCGTAACCCTCACGGGTAGGAGAGGCAAGAGCCCAGCCACCTGCAGGATTTAGCAGGGAAAGAACCTCCCGGCTGAGTCTGTGACAGGTGCCTAACCCCAGCTTCTCCCATATGGAAGAGGGGCAGGAGCCTGGGGAACTCCCTGGGACATGAAGGAGCCTGTAGGAGATTTGCCAGATGGTCCCCTTCTGCCCTGGGGCCCCACAGCAGGAGGCAGGCGATACATTTACCCCGTCACCAGCCCCGAGAATCACCCCCCTAGGGAGACAGACCGAGCAACATTTCCTCCCTCTCAATCAGCCCAGCATGGAGAGGCCCTTCAGAACCCTGCAATTCCCCAGCGCGCCCGAGGTCCCTGCCCGCCCACGCGCTCTCTGCACCCCGTCGCACCAGGCTCCTGGCAGCCTGTTCGTTTGCAGCTGGCAGCGCCCCGCCGCACCGGGAAGCTGTGAACCGCAGGTGGCAGCACAATGAGGGAAGCTGTCTGAGGTGCTCAGCCAACGTGCGACTCTCGCCCTGGGCGCCGGAACGGTTGTTCCGAGGAGGGGACCCCGCCATGCCGCTGCCGAGATGTGACGGCTGAGCCGAGGGCTGCAGACAACGGAGCCCAACGTGCTGCAAGCTCGGGCTCCGGAGCGCGGAAACGCAGTCAGCACATGGCGTCCCCCTGCCCCGCGCAGAGCCAGCCCTGTCCCCACCTGCACTCCCTCACTGACAGCTGCTCGCAGGGCAACAGCACCGAGGGCCCACTTCCTCTCCAGAGCCCCCTGCGCTGTGAGCAATGGGTCCAACTGCCCCCCTCCCCGCAACACCAGAACCTCTCGAGCTGCCAAAGGGGCAGAGGTAGGGATTGGGGAGCAGAATTGCTGGGCTGGAGAAAGGGCAGATGTGGGGCTGGGCACATAATGAATGAGAATGTGGGGCTGGGGAGAAGCTGGGATCTCCGCACCCCCACGCGGCGATTGATGAAGGTCTGTGTGATTTGATCTGAGTTGGACTCCCCAGAGAGAGCCATATCCCGGCATTGGATACACCTGGGAGAGGGGGCAGTCCTGCGACCGCCCCACACCCCCTGGGGGTGGCAGCGGGGGGGGGAGGGAATCAGACGACAGACCCCAACACAATATCATTTTGCAATCTCATGATCTGTGTAATTTCGGGGTTGGCCACGCTGCATGGATCTGCGTAGTGACCCCTGACCTCAGTGGGGTCACCTGTGCAGGGCAGCGTGCAGGACTGGGACGGGGGAGCCACTGCCTTTAATAATAAATAACTCCCAAGTGAGCGTCAACAACAAGCCACTCTCCTGCAACACCCAAACAGCATCTGGGCAGCCACCAAACCACATGTGAACTCAAGTGGGGAGAAGGCAGCAGGAGCGGCCCCCGGGACCTCGGCTTTCTGCAGCCTTCATTAGCTCCCGCTGCACCGTTCCCCAGCTCCGGCCACGGTCCTGGGCGTGGGCTGCAGAGAGACGGCCCTGTCTCCAGGAAAAGGGAGGAGGCGAACGCTGGGCAAGTACAGGCCCTACCTCAGAAACTTAAGGAGAATCCCAGGGGGTAGAACTCCCTCAACGCAGCACCCCCTGCAGGCAGTGGGGCTAAGGCAGGCTCCCTACCTGCCCTGGCTCCGCACGGCTCCCGGAAGCGACCGGCATGTCCAGTATGAGCGAGGGCGGCCAGGGGGGTCTCTGCGCTCTGCCCCCGCCCTGAATACCGACTCTGCAGCTCCCATTGGCAGGGAACTGCAGCCAATGGGAGCTGCGGGGGAGGCACCTGCAGGCAGGGACAGGACACAGAGCCACCTGGCCACCTCTCAGCCTAGGAGCTGGACATGCCGGTCGCTTCCAGGAGCCGCCTAAGGTAAGCGCCGCCCGCACCCCGCACACACCCCAACCCCGTCCAGCCCAGTCAAAGTGAGTGAGGGTGGGGGAGAGCGAGTGATAGAGGGAGGGGGGATGCAGTGAGCGGGGGTGTGGCCTCAGAGAAGGGGCGGGGAGGGGCAGGGCCTTGGGAAAGGGGCGGGCAGGAGCTGGGCAAGGCTGTTCAGGTTTGTGCGATTAGAAAGTTGGCCACCCTACGCAGGCGGTGGGACGGAGCGAGTGCCTCAGCGCCCTACTCGGAGGGCAGGGGGCAGCTCTCTCCCCCACTCGCCGGAAAAGGGATGATTGATCGCTAAAATCGAGCTGCCTCTGAGCCAGGACAAGCCGGCCCATCATTGCTGGACGGGGCCAGGGCGAGCTGAGCTGTGACCCTGGGCTGCCAGTCCTTTCCCTCGCACCGAGCAAGCCTGGCAGATGGGCGCTGCCTCTTTTTAAAGGCCCGTTCCCTCTGCCGGCTGGATTCAATCAGCTGCCACGTGGCTCCCGCCTTCTTACCTTCCCTTCTGACATTGGCTCTATCTTCTTCAGCTGCTGCTCAGCGGGTGGCTGCCCGGCGTAGGGAGAGCTGGCCAGGCTCTGAGTCCGAGAAGAACCTGTTGCAAAGCAGGCAAAGGGAGTGGTCAGAGCAGCTGGGAA
Source organism: Dermochelys coriacea (assembly GCF_009764565.3). Lineage (NCBI taxonomy): Eukaryota > Metazoa > Chordata > Testudines > Dermochelyidae > Dermochelys > Dermochelys coriacea. The sequence continues at coordinate 3,468,160 of NC_050077.1, read as the reverse complement.
CGCTGCACTGGCAGGCCCTGCGGAGGCCTTGCAGGATGTAGACATTAAAGACCCCACGGCACTTCTGTCTGGGGTGTTACCCTGGGAGTCCTGGCCCCAGGGCAGCACGGGTGGCCCAGTTCCCCTGTAGGTCCAACTGGATGAGGAACACTTTCTCTCTCACTTGTCCTAAATTGTTGTCCAGTGTTGCTGGCAAGCTCCTCCCCAGCAGTGGCTGCATTTCACCAATGGGTGCCTTTTCTGTATAGCCCATTCATGTCTATGGGGTGCTTCGAGATCCCCCCACGAATCGGGAGATCTAGAGAGAGAGAGCAGAGTGCGGCTTTTCTGTTTAAACCCACCCTCCTCTGAACTTTGTTAGGGATGTCTGCATGCACGCCGAGGCTGTGTCTCTTAGGAGGCCTCGGGCCCGCTTCCTGTCACTGGGGCGCTGGCATCCCTAGCCCCTTGGGCTGCGACGCACCAGCGGTGTGTAGCCTGTTTAGCTTTCAGTGAGGCAGCCATCAGGACTCAAGTGGAACAGCACGACGTGGTCAGGAGAACCCACCGCTCTATTTCCTGTCCCACATCCTAGGGCAGCCTTGCTCAGACCTCAGTGGGGCAGGAGCCGAAGTAGCCACCAACATTCCCAGAAGAGCCACAGCCGTGTGAATTCCGTGTTCCACTCACTCCGCTGCTCCAGATTCTCACAGCAGAGTGACTGCCCAAGCATTAGTATTTTACCCACTGCAATTGGTTAATAACACAGTAAAAGCCTCCGGATTGAATTATGAACCAATCGAAGTTATTCACCAATCACACGGTGGTTTAACATCGTGTGCCACTTTTTGTCACTGTCCTAGGGCATGTCAGGACGAGACATTAACCCTACAAACGCCAGGGTGCCGGCCTGCCACGGGTGCAGTGCACCCGCCTTCCACTCTGGGGATAGTGGTGTATCAGACCTAGAATGGCCCCGGGCCTGACGCTGCTTTTTGGACACTGGCCCTGGACCAGAGTGCAAAGGCCAGGACGTTCCGACTGGAAACCAGCCCTTCTCCAGCCCCATCACCATGGCGGTGCCCCGCTGGGCCCTCTGCTCAGCACACCCAGCCTAGTTCTTTCCTCAGCGGCGAGCTCCAGGTCCAGAGGAGGGAGCGGCTCGGACCCACAGGGATTACGGCATTCGGCTTAGGGCTGCTCTCCCTTCCCCCTGCCTGCCAGCAGCTAGCCATGGGAGCCTGGCTAAGTGACTGGCTCCTGGGGCCCGGCTGAGAACTCACACCGCTCATTCTCAGGGTTTAGTGACAGGCGTTTGTGCCTTCCCGGCTCGAGCTGTTCGACACAATGCTGCCGGCTGGGCCGAGTTCCCAGCCCCGGGGAGGCTGCAGGCCAAGTTAAGCACTTTGCAATTGGGCTGGTAAAATGGATGCAACCAGCATGGAGGTAAGCAGCAACCCCCCCACCCGCACCCACCAATCATCCCCCCCACCACACACACACACACCAACCACCCCTCACCCCAACTATACACACGCACACACCATACACACATACCCCAACTACACACGCACATACCCAACCACCCCCATACCCATACCCCAACCACACACACACCCCAACTCCTCCACTCCCTACACACACCCCAACCCCCCCATCCACACCAATCGTATAGACACACACCAATCAACCACACCCCCCCAACCACACACACCTCAAACCCCCCCACACATGCAACCCCCATTCCCCCCACACCGCCTTCCACACATATACACCAACCATACACACATCCCACATACCACAACCCCCCCATGCATGCACATACACCCTACACACCAATCGCACACACATACATCAACCATATGGCACACAGCCACCAATCACACAAAAATGCACATCCCAACCATGCACCTCCCCAACACCCAACCCACATGCACACACACCCCACACATACACACACACACACACACACACACACACACACACACACACACGCACACCCTAATCATACACACACCCCACCCCCAACCCCACACGGACACACCCCCCCACACACCAATCACAAACGCACCTCAATCATGCACGCACACACACCAGTCATACACACACACCACACACAATGCTGCTTGGCACGCAGGGACCAGCGATCAACAGACGGCCCTGGCAGCAGCGCCAAGCCTGCAGGCCGCGGGCAGCACCTCGCTCCCTCGGTTGGCCTGGAGCATGGCCAGGCCAACAGCCTGGAGGTGGAGCACACACCAGGACACACGCTTGCCCTCCCCGGCCCCCCCGGCCCCCGACTAACCGAAGCAGGAGAAGGCCTGGCAGCAGCAGAAAGGCGAAAGCATCATTTTACCCACGCGCTTTCCTCTTGGGCAACAGGAGCAAAAAAATCAACGCCAAGCCCTCGCAGGTACCAAGGGTCAGCCCTGCTCCGAGCGGCCAGGCAACCGCCAGCCACGCACCTGCAGGAGCCTCCAGGTTCTTGGCCGGCCCATCATCCACCACAGACTCTTGCACCGATGCCTTCTGGGACAGGACCGTCGCCAGCAGCTGAAAAAAATACACCACCAAGGGTAAAAAATGGGGAAGGGTAGGGGGGCTGTCAGGAGCCAGAGACTGTGTTGCTAACGCTGCGGCAGCCTGAGCCGGAGGCGCGGGCGGGCAGGGAGGGGCGCAGTGGATTTTGGATGCAGCAGGGAGTGCGTGAGAACACAGCTCACAGCACAGATGGTCCTTCGCCTCCAGCAAGGGATGGCAGGAGCTGCAGTTCCATCCGGACACCCCAGTTCCAGCCTCATGCACACCTAGCCCCAGCCCCCCGCAGCCATGGGAAATGGTGGGGCCTCCCCTCGGCCTGATTAGCCAGGAAGAGGCACAGAGCATGGCCCCCTGGCCTAATGGTTCCAGAGCACCGGGCGGAGGGCAGGCGTCTGGAGCCAGGGGCCGTGTGACTGAGTAGGGGCAGCAGAGCCCAGCCAGCTGCAGCAGCAGCCTGGAGACCCTCTGCCCCATGGAGGAGGTGCAGGGGAGGGAAGGACAGAGCAGCCCGCAAAGGATGGATCTCCTACTCCCAAAGTCAGCCCTGGTGCCACTCCCAGTGGACAGCCTCAGAGAAGGGCAGGGTCTGCCGGTCCCGCCCCAGGCAGGCCAGTGGGGTGGAGAGCCAGGATGGCGCTGGAGTGCCCAAAGCCCGTTAGGGGAGGGCTGCAGCCGACGGAGCTGCGCCTGACCCCCAGGCCCAGAGTGGGCTGCAGCAGAGCGGTGGGGACCAATGGACACGCAGAGCTTAGCGTCTGCCCTGTCATCCCACCCCCCGCTGGGCTGGGGGACCCCAACACAGCAGCCCAGCAGCGGGCGGAGGGCAGGAGAAAGCAGCCCCAGGCAGGCCTGACTGAGCGAAGGGCAGGAATGTGCCTCGCGTACATGGAGCAGAGCACAGGGGTGGGCCAGAGGGCTGGAGCGCTCTGGGCCATCTGGCACCTGGGGCAGGACTGGCTGGTCTCCTTACATCAGGTGCATACGCTGAGAGCGTCTCCATGACAGGGGAGGACGGGAGATCACCTCACTCCGCTGCCGGCTCCCTGGGGAGACAGGGGCCAAGGGTTACCTGCTGCCTCCGCAAACCCAGCTGCCCTTACCTTGACCCCTTCGGAGCCGGCATGCAGGGCATGGCTGCCACTGCCCGTACTCTGCCCGCTCCCCGAGCTCCGGGCACTGGCCACGCTCCCCGTGCTTCCCAGGCTGCTGCGGTCCCCACCTGCCGACGGGGAGGGAGAGTTAGGTGGCGGGCGATGGCAGGGCACTTCTCCGCACGCCGCGGAGACCCCGTGCTGCTGGGTGCAGCCTGGCTTGGAGGCCCCAGCAGCAGCTTCACGCCAGTGTTTCGGAGCCTCCCGTCAGCACGGATCAGCCCGCTGACGAGCCCCACCCCAGGCGAGTCCAGGGGAACACCAGCCTGCCACCAGGCAGCAGGAGCCATCAGCGTGGGGCTAAAGAAGCGGTTCCCAGGACGCGGGATCCAGTGACGAGCCCACGTACGCACAGACTGATGCAAAGGTGGCTGTACCTGCAAAGGGTTTGCGCAGCACCCAGATCTCTTCCACGGGAGCTGGAATGGCAGCCGATCCGCCCTGCGACGGCGACAGATGCGACGGGCTGTCAGACCCTCGGGAACCTTCGGAGCAGAGCGGAGAGAGTGGCGGTGAGAAGGGGTGTAGCAGCGGGGACCAGGGCAGTCTCACCCAGACGTGCACCCGGGAGGCAGGGATAACTATGCAAGCAAGAATCAGGCTGGGGTAACAAGGTTAGTCCGATCAGGGAGGATGAGGCCCTCTTCTAGCAGTTGAGGTGTGAACCCCAAGGGAGGAGAAACAAAGCAGTTTCTCCTCCCTCAGCATTCACACCTCAACTGCTAGAAGAGGGCCTCATCCCCCCGGATCGGACTAACCTCCTTATCCCTCGCCTGATTCTTGCTTGCATAGTTATCCCTGCCTCTGGGAATTTCCACTACATGCATCTGACGAAGTGGGTATTCACCCACGAAAGCTTGTGCTCCAATACGTCTGTTAGTCTATACAGTGCCACAGGACTCTTTGCCAATCTCAGGCTGGCATCACTGTGGTGACCAAAGGAGTCTGGCTGGGCATAGCACGGAACCACTGCACCACCCCTCTGCCCCCTTCTGCTGACCAACCCCACTGGCCCCCTGGGGGCAGCCTCCCAGCCTAGGCAATGCCAGGCACTGCACCCATGGGCATCACTGTCGCAGGGAGGAGATGTGGCCTTGGCATGAAGTTCCAGGGCAGCTGGGACCCACTGCATTGGAAGACACAACGTGGACTGCAACAGCTCCTCTCCCCACCCCACAGCACTGGTGTCCTCCCTGCCGACCAGAGGGCAGGCGTCCCCGGGACTCGCACAGAACAGCACGGCAACCAGCCTCTCTGGTTATTTTAAGTCCGTTGCTTAGGGAGAGTGCGCCCAGCCCCGGCAGCCGAGCGGGTACTAGACCCTCCATCACACCTTGGCCAATACACAGGGAACACATTTGTAAGGGCCCCTTGGGAGCTATCCACATGCAACAGCCCCCCGGTAAAGCTAACCCTTCACTCAGCAAGGGGTACAAGACGAGACTCAGCCAATAATAGCAGGCAGGCGCGTGCCGAACAGATGGGCAGCTGGTAAACCACTGCTGAGTCTACACTCCCAGTGGTTATTTCCTCAGTCACCGGTGGGCCCCACTCTGAGCTCAGCCCCAGGGGTGCACGAGGGAGAACCGCATGGAGGAGGGGGTTCCCCGGGGCTGTGGTGAGCACGGCGTGGTGCAGCTGGCTGCAATGGGGCTGCACACAGCCCCGGCACTGGCTCTCAGGCTACACTCTGGAGGTGTTGGAGACGGGCCATGGGAAAGGTGCTGACGGTGCCCCGGGCAGCGTTTTTACATGGGGAGAGGAGGAGGAGCAGTGGATGAAGGGCAGTCTAGGCTGAGTAGCAGGAGTCAGACCCAAGGCGGGCACCTCCTGGACCGTGCCTGTTCCAGAATGTTTCATTCCCGGTTCTCAGCCACGGGGCAGCTGCCACTGCCAGCCCCACAACATATGTTCAGGGGAGGGGGGCACAGACATTTGGAACTGGGAATGACGCTAGCTGGGTGAATGGGCTACAAGGGACCCGAGAGCTCTGTCCCACCACGAGCCACCGTGCTAGAATTCACCAGCCGCAGTCCTGCAGCGACCCCTCGGCCAGACAAACGGGGGCTGACATGGCCCAGCCCTAGCCTGGCTCCCTGCCCCCCCACCCCCAGAACAGCAAACACTTGCGGAAGTAGGACTCTCCCCACCCTCGGACATTCACCGGTCACCCCGGAGCCAGGGCCCGTGTCCCCCCCACAGCTGGTGGGAAGTTGCTGCCAGGTCAGATTTGGGAGAAGGCAGCTCAGCATCGCTGCGGGGACGACGGAGCTTAATGGTCTCACCAAGCCAGCCTCCTGGCACGGCAAGGAGACGGGAGAGAGACAGACATTGAAGGCTGGAGTCTCTCGCGAACTGTAAGCTGACTAGCACATAGCCAGCGGGCCGGGCCGTGGCTCGGGGACGAACAGACCCTTTCCAGAATTGGGAACCTTGCTACAGACCTTGCCCCCTCCCCCTGGGCCAGGCTTGGTCTGCACTGGGGGCTCCAGGCTCGGCAGGGGGCTGCACTGACCCTCACACACTTTGCCTAGAGGGGCGGAGCCGCTATTTGCACTGGTGGAGCTGAGCCCTGCGTGCTCTCGGGGTGCAGATCAGCACCACTGGGAGAGGCCTTGGAGAGGAGCTGGGGAGCCCTGCTGGGGCCTGGCCCCTCCACCACAGAGCGCAGGGTGGTCAGTGAATGGCAGCAAAGCCCATTGCCCTGGCGGCCCCCGAGCACTGAGCGAGCCCGACGCCTGCCCGGGGAGCCTCAAGACTTGAGAATTCCCCATACGGCGGCTCGGAGGGCAACTGCAATGGGCTGAGGGAGGGTGCCAGCCGGGACATCTCTGCAGGCCAGCTGCCAGCGCTCCTCCCAATGCTCTGATCTGCTTGACTTTGCCTAGGGGATGGGATGCCAGTGCCCCCAAAGTAAAGGGGGGCTGGACCCTGCTTGTGGTTGGCCAGGGCAGCAAGGCCCCGGTCCCCCGGGATGGGCTCTGAATAAGCGCAGCAAGTCATGACCCAGGAACCTCAGTGCTGCCCCCCCGACTCACATGAAGCAGCCCCTCCCTGACTGCAGGTGCAACTCACACGCCATCGGAGGGGTGGGGGGGTCTGTCCCCTCTAGTGGCACTGAGACCACTTAAAGAGAGAGTTAAATGAGTCTGCTCTACAGCCCTAGCTAACAGCAGGAGGCTTTTAGCTCACGCAGTAGAGACTTATGCACTAAGCTCCAGAGGTGCCCGGTTCGATCCCGAAGCCCGGGGTCTGTCAGTGTTACACATGGACCGCCCATGGAGGCAGGCACATGCCCATGCACATAGGGGAAGCTGAATCCAGCCCTTGGGGAATGCCTGGGAAAACACGGGCCTAGGAGCCACTGGGAAGTGACAACACAAGGCCCCAAGTTCCTCATCAGCTGGCCTTCCCTGAGACCTGTGTTTATTTCACCTGAGGAGTCACTCTCTGTGCTTTCCAAGGCCCAGTCGGCGACTCGCTCGGCAGTTCCATGGTCTTAGCCTGGAAACCCCCCCTTGCCTCTAGCCCTGGTCTGAGGGAGCGGAAGGGAAGACGGCTCTCTGCGCACAGATGATGTCAAAGCGCCCAGCTCTGGGCCCCACGCTGTGATGTTTGCTGGAGAGCCGGGAGAGGGGAGCCCACCTGTGTTATGTAAAGTAAGCCCCTCTTGGGGTCTGCAAACAGATCTCTCAGCAGCGAGCGAAGAGATTTAACAAATGGCTCACACTGGCGCAGGGAATTTCCGCTGGATTTGAAGGAGTTTCAAAGTGGGTCATGCTGGGGGCGTGCTCCGCCACTGAGGAAAGCAGCCCTGTGCAGGAGGCGTACGGCTCCCAAGAGGGTTAAAACAGGCAGAGCCATTTCCCCGCATGCAGGGCCACACAACGAGGGGTTTGCAGATTGCACCAGAGAAACAACTCAACCCAACTGCACAAAGACTCAATGCTGCCATTTCCCTGGAGATTCCTGTCAACAAACACGCATTTCTTATCCCCCTGCCAACCCCCGCGCCAGGAAAACCAGAGTTAAAGGGAAGTGGCTCAGCAAACTCTTTCCTCGCACCTGAAAGAGAAACAGAAAAGCTGGTTGAAAAAGGAAATGGAGAAAACTGGAGATTACTCAGCATGCCCCTGGCCTGGCAATGCTCTAAACCAGCTGGAGAGAGACTGCCAGTTCCCACGGGGAGGGGGAAGGTTTGTTAAGAGACCCACAGGTATGATGCTGATGCACCAGAATTTAAACCTTTCATCTGCTCCTGTCTCTATTAGCCCTCTGAAAGGAACAAACACCACTGTCATTCGTTTCCAGATGGGGTCAGTGGCCTGATAGCCTGCTTCTTGGAATGCCCAGGACCTGGAAAACCCAACTGTGGCTGGCTATAGCCACAGACAGGGCTCTGCCAGACCCATGGACTAACTGCATGAGACTAGAAGCAATCAAATTGGCAGCTCAGCCCGGGGGGAAGTTTCCTGCCTGACCCCAGCGGCAGAGCCCTTGTGCATTTCATCGTTGCTGGTGTCACTGCAGATGCTATCTGTATGCATTAAACCGCTTCAGTTTGCGCACAGGCTGCAGTGCAGGGCAGATTGTGCAGGGTGATAAAGCCACTGCAAGGGCTGAAAAGAGAGGACCACAAGATGGAACTTGTCTGCTCTGCATTAGCCAGGACTTCATCAGCACTCAGGCAGGCCAGCAGTGCGGAGTAATGCCCAGTGGAAGGAGACGGCGAAGAGGGAAGTGCAATCTGCCTGAGATTAAACAGAGGGGAAATGACAGGCAGCCCCCTAGACATGCACCCACCCAGCTAAGGTTTGGCACATTGACCTTTCCTCCACATTATTTTATGGCGAGGCCTTTCTGCATTTCCTCCCTCCATACTAAGCAGCATCGCAGCCTCCGTGCCTCGGTTCTTCCCCAGTGAATTCAGTGACGGACTGACAGACATCCTCCGCGCACAGAGCAGACACGTCACCCCCATTCCCTGGGCACATTCGGTCCTGGAGCTCTCTGTGGGTTAATGTTCAACCAGAGGGTAATTTCTGGAGTCATCTCAGCACTGGCCAGAGACATGATACGTAAGGCACCAACAGCTGCCAGCATCCCTGCCACCCTGGAGCACGCACCATATCTGCACATCAGGCACGGTTGAGATGACGGGATGGGGGGGGCAGATCAGTGAGACATCCAGCGAGGAGAGGAAATGAACCATGAGCAGTGAGCGGTGGCTGGGCCTCGATATTAAATATCCTTTCCCCCAGTAGGTGCTTAGAGACTGTAATCAAGTCACCCCTTAACCCTCCCTTTGCTAAGCTAGATAGAGCTCCTGGAGTCTATCCCTAGAAGGCAGGTTTTCTAATCCTTTAAACATTCCCGTGGCTCTTCTTGGAGCCCTCTCCAATTCATCAGCCGCCTCCTTGAACTGTGGCCTCCAGAACTGGCCACGGGATTCCAGCCGCGGTGGCCCCAGTGCCGAACATGGGGATAAAAGGAGCTCTGCTAGGTTCAGCCACAGCTAACCCGGCTGGGCAACCCGGCCTGGCACAGCAGCAGGGAGCACACAGCAGGGAACATCCCCGAGAGCGGCAGGGAGAGGATCTAACAAGCCGTCCCCGTCCCGAGCTTCCCCGCTTGCATGGTGGTGCCCTGGCATGGCACTAGGGGGCACTCTTCTGCTGGAATAGCTACTTTAAGGAGACATCAAAATGAGGTGTAGACCCTCCGTGTGTATCAAAGATCCCATGGCACAGGTGCTAGACTCATGCCCCGGGCACTCTCCAGCGGGGGAAATGACACATGCCTGCCTAGAACTGCTCCTACCATTTCAACTTGAAGTTAGGGGTCTCCATTTCCTCTCCTCACCATCTGCAGGGTCACAGGTACACAGCCAGCTCGCTGCAGCCATGACCACCGGGCAGCCTCCGTGCAGTGGACACAAAGGCATGGCCCAGCTTGCACAGAGAAGCAAGAGCCACCAGCCCTGGGGGAATTTCGCTCTGCAGAAGAGACCAATGCACTGGAGCGGGATTAGTGCTCACCAGCACAGCTTTCGGGGAGCACCTCCAAACCCCAGGGAGCACCTCCAGCAGCCCAGCACTGCCTGCCTAAGGGGAAAGGGGAATCTACTGCCCGGAGCCTCCCATGCAAGAGCCAGCCCCACTTAGCCAGCGTGCCCAGGCTCCCAGCACTAGGTGATGCATACAGGGCAGCTGGAGCCTTGTGTTCTGGGTCTGTACAGCGCCGGGCACAGCGGGGCCCTGGTCTGTGACGGGGGCTCTAGGCGCTACGGTGATACACATACTAAGTACCGGAATCCTCCCAAGATAGCCACAGACCTGGCGGCAATTGACATAAGAGGCAAACCCAGATCCAACTCCTGAGCACACCAGCCAAATGCTCCACAGCCTTACCCTGCTGCCCACAGCTCCCACCAGCCTGTCTGGCCCCAGGGGAACTTCTCCAGTGCAGCACTGACGGCTCTCCCACCACCCCACATCCTCACTGCCCGGGACCTCCCAGTGCCACGCCAATCCGCCGCTGCAGCTACTTGGGCCCAACTAGCCCAAGTCAATGCTGCTCTAAGTGGGTACCAAGCCGGCTCCAGATCAGAAGAGTATCAAGATATGTTTCTGGTCACCTTTGCACCCCACCTCCCCAGTCTCGGGCCCCTTATGTCTCAAATTACTTCACCAGAGACTGTCGAGAGTTGCTTCCTGCTTCGCTGTTCAAACATTCACTTGAAGGCTCTCTGAAAAAAAGAACTAGCAGCCCATAGAATCATAGAATCATAGAATATCAGGGTTGGAAGGGACCCCAGAAGGTCATCTAGTCCAACCCCCTGCTCAAAGCAGGACCAAGTCCCAGTTAAATCATCCCAGCCAGGGCTTTGTCAAGCCTGACCTTAAAAACCTCTAAGGAAGGAGATTCTACCACCTCCCTAGGTAACGCATTCCAGTGTTTCACCACCCTCTTAGTGAAAAAGTTTTTCCTAATATCCAATCTAAACCTCCCCCATTGCAACTTGAGACCATTACTCCTCGTTCTGTCATCTGCTACCATTGAGAACAGTCTAGAGCCATCCTCTTTGAAACCCCCTTTCAGGTAGTTGAAAGCAGCTATCAAATCCCCCCTCATTCTTCTCTTCTGCAGACTAAACAATCCCAGCTCCCTCAGCCTCTCCTCATAAGTCATGTGCTCTAGACCCCTAATCATTTTCGTTGCCCTTCGTTGTACTCTTTCCAATTTATCCACATCCTTCCTGTAGTGTGGGGCCCAAAACTGGACACAGTACTCCAGATGAGGCCTCACCAGTGTCGAATAGAGGGGAACGATCACGTCCCTCGATCTGCTCGCTATGCCCCTACTTATACATCCCAAAATGCCATTGGCCTTCTTGGCAACAAGGGCACACTGCTGACTCATATCCAGCTTCTCGTCCACTGTCACCCCTAGGTCCTTTTCCGCAGAACTGCTGCCGAGCCATTCGGTCCCTAGTCTGTAGCGGTGCATTGGATTCTCCATCCTAAGTGCAGGGTCCTGCACTTATCCTTATTGAACCTCATTAGATTTCTTTTGGCCCAATCCTCCAATTTGTCTAGGTCCTTCTGTATCCTATCCCTCCCCTCCAGCGTATCTACCACTCCTCCCAGTTTAGTATCATCCGCAAATTTGCTGAGAGTGCAATCCACACCATCCTCCAGATCATTTATGAAGATATTGAACAAAACGGGCCCCAGGACCGACCCCTGGGGCACTCCACTTGACACCGGCTGCCAACTAGACATGGAGCCATTGATCACTACCCGTTGAGCCCGACAATCTAGCCAGCTTTCTACCCACCTTATAGTGCATTCATCCAGCCCATACTTCCTTAACTTGCTGACAAGAATGCTGTGGGAGACCGTGTCAAAAGCTTTGCTAAAGTCAAGAAACAATACATCCACTGCTTTCCCTTCATCCACAGAACCAGTAATCTCATCATAAAAGGCGATTAGATTAGTCAGGCATGACCTTCCCTTGGTGAATCCATGCTGACTGTTCCTGATCACTTTCCTCTCCTCTAAGTGCTTCAGGATTGATTCTTTGAGGACCTGCTCCATGATTTTTCCAGGGACTGAGGTGAGGCCATTGGTACACAAGGAGAGATCCCACAGTCCAGTTGGCTTTCCCTTTACTGCTGCCATGTCCGCTGCCATGCACCCTACAGTGCAGCAAGGACATTGCTGGGCGAGTCCCCACACATGCTGTCCTGGCAGCAATGTGGAGAGCGGGGAACTGTGCAGCTCAGGAAGAGCATGACAATGGTCTCAGAGCAGCAATGCGGGCCCTGTGACATTATCACATGCTTGCAGTGAGCCAACTCTTGCAGTATTTGGTGTCTATCTTAAAGCCCCAGCTCCTGGAGTCACGGGATTCTGGGAGAGTCTCAGCTTCCGCTTTTCTCATAGCCCTTGTGGTTGCAGAGAAAAGCCTGGAAATGTGACCTGAGTGTGCCCCGAGGCCTCTGAAGCAAAGAAAGCAAAGAACTCCCACATTAATTATCAGCATTGTTCAATTTCTCAATTGCAAGCCAATCCAGTGATTTGGGGGACCTGCCTCTGGATTTTTAACAGTAGGGGTTAGCCGTAGTGCCCATTTATTCTTGTCTCTCAGGGCAGACTGTCAGCAGAGAACTCCCCATTCCCTCCCCGGGTCACTAGTGACCCTGCAGATTGCTCCAGCCCAAAGGGTCAGAACAGCCCCCCATGTGTACGTCCCTCTCCTCATGAGTTTCCGTGACTCTGGGCGCTTCCCTCAGCCAGGGCCATGAAAGCGGACGGTCAGCTTCACCACCTGGCTCTCCTGCTGAGCTAGCCCAGGGCTGGTGCCTTTGGCTTCCCGGCACTGAAAACAACGGTTTGAACCAATCTTTGTTTTGTTTTCAGCCATAACATCATGTTTAGAACTTGGCTTCCGCAACACCTTTGACAGTTACAAGTTCTGCACCTTGGGGCCGATTCTTGCTGACGATGGGCCCGATTCTCCACTGCCAGGCCCCTCGTGTGTTCCTTACACCCCAGTGCAAGGTGGGTGCAGAACAGACGGGCAATGTCTGACACTGGTTTGGCACAAGGAGCAGGAGGATGGCACACCAGGCCCAACGGCTGCAATGTAGACATCTCCAGGGCTCAATGGTTTTGGTTGTAATTAGATAAGCACTTTAAATGTTTAGCATGGCTCTTAATTAGGAGAAGCTCCAGGAGCCCAAGCATTTGCTGTGTTAGGCAGCCCGCGACACACACCGATGCTGTCTAGTCGAGGGACTGCCTGTCTGGCATTCAGATGAGTGGCTGGCACTGCATGTACCGGGGAGCTGCTGCGGTATTGTGCCACAGTGCTAGGCTGCCTGGCAGCAGAGGGGAGGAAAGGAGGCAGAGAGTCGAACCAGCAAGGAACAAATTGGGATCCACACACCTACACTCAGCTGGTCCCACTGAGCCAGTGGACCCACGGCAGAGGACAGCCCCACCTGCTTGGTTGTTGTGGCATCAAACGGGCTCAGAACATCAGCCCTGCCCAGGACCCCCTGTGCCTCAGGGCCCTCTCCATGAAACAACTCCCCGTGACCCTGCTGCATCTGGGCAGCAGCTTGGCAGGGAACCACAGCAGCTGCACCTAAGACCTCAACTGTACCAGTAGCCTCCAGCTGGCTACAGAGTGCTGTTTCCCACCATGGCACTTCGACCACCCATTGCAAGACTGGGGTTTGGCGCCTGGTGGAGACCGAATGAGGAGAGCATTCTGCAGGGATGCCCCCTCTCTGGCCCTGCCTGCAGAAGCATGTCAGGATTCTTTATAGGGCAGAGCGCCCACTGAATGGGCCGAGGGCGGTGACCGGGGATGGCAGCCACCCTCCCGCTAGGGAGTTCTGCAGCCCGAAGGACCATTCGGGACACCCCCCTGACCTGGGCAGGGAGTGACCATAAGAGATCCATCATGCCACTCTCATGCCACAGCCGCTCTGGAAAGGAAAGGAGGGGGTTGGGCAGACACCCCCACTCACACACGCACCAAAGCAAACCAAGGGGGAGGGGAAGGCAACCCAAAAAAGAAACACAAACCAAATGAAAACCCATGAAGCGAGCGGTGAACTACCTGGTCCATAAGGCAGCTCCTCTGCAGTGCTATGGGGGAGCCTGTGATAGCCAAAGGAACTGAAAAGAGGCAGATGGGAATGTGGTGGAGGAGGTGGAGGTGGAGGCAAGAAATGGAACAGATGGGACGAGGAGTCACCGTTAAGCACAGTCGCCCTGGGAGCTGGGAGCGGGATCTTTTGGTAGTGGTGGGGAATGGTGACTGCGCCCCACAGACCTGCTAATAAAAACATAACAAGAGACAAAATGAAAAAGAAGCAAATAATCAAGAGACACATAAAGCCACCAAAACCAACTGGCCAAAACGAAAGCAAAACCAAGCCAGGAAGGAGCACCGCATCGCACCCGGACCCCTCGGGAATCCAGCCCCTCTGGGCTGCGGGGACTGGACCCAACCCCAGAGGGCAGATTCCAGCTCCCTGCTATGAGAGCCTCCCCGGTGCCGGCTGGCTGGAAACCAACAGGCCACAGAACTCCAGGCAGCCTCTCTCCAAACCCAAATGGAGCAGCAGTGCCTGGACCACACGGTTGCTAGCTGGCGGAGACCAGAACCTGCTGTGCCAAGCACTCTGCCCCTCAGCTACAGGACAGGCAACGAGCGCCATCAGGGCCCGAGGCTCAGGGGGACCCTCAACTTCCCCTTGACGCATGCGTGACCCTGCAACCAGTGGGGGGCAGCAGTGTGTGGACTCCCAGTGGCACTTCCCAGCCAGAGCTGGGGTGGCAAATCGCTCACGCTGACCCCAGCACTGTCCCTGGGAGTGACACCAACCCACCCTCCAGAGCGGGACACAGCCATCACCATGGGACAAGGGGCTTGCACACACACAACCTGCCCCTCCGCTGGGTACACCCAGGCACAGCCAGCGACTGGGGCAGGTGCAGGAGCCGCAAGCTGGCTTCCCACTGCTAGAATAACATCCAGGATTAAGAAGCGTGAGCCGTCCAGCACTCAGCTCTACACGTAGCTCTGGAAACGAGACTCCAGATCCCGCACAAGTAGGCAGCAACCTGGCCCGTCACAGCCCGATGCACACTCTGGGTCCAGCAAAAGCCACCTGATTATGTCCCCCCTATTCACACCCCAGGAAGAACTGTCCCTCCTCTGCTCCCTGCACAAACACCCCAGCCCCTGGCCTCCTGACACCTGGTTCCCTGGGCCAGCCATTGAAGCTGGTGTGTTTTCCATCCTTTGGGAGTAGGTCTTGGTGCTCCAGGTGTGCTGGGGAGGGGCCCCATTTGCCTCTTTTGTCAAAGCCAGGGGAGGCACCTGGAGGACAGAGAGGGCGCTTTGATCAGAGGGGCATGAAGGCCCCAGCACTGCATGCAGCACTGAGGCCTCGACCTCACTGCAAACATGCAACCCCCAAGGTCTACCGTAGGACCCTGGCAGCTGCCACTCCAAGGCCCTGGCTGGCACCAAGGCTCAGAGCCCAGAATGGAACGGCGAGAGGCCGAAGATTTACAGCTAACGGGATTACTTTCCTTGCAGTGCCAAATGAAAAACACCCACAGCTCTCCAAGAACAGGACGGATCTGCGTCTCCACCAGGGAAACAGCCCCTGAGCCATGGCTGGGGGGGTCTCATTACTTTGAGGAACCCGCCTACTTTCTGCAGCTTGCCAAACTAAAGACAAATCTCCTGGTCTCCCTGATCTGCAGTGATAACCACAGCTCTGGCACAACTCTGTTCATAGCATATCCAGGTTGGAAGGGACCTCAGGAGCTCATCTAGTCCAACCCCCTGCTCAAAGCAGGACCAATCCTCAAGTTTTGCCCCGATCCCCTAAATGGCCCCCTCAAGGGTTGAACTCACAACCCTGGGTTTAGTAGGCCAAGGCTCAAACCACTGAGCTATCCCTCCCCCACATGTTCCTTCGGTGCATTTCTGTGCCCTGGTGCCATCAGCCAGTGTTGGAAAAATCGCCCCATAACAGAGCCTCTCCCTGCCTTCCTCTCTTCAGATGCCCAAAGAGTGAAAGGTTACTCAGGTCTGGCTCATTTCAGCTCTAACGTGAAGGCTGCCACCCCCTGGGCATGCCCCATGACTGCCAGCTGGGCTAAGACCCCACAGTGACTGCGGAGCCAGGTTAGAACTCGACAGCAGATGGGATCCAGTCACCGCGTCGCTAGACGCCACCCCCGTGACCGTGTCACTGGGCTGAACCCGGGCCTACTCCCCGCAGCAGTCCTTGGATCCTGCTACCAGGACGGTGCAGAGCCTGTCGTCCAGCGGCTCCTCAGCTAACGCGCCACGTCACCGCAGCTCAGCCAAAGGCATGCCGCGATCCACGGGACAGCCCTGGCTGAATCGCTCCCTGCCCGTTCCTTGGGCTTTCAAGTGTGGCTCTCTGAACAGCGACGCGGAGTCGGCAGCACCACGCGCTTGGTCTCCCAGGACTCCAGGGCAGAGGTTTTCAGGTTACAAATCAGGAGGTGGCTTTTCTAGCCGTCAGCCCTGCAAAGAGCCTGGGATCTGAGCGCCATGCCAGGCTGTGCCCGCAGTGCACCTCATCCCCAAGGACAGAGGTCTGCAGTGCCAGCTCTGCAGCACTGCAGCCCCTACCTTAGGAATCCCGCGCGGCCCCATTGCCTTGCCCAGGTTGGCCCTGGTGCAGCCAGTCAGGACTTGACTCTGCCGGCAATGCACAAGAGGGAACGGCTCCAGCTCACCCCCCAGGGCTGCGCTTCCTCCCCCTCCCCGCCTTGCACTCAGGTGACCCAGGTGGAAAAGAGGACAAAAGGTGGAAGGCAGGGGAGAATGAGGGCCCCAGGGCGGGTTAACAGGGCTGGCACGGGGGAAAGCGTCTCGATTTGTTAGCTGAGCGAGTCGGATCTGACACCCCTGAGGCCAAGGTGACCACAACACCCCATTCTTAGAGCCACCTTCCAGAGCACAACAGCCTTCCACAACAGAGCGTGGGAAGGGGAGGATCTCTGGGCTCTGGCAGGTCTCCAAGGTCTGAGCTGACCTCTTCCGACATGCTTGTTTTCACCCCGACGCAGCCCCTGCTGCCCGAGCCCGGAGCCAGCTTCCTCCGCAGACCCAGGAGCCGCAAAAACCTCTCCCAACAGGTGACGCCGCAGACCGGTCAGGACCCTGGTCTGGGGGGAGCTGGTGAATGGTGAAAACTGGCCTGTGCGAAGCAGGGGCTCTGCCGTAGACCCCCCGATCCTATGGGCATGAGACACATAGGAACCACAGCCAGAAACCCCACTGCCTGGGCAGCCAGCTCGCTGAGCAACTGGTGTCCACACAGCCCTGGGGTGCACCTGGGCATGGCCAGGGAGCTGCTCTCGCCCCCTGCGGGGTGTACCCCATCACAGGGCGTGGGCTCCCCACCTAGGAAAAGCTGGGAGTCACTCCAGAGCCATGCCACGGGTTGGCCAGCGGGGGGTGTGCAGGAGAAGCTCTTCCAGCCCCTCCCCAGCAGACCCTCTCTGCACCCAGCTAGCATGTGGCTTCTACCAGCTGCCCAGGCATCCACTCCCCCCCCCAGGTGCTCTCCCAGCCTGCCCCACCCCGCCAAACCCCACTGGGTGCTCTCCCCCCATCTGCCCTGCCCTGCCCCCCCACCAAGCGCTCTCTAGGAGCAGGGTCAGAACCCCAGAGCCGCCCCAGCTAGAACGAGACACGCTCCAGCGCAGAAACCTCCCCCACCCCCCGCACCCAACCCCGCTCCACCTCGCAGGCAAGCCCCTGGCATCGCGCCCCAAAGAGCCACGCCCAGGCCCATGGAGGGCATATGGCACAGAGGGGAGATCCCCTCCGCTGCCGGCGCAGCCCATGAGAGCTGATCTCTGCCGGCAGGGAGAGAGCAAAGGGCCGCAGGGCCCAGCCCGGATGGCAGTGGGTGCCAGGCCAGCACGAGGGTGGGCACTGCGTGCCCCCATGGCCGGCTGCAGCGCTGAACATGTGCTGAGCTTTCGGGCTGGTTGGCCTGCATAGCCTCCCGTCCCCCGAGGGCAGGTTGCCACAAGCCAGCCGGTCACTGCTCCCCTGCAGGGTTTGCACGGGAACAGGATCGTGGCCCCTTGGCAGCTCCAGCAGCTCCGGTCCTCAGTGGGTGGTGCTACAACCAGCTGCTGTGGAAAGGAGCAAGGCCCTGGGTGAGGGGAGGGCAGATGGGCTACTAAGAACAGAAATCCAGGGCCAGATTCAGAGCAGCGGTGCAGGGAGGGGTGAATTCCCGTCCCATAGGAGCTCTGCCAGCTGGGAGCTGCGCAGTCAGCTCTGGCCATGCCCCTTTCCCAGCCAGCCATGCCCACCATCGAAGCCACGCCTCTCCCCGCAGGCCCCAGGCCACACCACGTGGGACCTTGGCCACGGCCGAAGCCCTGGAGGAACCTGGCCCCGCGCTCCCATCTCAGCTGGGGGTCAGAGCAGGGCTCGCACTCGCAGGGTCCCTGCTCCTGGCGGCATCTAGCAGTGCCCCTTGTACCCTCCCACGATACCCGTGGGGCTCGCAGGCCCATCCGGGGAGACCCAGCCCAGGCCCGGTGCCCGGGTGCTGGGTGCGGAGGCGGCAGGGCCTGACGTGCGCCGGGCGGAGGTTGGGGAGGGAAGGGTCTTTGCCTGTGCGCTTGCTGATCGCTTCCACGAGGCTGGACGGGAAATAGCCCACGCGGTCATTGCCGGTCCGGTTGTCATGGATACAGCCCTTCCACCTGCCGTCCGCGTGCTGCTCCAGAACCTGCACAACAGAAAGGCCCGGAGAGGGGGGCGCTCGCTGGCGGGACTGGGGCACGGCCGTGGGGACGGGAACCAGCCGGCGGAAGAGAAGGGGGCAACATCCTGCTCCAAGCTCCTGCCAGCGAGGGCTGATACCCCGGGTTGGCGGCCGGTGATCTGCTGCACCCATCTCGGCAGCAAGGGGGCAGTGGCACTGGGAGGGACCATAGGGAATGGCCCAGTACTGGCCAGGTTGGGGGGTGGGGCAGGGACCGTAGGGAATGGCCGGCGCTGGGCAGGTGGTGGGGGGGGCAGGGACCATAGGGAATAATCCGGTGCTGGCCAGGTGGGGGGGGCAGAGACCGTAGGGAACAGCCCAGCACTGGCCAGGTGGGGGGGGCAGGGACCGTAGGGAACGGCCTGGCGCTGGCCAGGTGGCAGGACTAGAGGGGCAGGCAGAAGGGGCAGCCCGTGTCCACCTCTGCCCAGGCACGACTCTGAAAGTGACCAAGAACGCGTAAAGGACCGAACTCAGTGACCGACGACTCAGACGAGGGGGGCAAGTCTCCTGCCAGCCCACGGGCTTGGGTGGCAGCCCCATCCCCCCAACATGGGGACAGGCTGCTCCCATCTCTGCAAGCGCTGGGTGTGGCCGAAGCGCCTCTGCCTCCCTGCCCAGCCCCTCGCTACGCGGGCAAAGGCTTCTTTAGTCCTTTCCCATCCCAGCTAGTCCTGTCTTCTCCGACCGGGCTCTTGCTACCCTCCTCGGCATTGATCCCACCACCCCCGGCCCAACTGCAGCCTGAGCTCACCAATGCGAGTGTGCCAGCAGCTGCCCGGGCAGCTTGGGGCCAGCGAAGGGCTCTGGCTTGGGGCACTAAGGGGCAGTAGGATCCTCCCTCCCCGTGAGCAGAGGGGGGCTGAAGGGCAGGCTGCTGGAGGGAGGGGACTTGGGTCATGGGGGCCGTGAACTCAGCCCTAGCCTGGCCCGCCGCTGCCAGCACTGACCGCGCCCGCACCATGCCCGGCTCTGCAAGCAACTCACAGTGATGACGTCCCCGGCTTTCACGTTCAGGCTGGTCAGGTCGTAGTTGTTGCAATAATCTTTAACGGCCCTGACCTGCAGCGCCGCCGAGGCATCTGCCAAGAGAGCAGGAGGGAAGCGTCGGAGAGAAAGCTCCACAAAGTAACCTCTCTCCCCCACCCCCCAGCAAGAGCTCTGGGCTCCCTGGCGAGTAACAGGGGACAGGAGTCCCCTGTAGCTAGAGCAGCGAAGGGAGAGCACCCACTTCAGCAATGAGCCGCGCCAACCAGAACCTGAATGCAGCACTAGACCGGACTATCCTGTTCAGCCACGAAGAGGCACCGTGCGTAGCCGAACCTCAGCCAGGCCCGGCAGAGCATTACAGGATCCTAAGATGAACACAGTGGGTGTCCACGCGAGCTCAGTGCCCGGTCCACATCTGGTACAGAGCCCCTGCCCGGGAGCCCACAGCCCTTTGAATCAGAATCAGAACTGAGGCATCAGCAACTGACAGGCAGCCACCTCTGGGGGAAAACGTGGCAGCTGTTTAACAGCAATACCGCTGAATGGCTGAGGACAGTGATAAAGGACATGACAGTTCTGGAGCAGGAGTTAGGCCAGGGCACCAGGGCTAACAGCCCTATGCATGTGCCCCAAGCAGCTCTTGAGTTGATACACTCGACCTTCATAGGTGGGTCAGAGTCCAAGCACCAAGCCCATCAGGTGGCCGGGAGCTCCCTGCATGCGGCTCTGCCTGGGCTGGCCAGACACTAGGCCACAAATCCCCTTCCTGGTGCAGAGGAGCCGCGACTTCGCCTCCTGAGTGTTAAACGCCTCAGCCGGAGTGGAGCATGAGGGGCCGCGGCGTGAGCCCAGAACTCACCTCCCACCCCAGGGTGGCAGAGCAGCTCAGAGCCGGCTGGGAGTCACCGCCCTGCCCTTGGCAACAGCAGGGCAGGCCGGGGCTTTGCTCCCATCAGCACGGATGGCAGCCAGTGGAGCGCGCTGCTCCCCCACCCTGGTGGGATGTGAGCGGACCCCAGGCACCCACAGCACCTGCCCCTGGAGGGAACCCCCCGTACCCCGCAGCATCTGCTTGATCTCCTTGCTGGCTTGGGTGGCAGTGAACTGGTGGACGATGTCTAGCGCCGTCTGGCTGTAGGTGTTCCGGATGTGGGCGTTGATCCCGCTCTGAAATACGGAGAGACCGATGGGGGAAGCTCCAGGCTGGCCACAGAGCTGCCCCCGCCACTGGCCACAGCCGCCACACCCAGCCTGCCGGCAGCTCAGGGGTGCCACAGCGAGACTAGCGACTCCCACTCGGACAGATGCCCACACGCTCTCGGCCTCGTGAGCCGCGCGTGGGCTCAGCAAACGGCCCCCCTAGGCTAGCACCACCCAGCCAGCTGTATCACGGGAGCTCAATGGAAGTCTGGCATTGGGCAAGCACTGGCCAGTGCCCACTACATGGGCAGCATGTGCACTGCAGGAACCAGCGTGACACCCACGGGGTGATTGGGGGCGGGCTGGTTATAGGGGACTGCGGGGGTCACAAAGCCAGTATGAGTCAGACCCTCCCTTCCCCTGCAGTCCAGGGTGAGTCCACGCCCCACTCTTGGCTCTGCCCACGGGGGGAGGAGAGCCCAGGAGGGCCCCACTTCTGCAGGGACGCCCCCTGGACGCGACAGAGGCTGAGCGGGTTTGCATACTGGACTCTCTCTCTTGGCCCCCCTCTTTCCCATTCACTCCCTCCTCTCAGCGGCCCCCCGCTGCAGTGCATCGGGCAGCAGCAGAGCCCCCAAGTCCAGAGCAAGGGGCTCCTGCTGGTAGAGCCGGGGCAGGGGGCAGAGCTGCCGCGCTGGCTGGGTAACTGGGGCAGGGGGTGAGCAAACACGACAGCCAGTAGTGCCCGAGCCCTGGCACAGCCGAGCCGCCCTGGGGCCGAGCTGTCAGTCACCTGCTTCCTTCTACCGCCTTCCCCCAACAGAGCGCCCCCAGGAGGGTGGGCTCCATGAATGACTCAGCCACGCCACTCGGCATGGCCCAGCGCCCCAAGGACATCGGGGGCAGCTGGGCAGGGGGACGCTCATTTCATGGCCCCTTGGCAAGCCAGGCTGAGACCCTCCTGCACTGGAAGGGGCCCTCTCCTGCCCTGATCCTGCCAACAGAGCCGTCCATGGGGAACGGACCATGTCCTGTTCCGACGCCAGCCCTGCTACCCCAAGACAGGAGAGCTCCCCTGCCCCATTCAGCAGCTCCCCCGCCCCCCCCCCGACACATGCAGCATGACACAGGGGCCCTTACGTCCAGCAGGAGGCGCACCACGTCCGTCTTGCCGCACAGGGCTGCCTCGTGCAGGGCTGTGCCCGCCTTGGTTTGCCGGTTGATGTCGATGCCAGCCTGCAGCAGGAGCCTGCCAAGACCGCGTCAAACAGGGGTTAGTGATGCGGGCTGGGGGAAGAACAGGGGCAGGCGGGTGCAAGCTCCCCACATGCAGCTATCCTGGCATCCCTCACTCCTGACCCGCAGCCCTCTGCCCGCCCAGCCCTGCCCTGCCCCGCAGCTCTGGCGCTGCCCCTCAATTCCGACCCGCAGCCCCCTGCCAGCCCTGCCCTGGGTTCCCCCCTGCAACAGCTTTACCGGTGCCCCTCACTCCTGACCCCCAGCCCTCTGCCAGCCCTGCCCTGCCCCCCAGCTCTGGTGCTGCCCCTCAATTCTGAC
Source organism: Dermochelys coriacea (assembly GCF_009764565.3). NCBI lineage: Eukaryota > Metazoa > Chordata > Testudines > Dermochelyidae > Dermochelys > Dermochelys coriacea. Next base: position 3,445,939 of record NC_050077.1, on the reverse strand, counting down.
CCACAGATCCAGGGCAGGAGCTGCTGTTTATGCCAGATTCTGTGGCAATTTCATCCCGCACCCCAGCCCCTCTCGTGGGTGTTTTTCCCTTGAGTTGCCGAAGCAGGAGACTTGCTGCGCTGGTCCCACTGGTGCCCACATTGGGCGGGACCCAGCTCGGAGGGACTCAGCCCCTGCCGTACCCATGAGGCATGCAGTGGGTCACCTGCGCTCTGTTCCCCCCACTCCACACCCCCACCAGCCAGCTGGGACATAACCGCAGCTCCCCACCCGGCGCCCCCACCCACAGACACGTATGGGATTGCTGATGGGCCCGGGAGACGAGCGTGTGACTCCAGCCCTCCCCCTCCATACTGCAGGGCCCGGGGGAGCAAAGGACAGGGGATGGGGGTGAACAGAGAGGCAGCTGCCTCCATCCCGGCCGCAACTGCAGCAGGTGGGAGAAAACCTGGCAGAGGTTACGGAACTGCCACGAGCTACTGCTACAGGCGGGTGGCTGTGAGGTGCGAAGCCAAGGAGCTGGGGGGGTCCCGTCTCATCTGCACTGCCCGGCCCCGCATGCCTTAGCCACCTGGGCAGAGCAGCACCCACTGCCGGATCCCACCTGGGCACCACCCCCACAGGGTGCCACTTCTGCCACTTCGAAGACACTGCCTGGCCCTCCCGCCTGGCCATGAACCATCACGAAGGAGGGGCCAGGAGGGGCAGTGCTGAGCCACGGGGCCAGCCTGCAGAGGGCAGACAGTCAGTGCAGCAGTGGGCACGGCCCTGCGCTCAGTGGGAGCAGAGCGTGCCCAGAACATCACAGGATCAGGCCCACAATGCCAGTTCTCCCAGGTCGGGTCCCTTGTCACCTTCCTCCCAGGCCCACACAGGCCAGCGCAACACACACACACTTCCTGGGGCAGTTGGTCATGCCAGCGCTGCCAGGGGCAGGCACCCGCCCCCAGCCCTCCGACCAGCCTGGCTCCCTGCACGTGCTCCGCGTCACATCGGCTGCCAGACGCCAGGACTGGCCCATGTGATCCTCGCCCTGTTCTGGTCACTCCCTCTGAGGTTCCTGGCACCGGCCTCTGTCAGAAGACAGGACACGGGGCTGGCTGGGCCATCGGTCTGACCCCATGCAACCGTTTGTACGTTCCGACGGCAGAAACCCACACATGCTGCGCCCAGCCCCTCCTGTCGGGAAGCAGGGAGCCAGACTCCAACCTGGCTCGTGCAGCATGAGTCCTGGGGGCCGCGTTTTAAAGGGGGCGAAGAATGACAGGGGAGGATAAGGAGAAGAGACCCAAAAGTTTTTCAAGGGCTGGAGAAAACAGCCGAGAGAGACAAACAGCTCAGCCTGTCCAGCTTGGGAAAACCAGACCAAGTGACTTATTACATCGTCTAGGTCGGGCCCTTGGTGGGGAGATGCTAGGGGTGCTAAGGGGCTCCAGGACCCAGCAGAGACAGGCAGAACAAGAGCCAGTGCCTGGAAGCTGAAGCCGGACAAATTCCAGCTCAAAATAAGGCACGACTTGTCTCCAGGGAGGGCAGAACGAGCTGCCCAGGGACCTGGTGGATTGTCCATTCCACGAGGGCTTCAAATCGAGCCTGGGAGATGCTTTAGTCAAACCCAAGCTCTTGGGCTCGGTGCCGGAGTAACTGGTGACATTCTCGGGCCCGGGCGAGGTTCAGACGAGATGAGCAATGCTCCTTTCCAGCCTTCAACTCTATGCCACAGCAGCTGGATTATTGAGCAAAACCACCCACAGGCCCAGCTCCAGCCCCAGCTCACTCCTCTCCTCCCCAACAAGAACCCTGCAGGATGCCCGGGTGGTCCAGAGGCTAAAATTCAGTGACAGGACCTCATCCCGGCTATGCCATCAGCCCAGCATGACTCTCTGAGCTCCAGGGAAGAGTTTGCGAAGATGCCAGGGAGAGAAACCCATTGTTCTTCCCTTGGAGAACGCTCCTGGCTAGCCAGGACCCCCGAGCTCCAGCCACCCTCGGGCTGCTGGCTTTAGCAGAGGACGCTAGAGAAACGTATACGGAATCCAGGCTCGATATGCTGGAGACACAAGAACATCCAGCATGGGAAAAGGAGCAGCCTCGCTACAGTGAGCGAGACGCAGCAAGCAAAGGGCCGGAGAGCTCTGCCATTGAAGCGATGGAAGGGGCTGGCAGGGAGGAAGGGAGTTATTTACCCCTTCCCGTAACACATGAACCAGGGGGCACCCCATGAAATTAACAGGCAGCGGGTTTAAAACCAACAGAAGGAAGTGCTTCTTCACATAACGCACCAACCTGTTGAACTCCTTGCCAGGGGATGCTGTGAAGGCCAAAGTATAACTGGGTTGAAACAGTAATTAGACACGTTCATGGAGAATAGATCCATCAATGACTATTAGCCAAGATGGTCAGGGACACAACCCCATGCACCAGGTGTCCCTAAACCTGCCAGAAGCTGGGAGTAGACAACAGGGGATGGATCAGTCAGTAATTGCCCTGTTCTGTTCATTCCCTCTGGGGCACCTGGCATTGGCCACTGTTGGAGACAGGACACTGGGCTAGATGGACCATTGGCCTGACCCAGTGTGGCCGTCTGTATGCAGTAGCCCAGGGGAGGAGAAGGTTCCTGGGACAACGTTTACCAGATTTGTCCCCCTCAGCAGTAACTCGACGAGCAGCCCCGACGGCGTACACTCCTGTTTTGTAGCCCTCCATGTGGGCCGGCCCCCCTTTGTGCAGCAGAACACAGGCCATATCTGGGGCCCCGAAACAAGGCCTGGGACAGCTCCACCCTAGAACAGGGAGATCCCATGGGGGGGGGGTGGCACTGACTTAACTCTACCAGCAGCCCGGGGCGGGAGGGCGGGAGGGCACAGCTTTTCAAAGTGCCATGTCGCTGCTGGGGGAGCCATTTCGTCGCCCGCCCCAGAAGAGCCAGTGGTGGAGCGAAGGCGGGACACAGCTGGCCTCCCTTAGGTCTTGGCCCACCCCCCGACTGGCAGCAGGGGTCAGACCTGCTGAGGTACTTGGGCTGTCTCCCCCCTGTGCTGTCCAGGAGCGGGGTGCTGAAGTGCTTTTGCAAAGCCTGGGCACCAGGCTGCACCAAAGCCCCGACGGGATTCGATGCCGGAGGCTGCTGCTGGTGCCCTTGGGGAGGGGTGAGCACAGCTCCAGCTAAGCCATGGACTCAGGACATCTCCCCCGTCCCATGGCCTGGTTGGACCAGCTCTCCCCCAGACCTGCACCCATGTGCCACAGACGCTGCCCTTTCCCCTCCAACAGCCCCGGCTGGCAGCAGGCTGTACACAGCCCCCAGGTGCGGGAGTTAGGGCTCCACCCAGGGACCAGCAAGGGGCACGAGTTTGCTAGAGTGGGTTTTCAATGAGCTGCCCAGCCTGTGGAGCTGGCGAGCACCAGTCCGTGATCTCTGTAGAGCAGGCAAAGGAAGAGGGTCAGGCCAGGCCTCAGAGTGAAAGAAACTCTCTCCGGAGGACGCTGCCAGCTGCTTGCCCCCCCCAGCCTGGCAGCATGAGCTGCACTGCACCTCTGCAGGCGAATGCCATCCAGAGATGCCCAGGAGGGTGGGGAGCTCGGCATTACCACCGATGAGGTCAAGAGTCAGATCCAGCACGACAGCTGCTGCCAGGTTCAGAGATTAGCCACCACGCTCCGGCGCTTCCCGCTGAGACCTAAACCCTGATTAGAGGGTGTCAAGCCACAGGCAATTTGCTAAATGAATCCAGCAGCCAGGAGAGGCCTTGCCCTCACTCTGCTACCCGAGGGGGAAGACGGAGGGGGTCCTTCATCCCATTGCCAGCCCTTCACAGATTCATGACCCCAGCCTAGCAGGTCTCTCCCCGCACCAGGGCCATCTTGGGTCACATGCGGGCAGCAGCCCTTTGCCAGCCGGAGCACGGTATTGCAGCCACTCACAGCTGGAGATGGTGCTGCAGCCCAGAGACACAACAGCTGCCAGCATGCGACACAGCCGGACCGCTCAGATCCAACCTGAGCACCAGCAGGTGAATGGCAGAGCTGGGCGCGGAGCCCAGTTGTCCTGGCTCCCAGGCCATGCAGAACGTTGGCCCGATTCTCTCGGCTCCCACTAGGCTCTTGGTCCAGCCCCTGCACCCGTGTGTCTGACGTGCACAAGGGAAGCCAGCTCCCAGCTCTGCCCCTGGCTGGCTGGCGACCATGGGAGAGGCCCTGGGGTTGTGGCAAATTCCTGGCAAACTGGACATCTTTGGGGGCAAAATCTCTACCTGTCAAATGTTTTCAGGTTTTAATTAAAAAAAATGGAAACGAGGGTCAGGGTTTGGCAAGTGCACCCAGGTGTTTTCAGTTCCAGGTTTTTGATGAAAACCAGAAAGAATTCAGAAGAAAAATATTTTGCTTTCAGCAAAGGAGAAAATCCTGTCGGGAGCCTGAGAGCATGAGATGGGCAGGGTGGGTGGGGAGAGGGGTCCAGAGGCCCCCGCCGTTTGCCCAGGGACCCAGAAGTCCAGATTCAGAACCCAAGGGGCAGAGAGCAGAGGAAGGGGGAGGACAATCCATCCCTAAGGCCTCGTCTACATGAGGGAATTGACCAGCAAATCCATCCCCGAGTGACTCCCCAATCACTTTTATTCTGGAAGAATTACTCCGCTTCCGAGAATTACTCCACTTCTCTTCTGGAATAGAGTTTCCACATAGTAGCTAGTCCGGAGTAGCTCTGCCCGTCACCTTCCCCGTGCAGATATTCCCTTTCTAGCATCTCAGTGCGAAACAGCAGCATGAACGCTGGGCCACCTGGGGGCGCCCGAGACACAGACCCCTGCTCAGTCCCCCCTCCTGGAGAGACCCCACAAGGGGAGGCCCTGGGTGTCACTCTCTGGCACCCTGTCGAAGCCAGGGTAGAAACGGGCTCCAAAGAGAGCTCTGGCCAGCCCCTCTGGGCTAGCAGGATGCTGGAGTGGGGAGCAGGGAGGGGAAACCCCACTTGGCATGCAGGTGTGGTTAGAGGTTTCCCCACTTGTATGCCCAGCCTGGCCTGGGGGAGGGGCCCAGCAGCCCCTGCAGTGAGAGTAGCACTGGGGGAGGGGGGAACCCCCCAGGGCAGCCGCCTCCATGAGTCTCACGGAGGATTTGCAAGTGGCAGATTTTGGGGCTAAGAGGCTGTTCTCGGACACCCTGTGAGTGCAGGTGGCAGGGAGCTGCAGGGGCTGGGAGGCTCTGAGAGGCGGGGACCTGGCTGGGGGCCTGGCCTTGCTCTAACAGGCCACGGGCCGTGGGAGCAGCAGCGGCACTCCTGGTGCCCACAGGCACGCAGCTCCTGCTCTGCTCCCTGCCACGGCGGCAAAAGCAGGGGCGGGCAGCGAGCCTTCCTCCCACCACCGCAGCCCTGGGCATGGGACCAAACGCCGCTCCCGCAGCCCAAGCATCTCCTCTGCTAGCGGGGTGGTAGCTGCTAGCTGCCTGGCACCCTTGGCATGGGGCCCACCCATTCACAGCTGGCTCCCTTGGGGCTGGTTTGCCACACGCCCTGCCATGAGCCCTGGGAGCGCTCCGGCGGGCCAGTGACCTAGCAGCCTGTGCTCTGGGATTGCAATGAGCTGGAAGCACCTAGAGCCCAAGGCTGGCGCATGGCACCAGCACTTTGGGGGGTGCTGGGCATCAGGGACGCATCCCCCAGCCCCTCGTCACACTACCAGGCACCTCTCTCGCAGCTTCTCCAGCAGGTGGCACTGGTTCAATGAGAAACCTGCACCCGGCCCCCAAGTGCACACGGCGCGTAAGGAGGCCAAGCCGACCAAGCTGCTAGCACGGACCTTCAAGGTGAGCTGCCAGCGAGCTCGATCCACGAGCCCCGAGGCCAGGACTGTGTGTTCTTGGGCTTTGGACCCTCACCCTGCCACTGCCACTGAACCAGCTAGGTCTGGGCAGGGCCTGGGGCTAACCCCTCATCTGCAGAAACTGCCACGGGATCGCTCTGGGCCCTCCCTGCCGCTCCACCACCACTGGGCCCATGTGGTACATCACTGCCAGCCCTGCCACCTGCATGGCCCCACCTCGCAGCCAGGGGCAGCCTCCCCAGTCCTTCTTGCCTGGGGGGCTGCAGACGCCATCTGGCAGCCAGGATCCCCGGACTAGGACCCAGACAGGCAGCGCCCTCCCACCAACCTGCCAGGGTGCTGGGAGCTGCAGCCCTGGGTTCAGACGCCCGCGCGTGGCAGACCCCCTGGGACCAGAGCACTCAGCTCAGCAGGGGAGGACATGCAGTGACCCAGCCCCTGGCACTAGGAGGGCCTGGCCTTGGGGGCGCAGCTGCACGTAAGAGCCCAGCTTAGGGGGTCCTCCTGTCATGAACCTTGTCTCCTGTCACTGCAGCCAAGGCAAAGTGAGCATCGTCCATGCACGCAGCCCCCCAGAGCTCTTGCCTGCCACTGCCCGCTGGGATGGGCGACTCGTACCCCATTTGCCTGCGCACACGCCAGGCGCCTGAATCCTGCCAGAGGAGGGGTGTGCCCAAAGGGACAGGAGGGGGCAGCGACCAGGCACTTGGGTTCAGCGCAGAGCACGCGAGGACAGGGCACCACAACCAAACACCGCCAGCCCCATCAGACCAGGAACTAGCCAGGGCCAGAGCCTGAAGTCGCCAGCTGCCAAGGGGGCATCTCTCTCCAGGAGCCCCTCCCCCCATCATGCCCCCGGGCGGCAGCAGGGCCCTCCGCCCGGCAGGGCTGGCGCTCACCTGATGATGTCAATGTGCCCGTTCTTGGCTGCCAGGTGCAGGGGGCTGGTGCCGTTGGGGTCGGTCGTGTCTCCCGGCTTGGGCTCCAGCAGGGCTGTGCACATGTTGCTGCTCAACAGCAACTGGACCACCTGGGGCGCCAGGGGCAGAAGAGACACGTTTTAGGGACGGCTCGGCTCCCCTGGAGAGGCAGATCCCAGCCCGTGGGCGGGACGGTGCAGAGAGCACGGTGCAGAGAGCATGGGCTGGGCCACCCACCCCGGCACCAGACACATCCACAGACCCTTGGGGCGCGGAGACACCTTGAACCGGATCCCCGGGGCAGGGCCCGCGCCGGACCACCAGGACAGGGCAGCCGTTTACGGGTGGGCTGCTGACCGCGGACAGGCTGGAGTTTTTCAGCGAGCCGGAGAACGTTCTGCACTGGCCAGGAGAGCCCAGGCAGGAAGGTTTGTAAAGCATCAAACTACCCCCCGTTTCTTCTGAGCCCCCGGGGCTTTTTGCCAGGCGGCCTGGCCCACTGCCCCCAACCGAATGCTGCTCCTGCCAGGGGAGCAGCCCTGCAGCTCCCGGGACACACTGCGCTCCGTCCTGCCTTTGGGAGCCAGCAGCAATAGAGCAACTCACCTCCCGTGGCTCTCTGAGGTCGTCCCAGCCCCCAGCTCCCTGTGCCCCCCGCCCCGGGCGCTACATGCCGGCTGCGGGAATGCAAGGGAATATTTTCTCAGTCTCAGCCCATGTGGAGCAGGAGGGACACTGGATCCTGCCCTGCGTCTCCCCAGTGAGACTCCAGGGCAGTTGGGGAGTGAATCCAGATTTCCCCTGCTGGAAGTGAGAGCAGGATCCCGGGAGTGGAGTGGGATCCCGGGCAGGGGCAGGGCGAAGCTCCGCACACACACGTAACCCCAGCCCTGCCCAGGGAGGGGGTTGCCAGACCAGCTGAGCCCTGCAGCTGGTTCCACTGGTGCTGCTGCCTGCGTCGTCGAAAGGGGGCTCAAGCATCTGGATGGACTTACCCCGACTCGGCCAAACTCGCAGGCCAAGTCCAGGGGCGTCTTCCCGCAATTGTCCATGATGCACGGATTGGACTGGTGCTGGAGCAGCATCTCCGACTGCGGGGCCGACAGAGAGGGCAGAGGTCAGCACGACGCCCCGCAGAGCTGGCACAGCACACAAAGCCCAGCCCACCCCTGGGGACAGGGGCATCAGGGCAGCTTCAGCCAGGGCAGAAACCAGTCCATCCCAGGCTGCCAGCTGGAGACTGCACTCTGACACTGGCTTGGCCGGTGCCCCCCAATCCCTGCCCGCAGCCCCCTGCTAGCCCAGCCCTGGGCCCCCAAACAGCTCTGCCAGTGCCCCTCACTCCCGACCCACAGCCCCCTGCTAGCCCAGCCCTGGGCCCCACACAGCTCTGCCAGTGCCTCTCACTCCCGACCCACAGCCCCCTGCTAGCCCAGCCCTGGGCCCCCACGTGGCTCTGCCAGTGCCCCTAACTCCCAACCCACAGCCCCCTGCTAGCCCAGCCCTGGGCCCCACACAGCTCTGCCAGTGCCCCTCACTCCCGACCCACAGCCCCCTGCTAGCCCAGCCCTGGGCCCCCACGTGGCTCTCCCAGTGCCCCTCACTCCCAACCCACAGCCCCCTGCTAGCCCAGCCCTGGGCCCCACACAGCTCTGACAGTGCCCCTCACTTCCGACCGACAGCCCCCTGCTAGCCCAGCCCTGGGCCCCCACACAGCTCTGCCAGTGCCCCTCACTCCCGACCCACAGCCCCCTGCTAGCCCAGCCCTGGGCCCCACACAGCTCTGCCAGTGCCTCTCACTCCCGACCCACAGCCCCCTGCTAGCCCAGCCCTGGGCCCCCACGTGGCTCTGCCAGTGCCCCTAACTCCCAACCCACAGCCCCCTGCTAGCCCAGCCCTGGGCCCCACACAGCTCTGCCAGTGCCCCTCACTCCCGACCCACAGCCCCCTGCTAGCCCAGCCCTGGGCCCCCACGTGGCTCTGCCAGTGCCCCTAACTCCCAACCCACAGCCCCCTGCTAGCCCAGCCCTGGGCCCCACACAGCTCTGCCAGTGCCCCTCACTCCCGACCCACAGCCCCCTGCTAGCCCAGCCCTGGGCCCCCACGTGGCTCTCCCAGTGCCCCTCACTCCCAACCCACAGCCCCCTGCTAGCCCAGCCCTGGGCCCCACACAGCTCTGACAGTGCCCCTCACTTCCGACCGACAGCCCCCTGCTAGCCCAGCCCTGGGCCCCCACACAGCTCTGCCAGTGCCCCTCACTCCCGACCCACAGCCCCCTGCTAGCCCAGCCCTGGGCCCCCACACAGCTCTGCCAGTGCCCCTCACTCCCGACCCACAGCCCCCTGCTAGCCCAGCCCTGGGCCCCCACACAGCTCTGCCCGTGCCCTCAATTCTGCCCCACAGCCCCCTGCTATCCCAGACTTGGAATGCCAGTTATGCCAAATTGAAGGGTGATTCTGTGATAGGGAGAAATGTCCTGCCAGGACGAGAATGAGACCAACCAAGCTCACCGATGGGTGACCAGCTGTGATACACGTGGCCAGGCCTCCAGCCCCAGCAGCAATCCCAACTCACCCTTCAGTCCCCTGCCCTCTGACAGGGGCACACCCCTTCTGCCCCTTGGTATGGAAGGACACACAGAGCGCCAGCCAGCCAGCGCCTACTGCCCACGTGAGCAGGAGCCTGGGCAGGGCCCAGCAACGCGGCCGCCCGGCCCGCTGGCCAGCGCTCAGAATGCCCCAGGGAAGAAAGTTGGCTCAGGGACGGGCAGCTGAGCACATGGTCTTGGCCAGCCCCCAGGCGCAGGGTCCCCTGCCAAGATGCTCCCCATCCTCCCACACCCTCAGCTTCCCCCATGCTGCGGAGCTGCTGCCGGTTGACCCCGCCATCAGCACGCCCGGCCAGTGCCAGCCCACCCGGTCCTGACCCAGCGCACAGCTCCCACCTCGCGGAGGCAGAGGACCAGGCCCGCAGGGGTGGTCAGCGAGCCCAGCCCCCCTTACCACGTCATAGTGCCCGTGCTGCGCCGCCAGGTGCAGGGGGATCTGCCCCTCGTCCGACTGGACGTTCACGGACGACCCGGCTTTCAGCACCATTTTCATGGGCTCCTTCTTGCCTTGCCAGGCAGCATAGTGCAGGGGCCGCATCCCTGCAGGGGCGGAAGGGGAATGGCCGGCTGAGCAAGAGGTGCCCCCCCAGCCATCAAGCCAGCCACAGCCCGCACAGAAGGCCTGGCTGAGTGGGTGCCTCCCACCTGCAGCCCTATCCAGGGTGGAGCCGACAGAGCGGCTGTCCCCGAAGGCGTGGCGTGGCCCCGGGATCTGCACTGCTCCCGTTCAACCCGCAGCGGGCCAGGGCCAGGAGTGGAAGTGACCCGCTGGGGGGTTGATACGGCAGGGAGAGGAGGGGGCCAAGCGCAGGAGGGGCAGCTGGCCGGGGCCCAGTGGGATCTCACCTCCCCCAGCTCCAGGAGTTGCTTGCCCATCGCAGCCCCCTGCAGCGTGTCGATGCCCGCCCTGGTTCTGGCCTTGATCCTGCGAGGCCTCATGCAGTGACGGGTGCGTATAATAACAGAGGCTGCATGGGGGCACCTGCCAGGTCAAATGCCTCCAGCCCCCACCCACTCCCTTACTCTCCGGGGGCAGGGTAAGAGGGGCAGGATGGGGGTGGCTGAAGAGACAGGTTCTAGGCAGTACCCCCTGTAGGGCTGGGGGTGTCTAAAGTTGCTGCGGGGAGCCCGGGAACTGCTCACAGCCAAGGCAGAGTCAGGCTTCCCGGCATACGACCCATGTGCTGGGGGTGAGGGCGCTGGCACCGGACGAGCCCAGAGCTCCCTACCAGCCCCAGCGGTGGGGTTCCTCCAGCCCGCGGGCTGCCCTGTTCTGGGGCATCAGGCTGGCAGCATGGAGAGCCTAGAGCCCCTGCTGGGAGCAGCCGGATGGGCACGGCCCAGGCACCACTGCTGTGACCTGGCCAGTTACGGAGCTCACTGGGGTCACCCTGATCTCCCAGCCCCCGGCAGGGACCCTGGCACTTGCCTTTATTGTCCTTGATGTCCACAGCAGCCTGAGCCTCCAGCAGCAGTGAGATGAGCTCTGTGTTCCCATTGAGAGCGGCGTGGTGCAGGGCCGAGAACCTGGGGAGACAAGGCACAGGGTGAGGCCGTGACCCCACCCCAGGGTCCCAGCTAGGGCAGGAGGGGCCCAGCACCTCGGGCACAGGTAGCTCATTAGCGCCAAGAGGATGTTTCTGAGGGTCTGGGGACCCCACCACCCTCGCAGTCAGCCCCTTCCCCACGGATCGCAGGAGAACATGGCAGAGGGCGCAGCAGGAACCACCCACAGCCCAGGCCTACAACAAGGGCTGGATACACAGAGAGGGAGATGTGGGGTTCGCTCTTTGGTGCTGGACTTGATGGAGATTTCCCCCTGGGTTACAGAAGCAAGGCCCCGCCTGGGGAGACCATCCACAGCATAGGTCAGCTGGAAGGCAGCGCTGGGTTGCTGGGGAGACCCTGGGGGGTCCAGGTTTCCTGGGGGCAGGCAGGTCCAGGCAGTCAGTGACCCAGGGAATCGCTGCCACCACAGGGCAGGGAATCTGCTTTTTAACTAAACTCTTCCCTCTCCCCCCTCCAGATCGGCACCCAATTCTCCAGCCAGACCTGTATGTGACCATATGTCTTGGACCAAGAACCCAATGGGACTGAAAAGCAGTGCAGCCTAGTGCACAGAGCACTGGACTGGGATCTAGGGGGCCTGGGTTCTCTTCCAAGCACCAGCCTGCTGGGTGACCTTGGGCAAAGCCCTTCAGTACTCAGTGCCTCAGTTTCCCTCTCACCCTTTGCCTGTTTGGACCATCGGGGCAGGGGCTGTGTGTGCATGCTGCACCCAGCACAATGGAGGACCCATGTTGCCTGGCCTCTAGCTGCTACTGAAATGAAACCAATCAGCCAGGACCTTTCCTGGGTCTCAGACCTTTTGCTCCAGCCACTTAGCCCTGCAGCTCTCCAGCTACGAGACCAGATGTGCTGGGTTGTGTGTGGGGCAGCCGGACACTGAGCCGAGCAATCCAGGCTGCAAGGGAACACGGGCAAGGCGCTGCTCAGCCCTGCCCTTCCAGGCTCATCGGGAGAAAGCAGGACAGGCGCTGACCTACTTGCTTCTGTGAACAACCCAGAATCCTCTGCGTCACTACAATGTTCTCCGGCTGCCTGCGTCCCACCGCGCAAAGCCCCTTACCCGGGAGGAGGGGTCTGGGTAGACGGCTGCACCCCTGCCCCGGGGTGCTGCTCGCTGGAGCGGGGTGTCAGGGGGAACCATTGTCCATCACCACCCAGAGGGCAATAACCCCTCCAGCTCGCTCTCTCCTTACCACTGTCTACGGCACACAATTTTAACAGGTTTCAGAGTAGCAGCCGTGTTAGTCTGTATTTGCAAAAAGAAAAGCAGTACTTGTGGCACCTTAGAGACTAACAAATTTATTTGCACATAAGTTTTCGTGAGCTACAGCTCACTTCATCGGATGCATTTGGTGGAAAAAATCTCCCGTTTTTTCCACCAAATGCATCCGACGAAGTGAGCTGTAGCTCACGAAAGCTTATGCTCAAATAAATTTGTTAGTCTCTAAGGTGCCACAAGTACTCCTTTTCTTTTTACAATTTTAACAGTGAGGTTAGCCACTGGAACGCTTCGGGGGGAGAGGGGGCGGCTCCATCTCTCAATCAAGACGGGACGTTGGTCTCTCTCTGTGGGATCTACTCGCTCAGAAGTTCTGAGTTCAAAGCAGGAATCGCTGGGGGAGATCTAGAGCCGTTCTGAACATACGGGCCCCCTCTAGCCTTCCCTTACTGAGTCTATTCTCCCTACGGTCCCCCTGCAGAGCTATGGAGCAGGGAGTGCGGGCACCACAGAACTGGGCTGTAACCAGCAACACGGGCGCCCCTACGGCAGGAATAGCGGGGTCCCAACAGTGACCGTGCTCAGCTGCATGATTCCAGATACACCCCCCCAGAGATGGCAGCCACTCCCACCCTGCTCCCTAGGAAACCTCCACCATGGGGCCTTCGTTCTCCTGCAGCCCAGCCCCACTGCAGCAGGAAGCTACTGTCTGCTGGGAGCTAACGGGCTCATGCCATGCAGGGGAAAGCCGGGGGCCCCCAGCAAGTGGGCAGGGCCGACGTTCCCATTCTCCTCTGGAGGTGTCTCTCCCTCCTCCCCCGGAGCATCCCACCTAATCCAGCCTGGCTGGCTTTTGAGTTCATTTTTAATGAAAATGCCTGTAACTTCTGCAAGGAGCGCGGGCGCTAATCCTGCGAGCTCGGGAGCGTCGCAGAGCAGGGCAGCTTTGAGCGAGGCGGGCCCGCCACAGGAAGGAGCAGGGCAGTACTGCCCGATAGTGCTGGCAGACAAGAACTCAACTGCAGCCGGGCAGTACCGTCACCTCCATTTCACAGCTGGCAAAACTGACGTCCGGTGTTGTGATCTGCCTAGGGTCACACAGCCAGTGTGCTGGAGAGCTGGGAAAGAACCCAGGAGTCCTGACACCCAGCCCTGGCTCTAACCACTGGACAATGGTCCTTTCTAGGAGAATCCCACTCCTCTCTGCTGTGCATTACAGCAAAGGGGCGATCTCAAACCTCCAGGCTGAATCGCAAGCCAGACCCTGCCCCAGCCTGCAGACTGACCCGCGCACCGGCCCGTTAGCAGGGAGCGCGGCAGGCGCTCGGACACAGCAGTGACAATGGTGCGATGAGCGAGCTGGACGTGACGTTTCCCATTCACCTCCTGCTGCCAGCCCAGCAGACCAGCCGCTGGGGGAGAGCCCTGGGGACGGAGCTCTCCTTGGGTGCCTGCCTCTACGTATCCCTACAGCAGCTGCCCTGAATGCCCGGGGCTGCTTGCGGGAGAACCGCCTTGAGGGGCCTGGCCAAACCTCCCTGCCCATTCACTGCAGCATAGGATGGCATTCAGATCTGCCTCCAACCCCAGCCAAGCCCAGGGTCTGGGTGTGCCTGGGGGATCCCATGGCCCCGATGGGGGGCCCCTTCTGTCTGAATCCTTCTGGAGAGCTACCCAGCACCTGAGCTTCTGGCTCCTCTGACCAGACAGCGAGCAAAGCACAGCGCAGGGCACAGAGAGTGGGAGTCAGCCAGGATCCGTGACCACATGAACACTGTGGGGCGCTCTGGCTTCTCTGGGGGCTGGAACAGAGAGGCTCAGGGGTTCAATCCCCCGCTACTGGCGACCCACCGAGGGGCCTGTAGTACTAATAATCCAGAGGCCCCGAGAGACCCAGACAGCAACCCCTGGCCGCGTCATTTACATGGGAGACAGGCGCTGTGCTCCCCATGGCCAGCCCAGCTTTTGCCCAGCCACAGCAGACTGCCCTAGGGGGGCCAATCACTAGGAAGAGGCGAAGGGAATCAATAGGAACCAAAGTGAGCAACTCAATGGGAACCCCTGCCTGGAACCTACCCAGCTCCCTGATTTAGTTCTCCGGCGGTGCCTGCCCACGCCCCCCAGCACTGCAGCTGGGCTCAGGTCTGCCTCAGTGCCCTCCCTGCCCTGCCACCCCTCCAGCAGGCTGCAGCACCTCCCCACACAGAGCCGGCTCATTTGTCTGCACTGCTGGATGCTGCAGCCAGCCTGCTCCTTCCCCAGCAAGGCTCTCATCTCTCCTGCCTCTCTGCTGTCGGCTTCTGATCCAGAGCACGGCAGGGTGGGAAAGCCCCGCTAGGTCATGCAGCCCCCAGGGAGCCAGCCCATGGCCGTTCCTGCCAGCAGAGCGCACTGTCACAGGCGGGAGTGGGGGGAAGTAAAGAAGCCGGGAGGCTTTTGCAGCTATTCATTTTCTGTTCATCTCCAGCTCCCCAGTGTCTTTGTTGGCCCTGCCTGCTCCAGGCAAACCTGTGTGCGCAGCTCTCAAAGGGTTAGGAGTTACCTGGCAAAGGCAGAACAGATTGCATCCGTTCAGCTCCAAGGGATGAGAGAAAAACCCGATGTACTAGCTTCTCTGCTGCTGCTGTCAGGGCACACCTGCCTTCCTGAGCCACGTGCTGGCCATCTTTCAGGGCTGGGGCTGGCCCACCGGGCTGGGGGAAATGGGCAACAGCCATGGCCATGAGCTCTGTGCTGTCTGCATGAAGCCCAGACTCATGCAGAAACTAACGTTTGTCCCCAGGGAGCTCACTGCAGGAAGGCTTGGGGCATTTCCCTAAAGCACGCGGGAGATCCCAGCTCGAGCCGGCCTGTAGAGCTTTGGGGATGGGGTGAGCGTGTCTCTCTGTGCCGTGGGGCTGTCTGGGGCTGTGTGCCTCTGATTTTGTTTCTAGGGAAGAAAAAGAAAAAGCTCTGAAAGGTAATTTTGGAAAGGGCTGCCCACCCCCCAGGGCTCCAGTTCCCCAGCCCATGCTGCTGCCCCAGGCCTGGAGAGCCACCTGGTGCCACCTCCCCCCGCGTCCTCTGCCCCGACAGAGCACTGTGATCTCGGAGAGGTATATGGGGGAGGAAGCAGAGTCCAGGCTGCTACTGATGCTGCAGAGAGCAGGGGACTGGAAGATTCTGCTGCGAGGAGAGAACTGGGCAACAGACAGCCCTGAGCACGGGCCTTTGAGCCTCTGGATTTACATGCCCCTGCCCAGCAGCGCTGCCTAGGACCATGTGTGTGCACACTGCAGCCTGTGATGCTGCCTGGCACTGTCTACGCTGCGCGATGTGGCTGAGGATCCAGCTCCAGTGTGAGTCGGGGCTCAAACAGAGCCAGGCCAGAAGCTGCTAATCGAAAGGAATCGGTGTCCTGTGGAGGCGTCTCTCTGTCCCCGCAGCCACTCAGCCACTGCTCCGAGCGGGAACAGCCGGGCCCAGAGCAACAGGAGCCATGTTTGTTCTACAGCGTAAGGAGACCGAGCCAGGAGCGCGAGGGAGAGTCTCTCCTCCCCACGCCCACAGGTCCAGAGCGCCTGCAAGCCAGCCTGGCGCAATCACCCAGGGGCCCAGCCTGGCCCAAGCTCTGCACTCCCCCTTTCCAGCTGGATGCCTCTAACATCTGGGGCCAAGCATCCTCCTGCTAGCTGGGTCACTGAAGGCTGGGGGTAGAACACAGACCCCTGCCTACAAAATATCCCCGGTCCCTTTCTGATGGAGTTACTGGTGACTGTGCAGGTGGTCTAGGAAGCCTCGGACCGACTGCAAGGCCAGGCGGGTTTGCGCCATTATTTACAGGGACCCTTTAATCTGGAACCTACCTCGGAGGAAGCCCGGCCTAGAGGGGAGCGCGGAGGAGTGGGGACAGAACACCTGGGCTCTAGTCTGTTTTCAGACTAAGCTTTTGGGGATGGAGGCTGCGTCTTCCCAGGTGAGGGTAGCATCTAGCCCAGGTGGGGTCCCCACGGGAGGCAGCCCTAACTTGTGGAACTGCAGCTTGTTCTAGCCCAGGGCTTTGGAGCCAGCCAGCGTCCAGGGGCTGGTTTCAAGAGCAGTTTAGGCAGCGCTGGCTTCAAAGGGAGAGAATGTAATTGTAGCCAGTGACTTCTCGGCATCCTGTGCAGGCCAGGTCTGAGGGAAACCTGGCAGAGCATTAAATCCAGCCCATGGGACTGGAGCCAAGCCTGGCTTTCCATTCCACTGGTGTCTGCAAAACTGATTTGGCACGAATGATGTGGCCATTCCACTGAGGCCCATTAGATACAAGGCCCCGCACCCTGCATTCCCCAGGGCAGGCAGCGCTCCCCTCTGCTGTCCACCGAAAACTCAGGGGACACAGTGCCAGCTAGAGGAGTCTGTCTGGGGGTAACATGGAAACTAGAGGTTTTAGAAACTAGTTTTTCCCCCTGGCTGCTCAATTGCAGCAATTAGCAACCCCACTTCCCAGAGCAGCTCATGAAAGCAAAGCAGCTGGGCAGAGAGCGCCGAAGAGAGAACACTGGGGGTGCTCAGCGCGTGGGGAGGGGACGCTGCAGAACCAGACGGAGTCTCTTCCTTCTCCCGAACTCTGAGACATCTCAGAGCTGGGCTGGCCAAAAGAAGAAGAGGCCCTCGTAAACCAGGGGGAAAAGGCAAGTGCCAATGGACCATAGACAGCAATTCATTTACAGGGCAGCCCAATGTCCTCATGGAGCTTGGAGGGCTCTCAGATGCCCAAGATGCTCTTCTTCTACTGGTATCCAAGTGGCAAGCACCCCCATTCACACACTCAGCTGGTCACCGAGGCATGCAGGTTGCATATACTTACCCATCAGTGTCTTGGAAGTTGACATTGACTCTCTTTGCCGAGCCGAGGAGCTCTGGGGGGAGAGAGAAAGCAAGCATTAAACAAGTGACAAACAGGGACGTTCACCCAAGCTCTGATAAATGGTACTTTGTTCCTTGCTTGTAAACGCTGTTTTATGCTACTTTAAGGGCCCCTGCAGAACCACGGAATGGGGACAGCCCTGAAAGCAGCAGGAGAGACTCGATCCTGCCTTGTACCCCACTCTGGGATGGGACAGGAGCTCATTCACTTCATGGCCCATTCAGAGAATCCCAGCAAAGGGCCCAGCTACGGCCAGCTGTGGGGGGAACAGGGAGGGACACGGATTTCGGGATGTGGGCACTTTGCCACCAGGAACTGGGCTGAGACGCCCAGTTCATCTGCCGTGTGCCACCAGCCTGGGCAGGATTCGAATCAGCACCTCACCAGAGAGAAGCGCCATAGCTCAGGCCTCTAAGCCAGCCAGACTTCTGTGGGCTCTGGCTCAGGCCTGCACATTCTACAGTGTCCATTTCCTTCACGTCAGGGCACAGGGAACTGGGGACAGGAGGGGACGTTACAGACATCACCGCCCAGAGGGCTGGCTGGGCATCACCCCCTGCTCCGACAACGTCACGGTTCCCAGGCAGCAAGCCGGGGCCCACGCAGTTGACAGCTGGCAGGATTTCGCGCTGGGCCACCAAATGGAAGCAGAGATCCTGTCAGACCCTTCCTTTCCCACTGCAGCCACGTCTCCTCCAGCCCAGGAAAGAGCAGAGGGAGACCAAGGCCTCGGCAAAGCACAGGCCCCCATGAATAATCCCATCGCATGGCATGGGGTCCCACCCAGAAATGCTTTGCAGAGTTAGGGTTTAGAAAAGGGGGTTAAACCCACATAAAATAAGAGGCACACAAATCTGTGATGGGTGCCACAGGGGCTCCGTTTCCAGGGCCAGGGGTGGCCACGCTGCCAGCGGTGCTGGGATGAGGAGCGAGACACGCTGAGGGTTCTCCACCCGACATGGCAATGGTGTTTTAACCAGGGTCAGATGACATGATGGCGAAGAGCCCAGCCCTTGCCTGCACTGCAGCATACTGCCCCAGGCCGCAGTGGAGAATCCCAGCTCTAACGTATCAGCTCCGTGAGCTCAGGGATGGGGCCCCCGGGCGGACGAGGCTGCTCTGCACATGGAAGATAGAGGCCTCAATCCTCCTCCTGCCCAGGCTGCTGCTTAGTGCGAGCGTGCGGGGGCAGCTGCCCTGCTTTGAAAGGGTCTCCAGCGAACCTCTTTGCTCCTTCTCCAATCAGGTCTGTTGTGAACAGGCCGGCCCAAGAGCAGTGGTACTTATAGCAGGCTGCACCTGGAAGGTGTTGCCGGTCCACCTGTCCTGCCAGGCAGCACGGTACCTGCAAAGCGCTCTTAGCCAGGCTCAGCTATACCAGCAAAGCGGGGCTTTCGCTGGCATTGTGTATTTCAGCCTCCTCACCCCTCCCTGCCCTGGAGAAATAAGTTGTACTGGTAACAGCTCAGCTCCACCGGCATAACTGCATCTGCACTGAGGGTTTCTGCCGGCACCATTGTCGCTCAGGGTCTCACCTTGGCACATGCCTGGCCGGGATACGTGTATCACAGCCCCTTACATCTCTGGGGAGGAGACCAAAGCACCTTCCCTGCCACATGCCACCAGGAATTTCTAACTTCATCCTCCCCTGAAATACAACTATCTCTGGGTGAGACACAGCATTGCCAGCTCTTGGGATTCTCTCATGGTATACGGTGTTTCTTTCTTACAAACCCAGCTCCTGGAGTCATGTTATTTTGACAGAATTTCAGCTTTAATTATTAACAACAACAGAAGTTACGTTTCTGGCATGGTCACCAAGGAAGCCAGAAAACATGAGCCCTAAAGGCTCAATGCCCAGAAAAAACAAGAACCCCAAACTTGGTATTTTTTAAAATCACATGTTTTCGGGAACATGTGCTTAATGCCCACGATTGACCCATTCTCTGGAAGGCGGCTGCCCCTCACACACACTGGGTGCAGTGGCTTGGGAAGCAGCCCTACCTAAGTCTGTGACCCAGCTCAGCAGTAGGTGTGATGCTGCCCTAGCCAGGCAAATGACCTGGCAATCCTCTTCTGCCTCAATTGGACACTCGCTTCCCGCCATTACCAAACCTTTCCCAGCCCATGATCTGCATCTGCGTCTCTTCGCTTTAGAGCGCCACATCTGCTAACCCTCTCTCATTTCCTATACCCAGAGGCCCGACCCACCTCCTCCCGAGGGCCGTCAACAAATAAAGGGTCCTGGCTGACACGCGCATTCATCTCCCCAGTATCAGAGCCCGTCGCACAGATGAAATCCCCAGGAAATCCACATACGTCTGAGAAAGCATCTCCTTGGACAGAGCCACAGCCGCCCTGAGGCCTGCAGCTCAGGCAGAAAAGGAGCGAGAAATACTCCCAAGCATCAGAACGACTGCCGAGCCCTGAAATCCTGCCTCCTTCTGGTCTTCTCAGCCAGTGCTGACCTCCCTGGCCTCCCCTCTGCACTGTCCCTGATTCCAGTTTGGTAACAGAGGTATTGCTTTATGCGTTCCCACTGGGGGACGCAGTCTTGGCAGCAGCTCCTCGGGACGGAAGGCTACACGCAGCCATGCCAGGGCAGTGGTGGTAAGACCTTTCACGCTGCGATCCAGTGCCAGGGGATGTGCGGTCCATAGCAGCCCGCAGTGGGCCAGGTACCATGTCAGGCCATCCAGCTTATGGTCTGAAACATCACCAAAGTGCAACGGGGACACAATGCATCATCTCTCCAAGGAGAGACAGAGCCCCCAGCAGCCCGGCTCCAGGGCTCTCGCCTGCAAAGGACTTCAGAGAGATGCTAGACACGAGGTTTATAGCTCCAGAACAAGGGTAAGAAGCAGTGACAGATCGGGGTGGGGAAATGTAGCTGGACATTACTGGTTTCAGAGTAGCAGCCGTGTTAGTCTGTATTCGCAAAAAGAAAAGGAGTACTTGTGGCACCTTAGAGACTAACAAATTTATTAGAGCATAAGCTTTCGTGAGCTACAGCTCACTTCATCGGATGCATTCCGATGAAGTGAGCTGTAGCTCACGAAAGCTTATGCTCTAATAAATTTGTTAGTCTCTAAGGTGCCACAAGTACTCCTTTTCTTTTTGGACATTACTGTTATACCTGGGGGGGGCGAGTGGGGGGAGATGTCCCTACACACACCCAGCCTTCTCCACAGAGAGATTCCCAGCAGCTTGGAACCCCAGAGCGGGAGAGTCACCTATCAGGGAGCAACAGTAAACTGGGCCACGTGCTCAGAGAGCTAAAGAGGCCTGCCCCGGCCAGGCACTCATCCCGGAAGGGCTAAATGGATCCAGTGAGGCAACCACCTGCTCAGCCGGAGCAATGACACTGCCGCCACCCAACCATCCGCAGTCCCCAGCCTCTCCCACTGTGGCACAAGCCAGAGCCCTGTGCGAACAACACAGATCACTGCAGCTTCTGCCACACTCCTCCTGCCACCGGGGGCCTCACATCTGGGCAAGCCTCACCCCCACTAGGGCAGGACAGTTCCCTACGTCAGAGTACCCCCAGCACTCTCTCCAGTCCAGCATCATTCGGCTCTAGCGACGAACGCTCCCCTGTGAACAGAACACAGCCAACAGCTGGGTCCTGCCCGACCCGAGAGTGCATGCCCTGCCCAACCTGTCTGTGTCTGAGCCGAAGCCAAGCCCCCTGCTCTCCCCAGGACACAGTGACTGCCTGGGACAGCTCCTTCCTGCTTCTCCAGAGCCACAGCCTTTGCAGGCGCTCAGCGATTGCTCCCCCTTCAGCAGCACCCAGCCCCTGCTCCTGCCGGCTGAGAAGACACACGGCCCCTTCTGCAGGTAGCGGTGCACCTCTCCCCAGTGCCACCCTTTATTCCAGCTGGAAACAAGGCAGCCGCAGGGAGGCTGGCGCTAAGTGGAGCTGTTTTTACACCAGGCTGGAAAGTTGGCAGCACACTGCTGGCTGCATCCCAAAGGTGAGCGGCTCCCTGCATCCCAGCTGCCAAGCACTGAGCAAGGCAACAGGCTAAGCAAGGTGTAACAATGCTGGTTCTGGTGGGACCCAACTGAGAGTGCCAATTCAGGACAAATTGTTTAAAGCAGGGCAGTTACAGCCCAAGACTGAGGTTCCTTTGCACACCAAGGCAAACTAAACCCACCAGACAGAGATTAACTGGTTAACCAAAAGTCACACAAGCAATTCCCTTAGACACTCCAGTTTCCCAGTATCACCACCAGTGCTACGCGCTATGGGGACAAATGGTTATGAAAACCAATACCCCCATAAAAGAAAAAGGGTTCTCTCGATCCCAAAGGACCAAGCCCCAGACCCAGGTCAATATACAAATCAGATCTTACCCACAAATCACACTGTTGCCAATCCTTTAGAATCTAAAATCTAAAGGTTTATTCATAAAAGGAAAAAGCTATAGATGAGAGCTGGAATTGGTTAAATGGAATCAACTACATACAGGAATGGCAAAGTTCTTGGTTCAGGCTTGCAGAAGTGATAGAATAAACTGCAGGTTCAAAACAAGTCTCTGGAGAACATCGACAGCTGGGATGGGCCATTCATTCCTTTGTTTAGCGCTTCAGTTTGTAGTAAAGTCTTTCCAGAGGTATGAAGCAGGATTGAAAACAAGATGGAGGAGCTGCAGGAGCTTTTTAGAGTAGTAGCCGAGTTAGTCTGTATTTGCAAAAAGAAAAGGAGTACTTGCGGCACCTTAGAGACTAACAAATTTATTTGAGCATAAGCTTTCGTGAGCTACAGCTCACTTCATCGGATGCATTCAGTGGAAAATGATTTTCGTGAACTGCATCCGATGAAGTGAGCTGTAGCTCATGAAAGCTTATGCTCTAATAAATTTGTTAGTCTCTAAGGTGCCACAAGTACTCCTTTTCTTTTTTCTTCTCTCAGTGGGTCAGTTGTATAGCTGATGGTCCTTAATGGGCCATCAAGCAGGATAGGCAGAGCTGATACCAACTTGTCTGGAGCGTCACCCAGAAGCATAGCATAAGTTTGAACCACAGACAGTATAGAGCCAATACTTATAACTTTAAATACAAAAATGATACATGCATACAGACAGCATAATCATAACCAGCAAACCATAACCTTGTCTTAGACACCTTATTTGACCCCCTTTATACAAGCTTTGGTGCCACTACAGGACCTTGATTGCAACAATGATCTATACAGTCCCAGTTCATGTCAATAATGTCACACAAGGCAAGGGGCTCGCCTGGGGACACCCTCTCCCGCAGTACCCACCTAGGCCCTACAAGCCCATCATGTGCCTAGATGGCTGTGAGAGCTCCCTGCAGCCAGCACCGTCCCACCCAGGAGCCAGGGGACAAGCAGCAAGAGAGGTCATGTCTCTCCTGGTCCTCAATCCACTAATGTTTTGCCCAGCCCCAGATACTGGAGCACCTCTCAGCAGATGACTGGCGACAACCCCCCACATACCCTGCACCTGTAGGGCAAGGGTGCATCTCCACCGTTCTGGGTGCAGGCAACCATCTCTGCTGCTGACGGAGGGTCTCCTAGGGTCTGAGGCCCCAGATCTCAAGGCTCTCCAGCACTGGAGGAAATATCAAAGAGGGGCAGAGAGGAACCCTTTGAACTGGATGTCTTGGCAGGCAGCCCAGCATCTGCACTAAAGTGTCTGTTCTGACTTGGAGAAGAAGTGACTTTAAAAACTAAATTCAGGCTGAAAAAGCACATACAAGAGAGTCTGGAGCCAAGGGAAATTAACACAAAGGCGGCTTGCTCTCCTTCATCTTCGTTTCTTCTTCTTTTTGTGTGGTTTTGGCAAATTCTGTATTAAAAGACAAAAACTTGGAGAGTTTCACACCTACGTCACACTCGGTTATAAGTCACTTAGTCCCGTGGCACTACCTAAGGAGAATGTCTGCTGATGCTGTCCGGTCCAAACAGAGTTCAGTGGGGTTCCCTGTGGTTGGGCTAACAGTTGCCTGGGAAACACAACGAGGAGTACTTGGGGCACCTTAGAGACTAACAAATTTATTTGTGGGTTTTAGCCCACGAAAGCTTATGCCCAAATAAATATGTTAGTCTCTAAGGTGCCACAAATACTCTTCGTTCTTTCTGCTGATACAGACTAACATGGCTATCACGCTGAAACCAGTTCCCTGGGAGACATTGCAGTTAAACAGAGTTCCAAACTAAGTGGGTTCCTGACAAAGTGGTGTATGCAGTAAATAGTGAAGCCAGCTGGGCTCTTATTTACAACATCCATTAACACGCAGAACAGGGAGAACACAACAGCCTTGAAAAGTGACAAGTACAAAGCTGGATAAAGCATATTATCACTGAACAAAATCTGTGATTAGCCTGCAGAACTCTCTGCTACATAATACTATTGAGGCAAGTAGGTTTAGATATTTATATTGATAAGATCAGCATCTGTAACACACTAAGTAGGGTACAAATTTTAATAGCTCACTCCTCATACTACAGGGTGAAGATGATCAACAGCTAAGTACAGGAAGCGATCTCCAGCCTAGTGCAGGATTGCACAATAAGCTGGACTGGGGGATTTTTATCCTTCCTCGGAAGCATCAGGAATTGGCCACCATTGGAGAATTTTCAGAGTAGCAGCCGTGTTAGTCTGTATCCGCAAAAAGAAAAGGAGGACTTGTGGCACCTTAGAGACTAACAAATTTATTTGAGCATAAGCTTTTGTGAGCTACAAAAAGTACTCCTTATCTTTTTTCATTTGACAGTGGTTTCTGAGTAGATAGCCCATCAGCCTGTGCTGGCAGAGAGGAAAGAGGCTGGAGCGTACGGACCATTGCTCTGTTCCGGTACAGGAATTCTTATGTTCCTAACAGCTGTGTCTGTTTTTCAGGAGATACCAGAATGCAGCTGAAATTGACAATGAAGAATTAAGAGACTCCTTGAGCAGGCAGAGAGGCAGGAGACAGGATAAATGGAAGCAACAGTGAAGAATTTGGTACCCTCAGAGCAATTAAGTTAAAACCAGTGGCTGTAATGGATGCATGGCCGTCACAGGGTTCCTGGCCCGTGGTTAAAGCAGGTCCAACTCCCCTGCACCAGAGCAGGGGCTCCCAGTGGGGTTAGTTAAGAAGGAAGATGTGACAAAGCAGGACTATTCTTAATGTTTCCTCTGAATAGTGTGGGGGTGCCTCAGTTTCCCCTAAGCAGTTCTTAAGTATCTAGGTGGTGGGATAAGGGTGTATGATCATTGCAGAGCCCTAGAGGCAGGTGTGTGCAGGGGTCTGGACACAGAGAATGGCCGATACCCTGTTTCCTGGCAACTGATGGCCTGGACCTTCCCCCCTGCAAGATGAGAGCTAAAAGGTTGGAGAACAAAGGAATCAGATGACCTCCTGGCCCTGGAAAGGGACAAAGGCCGGGGGGGGGGCTGGAAAGAGTCAGTTTGGGGCTGACTGGGGACATGGAGTGAAGTGCAGATGTGGTTGTCTGGCTCACTGCCCCCAAAATGGACCCAGCTGAGGGGTCCTGTTCTCTGCACCTACAAGCTCTGTGTTAGACCATGTTCCTGTCATCTAATAAACCTCCTGTCGTCTTATAAACCTGCTGGCTGAGAGTCACGTCTGACTGCGAAGTTGGGGTGCAGGATCCTCTGGTTTTCCGAGGATCCTGCCTGGGTGAAGTCACGTGGGAAGCGCACGGAGGGGCAGAGGATGCTGAATGCTCCAAGGTCAGACCCAGGAAGGGGGAAGTTGTGTGAGCTGTGTGTCCTGAAGACAGGCTGCTCCCAAAGAGGAGACTTCCCCAGAGTCCTGACTGGCTTCGTAGAGAGCAGTTCCAGAGCATCGCCTGGGGACTCCGTGACAGAAGGGCAGCACCTGGACACCATAAAAGATCTGGAAGAGACGCAGTGAGAGGTGGGGTGGGAATGGGGAGATGTTTGGGGATTTCAATTTTCAACTGCTAACCAAAGGGAATGAGCTTCACTAGAAGCAAGATGAAAGATGAATGTAATTCAGATCTTTATGGCGAACAGGTGCATGTCATTAACAGTTTTAAATTTCTGGGCACACTGTTTGATAATAAACTTACTTGGAAGGGTCACACAGGAAAGTTTTACACACAAATGTAAGGGTAGGCTTAATCTATTTACAAGCATTGCTGGGATTAACCAGGGAGAAGATAAGAAAGTACTGACGATGCTGTATAGAGCCTTAATAAAATCAGGCGTAGATTACGAGCGTCAAGCCTTTAATTCTGCATCCATATCAGGGCTTTAGAAGTTTGAATCAATTCAAGACCCGAGCATTACAAATTGCATGTGGTACATTGTTATGATACCGCTGGGTGTAACTCAGGTAGCTGTCTGAGAAATGCCTATCAGCTTAAGAGTGGCACGGTTCGGTCTGGCATTTTGGGTTAAACTCAAGGGAAACATGGCAGACACGAACTGTGGACAAATATATGAGAAATGTTGGGAATTGTGCAGCAGGAATGTAGGCCAACACAATAAACTCCCTCATGCTCCTTGGGTTAAAATGCGGGTAAAAGACTGAAGCGAAAAGGAAAATCTCAGATATTAACATCAATAGTTCTGGGCTGTAATTTATACCTGGCACATCCTCTTTCTGGATGTGGATTTAGAACTGTAGAATAAAGTAAAGGGAAAGACAGAGTCATCCTATGTGACAGATAAGGGTTAAAGAGACCGGGTGGAGGAGGTCATATCTTTTATTGGACCAATTTAAGATAAAGTTTATGAGTTTATATATGGTAAATGGAGTCATCATTGCACCATATATTCTGACAGATCTAAAGATGGGGAAAAAAAGGTAGAGTGGGATCAGCCTTTTCACCCCTGAGACTGGAGTTAAGAAGTCTAAAAGAATATCTAATTTTGCAGCCATGCTAACTGGTGAATGGGTGGAAATCACGTTGGTGTTAAACTGGATATGGGACATATGGCCTACCACAGCTGTTCTCGTCTTGGATTCATCATCAGGTATACTGCTGGCAAGTAAAAGGGGTATAACAGAAAGCCAGAGTGATCTAATAAATCAAATATTGTTTTTGGCAACAGAGTTAGCATGCGCAGGTGCGAACATAACACTAGCATGGATTCCAGCACCGGCTGGGCCACCTGGAAATGAAATGGCGGATGAGAAGCGAACATTTTAAAACATGGAGAAACTGAGATAAAGATTCCTTTGAGTAAGCAGGAATTTCAAAGTTTAGTTAACAGGGATTGAAAGAGAAATGGCATGAATTGTGGGCCATGGAGAAACGCGGAAGAACATTCTATGAAGTGTGCCCCAAACTAGAGGGTAATGAGGTACTTGTATTTAGAATAACTGGTCACCATGGTTTGAATAATACTTTGTGTTTATTGAAGAGACACAGAGTTGGGGTGGGGAACACCTGTAAGGGTAAAGAAACAGCTGATCACCTGGCATGAGAATGCAGGGAATATTCCCAGGAAAGACAGGCCCTTTATGAAGCAGTTAGATGCATTCGGCTGACAGACTGTACGAGGAGGGAGTTACTGAGAGGACTGGGAACGAGGGGGGATCATTAAAAAAGCTCGACTATGTTTTTTTTAAGGAGCTAGAGCAGGGAGTGCAGTGTAGTGCCATGAATGCATGAGGAATTTAGTAAGTGGTGGTTACGGACTCAGTAGATGAGTCTGCTTCGCCATAAAGCAGCAGCAGCAGTGAGAGACAGGCAGTCAGGAAAAGTCTGGAGACTGGGGGAGGCTGTCTCTGGGGAAAGCTGTAGAGAACAGGACGTTCGCCGCAGGCCCACCCTGGGAATAGGGAAACATTGGCTAGGAGATGTTTGGGACCGGAGAGAAGCCTGAACACAAGAGAGCAACAAGAGGGGTTTGCTGGCTGGAGTCCCCAAGCCAGAAAGCCAGGACCAAGAGCTAGAGAGGGCTGCAGGCAGAGGACCAGCGGAGAAGCTCACCCACTGACTGGACAGCAGGACCCAGGGGCACAGCGAGAGGGCCAGGGAGCATGAGGACTCAGAAGGGGGGAAGCTGAGGCAAGTGTGCCTTTCACGCTGCGGCCAGATGCAGGAGGGTGCTCCAGGCAGGGCCACTTGACCACAGTGTCAGAGAACCCATAAAGTCCCTCTAAGAATCCCACCCCCTTCTCTGCTAGAGAGCACACCCTGCCTCTGATCAACCCACCGCCGTCTGACGTCGAAATGCACATGAGTAACCAGTTGATTTGTAGATGCTGCACCCAACTGCTTTGAGCCTCCCAAAGGGCTTTTCGAAGACAGGTAAATATTATCCCAACCTTAAAGAGAGAGAGACTGAGAATGAAGGTTTTGCAGAGCCAGGAGTAGAATGGCCACTGGACCACACTGCTTTGATAGCACCTTTGATCCCAACAAAGCCCAGTGTGCTTTACAAGCTACAGAATCCCTACGCCCACCACTGGATGGCAGCCACCTCTGGAGTGGAACATGGCTGCTGTTTAACCGCACACAGCAACACATTGGCAAAGTGGTTTTCAAGCCAGTGACAGAACCGCAGTTGGTTTTGAGGCAGGGCTTGTTCTCCTTCGGGGTTGGCTCTCACTCTGGCTGTGCAGAGGCCTCCTTGCTCCCCCGAGGCCACTGGGTTTGGCAGGGCGGCCCACACCCGGAGTCACTACCATTCCTGCTGCGTTAGCAGAATGCTAAGTGGAGCCTGGCTGTGCTCAAAACCCAAATTGTGCCTGGCAGAGGGTGGGACTTTCCTCCCGCTAAACAGCAGAGAAAATAAAACACTGGGAATCAATCCAATTACCAAAATTATGACAGATTTTGTAAGATTTACATAAGATTTACTCACTAATACAGCTAAGGCTTTCAATTAAAGGGATATTCATCCCAGCCCTGGCACAGCCACAGCATGGGAGCAGGGGAAGCCACAGCACAAAGGCGCAGGGCCAACGCAAACAGAGCCATCTGGGTTTGAATTACAAACCCATTCTTTGACACCTTTGCCCTTCGGCACGGGCAGGAGGTGCTGGAGTAGGGACCGGATGTTTGTCCAACCCTGCTCTAACCACCAGCTTTGCTTCAGATGGCCTGCGTGCCTCTGGGCACGTCACTGAACCTTGCTCCCCTAGCGCTGTGGGAGGTGGGTCGGCTCCCCGGATCCCTCCATGACTCAGGCTCCTTGCTCATTTGTGATGTGTCCCCAGAGTCCCCTGGCAACGACCGAGCTGCTGGTCTGGCAAGACCGAACATCTGGGCTGCTATCGCAGGGTTGAGCCGTGTGCCCCAGAGCAGCCAGATAACCAGATCTCACAGGTACTTAGGGCCTTCCCTTCCGGAGGGCCCCACCACACCCACAGACTACAGCACCCCTGGGGGGGGGCACGGACATCAGCTCAATGGCTGCACATGGAGGGGAAACGCTGGCCGGGACGGCGGGGCAAACCCTGATTGCTAGGCAGAGACACAGGGCTCACTGGCCCTGGAGGACAAGACAGGACCTCGGTTTTTGAAAGTCCTCCCTGAACAACCCCCCCGTGACTCACATTAGCCACCACCTTGGAAGAAGGGAGCCCCTGAGCCGACACCGCTGGGGTCTCTGCGCCTAGCTCTCAAAGGAGGCTAAGGCACACGGCTGGGAGCAGGCTCTTGTCCAGTCTCCCCACCGGTAACAGAGGGATAACACCCCTGCCCTGCCCCACATCCGCTTGAGCTGAGTGCCCACTCTCTTGGTGTTCATCATCATTACTGGTAACGAAGCTGGGCCAGGCCAGCAGGGTGACCTCGGCCACCAAGGCAAAGGGGCCACACCCCAGCACTGGGCCCCCCCAGCCCCACGGCAATCTCACAGGTTGCCTGCCTAAGAGCAGACGCCAGCCAGCACCCCGCCAGGCAGTGACTCACGGCATCCGGCAGAGCAAGGGGAGGGCGGGTGAAACCGCTCTTTACAAGGAGCATCTTCCCAGAGCCAGAAGTGCTACACGCGCACATCTGGCGATTACCATGGCAACGCCAGGGCTGTCTTGCAGGGATGAGGCAAAGCAGAGGCTGCTGCTGCTGGCAAGGACCAGGGCGTTGTGGCTCTGGGCCCAGGCAGAGGTTCCCAAGCGGGGAGGAGACCCGGGGGAGGGCTCCGGCTCAGCCGCCTGTCTCGGGGCTATCGACAAGACAACGCTACACGGGGCTGCAGAGAGGGAACAACCAGCGCTGCCAGGCTAACGACCCACCCCGCACAAGGCACCACGGGCAGACAGAGCCAGGAGTCACTGCGCGCCAGACAGCGAAGGCTGGGCCGCCATGGTTAGAGAGCCCAGCGCTGGGGAGGGGACATCTCTGGGAGGCGGGAGACCTTCTGCCTGCCCCCTCCCCAGCACTGGCTCTAAAGCACCTCGGAGCACCCCCCCCAGCAGGCTGTCTGTTCCTCAGCTCAGTTCCCTGGCCTCCGCTCTGCAATCATACAAGAGTAGGCAGCTCTTATCTAGCCTGTTCCAGCATCAGGGTCGTATCATTACCCACATTGTACAGCAGGGGAAACTGAGGCACAGAGCAGGATGGTGCTCCCAGCCAGCCACTGGCAGAACTGAATAGACCCAGGTCTCCTGAGTCTCAGTCCAGTGCTCTATCATGTAGGCTGCACTGCCTCCCTCTTTCAGTTAATTTCCTTCTCATTCCACCAGAAACTGGAGCCCATCCACCCACAAATAACCCAGGGGCACCCAGACTGGGCAACGCCTAGCACCACGCTGGCACTGTGCCAGGAGCCCAAGCGGTAACAGGAAGCAAGTGGAGCTACACTGGTTTCTGCAGGAAGCGAAGCCCACTCCCTCCACCCCCCCCGATCCCCACCAGGCTCCAGCAGCAGGTCCCAGTATCTTCCAGCCCAGGCTGTGCAATCCCCTTCACACACCAGCCTGCTGCTGTCTCTCCTCACTACTCCCCAGGGCCCATCTCGGTGCCCAACACAGAACCCTGGGCAGCCTTTGAGGAGGGACCCCAGGGTGCAGACAGTACAGTCTCAGCAAGGCTGCCAGACACAGCCTATAGCTGGGCCTTCTGCCTCTTCCACCCACCTGGGGCGGTGCTGGCCTTTTCTGCAGTGAGAGCTCCCCTCCCCTTGAGGGCCAGCCAGGCTGCCGACATACCCTGTCCCCCTTCTCTTTGTTGAATACTCTGTGCCCCCCTTGGGGCTCTAGTCACTGCTCAGCAAGCCGTCCTTTCGGCAGCCATCTCTGCTCAGGGCTGGTCTCGAAGGCAGCAAACAGGGGAATTGTCCTGGGCACGGCTCTAGTGACTTTCCACAGAGGGTCTCCGAGAGCTTACAGAGAGCCCACCCTCTTGGAATGAGGTGCCCAGAGGGATTGCCTCACCCATTGCTGAAATGCAGCCACCTCTGGGGTGGCCTGCAACAGCTGGGTAAGAGCATACAGTCCTGCTGCAGACCGTGACGTGAGGGAGGCAGAACACAGCGTTACAGAGCTGGGATGGGACCAGGGCACCTGAACTAGCGCATAGCAACCCCCACAACATACAGCCCCTTCTACCATGCTGGGGCAACAAGTGAGCATGCATGACCAAGAGGGGAGAGGGCTCCCTCTAGAGCAACCCACCCCAGAGACTACAGGAGGTCTAGGGCTTTTCTGCCTATCGGGCTTGGCCCTGCTCCCACTGAAATCAATCCAGAGGGTTCCTAGAACTCGCAGGCCTAGTCTGGGATCTCAGACTAACTCTAAATAAAGCATTTTCGTTCCACTTCAAAGATCTATTTTAAACCTCCGAGGAAAAAAATATACCTAGCTGGGGAAAAGAACAGTGGCTGGGAAACCGTCCGAGGAGACGGATGGATCTTGGAGAAAGGGGGAAGCTTCCTGGATCTGAACCCAGTGCTAGAAAATCAATATCTTACTCCTGCAACCACAGCACCAAGCCGCTGAGATCTGGGCCCCACTACGCGCACACACAGTCAGAAGCAGTCCCTGCTCCATAGACCTCACAATGGAAACAAAGGGTGGGAGGGGGAACCGAGGCACAGAGCGGGGCAAACCAAGGCTTGCCCAAGGATGTACAGCAGATGAGTGGCAGAGCAGGAAGTAGAACACTGAATACCAAGCCAGTGCACCAGCCACCGGACCATGCGCTTCCACAGGGCCTGTACAACCCCTCTCCTGCCAGGAGATCTGCAAAGCTAGACCCTCCAATCCTATGCCCAGGCGGTCCTGGGCCCAGCAGTCCATAGGCCCACTGGCAGCACCCAGGGCCTTAGCCTTGAACCCTTGGGGGGGATCTTTGGTTGTTTAAAAAGACTTCGGCCCCTGCATGTGCATCTGCCACTAGGGCCTGCATGCAAGGGACGTTCTCCAAAGCCATTTGCTGTTCGCACGTGCCCACGCCAGCCGTGAGCAGAGCAATATCTGCCAAGACCACATGAGAAATCAGTTAATCAAGACCAGAAAACGTAGTTAGACGTGAAGAGCAGCGATCAATCTTCCTGACAGGCTGGGTGCAGAATGCGATTTGGGGCCTGGAAGCTGCTCACTTCAGACCCGGCAGAAGGGAAGACCTGAAAATGGGCAAAAAGAAAGGAAAAACGTCCAAAGCCGTGAGAGCGTGTCATCTAATCCAGCTGTTCCTCCGTCGCCACACCCGCGGGGAGTATTCAGTTATATGCCACACGGGGCTGCACTGGCCAAACCGACAGGAAGGCCCCGAGGCGCAGAGAATGTCGCTTCGCTCCAGGAGGAAGGGCGTCTCTGCTTAGAGCAGGTTTGATGCTTGCTTCGCCACTGGCTCACTGGGCGAACCCCTTGATCCGGCAGCGCGCTTGAGCGCACACTTCGCTAGCAGGCTCACTGAGGCCATCAGGGCCACTCACAAATTTAGCGCAAACCACATCTGGGTGCGCTTTGCTGGCGCAGAGCCCATGGCGCTCACCTTGTCTGTGCCCGCACTTCCCCTGCTGGGCAGAGACCGCAGCCCTGACCGACCTCCCCTGCGGGGCAGCAGGATGCGGGGCTTGGGGCTTCACTACGAATACGTTCGGGGACCCATCTGAGAGCCATGGCTGGCACAAAGTGCGGATGGAAAATGCCAGTGCCAGGGAGCGAGGGGCTGACACTGATTCCCTGCCTTTCCCAGCAGCGCATGGGAGCACGGAAAGACACAGTTCCCACGATGTCCTGCCACACACACTCCCCTTCCAGGGATCTGCTGCGCTCTGCCTGTGGTCGAAAGGAGCTTCTGCTGCATACATCACAGCAGCTCACCATGCGGCCTGCCTCACGCAGCCCTCGTCAGGGGAGCGAGTCCCCCTGCCAGCCTGCCCGGTCCCTCCCCGGCATGCACCACCGAGCCTTGCAGCCGCGCAGCAGCCAGATTTAATTCGATCCACCGGCTTGTCACTGTGATGACATTAAACAAGAGCAAAGGAGGAAGCAAACAGCTAATGCAATCACGTCTCAGGCCAGCCGGCAGGGGCTAGTCCCTCGCGGATCGGGGTCAGCAGAGCTGCTCACTTCCAAAACGCAACAGAAAGCCCGTGTCCTGTGCACAGGGTGTATCACAGCTCTGGAGATTCAGATGATCTCCTTCTCCCCACACCCTCCACACTGCTCGCCTTCCAACAGCACGAGCATCTTGGGGCTGGCCGTGCCTCCCTCTCTGTGCAAACAGCACCCAGCCCAGCATGCTGCGAGGGCTGCCAGAACACAAACGGCCCCCATCATATCCCCTCCAGAGGATCCCCTTCCTTTTTATTGTACAGCAGGGCTGCAGGCTGCTCGCCCATCCTTCCAGAGCACCTTTCAGCCAGAGAAATCTGGGGTAAAACCACATACCCAGGAGTCACTTCCCCCAGGCCCCTGAAACACAGCCACCTCTGAGGTGCAAGGGACGTGCAGAGCAAAATAGCTTCCTGCCCCGAAATGCTGTGAAGGTTCCAGCATCCCATTGAAACGGGAGAAGGTCTGTGGGGAAGCAGAGCATCAGGCAGGCTGGAGCCCAGCCAGGACAGCTGCATCACCACCCTGGCTCTTGCAAGGACCATGTGACCTTTAATGACTCTAGCTAGCCATAGGGTTGCCAGGTGTCCGGTTTCTGATGTGGCTCAGTGCCCTGTGCACTGGGGCAGCCGCTCATGTTGGGAGAGGGCCGGAGAATCGAGAGGATTCTGGTACCTTTGACCAGCCCCTGTGAGTAAGGACTGACAAGCATGGCAGCCCGGTGTGCCACCGGTGGCTAACACGCTGGGCTGGGAGGTTTATGTGCAGGTCAGCGGACAGGTAAACACAGCCCCAGTCACTGGCACCAGCACCTATCGCAGTCACAAGGGAGAGGCTGCAACGGCCTCGTGGGAGCAGTGGGGAGGAAGCCCGGACAGCTGTGCCTCCATACCACCGAGCCGCTCGCTGGCTAGCAATGGACTCGGTCCCAGTGCCTCCAGCAGATCCTGGCAAACAGAGCCAGGGCGTTCCCCGCAGCATGCGTGACCTCGCCTCACTGAGCTGAACAAGGCTTTAGCACCAGCACGCAATCAACTGCCTCCCAAGGGAATGTTCACCAGACCCAGGGATCCCATTGTCCTCTACTGGCATCTCACCACGGCATCAGAGACTCGCCAACAAACGAACTTGGAGTCTGAAATACTCCAAACAAGCTTGAGCTTAATTAGAGCTGCTCGGTGCACACTGAACCCTGGAGGAATGCCAAAAGCCGGCCCTGGTAGGGAAGGACAGCTGGCACATGTGACAGTACCATCTGCATACAAAACAGCTTCACAGGTCAGCCGCGAAGGTCCAAGCAGGCAGGCCCAGAGACCGACGCTTCTAAAGCCCGAATGTTCCCGGCTGGGGGTTGTGACCAGCCCAACGCCTCCCTAGAAATCAGCAGGGACAGCTGCGCTCTGCGCGGCGCTGTTTCAGGCTGGCACTGCAGTAGGATTGGGTGGGAGCCGGGGTGGCAGTGGATGGGGGATATTCCCCACAGTATGCCAACCTGAGTCAATGGGACCTGGTTGCTGGGTGAATGGGGGGGGCCACGTTCAGCGAGACTCGCTCCCGTCCATCCCAGACCCACTCAGCCATGCAGCCGCAGAGAGGCTAACATCACAGGCCATTTGGTGTGCTGCTGAAGAGACCCGTAATGCCAGGGATCCATCAGGGGGCAAAGCCAGCGCCCTGCCCTGTTAAGCCCAGAGATTACACACACGTCTCATTCCAAACCAGGGAGATGGAGCCCTCTTCCTTTCCCCTGCTGAGACGTGAATGCACGAGAGAGAGCGCCCGCTGTCACAGCAGAGGGCATCCCAGACAGTTAGAGACGGGTGTTTTTCTGCTCTTAGGAGATGCAGGCAGCAGGAGCACAAGGATACTTGCTAGCGACACCTGGAGCATGCCTTGTCTGTTTAGCTCAGTGGCTCTCAACCTTTCCAAACTACAGTACCCCTTTCAGGAGTCTGATTTGCAGATGACACTAAAGTGGGAGGAGTGGCAGATACGCTGGATGGTAGAGATAGGATACTGGGGGACCTAAATAAATTAGAGGATTGGGCCAAAAGAAATCTGATGAGGTTCAGCAAGGACAAGTGCAGAGTCCTGCACTTAGGATGGAAGAATCCCATGCACCGCTACAGACTAGGGACCGAATGGCTAAGCAGCAGTTCTGCAGAAAAGGACCTAGGGGTTACCGTAGACAAGAAGCTGGATATGAGTCAACAGTGTGCCCTTGTTGCCAAGAAGGCTAATGGCATTTTGGGCTGTATAAGTAGGGGCATTGCCAGCAGATCGAGGGACGTGATCATTCCCCTCTATTCAGCATTAGTGTGGCCTCTTCTGGAGTACTGTGTCCAGTTTTGGGCCCAACACTACAAGAAGGATGTGGAAAAATTGGAAAGAGTCCAGCGGAGGGCAACAAAAATTATTGGGGGCTGGAGCATATGACTTATGAGGAGAGGCTGAGGGAACTGGGATTGTTTAGTCTGCAGAAGAGAAGAATGAGGGGGGATTTGATAGCTGCTTTCAACTACCTGAAAGGGGGTTCCAAAGAGGATGGATCTAGACTGTTCTCAGTGGTAGCAGACGACAGAACGAGGAGTAATGGTCTCAAGTTGCAGTGGGGGAGGTTTAGGTTGGATATTAGGAAAAACTTTTTCACTAGGAGGGTGGTGGTGAAGCACTGGAATGGGTTACCTAGGGAGGTGGTGGAATCTCCTTCCTTAGGGATTTTTAAGGTCAGGCTTGACAAAGCCCTGGCTGGGACGATTTAGTTGGGGATTGGTCCTGCTCTGAGCAGGGGGTTGGACTGGATGACCTCCTGAGGTCCCTTCCAACCCTGATATTCAATTATTCTATGATTTATCTTGTGTACCCCCAAATTTCACGTCACTTAAAAACTACTTGCCTACACAATCAGACATAAAAATACAAAAGTGTCACAGCACACTCTTACTGAAAAATTGCTGACTTTCTCATTTTTATCATGCAATTATACAATAAATCAACTGGAATATAAACACTGTATTTACTATATAGAGCCGTATAAACAAGTCTTTGTCTGTATGAAATTTTAGTTTGTACTGACTTTACTAGTGCTTTTTATGTAGCCTGCTGTAAAACTAGGCAAATATCTAGATGAGTTGATGTACCCCCTGGAAGACCTCTGCCTACCCCCAGAGGTACACATACCTCTGGTGGAGAACCACTGTCTAGAGACACAAGCTGGGTAATTACTGGGAAAGGCCTGAAATAGCAGCAAAGCGACACTCATGGGGAGCTGGGACCCCCAGCTCTGGGGATGGTGGGACAGCTCCCCTGTCACCCGACGGCACAGCGCTCTGCCAGGTACCTGCTCCTTGGTCTGTACCTGGAGCACATCAGACACAATTGCTTCTTCACCATGGAATCAGATCGGGCAGGAAGAGAATGTATCACAAAGGTGTAGGGGCGGGGGAGATTAACCTTCCTCTGAACTGAGCCCACATGGAGCCCTCTGTTTGTTTAACATATTAACAAAGTACGTCAGCAACAAATTAGCAGCACAGCTGAGAAGGCGAGTGCTGGAGATCTGAGTCGGACGCAGCAGCCATGCCCCCAGGCAATGCCCTCATGTTGGCCAAGTGGGAATATTCCAACTCCAAACAGGAGCAGACCAATGGCCCCGGGACTGAGCACCCCACTTCTAACCAAATACTAGGGAGGGGGCAGAAACCTCTCCTATTGCACAGTCCTGGAAGGGAATGTCTGCCCGAACCTGCCCGCAATCAGTGCATGCCCCCTGGGCCAGCCCAGAGCTGGAGTCACTGCAGGGATGGTGAAAGGGGCTGGACTGACAGCCCCACACTGAAGGAAGCCTAAAAAGAAAAGGAGTACTTGTGGCACCTTAGAGACTAACAAATTTATTAGAGCATAAGCTTTCGTGAGCTACAGCAAGCCTGTATCCACAGGACCAACACAGGTTTCCGTCACCCATCCCCAGCCAGCGCACCTCAGTATTGAGCTGGACACCCCCTCACACACTCCAGAAGCAAGAGGGACATAAGGTTTCCATGGCCCAGTCAGTCTTCAGCCTCTCTCCTGAGACTGTGACACCCAGAGCAAGAATTAATTGCCCTGGTGATGCTGGGATTTATGGGTGTGACGTGGACAAGCATTCCCAAGCGCCTGTCCTGAGACGTGCCCAACTCACATCACTCTAGGACTGATGGCCATTAGGGCAGGGAACTTGGGGTCACCACTGGCCTGTAGAGAATTCAGAGACACTCCAGACTCTGTTCCCATTTCCAGAGCCAGCCGGTCCCGCCGAGAGGTTTAAAGGGAACAACACACACGTGCAGAGAAATCCAAGCTGCCAGCACAGGCCAACCCCATGGGAACGTCCCCCGCGCTCTGGGTTCATAATAAACTCACAGCCAGCTAGCCAGGCAAGAACAGGGGAGCTGTCCCTAATCCATGTGCTTGCGGGAGCTCAGCCGGTGACCAAGGCACAACCTGCTGCATGTGGCTTTGCCCAAGGACGGCCCTGTAATTAAACGCCGGGGAACAGGAGAATTCACACAGAGCCTGCGGCCACTCTGCCCCCTCTCGGGCAGGTGGAACCTTAGCGTTCGCTCCTGTTCCTTCCACAGGCTCCGGCCAGACAGACATTTCACAGCATCTGCAACAAAACTGCTGCTTCCCAGCAGGAACAAAACCTGCCTCCTGCCAGAGCCCAGAGTGTGTTTTCACTGGACACACAGAGACGCTGCAGGTGCCCCAGCCCCAGCGGGAGCTCGTTAGAGCAGCACCCTGTGTACAGCAACAAGGGCCCTGGAGCACGGTCTGCCCCAGGAGTCCAGCTCAGCAAGGGTGTCTGGATTCAGGAACCTGGCAGGCCGCGTGCAATGCAAACATGGTGTCCCTTGGCAGGGGCACATGTTCTGCAGCACTCCCCCAGGCCCTGGGAACTCCCACTCGGTCCTCAGGGATCACCCACCGGCACTGCCACCATGCCGGTGCTGTGGGTCTCCGAAGGATGGACAGCTCTGAACTCACAGCTTCCACACAGCTCACAGACCCAGAACTCCCCAGGGCCCTGCCCAACCCCATGCCACATCCCATTACCCAGAGTCCCCCAGAGGCCTGCCCAGCGTCCTCCGTTACCCAAGATCCCCCAGGGGTCTGCCCAGCCCCACGTACCCCCTACTCTGCATGGCTAAAAGGAGCAGGTCTGGTCAGCCACCTTTGGAGCAGTCGGCTCCCAGCAGCACCGTCCTGCTAGTAGGTGGCTCAAAAGAAAAAGGCTCCTTTCCTTTAAGGGGCTAACTGGATTTAGTGATTTGCAGGGATCAGAGCTATCTACAATCTGTCAATGGGCTTTGCTGCATTCACATTAGCATCTCTTGTTCCCGTAGCAGCAGCCTGGAGATCTAAGCCCCAAGCGCTGCACTGCGATCTGCTTAGACACAGAGCGGTAGCAGATGATGCTGCTGGATCCTTCTCCTTTTGGGGACACCACAGCCGATCCCCCCACCAACAAGCCAGCAGAAGAACTGGCTGGGTTAGGTTTGCATTTGAAACATAGGAGCTGCAGGAAAAGCCCCAGCTCTAGGGGTTGGGTGGGCAGTAGCTCTGTGGGACGTTCACAGGACAGCGAATCACAGCGGGATCAAGGCCTGTGATGCCTTGCAATAAACTGCCATGCTCACTGCCCCATCCCCCCGGGGCACAAGGTGACCAAGCAGCCAGGGACATGGAGCACAGCCTGCCTCGCCCCAGTGCCATGGGCTCACCAGGGAGTTGACCAAATGACTAACCAGCTCTGGGCCAGGCCAGGAATGATCTCTGAGAGATCGCCCTGCCCCTCTCCCCAGCGCCAGGAGCATGCCTGCAGGCTATCAGCCTAGTACTGAACATCCCAAGGGATGGGGCTGGAGCATCGAGGCCACACAGCACTAGGATCTCAGAGCCACGTACAGATATCCATGAATTCCCTGTAGGCCGTCCCTGGCAGGGGTGTCATCCCCACTGCAGAGGCGCAGAGAGCCCCGAGTCACAGACAGAGCAGGAATGCTACCCCAGCAGCCCTGGGCTCGAACCCACCTCCCATGGCCCCTGCCCCGAGACAGCAGCTTCCCTGTGCTTTGCTAAGCCCCCTGGGCTGTGCCTGGCCATGGGGCAAGGGGGATCTGTTCCTGCTGCAGCCCCCCAGCCACTCCCCCGGCTCCTAAAGAGATGTCACCTCCGCTGCTGACAGCCAGCAAGCTGCTCGTTGGTTGGGGCCAGCTCCACGTGATGGGGCCACGCTGGTCCTTTGGGGGCCCTGGCCATGGCTCAGGGCTGAGAATAATGCTGCCTTTCACTACCCACAGAGATGCCCCCAAAGCCGCCCCCCGGCTCCATTTAGCTGGTCCCATGAGAAGGGCAGAGCTTGCCTGCGACAATGCCATCGTCAGCATGTGATTGGCAAAGAGCCAGGCTGGCAACGATTCCTGAACGTTGGCACCCAACATGGGCACAGTTCTCTAGTCTTCCACTCTGACCTAGGGACAGGAGTTTGGTCCAGCTACCTCTCCCTTGCCCCTCCCACCCCCATCCCCGGGGCTCCTCCAGGTCCCTGCTACCGTCTCCTACCACAGCTTCCCCTCTTCCAAACCGAGCTGCAAGCCCCACCAGCAATCCCCCTTCCTCTGACAACAGGGGGTGCTGTCGCGCAGCCCCACGCCCCCCCTTTCCCCTAGCAACTGCCTCTGGGGCAACATCCTTTACTTCCCCAGCCCAGGAGTGAGCACCCGAACAGTGCAGACTGCTCACCACCAGCCCTGCCCACGCTGGCATCAGGGCCGTGCCTAGATTTCCAAACAGTACTGTCTCAGACTTCACAGTGAGAGAGGCAGCCCGAGGACTGGCATCGCCCGAGACAGAGCTGTCTGCCCAGGCTATACCCGCACCGGCCCACACCAGCATCAGACGAGACTCTCAGAAGGTTTGCAATGCTGGGCTGGGACTATCTGCGAAGTAATGAGAAATCCCCACCAATTTCCTACCCTTCAGAATACGGGTGAATTATTTCCCATTCTCCTTTATAAAGCGATGGGGACCCTCACTTGCGGGGCTTGAACTCAGCGCCACGAGCAGCACCTCAGCCCAGTGATGAGCTGCCAAAATCTTAACAACCAGTTCCCTATAAAAAGTTCTGATTTAAGGGATGTGCCCCAGTATGTATTTTTTGTACCAACAGGGTTACCATATGTCCGTATTTTCCCGGGAGCAGAACAGAAGTAAGGGTGGCATGGTATGGGGGGAGGGGGTGTCACACCTGAAATATTTTCGAAGTGGACCCCAGCAAAAAAGAGTTTGAGAACCCCTGGGGTAGGAAATCCACCTCCCTGGGAGACGGTAACTGAACAGAAGGATTCTTCCGTCCACCTAGCGCTGTCTACACGGCACTGAGGTCTGCTGAACTACGTCATTGCATGGTCCTTTAGGAGCGATAGATGCTGCCTAAACATATAGTGTCTTTCCCCTGCTGCCACCAGCCAGCATTTAGGAGAGCACCTAAAAATAGTCCTGTTTAGCAATTGCCACTGGAATTATTCATTGGGCACTTTGCAAATCTGACAGACCTGCCTCTGATGTGCTGCTGGTGAATGAATGAAGCCATGTTTCTGCGGCTGAACAATGAGCCACACTCTGCTACCTGATCTCATCAAACACAAAATGACTAATAACAATTAATGCTTTAAAAGAAAAAAAACCCACCAGGGTGACAGCGAGTAATAGATTATTATGCACTGGATTTAATTTCCAACCAGCAGCTACTAATTATCCCCCATTTAAAACCCAAAGTGGCTTTTTTCAAACCAAATCAGGGATGTCAGTTCCCTGGAGAATCAACAGTTGATTCTGCCTTTGTTCTAAGCACAGGGCTGCAGCAGAGGGTCTCATTACTTCACTAGCGCAGCTCAAGTGTCAGGTGGTGCTTCTGCAGAAGGCCCACTGGCCCCCTTCTAAGGGGCATTACTTCGGGATTTCCAGATGTGATGGTCTGAAATTGAGAAGGGAACATTTTGGCTGATGATCAGGAACAGTGTGCCGCAGCGAGCTGGAGGATCCTCTCCCCATGGAAGGGGGTGTTCCAGCCCCTTTCTGGGGTCTTTTGACTGGCCTGGGCTTGATGGCAGAAAACGGGCGTAGAGCGGAGCCAATGGGGCTCTGCCATTGCCCACCTCTCAGGATCGTTAATGACTGGCAAGGTGGCTCATCATTATGCTTACTGGGATGCTGCTCTTGTGCACTGCAGGTTTTTGCCCCGGCCTGCTATGCTATGCATTTGATATGGTCACTGTTCACTCAGGGCCAGGCTGGCTCCTATGCAGGGAGAGGGGGGAGAGTCTAAGTCACCAGTTCAAATCCAGACCGGCTTCGTAGTGACCCAAGGCTGTCACCGTCTGTAACGATGCTGGTTCTGGCAAGACCCAACTGTGAGTGCCAATTCAGGACAAATTGTTTCAAGCAGGGCAGTTACAGCCCAAGGCTGGGGTTTCTTTGCACACCAAGGCAAACCAAACCAGCCAAACAGAGAAGACTTTGGTTTTACCCCACTGGCTAACCACAAGTCACACAAGTAATTCCCTTAGACACTCCAGTTTCCCAGTATCACCACCAGTGCCCCGTGTTATGGGGACAAATGGTTATGAAAACCAATACCCCCGTAAAAGAAAAAAGGTTTTCTCGATCCCAAAGGACCAAGCCCCAGACCCAGGTCAATATACAAATCAGACCTTACCCACAAATCACGCTGTTGCCAATCCTTTAGAATCTAAAATCTAGAGGTTTATTCATAAAAGGAAAAAATATATATGAGAGCTGGAATTGGTTAAATGGAATGAATTACATACAGTAATGGCAAAAAGAAAAGGAGTACATGTGGCACCTTAGAGACTAACAAATTTATTAGAGCATAAGCTTTCCTGAGCTACAGCTCACTTCATCGGATGCATTTAAGTGAGCTGTAGCTCAGGAAAGCTTATGCTCTAATAAATTTGTTAGTCTCTAAGGTGCCACAAGTACTCCTTTTCTTTTTGCGAATACAGACTAACACGGCTGCTACTCTGAAACCTGTCAGTAATGGCAAAGTTCTTGGTTCAGGCTTGCAGCATTGGTAGAATAAACTGCAAGTTCAAATCAAGTCTCTGGAGAACATCCACAGCTGGGATGGGTCATCAGTCCTTGGTTCAAAGCTTCCTCCAGAGGTAAGAAGCAGGATTGAAGACAAGAAGGAGGAGCTGCAGCAGCTTTTTATAGTCTCTTGCCATGTGGTCTC
Source organism: Dermochelys coriacea (assembly GCF_009764565.3). Lineage (NCBI taxonomy): Eukaryota > Metazoa > Chordata > Testudines > Dermochelyidae > Dermochelys > Dermochelys coriacea. The sequence goes on along the minus strand of NC_050077.1, from coordinate 3,404,153 downwards.
TTTCTTTCTTTGTCCCAAAGACGAGCTGTCCATCCCATGGCCTGGAAACACCTCAGAGTTCTGTCCATAGGCATGTCCCTGCCTACCTGGCTGAGTCCCAAGGCGTGTCTGCCTTCTCTCAATGGGTCAGTTGTGTAGCTGACAGTCCTTAATGGGCCATCAAGCAGGCTAGGCAGAGCTGACACCAACTTGTCTGGGGTGTCACCCAGAAGTATAGCATAAGTTTGAACTACAGACAGTATAGAGCCAATATTCATAACTTCAACTACAAAAATGATACACATATTCAGATAGCATAATCCTAACCAGCAAACCATAACCTTGTCTTAGACACCTCATTTGACCCTCTTTATACAAGATTTGGTGCCACTACAAGACCTTGTTTGCAACCATAATCTATATGGTCCCAGATTATGTCGATAATGGCACACCATCTGCTGGGCGTTAAAGGTTCGCTCACACAGGGATAAAAGCCACAGCGGGCTCAGGCTGTGGGGCTAAAAATCACAGTGTAGATGCTCATGCTGGGGCTGGAGCCTGAGCTCTGGGACCCTCCACTCTCACAGGGTCCCAGAGCCTGGGTTCCAGCCCAAGTCCGAGAACCTATACAGCGGTTTTTCAGCCCTGGAGTCTGAACTCGAGTCAGCACACTCAGGCCAGCCGCACACTTTTATCCCTGCGTAGACGTAGCCGGAGGGACACAGCCAGTTTAGTTCCCAGGAGCAGGTGTTCATTAACCCCCAGCCCCCTCCCCGCAGAGAGCCCAAGATCTGAATGGACCACAGGGTTAAACTCAACCCCAGTGAAGTGGGATCAGCACCCCCTTGACCTCCATGCTGCTCCCTAGCTGTGGGACCTGGAGCGCAGCCCCAAGTCGCAGCGACAACCTTGGCTGCAAAAATGACTTTGGACTGGCTGCCCCCGGTCTCCACCAGCTGTTGCAATTCCCCAGATTTCTCCAGCCCATGGAATATCTGTGTTCCCGGTTAGTTCCTCCTGCCCCGCCCCCAATGCACAGAGCTTGCAACGTCCTAAACTGAGTCTGAGCGAGTCTGTTGGTTCCTGACCACGTTCCATACCTGTCCAGCTCCCTGGATATTACTGCTCAGCCCTCCCCAGTATCTGCAACACCATCCCCTACAGCATCATCCAGGATTGACATCTCCTCGGCGTACCCCATCTCCCCCGAGTCATGCGTGGAGCTTGCGTTGGCAGCTGGCCATCGCCTGCCCTCACAGATTTCCCCACAGCGCAGAGTACCTGGCCCCTTTCACCCGAGCTGATGGGTCTGTCTGAAAATCCCCTTGACCGGTGCTGGTGGCCTGGATGTCTCCCCACCCAGTACCACCCATGAAGGTTCCTGATGAAGCTAGCAGCGTGGTGAGGTCTCGTCTCGCCTGCCCTACGATCAGCTGTCTGCGTGTAATGGAAAGCCAGGCTCAATGCTTTAAAATGACGTAACTGGCTGATTGGCTTGCTCACGTTAAAGCTGGGGGGGCCACAGTGTTTGTTCAGCCTCCTCCATTATCGCACGGCAATACGGTCACTTGAACACCAGCAGAGGATCATTTCTGGCCTCTGACAGCCACATATCTGGTCTCATGTTTTTAGCTGAAATCCTGTGTGTGCTCGGCTAGGCAGCAGCATGTGTCCATCTCGGACAGAGCTCACACACTCATTAATCACCTTGCCTCAAGAAAGCTTCTTTCAGCCTCAACAGCTAGGTTACAGGTGGAAGGGCTGGCTGGCTTGGGAGCGCTACAGCCTGACTACCATGTGGCCAAGTGCACAGATGGTCACAGCACGGTGGGGATCTGTAGTTCCCTTGCACCCTGCTCTATGCATGCTCTATGATGGGAAGCTCACTGGCTGGAGGCCAGCTCTCAGCAGGGGCCAGACAGAACCACAACTAAACCTTCCAAACAGGACTGGGAACCACACTGCAGCCAGACCCACAGAAACAAGGGGCCACAGTCACACTTGCTGTCACTTAGTTTGCTCCAGCAGGCTCACAGCAAGGATTCATCTCAGAGAGGCGTGCACTGGTCTTTATTCCATTGGAGGTGTTGCCTCTGAAACCTAATAACACTGATACAGAATAGTGAGTGTTGGCCATAGGTTTGTCTGGGGGATGGTGGGGGGGGTGTTGCCTGCTGTCCTCTGATCCCTACGCCAGAGCCGAAGCAGTCACAGCTTCCCCGCTCTGCTTTAGGTGTCTGTGGCTTACAGCTGGGGAGATGCAGAGCCCTGAGTTCAGGTTTCTGCAGCCAGACGAAGGCGGGGGCTAGATGAGTGGCTGCAGGTTGGTTTGTTCTCTTTAAGCCAGCACGGAACGTCAGTCACTGACTGAAGGGCCTGTCGCCTTCTGGGCCAGGGCCCCTGGAAGTCGCTCCAGCTTCGCCTGCTTAGGCAGCGTGGCTCTCAGCTCAGAGCCCCCAGCAGCAGGTGGAAACGATCACAGCGCTCTAGCAACCAGCAGAGCTGCAGAGTGCTTCCCTGCCAGGACAGAGTGAGGGCTCTGGGGGCCACGGCCGTAGCAAGTCTGCAGCAGGCATATGGCACGGGCAGCGCAGCCGTGTTCGGGTACAGCTCAGAACTTCCCCACAGCGCAGGGAGCTGGGTGCTGGGTCATTGCACCACTAAGGAGTCCGAAACACCCTTCAGAAACCGCCAGCACAGCTTTCTGGTGCGTTGGGAGGCCACAATTTTATAGTGTGGAACTCCCCGACCAGTGAGTAGAAGACAGGATCACAGGGTGTTGACTTGGCCTTACAGACAGAGGGACACAAGACAGACAGACAAACAGCACCAGGAAAATGATGCTAAACTCACTTCTACAACCAAACACCTCTCTAAGGAGCTGCAGAGCGGCTAAGAGACAGGATGGGAGAGAGGCGTTCCCAGGGCTCAGAGAGGAACGCCCCGCATCATCCGCTCATCACACTTCAACACCAGCAAGCAAAGCAGCCAATACTAAGGGAAGCGTCACACCAGGGCATTACAGGGCCTATCTATAGATCATAATAAACAAATGCTATATAGACACAACACATGCACTCCCAGCTGAGTGATTGGTAAGCAGCACAGAGCCCTCTGGACAGACAGAAGACACACACCCATCACCCATGGAAGAGAATGGATTCATTGTTTGCCTTTGTAATGTGCCCCCCACTCTTCCCAAAGTGACCGAGAGCAAAGCTCGTTAGCAGCAGAGCAGACCTTGTAACATTTCCATCACAGGGACCCATGGCCTGCACAGAAAGACACCTGCCGTGATGGATTTCCCATGGCCATTTTCAGGGGTGGGGGAAAGGCAGTTGTGTGCCGAGAAAGGCACCAGGGAAGGGGATGATGGCTGACACCAGTAGCATAGCTGTGGAACAGAGGATACCCCACCAGGCCCACATGTGGGTTCAATCCACAGCTCTGACACAGCCTTCCTGGGCGACCTTGGGCAAGTCACTTCACCTCTTGGAGAGTCAGCAGGGCTTATCATCCTTCCTTTGGCTTCTCCAGCTGAAGTGTAAGGCCGCTGGGGCAGGGACTCTCCCTCCCTACGTGCAGTGGCTGGCGGAACGAGCCATGATCTCAGCTGGCTGGCACGACCAGAACACACCTCACACAATGACAAGGGATTGAATTGTGTATTTATTTGGATGGGGGGAAGGAAGGAAGAGGGCTGAAGAATAAAAAGGCTTTTGATGAAGCCTTTAAAGGAGGCTGGGATTGGGGGGACATGGTCCTCCACTCTCCCCGCTGGAGGTACAAGCTGATTTCCTGTCTCCCTTTCCTAAGCAGCGCTAATTCTGGGGTTACGACTAATGTGGGCTTCAACGGTGTTTAAATCCTACACCATGGCACCTGGCCCTGCTCCCAGCGGATAAAGAGGCCTATGAGAGCACAGCCGCTGCGGCGAATCCCCCATATCACCACATATGCGAGCGGGGACAAGAAAGGCAGAGAGGGAGCTCCACTGGGAGCCTGCAGCAGGTAGCTCATCAGTGGTTAACAAACCCCCTTATTACACTGGGCTGCTGGGCCACACTTCATGGAGCTTAACAAAGGCTCATATCAAGAGTTGTTTGGAAGGAAAACAGAGCCCAGGCCCTGTCCCCCAGCCCACAAACAGACTCACACCCGCTGCTCCCTACAGCAAGCAAGGCGGAGCTGGCCAGATGAAGTGCACTGGATTCTGCTCCAGGGGAAGTGGAAGGGGGAGCCCCTGGGCTGGCATGGAGCCGTAAGGCTCCCCCCACACGGATCAGGCTGCACGATCGGGGCCCGAGCCTAGAGGTGACCTGTTGCCAATGCCCAGGGGTGTCCCCAGCTGTTCCCTGCACCTTGAAAGCAGCGTTGTTAGATGCTCCGCACCTACCCGCCATCTCCAGATTCATCCTCACACCATCCTGACTCCCATCCACTCATCCCTCCCCAGCTCTCAGGTCTCATCTCCTCTCCCAGCTGAGCTCCTAGTGCTCGGGCCAGCCTGGCGGCAGAGGGGTTAACACAGTGTTG